>NC_081418.1:2207141-3407141 GCF_949786415.1 Peromyscus eremicus | reverse complement strand
AGAATACTGTGACACTGAGGAGATGCCTAAGATTAGTAAGTTACTAAGCGTTGGTAGCTCTTTGATGTTTCTTAACCAAATGCAGATAATTCCCTAAACTAGCTGTAATGGTAAGAAGAAAATAATAAATGTAAGCACCACCTTTGCAGCTGAAAACACAAACAGGCAGTCTGGTGCTTGAAAGGCTAGAATAGAACAGCAGAGGACGCAGGCAACAACCAGTGACGGCTAATTTGGGGAAGAGCGTGAAGGCAGAATGCATCCTGGTAGACCAGAAGACAGGATGCACACAGAAGATTCACTGTGTGTAAACATACTGAGAATAATGCCGATCAGGGTGATGCTGATGAAGGAGATACAGAAACAGAAAAAAAGAACGGGACTGGAGAGATGGCTCAGTGGTTAAGAGCAATTTTTGCTCTTCTAGGAGCTGGGATTCGATGCCAGCACTCACAGGGCAGCTAACTGTTTGTAACTCCAGTTCCAGAGGATGGAGTACCCTCTTCTAGTGCCTCTGTGAGCACTGCATGCAAGCTGTGCACAGACATTCATGCAAACAAAACACCTGCACACATTTAAAAAAAAAAGGAAAGACAAAGAATGCACTGAGTGGTATTGGTGCTTGGAGTATCACTGAAAATTCATAGCTAGCACACACACGTGTAAGCGGGTACAAAACTATACCTATTTCATATATTACAATAGGCATGCTTTATCTAAATAGGTACAGAGTTGAATAGCACACCCTGTAGTAGTTTTATCCCCTCTGAGCACCCCACTAGCATCTTGCACCCAGATTTTGGTTTCTGAACATCATTCTCCCTGAAGAAATGGCTGATTTCAGGGCTGGAGCTGAGGATGCACAAGCTGAATCAGGAATATTCTAATGTTAGTTCAGAAGACAGTACGGACTTGTTAAAAAGCCAAGAAAACTGCTCAGAGGTCCTCCACTGATCAAATTTAGGTCAATTAAGTCACTGAAATAAATGATGAAATAGTAACAAAACAGAGATTCCTGAGTAAATAAGGAAAGATGTCACCTTGAAGCAAACTGCCAGCTAAAAACTGAAGGAGCAGTGACGGAGTGGGAAAATAACCGTATAAAACACTGTAACTCAGACAAAAATGACAGGTTACTCAGCCAAGAAAGTGAAAGCTGGACAGTAATGATTACTGTCACGTCATGTGCGACCTTTCATCCTTCTCCCACCACTTCTCAATGCTCACCTCATTTTACAGTCTATATCCACTTTACAATCCCTTACTTACATTCACATACATTTCAAAAGTTAGAACTCACATATGAGACAGAATATGCAGTTTTTATCTTCTGGGACTGGGTCACCTCACTTAATATAATCCTTTGAACTTCCATCCACTTTTCTCCATACGTCATTATGAAAGAATGGCACATTTTCATTATCCACTCTTCTGTTAACAGACACGTGGATGACTCCATTTCTGCTACTGTGAATAATGCAGCTATAAACATGGATGTTCAAGTACCTTTATGAGATGAGGTTACATTCTTTGAAAATATGCCCAGGAGTGGTACAGCTGGATCACTATTCCATTTTTAATTTTGCAAGGAACCTCCACACTGATTTCCATAGTGGCTGCACTAGCTAACACTCCCATCAACCGTAAAGAAGGGTTCTTCAATCCCCCCAGACTTGGAAGCATGTGTTGTCTGTTTTCTTGATGATGGCCATTCTGACTGGAGTGAGAGGGGAACTCTGTGCTGTCTTAGTTTACCTTTCCCTAGTGGCAAAGGATGCTGAATTTAAGAATAAAAGTAATTGGTTATTTGTTTCTTCTTTTGAGAACTGACTGGTCATTTCATGGAATTTACTGACTGGCAGTTTTATGTTTTGGTGTTTTATTTTTGTAGAACTTCATACACTCTAGACATCAACCCCTGTGGGAGGATTAACTGGAAAAGGTTTCCAGGTCTGTGGGCTGTTTGCTCTGACAGTTTCTCTTGCTAACCAGAAACTTTTTTATTTCATATGGTTCCATAAATTAATTATTGGAACAACTTAAAGAAATTACCCATTTTCCAAGAACTAATTGTATCCATCACTTGTTAAACCTCACTTTGAAGTCCACCTGAAATATAAACGAGGTCACTCCTTCACAGGGCACTTCTAGCATCCACCTCTGTCCTCTTTATATTTATATTATATTATATATTTATATTTATAGTACTCGGTTTTGGTGGATTATATGTAACTCACCTCTACTAGGCCATCAGGTTCAGTGTTTTATTCCCAGCAAGTAGCACAATACCTAGTCTGACTAGTACTTAATAAATATGGTTTTTATTAAGAAATAAAATCAGCTATTTTATGAATTGGATTTTTAAATAGAAAAAAATCTATGCATAAAAAATGCATAATCTCACTGTCATGGCCAAGGTTCACAGTCCTACCTCTTTATAATTTGTGGATGGTGAGACATCTAGAATTTTCTACAATGCATTATGTTTGGTACTTAAGATGAAGAAGTCCTGTGTCAAAGCTCCTCAGGGGAGGGGGAAAGAACCTTAAAAAATACACTAGTTTAATAACGTTACTTCCTTTGGGAAATAAGTGGTTATACTATAATAAATCATAAAACGAATACATTTTTCATATTGAAAACTTTAACCCACAAGTTGGTACAACTTTTAAAAAACTTGCTCATAGATCAGCCCTGTCTACAATCTAGTGTGTTCACAAAGCTGAATGCGTTATCTAGCTATGCCCATCAACAGCCTTACCAATCTAGGACAGACTGACAAGCAAACCTCTTGTTGTCTGTAGAAGACAGCCAAGTGCCTGCTTTACAGTGTAAAGGACTCAACCACAACTATATTCAGAGAAGGCCAAACTTTAATACTCGTACTGAAATTTTCTGGTGGGACTAAACTTACATTATGCAGTATGCTTAATTCTGTAAATAAAATCAACGTATGAAATATTTAACTTTCATTTTAGTGTTATAAACAATAAATAGAGGTGTACATCTCCACATACACACTCACCCCTGCGGTGCTAGATATCCAACCAGGTTCCTGCCCACATTCTAAGCAAGTGCTCTACCACAGAACAACATTAACAACCCTAGACAAAAGTCTGAAAAGTAGATCAATCCAGCATGTTAACTAACATGTGATCTATGTCTCATTCTAGGAACCGTTTTTAATTCAGCAAATCTATTATATAAGTTATTTTCAAAAACAAGAGCATAGTTCCTATTTGTTGGCCTGCTTTTTAGTAGTAGCATGATAGTTAGATCTTAAAGGCTATGAAAGAAAATTGAGGATTTACTGGAATTCTGAAATAGTTATTGAGTTAAAGAAATACAAACTCAAAATCTAACATTTCCTATTTAATCCTTTCAATTGGAGCTATTCTTAATGGAAATAATTCAATGAATTAATTAAAGTACTAAAACTTAGGAATTTAGGTTAATTTCTGTATTTTTAAATTGACAGTTGAGTTTAAGCTGTTTTATTTTAAAAACAAAATGTACTTAGACATAATAATGTAAGATTTAAAAAACACCTTTTCATTCTAACCTCTAGAAAACCCTATCAGTCCCAGAAGTTATGCACTGTGCTGCTTTTATCCCTTCTTCTATGGGTCACATCGACTCAGATACTACAGAGAAAGAGTCACCAGAAAGGACTCTAAGTCTCAGATGCGATATCAGCACTCCTCCTGCAGTCAATTACCAAGCTTCAAAGAACAGGGCACTAGGATTTCAGAATTCAGCACAGGACTTCTAAAATTACCATTTCTCCTAGGCCTGTTTGTCATATGTTGGCAAACCAAACCCTAAGGGAGACAGTGGAACGTGCTTCACGTTTTAAAGTACTTAGATGTACAGTTGTAATAACTAAACAGAGTCAGTCCCAAGGGATTTGGACACTACAGTATCAATGACTAGCTCTCCTAGCCATTTTCATGCTATGGACCGACAGAAGGAAAACTGAAGTCTAGGTCTCATTTGAGTGGAAAAACAAGGTAAACTTCTAAACAAACTAATCTAAATGCTGTCCAGAATATAACAATATCAATTATAGAAATCAAAACAACTAACGGATTCCCTGATAACTAAATATATCTACTTTGCTATTTATAACTGCTCATCTGAAAGTCTTGAGAAATACTTAAGAAACTAACTTTGCAGTAATTAAACTTTTGCATATCATGAATGAAAATCTGTTAAAATAAAGAAACAAAACAAGAGAGTAGAAAAGAATAGAGCCCAAGTTAAAAACAAATAAAAAACAAACCCCTTTTTAAGGGAACAGACAACTGGAACAAGTGTCATGTAACTGCTGACTATTAAAATAATTTAGAAAATCATTCCTAAAAAGTTATTAACAGTAAAAATAAACACAGGATACATTTGCTTAATTTAATGCATGATAAAATTTATCATAAAAGCACAAATACAAACTAATGAAAATTTGTGAAGTGGTTAGCAAAAGTCAGTGAAGTTATTAGCAAAGTTATTGTCTTAAAAAAGGAAATAGTTGTTTTCAGTATCTCTTTTCTGAATTTATTAATACCTTCAAGTACATCCACAGCTTTTTTAACTAGTTTTCTGATTCATGCTATACCATGTGTATATCATAACTGTTAACTGTTTGAATTAAGTATTCAAAGTATTAATAATATAATATTGAGCAAGGTTTAATTTACTTTTGAAGTCTGCTATAAATATTTTTTTCTTATTTGGTCAATACTCATTGATGGTACAAAGGATACAAAAACCCAGTGAACAAATGAAGAACTTTAGACTGTAGTAAATAGTTTATTCACTTAACTCATAGTGCTTATATCAAACAATTTTAGAAAATCGAGGTAGATGTAAAACAAAAAGTAATATAAGTCACATGGTTTATTAAAGCAAATTCTGACCTACAATA
The DNA here is from genome assembly GCF_949786415.1 of Peromyscus eremicus. NCBI lineage: Eukaryota > Metazoa > Chordata > Mammalia > Rodentia > Cricetidae > Peromyscus > Peromyscus eremicus. The sequence goes on along the minus strand of NC_081418.1, from coordinate 3,402,220 downwards.
CTGATACAACAATGAACTAATTAACAGAGTAAAATAATACTTAAGGAAAAAAATTAAAAAGTCAAGAAATATAAAAAAAAAAGGAAAAAGAAAGAAAAAAAATGTATTTAATTGGGCAGTGGTCGAGCACACCTTTGATCCCATCACTCAGGAGGAAGAGGCAGGCAGATCTCTGTGAGTTCAAGGACAACTTAGTCTACAGAGCGAGTTCACGATGACACAGAGAGACCCTGTCTCTAGGAAAAACAAAAAAGGAAGAAAGGAAGACACATACACACACACACACACACACACACACACACACACACACACACACACGGGGGGGGGGGGGAGAAAGAGAGAAAGAGAGAGAGAGAGAGAGAGAGAGAGAGAGAGAGAGAGAGAGATCTTCACTACACTTTGCTAGTATATGTATATATTCATTCACATGGAGATAAATGTATTTATACATAACCCAAACCAAATAAACTTTATCCCATTTCTCCTTAAACTATAGCACTTTGGTTATCAAAATAAAATGTGTAATGAGGCTGAAATATTGAAAAGCATTAACATTGACTATCTACATTAGAGCATTTTTACGTCATATACAGCCTTGAACAAATACAAACCCTGATAAAAAGAAAGCAGCATGCCAGAGATCTCTGAAGACAGCGCCAACACTGTAGGAAGCACCTGCACCGTGGCTCTGGACCACACCCTCCTGGGTGTTATCTGTCGTACTAGACCCGTCTCCTTCCCTATGGACTTCCAAATGAGCTGCTTTTCTTAATTTCCTTCATCAGAAAAGATCGAGAGTGGAAGGCAGGTTAAAATTTCCACAACCATTTCCTCAGTAGCACATTCCAAAATGTACAGAACAAACACAGAAGCTTATTAATATACAATGAAGTTCAAATGTCCTGAACAGAATTTAAACTATCGATCAAGTGCATATTTCAAGTTCAATTTCTATAAATACAAGGATACTGTTACTTGGTCATACTCACACTGACAGTCAATGTACACACTATTATATGGATTGTACTGGAAAGATACTTACAAAAGCATTCCTTCCCTATGTGAATGTTACTTCTCTGTAAATGAAGAAAACTTCAGATTGGAGAGAATTATATGTTAATTAATAAGCAAAGTTATTTACCTAATGTAGATATTACCTTTCAAAAAGGAGATGGACTTAAATCTCCAAACCTAAACTCCAAATATTACAATGTTTTAGCAATAATATTCAAAAGAAGTATTGTCCCAAAGCATTTTTAAAACAGAACTGCACTGTGCTCAGGAGCCAGTGGGAAGACTTACTCTATTGACTCATCAGTAGGCACTATCAAACAGCTTCAAATAGCATGCAATAAACAGCCTTTTTTTTTTCTTGGCTTTATTTTTGCCAAAGAATGCTAGAAACAGAATATCTTAAGTAGCAGAATTTAATTCATTCCACCTAATGTTTGTCTCCTATATTGGTAATGCTAACTAGAAATGAACCTCAAGAAAAACAAACAAACAAAAATGACTTCACAAGAACAAACCCCACAGACATGTGACACTATTTTTCACATACAGAAAACTGGTCATCTGGCAACTGGTTATACAGCTTAGGTTTTATCTGAAAGAGCAACTTTGTACAGTATGTTATATTCTATGAAGTTAAGAGCAGTTAAGAACAATCCCAAGGGCTGTAGAGGTTTCAGCGGTAAGAGCACTTGCTGCTCCTGAAAAGGTCCTAGGTTCAGTTCCCAGCACCCACATCCAGAGGTTCCCAGCCACCTGCAACTCCACCTCCAGGGGATCTGATGCCTCTTCTAGTCTCTATGGGCACCTGCATACATGGGTGGGCACACAAACACACAGACATGCACACATGCACGCACGTGCACAGATAAAATCCCATATCCAAACAACAGATCTCTAGAAAGACCACTTTGGACATGCAGTACCTTCTTCTTTTGCCGCCCGTGCTTAGAGGAGGTTTGGGTGTTCTTGTTGAAACGATCTGGCAATGCACAGTTCCCAAGAGCAGCATCAGCCATACTGGCCCAATGACTTCAGTTAGAGGTATGCTATGTGGGCTAGGAGCAGAACAGTACAACACTATTGCAGCAACTGCAGAAGGAGAGAGAAATACACTGAATTACAGATCTGTAGTCGCTTTTTCAAAACTTTAAAAATTGTTCTTATAATACTTCTGACTAAATTCTTTTCCTAAATTTAAAATGTTACTCCATGTTGCCAGGAGTGGTGGTGCACACCTTTAAATCCAGCACTCAAGACCAGAGGCAGGTTGATCTCTGTAAGTTAAAGGACAGGCTGGTCCACAAAGTGAGTTTCAGGTCAGCAGGAAAATACCATGAGATATTGTCTCCCATACACACTACCACCACCACCACTACTCCATACAAGCTCTTTAGACATTTGCACTGTTCAACCATGGCATTTAGTAGTAAATACAATCTTGGAACAAGGTAACACTTAACACTAAAATACACACACTCAACTTTATAATGACTGTATGAATTCAAATCTAAGGTCGTTTTTGGTTAGGTTACAATAAAAAAAAATCACACTAATTTCAAGTACATTTATTCTGTTACACATAATAAGAAGTCTTTTAGTAAGTGTCTAATAAAGCTACAAAAGGTTTGGTTTCTAGCCCCTGAGAGAGGGCCTTGTGTATCTCAGGTCAGCCAGAAACTAAGCAGACAAGGATGACCCCGACCTTCCAAGTCTCCTGCCTCTGTTCTCTGAGTGATGGGATCACCGGAGTACACCATTATTCCCAGTTTATGTAGTGCTGTGGATCTAACCCAGGGCCTTGTATTTGCTGGCTTCTACCACCCAAGCTACATGTCCTGCCCCATTAAGATTTTGAACACAAATAAACTTGTACATATTTCCCAGGAAAACCACTAATCCCTCATCAATGTTAATCATTCCAACAAACAGAAAAAAGCCTGTTTTTCCCTTCCTACATTCCTTAGACTTCCTGGACATAAACCTTTTCAGGCTTATGTTCTGAAACAGGTTTATTTCTTTTACTTCACACACAGATGCAATTGTAGGTTGCCACAATATTAATAATTCTGGGCAAAAGAGTTTTATTGTTTCTTTCAAGATATTATTACATTCATGGACAAATGTCATGATGTGTATAATTTAAAAAAAATAAAGTGAATATTTATTTTAATAGATAGTTTCCTTAACCTTAAAATATATTTCCTTAAAATCCTAAGACATAGAGCTAGAGAGATGGTTCAGCAGTTAATAGCACTTATTATTCCATGAAGAAGACCACATTCAATTCCCAGCACCCACATGGACACTTACAACCATCTGTATGTAACTCCAGCTCTAAGGAATCCAACACCCACTCCTGGCCTCTGTGGCACCAGGCATGCATGTGGTACACAGATATGCCAGCAAAACATTCATATACATAAAGCTACAAATCATTGTAAAAAATCAAAAGACCTAGATAATACTCAATGAAATTTTAGAAATGTCATACTGCTGTGGGATGGTCTGTATGTCAAATTGCTCTGATTGGTCAATAAATAAAACACTGATTGGCCAGTGGCCAGGCAGGAAGTATAGGCGGGACTAACAGTGAGGAGAATTGAGAGAACAGGAAGGCAGAGGGGAACACTGCCAGCCTCCGCCATGACAAGCAGCATGTGAAGATGCCGGTGAGCCACGAGCCACGAGCCACGTGGCAAGGTATAGATTTATAGAAATGGATTAATTTAAGATGTAAGAACTAGATAGCTAGAAGCCTGAGCCATTAGGCCAAACAGATTAAACAATATAAGTCTCTGTGTTTACTTGGTTAGGTCTGAGTGGTTGTGGGACTGGCGGGTGACAGAGATTTGTCCTGACTGTGGGCCAGGCAGGAAAACTCGAGCTACAGTCATACAATGCATTTTCACAGGAAGACTCTGTAATAGAATGCTGGGAGGCAACACAACAGATTTGTGGCCATGGAGTCAGCATGCTTAGATTTGAACTCTTGGTGACTACATGTTCTGTGACACTATTCATGGGAGAAGTGAGGTCTGAGCTTCATTTTTCAAGAGCTAAATCTATATAGCTAAACAAAGTAACAGTCTTTCTATTCTGCTGGGCTACTGTAGACATTAAATAAGGATCTGAGAAAGACTTAAAAGAGTTTTTGGTATAAATGAAAGTTTTGATATAAAATAAGGATAGATCAGATCACAGTGGTAAAAGGCACAGAAAAAAACCATACTTTATACAAGAAAAATTAATTTGCAGAAGTGGTATTAAAAATAAATAAACAAACAAACAAACAAACAAATAAATAAAAGGATGTGCCAGGCATGATGCCCTCCAGCAACAATCTTAACTCAGGAAGCTAAAGCCACAGTTCACCGTCAGCATCAGCTACACAAAGACAAGTGTGTATCTACGTGTGGGTGCAGAAGTTCTCATCTAATTAAAACCCTCTCTTTCTCTCTCTCTCCTCCCCCACTCCTCATACAGTGTACACGTGGGGTCAGAAGACAACTTTTGGAGGTTGGTTCTCTCTGACATGACACCATACAGGAACCAGGCTGTCAAGAGTTGGCTACAATCCCCCTTGTCTGCTGGGCCATTTCACCAGTACTCAAACATTTTTAATATCTAAGTAATTTATATGTAACAGCAACAGTCACTTCATGCATAGGAACAGTTAGTACATGTTTACAGCAAAGCTTTAATAATCACAAAAATACAACAGCCTGAAAGTTAAAAGCACATACATTTCTGTTAATTATACCTTGAAGAAGATAGAGGACGAGAAGCCAGGAAAAGATGACCTTTGATGTTACTTGTAACCACCACCGGAAGAAAAAGGGAAAAAACACAACTCGAACAATCCCTTTTCTAGTCAGAGAAGTCCAAGGACTTTCAGGCTTTGCCTTAGCAAATGCAGACCCTGAGAAAAAAAGTAAAATACAATGGCACACTCTACCTACTATTCTTTAATTTCACTACAGAAACAAATTCAATGTCTGAAAAACAACAAATGGTATATAACTTTATTCTATGACTAAGAAATATCTACTATGAGACAGCAGTCATTTGCAATCTTACTCATTATGCAATCTTACTCATTATCATACTCAAAAGACACCTTGAAGATGATCAGCTGAGATAACAGGATTTCCTCCACATTTCATAAACACAGGACTTACTTTAATTCATTAGGAATTGTAAATAATAAGGAGGTGGAGACGGCTCCCCAAGTGAAGCTGGCAGTGAGTGGCCAACTTATCACCCCAGCACTCTGAAGCTGGGCACAGGGGATGCCTGGCCAAATGGGCCAAGTCAGCAAGTTCTATCCCATCTGTTCTTAACCTGGGATTTGATCTTTTGGGGGGTGGAACGACCCTTTCACAGGGGTTGCATATCAGATAGCCTGCATATCAGTTATTTACATTATAATTCATATGAAGTAGCAACGAAAATAATCTTAGGGTTGGGGATCAGTACAACATCAACTGTATGTATTAAAGGGTCACAGCATTAGGAAGGTTGAGGACCACTGCGCTAGGGTAAGGGAGAGACACTGGCTCAGTAAATGAAGTGGAGCCAGTCCAGGCGGTCACCAGAGGTCACCCTCCAGCTTCCAGATGCACATATGTGCCTTATTCCAGTACCCAAGACACAGAGGTGGGTGACTCTTGGTGACTCTAAGGACAGCATGCTCTACACAGTTCAGTTCTACCAAATCTAACCCTGTTTTGTTTTCATTCATTCATTCGTTTATTTGTTTTGAGTGCTGGGATTACAGCCATCTGCCATAATACTCAGCTATAATTTAAATTTAATATTATATCCTTGCAGTTTTCTGTGCAAACAGGAACTGCTATTCTTTTATACTACTCCTTGAAATTATATTTCAAGGTATGAAAGATACACTGGTGTTTCTACTCTCTCTTATTTATGTTATTTCTGTCCTCGTGTAGGCTAGAATTGCCTTACTTCTACAAAGGTACCTGTCTACACTACTCTGAATTGTCTCTTCAGGACCAATGCTTCCTTGCATTACACATTTACTTGTCCAGGACTTACCCCTCACGAGATCAACGTCTATGAGGTCTGGTTTCACATATGCTGTTTTCTTTGGTTTATTCCTTAACCCCTGTAACATATTAAAAGCAGTATTTGAATTCCACATGTATTTTGTTTAAATCCAAAATAGCAAAAAGAGAACCAACTTATAAGAGTTTCAATTTAAAACAAAATCTTGAAGTAACATATTAAGTAAAAGATATATTAAAAGATTTGTTACAAATAGAACACAATTATAGCATTCTAATAATCTTCGTTTTCTTCCAAAAGGAATGTTTGGGGATATGTGTAACATGCAAAGCCTGTTTACTATGGACAGTAAACTTCCAAATCAAAGACTGTGATATACCAAGCAAGTGTGAGCGTACAGCCCAGGCCCTATACGACCCACCCTGGGGACTGTCGGCTTTAGACTGCCATTAAGAAAGTAGTGAGGCCAGGTGGTGGTGGCACAAGCCTTTAATCCCAGCACTCGTGAAGCAGAGCAAGGCAGATCTCTGTGAGTTCCAGGCCAGACTGGTCTACAGAGCGAGATCTTGGACAAGCACCAAAACTACACAGAGAAACCCTGTCTTAAAAAAAACAGAAAAAAAGTAAGTAGTGAGGCTGTGTGAGGAGTAGTGGCCCCAAAGGCACTCAAGATGCAATGCTGGGGGTGTTGCTGAGGACAAGACTGGGATGTACATTTATCAGCAGATGCTAGCATGTAGGGTGACACCAGCAGAGCCCCAAGACTGCCAGCCACACCTCAGACCATAATGTCACCTCATTACCTCAGAACTAAATACTAGATCATGAACAGGGGCAGGAAAACAGCTGTCATAAACTGAATTAATTTAAAATTGAAATTACTGGATTTTAATTAACACCAAATTTCTGCTATCACTGCAGAGGTAAAAATTAGTGGGGAAAATGAAAGTATGGGAAAATAAATTACACTAAGTTAAGAACTGGATAAGCTTAAACTAAAGTCCTCAGGAACCAAGAGCTGAGAGATGACACGAGGGTTCAATCAAGAAAGTAACTGTGCTTTGATCCCAGCAGGTGACAATGGCCCCTGAAGGTTAGGAACTGTTTGCATACACAACAAGCAAGAGAACAGTGTAAGTCAGTTAGCTGACATGGCTAAACCCAACATACACCCTGAGTCAAGATGCAGTTAGCCTTTGACCCCTTCCCACGGTCTGTCCATTTCAGGTTGTAAGCTATTCAGAAATACAGAACAAAACAGAGAAAGATAGGTTCTGTGTTAACAACAGAATAACAGTATTTTTATACAGTTGATTCTCATGTTTTCAAGTTCTGTAATTGCAAATGCATTCACTACTATTTATACTCTAAAATATATATTCTCTGTGTTTTTGCCCTCATTTGACATGTGCAAAGTAGCAATAACAACAAGCAAAAACAAAAACTCCACAAGTTTTTTAAGTTACCTAACACATATTCCCAACACAAAGCAGCATCCTGCCTTCTTGTCTCAGTACTCATTGCTATAAACAACTGTCCTCCTGGCAGACTGCTTAATATTGTTCATTTTTGTGTTTGTTGTCAATTCTGTTGTGCAAAATGAACCAAGCACAAGGTTTCAGTGTTGTGTAATGTTGCCAAGTGTAAGCAGGCTGTGCTGTGTCTTCAGAGAAAATGAGTCAGGTAGCATATGCTCATAAGCTATTCTTCTCCTAAGGAAACTGGTGACATCCATTACTAGAGTATCTGTCTGTGAGTTCATTTGTCAACAGGTTCCCATGTACCCAGGCTGCCCCTGATTTGCTACAAAACCAAAGCTGACCTTAAGTTCTTGATCCTCCTGTCCTCAGTAATCCCAGTGCTGTGATTACAGGAGCCCCATGATCAGCTAAATAAGTGGTGTCTTTAAGAGAAGGGTACATAACAATGTGCGCTGGCCAGCTAACTAACAGTGTTGTGACCAGGGGCCCCTAAGAGCCACTAGCAGCAATCATTCAGTATTCAAACATTCAGTCTTCATGACTCTCTATAAAGTGCCAAAATAATAACATCCATTCTTCATTTCATTTTAATGTTACCATAGAGCAGTTAACAGATTATACACATTCTCAACATTTTCCAAACCAGAACAGTGATTCTGAAACTGCACATTAATATAATTTCAATAATAAAGCACTAACTTAATTTGTACAAAATTTATATAGATACCTTTATTAGCATAAAAATCTGATTCTTATTAGAGAGACAGTAAGTTGTCTTTTTCCCATAGGGTCGTTCCTATTCTTATAGATGTGTGAGTCATCTCCTGGCTTATATCTTATGATTTGATCTTGAACTATATTGTAGAGCCACCCTACAACTGCCAGTTTCAATAAATAATCCACCTAGAGCTAATGTGGTGGCACACTTTTAATCTCAACACTTGGAAAATGAGGCAGGGGGATTTCTGTGAATTTGATGCCAGCCTGGTCTACATAGTGAGTTATAAAGGCAGCCAGGCATATACAGTGAGTCCACGTCTCAAAAAATAAAAATAAGGGGCTGGAGAGATGGCTCAGGGGTTAAGAGCACTGACTGCTCTTCCAGAGGTCCTGAGTTCAATTCCCAGCAACCACATGGTGGCTCACAACCATCTGTAATGGGATCTGGTGCCCTCTTCTGGCCTGCGGTCATACATGCTGTATACATAATAAATAAATAAATCTTTAAAAAAAAAAAAAAAGTTCTTTAAAAAAAAAAAAATAAAATAAAAAAAAAATAAATAAATAAAATTCACTTTAAGGTATATAAGCCTATAAGAAGATGTAAAGGGTTTTTTAATCAAAAACGTTCACCAAAGGATTAATAATTTTAGTCACAAAAATGAAAGATACTATGAAAGGTATGAGTATTCATAAAACATGAGTTTAATTAAGCGGACATTATAAAATGGAAAGTTTAAAATTGATTTGGATTAAACCACCTTTATATAAACTAACATGGCTTTGCGTACTAACTATAACTGGGTGTTCAGTATTAAGAGTGCCTGCCTGGCATGGGAGAGCCTGAGTAAGGAGAACAGGCAGGAAACTAGCTTTCTGAAAAAAGCAGGATGAAGTCCTTATTCATGAACAATAAAAAAGTACAAAGAAGTACACACGTAACTTAATCCTCAAGAATCAAAGGCATTCTTTATTATAAAACTGACAATATATTCCCACAATGCAACAACTTTGGTAGCAGAAATTTTTGTATTTTCTTTAAGTTCCAAGTATATAGACAATGAGATTAAAAACCAAATAACATTTTAGATTACAGCATGCTTCTGTTCAGTAATCTAGACTTCTTGTGTATAGAAATACTATCACATTTATATTCTATCAAAGACACTAATACCAGTTTCATTTCCAGACCTTTAGATTCCTCTATAAATGACTTCATAAACTTTTTGTTGAGATTTCAAAAGCCTGTTAGATACTGAGAGAAAAAAATCCTATATTAACTTTTGTTGTATGGGTTTTTTGTTTGTAATACGTACAAACTGTACATAATCTGATGCCTGCAATGCATAATGTTTAAATCATGGTAAATATATCTGTCTCCTCACAAGCTGATCATTTATTAATGATGAGAATATTCAAATCCTTTCACCTAGAAGGGATTTTAAAAGACACCATACATTGCTGTTATTTACAGTCAAGATAGTGTGCAGTAACATTCCTGAACTTCCATTTATTTTCCTTGTCTTTCCCTGACCAGCCTCTAATATCCACCACTGTACTTTCAACCTCCAGTAATCAACATTTTAGGCTCATGTGTGATGAACCTGTGCAGTTCGTGTCTTTCTGTAGCTGGCCTATTTCACTTAACATAATGAGGTCTCTAGTGAGAGTTCTCTAGGACAATGACCCCATTGGCTCACATGTTTGAATGTTTGGTCCCCCGTTACTGAAACTGTTTGGGAAGGATTAGGAGATGTGATTTGTTGAAGTAGATTCGATTCAGCCTTGTTGGAGAAGGGGTGTCACTAGGGTGAGCTTTGAGGTCTGAAAGGCCCAAACTATACCCAGTCTCCTCTCTTCCTCTCTCGCTGAAGCAGAATCTTGCAATATATTTCATTCTTATTCTGATTCTCATTCATATTCTCCCTCCCTCCCTCCCTCCCTCCTCCCTCTCCCTCTCCCTCTCCCTCTCCCTCTCCCTCTCCCTCTCCCTCTCCCTCTCTCTCTCTCTCTCTCTCTCTCTCTCTCTCTGCCTCCTGCCATCAGATCAGGATATAATCTCTCAGTTACTGCTCCAGCACCATGCCTGCCTACCTGTAGCCACGCTCCCTGCCATGAAGATCATGGACTAACCCTGTGAAACTGTAAAAAAAAAAAAAAGCCCCCAATTAAATGATTCCTTTTCTAAGTTTCCTTGGTCATGATTTTTCATCACAGCAAGAGGACAGTAACTAAAGCTAGCTCTAATTCAATTAAGATGGTTACAAGTTGTAAGATGTAATTCTGTCTTATGGCTGAATAAGTATTCCACTGTACAGGTGAGCCATCACTGACTGTTGGAGACTTAGATTTCCATATCCTAGCTATTGTGAAGAGTGCAGTACTAAGAATGTAGACTTGGATATTTCCTTGGTATACTGACTTTATTTCCTCTGGATTTATAACCAAGCATAGAATAGCTGGATTATTTTCTGTACTGGCCATACTAATTGACACTGTCACAGCAGTGTGCAACAGAGTTCTATTTTCCTTCAACCTTCTCAGCACTTTTTTTTTTTTAAACATCCCTATTCCCAGACTGAGGAATGACACAGCTCTGTAACTTCTTATTCATTTGCCTATTCTACCCCTTCTCCCTTTTCCTCTTCCTCCTCTTTCTCTTCTTTGTTTAACGTTGATTTTAATTTTGTTTATATGGGTGTTTCTCCTGCATGTAAGTCTGTGTATTTTGTACATGCAATGCCCATGGAAGCCAGAAGATGGTGTCAAATCCCCTGGAACTGGAGTGTGCTGGGAATCAAACTAGAGCCCTCTGGAAGAGCAGCTTACCTCCACTAATCACCATCTCTATGGCTCCTTCACTTTGAGCTCTTGACACCTCACCAGACTGCCTGCTAATGGAACTCCCATTTTTTGCTTTCTTCTTCACATATTCATTAAATACTGGCATTTCTCAATGTTCTGTTCTTGGTCATTTTCTTTCATCATTCAATGAAAATCTATTTATTTATAGACTCTATATAATATGTACAATACTCAATTTATGTACACATAATACTTATTATATACAACATACACATACGCCTATACATACACAAATGTTATATACCAAGGACTCCCAAGAACTACCTGGCTATTTCTAAAACAATTTTAAACCTCTCTTCCAATATTTTCTGTCATATTATCACTGCCTTAAGGAATTTATAAAAATATAATTTTAATTTTCTGCTTCAAATCCTTCAATGACCTCTCAACTGTTATAAAGTCATGGCTAAATCCCTGGGTTAGTTTTCAAACCCCTTCATACACTGACAATTGTCTTTCTAGCTTTACTGTTAACCACCTCCACCACTTCCTCAACCCAATTGCCAAAGCAAATTCTCAAGGGTTCCTTACTCGGTCTCCTCTCCCTCACTCCCTTCCTGAATATTTTCATATGCCTTTCATCTGTCTGGGATGTCTTCCCTTTGACTTCCAGAACATATCAAACTCCTCTCACAAGATGTTTTGCCTATGAAATCTTTCCTAACCTCCTCGCACATCTTCCTTCTACATTACCCTATAGAGACTGAACACATGTGCCTATCTCTTCATTGATTTTATCTCATTTACAATAAAATACCTGGCCAAAAAAACTAGAGCTTACTTATCTTTCTGTCCTTGTGACCTTTAATCCTATTTTTAAAATATGCCAGATCTTTGCTAAATGAATGTAATAATTCTTCATAAAAAACTTCAAAGGTTAAATCATTAAGTATGGAAGAATGATCTCCTCTTTCATAGATGATATGGTCTGAACAGCAACAAATCTTTTGAGCAGATTTTTAAGTAACTATGGACTGTTTTTAACCTAATATAAATATTTCCATATTAAACAGAAAATGGCAAGTAATTATAGTAACATTCTCTAGTCTCAAACTAAATTTAGCTCGTGCAAAAACATACTGATTAGTATCTTAGCAAATGAAAAATATATAAATTTTATTATCAAACAAAGAATGGTGAGAAACAACAAATTTAGTTTTAAAACTTTTTTTTTCATGCTAGCAAGATAGTCTATGAGAATATTCAAACAGAATAACACAAGTAGTCACATGTCCAAGAGGAAAACGCCAGCTATAAAAGCATTTGAATTAATATTCTATTTCCTAAAGCCCTTTTAAAATTCAGCAACTCTTTCTGCACCCAAGTCCCTCTGTTAGTAGCACCAAACAGCAGATCTCTATTAGGTAAAGCGGCGTTTGCACAGTCTCACTCAGGTGGTAAACGTCCTGGAACACTTACCAGTTTAATAAACTGTACAGAATAATGACAGCATCAAAGGGAGGAAAAGCAAACTAGAAGTACAAGGTGACAAGTGAAAGGGGGAAAGCTGGCAACAAAATAATCATTAGAAATTAAACTAAAAAAGATGGAATATGCTAAAAAGGAAAACAAAAAATTAAAAGATAAGACTGAAATCATAGGTTTTTCTCTTAAAAAGTGCAGATAAAAATAAGTATTAACTAATATGGTAAAAATACATGAAATGGCAAGTGACTGACAATTTATAAAATTGTTTTAGAATATACAAAATGAACAAAAGTTGTTACCTTGATTTCTCTTTGTTCAACAGATTTTTCCCATATTTGTTGATCATAGGCTCCAATCTATGAAGACAGACAGACAGACAGCACTGTGTTAAATGGGCACTGAGACGCCAGCTCTTCAAAGTCCCAGGGTGCTCACTGAACACACACTGGCTCTGTCACAGATGTCAGAGATCAATACTGTGTTGCAGTGGTTCTCAATGAGCTGCTTGGAGAATGACCAGTATTAGCATCATCTTCGCAATTTGTTAAGAGAATGGAAACTTCCAGGTTCATAGCAGAATTACTAGATCAGAAATATGGGTGTGAGGTTCAAAAATCCATCTAAGATAATACTGAAATTTAAAAACCATGCCCTAAAGGGAGTCCTTCAGTTTAAATAAATGAACTACCACAGTGCTAGTATAGTCAAGAAAAAAAATCTTCCAAATGACAAATTCATAAACATGCAGATCACAAAGTTGTTTCTTTTTGAGACTGGGTCTCACTCTGTAGCCTAACTGGCCTCAAATTCACAGCAACCCTCCTACCTTGGCATCCTGAGTTGTGAGACTATAGATGTGAACCACCACACATGGTTTAATCAGTAAATAAATTTGTGAAATGGGTGAACAAAACACAGCTGCTTGTCTGTTACTATTAGACTGGAAAGTTCTTCGAACTCCACTTTAACCAGGGCGTAATGACCAGCCATTCTTTAGTGTTTTTACTCAAGTTACTTGCTTAAATCTTGTCTTTAGTTTCCACTTAATTCCCTGTATCTAAAATAACAAAAAGACAAAGACCTTAAATTGGTCACTGTGGTGCTTTAAAAGAAAATGGTCCCCAAGGGAGTGGTACTACTGAGAGCTGTGGCCTTATTGGAGGAAGTGTGTCTCTGCGGAGTAGAGCTTTGAGGTCTCATAGATGCTCAAGCCATGCCAAGTGAGACAGTTCACTTCCTGTTATCTTTGGATCAAGATGTAGAATTCTCCAGCACCACATCTGCCTGCACACCGTCATGCTCCCAGCTGCCATGCTCCCCACCATCATAATGGACTGAACCTCTGAACTGTAAGCTGCGACCTCAATTAAATGTTTTCCTTTATAAGAGTGCCTGGTCATGGTGTCTCTTCACATAATAGCAACCCTAACAAAGACAGTCATACATGCAGGCAAAACACCCTTTCACATAAAATAAAATAGCATAATCATTCTAATATATCAAACATTTTGTTGAAACAGTAACCCAAACTATTAGTTACATAGTAATATTTTTAAATGACTGTTTTCTAAATGTTGTTTTCATATGCGAAAGAACGCCTAAGTTCTTTTTTAGAGAACACTGTTTTGCTTCAAGGTGATTCAAGTGCACAGACATGGAAATAACTTTTCCACAACCCTAAAATGAGAGAAAATAAAGCCAATGTCTATGCAAATGTATTCACTACTCAGCATAACTTAAGACACCACCACCAAATAGCCACAGGTTCTGCAGACAGGAAGAAGAAACCCTGTATAAAGCAGTATATAAAAGTGGGTGACTTCTTGAGATACTTTGTGAAAACAACAGAAACCCTAAGAAAAGGATGGGTGGGTGATTTCCTATTACAAATTCCTAGGATAAAATTTATAGGAGAAACTTTTATTCACATTGATGGGGAGAGAAATAGCAGTTTCTACTATAATACAATGCTGTATAGTCTTAGAACCACGAATCAGGAACAACTTGCAGAGCTGAACAGTCAAAAAAAAACAGGCTTCTTGGTTTCTGTTTTACTAGTGACACAGAAACATCTAGAAGTCAACAAACTTGATAGCTGTTTCTTTTTGTATTTCTGCTGTATAAAAATTAAATGATAAGGTCGAGTTCAGCTACAGTTGTCCATCAAAAATCAGGGAGATATTAGCTATGTCACTGTTTTGATGTCGTACAAAACCTAAAAAACAATTCAATGCATCCTTTATGAGGATAGAACAGGAATCTTATTCAGGAAGCACGTCTTCAACTAAGAAAAAACTTAAGTGGTTTTGATTTTATAATCTCATCTCCTTCTTCACTGTTTCCCTTTGCTCCTCCCTCAATGCCTCCAGTGCTGGGATTTGGATCAGACAAATATAAATCGAAATAAGGCTTTGTTTCTCAAACATCAGTAAGGAACTACTGGATGGTTCTAAAGATGCCCAACCACATATCACAAACGATGTTTCATGAGGGAATACATTACTTCCACATTATAAAAGCTATTGTGGAATAATCTTTCTGTACACTGTGAAGATGTGTTACTTGGATTGGTTTAATAAAAAGGTGAACAGTCCCAGCACTCGGGAGGCAGAGCCAGGAGGATCTCTGTGAGTTCGAGGTCAGCCTGGTCTACCAAGTGAGCTCCAGGAAAGGCGCAAAGCTACACAGAGAAACCCTGTCTCGAAAAAACCAAAAAAAAAAAAAAAAAAAAAAAAAAAAAAACTGAAAAAAAAAAAAAGTGAACAGTCAATAGCTAGGCAGGATTTTCAGGGCAGAGAGAATGCTGGGAAGAAGGCAGAGATGCCATGATATGCAGAGTGAGCAGGATGGGCACCTCTGAGATGAGGTAATAATGTCATAAGGCAGAACGTAAATTAATAGAAATGGGTTAATTTAAGTTATAAGACCTAGTTAGAAATATGTTTCAGTAACATAAGGCTTTTTCATGACAATGAGACACATCTGCTCCTGGCAGCAACAATCTACTTTAGAGAAGATGATGGGCATCAAAGAAACTCCATATGGAGTTTGCTTCTTTTGTGGCAAAAGTAAGCTACCGGGCAAGAAACGGCCATTGCCTCAACTGCTGACAGTAGTATGCTGTCCAAACTGGACAAGCAGGACACAAAGGAAAGCATCTGCCAAACTTTGCCAAGACAGGGTAGGACAGTCCTTCAAAACTCCAGCTTCACAGAAAAGTCTGTCAGATATTCTAAGCCTATAGGCTAAAGATGGATGCCCGAACATTACAGAGGACCCTGGGGTGACTGCCCAGACAAGCCAGATGTCTCTGTCATTTCTTAGTTTTGGAAGTAGCTTACCCTGCACTTCCTGTTTACCCAAGTAATATTTTATCCTGCTTGGGTCTTTGATGGAGCTGAAGACTAGGTAGTTATAGTTACAGTTTTCCTTAGTTATGATAGAAGAAAAATTAGGTACAAAACTTTTACTCATCAAGAGAGGGTAGATAATGGAGTATTTTCTCTAAATTTGCCAAATACAAATGGACTGGACATTGCAAATGTAATTCTTACTTGATAATTGTTCTGTATATCGTTTCATCTGTTAAAGTTAAAACCTTTCCTTTCTATTCAGACAATACTTGATAATTGTTCTTACTGTATATAGTTTTACTATTTGAGAGTTAAAACCTTTCATTTCTATTTAGACAAAAGGGGAAATGTTGTGGAATAATCTTTTTGTACACAGTGAAGATGTGTCACTTGGTTTGGTTTAATAAAGAGTTGAATGGCCAATAGCTAGGCAGGATTTTCAGGGCAGAAAGAACACTGGGAAGAAGGAGATGGCCATGAGACATAGAGCAAGTAGGATGAGCACTCTGGAGATGAGGTAATAAAGCCATGAGGTAGAACACAAATTAATAAAAATGGGTTAATTTAAGTTATAAGAGCTAGTTAGAAACAAGCCTAGGCTATTGGCCAAGCTTTCATAATTAATAGTGAGTCTCCATGTCATTATCGGAGAACCGGCAGTTCCAATAAAAAGGTATGACTACAAAAAGCTCTTGGAATCTTAATTCACTCTTGTAACCAATAATTTTGTCTTATGTCTAATACAGTAAGCAACTTTATCAACACTCTTGCACTTCCAGAGATATCTGAATGCAGTATGCTGGGCTGGGCTTTTTGTTTTTGTTTTTTTTGTTGTTGTTGCTGTTTGTTTGTTTGTTTTTAACCAGAGCTGATCTACTGTCAGCCTTTTGCTCCCAGGGCCCACACAAGCATTTTGCCCTCTACAACTTGATCCTTCATCTATAATTTCATGCCTTCAACAACAGGTTTAGTAATCCTCTCTCTTGCAATACTTCCCATAGTGGCAGCAAAAATAATTATATATTCTCATCCTACAAGTCTCAAATCCTAACCCTATGAACATCACCACTCCTGGAAGTGTACATAGCCATTGACTTTGAGAAGACTCAACCCATAAGATACAAAATTCCTCTTTGGTGTTCTCAATCTCCAGTATGGTCTCATCTAATTTATTTTCCCTTTCCTCTTATTTTTATGAACAAATGTTGAGCTACTCAGTGGTGAAAATCAACAAAAACAAAACAAGAAAAACAAGGGTACAGCCACATCTTTAAATCAATACAGAAATAAAAAGAAACTGAGATAAAGAATTTATACTAACAAAAAGATTAAGACTGAAATGAATATTCCTGAGACTCCCTGACCTACTGATCTGCAGCTAACATACTTTCATATACACACACTGTGAGTATATACCACAGATACAAACTACTGACCATCCCTAACACCTATGGAAAGAACAGCACTTTTCCTTGCTGCTTTATACTGACACTGTACTTTTGCCCACACTCCATATACTACTGCATAAATCAGTTCTCAAACCCAGGTCTGCTGAACTTCAAAATAATATGAATGAATCATCTAAGAAAGAAAACATGTTTCCCAAATCGATTCCGTTCTACTGTGATTCTCAAGTTTTGTATCTTTCTACACACAATAGAAACAAAACACAAAAAGAAGTATGAAGAAGACAGAGAGGGAGAGGAGGGGAGACTGAGAATGCAAGAGATAAAAAGAGAAAACCAACAGGTAGAAAGACTGCCTCTACTTAGGGATCTGCAAGATCAGCTCTGTCTCCTACAGACAGTTTGAAATAAAGGATGGGATCAGACATACAAATGTTAACGTAATTAGGTGACAAAATGGGAAACAGGCACCATTTATAAATTCTAGGAAAGTGTCTCTGAAACACAAACTGAAAAGCTTCTTTTAGGAGTTGAATTACTGCTTAGGTCACCACATTCAGAAGATAGGCAGCTGGGGTATCCAAAGGAATAGACAGTGTTCAGCTTGCAAAAGGTCTACTATATAAAGATTGGGTGCCTAGATAAAAGACTAAAAGTTCATAAATGTACTTAGGAAAAGTAGAAGGAAGCCCAGATTGACAACTTTTAATTGCCTGATTTCT
The DNA here is from genome assembly GCF_949786415.1 of Peromyscus eremicus. Taxonomy (NCBI): domain Eukaryota; kingdom Metazoa; phylum Chordata; class Mammalia; order Rodentia; family Cricetidae; genus Peromyscus; species Peromyscus eremicus. Next base: position 3,384,203 of record NC_081418.1, on the reverse strand, counting down.
TTAATAAACAGACATACTAAACTACCATACTCTAAACCCTTTTCTCCTAATACTACTATGCTCTTATTTCTCTGAATCTCATTTAAGAAACTGAAAGGCTAGTTTCTAATTCTCATAAATATCAACTGTTATACAAAAAGATAACATAGACAGCTCAAATCCCTCCCTAGCTTAACCCTCTTGACAAATATTAGATAATTATGTTTATATTTGTTTGCAAAAATGTATCAGTTAAATCCATGTCAAGAATATCCCAAAGACAAGTGAAAAATTCAAGAATGTCATGAGGGGGCTGTTGAGATGGCTTACTGCCAAGTTTTCACAACCTGAGTTCAATTCCTGGGTCCCTAAAATGCAGCTTGTTGTGCCTTAATGATCTATAAGTTTAATGAAAAAGAAAATCAAGGAGTTAAGAATAAAACATAAAGTTACAACATAAAATAATGGATGTCTGAACAAAATATTAAAACACCAACTAAAGAAAGCTATAACACACCCCAAATTATGTTGTCCTAGTGGACATTTTAAATTTTTTACAAGTACTTTCATTCATACTTGTAAAGTACAAAGAGGGAAGAGTTAATAGATACACAGAGTCACTAAAATTGAGTACATTCAGATAAATCTCCACCCAGAGTTAACAGGATCTAGTTATTCTAGCTTTTAAAAAATGTTTAGCTCTAAAATAAAAGTTCTCAAGCTCTAAAAAAAATCTAAGTTCCTCACAATGCTTGTAACTATTGCCTTTCAGACAAATCTAGGAATATCTGAGCTATGCCTTCCTTTCTCAAAGGAGTCAGTGTGTACGCCAGACACTTGGGTGAAGAAGTTGAATCATGTGGCATGATTCACTGTGAAACATGATGATGATGTCAGACCAAAAGGTGTGGTCCGGGGAAACCACACTCTTGCAGCTTCTAACTTGTGAATGAGTAGTTATTTCCATGTTTGTTTTTAAGCAAATCTCTGACTCTTTTGATTCAATCTGTCTTTAAAATTAAAAAAAAAAAAAAAAAAAGATAAAAGGCAGAATCATAAGTTTTCAACATGATTATTAGGAATATTCCCCTGGGCTTAGTTGTAAAGGAGCTTGCTGCCAAGCTTGAGGACCTGAGCTCCATCCCTGAAACCCGCATGCTGGAAAGAGAACTGACTCCCACAAACTGTTCTCTGACCTACACAAACATGTGGCAGTGAATATATGTTTCCCCCAATAAATAAACAACTCAATTATAATTTTTTAAAATATCCCCCTATAATTCTAGTACTATATGGAAGGTAATGAAAGCAGGTAATTACTCAGATACACTCTAATTGTGGAAATAATTCTAAATTATGAAATAAATATTAATTCTACATCCTGTAAACTTCTATGATTTAATTATTGTTTATTTTTACAATCAGTCATCACCAGGGTTGTATCATAACAAAAGGTATTACTACAGAAAATAGAGTTGGTTGACTAGAATGCAAATAAAACTTTTTTTAAAAGATCCTGAAATCTTTCGGGTGGAGAATGACTTTTTTCTTCAGCCAGCAAAATGGCTCAACAGGTAAAGGCACATGTCATACAAGCCCAACATGAGTTTAATTCCCAGAACACAGGTGAAAGGAGAAGACCAACTCCTGAAAGTTGTCCTCTGAAAGACACACACCACTACATGCATGTCCACTCACACAAAATAAAAGTGTGTGTAGAGGGGGCGGAAACAAATTCTAATCAACAGATAAGAAAACTTCATTAACTACTGAAAATTCCATTCGTTCTAAATTAATTAAAACCAATAAAAATCTTCCCACCATCATCCAAACCCACACCCTTCCCTGCACTAACCCTAAGACTAGTATATGCTATTATATATATAGTATATGGTACAGGCCACATAAACAATCTATTTACAAATCATGACCATATTCCTACAACTTAGGAAGAACCAGTCAATGATATGGTGAAACACTGACTCAAGTTTTGAAAAAAAACTTTGAAGAATAGTTTTTAATATAATGAAAGAAAATGATTACTGGAGAATTTGGCTCTATGGAGTCACTACTAAAGAAAAAATATTCACAGTCATAATTAAAACAAAACCAAATAAACACTATCAGCAAGGGATAACATCAATACAACATTTATGAGTAAAACAGAACTTAACAGACAAAAGAACAATGAAGGGAATTTGTGGATTAAATACTAAGACTACACCAGTATCCTTAATCATGACATACAATAAAAAAAGGTTTAAAGAGAACAACTAGAAATTATAACCAGAATTCAAGAAAGTGGATAATATAAAAAGTCTGTAATTCGGTAGCAAAAACTATGTGTTCATATGTTATACTGCCTATTTGATCATCTAGAGAAACTAAATAACTTGAAGAAACCAAGAACAAAGTATAATGGACAAATAAATATTCAAATAGAGAAGACTCAAAGTTGAAAAAGTAAGGAGTCTTAGAAACCAGATAGGTAGGTATCTGATGGCAGGGTGTGTGTATGTATGTATGTAAATTCCACTGCTGATCCTGGGGCATAAAGTAAGCACCCTGCCATCAAATACCTTACAATACACCTGTTTCTATACAGGTAAGATAAATAGTGTTTAATCTTGATTGATTCCTCTCCCCTGGCCCCCGTACTTCTCCTAGACAATTCACTGCTATAGCAAATTGGATGAAACAGGGTTATGGGGACTAAACCCAGGGTGCCAGATCCAGTGGGAACCCAGATACGTGGGAGGAGTCAGGCATAGCCTATCCACGGGATGTGAAAGGAGACTCTGGAGGGAGGGCTGTCAGCTTGTCTGGAAGAAAGGTGATGGTGAGCTAGCACAGATGCCAAGGTTCAAGAGCGCACGGAGGGCACATAAGGGTGAGAAAGGTGAAGGACTGCGGCCACCAGCCCGACTAGGACAAAGTAGTATCTTCACAGAGTGAAAAAGGGCTGAAGCGGGGACTGACTGAACACAGGGCACTGATGTCCCAAGTGACTGAAAATGTCTCTATCTGCACAGAAATCTACCTTGAGAACTAGTAAAGAAATAACTGTAGTTTTAGAGGTATTGGAGACACAGCTCAGTAGTAGAGTACTTGCTTGGTATGCACAAGGCCTTGGGTTCAATCCCCAGTAAAACACATACACACACACACACACACACACACACACACACACACACACACACACACATTTTTAAAGGTCATTTAGTAAAGTGAGAGTATTTTGGTGTATTACATTACAATAGGAATTATTTTTTAAATAAAACATTCTAAACTTGTCTGGAAAAGGTCATGGTGTTAACAGTAGGGCAACTGTATAATTTTGGTTTTTTGAGTTTTTTGTTTGCTTGCTTTTGTTTTGTTTTGTTTTTTGAGATAGACTCTCCTTGGATAGCCTGGAACTCACTATGTAGACCAGGCTAGTCTTGAACTCATAGAGATTCCCCTGCCTCTGCTTCCCCAGTTCTAGGATCAAAGAAATTCACTACCATGCGATCAGAAATTGATTTCAAGTTCTATTCTACTTCCTGCATTTTCCATTGTCTTATAACAGATATGTATTACTTTTATGATTGTGATAAAACATTTAGGAAAATTCAAGAGAAAAACATGGTTAGTATTCTCACTCACGGGTCACACTGGGTCTAAGCAGAGTGGTTTTAGTCACATTTTCATATAAAGCACTGAGAGTAGAAGGAGCCGAGCAGTAGAGAAACAACTACAGATGTTCAACTGAATAAAGCCTCTATTTGTTTTTGTAGGATACACAGGAGAAACCTTTAGCTAAGAAATTTCTCAAAACTGTCAAAAATTTAAATACCACAAAAAGACCCACAGATACACACACACACAACATTAAAAAAAGGTGAAGAACCAAAACACCAAGCCATGTCGTTGGCACAAGAAACTAGCGGGGTTTCGGGTAAGACTCCTGGGCAGAATACAACGAAGGCAAGAACTTCACTAGCCCTACAGCAACAGGAGGACAGAAAGGAGAGTCTACCCACAGAAGGGCAGTGGGACTGAGAGAGCACCTCGTGAGGAAGCCCAGAGAGCCTTCCTGCCTCTGCACAATGGTTGCCTCCTGAGGGAAAAGTCGCCACTGATGTCCTTCCCTTCAGTCCACTCTCTAGGCAGTGACAGAGTTACAATGTGTCATTTCAAATCCCACATTAACTCTAATATGTAATATGTAACTAATATGTAACTCTAATCTGTAAGGACGTGATGAATTCAATCTTAAATTTAAAGCCATGTACCTAGTTGATTCTGGACCTAGCTCTTTCCCTCTTCAGTAAAATGCAACCAATCACTATGCATGGGCAGAAGTCCTGCAATATTCTGAAAGTGACTCCCACACACCAGGTCCATGTTACTTGATCCTGCATACTCGTCTCCGCCAGAGACCCAAGGGCAGACATCTAACTCCAGCTGAGCCAAGCAGGTTGTCTCTTCCTTACAAAGGTCAAAGAAAAGTATGATAAACAGACAGAAACAAAATCCACATTACAAGCTCAAAAGAAACGTTTGTATAAACTGCTGTAAAGAGTGTACCGAGGCTAACCAGAGCTACCCTCTCCTTCTATGTCGAGGCTGTCAGCAGTTGGCAGTTCACAAGTGTTGTGAAAAGGAGAAGCAGTACAGCAGTGTTTTTTCCTGGCCCCACTTTAAAGAGAACATTGCTGTTAATGGAAACCCACACCATCCTGCATAATTTACAAGGACTGTTTACTTTCCAGCCTGCTGGTACATGGAGTATGTTCTCAGTGGGTTTATTAATTAAGATGCTGCCAGATTAATAACCTTTTCTAAGGAGTCATCTGAGCAAAGATAATTTAACTTCTACTCTTCTACTTAAACTAACCTTGGATCATGACTTGTGAAGACCCTACAAGTGGGAACAGGAAAGATTCAGTATTCGATTAGTAATAAGAAAGTAGTTCAAATATATTTTCATCAGAGGATCAAAATACAACAATCAGTTCTAACAAACCTGCCATATTAATTCTTCTAATAAAGGTTTTAAAGCCAAATTAACACTACTCAATTGTTGATCATTTAGATTTTTGACAAATGTTATTTCAATTATCAGAGTAGAAATTATTAAAAATTGTTCAAATCGGGGCTGGAGAGATGGCTCAGAGGTTAAAAGCACTGACTGCTCTTCCAGAGGTCCTGAGTTCAATTCCCAGCACCCACATGGTGGCTTACAACCATCTGTAATGAGATCTGGTGCCCTCTTCTGTGTACCTAATAAATAAATAAATAAATCTTAAAAAAAAAATTGTTCAAATCATTAAATTATTTATTTATTTATTTTTATTTTTTTTGGTTTTTTCGAGACAGGGTTTCTCTGTGTAGCTTTGCGCCTCTCCTGGAACTCGCTTTGGAGACCAGGCTGGCCTCGAACTCACAGAGATCCGCCTGGCTCTGCCTCCCGAGTGCTGGGATTAAAGGCGTGCGCCACCACCGCCCGGCCAAATCATTAAATTATTTAAAATAGCTTTCAAAAGCTATACTTTACTTAAAAAATAAAGTTTGGTCTTAAAAACTAAAGATGACATCCTTTCACACTAAATAAGTGAATTACAGTAAAAGACCAAATACAAACTTTATCTTTATTTTATCACCAAATATTGTTGCTCCTTTTTTATAACACATGTATGGGGGAAAATCTCCAAAACCCATGAATTTTATTACCCCACACTATAAGAAAGAGCATTCATAAACATTAGTGAAAATTCTCTGAGCTGTGTACATAGTTAAACATTAATCCACACAACCTACCCATAAGTAAAAACACTTCCCATGCGCTGCTGACATCTGGTAAACAAAGCACTATGTTATGACCACACGTCATATATGACCCATAAGATTATAAGGAGACTGAACAATCCCTAACCACCCAGAGACCTTAGAGCCATCCTAGAGCAACACACGCATCACTGCTGTTTGTGCGATACTGACCCACACAAACGTATTGTGCTACCAGCTGTGTCAAGGAACAGCACACGCAACAATGAACAGACAGCACTTAATCCCCGGTAAGTCCCAAGTGTGTTACTATGTTTACTAATATTTGTGTAAAGTCTACTGTAGTTGTACAGATTACCTGGGAGAAGCCTCGCACAACTCATATTCACCATCCCAGCTATACTGAGAGGCCACACTGAATCTATAGCACACTGATCTATAGCATCTATTTCATCTAGGTATACTCTAACATTAACAAAAGGATGCGTACTGAGAAAGTATCCCTGCTACTAAGCAAAAATGGCAGTATGTTTAATTTAAAATCATTGTTGGGCTGCTGAGATGGCCTTGCAAGACCACCAATCTGAGTTCCATCCCTGGAGCTGACTGTGGAAGGTAAGCACCCACTCACAAAAGTTGTCCTCCATGGCATGCACACACCTGCACTTATATACACTAATAAGAAATGAGAATCAAATTTGTAAAAACTTAAATAGAACCACAACTGCATTAATAAACAAGAACTGCTGCTACTATTTATTAAGCATTTGCTACTTCTTGGTAGCAGTCCAAGTATCGAATGAGCCACAAAGGACAAATTTACCGCCACTTTCCATAACCATAGCCAGGTAAGGGAAAAGTGCGAATGTGGCATCTGTGGTTGTAGTCACTCCAGAAGCTGGTTCCAGATGCTGCAGCTCAGAGAACCAGGTTTGAAGTCTCCCTTACCTGTTTTCACCACAGGACTGGGCATGCTAGCTTTCTGGGAACCTTGTTTTCTGAACTATAAAATCAGCGTATGCTCTTTCACAGAGTTTTTGTGATGATTAAGTGTGTGGACAACTTGAGGCAGTGTACACACAGCTAAGCACTCAGGACGCGCTGCCTGCTAGAGTCAAGCACAGTCACAGGAAGCACGAGGCTGGGATAATGGAATCAAACACATAATTTTATTTCAACACTGATCCAACAATTCAAGAAGTGCTATTTTAATGGAGGCCAGTTACACAGAATCTCTGCAGTTGGACATGCTGCTGTTTTACACATGGCTAGACAGAACTGAGGTGAAAGACTACACTGTGACAACTACTTACTCACAGAGTGACACTTAATCCTAGCAACAATCCTTAAAGCAGATGGTGAATCTATTCTAAAGAAAAGAGAAGACATGGTCAATCATTTACTTAGACTTTCAAGACAGCAAATAACAGAAGCAGACTCAAATACGAAACATCCAGCTCCAAAGAGACCTTGGTTATTGTTTCTTTTGCTTTCTTTCCTGTTCAACTTTTAAGTTACTATGATTTAGAGTACAAACAGGACCTATCTCTCTATGAGACAAAAATTCTAATTGTTCATACAAAAATAAAAAGTAATTTATATTATAGTTTCTGACAGTATGATAACTGATACAGTAATCATGCAATTATTTTTTCCTCTTTGGCATGTCCTAGTAAAAAACTACATATGTATATTAAAGCTCTCAGATAGTGTGCTAGAATTTTCTCCACCCCCTCACCACAAAACAAAACAAAACAAAAAACCCAACTCATCATGCTCTCACTTTAAAAATTAGGACCCTGACTGACAGGGAGTTTGAGGGTGTACTGCCCAAGGTCCATGAGCTTTTAAGCCAGAATCTGGATTCTGTTAATAAGCATAACTGCATAACTGTCCATCACTTGCCATTATCTCTATCATATTTGTAATGGAATCAAAACACATAATTTTATTTCAACACTGATCCAACAATTCAAGAAGTGTTATTTTGATGGAGACCAGTTACATAGAATCTCTGCAGTTGGACATGCTGCTGTTTTACACAAGGCTAGCAGAACTGAGGTGAAAGACTAAACTCAAGTGTCTCCTCTATGCAAAGCTTTTCAAGTTTAATTTGTAACAACTTTCATATACGTAGTTTAACTAAATACTAATAACAAATATTTATATAGCACAGTCAATTTCTCTATGGTAACATTTATTTTCTCAACTGCAGTAAACTATCATTTGTATTATATAATGTCTAATTATTTCAAGTCCTTCGGAAAGTATAGCCTATAAATATCTAAGTTACTAGTCCAGTATAAAAATTACTAATAATGTCCTTCATGTACAGCAAAGGGAGGGGGTTGGGAGTGCCAGAAGCAGTTTTGTGGATATAGAAGGGAAAGCCTACTGAGAGTCAAAACATCTTGGGAAACCATTTTACTCTGTTTCCCCAGAATACCCAGAATATGTAGCCTTTCGTATTTAGAGATTTAAGTACTTGTCATGTTATTTTATTTAAAGAAATTTACTTGAACTGTGACTATTTTTTTGAAGCTGTTCAAATGAAACACAACGTATGTTGTACTTGAATGTGGACCTCAAATCTCCATGTGCTGGAAGCTTTAGTCCCTAGTGTGGCAACCAAGCACTGGAACCTTCGGAAAGTAGGGCCTGGGAGAAGGTGATCAGATCAGTAGGGACAATGCCTTCCGAAGGGACTAACCTAGTTCTCATTAGACTGTGTCTGTCCCCAGGAGAGCACACTATTACAAACAGCAAGGCTGGCTTCTTGTCTTGCTACATCTCCCCTCCTTCTCCATGGTCTTCCCATCAGTCAGGCTGTGATGTAGGTAGCCAGACATCCTTACCACACTAGTGGATGCTGGTGCTGTGCTTTCTAGAACTGTGAACTGAATAAGCTTCTTTGCCTTATTCAATGCCTGGTTATAGGTATTTTGTAGAAATCAAAAAAAATGGGCTAAGATAGATGCCATATTTATAATTTAATTTATAGTTATTATTTATAATTTAAAGTATACAATTCAACAGTTCTTGATAAGTTGTACAGTTGCACAACCATCTCCACATTCTAACACAGAACATTTTCATTACCATAAAAAGAATCTCATAACTCACTTGTAATCACTACTTACTTCTACCTCCAGTACAGACCACTAATCACTTCTTGTCTATAGACTTACATATTTGCCTCTCATTTGCAATTCCTATTAGATATGAAATTACAGCACTGGGTCTTAGTGTGGCATTCTGAGATTCATCCATGTTGCAACATGTAGACTACTTCATTCTTTTGTGTTGCCATTACAAAATGCTACTTTCCTAGGAGCTGCTGTCTCTGAAACTAATAACAATAGTAATTTATAGAAAAAAATATTTCAAACTACTTGTTTACATAGAAAAAATTAGGTAACTACGTCATCTAATTGAAATATATTCACTTTAAATGTTAAGATTCATTTTTAATCAGATTCTAATAACTGTTATTATTTTGTATTCAAAATTACAAGTTCATGCCAATTTTATTACTTTTGTATATAAAAGACTGTCTGCCATCCTGGAAGTTATTTCATGTAGGGTAGAGAAAAAGGAGCGTCTCATAACATGATGGTGTGCATTCACAGTACTTATTTCAAAGGAAGTGCAGGGCAGGACTTGTTGCCCAAGTGTAACTGGCTTTAGAGTTCTACCAATCCTGTAAATTCCTCAAACAGGAATTTATCAATTTAGTAAAACAAAAAGATCACATGCACACAAGAACCGAACAGATGTTTTGCTGATTCAAGCTGTAAATTAAATATTCACTTCATTATACAGTACTTCTACCATCCAATCATAGATAGCATTAGGATTTAAGAAAACATGGAAATCTCTTATATTTTTTGCCAATCAATATCTATCAGATAATTTTTTTTTTACTGTGACATACCAAAAAGAAAAGTTATAAGATCTCTACCACCCCAAACACATCACCAGTGCTTCCCTTTTTTATTTTACATGAAAAGAATCACAGTTCAGATTTTAGCTCACAGGACAGTTGGCATCTCCAGGAAGCTACTCTAAGTCATACCAGTTTAAAAGTCTCATCCAGCACTTCTAAAGTTATAAGCATTTCAAACTAATGTTCAAAGTAATCGATCAAAAGAAATACTTACATAAATTAAAGTGACAAAGATACCATTTCTCTGACATTAAGAATGGTTATGATAAAAAAAAAAAGACATAGACAACAACAAATGTAGTTAAGGATGGAGAGACGCTGATCACAGTGGTTCACACATTTATCCCTGAACTTGGGAATCAGAGACAGGTAGATTTCTGAGTTCAAGGCCAGCCTGGTCTACAAAGCAAATGCCATGCTAGCCAGGGCTTACCCAGTAAGACCTTGACTCAAAAAAAGAAAAAAAGATAAAAAAAAAAAAGAAAGAAAAGCTATGGAGAAATGGAAAAATCTATGCACACTTACTACTTGTGAAAATGTAAAATGAAGCAATAACTCTGAAAAAGTTTACAATTATGAACCAGCAATTTCATTCCTAGTAATCTACCCAAGAGAAATGAAAACATAAGCCTATACAAAGGTTTGTGCACAAATTATTATATCAACCTGGTTTGTAACTGTCAGAGACAATCTAAATGCTAACTGTAAATGCTTAAGTAAAATGTACATCTACACATCTATTCTGATGTAGTATGATTTAAAAATTTAACAATAGACATACTACAACACAGCATTGGTTTTATTCTGTCTCCAATTACTTTAAGGAAAAGAATTCTATGTACTCAGAAATGAAAGCAGTTTTACAAAACGGAATCTAGTGTTATGTGTTCAGTTTAAGATAATAGCTTACTTACAGAAACAAACTAAATCAGAAAGCCCATATTCATCTTTCTTTTTTCTTTTTTTTTCTTTTTTTTTCTTTTTGGTTTTTTGAGACAGGGTTTCTCTGTGTAGCTTTGGAGCCTTTCCTGGAACTCACTTGGTAGTCCAGGCTGGCCTCGAACTCACAGAGATCTGCCTGGCTCTGCCTCCCGAGTGCTGGAATTAAAGGCGTGCGCCACCACCGCCCGGCCCCATATTCATCTTTAAGTAGTTTGTTTTATATATTTTATGTATTTGAAAGCAAGGGAACTAAGCACCAATCAAGTCAGAGAACTTCAGATCCCTGGTTTAGGACCCATCCCCACCACTAAAAATCTCCTACTCCAATCTATTACTTTGAACTCCAGGTTTTCTCATTATTATTATAATAGAGCTTTGTGACGAAGTTTTCCTTTTTAGAGTTTTCTCCACTAATCTTTCTACTCAGAAATCATGTGATAACATTGTCTGTGTCAGGAGTTTTGTTTGAGAAATACTTTGTACAAAAACTGGGTTAAAGGGCTGACATTAAGTAAAAGTTATTTAAACAAAACATGATTTCTGAGGCACCCAAAGTCAGACTACAACAAGATGTCTAACTCTCCACTAACCATCCGACCACTGCAACCTGGACCAGCTGAGACCTGGATGAAAGATCCAAACCTGGCTATTGGATACCAGGAACTCTGGTTTCTAACTCTTCGCTAGCTAAAATAGTTAATGTTGGTAAAAATGGTAACAACAGCAGTAACAATAAAGAGCTAGCAACAGATGCCAGGCACACATTGAACATACTAACCCAATCTTCACAACACTATGAAGTAGATAATAAACTGTTCTCTTTATAGGTACAAAAACAGATTCATACAAGAGTAAATAGCAAATGATAAAACATAGAAATTCAAATCCAGATAGGTTAACATTACAGTTGAACCCTTATCAGTAATTTGGACATCCTTAAATACATACAAAACCCACTAATTGACCTTTTTGTTTGACTCAGAACAGGTGGATGGGAAGGGTGGCATTAAATGCCTACTCATTTTTTGATACTTCTGCCTCTACTGATCTTCTATGGACTTGCTTCCCAACAGGGAAATTGTCAGAGCTTGGTAAAGCCAATAATATACAAAACCCTTCAGAAAATTGAACTTGGCTCTAAAAATGTGAAATAGTATAATAAGAGGGTAATTATAAGGATGAAATGTGCTAATGCAGTTAACAATAATAACAAACACCTAAAGGTTCAATAGATGTTAGATATTATGTCATCCCAATGACTTACCCAATGTTTCCTTTTCCTTGATACTGTAGGATAAGCAAGCATAAATACCTATTTGCATGCTTTTACTATTAATCACAGGATATACTGACTTCTTATTCCAAAACAAGACCTTGACTCAATCATGTAATTATGAAAACTAAAGCACCTTCCTTGTATATATATTTTTAAGTTTACTAGAAGTAGCAAGAAAAGCTATTTCATATTTTAAATGTCAAAGCTATTAACATGTCTTGGTTATTTAAATAGCCTTATATTTAAAAAAATCTAACATATCATTGCTACTCATTCATCAGCAATTTAAAAAAGAAAGAGATGGGGCCATGAAACACATCTGAATTAACCAAAACTTGTTTGGCTTCCTTCTAATTACTTACATTGGGTAAAACTAAAATAGCAGAAAGGCTCATATAAACTGCTGCAGGAGCTTCCATTCAGACCATCCAAACAGGAGTCTAAGTAGCCCAGACCAAATCTGCTGTGGCTCTACAGTTTTTACTAAGGATTACTCCAGGTAGGTAGGTCTACAGAATTAAGACCCACTGCTGTTGTAGGATTAGAGAAAAGGGGCAGAGGAAGGGAAATATTCATTTTCATTACCTGTTCCATTTATAATGAACCACTTACCAGATAAAACTGTGCCTAAAGAACTAATCTTTGTTAAGTATAATTAAGTGGAAAAAATTTAAGTCAAAATAAATTGAGCAGGGGCTGGAGAGATGGCTCAGAGGTTAAGAGCACTGGCTACTCTTCCAGAGGTCCCGAGTTCGATTCCCAGCAACCACATGGTGGCTCACAACGATCTATAATGAGATCTGGCACCCATGTCTGGAGCGTAGGCATACATGCAGACAGAACACTGTATACAAAATAAATAAATCTTTAAAAAATATAAAATAAAAAAAATAAATTGAGCAACATCTTCCTTATCTGCCTCTTGGACAATCCGCCACACTGCACATTATTTGCATTGTTAAATCCTATACTCACAGAACTCACTACCCTCAAATCACTCTATAGTTCCCAAACTAATTGGTTTCAAATTTCTTTTAATATAATGCTTCCTAAGATCAGACAGAACATACTTTGGGAAATGTTACAACAGGCTGAAGTAGTATGTTTAATACTTAATGTATTAGCAGGAGAGATTAATTATACTTCTGTGATAAGTGCTATGATAAACCAAATGTCACCGTAACACAGAAGTAGAAGAGTAATTGATACTGCAAAAAGTATTCTCATGTACCGTGAGATGGAGCAAGATGCATTCAGCTCCATTCATACTGTGAACATCAAGATTTTATACCTAGAATGGAAAAATTAACCAAAATAAAGATCTCTCTGAAGCTATATTCCAATAGTTTCATCATGGAACATAGTCTAATACTATCAGGGTCAAACAAAAGACACTCAAAAGACAACTCAAACAAGTTCCTTATGGTAGGATACAACAACGATTAAGGACAGTGATGCCAACAGGATGAAACAGCACATTATCTTAAAGGTCAAGAGTTCACAAGCATTGAGACAAATCAGTATCGTGTTTGTAGGCATGCTAGGTAACTGTCATGGTTAAAGAAGCTCCATTTTATGCTGGGAATCCATCTTGGTACGCAGCAGCTGTTTGTCTCTGATTCTAGTCCTTGAAAGATAAGTTCCCAATGATCCTGACTCAGTCACCCCCATCCAAAAATGTACAGCTGTGACTATCGTGTTATGATATGACTAACTGCTTTTTAACTTACTTACACAGATACTCAGAGATTGTTTTGAGTTGCCTTAACCACTTAACTTGGCAGAATAGAACAGTTTTTGCTTGCTGGCATAGATACTGAAGGTCTTCAGTGGTTTTCCCCTTTAAAAGTCCTTCCCCATACCCTCCTTCACAGCAATCTCAAATTTGGCTCGGAGATTGTTTATCTAGCTAGCAGCTAATCAATAAATCTTTAATTGGACTTAGACTACGGTCTTTCCCAGGGGTCCCAAACTCCATAACAGTAACAAGTACACTACTCTGTAAAATCCTTCTTACAAAAGAAAAACAACCACGAACTAAAAGCACTCTACTGCCATGAAAAGAGCGCACACTCACACCTGTCTCTACAGGCACACGAGGAGTAGACACCCAATCCCTCGGGATGATGAAGGATGTCCTCCAGAAGAACACAGCTTTGCATTTTAAAGACCAAGATGAATTAGCCATTTTAAAAAATAAAAAGCAGAGTGCCAGTTCAAATGCCAATGACAAACCACATGGGCAGACTCCACGCTTCAGCCGGTATGTCACGAGACAACAGCTCCAGCTGAAGCTGTCTTACCCACAGTTAGGTGGCAGGCAAAGAGTTTCACAGGAACGCCTTTGGGAAGGGCAATCACACTGGAAGTAGAACCCTGGGATACTAAGATGTAGAGGCTGAGGTCCAGGATAAAGAAGGAATTGCTCCTGATCAGCTGACACTCATCTTTGCTAGTAAGCAACCTGAAGGTAATGTACTTTGTCTAAGAGTCAACTCTTCATACTGCTTTGAGACTTCTTGGTGGTGCTAAGGAGTTTTATACCATTCCCAAGATAAATTTAAGAGAAAGGAGCTTAGTGCTCCCTCAATTATTGTAAAATGGTGAAAATGGCAAAATGGTTCCCTTTTTCCAGAGCACCCAAATGATAAAAATGATGCTGAGTATTTATAGGCTCACCTTGACAAGCTCTATTGTGGTAAATGTTGTCTTACTACTCCAACAAACCAAGAAACAAGTAATTGTGTATGAGTTAATAAAAGACATACATATAAATATATGTAAATCTATGTAGAATTACATCAGACAAAGTCCTGAAAGCTGTGTGAAGAAACTTGGACTTGACACTGTTTTTACAATAGCCATCTGGGAGCAGGTTGTGAAGAGAAACAACTATTGCAAGTATAAAGGAGTACTACAGTGGCCATGGCAGACTTGAGATACATTAGGAGATTATAAAGGAGTACTACAGTGGCCATGATAGACTTGAGATACATAAGGAGATTATAAAGGAGTACTACAGTGGCCATGATAGACTTGAGATACATTAGGAGATTATAAAGGAGTACTACAGTGGCCATGGCAGACTTGAGATACATAAGGAGATTATAAAGGAGTACTACAGTGGCCATGATAGACTTGAGATACATTAGGAGATTATAAAGGAGTACTACAGTGGCCATGGCAGACTTGAGATACATTAGGAGATTAAAGGGATGACAGAGCAGTGACCAGCAGGACATCTGAATATCGGTATGACTTGTAGTGTAGTGCTTACCACAAGGAACAACACATTTACATCTGATTCCTCCATGCTTCAGAGCTTTCTGGAACAAAAAAGACTGTGTCTGACACATATATGCCTGCCATGAATGACATTTCAATATACATTAACATAAAGCTTGCAGGGGTATTATTACCATGAAACTGTGTCTTGGCAATAAAATACTAAAATTAAAGCCTACTGATAAAACTAAATATTGAATTTTAGCTACATGAAAGTAATGAGGCTCCCTGGTAATTTCTCCCCAAGTTTTCTACTAGTAAATAAAAATAAGCCATATAAAAATGTCAAAGCAGACAGAAAAAACTAGTAATTAAAATTACAGCCTGCTATATATTAGTTTGAAAACTAGAAAAATAAGACAAAATCTCGTATTTTAGAATTCTAGAATAATTTCTAAAAGACCACCTTACTGTTTCTCTTCATATACCATCAAAATGTGTCTCATGTCATCTTTTGATTTTGGGCGCTAGAATAAAAATAACTGATTTCATCATGGTGTGTTCAAGCATATGTGCCATTATACTCTTTTCTTTTTGTTCCTATAGTCTACCCTCCTCTCGCTGGTTCCTTTTCTTCTCCAGTTAGTCTCAACTCATGTTTTCTTATTACATACACTCCATTACTCTCTCGATTTCCCAAGTCTCCTGAGATCTCTTCCTCTACTCTCAAGATCCCCTTTCTATTAATTGCTTCATAACCTATATACAAATATATAAATACATATTTTATATATAAATACATACTCACATATAAAGATGCATACATACATAGACATATATATCAAGGTTCTGATTTTAAGAGAAAATGTATTTATCTGAATCTGATTGATTACGTTTAACATAATGATTTCCAATCACATTAATTTTCCTGGAAATATCATGACTTCAGTTTTCTTTCTGGCTGCACAACATTCCATTTTGTATACACGACACATTTTCTTTATTCATTTATCTGTTCTCGTTCTCTCTCTCTCTCTCTCTCTCTCTCTCTCTCTCTCTCTCTCTCTCTGAGACAGGATTTCTCTGTGCAGCCCTGGCTCTCCCGGAACGCAGCTCTGTAGACCAGGCTGGCCTAGAACTCACAGAGATCCACCTGCCTCTGCCTGAGTGATGGGACTAAAGGTGTGCATCACTGTGCCTAACATATATCTGATGTCTTTATAATTCTACTTCATCACAGGAGTAAAGATAACAAAAGCAAGAAAGAAAACTAAAGCAAAACTGTTCATGGGCAAGATAAAACCTGCATTCTGTGTAAAGGTTAAAACAGGAAACTTTTAGTGTCTACTGTGAGTGTTTTATTCTCTGTGACTCAATGCTCAGTAGTCAATCAACAGCTTTTATTTCAATAAATACCATGGGCGATTCCAGAGAGCAATTTAGCATCTAAGTTATCCTGTAAATAGCATTTATAAATGTCACTTTTTTCTAGGACTGTAACAGTTTAACAACAGTGGTTTGGTCTCTTTCCAGCCCTTTACAAAGCTGGCACACTGGCCTAATTTTAGGCTGTCAATTGGTAGTTTACCAAATTACTTCACCATTATGTCTGTTACCATGGTTAAAGATAGATTGACTGCAAGATATTTGGAATTTAGCTGGCAAATTCTCCAACCTTGACTACAGTCTCTGTTTTAAATTTATTCAGAGAATTTTAAAAGTTCAAGATTAGTTTTCTAGTATGTCACAGAATTTTTTTTTTTCAAAAACAGACAACTATAAGCTTTGCACATTGAATAAGCTCAACTCTATTCAAGTCAAACCATTTCTTAGTTCTCTTTCTGGAGGTGTGTATTCATTAAATACATTCAATTCTCTTTTCTTTACTCCAGTCATATCATTTCTTGGGTATTCTCACTCCTGTGAAAACAACTACTTTGTTAGGCAACTGCTGGGGTCAAATGAGTACTTGTTTGTTTTTTGGAGGGTCCCCCTCCCCAAGACAGGGTTTCTCTGTGTAGCCCTGGCTGTCCTGAAACTCACTCCATGGCCTCGAACTCAGAGATCCACCTGCCTCTGCCTCCCAATGCTGAGATTAAAGGCATACGCCACCACCGCCTGGCTAAGTACTAAAATAATTATCACCCAAAAAAAAAAAAATCATCAGCAAATGTCTATAGCATGTCAAAAAGTTACATACTACAGAAGAAGGAATTCCTACTTCTTAGACACTAAGATGTTTACTAAATACTCAATTCCTTAAGAGTATAAGATAAATTTATGGCACATACTTGTATCTGACATCTTAGCACTTAGGAGACAGATGCACAAAGACCCTGCAAGTTTGAGGCCATTCTAGACTGTAGTGAGGTTACAGGCTAGATTGGGCTCACTTTGTCTCAAAAACAAGACAAAACAAAAATAATACCTTAAATCTTTAATACTTCACATATAGGTGGATCTGAACATGATGCCTCAAAGACCTTAAAAATAAATTTTTACATCTTCCATTAATATTTTCTCCTTAACCTGGGACCTTCAGACTCAGGGGTAATGCATATGCCTGTCTGACTCTGGAAATGCTGCTGGGTAATAGCCCAGAAGGCTATTGCTGGGGAATAGGCTCAGGGTTTATTTTTCCACTTTCTTTACCCACAAGAGTTGCTTTGCTATGTGCACCAAGTACAAGACCTACTAGTTCAAAAAGAAAAATTCTGCAATTCATGATATAGTTGACAAAAATCTCTAGAGTGGGCCTTTTAAAAGGCAAGAAAATTAACTGCCTAATCTTTTAATCTCTCTATTTTTTGTCTATAAACATAACCCGAATAACTTTTTGTTGTTTGGATTGGGGGGTTACTTGTTTGTGTAGTTTTGCTGTTGGTGATGACAATATTATTTTTTAAAGGCAAGGTCTCATTAGGCAGCCCAGGGACTCAGAAGGGTCCTCTTGTCTCAGACTATAGGCATGAGCTACCACAATGAGCCAGAAAGGGTAGCTTCCAGTGCACATTGCCTCTCCAAGTTTGATTCTTTAGTAAAAAGACTCTAGCCAAAAGTACCCTCAACTAGGATTGTGATAACCTCAGGCCAGACAGCAGGAGGAAAGAAAGGAAGAGTATGGTAGGACCTGTCAGCAAAAAACAATCCACAGAACACAGCTCCTTCAACTGTGGGGCTAGTCACAAACACTGGCAACAATGAAAGGTTTCTGAATATACAACAACCAAGACCTAATTCAAACACATATGTATCCAAGGTGTTCCTGGTAGCACCCACAGGTGCTGCACACACAACTTCACTGCAGCCTTGGTTCTGAACACACACGTGCAATGTGCAGTGTGTATGCTGTCCTGCCACTCACTGCTATTTGTGTTATGAACTACACAGTTTTCTACTTTATGGAAGCACGATGTCATAATTTCTAAAAACAAAAACTTTTGACATTTTCCTACCATCCTCCCTCTCTCTCTCTCTCTCTCTCTCTCTCTCTCTCTCTCTCTCTCTCTCTCTCTCAGCATGTATTAAATCAGTATATCTCTGGATTGTACTGAGTTAGAAGGTTTGATTTTAAAAATGATTGTTTGAGTTGCTGACTTGAGTTCCATTTAAAAAAGAAAAGCTAAGTGGTGTCCAGGACGATAGCTCAGTCATTAAAGTATTTGATTTGAAAGCAATGAAAACCTGCTCTGCATCCTCGGAACCCTAGCACATCCTTTAAGATGTCTAAGTCTGGCTAATCAGCCAGTCTAGGCTACTTAGCCAAGTTCCAAGGCAGTAGACTGTCTCCAAAAAACCAACCAAACAAACAAAAAACCCCAAACCAAGGATATACACTGCACAGACACAAATACAGAATGGTACAACAGCAATAAAGGTCCAATAAGGGAAAACTTCTGGTCAAGATGAAGAAATCTTTAACCTGGGCAGAGACCTAACATTCCAGTTGAGCAGGTCAATGACCTGGAGAAGGACCACCCCTCAGGAAGGTGGGTCCACACAGCCACACTAAAGAAGGAGGTACAGGCAGTACTTTACTGAGATGATGTACTTTGCCCTCTCAGAATTCCCACCCACTAGTGCAGCCACTACAAACAGCCATGAGGTTTATTATAGGAATTATTTTACATGCATTTCTTACGACAATAATTACATAGAGAGAAGCTCTCTGAGAGAAAATGCTATATGAAAGTATAGTTGGTAACTTCATTATCACCACTACCAACATCACCATCAAAATTGTTGTTAAAGTAAATGTGCTAAAAAAAAAGAAGTTAAAAACTCAAATTAAACGTGAATTACATAAAGCATTTTCAGAGACCAGCAAGGTGGCCCTAAAGGTACTTGCTGCTAAGGTCAATGACCTGAATTCCATCTCCATGGAAGGAGACCACTGACTCCCAGGAACTATCTATCCTCTTTCCTCCACACCTACACCATGGCATACACCTCACTCGACAAAAATATAACCAATTAAAAAAAAATGCTCTCCAGAGTAAGACAGCAGAGCTGACCTTGGGTTGATTACAGTTGTGTGATTCGGCTTTCAGCCTACATTTACAAGATACTAGGAACTAGACATTTCAAAGTCAACTGACTAGAGCTCATGTTTTCCTCATAAACAAATAAAGCTAAAACCCAAATTATTTAGGCTAGAGATACCCAAATGGTGCATGTGGATAAAAATTAAGAACTTTGACAAAAACAGAGGGGAAAAAAAAATCCTAAGTGAAAAGGCAAATATTATAGGAACTAGATTAACTAAACTATTTCTGCTAAGACAAGTCATATTTTTGGACTGTCATGACTGTAACTGAAACAGACAAAGTTGAGGTTTTAAAATAACACTTAACCGTGACTTGGCTGCATAACGGTTACAGAGCAAACATCAACTCAATGCCACTGTCCTAGTACTGGGTACAGAAGCCTGATATTTTAGAGTTCTCATTAACAAGTAAAGACCATTTTCAGCTTCTTAAGCCATCTAACGGGATTCCAGCCATTTGGGGAGAGCAATTCCCCTGACAATACTGGCCAATACGAAGAAGGAATCGTGATCATGAGAGCGAGCCTTTCCAGAAGATGCAGCATGTTTGGCACTGTGCTGCCATCAGTTCATCTATAAATACAAAAGATGACTTCACCATTCCTTTAGATGCATAAAGAGCAAAATTCAGACAAGGTAAGCAAGTTAATCAGAACCATGCAGACATTCCCCAGGCTGTTCTACACTTCAGCCTTCTACTTCTTCGTCAAAAGAAGCACAAGAGTCTTTGTATACCAGCCTGGGCTGCTGAGCATCTGGACTGATGACTGCTGCCAGAGTCAAACACCACTTCTGACCTGGCCTTAGCCACATACCCAACTTTCTGCCAATGGAAGGATTATGTGTAACACAGACAAGATCATTAGAGAAACTGTTGAATACTGGAAGATATTTTAATTTCTTTTTACATCCCACTAGAAGGTAACTAATAGTTTTAAGACTGATAGCTCAGGTGGTAGTGGCACATATGCCTTTAGTCCCAGCACTCAGGAGGCAAAGGCAGGCAGATCTGTGAGTTAGCCTGATTACACAGCAAGTTCCAGGCCAGTCAGGGCTACATAGTAAGAAGGTATCTTAATAAATAATAATATAAAATAAAAAAATAACTTATTATCTTACACAAAAAGAAGATCAGAAGTAGGACACTTCTAGAGTTAATGCTGTAGCTTACAAAGTCTTGAAAAACTCCATTTCTCTTCATCATTCAAATTAGCTATTTTTAATTTGTTGGCAAATTCTATGGGAACAAGATCATTATAAAAGTCTTATGACAGCAGAATTTTATCCAAAAAAGTGTAGCTGGGGTTATCTCCTGGTCCTGCCTGGCCCATGGTCTGGACAAATCTCTCTCACCCGCCAGTCCCGCAACCAAGTAAATACACAGAGATGCTTATATTATTTAAACCGTTTGGCCTAATGGCTCAGGCTTCTTGCTATCTAGTTCTTATATCTTAAATTAACCCATTTCTATAAATCTATAAGTTGCCACGTGGCTCGTGGCTTACTGGTATCTTAACATCTGCTTCTCATCTTGGCAGCTGGCAGCGTCTCTCTGACTCATCCTTTCTGTTCCCAGAACTCTCCTCTCTCTTTGTCCCGCCTATACTTCCTGCCTGGCTACTGGCCAATCAGCACTTTATTTATTAACCAAACAGAGCAACACATTCACAGCATAGAGAACATCCCACAGCAAAAAAGTCCAAAGATGAGACATCCTCCATTTAATTTACTTAGCTAACATAAGTAAATCACCTTGGTATATAGTAAACATTATGTGTGTTTTACTATTATTATTGCTGTTGGTTTTCTTTTTAAGAAATCGAAGCCTTTTCTTAGAAGGCTTCCTTCATGTTTTATTAGTCAAAATCAGCACACGTGCTGTTTTAACTTCGGCACAGTGGCTGCGCCTTAACCTACTGCTATTTCAGCCAACAATTGTGACTCCATAGTTCCTGGCCTGCTCCTCTGGCAGTGGTCCAGCCACTCAGGCTGCAGCCTGGTGGGAATTCTGTTCTGGTAGACTGGCTCTGCCGCTGCCACTAAAGGTAATGTTAACTAAATCTCTATAGTTCTATTTACAAATAAGACTCAAGAATCAAAGGCTGGGGTGAAGACTTGCTAGTTCAGAGAGGCTGAGGAGCGCCTAGCTAACCTTCTCTCCTTGCTGGCATCTCCCAAAGACAGCATCCTTCCACTCTGTCATTCCAAATCCCTCCCTACTGCTTCGGGAGTCTCTATCTCCTCCGGATGCCCTCTGATGCTCTACAATTACTTTCTGTCAACTAGTTGCTAACTCAGTCTCCTAACCCAAGGTTAATTTTATTTAATTAACACAAATGCAAACTCGGGGTTCACAGCATGATGGAATATCCCCCAACACACATGCCCTGACCTAAACCAATCATTAGCAGAGAGACAGAATGCCATCATCAGTTTAAAGTAACTGAGGTTTCTCTCCTCTCAGACTTTAGATATCCATCCTCTTGTTTGTCTAGGGACTATGGACAATGAAATTTTCTAGCCAAGTTGAAGCTCTTCCAACAGTGAGAAAAGTCTTCAGTTGAAAACCCAATGTATCCCAGTCCTCCATATATCCTTTCTTCCCAGAGAAAAAGAAGAGACCAGAGGTGCCTCTAGGTTGGCCCCCATAACACACATATGTTCTGTGTGGTGAAGAAACACTAACTCTAGAGAAGCTGAGTAGGAAAAAGAAGCAGGCACACATATCTCGTAGTGCTCTGGAGTTGGGATTCAGTCAACATTGAGGTAAGCCTAACCATTCTACAGGTTTTAGCTTTTAAACCAATAAAATGTCGCCCTCTTAAAATAATTTGTGTTGTGTTCATTTAAAAAAAACTTAACAAGAAAGATCATGTAGAAGATAATAGCAATAGTTTGGGGACTTGACAACAGAGACAATATTCTTAATCATCTTTATGATACTGTGCAAGTTACCACTCTGAAATACACTATAATTGCACTTACATACACACATGAAAACACTCACAGATGCCTGTGCACTTGTATACATACAAGGCACATTTACACATTTTGACTTAACAACATAGAGGATTTAAAGTCCCCAACCATTTATAATTAATGCCAGTTACCAGTCAAGTTCATGTTACTTAGGATAATTTAAGTTATAAATGAATCCTACTCTTGACAAACATTAAAAGCCACAGAGCTGTGGGACTTGAGAGATGACTTAGCAGTTAAAAGTGTATACTGAGCTTGCAGAAGAACCTAAGCTGGGTTCCCAGCACCCACATCAAGTAACTCAAAACCACATACATGGAGTCCAATGACCTCTTCAGGCCTTCATGGGTACCACATGTGGAATACATACATAGCATTCACATATAAAAACAGAGAGGCACATACAAACACATAAAAATAAGTCTCTAAAAAAAATTCAAGCATGTTTTATTGTCGGTCACTGTTCTTCAAGTCTTTAGTTCTCATGTATTACCTGTTTATAATGTTAGTTAGTAAGGGGTATTTGTATATCAACCGTCTTTTATACATTTATCTCCTGAGAACAACTTCATTTTCTCTAACTTGACCTGTACATTCATAGAACCTTATTGTCTTAGTCAGTGTTCTATTGCTGTGAAGAGGCACAATGACCATGACAACTCTTACAAAGAAAACATTTACTTGGGGCTGACTTACGGTTCTGAGGTTTTGTCCATTATCATCATGGTGGGAAGCATGGCGGCATGAAGGCAGACATGTACTGGAGAAGGAGCTGAGAGTTCTACATCTCTATCCACAAGCAGCAGGAAGAAACAGCGAGCCACTACGTAGGCATGAACTTCTGAGACATCAAAGCCTGCCCCCACAGTAACACACTTCCTCCAACATGGCCACACCTACTCCAACAGGGCTATACCACCTAATAGTGCCACTCCTTATGAGCCTATGGGGGCCATTTTCCTTCAAACCACCACTTACTATCATTGGATCTTTTAAAAGTAATACTCAAGTGTGTCAATTCTCTTTGGCTTGATATTTAGGATTCCTTCTCAAAGATAAAAGTCTCTCACCTCAGAAATAAGAAATACAAATATGAAAGAATAGTTTTACAACATTCAACTGTCCATTATTAACCTGAAACTGTGTGCTTCTCTCCTGTTGTCATTTGTGTTGGTAAGTTGTTCCTGCAAGGTAACTAAACACTATTTTAACAACAGGAGCTTTCACACTGTTCAGGATTGTGATGACTATATAGCATTAAATGAAGGTGAAAACCAGACTATAAAGAAACCTTGCACAAAGACCCCTCACATGTAATTTTGTTTTCTATAAACATTTATAATAGTTTAAAGTGTCTTCTTTAATTTCCTCCTGGAAATTTCACATCTGACATTAGAGTTCAAGTTCAAAACAGCTCATGAGCTGAGTAATGGCCTTTGCAGCTAATTAATATGTAGCCCTCAAACAAAGACATGAAGATGGTACCACTTCCCATGAGGGAAAAGAACCTCTAAAGTGAGTGCAACAACCAACCATCCAAGGAAGTGAGGCGAATGTGCTGAATTTTATTTAGAGTAGTGATGCCAGTGTAAGTGAATCTACTTAATGATAGTTAGAAAAGCAAACTGTTAAAATACTAAATGTTTAAGTTACATATTCCAGGACATATTAAACAGCATTCCAAATCAAATGTGACATTTCATATGTGTAAATACAGTTTTCCAAAAATTATATTCTTAGCTTTCTTCACTATTTCAGAGGGACTTATGCCTGAAAATATGTTAAGAACCACTATCTGATCCATCTGAAAAAAGTGCTAATTGGAATTCAAAGAAATAATTGTCTATGCTCAGCATGTATCAAGTTCTCAAGGTATCTGAAGTACTACAGCACTTTTAAAAAGCTTCCGTTTCAAAAACAAACCTGTCTGAATGAGGAGCTGTGAGGGGAACTCTCAAGCTATACTTCAACATGCACAATACTGGAAAGCATCCTACAGGAGTACATACAATTCTAGGAAAAAATCATTCCCAAGGAAGCAAAAGAAAGCACAAATGTGAATGACGGCGATGAAAGGAAATGTTACAGTTTCATTGGAGGCTTCAAAGAAGAATTTGAAAAACCAAGCCAAAAAATAAATCATACACACTGGAAATATTGTTACAGTGTATTGTAGGGCACTTTATAAGTCTCTCTCTCCTCTCTCTCCTCTCTCTCTCACATGCACACACAATATCATGTAAATAATGAACACATTTAACCAGAACTTTTAGTCATTGGTCAACAGTAGAACACTCAGGGAGAGCTTATTAAAACAAACAAATAAACCCAAAAAACAAAAAATTTATCATATAGTCATAAATCAACAAGTAACATTACAATAAAATGACCAAGAAAAGACAAGATAGACAGGTAGTGCACTACTGCATTGTGTGATATGAGATGTCATCAAGCACAATTTAGCAACTGAGGTCTACAGGTCAACTCTAGAAGTTTTTGCAAGTTATGTCTTATGAGAAAGCAAGCAAAACCACACTAACTCATGACACTGTCTTACGGCTGCTTTTATACAACAATGGCTGAGCTGAGTAACTGTGATAAAAAACTTTACAACTTCAAAAGCTAAAATATTTGTTACCTAGCCCTTTATATAAAGGCCTGACAATCCTAATTTAGAGCATTATGTGACATTGCTTACCTACATCCCATCCACAAAGGGCAATATCCTCCGAAAGTAATTATGAAAACTAAACTCTCATACCCAGCATTTGCAATCCCTCTACTGAAACCCCTATGATGATTAAGGAATGGCAGACTTTGGCTTGAGAGCCAGTGAGCTATAAAAAATTAAAAATTACTGCCTCTGGGGAACAGAACTGAGTACCTAGGTAAACAAGGGGAAAAGGTACTGAGTATTAGGGCTTCATTTTATTTATTTATTTATTATAATAAGCTGTAAAGCAATAATCTCTGAAAGTGTTGGTGTGTTTTTCTTTAAGAAAACTAAATTTAAAAGTCAATTTGTTTTGCTACTCCCACATAGAAAGCACGTAATTCAATGTGCTGGTATAACTCATGTCACTGTGACAACTGTGTTAGACTGTTTAAGTTGCACATGTCCAAACATCTAAATGAGTTACCCTCAGACAAGAGCACTGTCACTCTGCTAAATATATGGGAGGGTTCCAAAAAAGCTCGTTTAGCCAAGTATGTTCCATAAATAATCTTCAGTGAAATTCGAAAGGTTCCACACAACAAGCCAGCTAGAGAAAATGTTTATAAAACATTACTTCAATAAGCAGAACTTAGAAAACCTTGAAAAACTCTATCTATTTGTGCTTGCTGAGACAGGGTTTCATTCTGTCACCATGGCAGGCCTGGATCTCACTCTATAAACCAGGCTGGCAGTGAACTCACAGAGATCTGTCTGCCTCTGATTCCCAAATGCCAGGATCAAAAAAGGTATGCGCTACCACGCCTGACTCAAAATATTTTTTTGAAAACAAGTTTATTTAGTACATCTCGAAGTATCCGTGTCCTGTGTGTATATGTGTATGTGTGAATATGTATATATGGATTTATTTAATTTTTCATTTCCAGTTTTTGAGAATTTTATGTTTAAACTGATTAGAACTTTAAAAGTAAAGCTGAAACTAATACAGAACCAGAAGAGTAAACCAATTTACATGTCAACATCAATACTTCCAATTAAGAACTTTGTATGGAAAACATGCTATTACATATCTGTATATCTGTGGTATATTTTACCAAGAATCAAATAACATAGCACCGAAACAGACTATATTCTCAGATTTGTCTCATATTTAAAACGTTTTCATTATCATAACACCAATTCAAAAAATTTAAAACTTGTCTAGTTTCCTTCACATAGAAAAAGCTTAAATATATAATTATATTTTTAATAAAAAATTGAGGACTAAAGCATCACCGTTTTTAAGGACTGCAAATGTGACTAAATGGTTGAATATTCGCCTTATAAGTACAAAGACATGGGGCTCAATACTGAGTATTCCCAAGAATCAAAAGAAATGTTTTAATGTGTAACAATAAATATAATTCACCACAAACACTGAAAAAAATAAAATAAAAGCTAAGGCTGTTAGACTTTTTACAAGAGCTAAATTCTGACAATCTTGCTTTTAGTTAAAAAAAAAAAGCAACAAAACTTGGACTATTTTTTTATATAATTCTACTTACAGGTATAACTCTGGAGAGCTGAAATAGATTATAAGCGGCAGTGATTAATCTAGTTACTTTGACACCTTATGGTAAAAATTAGAGGACGATGTTTTAGGCACTACTTTTCTAATTTACTTAATGATAATATAAGGAAAATGAAAATCACAATAACATAATCTTCCTCTTGCACTTAAAACCCTCAAAATCTATTTAGTCTTTAGGCAGTATCCGGCTTAAATTGATAGCATAAAACACACATCAATGTGTGGAATTCAAATGCTTAAAAAAACGAAAAGCTTTAACTATCAACTCACCTTCTTTTGATACCAGACTATAGCATCTGTGACTCTGGACGCCATTTATTCCACTGAGATTACACATTCGTCATTTTAAGCTGTACAGAGAGAAAAACATGCGAATGACTTTCTTTCCACCGTCCAGGAGTCTAACTAACAGCATGCATACACAGCATCTGTTTATCGCAAAGCCAAGCTGTGTGACTGCACTTAGATTGCACCCTCCTCACTCCTGTTTCCGCAGCACAGTCTCTCGAGGAAACAAAAACCAGCTGTCACAATACAGTTAAATATTCTTAGAAAATCAACTACTACCTAAGAAAAATAAATCTTTTAAATAAATTTCAGAATACTGCAGGCTATCCTGGAAATTTTATCCTTATAACTAATATATAATGGAAACTAACTCACTCCCAAAGTAACAAGTCAGTTTTTCTCTAGTTTCTATCAAGGCCCTCCTGTCAATACTGCTGCTAACACATGGCTTGAGAGAAATGACAGAATTTTGAATCATATATTTTTATAATAAACAAAATCAAACTCATATCAACTAGACAAGCACACTGGGTGGTGGTGGCACACACCTTTAATTCCAGCACTTGGGAGGCAGAGGCAGGTGGATCTCTGTGAGTTCGAGGCCAGCCTGGTCTACAGAGTGAGTTCCAGGACAGTCAGGATTGCTTAACAGACAAACCCTGTCTCAAAAAACCAAAACAAACAAACGAACAAGACAAGACAAGCACATTAAATGGAAATAATACATATTAAGACCATGCCAGACATCACAGTTTGTGGATACTGAGAAATTTACCATCTTTCTTATATTCTGTTTCATAGCCCTACAATGACTTTCAGACTGACAGCAGTTAACACCAAGATCCTTTCCCGGTCGTAAGACAGGAGGACACCACCTCTGGTTTTGTACTAAGGAAAGTGGACTCTGGGCAGAGCACTCATGACAAACCAGCATCCTCAAAGGCCTTCAGGGAAATCGAGGGAGAAACGTACCCTCCAGAGCCCCTCCTCCCCCATGCCACAGATCCGCAGCTGCAGGAAATGCTAGCCTCCCAAGGCAAACTAAACATTACAAATGTTACATCCATTCTTGGGAGCATGCAGGCTTTCGAACGTGTCAGGATTTAAATGTAATAAAATTATTAGTTCTAAAATTTAAAGCAGGATTTACTTAATGCTTGTATTCTTGGTAGCTACAGAAAAAAAATATTTTATTACCTTTCCTAATGAATCAATGACTACCTTTTAACTGGCCAAATCGAGGCCAAGTATATTTTGAAATTATTGTCAAATCACTAAACATATGGAAAGGAGAAGGCTCACAAAACCAATAGATCAGAATTCAAATATTGGCTCCAATATCCACTATTTAATACCAGAGAAGTCATTTAAGCTCTTTAGACTTTGGTTTCCTTCACTTATAAAAGGGGGAGAAATACATGTACCTACTTACCCACCAGAAATAATACACATACCTTTCACAGAACACAACAAATAGTACATGTCAAATTTAATTAACTTTCCTATTTTAAAATTCTTCAATCAAATAAGAAGAAAATACTTATAGCTTCTTTTAATGTGAAAACAACTGAATAAAGGAAAACAGTGAGAGACTTTGTTGACAGCAAAAATAAAAATAGCTACCTGATAATTCATAAGATCACAATGTCAATTCTCCACTACATACACAATATTCAGAGATGTCAAAGTTCACCTCTGAGATTGCCTTCACTTCTCTCACCATATACACTCACATATAAATAATAATACAAGGGTCAGCAAGAGGGCTCAGCCCCCAGGTATGACAATTTGAGTTGGAACCCTAGGATCCACATGACGGAAGGAAAGGATGGACTCTATCAAGTTGTCCTCTAATGTTGACATGTACACCATGGCACACACATACACACACAATAAATAAATAAATAATAAAAATAGTATTTAAACAAAACGAAGAGAAAATCCTCAATATAAATAAGAACGTCTGCCTCAAAATAAGATAAAGAGTCAATTCTTGTTTTTAATAAAGAACTTAAGTTTTTATTTACTCTTTTTTTTTTTTTTTTTTTTTTTGGTTTTTCGAGACAGGGTTTCTCTGTGTAGCTTTGCGCCTTTCCTGGAACTCACTTGGTAGCCCAGGCCGGCCTTGAACTCACAGAGATCCGCCTGGCTCTGCCTCCCGAGTGCTGGGATTAAAGGCGTGCGCCACCACCGCCCGGCGTTTTTATTTACTCTTACTGTGGGTCCACATACCACATGTTCATGGGCAGGCTTCTACCTTTTCATGGGTTGTGGACTAGAACTCAGGTTGTGAGGCTTGTGTGGCAAGTGCCTTGACCCACTCCACTACCTCAGCAGCCGCAACATGGAAATTGACTTAGAAATAAATGTCAAATGTCCAACTATTAGTTATAAAAAGTATTCTGTAAAGTTTAGTTATATAGCTCTACAAAATAAAACTTTAATTTTCTGGTTTTTTGTTTTTAAATCTCCTTTGGTAAGGTGTAAACTCATTTAATGGTTTTCCAGTATCCACATCTTTCAGTGACATTGAGGAGCTCAGGCCGATCCTTAACACAGGTTTACAACACACTGAGACAGACTTCTGACAAAGCACACTCACAATAAATGAGTTTCAGAGAAGTAAAGCTCAGCAAAAGCAAAAAGACAACAACTTTCAAATTAGTAAACAAAAGTAATCAATATACAACAAATGATTTTCTGGGCAACTAAAGCCTTTCCAACTTTGATTCTCTAACAGTTCAAGCTTATCATCTCTATTGTAACTGTTGATGTTAAATAACTTTTTTTTTTTTTTTTTTTTTTCGAGACAGGGTTTCTCTGTGTAGCTTTGCGCCTTTCCTGGGACTCACTTGGTAGTCCAGGCTGGCCTCAAACTCACAGAGATCCGCCTGGCTCTGCCTCCCGAGTGCTGGGATTAAAGGTGTGCGTCACCACCGCCCGGCTTAAATAACTTTTTTAATGATAAACTATATTGAAGTGAATGTACATGGGGGTAAAGGGAGACAGACAGACAGACTTACCAGGTACCCTGAATACAGAATCTGAAACTTTTGTGTGGATGTGCTGAATGTACATGTTTGTAGCCATGTGTGTTCACATGCATCTCAGAGGTCAACATCACATATCTTCCTTGATCTTTTCTCCACTTATTCTTTTAAATACTTATTTATCTTTATTTTATATGTATGAGTATTTTGCTTGCATGTACGTATGTGCACTGTGTGAATGCCTGCTGCCCACTGAGGCCAGAAGAGGGTGTCAGATCCTAGGGAATTGCACTTTTTTTTTCCTTCAGTTTTCTGGGGGTGTTTTTTTTTGTATATTTTATTTTGTTTTTCAGAGACAACAGCTCTTTATATAGCCCCAGCTGTCCTGGAACTCAATACGTAGAGCAGACTGACAACAAACTCACAGAAATCCACCTGCCTCTGCCTCCTGAGTGCTGGAATTAAAGTCGTGTGCCACATACCTGTGGAATTAGGAGTTGAAAACAGCTGTGAGCCACCATGTGGGTACTGAGAGCCAAACCCGAGACAAGTGCTTTTAATCACTGAGCCATCTCTTCAACCTCTCCACTTTGTTTTTGAGACAGTGTCTCTCATTGAACCTGGAGCTCACCAACTGCAAGGCTGCCTGGCCAACCAGCTCCAGGGATTCTCGTGTCTCTGCTCCCCAAGCACTGGGGTTACCTGGATGCTCCTCCACAGCCAGCGTTAACATGGGTGTTAGGGATGTGTTCTCAGCTCCTCATGCTGGTGTGGCAAGTACATTACCAACTGTGCCATTTCTCTAGTCCACTAATTTTAATCACCACTACAAAGATGGGTATTACAATAAGAATAAAACCTGATTTTAAAGCTATCGGGTTAACTGTAGGTATGACATTTCAACTTTACTATAGACACTCCGAGTTCACTGTCTCTGTGGCATAGGCTTAATCACCACATCTATTAAAATATTTGAAATTTTTCTTTATTGAGTAAATCCACATCTATGATGCCAAAGGCTAGCTTGCAGAGAGAAGGTGGCTACAGAAGGGACAGTGGGTGGGTGAAGGGTGCTTTTACTATCAATGTAATAACGACTAGGAGGAAGTCTTTGTACAGATCCGTTTTTAAAAGCCAGAGTTTAACTTCTCTCTATGCTTCAAATCTCTATGAAATATCATCTATTACAATGTACTTCCCTCATTATTCTTGACCCAAGTCATATTCCAGCATGCCTCGCGTTAGGCTCAGAAAACAAATTACTCCCACCTGATACTTTGCTTATGCCGTTTATTCCCTCTCCGTGCTTTTCTCCATCATCAGCTTTTCTTTCTCCAAAATAAAGTCTTTCTAACAAGTGCTCACTTGAACTAGATAAGAACACTGGAGTTTAATGTCTCACTGATGACGAAGTATGACATCAAAAGAAAACAACACAGCCACACGGGTCACTTGATTTCATGTAAACACTTCAGAAAAAAGGAGGCCATGTTCTCCCTTGGCATCTCACTGGGCACCTATCAATGTCACTGCTGCAGAGGAAGTAGGTTGGAGACATGCCAACGACTAAGCATCAGGAGGATTCCAGTTCAAACCTCACTAACACCTGTCTGCTCTTCAGTGACCAAGTTCTCTGCACCTAAGCTTTGCACCAGATCTAGCTCTATGTTCTATAAAATAACAGACTAAACAAACAACAGCTCCAATTATGTATGAGTTTCTCTGAATTATTTTACTAACACACCTGAAAATACTAGACCAATCTACTATATGTGGAATTTAGTGCAGTATAAACAATTAGATAAATGATGTTTTAAAGACACCTTTTGTGTCAATCTGCTCAGGACCCATGATCTCATTGTTACTGCCTTTTCTAATAACCTTTTCTCACTCCTGTCTGGTTACAGAATAAAATTCTTTTTTTTTTTTTTTTTTTTTTTTTTGGTTTTTCGAGACAGGGTTTCTCTGTGTAGCTTTGCGCCTGTCCTGGAATTCACTTGGTAGCCCAGGCTGGCCTCGAACTCACAGAGATCCGCCTGGCTCTGCCTCCCAATTGCTGGGATTAAAGGCGTGCACCACCACCGCCCGGCTCAGAATAAAATTCTTAACTACTTTAGAACTATACTTCAGCATGCATTGCCTGACTCTGACCTATTAACCAACAATGTCACACACAGTCCTCTAATCTCCTATCAACCATAATGCTTTCTATACTTTTCTGCCTCAGTACCAAAATTACTATTTCCTCTTCCCAAAACAGAACTTTACAAGGGGAATTTCCCCCCACCCCTCCACTCAAGATTTTTAAATCATCTTTGTTCTGTATTTCTATTACACTTATACTTTTTTGGATGTACTTATCTACATATGACCCCCATGCCCAGGCCTAAATTTGTTAAGAAAAGTCCAATGTCTTTAAGTAACCATCCTATCGCTCAGTGGTTCTCAACCTTCTAATGCTGTGACTCTTTAATACAGTTCTTCACATTGTAGTGACCCCAACCATATGTTATTTTGATGCTACTTCATAACTGTAATTTTGTTACTGTTATAAATCATAATATAAATATCTGACACATGCAGGATATCTGAAATGTGACCTCTGTGAAAGGGTCATTTGACCCCCAGAGGGGTTACGACCCACAGGTTTAGGACCACTGCTATATCAGCTTTTATGACTACATTAAACACTAAGGTTTATAAAGAAATTTAGAAGTTACCCACCAAAGCATCATCACAAATGAACTTAAAAGGCAAGAATCGAAACTGACTAACTCTTATAACTATCCCCAATGTGCACACAAACACATAAGCATATCTCTTTTTTATTTGTTTTTTTTATTATTTTATTTATTTATTTATTTATTTATTTATTTATTTATTTATTTATTTTGAGACAGGGTTTCTCTGTGTAGTTTTGGTGCTTCTCCTGGATCTCGCTCTGTAGACCAGGCTGGTCTCGAGCTCACAGAGATCCGCCTGGCTCTGCCTCCCGAGTGCTGGGATTAAAGGCATATGCCACCACCACCACCCGGCAAACACATCTCTTCTTATCATTAAGAGATACAAAAAATAATAACTATGGCTGATTTACTGACATATAACTCAACCAACCAATACAGAATAATTTGCAGACCTAAAAGTTTCAATAAAAATGACCTGAACTTAAGCCTTCCCAGTCGAGTCTAACTCCACTCCTACATGCTAAATGCAACAGTTACCTCTAAGAGGCTGATAACTGCTAGGGTCAAATACATTTCTTCATATTGATACTGAGGCTAGGGAAAAACAAATGAAATATACTCTGACAGAAGGAATATGGTGTGGCAGAATGAAATCTACAAGTGTGGTCTATAAGTTGTTACAATTTCAAGTTTTTGTTGTCATCTAAAATGAAGATATTACATAGAAATGTTGTAGAAAAAAATACTATATTGTATGCTAAAAATTGCTTCAATTTTAGAATAGAAAATGAAATGAAAAAATATCATCTAAAAAACAGCTACCTATTCTCTATTGACAATTCATAAAAGGAATGTGTAATTTTTAATTTCCTGAATGGAACCAATGCATAGCCAGTGTGTTTCAAAGTAGAGGATAATACCAATGCTAAGAGAAAATCACAGGCAAGTATGAACTTGTTTAACAAAAACACAGCACCATGGCACACTCCTTTAATCCCAGCACTCGGGAGGCAGGTGGATCACTGTGAGTTGAGGCCAGCCTGGTCTACAAACAAATTCTAAGACAGCCAAAACCCTGTCTTGAAAAAAACAAAAAATCAACAACAACAAAAACAACAACAACAAAAACTAACAAAAAATCCAAACCTTCTATAATTTTTATTTACTTATTTATTCATTCCAATGTAAACGAGCATTTTGTCTACATGCGCATTGTGGTAGTTTGAATGTAATTGGCCCCCATAATCTTATAGGGAGTGGCACTATTAGGTGAGGCTTTGCTGGAGTGGATATGGCCTTGTTGGAGGAAGTGTCACTGTGGGGGCATGCGTTGAGGTTTCCTATGCCCAGAATACCATCCAGTGTCTCAGTTGACTTCCTGTTTCCTGCAAGATGTAGGATTCTCTGCTATTTCTCAAGTACCACGTATATCTGTCTGCCGCCATGCTCCATGCCATGATAATGGACTCAACCTCTGAAACTGTAAGGGAGCCCTCTCAATGAAATGTTTTCCTTATAAGAGTTACTATGGTCATGGTGTCTTCACATCATAGAAACCCTAGCTATGACCATGTGTATGCAGTGCCAGAAGAGGGTGTTGGAACCCCTGGACCTGGAGTGACAGACAACTGTGAGCTGCCGTGTAGTGCTGGGAACTGCACTCAGGTTCTCTGACAAAGCTGTAACTGCTCTTAACTGCTGAGCCTCCTCTCCAACCCAACAGCTGCAGTCTTACTATTACTATCTAGAACTTCCAGATGGACACAATAAATCACTTTGTATGTCCTTCAAAGTTAACTTTTTCTATTTTAGGGTTTCTTAATTTCAGCATGTTCTCAAAAAACCCCTACCAGTCTTAGTATTCTTTGTTGCATTTTGTTTTAAAGGCCTAGAAAAGTCCTTCAAATACTCAATTACAGTATATGTGATTAAGTATTTTGTGTTTTGGTTGATGTGGTACTTGGAAAACTCAATTATGAAATAGGATCCATTTAAATGGTTTAACTACCTTATTTACCCACAAGAAAGTTTTACCATCAACCAACCAAACTTGACCCAAATATACATGTCTTACTGTCACCAGTAGAAACGTTAACCAGGCTGGGCAGTGGTGGTGCATGCCTTTTAATCCCAGAATTTGGGAGAAAAAGGCAGGGAGATCTCTGTTGAGTTGAGGCTAGCCTGGTCCACAGAGTAAGTTCCAGGACAGCCAAGGATACAGAGAAACCCTGTCTCAAAAAAAAAAAAAAAAAAAGAAGGAGAAGAAGAAAAAAAAAAAAGAAAAATTACCTAAATAAGCATTCCATGTTATTTATCCACAGAATCAATTAAACTTTTTTAACATTTGATTTTATTGAAAGATTAAAAATTACTAATTATACATTGTCATCAAAATGCCTGGATAAATAAACTATAGTACATAGTATACTCAGATTTAGGATAATAAGTTTAGATTAAACGTGGGAAGGATGTAAGGTGGGTAAAGCTAAGGAGATAACGATAACTTTGAAAAGAAGAACTCTAGGTATATAAAGCAGTTAGGAAGGGAAAGGTCTGATACTGTTAGGGTACCCAGATTTGAGAGACTGCTAAAGCTAAGTAAGGTTAAAATTAAGAAGTGAAACAAGAAGATAAGAATGTGAGAAAGATGTGGAGTAAGAAGAGAAGTGCATGAGAAGTGGCTGAAGGGTACTTTAAAGAATGTAAACAGCAATTCTAAAAAACCTGAGAATGTACCAACAAAAAGCCACACATACCCACCAGAAAAAGGAAGGAAGGAAGGAAGGAAGGAAGGAAGGAAGGAAGGAAGGAAGGAAGGAAGGAAGGAAGGAAGGAAAATACTTAGGGAGTGAATTCTTGCACAACTGTGCTGAACTGAAAGGTGAAGTCCTCAGATTCCTGTGGCTCTAGCCAGCTCTATGTGGTGCTGTGAGGACAGAGGCTTGTAAGAGCCATCAACTTCTACGACCTCACTGTTCTTAGACTTTTGAGTTGTTTCTTGTACATACCTTGAACTGCTCTAAAATTTAATTTTAGAATGCAGTCTCCTGACACTGGACTCCTGGACTTGTGACCCTTCACCATCAGCCTCCTAAGTAGCTGGCACTATAGGCATATCTCATATACTTAATCCTTACCCTGGCCCATATTATGTCTCTCCCACTTCTAATTTTATCCACTAAGGTGTGAGGATGCTCCATGTTTACCTTCCAGCAGTTATTGAGTCAAAGGGACCTCTGTTATCTGCCCCATGACAAGATCAAGAAGCAGCAGTGTCCTTTACAGTTAATACCCTCCTCAGGGAAGCATTCAGAGATTATACAATGTTTGTGCAGCTACTAAACTGGAGAACTATTTTCTGAACTACATACTCAACTTTAACACATCTCAGTCACACGAGAACATTGTAAATACTTCAACTGAAAGAATATAGCTGATGTAAGGGGGGGAAAGCCAAGCAAAGAAAACATTAAATATGTAATTCTAACACTGAGAAACATGAAAAACCAGACAACATAATTCCTTCAAAAATTAATTCTATTGGAATGACATTTGGTGAGGGTGAGTTAAGTATAATCCTAAACAAGAAACTCAAAATAATTAGTTAAAGTAGTACATTCAAAGAAGTCCAAGAAGAAAATAAGCTTTGGTGAGTTTCTTTCACATCTTGTAAACAACTGAATAAAATAAAGGTGTTACAAGATATAAAAGAAGAATTTAATAAACAGACATAAATACTAAAAAAAAAAAATGACATGCTGGCATGAAAACTATAGTAAGGAAAAAGGCTCGCAAGTCTCACCAATAGAAGAGGTCAAGAAAGGACAGAATATCTAAGCTTAAAGACAAGGCAGAGGAATCAGACACAGACAAAATCAGACGGTAAGTACCAGTCCGAGACATATGTGACACTCTGAAAAGACTGAATCTATGGATAGGCACAGGAGAATCCATTTCTAAAGGCAAAGAAAGCATTTTTTAAAAAGAATTATAACAGAAAACTTCCCAGAGTTGGGAAAAGAGAGATCAATCCATATACAGGAAGCATTTAGTACACCGACAGGGAAGACCAGAAAAGAATCTTCCTCACCATATTATCACTAACACACTAAATACACAAAGCAAAAGTATACTGCAGGCACCATGAGAGAGGCACCGTGTGACAACAGAAAACGCCAGCTCAGAGCTACCCCAGCAAAGCTATCTGTCATAGCTAAAGGAAAAATAAAAGCTTTCCATGACAAAAATAGACTAAAGGAATTTATGACCACTAAGCCAGCTTTACAGAACATACTTGAAGGAATCCTTCAAACTGAGAAGGAAAACAAATCCACCCATGAAGCCGAAGGAAAGAATAAGCCACAGTAGATTAATAGTTAAGCAAGACAAGAAGAAAAAAACCCAAATACTACAAAATCAACAAAATGGCAGGAATCAATAAATACACACCTTTCAACAATAACTATAAATCTAGTGGTCTCAATTTTCCAATCAAAAGACATAGAGGACTGTCTCAAAAAGCAGGAACACTCTATTTGTTGCCTCCAAGAAACACACCTCACCACAAAAAAACAAACACTACCTTAGGGTAAGGGATGAAAAGTTATTCCAAGCAAATAACCTAGGAAACAAGTATCTGTTGGTGTTTCAGCATCAGGAAGAAAACAAGGGTGTAGTTGGAAAATTTTCTGTGTCCTGCCAGGTCCGCAGCTGCTTAGACCCAACTAAACACACAGAGCTCTTACACTTAAACTCAGCCCATTTCTGTTAATCTGTATGTCGCCACATTTTCCATAGCTTTACCTATGTGCCATTACATGCTGCTCTTTGGATGGTGGGCTGGCATCTCCTGACTCAGCCTTCCTCTCCCCAGAATTCTCCTTGTCTGCTTATCCTACCCATACTTCTTGCCTGGCTACTGGCCCATCAGTGTTTTATTAAACCAGGGTACAA
Organism: Peromyscus eremicus; assembly: GCF_949786415.1. Classification (NCBI taxonomy): domain Eukaryota; kingdom Metazoa; phylum Chordata; class Mammalia; order Rodentia; family Cricetidae; genus Peromyscus; species Peromyscus eremicus. The sequence continues at coordinate 3,346,382 of NC_081418.1, read as the reverse complement.
AAGCATTATTCCATGGCATTTCCCCTTTTCTGTTTAATTAAAAAGGAGAGTTTTAACTTTAACATAGTAAAATTATATATAACAAAATAGTTATCCCCTGGCTGCGGCATATGGGCTGGAGCTGCAGCATGGTGGATTCTCTCTGAGTTACACAGAGGTTTCTGCAAGCACACAACATGGTGCGTGGTGGATATAGCTTTTGCTGCTATTAAAAGAGAGAGAGAGAGAGAGAGAGAGAGAGAGAGAGCTACATGCTGCTGGATAGAAGCATATACCCACCGCTTCCCAGAGTTGGTGGTAAGCATGGTTCCCAGAGCTGGCTGTAAATGTAGTTCCGCCATGTTGGGAAGCTGAGGTGGGCAGAGCCAGGAGCCAAACTGCCATATCAGTCCTAGTCATACTACAGTTTACAGCAACAGATTCATAATAAGTCAGATTCAGACTAAATAAACCTCTAAATGGTTTACAATGTGTGTAAAAACATACGTAGGTTTGGAAGAAAGAGGAAAAGAAATATAGAAAGTTATATAAAGAAATAGTTTTAAAAAAATAAAGTCTTTAAAGAGACAGTAAAGGTAATATAAAAAATATATTTTTCTTATATTTATATAAAAATATTTATATTATATTTATATAAAAATCTGGATTGTGTTGTCTTTACAATTTTTAACTGCAGAAAGACATTTGATAGTAAAAGCTGCTGAGTTAAATCAATATGTATATTTTAAAGATATTTTGATTTCAAAAACTATGTCTAAGGATATGGTGCCTTGGAAAAGAGGTTCTGCTTTTGTTTCCACAGAAGGTGAGAACCTGTGGATTGCTTCCGGGCTAATAAATACAGTTTGACCAGCCAAGACTCCCTGAAAGGTCTCAAATGACACCATGGCCCAGATCATCCAACATCCAAAATAACTTCAAGGCAACTGGCTCAGAGAATACAGCCTCACAGACTACTCCAGTCAAGACTTAACCACAATCCTAAAATTTTCTTTGTGTCTCCGTAAGATTACCAGCACCCCTAATCAGCAGGAAGTAGCCTAGAAAACTATGCCCATATTCCCAAAAAATAGATCATGGATGTTTGTCTTTGTTTAGGTTATTGGTTACAAATTGTTATTGGTCATAGCCAATCTCTTTCTAAAAGAAGAAAGGGGGATATGATATAGAAATATAAGATAAATATTTTACATTGCTATAGATTTTAGTTTATTGAAACAAATTTAAAGTTAATTTTGTTATACTGTATGTATATTTCTACTCTTGTTTAAGGTATTATGTTTATGCAACTCATTTAAAATTGTAGTGTATAGTTGAGAAATACAGATTAATAATTAGTCATCTATGATAATCAAACTTATAGTCATGTTAGTTAAGTTTTCTAGGAATACATAGATATATTCTAATTAGGTAATTAATCTTCAAACACTTCAAAGACTTACAGAATATGGCATTTAAAATGTTTTAAAAACTTAGACTTTCTGGACCATGAGACATGTCTGCGCCTGGCAGCATCCATTTATTTCAAAGAGAAAGATGGGCACTGAAGACACTCCATATGGAGTTTATCTTCTTCTTGGCAAAAATAGCCATTTGGGCAAGAAACTGTTCTTGCCTGGACTGCCTGATAAACTGGACATGCAAGACCCACAGGAAGGTGACCACTGAACTTTGCAAGGCGAGATGGTCCTTCAGGTTCCTGCTTCGCAGAGGAGACCGCCAGATATTCTACAGGACACATGGAGAAGTGACTAAAAAACTCTAGGCCTATAGGCTGAAGATGGATGCCCCAACGTTACAGAGGAACTTTGGGTAACTGTCCAGGCAGGAAGCTGTCTGTCACTTCTAGAATTTTGGAAGTTGCTTACAACACATTTCCTGTTTACTTAGGTAATATTATATCCTTCTGGGGTTTTTGATGTAGTTGAAGACCAGATAGTTATAATTATAATTTTCCTTGATTATGATAAAAGATAAATTAGATATGAAATCTTAAGACTCACAAATATAGGATAGATAGAAATTTTTTTCTTTAATTTTACAAAACACAAATAGACTAGATATTATAACTGTTTTTGTTATATGTAATTTTAATAGGTCAAAATTAAAACCTTCCTTTGTTTAGACAGAAAAGGGGAAGTGATGGGGAAATATCTTTCTGTATGCTGCGAATATGTGTTGCTCTGATTGCTTGATAAATAAAGCCATTTGGCCTATGGCAAGGCAGCTTAGAGGCAGGTAGGAAATTCAAAGAGAGAGACAGGAAGAAGGTGGGGTGGGGAAATGCCAGCAAGACGCCCAAGGAGCACCATGTAATGGGACGTAGGTAAAACCACAAAACATGTGGCAATACATAGTTTAATAGTTATGGGCTAATTTAAAATATAAGAGCTAGCTAGCAAAAGGCTTGAGCCATGGCCATGCAGTTATAATTAATATAAGTCTCTGTGTGTTTACTTGGGGGAAGCAAGTGGGAGCGATTTGTCCTGACTGCCAGCAGGCCAGGACACAAGAAAACTTCCAGTTACACAAGGGGTCCAATTTCTGTACCCTTATTCAGTGTAGCACTGAAGTCTTAGCTAGAACAAAAATATCAATTATGCAAGTGAAGAGATTCCAAGTGGAAAAGAGGTAATAGCATTTCTATTTGTAGATGACATGATTCTACATCAGAAAACTGACAGACAATTTCTGCAACATGGCAAGATATAAATTTAACACAGAAATATCATCAGTCTTCCTACATGCCAATGACAACTTAAAAAATAAGGATGTATGAAAACCCATTATTTTGTAAGCTAATTTAAAAATAAAATTTTTTAAAAGGAGTTTGAACACAAGCACCCTGCATAGGTAGACAACATTTCCCCCCAAGAAGACACGAGTTATTAAATTAAAATTTCAGTGCCAGGCATGGGATATCTGACTATGAACATTAGAAAGGGAAGCCCCAAAGCTCTTCCACCCCTCACTTACCACCCCTAAACAACAAACACTGCTGTTTTTATTTACTCTTGGTTGCCCACAATAACTAGATTCTAAGATCCTACCTATTGTTGAAGATAGAGGAAAATTAACAGCAGCGTATCTGTAAAGTTGCCTCACCATCTTTAAAATGTTTACGATGGAGGGTGTGATCCTGAGATCTATTTACTCTGACAGTCAAAAGGTTCTCTCGAACAGTACTTGACAGCCCCACTTAGCTTAGACTGTGTTTTTTTTCTGTTCATGGATATGCACACCACAAACACAAACTTCATTTTGAGAACTGCTTACCGATTTTAGTCTACTTTTCTATAGTCCAAAGACATATAAAAGAGAGAGCTACAGTATAAGTACAGCGATTCCTGAGGGTTACTGAATGTCCTGTACCAGAATCCGGTCAGGAGGCTAGCCTGCCATCACCAGCTCTGGCTCCTACCCTTTATTTAGAATGCTGTTCAAAATAGCACTGCTCTGACTATGCTGAGGTGCAGTATTTCTATGGAGGGTCATCTCAAGGTCTTTCCTTGACTATTCTGCTGCCTCTGAGAAGCCTTAATATTTCCTTAGTCTCATTTCTAGTGGACTGGACTAGAACTAGAGCCTTTCCATATACTTCACTTTTCTTGCTCACTATTTTGAAATGTTTAGCATGGAGTTGTAGTCTTTACCTGATATGTCACTCTGCCTCTCTCCACCCAACCCCAATCTTTCTCAGCCCCTCACATTCTTCCCACATCCATTTCCCCCCCTTTTTCATTTGATCTTACTGAAAGAAAATACTGTGCTCTTATTTAAGATTTACCTAGAAATTCGTACATTTACTGTTGGGTTTTTTCATTTTTGTTTTTGAGACAGGATCTCATGTTTCTAGGCTGCTCTCAAATTTACTATGCAGATGACGATGGCCTTGAACTTCTGCTGGGTCTCCCGCTCCAGATGCTGGGACTATAGCTATGTACCACCACAGTGTGAGGCTGAGGCTCTCCCAGGGCTGAGAGGTACCTCTCCATCCCATCGCTATTTATTTTTTACTTTATTTTTTCAATAAATAAACTCAGTATTTTATGCTACTGACACAACTAAAAAGTAAAGTGTAAACATTCTAATACAGAATTACAAATTAGCAGCAGCTGTGCTTTTAACTTCCGTTTTTCTAACAGAAGGAAGTAAAAGACACAGGGTTTCCATTCTAGTTATAAATTCAAAATATACAGCAACTACCCAGCTGTAAATTAAACTCTTATGTGAAAATATTATAACATTTCAAAAACCCTAGGGTGTCTTTTACCGCTCTTCATTTACTGTATGCTCAGTCTTCCAAGCAGGAAGCCACAGGGTACTTCTTACGTACTCACCACCGTTCTCCCTCCCTCCCTCTGTAACCGACACACAGGAACCAATCAGGAAATAAGAAGGCATGCAGTCCTGTCGCCTGATACATCCATCATTCCTATATCTTCCTGGCCGCACTACCACAGAGCTGGTGCATGCCCACATTTTCTAATTCCAGACATTCATTTCTTATCATTTCTTCATTTCAATATTTAAAAAAGGAAAACTTATTCCATTCCTTTAAAACCTCTAATGATTTCCCAGTGCCTAACGAGGAAGAAAAACATTTATTTGGCTACAAACCTAAGGTCTTTCTTTCACAAACCGGCCATAAATTTACTACAAAATCAGCACATGCACTTACCTTCTCAGCTTGCAACTCACACGCACATTCAACACACATATAACATATACTTTGATGCTGGCCTTCTAACCCTAATAGTCCATCTATCTTAGATAGCTTTTTCCTTCTTCCCATCATCTATTTGACAAATTACTTCAGATTCATCTCGGCCCAGATCATCCACTACAGGAAATTAACCTGTGAAAACACATAATCAATAAAGTTCAAATAACTGTATTACTACAAGAATAATTTGTGTGAAAATACGTGTGTATGTAAGTGTGTTAGTATGATATGTATATGTTGTACGAGAGCACATGTATGTGCTATGCATGTCTGTGCATGCATGCGAAGAGCCCAGAGGAGGACACAGGTTGCCCTGTTTTCTCGTTTTTTCTGCCTCATTCCTAGAAAAGGGTCTCTCGATGAACCTGGAGCTAGGCAGAGGCCAGTAAACAACCAGAGATCTCCCCATGTCGGCCCCACCCCGGGCTGGGGTTACCGGAACAGTGACTGCCACACCCAGCTTTTTAGGTAGAAACTGGTGTCTGGGCTCAGGTCCTCACTCTCACAAAGCAAGCACTTATCCAAAGAGCCACCCTTCCCCTATTCTAAGTGTAATTTTAAGATTAAATATTTCAAACTTTCAGGAGGAAAAAATGGCAGACTAAATATGAGCATTTAACTTTACTCCCTTGTAAATTGTAGCTGAAATCAAAGCAAAGTCATAAAATACAAGGACAGAGACCACTAAAATGAACTCTGAAAAAAGACACATGACTGGTAACTTAACATGTGACCGAGAAAGCAGGAAGAGGCAATGCAGAACGAAGAGGACCAGCCCACAAAGGCTGCCTGAATTCAGGGTGACTCAACAGACCAAGGGGATAGTAAATGTGGTCTGGAAACTGAAAACTGTTCAAGTCCTCTGCTTTCACATCCCATGTTAATGAGTATCTCTGACTACAGATAACTGAAGTCGGCATACATCTCTCTCCAAAGGGGAGGACAGCCAGAGCCTTCCCTATCCGGTACCTTCCTTTGCAAATAAAATCTATGCCATTCCTAGAATTGAGCTGATCAATAAAACAATCTTTTTGTCTCAAAAACAGTGGAGTTGGCTTTCATTTTTCAGAACTGAGAAATGAACCCAGGGCTCAGTACGCTGAACTCCATTCCTCCTTATTTTTCTGTAACAAGATCCCATAAACTGCATACTCACAATATACCAGAGGAGGTCTCCCAAATGGCTGTATTGTAAATATATATAACTACACCAAGCTTTACAATTTCTTTTAAGAACAACATAATGATGAGATTATATAGCCAAGATTATATTTTCTTTATTTTTAATAGCCATGACATCAGTTAACTCAATATTCCTTTCTGAAAAACAAATGTACATGCATCCCACATATATATTAACATATTCATTTAACTGTGTCCACTGGGTGGACCCAGAAGTAATGATTCCTTAGTAGCATGCAGATCTCTAAAGCCTTTTCCCATTCCTTAGGTAAAAGTTGACTCCAGGTCCATGACCACCAGCACGTAGTGCTCTTAAGAATATCTTCTGATGCTGGGCGGTGGTGGCGCACGCCTTTAATCCCAGCACTCGGGAGGCAGAGCCAGGTGGATCTCTGTGAGTTCAAGGCCAGCCTGAGCTACCAAGTGAGTTCCAGGAAAAGGCGCAAAGCTACACAGAGAAACCCTGTCTCGAAAAACCAAAAAAAAAAAAAAAAAAAAAAAGAATATCTTCTGACTTAGAAAAGAAGATGTGCCAAGACTCACAGGAACTCTGGCACATAAATTATCCCTCAATGAGTCCACACTAATACGGAGTAAATGAATGGTTGAGTACCACAGAGAAATTTTACTTTATTACAAGAAATCAGGTGTAGGCAAGGTGGTTCTGTGGTTAAAGATGCTGCCACCAAGCCTGATGACTTCAGTTTGATCCCTGGTTCCCACAAAGTGAAAGGAAAGAATCAACTCACATGGGTTGTCCTCTGACCTCCACATGCACACCATTCTCCTAACATACAAGATATGCAAACAAATGCAATTTAATCTTTAAGCCATTATTAAATTTTAATAAACATAAATCAGAACTAGAAAACATTTGATAACTACTTTAAATAGTGTACTCACACAAGAATAACCATTATTATAATCAATAAGTATGTTAAGAGCAATAACTATATAATCTCAAAATGAGACACTTACTAGTTGTAAAGAATAAAATAAAAAGGAAAGGATGTGAAGATAGAAGAGTGACATGCTAGGTGTCCAGGGAGAAGACGAGAGGAATATTGGAGGCAGGTCTGATCAAGATACACTGTGTGAAACTGTCAAAGAATAAATAAAAGATATTCCAAGAAAAAAACAAAAAACAAAACCTAGTATTGAATGCCCTACAAAACAAATGGCCTCAAAGCTTCAAAAGTATCCTTATGAGATACAAACACAGGCCCAAAAACCAAAGCTTTAAAAGTATCCTTATGAGATACAAACACAGGCCCAAGAACCAAAGCTTCAAAAGTATCCGTCATGAGATACAAACACAGGCCCAAGAACCAAAGCTTCAAAAGTATCCATCATGAGATACAAACATAGGCCTAAGAACCATTGTCTTGCTTAAAGGAACCTAGAGAGACACAGCAATCAAATGTAACATGACCCTGGACCTTCTTTTGCTCTAAAGCACAGACTACCATAACTAATAAAATATGAACATTTGTACTTTAGAAAATAGTAGTATAAGAATGTTAGTTTACAGATTCTGATCATTTTACTATGGCTAAGTAAGATAAGATCTTGGATGGTAAGGTAAGACTTACGGGCAAGACAAACTCAGAATGCTCCAATATAGTATGCATAGTACAGAAATCAAGAAAATAATTATATTAACATGCTAAAGGTAATATAGAAAGATGCAAAATAGGTTATCAAAAATTCAAAATGAGAGAAGAAAAGAAATAAAAATGGGATTTTTTAGTAGATGAAATCCTGTAGCCATAAAAGAAAACAGTAAGAGAAGCAAAAGAAGGCACTCCAATAAAACTAGAAAAAGTCACACAGTGGTCTCCAAATAACAGGCAAGGCCTTACCTGTTAATCATCTGAGTGAAAGCAGATTAAATTCTCCATGCAGACATACATAGAGTAACTAAATGATTAAAAAAAAAAAAAAAAAAAAAGACCCAACTATATGCTGCTTCAAGGACCTCACTTCACCTCCAAAGGGAAAGAGGATAAAGTGAAAGGATGGAATAAGACAGTCTAAATCTGGAGGGTGGCCAGGCTTCTGTCAGCCTGCTGACATAGATGACTAGTAAAGAAGCGCTAGATCCCTGTGTGACAGAAGGTCAATTCAGCAACTTCTAAAACCAGGAGGACTTGAACACGTTTTCACCAGTGGGCAGATCATCCAGACAGAAGGTCAATGAAGAAACAGCAGGGTTAAGCTGAAAACCAGACCCATGGCTCTAAGAAACACTTGCCAGCCAACAGCAGCCCGATACATATTCTCTTCATTATCTAACGAATATTCTCTGTAACAAATCAAATGATAGACCATAAAAACTATCTCAACGTTTTTCAAAAACTGAAATAAGATGGCTGAAAGTTAAGGGACTTGTGGCCAAGCCTGAGAATTTAAGTTCAAATCCAGCAACCAATATACAAAGAACTGACTCCTGCAAGTTGTCTCTGACTGCACATGTGTTCACCACACACACATAAAATAATAATAGTAATAATAATCCAAAGTCATACTGAGTATCCTTTATGACCTCAGTACAATATAACTAGAAAACAATCATGAAGGGGAAAGCTGCTTCATGCATACATGGGCAGAAAAGGAGTATTATGGGCATGGAGTACTATGAGGCCCACGAAATGCCTCAGCAGACAGAGGTGTTTGTCCAAAGGCCTGACGATCTGAATTCTATCTCTGGAACTAACTCCTAAAGGTTGTCCTCTGACTTCCACACACGAGCCGGAGAGAGTGCGCAGAAGTTCACGCCCCTCTCCCCCACAATTAAAAAAAAAAGAAGATACTATGAATAAAGGAGGGAGTGATTTAGGAAAAAGGAATATATACGTAGCTCTGTGTGTGTGTGTGTGTGTGTGTGTGTGTGTGTGTGTGTGTGTGTGTGTGTGTAGCCCTTAGAAAGAAAGGAAAAATAGGATAAAAGAAATGCAGTAAGCTGAGGATACGGCTCAGTAATTAGCTAGCAGACACACTAGCTTGACACACAGCACCTCAGGAAGTAAACTGCACTGTAGGGTGGAGAGTGCCTTAGCAGTTTAGGGCATGTACTGTATTTGCTGAGGTCCACACGATCACCTGTAACTCCAGCTCCAAAAGGATCTGTCCTTCTGAGGCCCCACACTCACATGCACTTATCCACACAGAGACATGCATAATTAAAATAAAATCTTTTAAAAACTCTATTTGATTAACCTGGGTAATATGTATTCAGGAATTCTTTGTATTAATTTGAATCATTTCAGTCTAAAATTATAGAGAAAACTGGTAAGCTGTAATACACTTTTAAATTACTTCCTTTTGGGGGACCAGAGAGATGACTCAGTGGTTAAGAACACTGCTCTTCCAGAGGACCTGGGTTTGATTCTCAGAGCCCACATGGCAGCTCACAACCATCTGTAACTCTAGTTCCAGGGGAGATCTGATACTCTCTTCTGGCATCCACAGGCACTAGCCACAGATGCAGTCCACATACATACATGTAGCCAAAACACTCATACATACATGTAAAACAAAAATAAATAAATCTTTAAAGAAGAAAAACAGAAAGGAAGGATAAGAATAATGCTCAATAATATTTAAAAGAATACAAAGAAAATACAGACAGAAGCAATATAAAGTACTCAACTGCTGTGGGATGGTCTGTATGTCAAGTGTATTGCTGATCAGTCAATAAATAAAACACTGATTGGCCATTGGCTAGGCAGGAAGTATAGGCAGGACAAGGAGGAGAGTAAAGCTGGGAAGTGGAAGGCTGAGTCAGAGAGACACTGCCAGCCGCCACAATGACAAACAGCATGTGAAGATGCCAGTAAGCCACGAGCCACGTGGCAAAATATAGATTTATAGAAATGGATTAATTTAAGCTGTAAGAACAGTTAGCAAGAAGCCTGCCACGGCCATACAGTTTGTAACCAATATAAGTCTCTGTGTTTACTTGGTTGGGTCTGAACGGCTGTGGGACTGGCGGGTGATAGAGATTTGTCCTGACTGTGGGCCAGGCAAGAAAACTCTAGCTACACTCAACTGTCTAGCATTCAGACAAAATTTACCAGGCAAACAAAAAAAAAACAAACAAAATGCAACCCATGACGATGCGGGGAAAACAAAACAGAAACAAAGGTAAGGAAGATGACAGGATTTGTAAACAAGATATTAAAACATCTAGTTTTAATACAAATTAGTTTAATACAAAATAGTTATACAAAACATTGCTGGAAGAAATCAAGGCATTTGAAAAGAAAAACACTGTGTGTTCAATGACTGAACTACTTGATACCATTATGATACACACATTATCCAAAATAATCTACAAGTGCAATGCAGCACCTACCAAAATTCCAGTGGCATGTTTTACAGATACAAAAATTTCCATAATAAAACTCACATTGAATTTTACAGGGCCTGAAAATAAAAGTCAAAACAGTTTTTAGAGCCAGGCGGTGGTGGTGCACGCCTTTAATCCCAGCAGTCGGGAGGCAGAGCCAGGCAGATCTCTGTGAGTTCGAGGCCAGCCTGGACTACCAAGTGAGTTCCAGCAAAGGTGCAAAGCTACACAGAGAAACCTTGTCTCAAAAAACCGGGGGACGGGGGACGGGGGACGGGGGACGGGGGACAGGGGACGGGGGACACGACAGTTTTTAGAACATCTGTAGGATTCAATCTTTCTGATTATAAAATATAGTTCAAAGCTCTAAAATAACAAAAACAGTTTGGTACTAACAAAAAGACAAAGAGACAAATGAAACAGACTTGAGACTTCATGGGTATGGTCTAATTATCTCCAACAAATAGCGAGACCACTCCTCACAAATGCTATTCTGAAATACGGGCATCTGCGTACAAGACAATAAAGACAGGCCTTTGTTTTACATTTTATATAGAAAAGAGAACTGAAAATGAATTGAAGACTTAAACACAGGTCCTTAGTTTAGGACACATGTTTTTACAAAGCACAAAAGGAGAACTTCATGGCACTGGGGAAGGAGGCAGTTCAGCCTCCTACATCAGTGACAGAAAGGCCAAGGCAGAGCTTCATTCCCACCACCAAAACCAAGTCTTTCAGCCTTAAAAAGGATGACTCAATTCAGCAGCAGAAACTTATCACTAAAGCAACTATTAATGGTAGTCCTTTCGGGCAAGGAAAGGAATATCAAATGCAAAACTGTGTCTATTCAAAGGAATTAAGAGCTCTGAAAATAGTGATTAAATTTAAGAGCCCTTTTTCCTAAAAAAAAATTTCGATGTAGCCCTTTAACAGAATTGGTGGGGGAAAGCTACAAAAACGCTTTAACCACGTATTCTGAGGTTTAAACACACATACAGGACTAAAATCTATGAGCATATCAGCTTTTTCTTGTTTCGTTTCTGAGGCAAGGTTTCACCATGTAGCCCTGGAACTCACTCTATAGACTGGGTTGGCCTCAAACTCAAGAGATCCACCTGCCTCTGCCTCTGCCTCCCGAGTGCTGGGATTAAAGGTGTGCACCACCACTGCCAGGCAAGCATATCAAGTTTAAAAGAGAACTAGTGTGTCTTTACACAGTATAAAACAGTTTTACTTAAACATTCTAAGTTATATACTAGCCAATACAAACAAGCAATGACAATAAAAACAACAACGAAAATGCCCACTCCATAAGGCAAAAGGAAGAGATAGAACAGACAGCAAGGGGTCAGATTTAGGCCAGGCACTGTGGTGTACGCCTTTAGTTCCAGAGCTATGGAAGCAAAGGCAGGGGAGCCAGCCAGGGCTACACACTGAGACCCTATCTCAAAAAAACAAGAACAAGAAAGATGGCAGATTTAAAACCAACAATGTCACAACCATTAAATGAAAATGACCCAACTTAAACAAAAGAAATAATAAGGTGAATTTTAAAATGCATGTCAGAGTTAAGATGTTATCATCAGGAACTCACTTAGATTAACACATAAATCCCTGGGCCTGCCGAGTGCCTGAAGTCAATTTAACCAGCTGGTGGCGCAGAAGAGACACTGTCTCAAACACTAGGGAAAAAGTTATGAGAAAACCACCTGACAATGGCCTCTGGCTTCCACATGCACGTACACATACACAAAACACATACAACACGCATCTATACATATATACACAAATTAATAAGTACATTCTAAAAATTGAAACAGTAAGCTGGGCGTGGTGGCGCACACCTTTAATCTCAGCTCTAGGGAGGCAGAGGCAGGATGATCTCCGATTTAAGGCCAACCTGGTCTATAGAGCAAGTTCCAGGACAGCCAGCGCTACACAGAGAAACCCTGTCTTAAGGAGAAAAAAATAAAAATAAAAAAAATATATGTACCATGCTAACAGTAATCAAAAGAAGCTCAAAGGCCACATAGAATAGATTTCAGACCAAAGTACAGCTTCAGAAATAAGGAGGGAACAATTTTATTATATTGGATAAAGGAATCCAATTCATTGAGAATCATAAAATCCAAAATATGAATGCATGTAGTAGCAGAACTTCAAAATGTATTAAGCAAAAACTGAAAAAACTGCTAAGAAAACCAAGTAGTCCACAATGAAAGATTCCAACTCCCCTTAAGATTAAGAGAACAAGTATAAAGAAAAAAACCAAAGGATATTAAAGAGTTAATGCTAACAACCAATTTAACTTCACTGGCATTTACACAACACTCCAGCCAGGCTTCTTTTCAAGAGCATGGGAATCATCTAAGCCAGAGCCATGCCAAAGTGTGATGCACACATAGGAAATCTCAGCACTTGGGAAGAGAGTCGGGAGGATTACCACAAGTTCCAGACCAGTCAGAGCTACAAAATGAGATCCACAAGAAATAGACAGGCAGACAGATCATACCGAGGGTTAATAAAATGCCTTACTAAATTTAAAATGTGGTCAGCAAGATGACTCAGCAGGTAAAAGTGCCTGTCACCAAGCCTGACAACCTGAGTTGACCCCAGGAACGCATATGGTAGGAGACAACCAAATCCTGTGAGCTGTCCTGACCTCCACACATAAGGGGTCATGTGGATAGCACACACGGATTCAAACGCAAGCACAAACACAGACAACACACACAAAATAAATGATTAAAATTTTTAATTAAAAAAAGGAAACAAAGATATAATATACCAAAATCTGTGGAATCAAAAAATCAAAACAGTATTTAGAGAAGCTGATGAAATGAACAGTTCTTTAAAAATGAAATAAACAAGCCAGGAGACCGTGGCACACGCCTTTAATCCCAGCACTCACGAGGCAGAGCCAGGAGGATCTCTGAGTTCGAGGCCAGCCTTTTCTACAGATCGAGATCCAGGACAGGCACTAAAACTACATAGAGAAACCCTGTCTCAAAAAAAAAAAAAAAAAAAAGAGAGAGAGAGAAATAAACAGACAATAAACATGGAAATTTGTTCTATTTCACTAGTCATCAAATCAAAAGCACACTTAGATCCCACCTTGTTCCTGTCAGATGCCAGTTATGAAGAAAACAAGTAATGACAAATGCTGGTAAGGCTGCAGACAGAAGGGAACCCTTGTACACCAACAGTGAGGAGGTAAATAGTCTAGTCACTGTGGGAGTCAACACTGCATCTTCTAGAGAGTTAGCTACACCACTCCTGAGTATACACCTACTGGACTCACAGCCAATGCATCACTCAGATCCTTGCACACCAGTGTTTACTGGAGTACTACTCACAATAGTAAATTATGGAGCCACCTCAGTCGTCCAGTAGAACAGTGGATAAAAAAACATGACAAAGATACATAAAGGAACTTTTTTCAGTCACAAAGAACAAAGTTCTATCATTCACAGGCTGCAACTAGACATAATCACACTAATGGATTAAGCCAATCCCAGACAAAACAAATGTATTTTCTATTATTTATGGGTCCTAGATTTTATATAGGTATGTGCTCGGCACAAGCATGCACTCGAACTCAAATACACACACACACACACACACACACACACACACACACACACACACACACTCACCATGAAAGTAGAAGAAAAAACTGCCTAGGGAGTCAATGGGTACTAGCAGGGGGGAGGGTAGAGAACAGAGAGAGTAGCAGGGCATGAGGTGAAAATTATACCATTTAAAAAAGAATTTTATAGAACTTTTTTTTTTTTTTTTTTAATGCCGAATGCTGTTTATTGAAGGAGGGAAGAGGTCTTAAATACAGGCTTACAGCACAATGGGAGAACCCCGGAGGGCAGAAGTTCCCTACTGATGTTTTACAATCTTGCATCTAAGCTGTTTAACGCCCATTATGCAGGATACACAGACAAGGAACTTCCCTTAAGCATTCAGGAGGGTGGAACCCGGCAGGGAATTAGCATAGGGAGGATATCAAGGTCAAGGTCAGCAAGCAAGGCAACAGTTACCCAAAACAGGGGCCCCTTTTACTAAAAAATGAGCTTCTGATTTCGGTTGTGTGGGAAGTCAGCAGGTCACCTTACCCGTCATGGAGACGACTGACCAGTCCACACAGGCGCTCTGCCTTAGGTTGGTGAGCGCCCCCCAAGCATTACCCGTCTCTGAATACTCATTATCATACAGGCTCAGTCATGTGTGAGCTGCAGAGTTAACTGCTGCCAAAGATCTCAAAGTGGCACTGGGCTTGCAATCTGTGTGTTCAACACAGAAAAGACCAACAGAGGTCCTAACCCACCCATAGCCAGTAGGCTAAAGGCAACTGAGCCATTCCCTTCCTTAACGAGCCTTACTGCACATTGGAGTCCTTGTAAGATGGTATCCCAAAAGCAAATGGAACTTGAGTTTATAAATTTATAATTTTCAAAGCCAATTGAAATGTATATAACTACTGAATTAAATTTATCATGCCCAATAGAATGAAAGACTAACTAACTGTGGTAGCTACTTTTGCTGCCAGGGTCTCCTCTGTGCTAGCTGTAGTAACCAATTATGAAATGGCAATCCCAGAAACACTAGCAGCGGTGGCCGCCACTGCTATAACAGCAACAACGGCAGCAGCAATGTCAACAGAATTAAACTTTTATTTTGCAGGAGAATAAAGATTTCAAATGAGCTAAGTTTCCAGCTCAGGATATCATGTCAAGAGCAAATAAATAAATAAATAAATAAATAAATAAATAAATAAATATTAAAAAATAAAAAAAAATTTCAAGGTAAATAAATAGCGGACAGGAAATAATAAAGAATATAAATCAGTGATGATGAGTATTTAAAAAAAAAAAAAAGAGGAAAACCAAAGGCTGGTTCATTGATATATTCAACAAAACAGCTAAACCCTTAGCCAGATCCCATTGGGGGTACAGATAGTGAGACAAATTCCCAGAGTCAAGAATAAGAGTACGAACACAGCTTCAGTTCCCCCCCCCTCCATTTAGACGGTCTTTCGCTATGTAGCCCTGGCTGTCCTCGAACTCACAGAGACCTGACAGCCTCTGCCTCCCAAGTGCATGTGCCACCAATGCCCAGCTGACTGCAGATCACACAGGCATTAAAAAGATTATGAGCACTAATTACACTAATGAATTTAACAATTTAAATGAACAAATCCCTTCAGAGAAACAAGACATCAATGCTCAGTGAAGAAGAAATAAGTATGATCACCCTTTGCCTACTAAAAAAATTAACATGTAGCTAAAATTCTTCCTTGAAAGAAACCTCTAGACCCAGACAGATAATCAAGCAACACTGTTGAAACTAAAAGTACATGAAGAGCTTTGGTATTTATGTAACTGGCACATGCACATTTTATGTTATATAATTACGATTATGTTAATAATTTAGAAACAACACTGGGGAAGGCAATATATGAAAAATTGATTATTACGAGGCTAAATGAAAAGTAAAGAAATTAACAAGATTAACTTGAAAGATGATGGGGACCTAAAACCAAGTCAGGCAAAGGGGCTTGATTAGGTCTCTTTTCTTTCAACTGTGGGAACTAAGACAGGGAGGGCATGGTTGAAAGATAGTTGTTAGAGAGAATGACCAAATGTAGTTATTAATTTGACACAGAAGACATGGGATGGAAGAGTAAAGATACGCCACAGTTTTCAGCTGGCATAATAAAAGAGCCATCCAGCAGGAAAGAGAACACAAAAGGAAAACAGATTTAGAAAACAAGATAAATTTACTTTTCAATAAATTTTACATCTGTATATTCAGCATCCAAAAGCAGGCAAAAGGATGTATGATATAAACTTAAGAAATACATACAGGTTAACTAGCCCCTCTATCACCCCAGGATTACTTGCAATTAAAGCCTCTACAACTGTATTATTAACAGCTTGGCACCAAGGACTTGGAAGGAATGAACCTAAGGCCTATTCCACAAGAAGAAATCAGTATCTGCTATTGTAAACATGATCAAAAGGCCATGGCTAGGTAGGTAATAGGCCCTAGGGACTTATGCTAAATGTTTATGTTGTCAAACTGCCATCTAAATATTTTTGTTTATACAGATAGATTAGTATTGTCCTCAATTTTGGCCCACAAAACTTCTCTAGAAGCCAATAAGCATTTAAAGTATTGGTCAAAGTTTAGAGGGTAAGTGACTGTTGGGTGCCTACCCCTAAATGGGACATCTATCAAACTCTGCACCTAAGGCTCAGGAAACAGAAGAGGGAGCACAAAATCTAAGAGTTAGGGACCGAGAAGAATGTTGTCCTGTGGACATGGATGGCTATTACACTCATAAACTCACTAGCTATGGTTACCTACACAAGATCAAGCCAACAATATGGGTCAACATTCCAACAGGCAGTGCTAACTAGACTGGGTAGGTTAAAAAAAAAAAAGGAGCAGAAACAAATATGATGGGGCACAGGGGTGCATGGAAGGAGGCAGTTGAAGTTGTATGAAGTTGTTAAAGAATAAAGTACTCTTAAAAGATAAGGGCTGTGGTGTTTTGAATAAGAACTGCCCCCACAGTCTCATAGGTTTGAATGTTTGGTACCCAGCTGATGGAACTGTTTTGGAAAGATTAGGAAGTACAGCCTTGTCAGAGGAGATATGCCACTGGGGATGGGTTTTGAGCTCTCAAAAGCCCACACTCTTGCCAGTTAATTCTGTCTCTGCCTTGGACTTGAGGATGAGATGTAAGCTCTCAGATCCAGCTTCATCATCATGCCTGCTTGCTGCCATGCTTCCCACCATGATGATCATGGACTAACCCTCTTGAAACAGTAACCCCAATAAACTTCTAAAAGTTACTTTGACTTTTGAAGATGAATTAAATGCATTGTTCTTTATGATATGGCTACAAGTATATGGGAACCAGGAAGTGGAATGTGGTAGTTTGAATAAGAATGGTCCCCATAGGCTCACATATTTAAATGCTTGGTCCCCAATCTGACATTTCAAAAACCCACACAATTCCCAGTGAGTCTTCCCTCTCCACGCTCCCTCAACCCTGCCTCATGCTTGAGATGTAAGCACTCAGATACTGTTCCAGCACCATGCCTGCCTGCCACCCAAACACCCTGCCAAGATGGTCACGGACTCACTCTCTGAAATTGTAAGCCCTCAATAAACTCTTCCATAAGTTGCCTTGGCCATGGTCCTTTGTCAAAACAGTAGAAAAGTAACTAAGACAAGGCTCAACTAGATAGCTTGGTGGGTAAAGCACTTGCCACACTAGCCTGACTTTCTACATTTGATCACTGGAACCTATGTAAAGGTAGAAGGAGAACCAACTCCATAAAGGTGCCCTGTGACCTGCATACATATGTTGTGACACACCCACACCCATGTATTACAAACACAATAATGAAGTTTTCTCTAAAAAAATTTTTTTTAAATGAAATAATTAATGGCTTGTATCTATAAAATTTTAGGAACAAGGGGCTGGGAGATGTGTTGTAGAATATTATTTTACGATGTGTTACATTTGTTTATGCTGTGGAACATTTATTTAATGATGCAAAGATGGTTTAACTCTGTGAAGCTGTGTTACTGTGCCTGTCTAAAACACCTGATGGTCTGAAAAAGAGCTGAACAGCCAATAGCAAGGCAGGAGAAGGCAGAGAGAATAAATGGGAGGAGAAATCTGGGATCAAGGAGGAGCAAGAACAAGGAGATGAGGACACCCAGGGCCAGCACCCAGTCACACAGCCAGACACGGAATAAGAACAATGAAAATATATACAGAAACAGAGAAAGGTAAAAGCCCAGGGGCAAAAGGTAGATGGTATAATTTAAGTTAAGAAAAGCTGGGAAGAAACAAGCCAAGCTAAGGCCAGGCATTCATAAGAACTAATAGGCCTCCATGTGTGATTTATCTGGGAGATGGGTGGCAGGTCCTCCAAAAAGCCAAGAGTTAAAAACAACCAACTACAGAGATGGCTCAATTATTCTTTCCTTGCAAGCATGAGGATCTCAGATCCATCCCCAGACCCAAGTAACAAAGCTCAGTGCAGTACACCTGTAGTCCCATCACATCGCTTGGGTGGTAGACAGGAGGACCCTGGGGCTTGCTGGCCAGCCAGGTGAGCCAAGTCAGTGGGCTCTAAGTCTAGTGACACCCTGTCTCAAAAAGTACAATGAAGAGTGACAGAGGGAGACACCCAATGCCAACTTCTGGCCTACCCTCACACACAAACGTGCACACACCACAGATGCATGCATACATACCACACACAAACACAGGAAAAAGTATTTTAGGAATAAAATGAATAAGAGACTTGAGGAAAAACAAGTCCCTTTATCTATACTTTATTCACATTGCTGAGACCTGATTTCAGTGACTTTATGTTTTTGACAATAAGAATTAAGAAATCCTATCTACTCTCTACTCAAAAGTCTGAACTACTTTCTTTGGGGAAAAACTTGAAAATATGAAACTCACTCCATACATATACAGCATGTTGCTGTAGTAATTCTTTACTGAACTCTGCCTATGAATGACTCAGCAGAGTACTGCTTCTTGAGTTATTTTCCTGTTTGCCATTTTTGGTTTTGTTACCTTTTTATGGAGTTTTCTATTTGTTTTTTGTTTGTTTGTTTTTGGTTTTGGTTTTTGAGTCAGGGTTACCTCACTATGTAGCCCTGGCTGGCCTAGAACTCACTACATAAACCAGGCTGAGCCTGAACTCAAAGAGATCTGCCAGCCAATGCCTCCTGAGTGCTGGGATTAAAAGTGTATGCTACCACACCCAGCTGTCTGTTTTTTAGAGTTCAATACAGTCAAATAATTACAACAACCAGCTTTTGAGTAAGTCTTAGAAGCCAAGCACTGTGTCAAGGCATCTAATATCTCACTGACATTTTTTAAAGGTAAAGTTTAACAAGACAGACAGCTCTATTTTATGAATAAAACCAAACCACAAAAAGGTTAAACAATGAGCCCAGAGTTTCCGAACTGGTGAATGTCAGAATTCAGTCCTAAACCCATTCTACAGAACATGGAAACTTGTGTATATAACTTGCAAATATCTTTCATAAATCTTTGCTATCTCTATTTTTCAGATCCCATATTCAATGTTTTACGAGCTATCAGTGCCTACTACCTCTCTTCAAAATTCCTGCAGATAAACTAACAGTCTTACTGCTTCTACAGCAGAAAGCTGCACTCTTTACTTCCTCTCATTACATGTCACATTTAATCATGTTATGATTATTATCAGGTAGTTCTTCAGCCACAGCCATTTCCTGCCCTAGTTCATGTTTGCTATTCAGAACTAAATCCAGCATATTTTCTTTCTTGCCCAGTGCTCATAAAAACTACCTGCTCTAGGAAACAGTCAGCATTTTCATTTGCAAACTGACCTCTGGATTTCTTTGCACATTTTATCCATTTGCATGACACTAACAACCTGAACTAAAAATGCAGCTGTCCTAAATGTCCTATGTATTTTCATCTTAGTCATATGCTTCTGGTGATTGAGTGACGGTTCACGTTCATAAACCCAATGGATGGATCGTTTCATGCTAACCAGAGAAATAGAAGCTCGGAATCTTTCTCAGTTTCAAGTGCAGTCCCAAGTGATGTCCCACTATCGTATCTCAAGCTAGCTTTAAGATAGTAGGCTGGAGGTGCTGGCACACACCTTTAATTCTAGGCAGAGGAAGCAGAACCTGAGTTCAAGATCAGTCTGGTCTACATAGGAAATCCCAAACCAACCAAGGTTACACAAGAAGACTCTGTCTCCAAAAGAGAGAGAGAGAGAGAGAGAGAGAGAGAGAGAGAGAGAGAGAGAGAGAGAGAGAGAGAGAGAAACAGAGAGAGAAAGAGAGAGAGAAACAGAGAGAGAAACAGAGAGACAGAGAGGGGGAGAGAGAGAGACAGTCAACCAATAAAGGAGTTTCTAGACTACATAAAGAGGTTGGGGGCAACAAAAGCCACTTTAAGATTCCTATACAAAGAATGCCAAAATACAGTCCACAGTAGGTGTAAACACCTCTCGGAGTGTTTTGAATGGAAAATCTCAATGAAATTATGACATGCCTGACTAACCAGACACTTGGAAAATAAATGTTGAAGGGTAAGTATTAGGTAAGGATATAACACACAAATTGTTTCTAGTGTATATGGTGGTTTAAGTAAGAATGGTCCTCATAGGCTCCTGTATTTGAATGTGTGGCCCCCAGTTAGGAACTGTTTGAGAAGAATAGGAGGTGTGACCTTGTTGGAAGAGGTGTGTCACTGCGGGGGGTGGTTTTGAGGGTCAAAAGCCCAGCCATTTCCAGTTTCTCTCTGTACATCTCTGTCTCTTTCTGGTCCATGCTTGTGGATCGAGATTTAAGTTCTCAACCTGCGGTGATGGTGCATACTTTTAATCCCAGAACTCAGGAAACAGAGGCAGGAGGATTCCAGAGGCAGATTGAGTTCTATGACAGCTGAGGCCACAGGGAGAAACCTTGTCTCAAAAAAAAAACCAGGGCCCTGCCTGCCTGCCTGCCTGCCTGCCGCACTCTTACCCTATAAAACCACAAACCCAAATTAAATACTTCTTTAAGCTGCCTTGGTAACGGTGTTTTGTCACAGCAACAAAGACAGTTTAGTACTTAGTTTGCAATTTCCAACCATCAAAAGTGGATATACTATACTCACACTGCTCAGACACATTCTATGCAAACCAGCATTTACCACTGGCATTCACAAGTACTTTTCTATGAAACTATAATTCTCATTCTCTCAATCTATACTCATGGAATAGCTTTCTTCCCTATTTATGAAAACTTCTTTTAAGTTGCCAATGCTCTTAGACAGCTCCTCCCTAGACCTCCCACCCATCCTCCTAACATCCACTTGGAAATACTATGCTCTCTGCTAAACAAATAAGGAAACTGACTATCATATTCACAGTAAAAGATCAATAGGTATTCAACCTCTGGTAACTTTGTTTTGTTTTGTTGTGTTTTCTCATTATTGTTGTTTGAGAAAAAGTCTCACTATGTAGACTTGGCTGTCCTAGAATTCAGACACCTCCCAGCCTCCCAAATGATAGATAGGATTACAGGCATTTGCTACCACACCTGGCCCTGGTGTCTATCTTTTAAACTCCCCATAAAGTCAGTGAGATTCCACACATTCTCTCACAATATAATGAGGTATTATCATTTGTTTAAATATCTCTCCTCTTAAAAGGCTGTTAAAAAGTGAGATGACTGACTCCATCCCTATGTGTTCAGCAACACTCAACACTGCCTATTACACAGTGATCTGCAAGTGTTACAAGAGAACTTGGATACAGTTTATCCTTTTGCAACACTGTTGTCTATTAGTCTCTTTATACCAAGTTTAAGCCAGTTTTACTGTAGTGGTAAAGCATAATGACTTGAAATGCAGTCCTTGTAATCAAACTTGTTATAAGTGAACCCATCAACTAATTACGATTGAAATATTGAACTAATTTTAGTTGTAAAATAGAAAATAGTAGTCATTAGATTAAATGAGATAATACATAGTCCAACTACTTTCTGATTTTCATTTTTTCAACATATTAACATAAATTCTCTTGGTGAAGCCATTTGCATTACAAATTCCTTACAATTATGCATAAAATGGACTAGCCAAAAAGGTTTCCACTTAAAAACTGTTCAACTCATCTATTTTTAGGATCAACTGTCCAGTGCCAATTTGGCCTTTAAAATATTTACTCTTGCAGGTTTGACTATACAAGAGTGCCCAGCTGCTAGCTGCACTTGAAATGCTTACATTTTCACCCTCTACTACAATATGGTAAAAATCAGAACCCTCCCACCGAACACCTAGATTGGCCCTATCTAAGGCATTCAACAGCTTCCCTGTGCAAGAGACAGGCTACTTCCAAAGGGGGACAAAATGTGTACTGGAAGCACCTTGTTTTCTGGTCACAGACATGGCTCAGCCTTCTTAGACCTCCCGATTCCTTTCCTCTGGAGTCCGAGACATAAAACTCACAGAAACACACGTTTCTTTCTCTTTAATCTACAGCCTGTATGCCAAACCGAAGTTAGGACTTGAACTCAAGTGCTGTGGAAAAAAGAATTTACAAAAGTACCTAGCAAAGTCAAAGCTAAGTTTATAATCAAATACTCAGAAGAAGGGGAAAAAAGACAAGAAACCTTAGAAATGTTTGATGAAAGCAGTAAAAAAAATTTACAGAAGTGTTACACGTAAAGTAACATCAAAGTAAGCAACATCTACTACTGACAAAACAATTGTAAACTGCATACCTAATCTCAGCAGTATCTAAGTAAGCAAAATCCACAGGGAAATTAATTAATTGTTCCAGATTCTACTTGCCCGATAGCACATGTTAATGCAGTTCTTCGGTTTTGTCAGGATAAAAATAAAATGCTTAGCAAAATGATCCCCGAAGTCGACAAGGCGGTGATGAGTTAGAAAGCACAATACCAGAACAATACCAGACCGATGGCTGTCAACACGAGGCAGAAACCAAGGTAAGCATGCCTGAGGACCACGGCATTGTTTGCAAACCTGAAACAGCCTGCAAGGCCCGCGCACAGGACTCGGGCAGCCGCCCCTCCGCAGTCACCGTCGGATCTGCAACTCCAGAGTGCCCTGGCTGCGGGAGCAGCAGCTGCCCTTCCGCGCGGGCAGCGCCTGCACTCAGGGCGACCGCCCCGCGCGCCCCGCGCCTCCGGCCGCTAGCGGACCTCGCGCGGGCCCGGGCCAGGCCACCCGCCGCCCCCATGCGCCCTCTGGGGACCCCGCGACCCCACGCCGGCAGAGCGCACAGGCGCGGGCGCCCACACCGCGCCGAGCTTCGGCCCGCAGCCTCCGCGCCCCAGCGATGGGAGGCGGCCGCGGCCGAGCGTGGCCCGCAGGTGCCCGTGGCGGGGGGCACCGTGCCGACCCCGGAGCTGCCCCCATCCCGCCCGCCGCCCGGTCCGCACGGCCCTGGGACCCTGTCGGAGCGCGGCGCCCTCCACACGGCCCGCCGAGCGTGGAGCCGTGGCGCTTACCGTAGCCGCCCGCGCCGCTAGGACGCGGCTAGGAGACGCGCAGAGACTCGCAGGCTAGCGCCGCCGCCGGAGCCCGAAGAGCTACAGCCCCGCCGCCGGCGGCGCGCTGCCTCCACCCTCGCGCCGCCCGCCCCGCGCCCCGCCCCCCGGACGCCCCGCCCCTCGGCTCGCCACGGAGTCTGCGCCGCGGCCCGCAGGTCGCGGGGGCAGGGCGAGCGGGGCGGGGCTCGAGGCGATGCGAGGGCGGGGCCGACGCGGGGCTAGAGCCTAGACTGACTTTCCTCCCAACCTATAGGACTAAGAGGCGGGCTCAGTGGAAGGCGGTCAGTTACTGGCGGCCGAAAGGACCAATGACCGCGGGGAAGGGGCTCACAAAAGCGGGCCAGCGTCCTCTCCGTTCTACGAGATAGGCTGAGGGCCGCAGGAACAGCCCCGGATGTGGGCGGAGCCCGGACTTGTTGAGGGCCTCCGCTGCGGCGGTTTGGAGAGGCGGAACTGTATCTTCTCCTTAATTATCATGTGAAGGACTAAGAATTTAATGGGGGGAAAAGTGTGGAAGAGGACCAGGATCCAAACTGGCGGATTTCCCGACCTTCGCTGCCCTCTCGGCTCTCCCGCCAGCCGCGCTACCAGGTGAGTCGGGAGCTCGGCCCTTGCCCGCTCGGCACCGCGGCGCTGCCTCCGTGTGTTTAGGTGACCCTCACCCCATCACGCTGTGGCCACACTAGCGCGCGGGCGCGTGGCAGGACGACTACGGAGTACATTTTGCAAAATCTGCATTAAATTCCAATATAGGTTTGGGAGAGTAGGGACAGCCCGGCGAAACCACCGTGGGTATTTGCATACCAAAGAACGGGATAGTTTAGCAGCATCCTTGCATTCCAGGACAGATGAGCTCTAAAGTCAGCCAAGTTGTAAGCAGAGAGGCCACTGATTTTGTAGCGGAAATTAGGAGTTTATTAAACAAAGCTGTCTTTGGGTACGGAGAGTTCACGGGAGAAGGGAAATGGAATGGTGTGGGAAAGACCTTGGACGACTCTACTACACACTGATCACTTGATGCAGGTGATAGGATAAGAGGCTTGTAGATTTCCATATGGAAAAAACTCTGAAGGTTTCGACAATGGATCCAGAATCATGAGCAAAAAAAAAAAAAAAAAAAACACAACTACCTTCCATGTACCAGAAATAACTACCTTAACGTGGGAAATATCTGTTGAGCAAATCTTAGCCTTGGAGTGTGCCTTTGACGTCCCTTAGAGAGAAAATAGTGGTTAAAAAAAAAAAAAAAAAAAAAAAACAAATAAATTCTATTAACCCGATTAAGATGTTTTTGTAAAATTGGGATCTGTATCACCGTCGTAGTTCAGCCTATGCAATCCTTTAAATGTCAGTTAAATATCAGTAAGGTTGCTTCCCTTGTTGAGAATATTTCCCTGCAATCGAATTTTGTTTCGGCTCACAGGTAGAAACTTAGAACCACAGTAAGCTTATGCCCTTTCGCCTTTTGTCCTAAAATGCCTGTGGTCATTGCAGACAACTTGGTATTTGTTCTGAAGGAGAAACAAAATGAATTTGTATCCTGTGGCATACAAGAAAGTTATATTTAAGGGGCTTATGATCACAAATATTCGTAAAGGTTCTTAAAATTGACCAAATCAGAGGTTGGGACTGAGCAAACATCCACAGAATTAAAAACATATATAGTTAATTAAGCAGACACATCTCCACCTCTGCTTCCAAAATAATCTCATTCCACTATGTAAGGCTTCCAACAAGGAAAGACCAGTAAAGAAAATTGCTTTCCAGGACTGAGCCCAGTGTGAGCAGTTCTTTTTCACCCCCATGCCTTTAGTCAGGTAGTTCTTTTAGTTCAAAGCCAGCCTGGTCTGTATTAGCGAAGTTCTAAGCAAGCCAGAGCTACATACTGAAAGTCTGTCTCAAAAAAGGAAGCCTACCTTAAAGCCAAAGTACTGCAGTCCAAAGCTTTTGCAAACTAAACAAATGCAAATCGGTCTGAGAAGGTGCAAAGACAGTCACATCTAAGTACGGAACTATAACAGATGTGTACCTCTCCAAAGATTGCCCTCCTGGAGATGTGCAGAGTACATCAGTACAATTGAGCGCACTGGTCTAGGGCATTTGCTCTTTCTATGCAGTTCTTCAGCTCGTCCTGTTTTTTTGTTTTGTTTTGTTTTTTTTGTTTTTTGGTTTTTTTTTTTTCTGCATCTTCTCTAGCACCCATTCCTTTTGTTTACCTCTGCAGTTTCTGATCTGTCTCTTCCCCTCTATTCATCTTCAATGTGTCATTTGCCAGTGGCTTATTTTCTTTAAGGCTTTATCATGGAGCCTACTTTCCTACATATTTCTTCTTGGGCTGGCAAGATGGTCCAGCAGGTAAATGCATTTGCCACCAAGGCTGATGACCTGAGTTCAATCTCCAGGATCTATAGTGGAAGGAGAGAACTAATTATTTCTACTTACTCCTTCCACAATCCCATGTCCTATATTTCATTTTCTTCTCCACATAGCTAAAGGAATAGTGTTTCTCAGCTATTTCCATCTCCTTCCATCAACTCCTTACTCAGCTGCATGTAGTTTGGCTTCTGATTTCCCATTGTATCTACCCTATGTTTTAATGGTCTGCAAATCCATACATGAAAATTAAATATAATACATTATTTATACCTTAAGCTAAGATATGTTAATGCAGTCCCAGTTAAAATGGAAGTTTTTTTTTAAGAATTGGTTTAGTGACGTTAGCATTGAAAAAAATAAGAGAAATTGAAAATATTCTGGCAGTGAGCAGGTACTAGGCCTTCCAGACTTAAGGATATATCCTAGGGTAACAGTAACTCTTAAATTGTGAACAAAAGGGTCATGGATTGATGGATCAGAGATTTAAAAGCTTCCTGCTCTTCCAAAGGACCTGAGTTCATTTCCCAGTACCCACATTAGGTTGTTCAGGACTACCTGTAGCTAGCACCTGGGGACGGCAGCCAGGGATGCCAGCTCAGGTTCACGTTCAGAAAGAATCTTAGCATTTCCCATCTTCTTCTTCTCTGTGGGCACTTGCACAAGTGGCACACACATTCAGACATACATACATATGAAAAAAATTTTAAATGAGTATTTCAGAATAGATTTAGAGAGAATAGTGACATAAAAGCCCCTTGTCATAGAATAATTAAACATTAAGTAATGACAAAATATCTAGTTTTCTAAGTGGTCTGCTTTAGCAAGAAAATATTTAAAAATGTAAGAAACAAGGATTCTTTGAAAATGTAGTTATCAATCTCTTTTGTTACTTAGCCAGTGGCAACCTTGCAGTCTTGATGTACTCACAGTGTATATTAGCCATTCTATCCTTGCAAACCTCATTTCATTTTTCACTGCTTTGACCTTGATGCTTGATTTTAGCACCTCTTGAAATTAAACAAAAAACTATAGGTTTGCAAGTTTGCAGAGAGGTTAAGAACATCGCCGAGGTGCAGATCAAGTCACGCCTTGGGCTTGAGTGGTAGCACTGAGGAGGAACCAACTCCTCTTGAGTAAAGTTCATACTCAGTGTCTCTTCTAAAATCTTAGTGCTGTAGTGATGGACTATAATGGTGGCAGTGGCTGGACAGATGGCTCGGCAGTGAAGAACAGACTGCTCCTACAGAGGACTTGCTGGTGGGAGGCTCACAGCTGCTTGGATTACAGCTCCAGTAGAATTTGCCACCTCCAGCCTCTAAGGGCACCTGCACTTGCATGCATATACCCACATACATACACATAATTCAAAATAGAATACTTTAATACACACACACACACACACATACACGCATACAAAATGGTTGTTGGGATTGCCACAAGAGGTTTTGAACTGTAGAATGTTTTCCAAAGTAGAAAGTCTGGGAAGTGGGAAGCAGGCAACTTTATTAGGAATAGAAGTGATTTCTGCTGTCAAATCCTGACCTTTTTTTCTTTTCTAGGGTGTACCTCCCTTATTTCAGCCCAGAAACAGCCTCTTGAAACGGTTTAAATGAGAATGTCCTTGGCTCAGAGAGTACTCCTCACCTGGCTTTTCACATTACTCTTCCTGATTATGTTGGTGTTGAAACTGGATGAGAAGGCACCTTGGAACTGGTTCCTCATATTTATTCCAGTCTGGATATTTGACACTATCCTTCTTGTCATGCTGATTGTGAAGATGGCTGGACGGTGTAAGTCTGGCTTTGACCCCCGACATGGGTCACACAGCATTAAAAAGAAAGCCTGGTACCTCGTTGCAATGTTACTTAAGTTAGCCTTCTGCCTTGCACTGTGTGCTAAACTGGAACAGTTTACTACCATGAACCTGTCCTATGTCTTCATTCCCTTATGGGCCTTACTGACTGGCGCTTTAACAGAACTGGGATATAATGTCTTTTTTGTGAGAGACTGACTACCAAGTACATCGTCTCTTCTGTTGCTATTCAACAAGCTACCGACAGTGTACTGAGTCTTTGCAAGTTTCAAGACTACCACAGATCTGGTGGAAAGTACGAACTGTAGTCTTGAACTGCCATGAAACAGGATTGGTGAGGCATGAACTTGTAGCCAACCCAAAGCAGAATTATTCAGTATTTGAGTTACTGATATCTTTGTTATCCCTGCGTAAATAAAGTTTGTTTCTGACCTTATTTTTCCATGTGCCTCTTATCTTGTGTGTGGTCGGTACCTGAAGTAAATGCAAATCCTTTAGTTATATAACTCTGTATACATTTACTAGACAGTGGCTATGTATAAACAAAGTAAATATGTATGCTTCTAAATTAGGGAGGAAAAAACTTGGTTATGAAAGTATTTTAGGGATGCAGCCTCAAAGAATCTTGGTTTGGTGTTTTTAAAAAAGGGTAGGCTCACTCAGCTCTTCCTACAGCTTAGGATGAAAGAACTGCCTATGACTTTAAGTTAGGGGAACCTACTTTCCTGCTCTATCAGGAACCAGTTGTACCTATTTGTCCTGATAGTCTCAGACATAGTGCCTTATTCACTCTGAAAGTGTTCAGGCTTGAGAAACTCTGTGGTTACCGTAATAGCATAATTAACTAATGCCTGTAAAATCCAGGTAGCAATACTTCTGGAAAATTTAGAAGCGAAGCATTTCAAAACCTGAAAATAAAATCATTTTACTTGTGTGGGAATGCTGAGCATACCTGCATGAGTTCATATGAACTCTGTGTATGCAGCAGCCCATGGAGACCAAAGAGAGTTGCAGATGGTTGTAAAACCATCTGGGTGCTCGGGATCAAACCCTGACCTCTCTGTAAGTGCTCATAACTGCTGAGCTTACAAGTAAGTGTTTTTTTTTAAAGAATTAAATTTTAATGGGGTGTGTGTGTGTGTGTGTACAGGTTAAGTGCAGATGCTCCAAGGCCAGAGGTGTCAAGACTGCCTGGAGCTGCAGTTAGAGGCTTGACTTGGGTGCTGGGATCCAACTCAGTCCTCTATAAGAGCAGCATGAGCTCCTAACCACTCAGCCCTCTTTCTAGCCCTCAGGAGATTTTTGTCTGTCCTATGTAGCTTTGACTTTCAGCTCTGTCAGAAATCTAAAGTGGCCATTTTGATTTTTTTAAAGGATACCATAGGCCGATACAGGTGATGCATCCTGTAATCCCAGTACTCTGGTGGAGGAGCAGAATTTTGAATTTGAGGAAAGCCTGGCTACAGAGGTCCTGTCTCAAGTGTTAAGGCACAAATCATTATTTTCTCACTGCTATTACAGCTTTTTTGTGTAGGTAGATACTGGTGTGTACAGGCATCCAGGCATGTGTACGGAAGCCAGAGGTCAACATCTGCTGTCCTGAATTGCTGTCCACCATAGTTTTTAAGGAAGGTCTTTCACCAAACATGGAGTTTGCCAATTGGCTAGACTGGCTAGCCAGTAAGTCCCCTGCATCCAAAACCTACTTTCTACTTGTCTCCACTGCTCAAATGTCTAGCTTTTAAGTGGGTGCTGGGTATCCAAACTTGGGTCCTCACACTTCAGCAGCAAGCATTTAATTGACTGAACCATCTTCCAAGGCCCCCAAAGATTATCTTAATACATTTCTGCCTTGTAAATAAAGATAACAAAAGCAGCCACACACCACAAAGACAGCTTAAATTACAGTAGGCTTTTGAAACTAACCAAGTTTAAAAACAAAAAAATCTAGTTGCAAATATCTTCCTGTCATTTAACTGGCCATGTAGTGTTACTTTTGAGTATCTAAAAGTAGGTACTTGAGTCATAAAAACAGTATTTGGAAATGAAGATTCCAGACTTGATCAGATAGAGATCCAAATTGGTCTCTGGAATATATCATTAATTCAAATAAAGTTCTCATTGTAATAAACAAGCTGGAGAATCACTTAGTTCAGATAAAATTGTTCAAGCAGTTGCTTTTTTTTTTTTTTTTTTTTTCCCCTAGACAGGGTTTCTCTGTTGCCCTGACTGTCCTGGAACTTGATATGTGGGCCAGGCTGGCCTCAAACTCAGAGATCTGCCTGCCTCTGCCTCTGCCTCCAGAGTGCCAGGATTAAAGGCATGTGCCACCACTGCCCAGCTTCAAGCAAGGAGTTCTTCTAGGGAAAATGTGTAATAGGTCTTTCTTCCTAGAACAGCTGTAACAAGGAAGGAAAAAAAAAATGCTTAAGAATTATATGCAGAAGGTAACACAATAACCAACCTGCTTACACATGGGGATAAAACAACTTAAATAGCTTCTGACAGGTCTCAATGTAGTACCTTCTCTTGTGTGACATACCTAAGGCAGCACAATAACTGGTTAATGTACGCCTTAATAACAAGCAGTACATCTCAACATTAATCATGAGAAACATTCAAAAGAAATAATGGTGGCACACGCCTTTAATCCCAGCACTCAGGAGGCAGAGGCAGGTGGATCTCTTGAGTTCAAGACCAGACTGGTCTACAGAGTAAGTTCCAGGACAGCCAGGGCTACACAGAGAAATCCTGCCCTGGGATCAGGAGCAGATCTAACCCCAGTACCCAGGAAGAAGAGGCAGAAGGACCTCTCTTTTTCAAGACAGCCTGGTCACATAGCAAAGCAAGTGAGTTCCAGGATGGCCAGGGCTCCATAATGAGACCCTGTCTGGGGGATGGGGGCTTCAATTTGTAATAACTTTCAGTATCTTCAGAAAAACTAGGGGAGAAATGACTGTTTCACAAGTTTGCCTAACACATTAACTCCTCTCTTCTAACTGGGGTCCTCTATAGCTACCTTAAATTTTATCCAAGACTACAGTACAAAACACAAATTTGGTTTCTCCACAGCACTTGCTTATCTACGTTTCTCCACTTTTCTATGGAAGTCCTGGAATTATATACAGGAACTGAGTTTTAAATTACAGAAGCCTACATCATTTGTTCTTCTGTTTCCTTAAACACTTATTGAGGTGCCAGGTGTGAGAAGAGCCCAACACGTACATTACTAAGTGTGTCAGGACCTGTGCTCTCAAAGGAGCACAAGTAAGTTCTACACACAAGCTACTGAGGCGACAGTTGATACAACATCAGTAAAAGCAGTACAGAGATGGGATTCTAAAGATATACAAAACTTCACTCTGTTACTGTTATGTTCCAGGTATTTCCCCAGCAAAGTACATAAAGGGGCATGGTAAGTATAGTCAGCTCTCCACAGCCACAGGAGTTACTTGCCCACAGATCCAATCAACTCTTGACTGAAAATAAATGGGAAAAATATTGCATCTGCCTGACCATGTATATAGACTTATTATCCCTGAAAAAAATTATATGGAATTTAATTATAATAGGTATTATAAATAACCTAGAAGTGCTTTAAAGTATATACAGAAGTTATAGACAAATATTTATATAGAATAACATAACATCTGAAGATCTGGGTATACAAAACGCATCTCAGAACCAATCTCCAAGGGAAACCTTGAGATGACTGGACACTGTCATTTGGTAAGGCTGAAAACGGACCACATCAGATGGAAAATAATTGTGATATATGATGTTAGGTAGAAAGGACTGTATCATAAAGGCTCTAACTAAATGTATGCCTTTACCTTTAGAAAAGGAGTCACCATGAAATGTTTCTCAACAGAAGAATAAAAATCCTATCTATCTCAGAAAGGTTAATGTAGGGCAAATCAGACAGAATGGACTGGGATTATGAAATGAAGAGGACCTAGGAGCACCCTAGAACATTTTAGACTATGTGAAGACTGCAGGTCGAGTGTGCATCTACTATGACTACCACACTCT
Source organism: Peromyscus eremicus (assembly GCF_949786415.1). Taxonomy (NCBI): domain Eukaryota; kingdom Metazoa; phylum Chordata; class Mammalia; order Rodentia; family Cricetidae; genus Peromyscus; species Peromyscus eremicus. The sequence goes on along the minus strand of NC_081418.1, from coordinate 3,314,792 downwards.
ATGAACTAAAAACATTTCTGCAGTCATCTCATTAGGTACAGGGAAAAGAAAAACTGATTTCCCAAGAGATGGCAATGTAGACAGAGATGCCAATAACCAAACAAGAGAGAAAGGAGCAGCTAATGCTTGAGAGGGTACAAGGTGGGCACACACTAGATCTAACCATATGGTAATTAAAACGTTAAGTGGGAAACCAGGCTAACTGAAAGTCCTGCGGTCAGAAAGATAACTTGAGGAACTGAGCTTGGAGAATAAAGGAAAGACAATGGTAACTACTTTATTTAGCGAGTCAGGGAAGCAGATGATCTGCTCCAAACACCGAAAACCCACCACCATTCCCACAAAGAATAGAAGATACCATAGAGCTTTGAAAAAAATAAAAGGGAGGGGAGGGAGGGAGGGAGGGAGGGGAGGGAGGGGAGGGGAGCAGGGGAGGAGACAAAGAAACAAAGTGCTAAATGCTTCAAGATTAAACAAAAGTACCAAGAAGTCTCAGGGATGGCTCTGGCAGTAAATGGTTACCTCTGGAAACACCATTTCTGCTGGGAGATTAAGAGAGAGAAGATTAAATGTGCAGTGAGTGAAATGAGGAAAGATGAAGAAATGAAGATTTCCAAGAATTTCACTGAAGAGAATGAGAACAAAAGCCACCTCAAAAAAAAAAAAAAATGTTTCACGTAATAATGTGGCTCAGTTAAACAGAATTTCAACAAGAAAAATTCTGTGAGGATAGACAAAACTGTCCAAATTAATTTTGGAATTGCAGTTCTTGTATTGACACAGTAATGGCTGGCAAGTCACAGCGAAGAAACATACAAGTGGGCTGGAGAGATGGTGCAGAGGTTAAGAGCAATGGTTGCTCTTCCAGAGCACCTGGGTTCAATTCCCAGCAACCACATGGCAGTGCACAACTGGCTGTAACTCTAGTCCTAGGTCAGTGGTTCTCAACCTGTGGGTCACAACCCCTTTGGGGGATCAAATGACCCTTTCACAGGGGTCGCCTAAAACCACCAGAAAACAGATATTTACGTTATGACTCATAACAGTAGCAATATTATAGTTGTGAAGTAGCAACAAAAACTGGTTGGCGTCACATGAGGAGCTGTATTAAAGAGTCAGCATTAGGAAGGTTGAGAACCACTACTCTATGGCATCCAAAGCCCTCTTCTGGCCTCTTCTGGCACTGCACATGAGTGGCACAGACACACATACAGGCAAAAGACCACACACATAAAATAGACACAATATTTTAAAAAGAAACTAAAATAGTTTGCCTTCAATTTCTACTTAACGTAAGTTATACTTGCCCATATATTTCCCTCAGCTCATTCATATTCTTTAACTGAGTATGACATCCAGGACAAGCTGGAAAGATAGATACTGAAATGCAAGACTACTTCCTCCCACATCCTGGCTCTTTCAAAATCAGTATATACATCTCTTAACTTAATCTCTTACTGCTCATAAAAGAGAAAGTATGTCTTTCAGGCTCTGTGTTGAATATTCTCTATCTCCATCTGCAGTACACAATCTACAGGAACTAAACAATAAGGCGAGGAAAAGTTGGGTTTGGGGGCACAGGCCTGTTCCTTAGGAGACCAAGGCAGAAAGGGCACAAGTTCAAGGCCTGCCTGGGTTGCAAAGTCAGCCTAGACTACTGTCTGAATGAGTATTAGAGAGGTGGGACTCTAAGTCTGTGGTACACTTACCCACCAGTTCAATCTCCAAGAAACTTAACAAAGGGAGGCAGGCCAGCCAGCAAGCCAAAAAGGGCTTCAAAGCTCTCCCCACTGCCATCCTAGTCACTATCTGAAGTAAGCTGTCAGAGCCAGATTAAACATCGTTTTTTCATTAAAGAAGCAATGCGTTTTAAAACTAGCTAAATTTTGTTTATATATCAAAGTAGCTGGAGAAAGAATAAGAGCTTTCTCATCACTCAGACAAGTATAAAAATACACCATGTCGCCGGGCGGTGGTGGCACATGCCTTTAATCCCAGCACTCCAGAGGCAGAGCCAGGTGGATCTCTGTGAGTTCGAGGCCAGCTTGATCTAAAGAACAAGATCCAGGACAGGCACCAAAACTACATAGAGAAACCCTGTCACCACATCATTTTTTTTTTTTTTTTTTTTTGAGACAGGGTTTCTCTGTGTAGCTTTGGCGCTTTCCTGGAAATCACTCTATAGGCCAGGCTGGCCTCAAAGTCACAGAGATTTGCCTGCTTTTGCCTCCCAAGTGCTGGGACTAAAGACGTGCGCCATCACTGCCCGGCTCACCTTGTCACTTCTTAAGAGCCTAAAAATATTTTCAAAAGGATGGCACTTCCATCCTCTTCTTGCAACAAAGGTATTCAGGTCAAGGAAAGACTTAGTGTGTACTCCAGAACCCATACCTAACTGGAGATCTGAAATGACCTCAATGTCTCCTCTATTGTGCAACGTGATGTGTTATTGTTGGCCTTTAGGTGGATTAAACAGACTTTCAGGTTAGAATCACTTTCAGGATTTTACAATCTAAAGACAGAAATTGGAACTTTCAAAGAGTCTGAGACTAAAATATAATGTCAAATTTAAGAAAATAATTACAAAACCAAGGTAAGAAGACTGTGGTTATCAATCTTAGTATTTATTGAAAGGTGGAAGACAAGGAAAATAGCCTCTCAAATGCCAAAAACAAATCTGTACCTTGGCTAAAGTGAATAATTGCTTTACATATCAAGAAAATGTCCCTCTACCCCCCCAAAAACTGAAAGTTTACCAAACAATGCTAATTTATTATTTACAAAAAAAAAAAAACAAAAACAAAACAACAAAAAAAAACTTTACCTGCCACAAAACTGAATTTAGAAAGTAAAATCTTATTTTGAGTACATTAATTAAATTTCTTAAACATTTAACCTAAGAAAATCTTTCCTCAACTGCCTACCACTCCCATTTTGGAAACAAACAATTCAAACAAGTTTATACAGAAATGCATACATACATATAATACACAGTGTTGTACTAAACCAACCTGATCATTAAGGTCAATAGTCCTGTCATAAGGAAGATAGATAATCAATATATGGCTTTATGTAAATTTGCAACTAAATATCAAAAATGTTTAATTCCTTTGATAGCTAACCTGAGTATTGGATATATACTACTTAGCTAAGAGGATATAAATAAAATGAGAAAAAAAAAAGAGAAAAAAGTATATATCTCAAACACCACTGAGATACCTAAGTTTTTATGTGAAGGTCTGTATATTACTTAACAACATTTAACAATCACTCTGTATAGTATATGACCTTATTAAAACTGTATCTTAAGTGCTTTATTGTTCTGGTCCAAGATACTGGAAATAAAAAAATCTTTTATTCACATGGAGAATGGAAATATACTAACTAAAAAACCATTAATATGCAGTATTAAAATAGGTATTTGTGTGTAACAAAGGTAGTCAACAAGTTATCAGATGGGCATCTGAAGAGGATTTTTAAAAAATAACCCGTAAGACCAGGGGCATAAGCATGATTCAAGTCTATAAGGCTTTATTGAAACCTTGAGCCTGTTGGTTACTCATACCTCACCTTCACAGAGATGTATGCATTTGACAAATCAATTTAATCTTTCAACTATGGATAACTGACTATGGTTTACATAAAAGCAACAACTATACTGTCTCAGACATGCCTTCTTTTAAGCTAAAAACGTAAGGCTCATATATTATGGAGACAACCTAACAGCATTTTCTTACAGTATGACATCAGTGTGTCTAGATATATGTGACTAGAAATAAAACATACTGTGTTAAATATATCACCCTCAATTTGAAAATGAAATTTTAACAGTATCCCTTCCTATGTCTTAATACTCATTTATTAAGAATTTCTGTTTCCCAGGAAGATGGTGAAGAACCCTAAATTTAGCTTAAAGTGGCTTAAACAAGTACAGTGAAAGACAGCCAGTTACATATAAAATAAAACCCCTATTTACACTGTCATGATTTTTAACTTCTCTGTTCCATGAAACATCCCCCACTACAAACATATTGAGTTCCTACAAGCCACCAAGATTTCCTATTTTATTTGCCTATCTTCTTTTTAAGTCGGGAGACGAGATTCCCCATTGTTGCTAACGTTGATTTTCATCAGTTCTGGTAAAAACATTTTTCTAAGTGGTCTAATCAACTAGAAGCATGAGCTTTGACGGCTTACCCAAAATGAGACGAAAATGGAACCCACTGAAGGGAACTAGCAGTCTCCCCAAAAGGCATACAGCACAAGGAAAACCACCTGAGAGTCACCAACTAAGATAGGGGCCAGAGTACTACAAAGAACAAAACGTTCGCAATGCTTAGACTCCTTCCATCCACACGCATCCAGTACCCAACTTTTAATTACGGAAGTGGAAGCAGACTGTGCTACTCACCTGGTAGGCATTGGCCACCCTGTTTTCTACACAGTGAACTTTCTAGAGCATCTCTAGGATGCTACACCTGACATCTGCCTTGTGGCTGGGGAAGGGTCCTGAGAAGGATGGGTTGACAGTGTGTGTCAGCTACATCTGTAGATGGGGCTGAGTCATTGTCACTGCTGTTTTAAACTTCATTTGTGTAACGTGGAAGAATGTAAAAGAAGACCTTTAATTGCTCATAATTAAACTTTGTGCATGTCAATTTTTTACTCTGCTATTATTAAACATATAAGTGCTTATTAGTGAGAAAATTTTCTAAACTTATTACTTACACAATAAAGAAAATTACACTCGGGCTGAAGAATCTGGCCACATAACTTCAGTAATTAGAAGGATTAAAACCATCAACATACTTAGTTTCTCCCAACTTCTAAAACTATTAATTAATTTCTTATTGTTGAACATAAATATTTTAGGATGTATTCCGGGAAGTAGCACTAAGAATTTTCATATATTCATCAATTTAAGAAATTGTGCAAAACAATATACATATATACATCCCCAAATACACACACACACACACACACACACTATATATATACATAACTGAATCCTCATTTTTTGAAGGCTTGTACAGTATGGAAAATTTAAATATTTACTAGATTTGAAGACATACATTTTTCCTCCATTACCTCCCCCACATGTATATATTAACAGAAACATAATTATATCAAACAATTAAACTGAATTGTCAGTTTGTTTTTGCAAACTCAACAGAAAGCATTTATTATTATGAACCTTTATTAAGTGGCTCACATTTTAATATAAATCACACTAAAAAGATTTTTTTAAAGCTATTTACACTACAGTGCTGACACATTTAAAATGAAAAAAAAGTCGGTATAAATAAGCTCTATGAAAAAACCTTAAATTGTGAAAAAAGAACTCTGGCTCATATTACAAAAAATATATTTATACTGATTTTGTCAGCTCCACTCTAAAACCTAAAGCTCCAACTGCCATGACTTTTCCAGTCTCCTTTCAACTTCACCTGCAAGGGTTACAGTGCCCCGGGCCCAATGCGTGCAACTTCACAGCTGTGGACAGGCACTGAGGAATGTTACACGGCTACATGAACTAGATTTTGTAACAGACTCGAGAGCAATTCCTAGGCTTGCTTGCAGATTTCATGAATCATTATTACAAATTATTTTTTAAAAAGAATTTTAAATGCAATGTACAAATTTAGCACAAATTGTCATCATCGTTTTTATCTTGATTTGAATGTACAGAACTATGTTGCCTTGTATCTACCATATTAATGAGACTTCCAGGACACAATTCTTCCTTTAAGTCTTTGTTACTATTTTCAAATTTAGAATCCATGACAATCTGAAAATCTGAAAACTGAACACGCTCCAACTTTGTCTTAACGTTCTTGCCTTCTGTATTATTCGGTGGTCTAGTCTTTTCAGGTATATTAACTTTCACAGGTTCTTCCTTGATTCTTGTAGATGCAATAGGTTCGTGTTTAATCTGTTGTAATTCGTATTTAGGATGAAGTTTGTCTGAAAACACAGAATCTGATGAGGTTTGGTTCACAGCACAAATTATGTTGTCAGTGTGAGGTCCGAGGACTGATGATGTGGAAGCTGATGATACACATGTTTCATGAGTAACTGCACTGTGACAGGTGTCCTCCTCTGTGTGATATAACTTAAGTCGAACATGCCATGCCAAACTGCATACAGCAGAAACTGTCTTGAACTGATGAACAACATTCCTCGGAATAAAATAAATGTCATTATCATACAGCTGAATCCTGGCATAGCGAATGCCTTCTCTCCTCAGCTGATTAAGTTTTGCATCATCAACCCACTGGACACACTAAAAAACAACACAAAACAAAACAAGAACACAGGTAAGTCTTTTGCACAACAAAATCTAAATGAAAAATGATAATTATTTAAGTTTTACCTGGGATAGTGGAGGTTCATGTAAATCTAACTGCATTCGTTGAACTACTTCTAAGAAATCTTCTGCATGAAAACAAATTACATCTTTGGTTATTCGGGGTTGATCAGGCCTGTAAAGAAGGAGGGTGATAATAAAGGAATTTTCCATTAATGTTTCATTCTGCTAAGTCCTTAATAAACTCAAATAAAACTAGTTTATCATCAACACCAAAATCTTCTTACAAATAAAGAGAACTACTTTATATATTTAAATCCAGAGTTTACACCATGAGTTCCAACCTAAACAGACTAACAACTTTCTTTACTTTAGTATTGTCATAATTATCAGTAAATTATACAAACCATAAAAACTAAATATCTCATTTTAAAATGCAGTTCAATTTTTCTTGAAGGTTTGCACTGTGTGGCCCAATAAAGGTTTTAAATGACATATACCTTTAATTCCAGCACTTGGAAGGCAGAGGCAGGTGGATCTCTGTGAGTTTGAGGCTAGCTTGATCTACATAGTAAGTTTCAGGACAGTCATACATAGTAAGGCCAGCTACATAGTAATAATATACTGTCTCAAAAACCACGAAAGAAAAAAATTAATAAAAATAACAGTAGTTAGTATGAGCAAGAACCTGGGTTCAAGCCCTAGCACAGCCATCGCCAACAAAAACTCAACAGTGGGGGCAGGAGCAGCAGTTCAGTAGTGAAGAGCACTCACTGGCTGTTCTTCCAGAGGACTCAGGTCCATCTCCAACACCCATGTGACAACTCACAATTGTTACTCCAGTTCCAGGGCATCGGATGCCCTCTTCTGGCCTCAGCAGGCACTGCACACGTGGTATTCAGGTAAAATACTCAGGCACATAAAATAAATCTTAAAAAACAACAACAGTAGTTCTATGTACCGCTGTCCACAGTGCACAGCCTTCAGCACTCCAACAGCAGCTGTAGTCTGTCGCTCAAAGCCTTGTCCTATGTGATCCGCATGGGCTCTCGTCCTGTCTTCAAACAGCATCTCCCGAGGCTCACTGGTCCGAGGTAGATACTGCAGGTTTTTTATTTCATTGGTAGTTCTGTTTTTTAAAAGAGATTTGCACTTAAATACTGAGGCTTGTTTCCTTCCCAGACATTTCATAATCAAACAATAAGACAAAAGGAAATGCTTAATTCTTAAAATGAATAAAGGCAAACAAAAACTAGACATGTCAATTCCCTAGTCTGGCAAACGCCTGGAGTTTGGGGCTACTTTGTATGAGACTGTGCACTTACCTGACTCAACACATACTTCTAGAATTAACACCCTTTTTTCTTGTTTCTTTTTTTTCTTTTGTTAGGGGGGTGGGAGGTTCTTTACCATGGAGTTTCTCTATGTAACAGCTCTGGATGTTCTGGAACTTACTCTGTATAACAGGCTGGCTTCTAACTCACAGAAATCCGACTGCCTCTGCCTCCCAAGTGCAGGGATTAAGTGAGTCACCACTGTCCTGCTAACTGATAAATTTTTAAATGTATTAATTCAATATTCATGACATATGCTTTATGCCTGGTACTATCTAGGTATTGAGACTAGTAAGGGAGACTATAGTGACAGATGAGGCTACTACTCTTAGGAGAATTTAAAAGAAAGATAAAAAATAAATTAGCAAAAAAGGCTCTCCCTCCCCCAAATTAACAAGAAGACAACCTGGGCAGTGGCTCCACAAACAGTTTACTAGAGGCAGAAAGAAAGCCTTCAGCTCTGTGTTGCAAGAGGCCGTCTTGTCCTCTCATCTTCTAGAATTCCTCGGCACACAAAACCTGCTACCCACTTATCCTCACACACTGCAGAGGTATCTCCAAAGTTAGTCTACAGAATGGGGAAATGGGTGAAACTAACACTAACCAGAAGCTATCGTTTCCCCTCTCTGCAGTATGTTTTTGCTATTCCAGCTTACCCCCATAATTTGTCCCTTTCCTCGTTTCTCCTCCTGTGTGTGAGTCATTCACTAGTTGTAACTCTCCACTCTACTGCTTGCTGCTCTTTGTGCATCCCTGCGTTCATCTTACCAGACTGTAATATACTGTTTTGCTCTTTATGATTAATATTTTACCTGTGTCAGAAAGTTCACTCATGCTGTTGCTTTCTACAGAAAGCTAACCGATTTCAAGCTGACATCACATTCAAATCGCTCAACACACAAGCAGGATAAGGTACTGTCATTATTTGGACTGCAACAGGCCATGAAAGCATCACATATATCATGGGCTCTAAACCTTGGAGTACATAGAAATTCCTCCAGGGACTGGTGAACCCTTTTAAATTACATCTAGAAGTTTGTGTCTATATTATTCTGGCACCAGACTTTCTGATTAACGTTGTTTAAGTTCCTGAAACAGGTGAGGTGTAACGATGTACATCTTTAATCTCAGCACTTGGGAAGCTGAGGCAGGCCAATCTCTGAGTTCAGGGCCACCCTGGTCTGCACAGTGAGTTCCAGGACAGCCAGGGCCATGCAGAGAGACCCTGTCTCAAAATAATAATAATCCTGAATAATCCAGACCACTGAGAGGTCTGGAAAGATGGCTTAGCAGTTAAAAGCCAGGATTGCTCCTGCAGAGGACCAGAGTTCAGGTTCCAGAGCCCAAGTTGGGTGGCTCAAAACCACCTGTAACTCCAGCTCCGGGGGGTGTAACACCTCTGCACTCCACAGGTATTTGCACATACCCACACACAGACACAGCACTTGCACATACGTGAACATACCCCCAAATGTACATACCCACACAGACACATACCCAAACAAAAACATATAATTTAAAAAAATTTAAAGTAATCTTTCAAAAAAGAGAAAAGAAACTCCAAAAAACACAATTTTACGATTGTTACCGACTTAGAAACTAACTCATTGATTCCATTACTTATTAAGCAGTAGCCACCACGTAACAAGTCAACAAGTCCCTGCAGCTACTCAATGTCATCTTGTCCTGTCTTGTTTCTTGTCTTAGATTTATTCATTTTCTGTATATGAATGTTTTGCTTGAATAGATGTAATACATCATGTGTGTGTCTGATGCCTTCAGAAGTCAGAAAGAGCACTGGATCCCTGGCAATGAATGGCTGTGAGCCACCATGTGGGTGCTGGGAATGGAACCTGGGTCTTCTACAAGAGTAGTAAGTGTTCTTAACTCCTGAGCCATCTCTCCAGACCCTGTTTTGTTGTTTTTAATAATCCATGTAACCATTAAAATCATTTTAGGTATCTACAGAAAAAAAGCCACACTCTCCCCTAGCACCCCCAACTCTATGACCACAAAGTTAACTTAGTGTGCATTTTTCCAACTTTTGATCCATGTACACATACAGTTTTTAAAATAAATTTTAATAATTCTTTGAGAACATCACACATGCATAAAATATATTTTCATCATAATCACTTCCTACTCTTCCCTATAACTCCTTCCAGATCTCCCCCTACCTCCCTGCCTCTTTAATAACCCCACAAGCCCTTTTTGTGCTGTTCATGGGTGACAGAAAACATACACTGGGACAGAGCTGACCTTTCCTACCAGGGACAACAATCTTAAAAAAAAAACAACAAACCTGGACTGTCCTTCCTTCAGAAACCCTCAGCTGTCAACAGGCTGGAGTCAAGGCTCATGATTCCCTGCCCCTCCATGCTAGTCTGCTAACTGGCTTGATCGTCTGCTGGTCTCATACAGGCGACCACAGTTGTGAGTTCACAAATGCAGCAGTCCTTTATTTCCAGAAGATACTACTTCATCAGGGTCCTCTCTGACCTCTGGTTCTTACAATCTTTCCGCCCTCTCCTGTATTAACCATCTGGGTAGCAGGGTGTTATCAATATCCCATTTAGGGATGAGCACAACACTGACACTTCTTCAGTACACTCTGACCAGTTGTGAGTTTCTGTGTTAACCACTGTCTACTACACAAAGATCACAGTGCTTTTTTGAGCCACAGTTCCTTTTGTAACTTTGAACTTGCTATATAGCAGACTGGCCCATTGTACTTGTAATCTACCTGCCTAAACTTCCTGAATACTGGGACCACAGGCATGAGCCACCATACTGTCAACACAAATACATATTCACAGACAGTTTTTTTCCTTTTCATAAAAACAGAATAATAAAAGAGGCATGGTAATGCATGGACTGTAATCCCAACAGTTAGGAGATTCAGGCAGGAGAACCTCAAACTCAAGGCCAGTTCAGAATATGTAACAAAACCCTGTCTCAAATAATCATGTTAGATTCATTCCTGGTTACAGTGTGAAATAGTCATCTGGAAGGCCAGAGACACAGACTTAAGAGAATTCTGAAGGACATGAAATCACAAAGAGAATTTACTGAAATACACTGCAGCAAGCCTAGCAAAGGGAAGAGAGATAAAAGGCAGCAGATGTTCTTTTATAGCAGCTAGAGGAGGAGTTATGTGGTCTTATCCTGGGCCATTTGGTCCTTGTTTGGATAGGTAAGTGAGCATCTTCATTACTTTGTTTAGTAAACGCGGCAGCATTATTTCTCACAATACTGGATATCTGTGCAGGTCCCCTGCCCATTAGGAGTTGGGCTCCAGACGGCTGTGGAAGAAACCATGTCAATGGAGTCAGCCTCCAAGTAGCCCCTGCCTGATAAAGTATGATCAGTTTTGCTCTCATTTTTGACCTTTTGCCTCTACACTGATTTTTTTCTACAGTTTGCTCTTTTTAAGTGTCATGAATATTATAATGTTTAATCTTGTCAGCTTGGCTAGATGTGTAATCACCTAGAATACATACCTCTACGTTTGTCTTTGAGGGAACTTCCAGAGAGATTTAACTGAGGAAGGAAGACCTATCCTGAATACAAGGGGTGCCATTCCACCAGCTAGAGTTCCAAACTAAAGAAGAGTTCCCAAAGGAAAAGCCCAGGAATGACTGGCACGCCTATGTTCCTGACGTGGACAGAACAGGAACGGATGCCTCGTGCTCTGCTGCTGGAGTGGCTACTCCTCTAAAGCACTTCGTTCACTACACACAACACACAGCCTCTTCCTTGGAACTGCTGTCAGACATTTGTCATGGCAACCTACAAAGTAACCAACACAAATACCCTTCCAGAGCTTAAGAATATTTTTTTTTTTTTTTTTTTTTTTTTTTGGTTTTTCGAGACAGGGTTTCTCTGTGTAGCTTTGTGCCTTTCCTGGAACTCACTTGGTAGTCCAGGCTGGCCTCGAACTCACAGAGATCCGCCTGGCTCTGCCTCCCGAGTGCTGGGATTAAAGGCGTGCGCCACCACCGCCCGGCCTAGAATATTTTACCATTACTTTTTCCAAGAATATATGAACTATACTCACTCAACCATTCCCTAAAGGTGGACATTCAGATCCATTTAAATTTCTTTCCTACTACAAAGAATGACACAATTAATATTCCTACATACTAGCTTTTAGTGTTTGTATTTCTCAGAATAGATCTTCCAAAGGGTAAGACATCACAATTAGATGTTACTTTCACAAAACTGTAACTTCTTACTCTTCTATAAACAATATATAAAAGGCTTACTTCATATGTCTGTAAGTCTGTAATCTTGTTGACAAAATAATGAACAGAAATCAACCTCCACCCCCGCTATCAAATAAAACTCACCTGCCAAGTGATTGTTTTTCTACTGGATTTTTACATGTTCTTATCAGCTGGGAAATCTCCTTGGTGAATTAGCTTTAGTCTGTCACATTTTATTTTTTTTATTTTTTTTTTTTGGTTTTTCGAGACAGGGTTTCTCTGTTTAGCTTTGCGCCTTTCCTGGAACTCACTTGGTAGCCCAGGCTGGCCTCGAACTCACAGCGATCCACCTGGCTCTGCCTCCCAAGTGCTGGGATTAAAGGCGTGCGCCACCACCGCCCGGCAGTCTGTCACATTTTAATCTAGTCAATAATTGTTTTGGACTTTCCTGTTGAGACCTATTCTCCCTCAAACAGTACTGTCACTAGGGAGCTGGGTTTGTCTGCTTGGGCCTTGCTAGGAAGATGTCTTTCAGGCTTCTAAGTTTTATGGTGGCATGTTACTGTTTATCAGTTAAGCACTAACATTTCTGATGAGACAGGAACTCTGCCTCTGTTTTCTTTAAGACAGACTACCAACAATTAATTCCAACTTTATTTCTCCACCTGTCTCAATAGATATATTAAGTGTAAATATATTCAGATCTGTTTATTAGTTTTATCCTCTTCCAATAATTTATTTGAGGATTTGGTTGGTTATTTTGTTTTTTGGTTTTGGTTTTTTGGAGACAGGGTTTCTCTATGTAGCCCTGGCTGTCCTGGAACTCACAAGAGATGCGCTTGCCTCTGCCTCCTGAGTGCTGGGATTAAAAGCGACTATTTGAGTCTCATGGTAATTTTCAGTAACTCTTAGTGCCCTTTACTTCCTTCTTTCAGTTTCTTCTTTTTAAAGTGTAAATTCATTCTCTCCAGTTTTAGGAGTAAAAGTCCATGTGAAATGAAACACCAGTTGAAGTGTCCAACATTCCTCTCCAATCTGGAAGACTTTCCTTTTCCCTTTGCATTTTCATGTCTTCCCATAAGGTGGGTTAGCTCTTAATACAAGTTTTGAATATTTGTTAAATTTATTCTAAAGTTTATTTCTCTGTATGAGTGACATCTTTTCCACTCCTGTTGTGGAATATTATTGTAAGATGTGCTACATTTGTTTATGCTGTGGAACATTTGTTTAATGATGCAAAGATGTGTTGCATTCTTTTATGTTGCATTTGTTTAACTCTGTGAAGCTGTGTTACTCTGCCTATACAGCCAGATACGAAGTAAGAAGGAAGGGAAGATATACAGAAACAGAGAAAGAAAAAAGTCCAGAGCAAAAGGTAGATGGGATAATTTAAGAAAAGCTGGCAAGAAACAAGCCAAGCTAAGGCCGGGCAGGCATTTACAGAGAATAAGCTTCCGTATGATTTATCTGGGAGCTGGGTAGTGGGCCCCCCAAAAGAGTAAAGAGCCCAACGAGTAAAAAACAACCAACTACACACTCCTGGTTGTAATTTATTCTCATTTGCTTACTTCTCATGTCTCATTATTGTGGGTGTTTTTTAACCAAGTATATTAACATATTGCCTATTTTGGGAATTTTCTTCCACTTATGCTATAAATTTCTCCTTCTGCTGCAACAGACACACACATACACACACCCCAAACCATCCTCACTTGTACATAACAAACCTTTTCCTTTTGAAGGGTGACTTTGGCATATCAGCCACAGGGATCATTTGTTCTCCTGGACGCACCCACATGATGGGACCGTCATCACTATCTTTCCGACTCTCTAATTTTAGGCTAGATAGTGTTCCCCACGGCAATGTACACTAGAAACAAATAATTACACAAATTAATTATTTTCAAAATATATCTTCAAATACATACTAAAACTATTGCAAGGAGGGATATGTGGTTGGGGGTGGGAAAGAGTAGAGGGAAATGATGTAATCACATTATAATCCCAAAAGAAAAAACAAAAAGTTGACCTGAAAGTCATCAGATGAAACAGACTGATAATCAAAAAAAACTTACTCTTTAATTCTCCTTATAATAATCTTTACAATGTACTAACAAAGGCTAAAATTAGACTGGAGAAAAAAGAAATTTATTCATATGTTTTAGCTTCAAAAGGTTCTGCTTCAAACACACCAGAAAAACAACTGCACCCCGATGATTCAGTGAACCACACTGCTAAGAAGTAGGAGTCAATGTATTCATCATTGGTCATTTTTCTTTCTAGCAAACACAGGGTTATATATTTTTAGTAAGTCATGAAAATTAGCAAGTGGTCTCTACACACAACAACCTTGAAAACAAACTTGAGTTTTAAAGAATAAAATGCTTCCTTAATTGGTGATAATCAAATACTAACAACATCAAAAACAGAACCAATCAAACTACTTGTTTAGTAGTTTCTTGAAAAGGCTGATTGTTTTAAAGAAGTGAGGGAGGGCGGAAGGAAGAGGACAAGATCACTAGGACGGAATGACGGGGTTTTCAATCACCTCACAGTCCCATTGGAAAAAAGAACTAAGTTTTCTAGAAACAATGCTTACAATAAAATTTGAAGCAACTATTTCAGTAATATTCTACAAAATACTGCTTAATAATGATTATTTGTACTTGACTCGCTGGAAAAGGAGAAAGAAACAAAAAGTTTAAAAGTTATAAAGAAAGAAAAGTAAAATAAAGGGAAAGTAGAGCCAGCATATATAAACACATGGGCGGGAAATCAGCCACACCGGAGTGAGTGACAAGAGGCAACAGCTTATGTGTGCTGTGTGCCACGGCCTACATTTCAGGAGAGGGCCACACTCATCTTTGAATTAATGATTACTAAATAATTAACTACCTAGTTCAGAGATTTCTCTCTCAATGGGATACCCCAGGGAACCCATAGTAAGTGCAGCCAGCAGCTGCTTCAAAACTAAAAGGGAGGGCTGGCAAGACAGCTCAGCACTGAGAGCTTGGCACAGAAAAAGGTGACCTGAGTTCGAGCCCCACAATTCATGCAAATGTGAAAAAAAGAGGTGAAACTTAACATGAAAAGAATGAGCTGCATGGTTTATACAGCTGTGCAGTCCCCCAGGCCAGTTTCCCACATGTCAAGCCCCCACACCTTGGTTCCTAAAATGTGTGCTAGGTATCCATTCTAGGAGTCTTAAATCCTTTTGTGCTTCATCTATAGGAACAGGCAATGTCAGTTGCTGGCTCACCCTTTAACTCGGCCAGCACAATTAAGACTGAGAAACTACACACATACATAGCACAAAATTACGGTTTCCTTCCTTTTCCTTCTTCAGATTTAAATAAAATTTTTAAAAAATTAATTCTAAACAGCCATTCTTCTGTATCAATAACCTGAAAGCAACGCCCACAGTTTAGAATGCTAAGTCTTTCTCTTACTTTTAAAAATGGTGATTCTTCCAACATGTCAAGGAACTCAGGGAAGAAATCTCCCACTTCTTCATCAACAGCTCCCACCAAGCTTATCTGTCGCATGGGGCCAGCTCTGTAAGTACCATGAGAATATGTTCTTTTTACCTGAGGGACATGAATTTAATTAAAAGTTAGACATGTAGACATCAAGTGTTTGCTACTGTTGCGTAACAATGAATTACATCATTTCAGACTAATAGAACATGGTAAGAAATAAAGAAAATACAAGGCAAGAAAAAACAAAAGAAGCCTGTAATAACAATAAACAAGCATTTTATAGAAAAAATATGAATTAAGCCAGCTAATTTCCATTTCTTTCTCTGCAAACTACTCATTAGAAGAGTTCAAATAAACAACACTGTATAGACAACTGACTGCACCATCTCCTAATAGCATAAGAATTTCTTGTTTGATACATGATGCTACTAAGAATATTCAAAATGACACATCATTTTTCTAAATCAACAGCTCCTATCTTTTATTACAACTGTCAAATTACCCCCATTACCAGTGGTTTAAATGTCAAAAGCCACTAAAGATTATCTTTCATTCTGGATCAAGATCTTAACTAGTGGCTAGTTCACATTTCTATCATGAATGAACTCTGATGAAATGGTTGAAACTCAGAGTTGGAAATCCTAAGCCACAAACTCACTTCTGCTATCAACCAGCTAACTTCAGATATCACATCAACTCCTTCTGCTCTCATTATGACCCCAGATTATAGAAGAAAACGTAATGGTCATTATATAAAGCCCCTGTTAAAATGCTAGCCACTGTGTGACATCCAAATGTTCAAAACAAAGCAGCCTACATCTTTGGGTTTGCTGACACTTGGATTTCCACAGGCACATTTACTCCTCACAGAATGACGGTTTGTTAGCATACAGAGAATAGAAAAGAGTAGGTATTATTTTAAGCTTCTTTTCCTAAACAAACTTTAATCAAATTCCCAATGATCATTTTTTTCCGAAGTATGACTTTGTGGCCACTGTATTTAGAAGATCGGCTGATCAGTTTGCCTAGGACTGACCTTCCTAGTTTAAAACACAGTCCTGTAATACAGACAAACCTAGATGGCCAAGCTTTTGTCCCCTTATAAAATCTATACAACTTCAGTGACATAGTATTAAGTTATGCAAAGTACCTTAGTTCCAATCCACATACTTTAGGAAACATTACAGTAAATATTCTATTATACTATATATAGAATAACTGTAAGACATGAGAATTTTACTTTTATCAAATTCAACAAGCATTGATTCCTTAAGTTTTTATCATAGCTAGTATGTAAATGAAGACATACTATGTTCGAAATAATTTATTTCTCTAAAAAATAAAAAGTTGGCTTCTGCCCCACTACCATGTAACTTTTTCTTAAAATTCAGATAACTATTTCCACTCCACAAAAAAGAGGGAGAAGGCTAGTGTGTGGTGCACATCTTTAATCCCAGCACTCAGGAGACAGAAGCAGGCAGATCTCTATGGTTGAGTCCATTCTGGTCTATATAGCGAGTTCCAGGACAGCCAAGGCTACAGAGTAAGACCTTTCAAAAACAAAGGGGGCAGAGAGGTGAACCAGACCTATTGGGGAAGTGGCACAGGGTATTGTGAATTTGAGGCCAGCTGAGCAAGGGAGGTGGAGATACTAAAACCATGATTAAGCTTTAAAAAACAATACCTAATAAATTAATTTATCATTAACAGAAAAAAAAATGGGTCAAACCTGTTAGAGGCAATAGTGCAAAAGGTATATTATAATATTATTCAACTGTATTAACTGATTCTGGCTGCTTTAGATGACAACGATCATTTTATTAATTAAAATTCTTCAGTAATCCAACCAAAAATATGTTGAAATGCAACATTTAACCAACTGAGACAAAACCATATGAAATCAGTTAGAACAATTCACTTGAAGTTTTAACCACGGTAAAGTAATAATAAGGTATTCAAGTTGAAAAAGTATATGCCTCTTGGTAAAATATACAGATGGCAAATAAACAAAACACATATGCTTTTCATAAAAATACAAATGGTTGATTTTGACCCCCATTTTACTGCAACACTGTCATACTCAAAATGTATGTACTTATTGGATAAAATTCAATAATGCCACATGAAAACAAACATCCATTCTCTAAAAACCACCTATGACAATTTCTAGTAGGAATGACCCAAAAGGCAGTTGGGAGAGAGAAGGGAGAAAGCAAGGACTGGGAGACTCTCTAAGTAGCTGAAACAAATGTCACCAGACTGTAGTTCATAAAGCCCCCCACTGTAGATATGTAGTCCTGTTTTAGACACAGTTACAAAAATCTTTCAGATCAGATGAAAGGGATTAAAAACCCACAAATCTGGAATGGAGGAGGAACAGTGATAGGCACAGCTGCAGCAGCTCATTACAATGTATTAAGTCATTATAATGACACACGGGGACAGAAATGAGAGTTAAGTCATGTTGCACATGTTCCTTGAACATTTAGTAAAGATATAGTCATATCTTTATGGTCATATGACTTTATCTTTACTAAAATCTTGGCAACTAAAGACTGTATCTTTATTAAAATCTTGGCAACATTAATTAAGGAAAAAAAAATCACTTACCTGGAAAACCTCAAATCCTGATAAACAGATGTAACACATTTACTTCTATTTACTTCATTAAACCATCAACCCATTACTTTGATATACTTTTAAAAATTAACCTTAAAAAAAACCAAAAGATATAACTATTTGCTTCTAAAAAGTAAATGCAATGAATTATAAACATTATATAGTTCCTCTAGATTTGAGCAGGGGATGCATAGACAGATCTCAAAAAAGCCTAGGAAATGACAAGCATGACACATGTAACCATGTATTATTTACAAAAAACTATATATATACATGGTGCCATTTAGAAGACATATAACATGAGCACATAAAAAAAATGTTCAACATCATTTACTCATTCAAAAATACAAATGAAATACAGGACGTAGCTCAGCTGGTAGAGTGCCTAGCATGCAAATATGCAAACCTTCCTGAATTCAAACCACCACCCCCAGGCTACATGAATCCAAGTATACTGCTTAATCTAAATCTTCCCTGTAGTCTCTTCTCTCCAAAAAAAAAAAAAAAAAATTGTATTATCATGGCTGCACATCTCTGAGTTCAAGGCCAGCCTGGTCTACAGAGCGGGTTCCAGGACAGCCAGAACTACACAGAGAAACCCTGTCTGGAACTCCAGCTTGCCCCCGCATGATCAGGAAAGCCCCATTCCTGTGTGTCTCTCTCTCTCCAAACTCCCCAACTTAGAGAATCTCCAAATCCAAACAAAGGAAAGGCACCAAAAAACTCAGTACCACATTCTTGGCAGCTACTGTGGCTTCCTCCCCTAAAGTTGCCTCTGCACAACTAAGCTCCCAGCTAAAGCTCAGTTTTTGACCAAACTTGGGCACAAACCCAGCTTGTGGCGGACGCGTCATCACCCTCATCTACAACCTATAAAGTCTCCTGCTGTGGGCGCTGCTTCTCTGGCCTGCCTCTCTGGGATGACAGAACCTGCCTGGGAGTTGCTTTGCTCAAACAAACCTGTTATTATACTTTTTCAATTTGGCTTGATCTATCTGGCTTACTGCATCAGTGGAGAAACCTATTATGGAGAAGGGGGGGCTAGAAAACCTATTACTTATAACACCTGCATGATTAAAAATAAAATGAAAAAAGAAACACTGCAGCTATTCTAAAAAAAAAAAAAAAAATCATGAGCAGAAATAAACTCCTAAGACTGAATGCTATTTTTGTTACATAGAGACTGCTCCTTTGGGGAGAATAAATAATGAGGGTTTTTAGAAGATGAAAAGTGACTTACAGGAAACAATTGTTATTTCTCAAAGTACATTCCTTGAAACTAGGTTTCTATAGTCAAGTAAGTTTGGAAAATCCTTTTGCATTAGATGCTCATATGTATACTAAATTTTTGAGAAGGCTCATAGCAAATAAA
Organism: Peromyscus eremicus; assembly: GCF_949786415.1. NCBI lineage: Eukaryota > Metazoa > Chordata > Mammalia > Rodentia > Cricetidae > Peromyscus > Peromyscus eremicus. Next base: position 3,295,476 of record NC_081418.1, on the reverse strand, counting down.
CCTAATTTGTTTGACCTAGGAATGCATGAAGTATTTTTATTTCAAAACCTGTTTTAGTACATAGCAATCCATAAAATACTTAAGACACACCCATTTAAACTGTATTAGTGTCAATCAGAGTAAACAGAAAAACAGGTTAAATGTTGGCAGAAGGTACTTCTGTCCCATTGCTCATTTCAGGGAACAGAGCAGTCTCTTATCTTAGTAAGTGGGTTGTCCATCACATTACTGTCTAATATTTGTTTGTTATTTGTTTATTCAGTGGGTGTATGTTCATGGGAAATGGAGGAGGTAATTTGGGGTAGGGGTTAGAATATGCGTGGATGTACCAAGGCACATGTAAGAGTGCAGTGTGGTAGTCACGGGACAACCCATGGGAGTTGATTCTCTCCTTCCACCATGCAGGTTCCAGGGATCAAACTCAGGTTAGGCTTGATGGCAAATGCCTTTACCTGTTAAGCTATCTCCCTGGCCCCTGCTCTGCACATTCTTACTGATACAATCTAACCACCATCTCATATAAAGGAATGTGCCACAAGGGGAGCCACTTCTATGCTATTTCTAGCACATACTGTCAAACAGAACTGTGATGGACGGTATTTAAAGTGTGTGTTGGGGGGTGGGATCAGAGGTAGAATCAGCTGTCTACCTCAATCATTCTCCAACTTAATTTCTGAAATATGGTCTCTCACAGAACCTGAAATCTGAAAAGTTGGTCAGACTAGCTTGCTACCAGACCTCAGGACCTCTCCTGTCTCTGCCTCCCTGGAATCACAGAAGTGCTCAGCTGCCATGGGTTTTTCTGAGGATGCTAGAGACAGAATTCAAGTCTTCATGCAAGTACTTTATGGACGGAGACATCTCCTCTTTATCATTTTATTTTAAAAATATCTGTAACTTCAATAAAAATGTTATTACTATTAATTTTTAAATAAACAAGGCAGACAAATAAACTTTCCCAATTACAGCCTTTGGTACCCACCTCATGAGACACCTATCTGTAGACACCTTTATTGTATAATAGCATGTAAGCACTTCTTAGTCCTAGCCTACTTATAATGTAGCTTTCTCACTGATCCACCCTTAACCATCCTTAGTCCCTGGTATAACCATACATTGTAGGCTCAGTTTCCAACAGATCCACTTTTTCAGGTCCCATGCAAGAGGCCTTGTGGGATTGATCTGCCTGGCTTATTTCACTTAATGTAATGCTTTAGTAAATGGCAGACTTTATTTCTAATTACAGAACAGGAATCCATATGCACATATATACATATATCATACATATTTTTTTATCCTTCCACTGGATAAGACTGTTTCCATTTCTTGGCTATTAAAAATACTGCTATGATACAAATATCAGTACAGATATCTCCTTGACTTACTAATTTCATTTCCAGATATATAACCAGCAGTGAGACTGCTGGTCCACATGGTAGTTTTATCTTGACATATTTGTGGAATTTCCACACTCCATTCTGTAATGGCTCCGCTAATAACATTTTCACTAATAGTCCATTAGGATTTTCTTTACTCTGCCTTCACTAGTACTTGCTGTTCTTTGTCTTTTTTATAATACCTATAATATATACTATATATTTATATAAACAATAATAAAAATCACTCTATTTTTAAGTTTTAAAAAAATCTTTTAAATTAGATTTGTTTATTTGAAGGTGGGCGAGGAATGTATCCCACAGCACACATGTGGAGGGATTGCTTCTCTCCTTCACTGCAGCACTCAGGGCTCAAGCTCATGTTGCCAGGCTTTGTGGCAAGGGTCTTTGCGCACTAAGCCAACTCTCAGGCCCTGAACCATTCTACGCGGAGTGAGGTGGCTCCACTGTGGTTTGATGTGTGTTTCCAGAAGAGCAGAGCCCAGAAAGAGGCCCACAAGTGTGATTAGCTGACTCACAAACAAGAGAAACTGCACGCACTGGGACGTGGGCATCTTTTCAACTCACGCTAAAGCTTCTGGATGCCTGCTATATTTAAAACTACCAACCCCATTTGAGTTTTGATTTTTAAAGACAGTTTCACTATCTAGCCCATGCTAATCCTGATACCCGTGATCTTCCTGCCTCAGCCTCCTGAGGACTCAGATCACAGGCATGCCCCGCCACATCTGGATGAACCCTGATCTTTTATCTCCTGCTGTTCAATCATCTGAGATGAACTGTAGATTTAAACGTGAAAGAAAAAACAATAAAAGTTTCCAGAAGAAAATGCCAAAGAATGTCATTATCTTTGGAGTAGACAAAGATTTTTAAAATAGAACAAAAAATACATTAATCATAATTGAAAAAAATTATACATTAGATTAAACTTGACTTCTAGGTGTCAGAAAACACTAAGAATGATAAGTCAAGACACCGAGTGAGAAGTATTATTTGGCTAATCAAAAGGTCTGACCTATAATACATTTTTTTCAAAAGTTACTAGTTAGGAAAAAAGTAAGAAAAAAAAGGGCAAAAGAGTGGAACAGAAACTCTACCAAAGACAGTACTTAAGTATACAATAATCATATGTAAAAGATGTTTCACATCTTTAGTCATCAGAAAAATTAAACTACAGGGAAATACTACTGCTGAGTTCCCACAATGGTTAGATGAAAAAGAACTGTGACCAAAAGTACAGTTCACGATTGATGTGAATACAAACTGGCACCAGAATTTTGAAAAACCAGTAATTAACCTATCAAAATCAAGTATCTGTGCACCTTTTCATCCTGATATTCAAATGATAGGTAGACTTCAACACAAACACATATGCACATCAAGCACATTAACAAAAATATTCAGAGCCCCTACTGTAACAACACCAAAGTAAAAACAACTAAAATGTCCACTTATAGTAATTAGGACAATTATGATACATACGTACAATGGAATACTACCCAGCAGTAAGAAAAATGAACACGCTATTACAAGATGGATGCCACAAACATAATACTGAAAGGAAAGACATAACAAAACATGTACCATTAAATGTGAGTTCAAAATATGTAAGCCTTTTGTCTGAATTCAGTATAATAGTTGCCTGGGTGTTGATGTGTTGGGGCTGGAGAAATGGCATGATGAGTAAGAGCATTCACTGCTCTTCCAGGACTGGGCTTCAATCCCAGAACCCACATGCGGCTCACAGCTGTGTGCAACTGCAGTTCCAGGTATCCGACGCAGTCTTCTGACATCCCCGGGCTCTTTCACACACATGGTACACATACACACACTCTGGCACACACACACATACACTTAAGATAATTTATAACTGTATTCATTTACATGTTAGAGTTCAGGGAGATTGGCAGAGTAGTGATAAAGAATCGTTTGAGAAAAACCTCTAGCTCCTTTCAGCTCTGAACTCAATGGGTCTGTTCACTTCCTGAGTATTCATCTCTAATGATACACTTGTCTGTGTACACATTATCCTTCAATAAGATTTATGGGAAGAGGGATCAGTTCCTGGAGGGAAACAGGTTAAGAGACACAGCTTTTAAAACTACATGGGCTGTACACCTGCAATTCCAGCAATTAGTAGGTAGAGGCTGGAGGATCAGGAACTCAACTCCAACCTCAGCTATATAAGAGACTAGAACACTCTGGGCTTCACCAGCTCCTATTTCTAAAACAAACAAATCAACACCAGAACAGCTCTCACTGGGAGAACAAGAGAGTAGAAAGAACTGATCTAAGTAAGTCTGTTCACTTTTTTCTAACATGTTAGTCTTCAGACTCCAGTTTCATTAAACCAATACTTAAGGGTAAGCCCAAAGCTAGTCCCACTCTGAAGACAGCCTCAGTCACCTAGGCTTTTTTGTCTGATTTGATCTCTTTGATTTTTCCTAAGCTTTCAATAAAAGAAAACGAAGTAAAATAAAGAAAGAAAAGAATACAGCCAGGTGTGGTGGCACACACCTTTAATCCCAGCACTCTCGAGGCAGAGGCAAGCAGATCTCTGTGAGTTCGAGGCTAGCCTGGTCTACAAAGCAAGTTCCAGGACAGCCAAGGGTATGCAGAGAAAGAAAAAAAAAATTAGTTAAATTAAAAAATAAAGGAATTCAATGTGAGGAAATTATAAATGAGAAGTTCATTATATATTTTTGCTCCACACTAAATAAGTAAGAGGATTTGATAAAGGAATGTGGATTTTGCAAAGATTCTAAGAATCAAAAGCAGTCCTTGTAGATGACAGACCTGGGGTCAGAGCCACAGCTAGCAACAGAAAAGCAGCATTTGCCTAGAACTGCCTATGCGGTTTACCTGAAGAAGACTGAAAAGACAATGGCAACCAAGCTCAATGGCTCCTGAGATCCACACACTGGACCTGTTAACAAGTCCAGCTCCTCATTTTATTTAATAACTAAAGCAAAGTTTTCATTTTATAAATATTACATAAAATGAAAACGTTTTTTCATTACATTTTATTTACTTACTAGGGGAGGCACATGTGGAGATCAGAGAAAAATCTACAGAAGTTGGTTCTCTCCTTCTGCCCAGTGCGTCCCAGGGAGCAAGCTCAGGCAGTCAGACTTGGCAGTAAGTACCTTTACTCACTGGGCCATCCTTTCAGCCACCGTGAGATGAAAGTCTTATCATTTACTGTAATTCCTAAATTCATTTTTAAAATTAACTTAAAAACATCAACATTAATACATGAATGTGTTTATCGCATTAAGAATTATTGAAACACACTGGCAAAGTATGACAGCAAGAACATTTGTGATATTGTGCAAACAACTTGAAGTCTAAGAAACATAGTATAAAACTTGCCATCTAGCCCAGTAAGTGACAGTAGGTCACTTACACACATTAATGACAAGAAAAAATGACCTAGGCGGCAGGACTTCCCCCTCTCCTTCTACCACTCTCATTCCTCAATATTTACCCACTGTTCGAAGTCCCTCAGCGTTGGAGTATTCATTTGTAATTATTGTATGTCTCTTCATTGCTAAAAATACACTAAAGTATACCAATATTTAACTACTTTAAAGTGTAAATAAAAGCATGCTACAGTATAACTTACTACTCAATAAATGATAGACTACATGCCAGTCCTGACTCAGCCCTGAACCCAGGAGCTCTCAGACAAGTTACTATCTGGAATTCTACAAAATGAGATGGCTAGTAATGAATGCTCTACTGCTTCCTTTCCATTCTAAAAATATGTAAATTCTAGTTCTCAAATATGCTGTTGAGGGAATATCCCTCATACATACATTAAAACGTAAATACTGCCCTATTTTCCAGGCTACTGAATGCTGCAGAATACACACCCAACTCACTATTGGGAACATCAACTGAAAGAAAACACTCCAGCAAAGGGAAGGCCCAGGATAAAGAGGAGATTTGTTCTAATCCTAGTAGTGCTAACAACTTCAGAATAGTCTATTAGCTAATCTTGCAGTAGAGAAAGATCTCCCGGAGACTTTCTCTATCCTCCCCATAAACTAGAATGTTACATCAGTTACTACCACCCCCAGGGGAAAAAAAACAAACAAACCAACAACTATAGTCAGGGGCTGGAGAGATGGCTCAGAAGTTAAGAGCACAGATTTCTCTTTCAAAGGAATTTCCAACACCCATATGGCAGCTCAAAACTGTTTGTAACTCTAGTTCCTGAGGACCCCTCACACAGACATATACATAGGCAAAACACCAATGCACATAAAATAAAAATACATTTTTAAAAATTAAAAAAATCAACTATAGTCAACCGACTCTAGTCTGAACTTCCCTTCACCTTTGGTTCGGTGACAAAAGGCACTGGCTTTTAGACAGGCCACACTTAGAATTCTGCCCTCACTCCAGCTACATGACTGCACATGCACAGTTCAGGAGTTAAGCAAAGGGTGTCTTGCATCTTACGTCATTAGTGCGCATGGTGTGGTCACGCAATTAGCGTATGCGTGGTGTAGCTCCATAAGCCCGCTTCACCAGGAGCCCTTAAAAAGCAGGATGCAGACCCCACCCTCTCTCTGCTCTGCTCTCTCCCCCCCACCTCACTATCATTCCCTCTGCTCTCCGCACATGCTCCCCCACCCCCTTCCTCCTAATAAAGCTCTCCGCTACTAAGCAACCAGGTTCTGTCATGACCATGACCTTCCCACTGGTAACCATCAGCGCCACCAGCACCATTTTCATTCATTTCACACACATCAACTTAAAAAGCCTCAAACTCCTGAGTATTTGTTTCCCAGCTGGTAGACTGTTTGTGAAGGATTAAGAGCTATGACCTTGTTGGAGAAGGTGTGTCACTGGGGGATGGGCTTTGAGGTTTTAATAGCTCAAGCCAGTCCCTGTGTCTGTCTCCTGCCTGCCACCATAGTCCTCACCATGTGTTTTATATGTTGCCTTGGTGATGGTGTCTCTTCACAACAACAGGAGGTAAGTAAGGCAAATATGCACTAATGTTCTCACATAATTACACACTAAGTAGTGATTGCTTCGTATCACAATCGATTTTATACCAGCTAGCATGTATTTTAGCACCTACTAACTTGATGGACCCAGTGCTAAGCACTTATAGGGCATTACAAAGATGATAGTTGTAGGTAGTTTACAGGTTTAAAAGAAACTATTTTAAGAACTGGAAAATACCTAGTTAATTAATTTTACTTGGTCCAAGTGAAATCCTTGTCCAAAGAAAAAGGGGGATGTGTGTGGGGGTGGGGGTGGAGGATAGACCCAGAATCTTAAGTATTTCATTAAGTGATTTTTAAGTAGAATAAAAAAGTAGAAATTGAAATTTAAAGTTAAAAATTCACATCAAGAAGTTACTCCCAAACAGTTTCACTGTAGTCTTACCTTTTTACCTAAAACCTACAGTAAAATTAAGAGGAAAAACACAAGTCTACCTAAAAATGTACAATTAAAAGCTATTAAAAAAAAATCCCAAAAAAACAAAAACTAAAAACCTCTTACCTGAGCATGAAAATTGGACATAGTCGTTGTCTCTATATCTTTCTTTCCCAATATCTCCATTTTCACTGGTGAATTGGGGAAATTATATGAAAAGTAGTCTAAAAAGTCAGGTAAATAAGTAGCTGCCCCATGAACAATACCCATTACATAGAAAGCTGCAGAACTTTCATTTTCACTGAACACTAAACCCACAAATTCTTCTGCAAATCTCTGCATCTCCACAGGAGACAGGCGGGAGAGTTCATCACTGTAGGCATGGATGACGGCCGCACCTCCATTAGGCTGGTGTTCAATATGAAGGAGCTGCTTGAACTCCAAAGTGTCCAACCTTTTAAGGTTCTTCTGAACTCGTGGTTCCTTTAATGAGACAAATGGAAATTCACTGTTATCAGGAATTTTGGAATCACGGTTCTTGGTATCCAAATGTTTTCCAATGTGATCCTTTATGTTATCATTTAAGATGCCTCTGGCTTCTTGATCTTCAGCATCAGACAGCAGTCCTGAACACATGGTCTGAATAGATCTGCTATACATTTTTGGACGCTTTCGTTTTTCATTCTCTTTGTGTTTCTTTTTCTTTTTCTTCTTTACTTTTTTAATTTGTAAGTCTTCTACACTTGTTTTTGGTTTCTCCTTCCCACCTGTTGGGAAAAATTTTTTTTGAAACTCCATATTTTTAATTACTTAAAAAAAAAAACATGCTTTTAGGAATTGTTTTGTAATAAATAAATTTACTTCTGACAATTCTGAAAAATCACTGAGAATTCGTTTTCTATTCAAATTTTATTTTGTCTTTCCTTCTCTCTCATCCATTCTCTGCCTTTACATACACACAGAGACACCAGGCTCGAGACTGTCAATGAGACGCAGCAGGTGCTGAATGCTCACCCAAGTCATGAGTGAGTCCAAGTTTCAGAAATGTAAAAAGCATAAGCTCAGAAATAAACGTGAGCAATACCCTTCAGATAGTTCTCATGGATATATTATAAAGTTTATTTTATCTGAAGTTTTAAAAAATCAAATCCAGCCAACCAGCAGTGGTACATGCATTTAATTCCAATACTCAGGAGACAGAGGCAAGCAGATCTCTGTGAGTTCAAGGCTCCCCTGTCTACAAAGAGAGTTCCAGGACAGCCAGAGCTGTTACACAGAGAAACCTTGTCTCAAAAAAAAAAAAGAAGAAAAAAGAAAAAATCATATCCAGAGGCCAAGGAGACTCATAAATCACAAAGTCAGAAGCATTCCCTCAGCTTCTCCTTTCCTCCTCAGTGAGCTACAAAGTTCTAGTCAAGACCCAGCAGGTACCCTACAGGAGATGACAAATCAGAATCCTCTCTCATACACTGTGTTCCAGTGATGCCCAGGTGCTAGGTAAAGGAAAAACAAAAGAGAAAGACATGAGAGGAGAAGGGCAATGTAACTTAGACACTCAAGAATTTCTGTCAACGAAGGTAGCAGATTCTGGATCATAATCCCAGAAATTCCAGGAATAAAAGACTAACCTAACGCACACAGGCTGCTTAATTAGAAAACTTATTATGTACACAAAAGCACACATATCATTTACATACACACAATAAATATTTTTCTATTTTTCTTATATAGAAATAAGCAGACTATGAAAATGCTTATGTGTTACAAAAGTTTCCCAAGATAAATATAAAAAGGACAACAAAGTAACAATTCAGAAAAGAAGACATTGTTCCCGCTCCTTTCTTTCTGTTTTTGTTTGGAAGAGGGATTGTTTTGTTGAGTAAATCTGTGTACCACACCCATGCCTGGTGCCTTTGGAGACCAGAAAGGGAGGTGAGATCCCCTAGAAACAGAGAGAGGTGTGAGCCTTCACATGCAGTGCTGGGCATAAACCCAGGTCCTCTGGAAGAGCAGCCAGTACTCTTGACCATGATTCATCTTTCTAGACCCCTTTTTGAGGAGTTCTGTTGTTCTGACTGTTAAGGCAAGATGGCATTGAACTCATAATGACCCTCTGACTCGGCCTGCAGGGACTACAGTGCTGAGGCTACAGGCCTGAGTCATCACACTCCGCTTTGCTGCTCTGCTCTTATGACAGGCCATAAAGAAAATTATCCCAACCTGCCTATGTGGGTGGAGTACGTATGCATTTTTTGAGATGAGTCTCAAACATGGTACACAGCTGAGGATAACCCTGAACTTGATCCTTCTTCCTCCTTTCCCACATCCTGAAATGATAGGCATGCCCTCCACACCCAGTATTATGCAGTGATGAGGACAAAATCCAGGGCTTCAGCATAGTAGGGTGTACTTCATCAACTGACCCACATCCCCAACTCTTAAAATGCTTCTTTTACATGAAATTTTCCATGTTCACATGTCTCTCATTTCTGTAGTTTTTATGACTGAGATGTTCTACCTATTTTCAAAACTAAATCTCTCAGGCCAGTTCCCAAAGATTTGAATCTCCAAAAGAACCACCTCCACCTAGTGTTTTTCCTTCATTCAACATTCTTTAACTTTTTAGTGTGTGTGTGTACACAAGCCGCTACGTGCATAGCACAACATGTGTGCTGCAATCAGGAGTTGGTTCTTTCTTTCCATGTAGGTTCCAGAGATCAAGGGATCAAATTTCAGTCATCTAAGTCAGTGATTCTCAACCTGTGGGTCACGACCCATAAGATATCCTGCATATTAGATATTTTCTATTCATAGCAGTAGCAAAACTACAATTATGAAGTAGCAGTGAAATAATTTTATGGTCGGGGGTCACCACAACATGAGGAACTGTATCAAATGGTTGAAGCATTAGGAAGCCTGAGAAAACAAATTCTGTCTAGGTATGTACTTCCAAAACATCTGATCAGGTGACCATCTTAAAAACAAAAACTAGGGACTAAGCATGTTACTCAGGTGGTGCAATACTTGTCTGGAACGTAAAAAGCACCTGAGTCCATTTCCAACACTACATAAACTAGGTATGGCAGCATACAACTGCAGACCTGACCTCAGAGGTATGGCTACATATTAAGTTCTAGATTAACCTGGGATACATGAGATACTGTCTCAAAAATTAACAAATTACTCAAAAAAAGACAAAAAATAAAGAGTAAAACAGTAGAGTAACCAAATGAAAGAGCAAAGAAGTCTTAAGCAAAATCCAATAAAATAAGAAAAAAGTCTATCAATAAGATTAAAAATATAATTTAAAGGGTATATAGGTTGCTTGTTTGTGTTTTGGCTCTTTGAGACAGGTTTCTCTGTATAGCCTTGGCTGTCCTGGAACTCAGGGATCCACCTACCTCTGCCTCCTGAGTGTGTGAATTAAAGGCTGTGCCATCACCACTCAGTTTGGACATAGGTGTTAATAGCAATCTCAAAGCCCATAGTGGAAAATGCATGTAAATTACACAAATTAAACCATTTTGAAATAAAACCTCACTGCAATGAAAATGTTTAAAATCTAATTAAATTCACACTTAACATATTTTTGTATTAAAATAAACAGCTGGGCCGTGGTGGCGCATGCCTTTAATCCTAGCACTCGGGAGGCAGAGCCAGGCGGATCTCTGTGAATTCGAGGCCAGCCTGGGCTACAGAGCGAGATCCAGGACAGGCACCAAAACTACACAGAGAAACTCTGTCTTGAAAAACAAACAAATGAATAAATAAATAAGCTGTAACCAACTACATTACTTTGAAATAAAATAGACAACATTTAGTCTATTCCCTAGTGTTCAGGATGAACCAAAAAAATATTACAACAATCAGCAACTTAAAATGCAAACTAACAAGTCAATAGGAGACTCTCATGATGGACATCAAGGAGCTAAATTATTCTGGCAAATTGCTTTGTAATTAACTATTACAGTGTGCAGAGGAGCTGATATGCCTAAGACTGCTTGTTAGGCTGGCCCTTGGCTGGGATTTGGAAACTTGAATTCTGAAGAGTTCCTACAGAAAATAGTGCTTCACTGTTTTCATCTTTACAGATAATATGATGTATGCTGAGGACTTGTTTTCTATATGCTGAGTGTTGGTTTTCCTTCTGGAAGTCTAAAATTTTGGTCCACAGTAGGCAGATGGTGTCGATGTACCTACTCCCAATAAACCCTGAGTCACTAATGAGCTTTCCTGGTCCAGGACACTCTAGGCATGCTGTCACAACTTACTGAATTAAGCATGATCCGACATAACTCCACTTAGAGAAGAGTCTGAGAAACGTATGCTTCATTTCCCACAGATATTACCCCATGCACATTTTCTTCTATGCCTATTTTCCTTTTATACCTTCATAATAATAAATCATATCACAGGACCAAGGATTATGCTGGGCCCTGTGAATCTTCCCACTTCTTTCTTCACAGAACCTGAATGTAGGCTTGGAAATCCCCAAAGAACAGAGGTAAAATGTATTCTTTACATTAAACCAAACTAAGGAACTAGCTTGTACTGGAAAGATTTTAAGAACATTATATAATCTCTCTGTTTCTACATATACAATTCTTTGGTGCTTATATAGAAAATTTTCAAGTACCTTAAGGAGTTATCATTTTGATTATCAATACTCTTGTTTCACAGTAAAAATACTGAAAGTTCATATTACTCTAAACCTGTAACTCTAACAAAACCCACTGATTGTGATATAATAAAAGCCCCTGAGATAAACTTAGAACAGAAAACAGAACTGCTGTCTAAGGAACGTGGACAACTCTCAAATTATGTATGACTCAAAGTAAAAGGATGCTGGAGTGCAGAAGAGACAAGGACACACAGACTGGGGTGGGAGAGGACTCTGCACATGGGGGTGGGGAGTGGGGGTGAGAGAGGACTTCGCATACACAGACAAGGACACACAGAGAGGACTCTGCATACACAGACAAGGACACACATGGAGGGGGGAACCACACGACACTCCGAATACACAGACAAGGACAAGGACAAGGGGACAGACACACACTACACACACACACACACACACACACACACACACACACACACACACACACGGCAGTGATGGGAAGGACTCCACATACACAGACAAGAACACACCCATGGGGTGGGGGGACTCCATATATGAAGACCTAGGGGTTGAAGCGGGGGTGCCAAACTGAAAGCAAAAGAAACAGGAACAGAAAAACGCAGACACACATTCAACAAGGGATAACAGACACCCACAGACAAGAGAAGAACTCATAAAAACAAGCACATCGATAGCAGTACAGCAGAGAGGTAGTGTCTACGTGACCCTAGTGACTCGGCCTTAAAAGGCAAAGGGCCAAGAGCTTGGGCCAGCAAGGGCTATACAGCAACCTCCAGGATAGCCTGAGAAGGCCTGCCTAAAAGAAAAGGAAAGGAGGTGGGAGGGAGAGGAGGAGAGTCGGAAGGAGAGGGGGAGGGAGGGGAACAGAAGCATATGCTTTGGGTGGCGATTATAAAAACTTGCTTTAAAAATAAACAGATCGCTGGGCGGTGGTAGTGCACGCCTTTGATCCCAGCCTACAGGCAGAGGCAAGCCAATCTCTGTGAATTCAAGGCCAGCCTGGTCTACAGAGTTCTAGGACAGCCAGGACCACACAGAGAAACCTTGTCTCGAAAAAACAAAAAATAAATAAATAAATAAGTGTTCACTGATAATAATTTCTACCAGTAACCTCCGTATATCTTTTAAGGTAACAAAGTAAAAAATAAATTTTACCCAGGAAAACTGGATGTTTTTTCATATCTGATATAGTAATAATGCATTCAACTCTATTACCATGCACAGAATACAGAAGCAATAACAGCTTACTGAGAAGCAATTTCGGTTTTTAGGTCTGCATGGGTTTACAGGGTGGTAAAAGCATGGGTGGGGGCCAGAGGTGTCACCCTCAAGAACACCATCGGCCTGCTTTAAAGAAAGGTCTCTTATGAACAAGGAGCTCACAAACTAGGCTCGACTAGCCAGAAAGTGCCAGGATTCCTCCTGTCTTCATTTCCCCAGCAATGGAACAACAAGAGGGCATCACGATGCCGATTAACTTTCACATGGGGTCTGGAAATCAAACTAAGATCCTCATGCTAAAGGAAAAAACACTTCACAACAGATCTATATCCTGGCTCAACAACTGTTGGGGAATATTTGTTTACACTGTAAAGATGTGTCTTTGCCAAGGTGCCTTCTGATTGGTTTAATAAAGAGCTGAATGGCCAATAGCTAGGCAGGAGAGGATAGATAGGCGAGACTTTCAGGGAAAGAGAGGAAGAGGAAGAGGAATCTAGGTGCACGATTTTACGAGCAGACTTGGCACAAGTCTGATGTACAGTACTAAGAGGTAACCAAGCCACGTAGATTTAAAAAATATGGGCTAATTAAGTTATAAGAGCTAGTTGAGAAAAAAAACCTAAGCTAAGGCCAAGCTTTCATAACTAATAAGTCTCTGTCATTATTTGCAGGCTAGCAGTCCAAAGACAGCCGACAAGAAAGCTTGCTACAAACAACTTTGATTTTTAACCCTACTGTGAGCTCTGGTGTGCTGTCAGTAACCTAGAACACTGCTCTTAACCTATTAGACCTGCTCATGAGTAAAACAGCTCACATAATGTAATGATAAAATTTTAAAATACTAAAATCAAAACATGTATTTTTTCTTATTACTTAATTTTAATTAAGTATGTAAGATGGCTAAAACATATGCACATGTTCAAAAATAGTTGGTGGACTTTGGTAAAGAAGGATGAGACCCACTAAATAACTTTATATAATGTATTTGTTCCTATGAACTAAGAGCAAGTAATCCCACTTTGTAAAACAATGACTTTCCTATTAAAATTTTTTCACATATATATAATTATGTATAATATACATGTACATATGTGTAGTCATACAAAACTTTATAGGGCTTTTTGTTTTGTTTTGTTTTCTTTTCTTTTAGTAACTTACATTTTTTTCCTTTCTTTTTTAAATTAGAGTCTTGCTATGTAACCCAGGTTAACCTAGAACTCACTTTCCTGTCCAAGCTGGCCTGGAACTTTTGATCCTCATGCTTCAGTCTCCTGAGCAGTAGGAGAGGGTACAGTTATGAGACACCATGCTCAGGTTCAACACACACACACACACACACACACACACACACAATCTTACTTGTTCGTTTGTTTGTTTATATGTGAGTGTTTTGCCTGCATGTATCTATGTGCACACATAGATACCTGGTGTCCAAGGAGGTCAGAAGAAGGCACTAGATGCCCTGAAACTAGAGTTACAGATGGTTGTAAGCCACCATGCTGGGACCTGACCTTGGGTCCTCTCAAAGGGCACAGTGCTGTTAACTACTCAACTCTCTAACCTCAGTTCAGTGAAAGTTTTAGGGAAAACACAAAGAAAATAAGATTCAGGGAGGACAAAGTTAGTAACTTCTACATTTTCAAATGTCTGTATGTTACAGCTTGTAACATTATAAAAGAAACCTATGAGGAGAGAATAAAAGATAGATGCGGAAAAGAACAACGTGGCACACTAAATACTAAGAGTATATTGCCTCTTACAAGCTGACCCCTTGCTCCACACCATCAACAACAGGTGATTCTATTCCCTGACCACGTCCACACAATGCTCAACAGATTAGTTTTGCTGGATAGTAAAAGCCAACACAAGGCACTTACAAAGACAGGATCACTTTTCCAAATGAACCGTGCTTTTACTAGTGTGACTACCTATATACTATATACTGAGGAGAAAGGACAATGTTGGTTTTGTTGCTTTTTAATCCCAAAATTATCCTTTCAAAGACGTTTCCAAGATTACTATCTACTTGTTGAATGACTGACATTCCAAACTTCTACTCACATAACCTTCACAGCAATATAAATTATTACCTACCTCCACTGTACAGTAATCATTTCCTTAAGATTTCCTAGTCATCCTAAAGGTTACAAATTAATTTCTAAACCTACTTCATTCTTTTTGTTTGTTTGTTTTCATCACTAGCTTCATCTTTACTCAGTTCAAAATGTCTCCTAAATTTTCCATCTACTTCAAAGTCAAGGTAAATATTGCATATTCCTAGAAAATTCTCAGTTCAATAAGGTATTTTCATATATAAGGTTCTCTAGGGATCTAGTCACCAATGAAGAATATATGAGCTTAAGTACTCTGAGGCCACAGATTATTACTCTAATAGCATAAATGTGTATCACTGCACATTCAAATAAAGAACAGAACTGGCTAAACCAATAGGGTGCAGTTAAGTAAATATTTGGAGTATTAATCACTAGCTGCTTCACAGCATAACTGCAGTTATTCACGTCCTGCCTCTAAGGCTCACAGTCTAATTCCACAGCACAGTGGGAACCTGAGAGCAGGGATGGGCTTTGTTCCCTAGTACTGCATCTGTCATCCTAGCACCTGGGACATGGAGGCAAGCACATCACAAGCGCAAGTTCATTCCCGTATATCCAGTTTGAGGCCAACCTTGGACCCATGAGACCCTGTCTAAAAAACAGAACAACAGGGGGCTAAAGAAATGGCTCAGTGGTTAAGAGCACTAGTTGCTCTTGCAGAGGACCTGAGTTCAGTTCCCAGCACCCACATGGTGGTTCACAGCCTCCTGTAACTCCAGTTTCAGGGGACCTGACACTTCGTTCTGGTCTCATCAGCACCAGGCACAGACACAGAACAAATACACAAGTGCAGGCAAAACATTCATACATGTGATTTCTAAAAAAAAAACTTGAAAAAATAAATAGATAAAACTACAGCTAGGCATGGAAGTACACGCCTTTAACCCCAGTACTCCAAACACAGAGGAAGGAGGATCTATATGACTTTTAGGCCAGACTAATCTACATATCAAGCTCCAGGCCAAGCAGTTACATAATGAGACTGTCTCAAAAATAACATAAAATAAAACAACAAGAGTAACAAAACTATAGGGGCAAAAGAAACTGAACAAAAGGATTGAGAACATTAACCAGGAAGTCATCACCTAATTGGGGGTGTATTTCTTTTAAGGTGTAAAGAATATTACAGGAAGGAAAATTCTGGGGTTGGAGAGCTGGCTCAGTGGTCAAGAATATTTGCTAGTCTTCAAGAGGACCTAGGTTCAGTTCCCAGCACCCACACTGAGTGTTTCACCACCACCTGTAACTCCAGCTCCAGATCTGACACCCTCTTCTCTGATCCCTGAAGATACTGCATACACGTGGTAAACATAGTACACTCAGGCATACATACATAAAATAAACAAATCTCTGAATAAAACATTCTGACCTGTTATTATATAAAGAAACAATATTTGCAAATATGACAAAGAATAAAATGAAAATGAAGAGTCCACATTTATTCTAAGTAATATAAATTAGTTATTGTGTTTCATATCCAATATAATGGTGTTTTTTCTCCCTTGTTTATTGACACTCAAATTCAATCTGAAATTAATGGAAGTCAACAGGTTTTGATCAACAACTGTCAATCTAATGGAATAGCCAATGCCATCCCAACTGCCTCACAAGAGAACATCACTGATTCATACCTTACAACCTAGGTGAATTGGAGATTGTTCTTATCTCTAATGGAACATAAGTTCTCGTTTTTTTATAGGATTTATTATGTTGCTGCCCAACACACTACCCCAAAATTCTTCTCCCCACCTTTTCTCATGTACAAACATTAACTGAACACAGTTTAACAGAGAAACAAGAAACAAAGAGGACATGTTGGGTTTGTTTGTTTGTTTGGTTGGTTGGTTGGTTAAGACCAAAAAGAATACTCTTGGCCCCAGGAGGTGGTGGCGGCGCACGCCTTTAAACCTAGTACTTGGGAGGCAGAGGCAGGCAGATCTCTGTGAGTTTGAGTCCAGCCTGGTTTACAGAGTGAGTTCCAGGACAGTCAGGACTACACAGAGAAACCTTGTCTTAGAAAGAAAACAAAACAACAACAAGATACTCTTAAGCAAGCAAGAATCAGAATAAAACAGTACCCCTCTGGTTTAGCTCAGGTGAAGAGTTCCTCTCAGCCCTGCTCTATGATGTAGTGATTATGCTCTAATATCTGTAAGAAGGGCATTTGTCACCATCCCTATCGTGCCAAAAATTACTTTAGCCTTTTATTTCAAAGTACATAAATATGGTTAAAAACTATTAATGCATACACCAAATTATACAACTTATTTTTAAAATAATAATCTGTTTAGTGAAGCTTAACCATGAAAGCTTTTATGACTCATTAAATATATACACCAAAGCATGTCACCATGCAGACGACAATCCCTAACACTAGATTTACTCTTCACTTTTACAGCATTCTTATTCTTAGCAAAAATCTGCATCAAAAAACATTTCTTATTTTAATATCTTGGCTAGTAAGTATACTGAACATCATAAAATGTAGGAAAAGTTCAGTGAATATAAACTTACTTTTCAGCAAAATCTTTACATCTCCATTTTCTTTCTTGATCTCACTCATTACTTTATACTTCTTTTTTTCTTTTTCTTTCTCTTTAATTTTGTCTTTGATTTTATCTGAAAAGACAAAAAATACTTAAAACTGTTAAATTTTTTTTTCTCTATGAACTTTAGTTCAATTTAGTATAATACATAAGAAAGCTGAGTGATTACGCACGCCTTTGATTCCAGCACAGAGGGAGGCAGAGGTAGAAGGATCTCAGTGAGCTAGAGGCCAGCCTGGGCTACATATTAAGTCCAGGGTAGCCAAGGGCAACATAGTGACACCTGATCCCCCACAAAAGACAAAACAACAAAAGAATAAAAACAAAAAAACACAATACACATAAAAATCATGATGACTGGAAAAAAAAAAAGCCTTTTTTTTTCCTTTCTCAGTTTTAGGACAAATTTCTACATTTCTTTCACTGAGCATACCGATCAAAATTTATCATTGTACATTTAATTTCAATGATTATTTCAATGATTATTCAATGATTTTTACTCATTTCATGTCAACCAAAATACAGGATTGATTCAAATTACATAAAACAACAGGCTGTCTTTACTGGAGCAGGTAAGAGGACTGGGAAGTATTGCTCTGAAACTGAGTACATTCGTGTCGTTAACAAACTGCCAAACCTGAGGGAATGTCGGTGGAGACCATCCTCACAGGATTATCACATGAATTAAATGAAGAAAATGACCATACAGAGCTACAATAAGACCAGATACTAGCTCCCTTACCCTTCCACGTTTTAGGAAGAACATGGCTAGCTAGTAAAACTATGATATTAAATTATGGGGCATAAAAACTTACTGATCTATATCCTAAAAAATCTGAACAACTTTATGAAATGCATACTATCCTGTTGTGGAACAATCCTTTTCTACATTATGAATATGTATTATTCTTATTGGTTAATAAAAAGCTGACAGGTCGGTAGGGGCTGGAAGTTACATGGGAAAGCCAAACTGAGAATGCTGGGAAGGAGAAGGGCCGAGTCAGGAGTCGCCAGGCAGACACAGAGGAAGCAAGATGAGATTGCCACACTGAGAAAAGGTACCAAGCCACGTGAGTAAGCATAGATAGGAATTATGGGTTAATTCAAGTGTAAGAGCTAGTAATAAGCTTGAGCTACCGGCCAAGCATTTATAATTAATATAAGCCTCTGTGCAGTAATTTGGGAAACAGCTGCCAGGTATGTGGGAGTTGCTGGCAGGACAGAAACTTCTGCCTTCATTATCTTATTAACTGTTGTTCAGTCAATTTCCTATGAATCGTCAAGGATAAATATATGCAGAATGAAAACAAAGCAATACAGCCCTTGCCTTCAAGAGCTTATTATTATTACAAAGCTATATTGAAAGCACATAATCTTGTAAAACAACACAGATTTTACAATGTTTGTGAATACTGCATAATCCCTTAAAAACTTCTCCTTACTTTCTTTTCCTAAGTGTTACCCTAATCCAAGCCATAATCACATGATAACTAGAATGCCAGTCTCAATCAGATATTACCAGCAGAAATATAATGCCATTTGCAAATCTGCATTTTCCAGCAGCCACATTAAAGCATAATAAGCAACAGGTGAAATTACTTTTAATAACGTATTTTACTTAACCCAATATTTTACAGGCACACCCCTCCCTCTGTCTGCGTGTGTGCGTTTGTGTGAGTGTGTGTATGTGTGCATGTGCATGTGCGTGTGCGTGTGCGTGTGAGAGAGAGATTGGGAGGTGAGGGGTGGGAGCAAGTGTATACCACAGCATGCATGTGGAGTCCTTTTGTCCTTTAACTTTTACGTGAGTTCTGGATATTGAACTCAGGACACCAAGCTTGTGCAGCAAGTGCCTTTACCTGCTGAGCTAGCTCACTAGCACTGGGAAACTGAAAATCCCATCTTAACTGCCTCCTTTAAATTTCATCTAATTCTCTAACTTGGTAGATAAAGTGAGGGTGCATGCCCAGAAGACAAGATCTCAGACCCTTGGTCTTGGTTGTAAAGTTTATATGCTATCATTTCTCCATCTCCTCACAGGGAAGGGGTTATGAGGGAAAACAGGACCTTGGCATTGTTGTTTTCTTTAACACACTGTTCTTCAAAAGACTGGTTCTTCACCAGTTCTGATTGATTTATTTTCATGAGCAAGAATTCAGCCAGGTGTAGTGACTCACACCTTTAATCCCAGCATTAGAAAAGCAGAGGCAGGCAGATCTCTTAGTTCAAGGCCGCCTGGTCTACACAGTGAGTTCCAGGACAGCCAGAGCTAAATAGTGAGACCCTGTCTCAAAAGAAAAAAAAAAAACAAAAAACAAAACAAAAAAAAAACCAGTATTCTCATTGTAATCCTTAGAATGACAGCAAGAATTCTTCTACTGTAAGAACAACACGCTGTTTGAAAAGTCAAACACAGCGTAAGGACAATTTGATTTAGAAAGTGTTTCAAAGGTATCAAGGTATCGAGACAGTTACTGGCTGTAACTGTCTTGAAAAGATCAGAACGAAACTGGCATTCAGAAACAAACCACAGTACAGTAGCTGATGTCTGACAATGCAGCGAAAGTAATGGGAAAGGACATTTTCAACAGACAGCACCACAACTGGCCAGTCAAGCTCAGAACAAAAGAGAATCTATTCAAACTCCCAGAAGACATCCAAGATCTACATGCAGTGGCAGCTGGTGACACTGCAAAAGTAATGTCAAAGGGAAAACTGGCAAGCTGGATTCATTAATGTTCTTCAGAAGGCACTATCGAGAATAGAAAGGCAAACCACACAAGGGAAAACATAACTGTCAATTACTATTAGCCAATGTAGACTCATCCAAAGATCAGGGACAAAGCCACTGAAAGGGGTCAAACACCTCACATTAAAAAATATATAGAAGGTTGTGCAGTGGTGGCGCACGCCTTTAATCCCAGAACTTGGGAGGCAGAGGCAGGAGGATCTCTAGTTCAAAGCCAGCCTAGTCTACAGAGAGAGTTCCAGGACAGCCAAGGCTACACAGAGAAACCCTGTCTCCAAAAACAAAAGAAATAAAATAAAATATATACATGTAAAGATATAGGAGTTCGAACTACAAAATGTCACTACGTAACTATTAAATTAGCCAAAATCCAGAACATTGACAGCATTGTTAAATGCTAGTAAGAAGTGGAACAACAGGAGTTCTCCCTCATAGCTAGTGGGAATGCAAGAAGACATGTGAGTGCTCTCATACCACACACTTTCCTAAGCAGCAATAAACTTCACTGCTTAGTTTTTATCCAAAAGACCTAAAACACATACATAAATAGTTATATCAGGTTCATAATTATCCAAAACAAAAGGAAACGATTAAGATGTCCTTCAGTGGATGAACGTAAACTCTGACATATCCAAGTGACAGGATATTCTTCAATGCTAAAGGAGAAAGGAGCTATGAAACCATGAAGACAGAAAACCTACATGAGTATTAAAACCTACATCAAAGGAAAGTTTAAAACACCACATACTACATGACTCCAACAACATAAGATTCTAGAAAAGCCTTGAGCTTGATAGCCACCTAGCAGAACTGGCATCTAGCAGAATTGGCAAGTCTTAGGATCCAATGAGAGAATCTATCTTAAAAGGGGGGGGGGGCAACCAAGATGGCTGAGCTGTAAAGCAGCTGACCACCTGGAACCCACATAAAGGTGGAAAGTGAGAACCAATTCCAAAGTTGTCCTCTTACCTCCACATGGGCACTACAGCACACATGCACACACATTAACAAAAATAATAAGGTAGTGGCTCCTGAGGAATGAAACCTAGATTGAATTCTCACCTCCACATGTACCCATACAACACACACAAAACAACAAATATGTCTAGAACAGAGCAGAAGCATAAATAAAATCTTCCTGATATAGTACATGAAAACAGAAACTATATGTATACATATATGTGTATATGTATACTTATATGAACACACATGTCTATATATATAAACATGTATGCATCTACAAGGAAAACTGTTTAAAATGTTACATATATTAGACAGAGGGGGGTGTTGATTTCTAAGTTGTCCTTTGTCAAATAGTGGCATGATCATTTCAGTCACTCAAGAATGTAAACAATGAGCTGTGCTCAAGTAAATTCAGGAGTAAAAAGAAAAAAAAGTAAAGTAAATAAAAGTAGAGGACATGTACACCTGGCTTAGAAGATAGCAGTCACTGTTAAGTGAAAACAGGATCATGCAAACCAAGGCCTCCACAAAAGGAACACAGGAACAGAGCAGAAATGAAGCAATGTGTATCTGTGTCAATGAAATAAAGACAATTTTAAAGACATCAAGATTAATAAAGCCTTACAGAAAAGGATCTTTGATCTGGGTTAAATTATTTGCAAAGTCTTATAAGCATTAGTTATTTTACTAAGACATGGGAAATGACTACGCTGAGTTAGGAGTTGATGATGTAGCTCAACTGGTAAAGCACTGGCCTAGAATGCATGAAGCCCTCTACTCAGTCCCCAGCACTGGATAAGCCACATGGGGCTCATGTCTGTAATCCCAGCACTGAGGAGGTGGAGACAGGAGGATCACAGCTCCAAGATCACTCTATCGTTACTTAGATTCATTACTCACATTTCAGTAAAAAGCAAGTTCTTCAAAAAGGTTCACTGGTGGCTGGAGAGCTGGTTCAACAAGAGCACTTACTGCTCTGGCAGAGGACCAAAGTTCAGATTCCCAGCACACACACGGTAGTTCATAACAATCTATAACCCCAGCTCCAGAGGGTCACACAGGCATGCACATGGTACACATATATGCATGCAGAGAAAATATTCATACACATAAATAAATAGATCTAAAAGAAAAAAAGTCTGAAAGACTAAAAAAAGACTAAAAAATTCATTTGAATTTATTTAAGTAAAAAATCATAAAAATTCAAACTGAAGTTCTTATGAAATATCAAAAGAAATCCCATGCTAAAGCTTTCAGCTACTATACATTTTTGCAGCAAAAGCTCAAACAGGCTTCATATTATCAGCTTTAGCTATCCTGGGTATAAGCCGTAAGTCAAGACCATTAAAGCAATTCATGAAATCAACTGATCTGAGCAACCACACTGCTAGCTCCTACATCCAGCCAAGAATAATCCACTGCTGAAAAAAGATCAGAGAGCAAGCAGGAAAAAGAAGAAAATGAAACTGGAGATGCAGAAGGGACAGTAGATGTACAAAATGACAGGAAAATTAAGAAAACATAGAAGATAAAGGAGATGAAGGATACTGTAGAAGGAACTCTATGAGCAGTGATTGGGGCAAGAAGGACTTCTCACAGCCTCTCTCCAGCAGATAGCTAAGCAAAGCTACCTACCCCAGCAAGTCACCCTTCTTCCAAGGACCTCTGTGGAACAGCACTGGCCTCCATCAAAATGTCTCACTGTATTTCAGTGATGCTAGAAATTCTCACAATCCTATCTTTAGAATTTAGCTTCGTCATCTCTCTTCTCCATACTTCTGTAATTATATGATTATCAAGTAAATGAATATCCAAATCTACCTAGACAATTCCTGCCAAACTCCACACCTTCATTTCCTTAACGTACTTATAACCAAACTGTCATCTTTCATTCTCTTTCCCGAGGGAAAAAAGGTCTCACGGAAGGTGGGAAGAAAGAAGCAAGGGTACAAAGTACATGAAGTGTGGGAGGAGGAGACATCACAGGTGAGGATCAACAAAAACACGTGTATGAAAACATCCTACCGAAATCCATTCGTTTGCTTGTTAATTTTTAAAAAGCTAAAACTATGAGTGTCTCAAAGGGACAACACACTAATTAAATCTCTTCAAAATAGTTAATTGTATCACTCTTGCTTAAAACAAATTAAACAAACCGACTTGCTTCTGCCTAACTAAAAAAAATAAAATGCCATTGGTGTTAGCTGGGCCTAGAAGTCCCACTACCTGGACTGAAGTAGATAGTTTTATAAGTCCAGGCTTGAGAAAATGGGGTATAGTTATGCCTCACAGAATAGCAAGGGATGCCAAGATTGGTATGAGACTTTCACAAGTTTCTTTGTTCTCTCACATGTTCTTTGAAAGATTACAGAGTAGAGAATGGCTGTCATTTTCTTTGGCATATTCCTACATATCTGACTATGTGAACGCACTAAATTTGCAAAGGAATGTATCTCAGACAACTCAGAGCAGCCTGAAAAGGACAGCTAGAACAGCTGGACAAAAGGGAGGATGGTAGGTTTGGCAGAGCTTTGTTTACAATGCATATCAAAGGCAAGCAAAGGAAGGGCCATTCTTTCCAATAAGGCCCAGAAACTCACTGTTTTCTCTGCAGTTTTTAGTTCTGTTCCACTGTATGCCATTCAAGAATTTCTGTAGAATTTCTTAATTTTCCTGTCTTTTCTTCCACCTCTCACCAATGCCATTCCAGACTGATTCCTTACCCAAATGTAATATCTCAACATTTTTGCTAATTACACTTAAGCATGCCTTTGCCAGCTGGGTGGCGGTGGTGGCGCATGTCTTTAATCCCAGCACTCGAGAGGCAGGCAGATCTGAGTTCAAGCCCAGTCTGATCTACAAAGCAAGTTCTAGGACAGCCAGGACTGTTAACACAGAGAACCCCTGTCTTGAAAAACCAAAGGAAAGAGACAGGGAGGGGAGGAGTGGAAAGGAAAGAAGGGAGGGAGGGAGGATGGATGACACTCCTAGCTGCGGTGGAGAAGAAAGCTTATTGTAGATAAGAAGGAGAATAGAGCTAGAGGCAGAGACATCTGGGACAGTACGTGGTGGATTTGACCAGCAAGCTGAACTGGGTTATGTGAAAGCAGGGAGGGGAGAGGGGAGAGCCAGGGGGCCAAAAGGTAAAATAGGCTGGCATAGACAAAATGGCTCGGTTACAGAAGAATCAGAGTAGTCTGGGTAGGTGGCGGGCTATGCTAGTCAGGAGGACCCTGTAACAGGTAGGGACTGAGGGATGATGGGAGAACCTGACCGGTGTCTGCTCTGCTATGTTACCAGGCACCTCCATTAGCATTTGGCCAGGGTTTGAGACCTAACTGTGTCTATCTCTACTAGTTTATGTTATTCAGTGTCCAATTAACTACAAATACAGTTTATTTTGCATGCCCCCTGCTCACAGCAGGCAATACATCTGCACTTGTTTAATTCCTGTAAGATGTAAGCAGAAGGACAAATTAAGGGAGTCATAACATAAAGTAAAAATCTTTTTAAGATTCAGAATTGGCCAGGCATGTGGTGCACACCTTTAATCTCAGCACTAAGGAGGCAGAGGCAGGTGGGTCTCTGTGAGTTTGAAGTCAACCTGGTAATGTAGTGAGTTCCAGGACTATCAGGGCTACATAGTGAGACCCCTGCCTAAAATTAAGAAAAAAGGGATGGGGGGTGGCGGGGGCGGGGGTGTGTGGTATTACTAGGAATGTAAAAGGAAATCTTTCCCATGAAAAGATAGATGTGATTTGACAGGCATGAGGCAGATAGTATTTAAAATACCTGACTCTTACCCCTCCTCTAGATGTGTTTGTTCATCCAAGTAGACAGAATTTGCTGAAAGGGTAAATGGTCTTTAAATCAGTAAAAACTGATACATACTAAGAACTCTGAGCTGAGCTGTGATGGCACACACCTTTGATCCCGAAACTTGGGAGGCAGAGGAAGGCGGATCTCCAGTTCAATGCCAGTCTGGTTTATATGGTAAGTTCCAGAACAGCCAGGGCTACACAGAAAATCCAAAACAAACAACAACAACAAAAGACTGAGAGATGGAAACATCTAGCTCCATTCAACTCAGCTCACAGGACTTGGAAAGTGCTGAACTGAGAGAATCTTGGAGCTCCTGTTACTCGTACACATAATATCCCAGGCTACGCAGACCTCTGAAGACTCTTTCATTTCTGTTATTCCATGATTCCTTTTCTTGATAAATGAGAAAAATGTAGCACAGCTACTCATGCAGTAACAACCACCTATATTTTATACAGTACTACAAAGTCTATCACTTAGTATTCAGGAACAGGAGAGCTGCTGTCAGAGGGATGACCCTCAGAGTTGGTTAAGACCACTTGCTGCTCTGGCAGGGGGCCAAGGTTCAATTCCAAGGATCCACATGACAACCCACGGACCAGATCATTTCCAGCTGCAGTTCCAGGGGATCCAATACCCCCTCTGGCCCCTACAAGCACCAAGCATACATGTTATACATGTATACACACACATATCTGTAAACAAACACTACTGTGCCTCATTATTCTCATCCATAAGAGATAACGGCATTTGTCTTTTTAACTTTATAAGGATTAAAGCCAGCATATACTTAAATTTCCCACATTGTACTTGATAACTAATAAAGTTGACAGCAGAATTTTACTAAGAACATAACATAACACAGCATAGCAAGAACAGTCATAGCAACAGAGAACTGTAATAAGAAACTTTGTTTATTTATGTTTATTTTAGGTTTTGAGGCCAGAAGAGGGCATCAGATCCCCTAGAGCTGGGGTTACCAAGGGTTGAGAGCGGCCATGTGGTGCTGGGGACTGAACCTGGGCCCGCAGCAAGAGCAGTCAGTGCTTTTCACTGTTGAGCTCTCCAGCCCCAAAAGTTTGTCTCGAAAAGTGAGGCAAAAATCCTTTTTCTATTTTCAATAGTCTACAAAACTAAGACATGAAATCGTAAGATGTTGTATGCAATATCAGTTACAGAATCATTCTGATCACTGAATCTTAAATAGACTAAAAAGCTGTTCTAGTAAATGTGGCCTCCAAGTAATTACTGTACTTGTTATATTAATGAGGACAACATAAATGAAAAAAAATTCTTTTTTTTTCCCTGAGACAGGGTTTCTCTGTGTAGCTTTGGAGCCTGTCCTGGATCTCGCTCTGTAGACCAGGCTGGGCTCAGAGATCCGCCTGCCTCTGCCTCCTGAGTGCTGGGATTAAGGGTGTGCACCACCACCGCCCAGCTTCAAAGAATTCTTATTCTATACTTCTTTTAGACAAAAGGTTCTGGGCCAGTGAAGATGTCTCAGCAGGTTAATACACCTGTCCCCAAGCCTGATGACCTAAATTCAATCTCTGAGTCCTGCAGGGTGGAAGAGTGCTTACTCCTCTGTCCTACACACACAAGAAAATAAATACACTGTAATCATAATTTTTTTTAAAGTCTAAGCTGGACAGTGATGACACACGCCTTTATCCTAGCACTTGGGAGGTAGAGGCAGGCAGATCTATGTGTGTTCAAGTCCAGCCTGGTCTACAAAGCGAGTTTCATAGTAGCCATAGTTGTTATATAGAGAAACTCTGTCTTGGGGAAAAAAACAAAAAAAACAAAAAAAAAAACACAAATAAACAACAACAACAAAAAATCTATCATGGCAATGCATGCTTTTAATCCCATTCAGGAGAAAGACAGATCTCTGTGAATTCAAGGCCAGCCTGGCCTACATAGCAAGTTCCAGAGGGCTACATAGAAAGACTGTCTCAAAGAAAAAAAGTTTACTTAAAAACAATAGCAAAAACTAAACATTCCATTTCCTTAACAGGCAGCCCCATCACTACACCCTTGGAGGAACACCGTGTGAGAGCGGCCTGAAGGCTAGGGCAGCTCTGCTCTCAGCCCTGTGAGCAATGCTGGTCCACTCATCTCGTGCCTCACTGAGTGCAGAATACAGGACTTGCTGCTTTTTCTCTTCCAACGACCACAAAGGTTAATGGGAATACACACACACACACACACACACACACACACACACACACACACACAGAGCCCTCAACCCCAGAGAGGACCCAGAAGGTAAACTATTCATTTTGTAGGCTGGTAAAATGGCTCAGCTTGTAAAATGCTTGCTGCACAAGCCTAGCAACCTGATTCATTCCCCTGAACCCACAGTAGAAGGAAAGAACAAACTTCCAAAAATTATCCTCGACCTCCAACATTTGCCATAACACTTGCTTCCATGCATGCACACTCGCGCTCTCTCTCAAACATACAGTAAATTGTTTTTGTTTTTAATTGCACACCTGCCTTCTCTTTCTTCCTTTCCTTTTGACAAGATCTCATGTAACCCATGTTGACCTTGAACTCCTGATCTCCTTGCCTCAGCTTATCAAGTGCTTGCAGGTTATGCTACTGTAACTAGCTCAGAACTGCTTTTAAGTTGCACAAGTCAGCAATGCCCCTCTACATTGTCCAAAGAGCCTAGACCCATTTGGTAAGCAGGCAAGAGGCCCCAGGAACACCAGCAAGTAGCGGGATATCTGGAACTGAGTCTCTTTTCTGCTCCTAGGAGGCAGCCTAGGGACTCAGTCTGAAGTAAGCTGTACATGTTTCTATGGCAAGAACTGTCAGTGGTAATGGGAAGCTGGAGACAGATGCTTCCCCTCCCTCAAGCATCTCCAAGTGTAGTTCCAGAAAGGCTAGTTGCCATCAGGCTATAGAAAATTAATCTCAGCAGTTTCCTGGAATAGGAGGACCTACAACTTGTACCTATCAATGGTCATGGATTTCTTGTAAGGATGGCCTATATGATGGTCTAAAAGCTAAGACCATCTAATGAAATACCGATTTTTATTTTTAAAAAAAGGGTCTCAGTTGGATGTAGTGGTGCACATCTTTAATCCCAGCACTCGGAGAGTGGCAAGTGGATCTCTTTTTGTTCCAGGCCAGCCAAAACTATATAGTGAGACCCTGTCTCAAACAACAACAAAAACAGGTAGACAAGGTCTCCATATAGTCTTGGCTGGCCTGGAATTAATAGGGATCCACCTGCCTCTGCTTCTCAAATGCTAGGATTAAAGGCACACGCCACCAAGCCCACCCAATGCTGAAATTTTGAAGAGACCCTCTGCTTGGAGAAAATTTGGCCCTTGATGATCACTTTGATAGTGCTCAAAAGTAGCACCTTAATATAGACTGTGCTCTAGCAGGACTGACAGGAACCAGACAACTGCTGACCTCCATGGCAGCAACGGTAGTAGAGCCAGTCTGCAGGGCTGTACCCTCTGGTTCAGTGTCCTTGAGTGGCACTCTGACAAATGTTGATAAGTTTGAGCTCGCTGCAGTTAACATCAATTATGTTCTCCTCCTTGAAGAGCACTTGCAAAGGACCTGGCTTCAGTTTCCAGTACCCACATCATGGCTCACAATCATCTATACCTCCAGTTCCAGGGGTTGCAACATGCTCTTCTGATCTCCACTGGCACCAGGCACACTGGTGGTTCACATATGAAAGCAAACACTCATATACATAAATCTAAAAGACCATTTTTTAAAATGTTCTCCATCTTGATGTGGTAACAGAGCTACCTGCAGCTATGGCAATGCCCCCCACAGTTTCCAATACCTGCCACTGTGGGTCCCACTTCTCTTACAGGGCTCCCTTTCCATGACAAATTCAAAGAAGTTTTACCCATAGCTCAGGCCTCTCCAGGATCAACATGAGCTGGGCCTCTTGAACCAGTCCAGGAACCTAATGACATCAGGGACACCCAAGCTTACCTTTTTCAACAGGACTACTTCCACAGGCAATTGGATGCCACTGAGCAGCTCTTCCCGGTTGGAAATCAGTCTTTCTCCACGTGTTTGATAGCCACTGGTAAACTGCCCACAACCCGGGCGCCGGAGTAGACAAGAGCCGAAGCCACAGCTTCCCAACAGCGGGCCAGCCTGGTACTGTGACTTCAGTAACTCTTCCACTTTGCTGCAGCACAGCTAGGGATGTGCAGATCAACAAAGGGCATGCTGATTGTGAACAGAACATCCAGGTTCTTGGGCATAAGGATAGTGCAACAAGCAGCACTAGGGATAGGGTTGTGCCAGTAGTTGTGGCTGTGGCTAAGTGGCTATCAGGCCAGCAGAACCAGACTGTGCTTAAAGCAATTGGTGAGATCCCATGGACCCAAGGGTAGCACTA
Source organism: Peromyscus eremicus (assembly GCF_949786415.1). Classification (NCBI taxonomy): domain Eukaryota; kingdom Metazoa; phylum Chordata; class Mammalia; order Rodentia; family Cricetidae; genus Peromyscus; species Peromyscus eremicus. Next base: position 3,266,238 of record NC_081418.1, on the reverse strand, counting down.
CAGCACCAAGCTCTAGTGGCTGTGGCGGTGGCAGCTACCGCTGCTGCTGCTCATCTGTCACCAACAACTCTTCTCCTGCCACCTCCAACACTGCGACACTTCTAAATATACTTTTTCATAGAAACAATTACAGGTCTAAATTGTAAAAGGTCATGTACTTCACCAATGTCATTAGAGAACTTTCTTATAGGAATTCTATTTAGTTCAATTTAAAATGCACCTAAATAAATTTTCAAGCAATTATACATACACATGCACAAAAGAAAAAAGTGTGTGTGTGTGTGTGTGTGTGTGTGTGTGTGTGTGTGTGTAAACTGGCTCAAGCATCCAATGCCCCAGTGGGTAAAATGTTTGCTGTGCAGGCATGAGGAGTCAGGTTTAACTGAGAACCCACACAAAGTCACTCAACACCTGAGACTTTCGTCTGGCCTCAATATGTGTGCCATGATACACGCATGCCCACACATATACGAACATGCACATACATCATGCTCACACATACAAATTTAAAATATTGGGGGGGGGCCCTGTTTAGTATCTTGACATCTCTCACAAGGTAACAAGAAACACACTAAGCTGTCTTGGCTTTCCCAGTTGTAATTCCTTACTCCAGACACTGAAGCAGGAGGAGTTCAAGGCCAACATGGGTTCCAAAGTCAGTTCCAGGCCACCCTAGGCTACAACATGAATCTCTGCCTCCCCCCAAAACAAACCATTCTGGCCCTATGAAAAAACCCTGATCAAATGCACCTTTGGGAAGGGTTTATTTGGCTTACAGGCTACAGTCCATCATCAAAGGAAGTCTGGGCAGAAGCTCAAGGCAGGATTACTGTTTTGCTGTCTTCTACACCTCAGGACCACTTGCCCAGGGGGTGGTACCAGCCACAGTGGGCTGGGTCTTTCCATGTCAATCATTAATCAAGAAAATATTCCCAAAAGCTTACCCACAGAGCAATTTGATCCAGGCAATTCATCAACTGAGGTTCCCTCTTCCCAGATGACTCTAGTTTGTGTCAAGTTAACAAAAACCAACGGCATACAAGTCTAGCCTTCAAAATCCTAAAATGTCCAAGTTTATAAGAACTTGGAGCATCTAGCCCAAATATTTCCTTTTAGAGATGGAGACAATGAAATTAATATAAGTTTTACCCCTCTTACTGAGATAAGGATTCAGATGTGGGCGATAGTTAAGTCAGCAAAATGCGTGCTACAGAGGTATGAGGACCTGAGTTGTAGCCTAGCATCCATATAAGAAAAACCCAAGCATGGTAGTGTAAGCTTGTGATCCCAGTGCTGGAAGCGGAGGAACAGGCTCCCCTGGAGCTCTCTGACCAGTCAGCCTAGCCGAGTGTGCAAGCCCCACCCCAGTTTTCTGAGAGGCTGTCTCAAAAGGAGCAAGGCAGTGGAGCACACGGGAGAGGGCTCTCCTGAGAAACAACACTACAGGTGCTTTTCCAGCCACTGTAACGCCCTCCACCCTCCTCCCCACTTATAACACACACGCGCACATGCACACACACACACACACACACACACACACACACACACACACAATCAGGAATTCAGGGCCAGTCATGGGAGGTCGCACCTATAATCTCAGCACTTGGAAGGCAAAAACAGACTAGTTCAAGGCCAGCCTAATCCACATAGTAAATAGTAAGCTAGATGGGCCTAAAGAAAAAGCACTGTCGTAAAAAAAAAAAAAAAAAAAAAAAAAAATCACAAATTTACTCACTAAGGCCTCCTGATATTTGTACATTTCTTCTACTACATATTTGTACAGCATGAATATTTTCACTCACAAATCTATTCCATCTAAGGGGCTAGAGATAGCTCAGCAGTTAAGAGCATAGAATGCTCTTCCAGAGGACCTGGGTTTGATCCCCAACATTAGTGTGGTTGCCTCCGAAAGCAATGCACATGTAGAACACATACACATATGCAGACAATATCCATACACATACAAATAAATCTCAAATATCTTTAAAAAACAGCAACATTACGTAAAACCAACCACCTATTGGTAACATATCAGATTTTACGAAAAATGATCATTATACTATACTTGAATATAAAGAACCTTTCTCTTTTCCCCATTATGCCTCCATTCCCAAATTACTGCTGGTTAACCCAGTTTTGTAAACAAACATTTAAAACACAAAATATTCTGTTTTACAATATAATGTAAAGCTTTTTTGAGGGTAACCAATTTTGACAACTCATTATTAACCAAGCATAATTCCATTACCTACACAGTTCATTTCCTTTTTAATTCTCAAGCCACTGATAACTCTCTTATTCTTACTTTAGTCTGTCTGTTATCTGTACGCTCCTAGTCAACTTCTGATCCTATTGTCACCCTTTTGTGTTCTCAGTTTCAAAGCTGAGAAAGCTGAGCTGCCAAAAATTTTCAGAATGACAAAGATCTCTTCCGGTCTGAAACATATGTAATTCATTAATTTCTCCCAACATTTATCAAGTACCCAGAAGACGAAAGCTTGATTAAAACTCAGATAATGGTAAATATAAATTTTAGAGTTTAGGGCAGTGGTTCTCAACCTGTAGGTCAAGACCCCTCGGGGAGTCAATGACCCTTTCTTTCACAAGGATCACATATCAAATAGTCTGCATATCAGATATTTACGTGACAATTCATAATAGCAAAATTACAGTTATGAATTAGCAATGAAACTAATTTTGTGGGTGGGGATCACCACAACATGAGAAACTATTAAAGGGCCGCAGCATTAGGAAGGGTGAGAACCACTGGTTTAGAGTCTAATAATGACATGGTCTGAGAAGGTAGGACTTGCCTACATGAGGTAAGCCCTTGGTTTGATCACCAGAAAATGAAGAAGACAGAATTAAAGAAAGGTAAGCGCATGTCAAGTAAAGGCAAGAACACCTCACCCCTAACCCAGTTCAGAGTAGCAAAGACCTCACTTTCAAGCGAAGACCTGAAAGACAGGTAGAATTAGGTGGGACAGCAGCATGGAGCTGGGGATGGAAAGATAATGAGTATAGAAAATTCTACCCAATAAGAAGCACCTAAAAGGACCTCAGAGCTCAGCAACGATATGAGCATCCAGAGCACTGGAGTTCATTTTAAGGAAATTGAGCTGCATCTCACAACCGGAAAGTGATAGGACCAGATATATATTTAGATCTCGTTATCACTCACTACAACATGAATTTGAAAGATCACAGATCTGGGGGCTGGAGAGAAGGCTCAGTGGTTAAGAACACAGATGACCCAGGTTCAATTCCCAGGACCCATATGGCAGCTAACAACTGTCTGTAACTCCAAGATCTGACACCATCACACAAATGTACATGCAGGCAAAATACCAACGTACATAAGAATAAATAAATTATTTTTAAAAACAAAAAAAGAAAGAAAGAAAGAAAGATCAATCTGAAGTGGGGGACATGAAGGAGGCAACTATAAACAATTCAGGCATGATATGGTAATTCAAAAGTAAATAAAGACACGAAATAATAGCTAGAAATAACAAGATGTGGCAGCAGGCTAGATGCAAATAGAGGGTAGAATACATAATTCTAGCTTGAATCACTGCATATACGACACAGACAGGAACAGCCACAACAAGGCAAAGGTAGGTGAAGAACACTAAGTTTTGAACACATTGGATAGGGTTATGTGTTGTGTAACAGTTTCCTCTGGGATTAAAACATTCCATCCTTCAGGGAAGTCTCTTCATAAGAAAGAGCTCAAAATAGCTTCAAAGTCCCTGAAACTGACCAGATTCACTAGGTCCCTCCCTGACAGAGCAAATAAACAATAAGAGCTCAGGGGAAGACAAGCGGAGCAGGTCAAGACTCAGAGAGGCAGAGCTGCACAGACTGTCATAGCAGAAAGGCTACAAAGATGACTCTCAGACCACAGCTGCCTGGAAGAAGCAGAAACCAGCCAAGTTGCCTGGAAAGGTTTAGAGCAACTGAGGCACCTGGAAAGGACACTCTCCAACCAGCTGAGCTACCTGTGTGTAGGCTGTGCAGTGTGCTCCAGGTTCCCGTATGTGTGAGCTGTCACCTGTGCCAACCTGAGCTTTGGCGACACAGCCGTCTTTGAGTCATTCTGCTCTCTAAGTAACCCCACTAAAACTCACTGGTTCACCAAGCTCGAATTTGGTGGTATCCGTTCTTTGGTCTGCTGTGGGCTCCCTATGTAGCATCAGTAGACTTGTGTGTTGTACCTCCCTAGGAAAAACTCTGTCACACAACATTATGTCAGGAGATAGTTGACTATACAGATCTAAAATACTGGACCAAACTCAGACAGACTTTAGACTAGAAATAGATACTAGGGAACAAACAAGGTAATTAGCAAAGCCAGTGTGCAAAGTGCCCAAAACCCAAAGGGCACTGAAGTTAGTAACAGAAAAACTAAGAAAATACCATGAAGGGAGGAAGACTGGAGGATAAATTATTAAACTGTAGACTAAAGGTTAAGAAACCATGTTTAATCTTGGCTAACGGCTAACTGGTTGTCTAAAAATGAAGAACCTGAAATGACTTGCTCCTTACAGGAACAGCAGCCATTGTTCTCCTGATGCTGTAAGAACTTTCAAGATGGTCCTCTCCACACATGCTTACACAGGCACATACACTAACAGAATGTAAGTCCCCTCTATGTAGAATAGTTATTTTAAAGTACACATGAACTCAGCACTAATTTTGAGTTATATCTAATAACGGAACTCTACAGTAAGGTATTTGATTATGGCTCAACTTCAATTCTACAGACCTACACACAGTTTTTAAATCATATACTTATCCTTTCCATCTGAAGTCATAAATTTATGTATGAATAAATCCAATTTTCTTTTTTTAATGATTTATCTATATTTATGTGCACTGGTGTGTTTGCCCACATGTATGTTTGGGTAAGGATGTCAGATCCCCTAGAACTGGAGTTACCAACAGGTGTGAGCTACCATGTGGGTGCTGGGAACTGAACCTAGACCCTTTAGAAGAACAGCCAGTACTCTTAACAACTGAGCCATTTCTCTAGCCTGAATAAATCCAATTTTCTTGCTACAGATTCAACAATCAATTTACCTTACTACATAGTCCCTCTAAAAGTAGTTAACTTTCTGTGTTCAGAGTAATAGCCATTTTATCAATTACAAGAAAAAGATTACTTCCTTTTACTAATATACTTCAATACTATCAATATCTCTCTCCTGTACTTTCAGCCACTCCATCATACATTCTACCAAGCTATTTTTCCTATATTATCAATCTGAATATATTATCACCCTACAAAAAACAAACGACAAAAACCTGCCTTGTTCATGCCCACAAAATGAAGTGTAAACTCTTTATTCTGGCAAAAATAAGGGAACTATTGTGCCATCTAATCTTCAAACTGTGCACAAAAGCCTCAACTCTCAGGGCTGCTGAGATGGTTCACACATAAGGTCTGACTGAGAAACAGCCCCCACTAGCCCGGCTGGACCCATCTGAACCCTTGGTCCCCAGTGGACGGCACTGTCTAGAGGAAGTGCATCACTGGGCACCTGGATCCACTCCCAGCCGTCCTCTCGGGTCTGCGCTTGTGGCTGGAGGTGTGATCTCAGTTTCCTACTGTTGCTGCCAGGCCTGCTGCTTCTACCATGTGTCCCTGCCATGAGGGGTTCCTAGCCCTCTAGGACCACATATGAAAATGAACTCTTTCTTCCGTGAAGCTGCTTCAGATCACGGTGTCAAAAGTAACTAACACAGGGATTAAGGCACTTGATACCAAGCTTGACAACTTTAGGTCTCCAGAAGAGAACTGACTACACGAAGTTGTTCCCTGACCTCCACAAGCACACCATGGCACATGCCTCCAATAAAATAAATAAATAATGTAACAAATAAATGAATAATAAAACAGATGAATGAATAAAAACTTGTAAAGCATCAATCTCATACAAATGGCTCTGCTTACATACCAATGCATATTCCACACACATTAATGTTTTTAAAAGTATTTTTTGCATGAGTGCGTGTGTGTGGGTGTGTGGGCAGGGGGAGGGCCCATAGGGGTGCCAGAAAGAGGCACTGGATCCCCTGGAACTGGAGTTACAAGCTGTTGTGAGCCACACAGTGTGAGCGTTGGGAACTGAACTTGGATTCTCTTAACCACCGAGCCATCTCTCAGTCTCCCCACCCTCCTTTCTACCACTTCCCCATCCCCCAAATGCCTGTCTCCATCATCTCTGTTTATCTAAACCCAACTGGTCTTCCAAAGCCCAATTTTCTGACTGGCAAATAATCTCACAGCACCATCTATGGGTCTGGTGAAAGACCTAAAACAAAATTTATACAATTTACTTAGTAGTTTAGAGCTAGAACTCTGAATATCTGCAAGTCTGAAACCTAGACTTATATATTCATTTTATATTTACATTTTACAGACCTCTACACAGTATCTATAAAAGATATAAAATTACAGGTAAAATGCTGACTTCAGTTCTATAAATGTTGGTTATTGGATGACGGTCATTCTGTTCTCAAATTCATAATCTAGCTCAAGTTGTACCTAACAAAATACTGTATCAATTCATGACCTATCACAAAAATGTTTGACAGAACTTACTAGTTCTCATATTTTCATTATCTTCAAACAGGAAAAGTGAGTAGGAGTCAATATTTACTACCTTTTTTTTCTCTAGACAGGGTTTCTCTGTGTAGCCCTGGCTGTCCTGGAACTCACTCTGTAGAGCAGGCTGGCCTTAAACTCAAGAGATCTGCCCACCTCTGCCTCCCATGTGCTGAGATAAACGGCATATGCCACGAAGCGTGGCCATATTTTCTATCATTTTATTTTTGTTTTACTTTTTACTTATTTATGAATATGAGCGCTATAGGTCTGCACAACAGAAGAGAGCATCAGATTCCATTATAGGTGGTTCTCAGTCTTCATGTGGGTGCTGAGAATTGAACTCAAGACCTCTGTAAGAGCAATCAGTGCTCTTAACCACTGAGCCACCTCTCCAGCCCTGAATCTGTTATCTTTAAGATATAATATTCACCAGTAATTCAGCAAGAAAACAATAGTAGAGCAACTGCTTTCCAGAATATTGCTCCACATAACAAACCAATTAAAGTGGCTCTGAATTGAATACCTATTAAAGAAGTAAAATTGAAGCAATATAATGGTTATACCCAAAATTATTATATTGTTTTATTTTCTCCTATATTACATTTTTCACTATAAATATTTAAATATTTTTTCAATCTATAGTTCAAGAACATAAAATGTACAACATAAGGATCAGGATATGTTCAAAAATAAAAGTGGCTGAAGTTACAAATTAGTTTCGTGGATAAGTGACATATTTTTGTTTTCTCTACTATACACAAGATTTTGTAAGACATTTCATAACTATTACTTTTATTCTACCAAGAAATAAGAACTTTTATTTTTCCATATCCTATTTTACACAGTTCAGCTATAATTTGAGAGGTTTAATTCACTAAGGAAGGCAGAAAGTTGAGATTTATTATAATCAACTTAAAGCCTCTGAAAGATTCATTTCTTTCAAAAAGCTAGTACAGGGTTGTCAAGGTGGCTCACTAGGTAAAGGCCTTCCCACCGAGCTCAGCAACAATCCCGGGACCTACACGGCGGAGGGAATAATGGGCTCCTTCCTGAAAGCTGTCCTCTGACCTCTACACACGGTGTGGCATATGCATACGCATCTCCATACATACACAAAATGAATAAATACTGTTTCACTTTTTAAACAAAAGCTAGAACATAGCAGCATTTTCTACGAATATACATATGGTATTTCTAGAAACCAGAAAGTCAGTGCATATCAGATTCCAGCTATCAATGCATTCAGTGAAGCTAAAAGGCTTCAATGTATTAGAAAAAGAAGGCTGGGAATTCCCATCCCTTAGCAATCTCTACAATGAAAACAAACAGAAAAGAATGGCCTGGAGACGGCTCAGCGGTTAAGAGCACTGGCTGCTTTTTCAGAGGACGCAGATTCAATTTCCACACGGCAGCTCCTGGCTGTCTATAACTCCCGTTCCAGAGATCTACACCCTCTTCTGGCCTTGGGTAGCAGGCACACACATGGTGCACAGACATACGTGCAGACAAAACAGCCATAAACATTAAATAAATAAAAGAATAAATTTTAAGAGTACATTAAGCCCCTAGATTTTGATAAACAATGTCTACAAAATGCCAGGCTCACATCATTCCAGCAACCACCCTGTGGAAGGTAACATCATCACCTAACGAGTATGTATGGCCTCTCAGCCATCCAGACTTACATCATTTGTAATAAAATGAAAACTGGAGACAGTAAGTGAATGAAGCCAGTCGAAGAAGACAAATAAAACAGCGCATACGTGTGGCTCCTGGGTTTTACACATACCGCTATGAATGCACAGATGGCATGAGAGTAGAAATCAAACTGTCTGAGGGACGGGGACTAATGGAAGGGAGCAGAGAGCGAGCACAAGAGTGGTCTGTTCAACACACAGCACACTTGGACAAAAACATCACACCACTGTTTAAACACAAGTATGTATAAAGACTCAAAAAGAATTAAATACTTGACCAATGGTATACAAAAAGGAACAAATGAAAATAATGCTCAAATTCAGTATCTCCTCTAAAAACATACTTAGTTGTCACCACAATGTGTCTCTGTAAGGCATGACTGAATCTAGAGACTGGTTTTCTAGAGGGAAGAATAAGGTCACAAATGGGAGACTTGAAACCAAGTAAAACTGGTGGCCTTCTAGGAAGAAAAGAAACCAGTCTCTCCCTCCCTGCCCCACACAAAGCCAGCACCTGAGAGAGACCATGTGAATACACACAGCTGAGACCAGGCATCTGCAGACAAGAAAGTGGCCCTTCCAGAACTGAACGTGTCAGAACACTAATCTCAGGCTTCCAGCTTACACAACCGTGAAGAAATTAACTTCCGCACGCTAGGCCACCTTGTCTAGGTGAGGAAGCCATTCTGTCCAGCATCTGGCCCAAAAGAGATAAAGATAAAGTTTAGTCTGAAGAAGCAGAGAGTGATTAACCCAGAAAAAAACAAAACATATAAAAACATAAGCTCAGTCAGTAAATCCTGTCCATACATGCTCAGGAGCTTTCGATGAATCTTGGTAACTCTCTCTTAAATATGAAAGAACTACTAAAAATAATACAGATTTGAGGGCAGCCTCCAAATAAATGGGATCAAAACAAACAGGAAAAAAAGATTAGTAGAACCAAAAGCAAAGCAGGAAACAGAATATTTCAAAGAAACTATAATTAGCATCCTTGAAAAAATAACAGAGATGCTGAGCCCATTTAAAAAAAAAAAAAAGAAAGAAAGAAAAGATAGCAATATAGGAACAAAAACACATGGGCTTACACTTTTCTTTAAAGCTGAAATTTTCAAAATCAATGAAAGGCCTGCCATACCTCAAAATAGAACAGACAACGTTTTAGAGATCAGTTTCTCTGAACACCAACATCAGAAGGCAGACAATAACAGAATGCCATCTTCAAACTTCCCAGGGCAAGTGGCTTGAGAAAAAACCTCTCAACAGATAAGCAGCCAAGTGTGGGGGTAAAAATAAAACCCAAAAAGTACAGTTTCACATATTCCTTACAGTGCTGCCAGCAGACAAAAATGAAAACAGGAGGGTAAACTAAAAGGCAGGGATCCAGAAAAAAGGAACACAGCAGCAATGAAAGGACCTGCAGGAAGTCGTGAGTTCAAGTCCCAGGGCGGACAGCTTTATACAGCTGCCTTCAAGAGGAAGCAAGCCGGACTAAATGAGGAAGAAGGTACAGAAGGGACTATCATTTATCTGGCAGATTTAGCCACATGGAAAATTATACTAAGAAGCATGTCAGAGAGCTGCTGGGGGGTACAGAAAGACTTTACTAGAAGCGCGCGCACAGGGGTGGGGGGAGTACAATAGGTTACCCCAAAACACAATCTTAGTAAACTATTTCCTCTCAGCAGTGCCAATCATAATGACAACTCTAACTATGGGGCTAAAAGGGTGCCTCAATGGGCAAGACAGCTTGCTGCTCACCATGAGGACTTGAGTTCAAATTCCCAGCACCTATGTAAGAGGCCAGGGATGGCTGACTGTGACTGTCACCCCAGCACTGGGGGACAGAGACAGGTAGATCTCTAGAGCACTCTGGCCAGTCAGCTTAGCCACAGACAAGCGTTCCAGTGCAGTGAGAGATCCTAATCCAAGGCAGTAAGGCAGAGAGCAATAGAAAATACCCAGATTCCTGCTCTGGCCCCTGCATAGGCATGCACCACACATAGAACACACACTACACATAACCAAACTACACATACACAGAAGGAAATACTCCACTACTGGAATGTGTGAAAGTACATGACACATTCAGTACACCATTTTCACTTTCCACTTTTTTTTCACGGACAGAGTCTCACTAGATGGTGGCACACTCCTTTAATTCCCCCAGGGAGGCAGATCTCTGGGGAGTTTGAGACCAGCCTGGTCTACAGAGTGAGGTCCAAAAACCCTGTCTCAAAAAAACCAAACTCTCAGGAGGAAGATCACAGCTGGTTCCAGGTCAGTCTGAACTGCACTCTTTCATTTCAATACTAAAAAGTTCTGCATAACAGCCCCACCAGCAGGCTTGGAGATGGTGGGTACACACCACTTGAGCTCTGTACTCAAGGTGCCCAGACTAGGAACTACTTATTCGAATCTGCTCATTTATCCCTCTGAGCTTTAAAGGTGGGTTAATTTGTTGTATGGGTAAGAAAAATAATAGCCATGCTTCAGACTCAACAGTTGCTAAATATTGTCTCAGGTTGTTTTGAATACACGTGTATTTTATCTGAATGTTTTCTGTTAGGTAAATCATCTAGCCAGGTGAGACAGATGGCCCACATACAACATAAAAGGGCTCTAACCAGATGTAGTGGCTCACACCTGTAATCCCAGCAGTAAAGAGGCTGAGGCCAGCCTGTTTGTTCTACATGGTAGTTGGCTAGCCAGAGCTACAAAGGGACACTGTCTCAAAACACAACAAACAAAAACAGATAAACAACAAAAAAGCAATTCTAAGGATTTTTAAAACCCCTATGTAAATACAGGAGCAGTGTTTAATACAGATACAGAACTGACATCTATTTTTCTTTTGAGACAAGGTTTCTCTGTGTAGCTTTGACTGTCCTAGAACTCTCTGTAGACCAGCCTGGCCTCCATCTCAGAGATCTGCTTGCCTCTGCCTCCCGAGAGCTGGAATTAAAGGTGTGCCCAGCAAGATCTATTTTTCTTAAATGTCTTTATAACTAATTTCTGGTACTAACTCTGTTAAATCAAGGAGCTATGGATAATCAAGGGGTTAATGAACTAGTACTGCCAACTTAGAGAGTCATTTAAAAAGTATACTTCAAGCAACAATCACTTCGTCATCCATTCACTAAGATTTATATAAAGGGCACAGAAAAATAAACACTGCACTATAAACAAGTACTTGTACACTTGCAACAGCACCTTTGAAACAAATATATCTAAAATCGTGTTTCTTTGCTATCACTTTTTTGTTAAAGCGGAACCCAGACTCAGTTAAATTCAAACTCTACAGTCCACCAAAACACCAAAAAGCTATCTTTTGCTTTAATTTTTCTCAATAAAATTCTATTCAAAAAATTAATTATTTAAAGTTAATAGTTAAGATCTAGCTACATGTGATGGCCCACACCTTTAATCCCAGCAGGCGGATCTCTGTGATTTCAAGGTTAGCCTGGTCTACAGAGTGAGTTCCACGACAGCCAAGACTACGCAGAGAAACCCTATCTCAGAAAATCAGAAGAGAGAGAGAGAGAGAGGATGAAGTAAAGAAAACAGTTAATATCTAATCATTATCCCACATAGGTCATGGGAAAATATCTTTCCCACATCTTAATGTAAAAACTATCACTGCTTATACTTTAACAGGTACCTCACAAAAGAAGGGGCTTAGGTTTGGGGGTTACCACACTTCTTTGTAGGGGCAGGCACACTTTTGTCACAGAGGGCAGAGGGCAGAGGACACCTTGTGCAAGGCTGGTTCACTCCATCCTGTGAGTCCCGAGGACTGACACAGATGGTCATGCTACACAGCAAGTGCCTGAACCATCTCAACAGTCCCCCAACGAATTTTAGACGTTATCTTTAACAGCCACTTCACCATAATGGTCATATATTAATACTACACACACACACACACACACACACACACACACACACATCACATTTTAAGCCAATACTGTTTCTTAAAGTATTTCTTTTCACCATTCAAATACTCCAACAATGGAGTTCAGGTCGGCAGAGAATTCGTGAAAAGCAAATGGGAAGCGTGCACAACTAAGAATGATTCCAAACTGCATATGGATGGGCTTTGAAGCATTTTGTAACTTAAATTTTATATTTAACCACTACAACATAGAGATTTAAAATACTAGCCACCTAAAACCCCTGGGCAGAAGGAAAGTAAATTTCATCCTCAAAACATTGCTGAGGCAGCACTCTAAAAATCTGGAGCAGCATTACGCTGTTGCACTGGGAACACAGGTCCACCAGCTTGGCTTAGATATAGAAATTCACATAGTCGTGTACAGCGTTCCTTTACATTGTGAATAGTGAACACTTCTGTTCAGACAATTTTTCAAGATCTAAAGCTACCATTAGATCAACAAGGCTAAACTGCTTGGCATTTCACTCGCATTCCAAAACAAAACAGAACACTTCACAACACTGTGTGACAATGTATATTTATATAACCTCGTGATCGCATAAAGATCTACTTTCCAACCCGTCCACTTTATATTACAGTCAGATCTCTACATAATCACAGGTAACTAAGGACCCCTTATTTTAAAGAAACACTGAAAACTATACTAGCTCGTATTACAAAATAATACTGAAAAAGGACATGTAAGAAAATTTCCCATTTCTTATGCAGAAACACTTTGCAGACTTGATTTGGCCAAAAAAAAAAAAAAAAAAGTCAAAGCATCTGATTTTATCATTTGCGGCAGGGGGAAAAAGAATATGGCTGAATGCTTCTGAAGAGTAGTGTTTAAAACAGGACCACTCAAAACATTTTAAGAATACGGAGCGGCTCGAAAGGTGAAAGACCGCACACTTGGTGCCCTGCACACCACCTCATTTCCCTAATAGGCCCGAAACGTGCTGGTCCTGCCAGCTTCCAGCGTGTGCCAACACACCCACCACCACTTTTTTTTCTTTCTAGGGGCAGGATCTTCTGGTGTCGGAGACTGAGTCGCAAACATGAATCCTGCGCTCACGTCCGATCCCCTTGGCAATCTTTAAAGACCGGTTCTATCTCCCTACCGAACACACCCAGGAGAGGAGTCCTCCAGCCCCACTCCGACTCGTCCCGCAGCGCCGGAACTGGGCGATCCGACAAGGAAGCCCCGAGTTTCGGCCATCCCCTCCCCCGCGGCACCCACCTCGCGGCGGCGGCGGCGGCGGCGGCGGCGGCGGCGGCCTGGCCTCCCCGTTCTCATCGCGGGCGGCGCCGCCGAGGCCGTGCCTGCGCTTCTCCTTGTCGCGCTTCTCCTTGGGTCTGCGCGGCTTGGCGGCGGGCGGCGGGGCGGCGGGCGGGAGCAGGACGTGGTGAGGCTGAGCGTGCAGCAGCGAGGGGGCGACCAGCAGCCTGCGCGCCACCGGCGGAGCGGAGGAAGCGGGCGCTGAGGAGGCGCTCGGGCCGGCGGACAGAGAGAAGCAGCTCCGGGCCGAGGCCGGGGAGGCGGCGGCGGGCAGAGCCGCGAAGCTCCACGCCGCCGGGCTGCCGTAGCTCTGAGGCGGCGGGGCGGCGGGCGGCTGCAGCTGCCTGCCGTTCCCGCCGCTGCCCCCTTCTCCGTTCACTCTCCGCGGCGCCTTCTTCTCCTCAGTCCGAACCTTCTTGGCCGACCCAGAGCCCGGTGGCTCCCGCGAGGCGGGCTGGAGCTTGCCGAATGCTTCCTTCTCGGAGAGGACGGCCACGGCGCCGTACGCTGGGTTCGGCGGTTCCGCCATTTTGCGCTCCTGTTGTATTTACTCTCGTCCGCTCGCCGGCGCGGGGCACGGGGCGGGGTCCCTAGGCCCCGGCCGAGCTCCCATTGGGCGCGCTAAACTGAGGGATCCTGGAACTCACCAATCAGAAGCGCGGACCTGAGCCGTCGGGGCGGGATTACCGAGCGGGCCTTCTTCGGAGGTCAGAGGTCCTTTCGGCACGGCTGGCGGCGGAGTTCCTGAGAAAGGAGAGTGCTCGCCAGTCGCTCGAGGGAACTCCGGGGCCGCGGGAAGAGCCCCGAAATCTGCCCGGACCGAGGTAGCGCTGCTGTTCGCCTCAAAGACTTTGCCTTACTTGTACCGCTTTCTCTTTCTACCGTGGGTCCCTTCTTGCACGTTCTGAAAACCGGGTTCCGGCGTTGTTCATCTCGCAGAAATTAGAATTCGATTACTGGAAAGGCTAAAATAGTGCAAAGATGCCTTATTTTAACTAACGTCGTAAATGTTAGTGCTTTAAAAGAGAGTTTCCTGCAGAACTGGAACTTACATCGCTTCGGAGCGTGAAGATAAAATTCACCCACTGTTTGGAGACTCTAAATTGAACTTGAGTGCTGAAGGTTTTAATGTTAATTGTACCTTTAACTCGTCAACAAAAATCCGTTAGCGATGTTTACAGATGTTTGAAAAATCAAGTTAGATTTCTTTATTTCAGAGTTATCGCTATGAGATTTTGCCAAGCATGTGCTTTGACTCAAAAGATTTGGAATTTGGGGGCTATGGGTTACTACACAGTTGAAGCCATCTAAGAGCATGCCTTTAACTCTGAGATACTGTTATAAGATCAGAATCTCAAGAGGCTGGATGTAAAGATAACAAGTAGTCAAATTAGACCACCAGGGAAAAGAAATTTTATGGTTCCTAAGAAGAACAGAGACTGTTACTTTCTGCAAACAGTTTTTACAGTTAGTTACCTTTCAAAAATAGTCTACTAACCTCAGGAAATTGGAATACTTAGTTATTTTGTTACCTTTCTTTTACGCTCATCTCCACTTAGGAATTTTTAATGTTGTTTGTAAATACATTTTTTAGCTTGTCTGGTTTGGTTTTTTTGAGTCATAGTCTCTCTATGTAGTCCTAGCTACCCTGAAACTCAGACGGCTGCCTGCCTCAGCTGTCCCAATCCGTTCCCTGCACCTCATCCCCCAGTGCTGGGATTAAAGGTGTCAACCACTATGCCCAGCCTCATTTTTTAGTTTTTAGAACAAGATTGTTAACATAAAGAGTATTTCCTGAAGCTAGACCCAGAAAGACAAATTTCGCATATTCTCCCTAATGTATGAAATCTAGATTTGAATCTATAGATAGATAGATTTACATACACACACACATATATATATTTGACATAAAAGGAGAAGAGGAGATGGAAATAAGGCAATGAGGGAAAGAAAGAAAGTTACCTCATGTTCTCTCTCATGGGGAATGAATATGTATATATATGGTATGAAAGCAGAGAGGGACTACTTGGAGAAAGGAGAGGAGGCCATCAACAAAGGAGATGAGAGGATAGTGTTATGAATATGAGCAAACAAGGATATTACATATATGAAAATGCCATGATGAAACTGTGAATGCCAAATAAAATGAAGACTGTTCATTTCTGTACATTATCTGATTTAGGCATTCATAATAAACTTAAGGTCTATGAACAGTATCAGTTGGTCTGATGATCTTTTTAAAATTCATTTTTCCATTTTCTCTTAGAAAACATTTGCTTGTGCAGTGGGGGTGAATGTCTAGAAAGGGAATAACTGTTTAATGATCTACTAACTAAATATACAACTATATATTTATGCATCTCAAATATTAAGTATCAAAATATGTAGTTCCTAGCAGTGAGAGCAGGTGCTGAAATGTGCTGGCAACATGTCTTCATTAACAGTAGGACATAGTGAGAGAGAAGATAGGACTGGCAGTCACCTACTCACCAGCCTGCTGATACTAGCCAGGCCACTCTGTCTGGTAAGATCTCTATTGTCTTATTCATTAAATGAGTGGATTTGACTACATGATTACTATATCCCATATCTGACATTTTCAAGATTTGCAAAATCACACTGAAACCATTACAATTAAAGTAATTTCTCCTAAGACATCGTGATACAGTCCTGTGATCCTAGCTACATGAATACCTGTCTAAACTAACATAAATTTTTAAATATTTTCTTTATTTTTATTGTATGTATTCCAGTGTTTGCCTGCAGGTATACATGTGACCACATATATTCCTGGTGCCTATGGAAGCCAGAAAAGAGCATAGAATTTCCTGGAATTCTTTTAAGATGTATTTATTTATTTATTATATATACAGTGTTCTGCCTACATGCCAGAAGAGGACACCAGATCTCATTATAGATGGTTGTGAGCCACCATGGGGTTTCTCAGAATTGGACTCAGGACCCCTGGAAGAGCCAGTCCTCTTAACCTCTGAGCCATCTCTCCAGCCCCAAGGATTCCCTAGAATTTGAGTTATAGACAGTTGTGAACTGCCTTACTTGGAAACAAATCCATGTCCTCTGCAAGAGCAACAAGTGCTCTTAACCCATTGGCCATCTCTCTAACCCCTAAAATAACTTTCATAGCTACTAACCCTAAAAAGAAGAGTGCCTTTTTATCAGTTGATGTCATGCCAGGAAATTTGTACCACCCATTTCCTACACTGTAATTCAGAAAAATCTAACCTTAAGATTAAAGTGCACTGTGTGTGAAGTTACTATTTCTTGCCCCATAATACACTGCTAACAGGCCTGCTTTTAAACTTAATGAGTCTGAGCAAGAATATGGTTGTGGAGGCCCATGCACCTTATAAGTCAAAATAACAAATTCAAGTAAAATATTGTGGTAGTTTGAATGAGAATGTCCCCCACAGGCTTTTTTGAGTGCTTGGTTCCAGTTAGTGAAATTGTTTGGGAAGGATTAGGAGGTGTGGCCTTGTTAGAATAGGTGTATCATTGGGGTGGGCTTTGAGGTTTCAAAGGCTCATGCCAGGCTCTCTGTCTCTGCCTGCTGCCTCTGGATCAGGATGTAAAGCTCTCAACTGCTGCTCCAGCATCATGCCTGTCTGTTTCCTGTACTGATAATAGTGGACTAATGCTCTGAAACTGTAAGCAAGCCCCCAATTAAATGCTTTCCTTTAAAACATTGCCTTGTCCTGATATCTCTTCACAGCAATAGAGCAGTAACTAAAACAAATCTGTTCTGCTGCTTTGGACAAAGTGACTTCTACGGTATTCTGGACAGCCAAATTTAAATTTAGAATTTTCAAAGTTCCCAACTGATTCCATTCTCTTGACCTGACTCTCCACCCACTATACCAAAAAAAAAAAAAATCCATGCATATACATGATGTGTTTAAAAGAAAATAGTGACGTAATCAACAGCTTAGTGTGCCCCAGGATCTGGGCAATGTGGAAGATATTAGGCTCTCAGGTTTCTTGACCTCATGGTCTCCTTGCCCTTTGCAATAGGAAAGCAGCTGAGTAGACAGAAACCTAAGGACAGTACTGTGCTATAAAACATACTTATTATAACTAAGTCCAAGGATAATAGGCAGTAAAACACGGCCTCTGTATAACCAGCCGTTTCCTTTCAACTGTATCATACCTAATAATGCTTGACTGGGAAAGAATGTCTACCGCTGTCATCAGCTCCTCTTGGTGTGATTGTGTGTGTGTGTCTACATGTACGTAATATGCAATCCAGAGAACAGCCTCAGTGTTGGTCCTTGGATGCCGTCCATCTTTTTTTTTTTTTTTTGACAGGATCTCTCACTGGCCTGGAACTTATCAAATAGGCTTTTTTAAAAAGCAAACAATGGGCTCATCTGCTACCCACTGAACCACATCACCAGGCCTGTGAGTTTTGTTTTGATTTTAAAGATTTTTGTTTGTTTCTCTCTGTGTATGTGCATGTGGGTGCCCATGGAGGCCAGAAAAGGGCAACAGATTCCCCTGAAACTGGATTTACATGAGGTTGTGAGCTACCCAGTGTGGAGCTGGGATCTGAACTCAGGTCCTGGGCAAGAGCACTTTGCCCACTCAGCTGTCTCCCTCCCTCTACCCCGTGACTATTTAAAACGTAAATACTGAGAAGTCAGAGTCAAGTGCAGAAAGGAGCCGCTAGCCTTTGTTTCAACGTAGAGTATCCAAAAGTAATGTTTTCAATAAATGAAGAGTGAGTGACATTGGGGGAGAATTACTGCTTCGGACGGTTGATTGTCACTTTAGTATCTCAAAAGGAGCCCTTTTTACAGTATTTAACAGACTTCTCAAACGGTCTATCCGAAGGCCTTTCTTCACCTCACAGTATTCTCCCTGGCCAATCCTGAAAATGCCCATAATGTCACCTAACTGCTAACAGCTCCCCAGCTCATCTCTCAAACCCTGACTGCCCTAGTATGTAGCCTGCTGCCCAGCATCTTGCAGCCTGATTTCCTGCCAAGGGCCTGCACTCTTCTTTTTAACTGCTGAATTTCTTTGAGGTTGCTTGTGCCTCACTTTCTCCTGGACCTGGTGATGAACTGTCAAGGAAGTCTTCCTAGCAGGCTTTCAGGAGGGTTCTGGAGAGTGAGGGGACTACCTTTGAGTTCTTTTCACTCCTTGAAACTTAGAGAAACTGTCAAGATTGTAAACTTATGGGCCATATTCTTCTTTTTCTTTTGTTTCTTTTTTTCGTTTTTCAAGACAGGGTTTCTCTGTGTAACAATCCTAGCTGTCTGAAATCACTTAGTAGACCAGGTTGTCCTTGAAATTACAGAAATCTACCTGCCTCTGCCTCCCAAGTGCTGTGATTAAAGGCGTATGCCACCACCTCCGGGCAGGCCACATTTTCACCACTAATATTATTTTACAATAAATACAAGCATAACCAGTTTTTGTTGTGTTTTGTTTTGTTTTTGATATTTTTGAGACAGGTTTCTCTGTGTATCCCTGACTGTCCTGGAACTCGCTTTATACACCAGGCTGGCCTCAAACCCGTCTTGTCTCTGCCTCCTGAGTGCTGAGATTAAAGGTGTTTACCTCCACCACCTGGCCAACATAACAAGTTGTAGGTTTTTTTGCTTGTTTTTTTGTTGTTTTGTTTTTAATGTACATTGATATTTTGCCTATATGTATATCTGTGTGAGGGTGTTGGATCCTGGAGTTGCAGACAGTTGTGAGCTGCCATGTGGGTGCTGGGAATTGAACCCAGCCAGTGCTCTTAACCACTGAGGCATCTCTTCAGCCTGCAGAACCAGTTTCTTAACCACAATCTTTCTTCCAGTTTGAGTATGTTCTTAAGCTTGGGAAGGAGAAAATAAGAGGAAAATAAAAGTGAGAACTGTAGGTGAAGGTGCAGCCACTGTATAAAGCTTCCTTGGTGAGCCAGTAGCAACCACAAAGCACGAAGCAGGTATAGGGTGGAGTCAGGAGAGCCCAGCAGAGGAAGTAGGAACCATTCTTAAATGCCTCTTTGAGGATTAATTTTGCACCCAGGGTTTTTATATGAAACGACATCATATTGTTTTGATGGCTATTTCTAGAAAGGGGGTGAGGAAAAGAAAGCTTAATGTTTTTCTAGTCAGTGCTCTGGGAAGAGGGATCTAGTTTAGCCAAGATATGGTGAGCAAAGCACAATATATCATGACCTCAAAACTACATGTGGCAAAGTGTGAAGAAAACATCTAGATTTAAGACCCAGCCCTGTACCCAGTTTGTGAACTTGCATCCCACATATCCTTTACTTTGTTTCTGAGCAGGGGAATTCTGGTTCCAGAATCATCATTGGCTCTGTAGTGTCAGTCACACTGTCAGAACCTCACTGTGTTAGTAAGCTGCTTACTGGGTACCTCAACCTATGGCAGGTGGGTGTTCTGCCTCATCTGAGCTTGAAAAGGGTTTCCAAGGCTTTAAAAAAAAAATAGGATCTCACTAGTAGATCAGGTTAACCTCAAATTCACAGAGATCCTCCTGCCTCTGCCTTCCACTGCTGGCTTTAAAGGTATATACCGCCATACCCAGCCTTTTCAACGGACTACATAAAACAACTGAAATTCTGTCTGTGTTCTGACTGTAAATCAGTTTTCTTTCAATGTATCCTTTCTTGCAGCAAAAAACTGTCAGGTCCCAAAGGTTTCTTTAGGACAAGTTTCACTCAGTACCTGTGGCTCCTCCCAGCACTTATCATCCTGCCCCCTACCCTAAACACTCCAGCCCAGGGGCTGGGCTTCCTTTCTTCTATTTTCAGATTCCTATATAAGTCAGCCATTTTGGCTACAGGCTCTCTCGGCTCCTGGTCCCCTCTCTCACTCTTCCTCATTCCTCCTCCCATGACCTGGTTTAGTCTGGACCCTTCCAGACGCCTCTGGCTGTTCTCTCCCTCATCTACAATAAAGCCCTTCTCAACCATACCTAGGAGTAGTCATGTCCTCATTTTTCAAGCATACTCTGGCCACCATAAGCACACATTCACACACGAATGGTATAGGGAGGCTTAAAAGACCAGCTGAGCATGGTGGTGTGATGCTCAACTTTAATACCAGCACTCAAGAGTCAGCTGGATCTGTGTGAGTTCAAGGCCACCCTCACCTACAGGACAGGACAGCCAGGACTACATAGAGAAACCCTGTCTCAAAAAGAAAAAAAAGTAAGACCAGTGCAGGGGGCACGGCTCAGTGAGTAGAGTGCTCGTCATAGGAGAGTGAGGACATGAGATCGGATACCCAGAACCCAAGTAAACCTGGGTGCAGTAGAATGAATCTGTAATCCAACACTCCTACATCAAGACAAGAGGCAGAAACGGAAATACCTTGCTCATTTGGGCCAGGCAGAGTCTGATTCACAGCAGTGAACAAATGACCCTGTGTCAAGGTGGAAAGTGAGGGCCAACACTCAAGGTTGTCCTGTGATTTCTGTGTGTGCCTGTGGGATATGGGTGCACTGTGCACATACACACCAAAAACTAAGTAATTGAATTAAATAAATAATAAAAGAATCTTCCAACAAGGCCACATGTCCTAATCCTTTTAAGTAGTGTCACTCCCTATGAACCTTTGGGGGCCATTTTCATTCAAACCTCCACAAAAAGCAAGCCCAAGATAACTACAGAACAAACTCATGGATTTTAATTTTCTATGAACTTGTAAAGCTTACTTCCCCTTCCTAATCTGGGGCATACTCACTCAGGAGAAAGACAAGTCAGCTGCACGGTATAATGTTTTGTTTTTCATTTCTTGATCTGTTGGGGGGTTGGGAGCACAGTGCTTATTTGGAGGCAGAGGACAACTTGAAGGTTTTCTTCTACCATGTGGCTCTCACCAGGCTTTGCATCTCACAGGGCCTCAATTATAACTTTTGTTTATGTTTTATGTGCATTTGGTGTTTTGCCTGAATGTATGTCTGTATGAGGGTTTTGGGTCCCCTAGAACTGGAGTTACAGACAGTTGTAACCTGCCATGTGAATGATAGGAATTAAACCTGGGTCCTCTGGAAGAGCAGTCAGTGCTCTTAACCACTGAGACATTGTCCAGCCCCTACTATAACCTTTTAAAAAGAGTTTTCAGCCAAACTGTAGTGTTGGTAGAAGTTTCTGTCCCACAAGCTGCTCCCAAGCAACCACACAAAGGCTTAATATTAATTTTAAATGCTCAGCCAGTAGCTCAGGCTTGTTATTAGCTAACTCTTACATTTAAATTAGCCCATATTTCTTATCTTGCTTTGTCATGTGGCTCGGTACCTTTTCTCAGTAGGACATACTCATCTTGCTACTCCCTGCATCTGCTCTTGACTCCCCAGCTCCGCCCTTCTTTCTCTCAGCATTTTCAGTTTGGCTCTCCTACCTAACCTTCTCCTGTTCAGCTGTTGGCCAGTCAGCTTCTTTATTAAACCAATCTAAGTGACAAATCTTCACAATGTACAAACAGATTATTCCACAGCACTGAAGTATCAACATACAACTTTATTTTCCATTAAATGTTAGTGAGAATATATTTTAAGGCAATACATCAAGAATTAAAGTACAGCCTTAAAGTCTAATGTCACACTTTGGATATCAAAAAAGCAGTAACTCCTAAAATCACAGAAATACTTAACTACACTATATTTAAACCATCCTCAGTTTCATATAGTGAAAACAGATGTTCTTGAAATTTCAACCTATAGTAGCATATTTCAGAAGGTCACTACTCACTAAAAAACACTACAGATGTCTACAAAGAGCATCTGAGGGGTTGGAGAACCCCCTCCCCAGTCTATTACAGTTGTAGTGGTGTGTTTCAGTTTTGGCTGTGCTAATTGATGTTACTCTCTACTGTGTTGGGTTACTTGTTTTTGTTTGTGGGAAGTTGGATGTGTAAGTCAGAGATGTGGGTTTTATCCTTGTATAGGAATTATAATTTATACAATTATTATTTCAATAAAGTAGTTTGTACATAAATACATTGTGTGTCATGGATTGAAATGTATACTCCCAAAATTCATGTTTAGATGGTAACCCTCGTTATCTGTAGGTTAATCCTAGCACTCAGAAGGTAGAAGCAGACATCTGGGTGGGTATATTTGAGTTTAAAGCCAGCCATGTCTGCATAGTGAGTTCCAGGTCAGCCAGGGCTACACAGTGAGATCTTGTCTATACAAAAAATAAAGAGGGGCTGGAGAGATAGCTCAACAGTTCAGATGCTCTTCCAGAGGACCGTGATTCAATTCCCAGCACCAACTTGGCAGCTCACACCTGTCTGCAACTCCAGTTCCAGGGCTTCTGATACTCTCACACAGACATGCATGCGGGCAAAACACCAATGAACATAAAATAAAAATAAATTATATATTTAAAAATGTATTTAAAGAAAGAAAAATGGAGTTGGCCCTTAATGATGGGTAAACGGCGCTGGTTACCGGCGGAAAAGTCACGGGCCATGGCCATGACTACCAGTTATAAAGAGCTTTATTAGAAGAGGGGATAGGAGGGAGAAGCCAGGCCTGGCGGGCGAGGGAGCAGATCAGAGCAGGGAACAGAGAGAGAACACAGAGCAGAGAGCACAGAGAGAGAGGTGGGGGTCTGAGTCTGACTTTTTAAGGCAGGGATTGCATGACCGCATGGCGGGTGTGGCAGGTACGTAGTTGCCGTGCGCCCTGATGATGTAAGACGCCAGACTCCAAGCTGTGCATGTGCTAGAGTGCAGCCAAAGTGAGAGCAGGATCCTAACATTCCAGACTTTTTGCTTATTATAAAAAAGTGAGTGAATGGGAATAGGGGCATCATTTCTCCAGGAAAAACTGTTTCCAGCTGACTTGGGTATCACTTGGCTCTGAGGGGGAATAGGGGAGGGGGTCTTCCGAGGTAGACAGGCATCCTGGGATGGTGGGTAAGGCTGTCCTGCAGCTCTGGAGCCGTCCATCCCTCTTGGCTTGGCACCCCGGCTGCTTTTGTGTCTGACAGGATGCTGGTGAGACAGGAAAAGCCTGAAGTAGATCTGACCTGTCCAGATGGATTTAAGCTGGTTTCTAGAGCTTGGGAGAAATTTAAGAAATTTTGAACATGTTAAGAAGCAGCTATAAGAAAATTACTGACCATGGTAGCATTTAGTACTCTGCTTGTATTAGTTAGTGTTAATGAGAGAGACAGAGAGATCGGAACATGTTTTTAAGCTTTATCAGAGACAGATTATTTAAGGCACCTGTTTCCCTTACTAGTTTAGCATCCAGGAGACACAGGTGATAGAACCCAGACACTTTTGGGTCTGGGGGTGTAAATACCTTTTAGCTGTTACAGTTTCTTACTTGATGATCTCTGGACTCCAGTTCTGTGGTGGCCCTGTACCATTAGCTGAGCAGTGAGTTAGAAGAGGAACTGGGAAGAGAAAAGCTTGTGGTGCATGAGAACTTATTTATTTTTGGAATTAGGGACAAGGCAGAGATCAGGGCCCTGTCTATGTGTATGAGGAAGAGAAGCAGTCCTGACAGGTCTGAAGTGAGGCACATGGAGGGAGCAATGAAATGAAAGCTCCTATCTTAGCTAGAAAATCCTTACCCATGAAGTAACCCTGAAAGTACAACTAAATCTGGTGAGGTGGGTGAGTAAGGCTGTCCTCCCTATCCCAACAATAGGGAAATGAGGAGAGGTGAGACCCCAAAACTCCCAGGACCAGGTCAATGGCTCTGGTGTCCAGAGGAAAAAAAATGCGTTGATTCCATGCTGCGTTCTGGGTTCCCTGCGAACCTGTGGCCAAGCCTGGGTCTGCTGGAGGTCTTTGTCTGTCCCCCTGCTTCTTGGTACCTGGGGGCAGTCAGCTGACCAGTTGTCTTTCTAGGCGGCACTTTGAACAAGACTCAACTGATGGACTGGCCAGGCACTTACTAACCTGCGTGGCCTTTTTTTCCACACTTAGAACAGGGATCCAATGGATTTCAGGAGGCAGGGTATGCCAGCACTTGGCAATTTTGTTCTCAGGCTTTTTATCTCTCTCCGGTACACCTTGAATGCCACAGATGAAGCTTTCGCCTGTGGGGTCAGGATCCTTGCTCTCCAGATGCCTATGTCAGGGAGGTAGACCTGCCAGGAGGCAGGCTATAAACTGACCTCTGACTTAAGAGCCATCCTGATTACTGTAAACTTATTTGCATGGATCCTAGCCTGCTTCCAGACCTGTCTGTGCCTCTCACAGCAGCTTGAGAATGAGTGGGAGGAGTTAAGGTAAGTTAGGGTGAGAGGTAGCAGGAGCAGCCCACCCAATACCAGAAAGCGGAAGTCAGATAGACAGAAGTTGTTGCATTTAGCAGGAGGCCATAGGGGGAGGGAGAAGAGTTCAGAGCTTCAGTAGAAAGCTTGAGGATAAGGTAACTCTTTTCCTTTGCCCATTCACTAGCAGAAGTTCCCATGAATCCATTATGCAGCCAGATTTACTGGTATCCACACTATGTGCCGTGGCTGCAGCGCCAAGAGAGAAAAATAAAAAATTAAAATAAAAAAACCCGGATCCTAGGCTCCTATCTCAAGCATCCCTGAGGCAAGGAGAAGGATCTATGAATCAGCACAGGTTACCCAAACTGTCGTCACAGTATGAGTAAGGGCTCAGAGCATACGCAGCACGTGGACTACCCGGGAGTTTGGCAAGCATTGACTCCTTCGTCAAGGGAGAGAATGTGTCATTGCCAGCACAGTCTGAGGATACCCCCACAGGAGGTCCAGTTGCAAGTAATATACCTCAGGTTGCAGAGCCATGGGAAAGAGGACTCACCAATCGTACGTGTGGTGGAGGCTCGGCTAGGTTTCTGACATTCATCCCCAGATGCTGAGTGCGTAGAATTTCCTATCAGAGTTACGGCACCAAATGATGGGTAAAACGGTGCTGGTTGGTGGCACTGGTTGCTGGCAGAAAAGTCACGGGCCATGTGACTTCTTCTATCAGGTTCAGAATAATTGGATTTATGTTGAGGTCTTTGATCCAATTGGACTTGAATTTTGTGCATGGCGATAATAGATATGGGTCTATTTGCATTTTTCTACAGGTTGTATAGAAGAATGCAAATTATATCCTCCAGTTATGCCAGCACCATTTGCTAAAGATGCTTTCTTTTAACATTGTATAATTTTGGCTCCTTTGTCAAAAATCAAGTGTCCATAGGTGTATGGATTTATATCTGGGTCTTTGATCCATTTCCATTGATCTACCTGTCTTGTTTTAAATGACAATATCATGCTGTTTTTATTACTATAGCTCTGTAATAAACCTTGAAATCAGGGATAATGACACCTCCAGAAATTCTCTTAATGTACAGGATTGTTTTATACAGCCTGCTGTGGCTCCTTTTCTTCCTCCAGATCTTTGGTGCATTGGTCCACAAGGGTGGAAGGAACAGGGTTCGGATGGCTGTGGATACAATGGAGACAGACCTCCAGGATATGACTTTGGTGAATCAGCTCGACTTTATTCCAGAGTATAAGGAATATATATATATATATATATATATATATATATATATGATTGGGAAGCCTGGGGATAAACCCTAATTTGCATTAAGTGACACGTTCCTATCATAAGGCTTCATATATGGCAGCAGGGTCCTATAGCAAAGCTCCTAGTACAAGTCTTAGTTAACATATGTGTAGCAGGGGGAAGGCTTCTAGCAGAAAACTGTGCCAAGAGTCACTCTAGAGATAAATCATGCATCCAGGCTTAAAGACAGCTTTCAGATACAGTCAGTCCTTCGGCCCAGGGATATTCTCCAGATAAGGGCAAGTAGAGAGCAGGAAGTCTTGCTGGGGGTGGAAGTGGGAAGGAGGGAGACCTCATGTTGATCTTTGGGGAAAGCTGCCAGGTCATGATAGACTGCAACCTCTCACCAGCAAGTCCTCCCAACATCCTGGATTTTTTGTTTTTCCATATGAAGTTGAGTATCATTTCATGTTGCTTGAATCCTAATTGGTTTAATAAAAACCTGGATCCAGATATCAGGGTAAATACTGAAAGATTAGAGGAATCAAGCCACAGCCACTTCTCACCTCGCCAACTCCTCAGCCAAAAGGGGAAGATCCTGTCTCCACAAATCCTCGGACTGAGTGCTCCTGAGTCCTCAACCAAAAGGCCTGAGTCCCTGTCTCCTCCCACCTTATATGCCTTTCTCTGCCCAGCCATAATTTTTTCCTGTCTCAGCCTTCCTAGTGCTGGGATTAATGGTATGTGCTTCCCAAATACAGGGAGCAAAGTCATGAGATCCCAAGTGCTAGGACTAAAGGTGTGTGCCACCTCTACCTGGCCTCTATGTTTAATCTAGTGGCTGGCTCTGTCCTCTCATCTTCAGGCAAATTTTATTTGTTAGAGTATAAACAAAATATCACCACATTTCCCCTTTTTTGTCTAAAATAATAAAAGAAGGGTATAACCAATATAAGAAAAACTATATACAATAACTATATACAATATATACAGTCAAGAATTACATTAACAATGTTCATTCCATTAACATTTGACAAGTTCAGAGAAAATATTCCATTATGTATCCTATTTTGGTGAGTCCAAAGTGTTGTCCCTAATTCAGTTTCTATCTAACTTGTATTACCAACAGAAAACTATCTTTTGATGTCTTTCAAACTTATACACTTTACACCTCTTCAGTGAGTTTCTTTTCTGAATTTGTTAACAAGGAAAACTATAACTATCTAGTCTTCAACTTCATCAGAGACCCAAGAAGGAAATAATATTAACTGAGTAAGAAGAAAGTACAAACAAGCTAATTTCAAAACATGTGAGCAATGACAGAAACAACTGGCTGCCTGGACAGTTACCCAAGATTCCTCTGCAACATTGGGGCATCCGTCTTCAGCCTACAGGCCTAGCATATCTGACAGACTCATCTGTGAAGCAGGATATTCTGAAGGGCCTTCCTACCTTGTCTTAGCAAGGTTCAGCAGTCCTTTCTTTTGTGTCCTGCTTGTCCATTTGGACAGCATACTGTCAGCAGTCAAAGCAAGAGCATTTTCTTGCCAATGGCTATCTTTTGCCGCAAAGAAAGGAAACTTGATATGGAGTTTTCTTCAGTGTCCATCATCTTCTCTGAAGTAGATTTGTGCTTCCAGGAGCAGATGTGTCTGACTGTCAGAAAAAAAAAAAAAAAAAAAGAACCTATGTTATTACAACATCTTAAATGCCATATTCTGTAGATCTCTGAAATGTTTGAAGATGACCTGTCTGTCTAAAATATATCTCTGTTTGACCTTGAAAACATACCTAATATGACTATAAGTTTGATTGTAATGGCTAACTACTAACTTGCATTTCTTTATATCCTAATTAGTTCATAATAATAACTTTCAAGGACTAGCAATTTGTATTATATTGTTAAATGAACTATATAGGTACAGTATCTTGAATAAGAGTAGAAATGTATTTAAAATATGTTCTAACAAAATTAATCTCAAATTTGTATCAATATACAAAATTTGTATACAATATAAAAAATCCAATCCAATGTAAAATATTTAAAACTAGTATTTGCTTTTTAAACATAGATTCAATAATCTATCTTATCATATCCATACTCTCCCTTTTTTCTTTCCAGAGTAGATTCAATAATCTACTCTTTTACCCTATTACTTCTTTATCTTTTTTTCAGATTAGATTCAATAATCTACCTTTTATCTTATCGTATCTATATCCTCTTTTTTCTTTTCAAAATAAGAGCCTGAATCCAATCTCTTTTATTTAGCTTTTTTCCTGATCATTACCAATAACAACTTGTAATCAACCACCAAAACAATGACAAATATCCATAACTCATTGAACAACCCAAAACCACCCACCCCACCTCTTGGAAATATGGGCATTGAGTTCTTAAATTTACTTCCTGCTGTCTAGGGGTAAAGGCATCTTTAATGGATCCTGAAAAGAAAATTTTTTAATCATCAAGTCCTGGGAGAGGTCGCTCTATCATTTGTTGTCTAGTCTCTGCATAATGGGAAAGTGCTAGGCTTGTCTCAAGTCCTGGCTATAGTAGTCTGTGAGGCTGGACCATCTCAGCTAGCTATCTCGAAATTGTCCTGAGCAATTTCTAGTCCAAAGCCAATCTTTAGGTGGTTTTTGTCAGCTTAATGGTGTTATCTTAGTCCATGTGAAATCATCATTTTTGTATCCCATCATCTTTTTGGAGACTTCCAAGATCACATTAGGTCAGATTATTCCTTTTCTTGGTAATTTTTTTCAGGTAGTTCTCCCTTCTTCTTTGGATGCTTATTTGTCCAAAGATCTCTAAATTCTTCAAGATGATTGTTTTTTACTTTCCTTAAAATATAAAAACAAAATCCTTCTCCAACTCTAACTTTGGGGAGTTTCCAAATCTAACCTTTATCAATTTTGATTTATGGTTTCTCCTTAAATTTTTGTTTTCTCTTCCATAACTTTTCTATCACCCTCTCCCCAGTATGGTTTTTTACAATAGGCATTAGGTTCCTTAATTGCTCTGAGAAGGAGTTTCTTCCATGACGACAGGAATAAACTGAAAGGAATTTGACATGGGGGCCTGTGTGAGGCCCCTCAGGGTGTTTCCCAATGGCAAAGGCAAAGGATTACCTTGTCAGTCCCTTGTTGACCTACATTAGTTAGGTCTGCCTTTACCACACCTGCATAATCCAGAATGGAGGGGTGTTCTGTTGAGATTATTCTTAGCAAAAACATTGTTTCTAGGAACTCCGTGTTTATATTCCTTTTAAGGTGACCTTATTTAGTGCAACTGAAACATTTTGACATTTTGATTTTTCTTCAAACCTCTGGAAAACACTTTTCCTATCCCGGCATCATCATGATCATGTGATTCAATATTGATTGTATCTTGGGTCCATTCCTCCAAGGGTGCTGCTCTTGCCTTTAATGGCCTAATTACTCTTTAGCATTGTGCATTAGCATGTTCAAAAACCAGAAATTCAATAATTATTTGTCTAGCTTCTGAATTTGGTAACATTCTATTTACTGCTGAAATCAGTCTTTGTACAAAATCAGTGAGTGTTTCTTTGAGGCCCTGTATAACTTTAGTAAATGACTCAGTTTTATTTCCTATGCCTTCAGTTTTGTCCCAAGCATTGAAGGCTGCTGCATGGCATAAAGCCAGGGTATGGTCATCATATAAAGATTGCCTTTCTACATTAGCATAGTTTCCCTCCCCCAAGAAGTTGATCTTGGGAGATTTCAATACCTCTAGCCCTACTCCACTGTTCAGTGGTCTTAGCATCATCCTTCTACCAAGTCTTCCATTGTAATTGGGGGCCAGCCTCCAAGACTGCTATGACCAAATCTCTCCAGTCTTGAGGGATAATTCTATTACAAGTTGACTACGAGTTTAATATCTGCTTCAAAAAAGGTGAGTGTATGCCATATGAGACTATCACTTCCTTGAACCTGTAGATTGCTTTTGGTACAATGGCCATTTTACTATGTTGATCCTACTGATCCATGAACATGGGAGATCTT
This sequence comes from Peromyscus eremicus, assembly GCF_949786415.1. Taxonomy (NCBI): domain Eukaryota; kingdom Metazoa; phylum Chordata; class Mammalia; order Rodentia; family Cricetidae; genus Peromyscus; species Peromyscus eremicus. The sequence continues at coordinate 3,236,219 of NC_081418.1, read as the reverse complement.
TCCATCTTCTAATATTTTCTCCAATTTCTTTCTTCAAAAACTTGAAGTTCTTGTCATACAGGTCTTTCATTTGCTTGGTTAGAGTTACCCCAAGATATTTTATATTATTTGTGGCTATTGTGAAGGGTGTTGTTTCGCTGATTTCTTTTTCAGCCTGTTTATCATTGTATAGAGGAGGGCTACTGAATTTTTTTGGCTTTATCTTATATCCAGCCACTTCACTAAAGGTATTTATCAGCTGTAGGAGTTCCCTGGTAGAATTTTTGGGGTCACTTATGTATGCTATCATATCATCTGCAAGTAATGATTCTTTGATGTCTTCCTTTCTGATTTATAGCCCCCTGATCTTTCTTAGTTGTGTTATTGCTCTAGCTAGAACTTCAAATACTATATTGAATAGATATGGAAGAGAGTGGACAGCCTTGTCTTATTTCTGATTTTAGTGGAATTGCTTTGAGTTTCTCTCCATTTAATTTGATGTTGGCTATCAACTTGCTCTATATTGCTTTTATTATGTTTAGGTATGTCCCTTGTATCTCTGATCTCTCCAAGAGTTTTTACCATGGAAGGGTGTTGGATTTTGTCAAAGGCTTTTTGAGTATATAATGAGATTATCATGTGGTTTGTTTCTTTCAGTTTGTTTATATAGTGGATTACATTGCAGATTTTCATATGTTGAACCATTCCTGCATCTTTGGGATGAAGCCTACTTGATCATGTTGGGTCATCTTTTTGATGTGTTCTTGATTCAGTTTGCAAATATTTTATTGAGTGTTTTTGCATCCATGTTCACGAAGGAAATTGGTCTGTAATTTCCTTTGTTGTGTCGTTGTGTGGTTTGGGTATCAGGGTGACTGTGACCTCATAAAATGAACTTGGCAATGTTCCTTCTCTTTCTATTTTGTGGAATAATTTTAAGAGTATGGGTATAAGGTCATCTTTGAAAGTGTGGTAGAATTCTGCACTAAAACCATCTGGCCCTGGGCTTTTTTGGTTTGAAGACTTTTAATGATTGCTTCTATTCCTTGGGAGTTATTGGTATATTTAAATTATTTATCTGATCTTGATTTGATTTTGGTAAATGGTATCTATCAATAAATTTGTTCATTTATTTTTAGATTTTCTTATTTTGTGGAATACAGGTTTCTGAAGTATGACCTAAGTCTTAGTTAGGGTTTCTATTGCTGTGAAGAGACATCATGACTACTGAAACTCTTATAAAGGAAAAACATTTAATATGGATGGCTTACATTTTCAGTGTTTTAGTCCATTATCATTATGGTGCAACATGGAACATGCAGGCAGACGTGGTGCAGGAGAAGGAACCAAGATGAGAGTCCTACATCTTAATTTACAGGCAACAGGAAGTGAACTGAGACACTGGGTGTGACTTGAGCATATATGAGACCTCAAAACCTGCCTCTATAGTGACACACTTCTCCCAACAAGACCACACCTACTTCAACATGGCCATACCTCCCATTATTGTCACTCCCTTTGGGGGCCATTTTCTTTCAAACAATCATACCTAATGATTCTCTGGATTTTATCAGTGTCTGTTTTTGTGTCCCCCTTTTCATTTTTGATTTTGTTAATTTGTATATTCTCTCTGTGTCTTTTAGTTAGTTTGGGTAAGGGTTTGTCTATCTTGTTGATTTTCTTAAAGAACCAACTCTGTTTCATAGATTCTTTGTATTGTTCTCTTGGTTTCTATTTTATTGATTTCAGCCCTCAGTTTGATTATCTCCTGCCATCTCCTACTCTTGGGTGTGTTTGCTTGTTTTTGTTCCACAGCTTTCAAGTGTGCTGTTAAGTTGCTTGTAGGAGATCTCTCCAAATCCTTTATGCAGGCACTTAGTGCTATGAACTTTCCTCTTAACACTGCTTTCATTGTGTCCCATAAGTCTGAGTATGTCATATATTTATTTTCATTGAAGTCTAGGAAGTCTTTAACTTCTTTCTTCATTTATTCCTTGACCCAATGGTAATTCAGTAGAGAGTTATTCAGTTTTCATGAATTTGTAGGCTTTATGTTTCTGTTGTTGCTGAAATCCAGCCTTAATTCATGGTAGTCTGATAAGATACAGGGTGTTTCTTCAATTTTTTTTGCATCTGTTGAGACTTGCTTTGTGACTGAGTATATGATCAATTTTGGAGAATGTTACATGAGGTGCTGAGTAGGTATATTCTTTTGTGTTTGGGTGAAATGTTCTGTAGATATTTTTTAGGTCCACCTAAGTCGTAATATCTGATAATTCTGTTTTTTCTCTGTTTGGTTTTCTGTCTGGATGACCTGTCTATTGGTGAGAGTACGGTGTTGAAGTCTGTCACTATTATTGTGTGGAGTTTGATGTGTGATTTAAGCTTTAGCATGTTTTTTTTTTTTAAACAAATGTGGGTGCCCTTGCATTTGGGGCAGAGTTGTTCAGAATTGAGACTTCATCTTGGTGGATTTTTCCTTCGATGGGTATGAAATGTTCTTCCCCATCTCTTTTGATTAATTTTGGTTTGAAGTCTATTTTGTTAGATATTAGGATAGCTACACCACCTGTCTTCTTAGGTCTGTTTGATTGGCAAATCTTTTTCTTACTCTTTACTCTGAGGTAATGTCTGTCTTTGATGTTGAGATGTGTTTCTTGTATGCAGTAGAAGGATGGTTTCTGCTATGGAATAATCTTTCTGCACACTGTGAAAATGTGTTACTCTCATTGTTAATAAAAAGCCAATTGACCAATAGTTGGGCAGGATTTTTAAGGCAGAGAGCATGCTGGGAAGAAGAAGAGTGGAGTCAGAGCAGTGGCAATTAAAAGCAGAGGTAAGCAAGATGAATGTCCTTTGTTGAAAGAAGGTACTGCCATGTGGCAGAGAGTAGATAAGAAATATGGGTTAATTTAAAATGTAAGAGTTATCTAATAACATGCCTGAGCTATTGGCCAAGCATTTATAATTAATATTAAGTCTCTGTGTTGGTTATTTGGGACTGGCAGGGAGGAAAGAAAAGCCCACATGCAGGATCCTGTTTTAGTATCCATTATGTTAGTATGTGTCTATTTATTGGGAAATTGAGTCCATTTATACGGAGAGATATTATGACCAATGATTGTTAATTCCTGTTATTTTGTTGATGGTGGTGGTGGTAGGGTGTGTGTGTGTATTTCCCTTCTTTGGGTTTTTCTGGTTTGGGGTTATCTGTTGCCTGTGTTTTGTGGGTGTAGTTAACTTCCTTGAGTTGGAGTTTTCTTTCTATTATCTTCTGTAGGGCTTGATTTGTATATCGATATTGTTTAAATTTGACTTTGTCAAGAAATATCTTGTTTTTTCCATCTATGATGATTGACAGTTTTGCTGGGTATAGTAGTCTGGGCTGGCTTCCATGTTCTCCTAGAGTCTGTAAGACATTAGTCCAGGCCTTTCTGGATTTTAGTGTCTCCATTGAGAAGTCAGATGTGATTCTAATAGGTCGGCCTTTATATGTTACTTGGCCTTTTTCTCTTGCCATTTTTGATATTTGTTCTTTTTCTGTATATGCAGTGTTTTGATTATTATGCAGTGAGGGAATTTTCTTTTATGGTCCAATCTATTCGATGTTTTGTAGGCTTCTTGTACCTCTATAGGCATGTCCTTCATTAGATTGGGAAAAATTTCTTCTATGATTTTGTTAAATATATTCTCTGGACTTTTAAGCTAGGATTCTTATTCTTCTATTCATATTAATCTTATATTTTGTCTTCTCATAGTGTACTAGATTTCTTGGATGTCTTGTGTTAGAAGTTTTTTAGTTTAACATTTTTTTTGAGCTATGAATCTATTTCTTCTATTGTATCTTCAACACCTGAGATTCTCTCTTTCATCTCTTGTATTCTGTTGGTGATGCTTGAGTCTGTAGTGCCTGTTGCTTACCCAGATTTCCTGTTTCCAGAATTCCCCCAGTTTGTATTTTCTCATTGCTTCTATTTTGATTTTCAGGTCTTAAATAATTTCCTTCATCTCTTTTTTTTATTTTCTTGACATTCTTTAAGAGATTTATTGATTTTTTCCAGTTTGTTGTTGTCTTTTCCTCAATTTCTTTGAGAGAGTTTTTCATTTCCTCTTTTTTTTTTAAGAAATTTTTTAATTCATTTTACATACCAATACAAATTCTCCTCTCAACCTTCCTCCCTATCCCCCCCAGTCTCCCCCATCCCCTCCTCCAAAAGGGTAAGGTTTCCTCCCATGGGGAGTCAACAAAGCCTGGTACGTTCAGTTGAGACAGAACCAAGCCCCTCTCTCCTAAATCAAGGCTGTGCAAGGCATCCCACCATAGGGAATGGGCTCCACAACATCAGCTCATACACCAGGAATAGATCCTGATCCCACTGTCAGGGGCCCCTCAAACAGACCCAGCTACACAACTGTCTTCCATATGCAGAGGGCCTAGTTTTGTCCCAAACAAGCTCCAGAGCTGTCGTTCTAAAGTTTGTGAGTTTCCACAAGCTTAGTTCAGTTGTCTCTATAGATTTCCTCATCATGATCTTGACCCCTCCTTGTTCATACAATCCCTCTTCCCTCTCTTTGACTAGATTCCCACAGCTCGGCCTGGTGCATGGCTGTGGATCTCCACATCTGCTTCCATCAGTTACTGGATGAAGGCTCTATGATGACAGGGTACTCATCAATCTGATTATTAGGGTAGGCCAGTTTAGGCACTCTCTCCATTATTGCTAGTAGTCTAAACTGAGGTCATTGTTGTGGATTCCCGGGAATTTCTCTAGCCCTGGATTTCTCCCTAACCCTATAATGTTGCCCTCTATCAAGATATCACTTTCATTGTTCTCCCATTCCTTCCCTCCCCTAGCTCTACCAATCTGTTCCCTCATGTTCTCATCCCTCATCCCCTCCCCCTCTATTGTTCCTCATCACCCCCAGTTTACTTCAGAGATCTCATCTATTTCCCCTTCCCAGGGTGATCCATGTGTCCCTCTTAGAGTCCTCCTTGTTATCTGGCTTCTCTGGAGCTGTGGGTTGTAGTCTGGTTATCCTTTGCTTTACATATAGTATCCACTTATGAGTGAGTACACACCATGTTTGTCTTTATGAGTCTAAGTTACCTCATTCAGGATGATATTTTCTAATTTTATCCCATTTGCCTGCAAATTTCATGATGTCATTTTTTTTACAGCTGAGTAATACTCCATTGTGTATATGTATCGTATTTTCTTTATCCATTCTTCAGTTGTGGGGCATCTAGGTTGTTTCCACATTCTGGCTACAATGAATAGTGCTGCTATAAACATAGTTGAGCAAGTGTTCTTGTGGTATGATTGAGCATGCCTTGGGTATATGCCTAAGAATGGTATCATTGGGTCTTGAGGTAGATTGATTCCCAATTTTCTGAGAAGTCACCTTCCATTTCCTCTTTAAGGACCTCTGTCACCTTCATAAAGTTATTTTTAAGGTCATTACCTTGTGCTTCAGCTGCCTTGGAATATTCAGGGCTTGCTGTTGTAGGGTAGCTGGGATCTGGTGGTGCCATATTGCCTTATTGTTTATTGTGTTCTTACACTGGCATTTAGGTATCTGGTTTTGGAATAGTTATAGGTCTAGGTCCTGATTTCTGCATTTGTCTTTGTTGGATGGGTGTTTTGTTCCTTGGTTTCTGTTTCCTCTTTGGTCTTCTAGTCTTTGTGGCCTAGATTTCTAGTGGCCAGTGTGACCTCTGCTCTAGTAGAGCATTTCTATTTAAATTGGGAGTTGGCCTTCTGGTGCTTAGCTTGGCCTGTGGTGCAGCAGGGGGTCTCTGTTCTGCTAACTGGTGTGGGGTGTATTTCTGGCTTCTATGGTCTGTACCTCTTGTTCCAATTGGTACAGTCTGTATCTGAGCCTCTGACATCCCTCCTGAGACTGGTGTGGTCTGCACTGAGCAGTGGAAGGAATTCCACTGGAGTTGGGGGCAGGACCTAGCAGCAGTGCTAGTGATGAGGTGGGAAGGCTTGGGCAGCGAATGAGTCTTAGGGGAACAGGGTCCAGGGAGTGAGGTGGTCCAGCTGCCAGGCAGGTCACTCTGAAAGTGGAATCTTAGAGAGGTATTTGGCCCGTAACGGTGGAGCCCTTGTGAATGGAATTAATACCACTACAGGAAAAGACCAGAGAGCTGGCTTGCTCTTTTTCCCATGTGAGTATATAAGAAGGCAGCAATTCACTGAAGAGAACCTTCACCAGAATCCTGCCATACTAGTACTCTGATCTTAGACTTCAGCCTCCAGAAAGTTGGCAGTTAAATTGTCAACAAGGCATTTTGTTTTCTTTCTTGCTCTCCCTGACTCTTGCCTTTATTCAGCCATGCTATAAACAAGGTCCTCCCAGCAGACTCATTACTACTATGAACTATTTATCATCAATGTGGTGATAACTGTAGGTAAGACATGCTCTGTTCTACCTACATGATCTTCAAGATTAAAGAAAACTATTCCGGCCGGGTGGTGGTGGCACACTCCTTTAATCTCAGCACTTGGGAGGCAGATGCAGGCAGATCTCTATGAGTCTAACTAAGGCCAGCCTGGTCTACAGAGCAAGTTCCAGGACAGCCAGAACTGCAGAGAGAAAAACCTATCTCAAAAAAACTAGAAAAAAAATGCTTTTAAATATTTATTGAGCCCTTATTATGTTGTAGTAGTTATACTAAACTTTTAAGTATACAGTGATAAGCTAAATGATGATTCTGAACTCATAAAACTATTGCACACAAAGTGTGTATGTGTATGTCTGTGTGTGCGTGACAAAGAAAATAAAATTCTAAGTTCTACACTAGTTATACAAGCTGCTTTAGAGTAAAGCAGGACCAGGCATGACTGATGCCTAGAAGCTCAGGCAAGATCACCATGAGTTCAAAGATCTGTGTATAGACACTTGCTGAATATTTTCTTTCTTCCATGGTATTGCCTTTGCTTCAGTGTTTTTATCAACTAAGTGTACTGAGATGGGTCTATTTCTATGCTCTCCATTCATCAATTGGTTTCTTTCTCCAATACCATATCATCTATTAAAGACTATCAGGGTCCAGCCCCTTAATATCCTTTTCCCAGGGCCCATGGAAGAATCTATCAACCAGCTGAGGAATCTAATCTTAAGGATATCAAATGAATCTACATACAAAAACTCTTTAGTCCATTCACTTTATTCTTTTCAGTCAGTTCTCTCACTACACAGCTTCTTTTCTGCTGTCCTATTTGGCTCCTTGCTTGCCTGATTTTCTCTATGTTTTTCTGCTGTTCTCTCTAAGTTCTATCTTAATACCTTGTTTTAGTTTTTCCCATCTAGTTCTTCCTAACTTAATTCTTCTTCATCTTAATTCTTTGCCCCAGTCTCTGAGGTTTTCATTTATATACCCATGTAATCAGCAATACTCTGGCCAAGGCAAGGTCACCAGGCTTGAATTTTTCAGGGTCAAAAGGAGGAGTGATAAGATCCACACAAAGAGCAATAATTGTCAGCTGTCATAGCAACCCAAAAGGGAAGTGACTAATGAGGACTGAATCAACTAAGGGCTAAATTCAGTTAATTAATGGAAAAAGGTAATTTATGTGCTGAAATTATATTCTCAGAAGTGGTTAGGTGAAATGTTATGATTCTATAAGTTACTAAGTCATGACTGAAAATAAAACTGCCCTTTTTTTCCTTTGGTACCATATCTGTCCAAGCTTATCTCAGCTGAGCCATTTTCTGGCAGGGAAGGGGAAGTATACTCAGTAGCTAGGCAACCTGTGTCACAGCTTGATGTACCTGGTATGTATAAGCCCTTTTGTTCTGAGTTAATTGTTAAAGGGAGTTCTTTAGAACTAGAGATAACACTTGAAAAAGGAGGGTTGAGCTTAATTTGCATATCCACCTGGCCTGGGCAGTTGTCTCAGTGTAAGTTTTTACCTTATCTAGGGAACTAACAGATAGCCTGGATGCTTATCTATCTGCAGTCTGTCCTAGGAAGTCTGGGAAGCATCTCAGATAAAATACTTTTGTCCAGAGATGGTCCTGGATGGATATTTGCTAATGATGATAATTACAGAAAGGCCTGAAATTACAGTTGGGGGATGTTATCCAAATACTCTAATTGTATAGGGGAAATTGTGCCCAACGAATGATCAACCACACTGTTAGAAGTTCTTAGGAAAAGAATTAAATGGGAAAGCCGCAAAGCACACAAGAAATGTATTGCAGGAAACAGCTAATATATTCAAAAGCCAATATTACCAAGACTCCTTGAGTCTTGGCTTTACCTTCTGGAAGAGTTCTTAACTCTTCTAGGTAATAGCTTTTGCCATAGTCAGCTGAATTCTTAACTTTGTATTTCTGAGGCTCGTTTTGGAGCCTGTCCTGAAACTCACTCTGTAGCCCAGACTGGTCTCAAACTCACAGAGATCCACCTACCTCTGCCTCCCAAGTGCTGGGATCAAAGGTGTATGCCACCACCACCCAGCTGCTTTACAAAAGTCTTAAAGTCAAGTAGTGCCAGTCTTTTATATCTGTTCTTTTTTGTTTGTTGAGCCAGAGTATCACTTTGTAGTCTTGGTTGACCTGGAACTCACTGTGTAGACCAAGCTGGATTCTAACTCATAGAGATCCTCCTGCTTCTGCCTTCCAAGTGCTGGGATTAGTATCCACAGAGTAATTTTTGGGATTTTAATTGGGGTTGTACTGAATATACAGATCAAGTTATGAAGAACAGCTAACAATATTAAACCTTCTTATGCATGAACCCTGACTATCTGTTCATTTAATTCTTCTAATTATCTTATTAGAAAATTGTAATTTTTCAGGCTGGGTGGTGGTGGTGCACACCTTTAATCCTAGCACTTGGGAGGTAGAGGCAGGCGGATCTCTGTGAGTTCAAGGCCAGCCTGGTCTACAAAGTGAGTTGCAGGATAGCTAGGACTGTTACACAGAGAAATTTTGTCTCAAAAAAAATCAATAAAAAAAGGAAAGAAAATTGTAATTTTTCTTAGAAGATTATATACAAATTTGTTAGATTTATACCTATACATTTCATAATTGGGGTAATAATAATTATGTGTTATCATGCTTCTCATTTCAAATTCTGTGTTTTTTTTTAACTTGGCTTGTGTTTTGTTTTATATTTTGATATTTGTATATATTTGGGGTCTCATGTACCCCAGGCTGGCCTTGAACTTGCTGTGTAGCTGATGACCTTTTATTCCTAATCCTCCTGTCTTCTCCTCCAGAGGCTAGGATTATAAGCACACAACATTATAACAACCTTCCACCCCTATCCTGTATTCTCTTAATAGTCTTTTTTTATTTGTTTGGCCTAGAAATTGAGATCTTTTCCTTCTCCTTCCTGAGAGCTGGGCTATGAGAATGTGTCACCACACCCAGTTTTCCTTCGAGTGCTAAAATAAAACTATTTACCTTGATTTTTGTCTCTGTTGTAAAAGCTCTTCAATAGAGATACTCCAAAATCCCAGTTCTTAAGAGCTTAAAGCAGAGGGATTAGGAGCCAGGGCAGGAGGAATAAAATCTAAATAAAATCTAAATAAAATCTTAATGTAGGCTACATAGTGAGACCCTGTTTCAATAAATCAAAAGGAAACGGTAAGAGAGATACTTAGTGGGGATAGTTTGTTACAAACAATGGACCTCCACACTGCTTCTCTGCCCCTTCCCTCCATGTTATTGTCCTTTAAACAGTAAGCCCAAGTTAGTTATCATGTCGATTCTTCTCATGACTTCATTTAAGATGGTAATCCCTTCAATTATTTAAGGTTCAGGAGAAACTTTGAAATAACTTTTTCCCACAGACTTGACTATAGTCCTAGGCAAAGGATAGGGATTTTCTTTTCAGGCTTAGTTTAGGGTTAGGGTTTCTTGGGGCCCTGGGGGTAAGAAGGCAAACTGGACATTGCTGCTTTGCTTACGTGCTGAAGTGGAGAAGCAGCCGAGAAAGTGAGGCACTGGCCTTTACCTGAGCACTCGGTCACTTAGTGATTCACTCCCTTCCCTTCCTCAGTCTTCTCTTCACCAGACAGTTCTTCAGCAACTGTGAATAATCCTTTTTTTAAATAAAGATTTATTTATTATGTACAGTGTTCTGTCTGCACAACAGAAGAGCGCACCAGATTTCATTATGGATGATTGTGAGACACCATGTGGTTGCTGGGAATTGAACTCAGGACCTCTGGAAGAACAGCCAGTGCTCTTAACTTCTGAGCCATCTCTCCAGCCCAATTGTGAATAATCTTTATGAAATTTAAATTAGATCCTATCACCTGTTCCCTCCTTTGAAAAATGGTGCTGGAGAGGCCTTGACAGGTTTGAGCCAAGGTGCCCATGGAGGGTGAGGGAGACATGCCATGCAGACTCAGGGTGGACGGTGGTGTGGCATTACTCACACCATGCAAACATAGAATCCACGTGGAAAGTTCTGTTAGTAAAGGGGGAAAGGAGAGGGAAGAGAGAGAAAGAGAGAGAGGGAGAGAAAAAGTGGAGGTGGATGCAGCCTCATGGTGGGAGAGAAAAAAGGGAGAGGAAGGAAGGAGGAGGAGGGGGAGGGGTTTTCTCTTAGAGAGGACTTTACAGAAGATAACACCAGGATGCTGGGTGGGTCCCCAGAGGAGGGTCTGAATACTAACACCCTCATTATACCTGTCGTTTGTTTCCTAGTTTACTTAGACTCTATCCCTTTTTTTTTTTTTTTTTTTTTTGGTTTTTTTGAGACAGGGTTTCTCTGTGTAGCTATGTGCCTTTCCTGGGACTCACTTGGTAGCCCAGGCTGGCCTCGAACTCACAGAGATCCGCCTGCCTCTGCCTCCCAAGTGCTGGGATTAAAGGCGTGCGCCACCACCGCCCGGCTCTATCCCATTTTTAACATGGCTTAGAGAGAGGAGTGTTTCTCCAAATTAGCTGTTTTTCATGCACAAATAACTCTGGGCCATCTATTATGTAGCATACATTTTTCACACAAAATGGCTGACTCTAATCCCAGCACTCAGAAGGCAGAGGCAGGTAGATCTCTGTTAGTTTAAGGCCAGCCTGGTCTACAGAGTGAGTTTCAGGACAGCTAGGGTGGTTACACAGAGAAACCCTGTCTCAAAAACAAATAAAAAAAAAGAGAGAGAGAGAGAGAGAGAATTCTTTCCTCATGAAACGTCTTTAGACATTTCCAGCTCTTTCCTATCTTAGAGCCTGTGTACAGACTTCTTGAAATGTGTAGGTTTGTTTTTTAAATTGGATTTAAAAAAATTTATGTGTGGGGGTGTTTTGTCTGCATGTATGTCTGTACAACTCATTCATGTAGTGTCCACAGAGGACATCAGATCCCCTGAAACTGAAGTTACAGGCAATGGTGAGCTGTATTTTAGGCACTAGGAACCAAACCTGGGTGTGTGTATGTGCCACTACACCTGGCCTCTCTTCTCATTTTGTTAAGTTATAGTAGTATGTGTGTGTGTGTGTGTGTGTGTGTGTGTGTTGTCGTGCAGGTGTGTTGGTATGTGTGAAGGTCAAAGAATAACTCTTGGGAGCTACCATTCTCTTTCCACTGGGGATTGAGCTCAGCCTGTCAAGCTCACACACCAACTGCCTTTTCCCACTGTACTATCTCACTCTTCCTTTCCTGTTCTTTCCTTTTAGTTGTTTACACTTTAGAAAAAGTAACCTGAAATCTGTTACACACCTCTAAATGTTTAATGCAAAACCAGATGGCCTAAGGTTTGGCATGGACCTGAGAGCCAACACAAAAAGCACAGTCCATGGAAGAAAAATTTTAAGCTGTACTTTATTAAAACAGAGATTTTCTGTTCTGCAAAAGAAATTGTCAAGAGACAAAAGAGAAGAGCTCAGTGTGGTACAGACCTGAAATCCTGGCACAGGGGAGGTAAAGGCGACAGGACCAGGGGTGAAGGTCATCCTCGATTGTAGTCACTTCCAGGCCATTCCCTTCTTGCCACTTGAGAACCTATTGAGAGGGGGGCATTAAGCTTGTGATGGTTAGCTTTCCTGCAATCTAAAATCACCTGGAACAACAGCCTCCTTTCAGAGATTGGCTGGTAGGCCCTGTCTATGTCTTGACTGAGCTGGGATGGAAGTTTCATACTGAGTATGGGTGGAACCATTTCATGGGTTAGAGTGAAGAAAGCTAGCTGAGAGAGAGCAAGCATGCCAGCAGCATGGGTATAGTTGTTTCTCTCTGCTCTGACTGTGGCTGTGGCTGTAACTACCTAGAGTCCCTGCTTTGACTTCCTCCAAATAATGGGCTGTACCTTGTAAGTCAAATAAACTCCTTTCTCCCCTCAGCTGCTTTTTTGTCAGGATGTTTTTTAACACAGCAACAGATATGAAACTAGGACAAGGCCAGAGGCCTTGAGAAAACCCTTCTCAAAGAGGATAGACTGGTAGCACACACCTGTGAAAAGATGATACAGTTAAAATGTAGAAAAACCTTACCAAAGAGGATACAGTCCCATTCTTCAGTTCTTGTTGGTGGTCCCACTCTTTTCTTATTCACAGAATCTGCTTTGCTATACTGTTTCCCTCTTGTACTTAGGGCACCAATGGGGCAGAGATATCAGTGTCCCCCAGTGATCAAAGTACTGGTAGCTTATTCTTAGCAAACTAGGGCACCATGGGTTCCAGTCTGGAATAGAATCAATGATCCAGCTACACAGCAGATGGCAGAAATCAGACTCAGGGCCTCAGACAAAGGAGAAACATGGCATGTTTTCTCCTCATGTAAGTCAGCTCTTCTTCCCTGGCCTTCTAGAGTCCTCTATTTCTGTCTTATCTCCTACTGGGATCCTGATTTCCACCAGACTGCTTAGGAAAGGTGAAAGCCTAATCCGGCTTCTCTTCCTGTGTCTCACAGATTTTGCTGTAGGCATCCCTTGGAGGCCTTCAGCTCTTAACTCATGCTTGTCTTCTGCTGTACCTTGTAGCTGGAGTCACGCTTTTACTGTAACTTAGTCATAGTCGATGGCCTTTTGTGTATTCACAGAGCCATGTGGACATTATTATGATCTTCTATCTTAGTCACTGTTCTACTTCTATGAAGAGACACATCACCAGGGCAACTCCTATGAAAGAAAGCAATTAAGTGGGAGCTTGCTTATAGTTTTAGAGGACTAGTCCATGATCATCATGGAGGGAAGCAGACAGGCATGGTGCTGGAGCAGTAGCTGAGAGCTTTACATCCTGATCTGCAGGCAGCAGGCAGAGAGAGAGACTGGGCCTAGTGTGGGCTTTAGAAACCCCAGAGCCCACTCCCAGTTCTACCTGAGGCCCCATTTTACATATGAGTGAAACCAATAGGACACAGATGCTGGTAGGGACTGGGTACCCTAAAAGGTATTAGACGAAAGAGCACAGCTGTTCCTAGGGTGCTATGATAGCATGAGGTAGATGAATTGCTCTAGTCACTTGGGAGTCATTTTGGTTAGAGGTTGACACACTACAGGGCAGGACTCATGCCCAGGCCAACATGAAACAGACTCCCATGTTTTCTTTTATGTGTATTGTGTTTGTTTGGGTAGTTTTCGTTTTATTACTCTTTGTTTGTTTTGGCCTTTCTTATTTTTTCTTTCTTTTTTTTTTTTGAGAGGGAAAGACAGAGATAGAGAAAGAGCATGAAGTGAAGTGGGTGGGGAGTATCTGGGGGAGGGGAAAGAATATAATCAAAATATGGTATGTGAAAAAATATATTTTCAATAAAAATTAAAATAATACATATAAAAAAGAAAACCAATTGTTTTTACATTACAGCTGTAATTGCAGTGGCCCTAAAAGCCTGTGTCCAGTGGAGAGTTGAGGGAGGGGATGAATATGATTTAAATGCATTGTATGAAATTCTAAACCAACTAATAAAAATTTTCTTAAAATTAAGAAACTAAAGGCTTCATTGGCTCCTTCCTATAATGGCCTTGCCATAACATGTCTTGTTTGAAAAAAAAAAAATCAAAACCAAAATCTAGCAAAGCAGGAAGCATAGCCACCAGGAGGCTTCACCAAAGCACACCTGTAACGTGATTTTGATTCACAGTTGGTCTGAGGATTTATCAGAAGCATCTTTATTTCCTAAATTATTTCTTTGTGTTTAAATATAAAAGTGAATACAATTGTTCCAATAATACTCTTGGCAGAATTTCACACTATAACTCTACAGGTTTCCAAAGTGCTTTTTAGTTTAAGGTCCACATCCTTAGTCTGTACTTCCCATTGCTAAATTTTATGGGTTTTCTTTTACTCTTTAATCCCATAATTTAACTCTTTATTTACCTTAAGCCTCAGACTTGGAAGGATTTTTTCATATGCAGTTAATCATCTATTATGCCTGAGCCCCTTGCATTTGACTGCGCATGCCCAGTTCTGTTAGCTGGTCCTCAGAGCTCCAGTTCCATAAGCCTTTCGTCAGTTGCTGCTCTTTTCTGAACACTCTCCAAGCTTCCTTCTCTCTTTATACAGCGTGGCATGTAAATTGAAAAGTGCAGTTTGTTCCAACTTGTAGCTAGAGTTTTCCTGCCTGGCCCACAGTCAGGACAAATCTCTCTCACCCACCAGTCCCACAGCCACTCAGACCCGACCAAGTAAACACAGAGACTTATATTGGTTACAAACTGTATGGCCGTACCAGGCTTCTTGCTAACTGTTCTTACATCTTAAATTAATCCATTTCTATAAATCTATACCTTGCCACATGGCTCATGGCTTACCGGCATCTTCACATGCTGTTTGTCATCATGGCGGCTGGCAGTGTCTCTGACTCAGCCTTCCACTTCCCAGAATTCTCTCCTCCTTGTCCCGCCTATACTTCCTCCTGCCTGACTACTGGCCAATCAGTGTTTTATTTACCAACCAATCAGAGCAACATATTTGCCATACAGAACATCACACAGCACCCAACTGATGCCTGTTCAATGCCAAATAAAGCAAAAACAATTGCTCCACTCCCTTCACACATGTGCTCAGTACCACCCTGTGAAGACTGTGTCAGCGCAGGGAAGATCCAGCCAGCTGACCCCAAGCAGAAATGCTGCATCTCACTTGGCTTTGTTTCTGGTATTGCTGTTTTAGCTGATATTTTTACATACTTGTTCAGACTATCCAGTAGCTGGTTATCCATTAAATGTTGTTATTAGAAAGGACTTCATGTGCACATCTTTTCCTTTCTTTCTTTCTTTCTATCTTTCTTTCTTTCTTTCTTTCTTTCTTTCTTTCTTTCTTTCTTTCTTTCTCTCTCTCTTTCTTTCTCTTTCTTTCTTTTCTTCTTTCTTGGTTTTTTTTTTTTGTTTTTTTGTTTTGTTTTGTTTTTGAGACAGAGTTTCTCTGTGTAGCCCTGGCTGTACTGGAACTCGTTCTGTAGCCCAGGTTGGCCCCAAACGCAGAGATCTACCTGCCTCTGCCTCCGAAGTGCTGGGATTAAAGGTGTGTGTCATCACCACTAGGCTCTACACACCTTTTCTTTAAAGACTGCTCCATGAACAACTTAATAAATGACATTAAATATGAATTTAGTGCTGGGGTCTTGAAAACAGGCTTCAGTGACCTGCAATGCTTGTGAGGTGGAGATTCATTCAGATGCAAAGATTACCAAAGGCTGAAGACAACCAGACTGTCTTTGAAGAATTTGTTGAGAGGTATCAATCTGGAAGGATT
The DNA here is from genome assembly GCF_949786415.1 of Peromyscus eremicus. Classification (NCBI taxonomy): domain Eukaryota; kingdom Metazoa; phylum Chordata; class Mammalia; order Rodentia; family Cricetidae; genus Peromyscus; species Peromyscus eremicus. Next base: position 3,220,586 of record NC_081418.1, on the reverse strand, counting down.
GAGAGAGAAGCTGAAAATGGCCCCAACAGGTACACACTCATCTCTCTCAGGCCATGGCTTAGATTCCTGCTCTTTGGAGAGTTCTGGGTGTTTGCCAGTTTCTAGGCATTGGCCTCATTCTCCAGCCTACTAGAAATCTGCTGATACTTCTCCAGCAAATTCTCCACTGGTTATGTTAGCTTAAACTAGGTTCTACTACTTACAGCCAAGAACTGTGGCAGAAGAAGCAAAGGCTGCTGGCTCTCCAGCCTTCCTGAGTGCCCTAGCTTGTCAGCCTTGTTGCAGTGGTGTGCAGCAGGAGCTCCACTCAGAAGTAAAGATCCAACACTGGCTAATGACCGAAAGCTGATGTAACAGTCATCACTTGGTCTGTTACCCTTAGAGTGCTCACAGCTCATGTCTTTGATCCTCAGAAATTAATATAGAAAAATGCTGATTGGGTTTATGTTCTAGCTTGAAATGGAAACCTAAGTTCAGGGCTAGAGGGATGGTTCAATGGTTAGCAATGCTTGCAGCTTTCCAGAGGATTGGAGTTTGGTTCCCTGTACCCATATTGGGTGATTTACAACCACCTATAATTCCAACTCCAGGTCTTCCAACACCCTCTTCTGGCCCCTATGGACACCTGCAGACATATGGCATGCACTCACCCCCACCTGTCAAAAAAAACTTAAAGTTCAGACATAACAGTCATGTGAAAATTCTTTACTAATAACCCTAATGGTAGTATTACAATTTTGTTTGTTTGTTTTAGACAGGTTCTCACTATGTAGATCTGGCTGCCTTTGAAATCTGCCTGCCTCTGCTCCCTGAGTGTGGGATTAAAAGCTAAATCTGTGCCAATACACCCAGCATCATTATAATTCTTGTACTTCTTCCTTACTTTTGAAATCTGAATTTTCACCAGGCTGGTAGTGCAGGCCTGTGATCCCAGGTACTTGGGGCATAGACATGTAGATGGCAAGTCCAGGACCTGCCTGAACTACAGAGTGAGTGCGCGCCAGCATGGGAACAGTGTGACCTGTCTCAAAATATATAATACAAAAGGACTTGGAGGAGCCAGGGACATTGCTCAGTGGGTAAAGGCTCTTGGCACTGTGCCTTAGTTCCAGTCCAGGGCTCCACATGGTGGAAAGAAAGAACCAACTCCAGCAAACTGTCCTCTAACCTACACACATGTGTATATACATGCACACAATAAATAAAAATGTATCAATATGAGTGGGAACAGATAGCCAGTGATAAGGCGTTTGCCCAAGGCTGCAAATGCCAGGTTAAGGCGCCCGATGCCGACGCTCATACGCAGTTTTATCCAGTAAAGCAAATGATTAGAGGTCTTGGGGCCGAAATGATCTCAACCTATTCTCAAACTTTAAATGGGTAAGAAGCCCGGCTCGCTGGTGTGGAGGTGGGCGTGGAATGTGAGTGCCTAGTGGGCCACTTTTGGTAAGCAGAACTGGCACCCAACATTCGTGGTACGAATTCACGAAAAAGTCTCTTGCCTGTGGCCTTGTGGGCCCCAGCTCAGGTCTGAGCTACCCTCAGCCAGTTGTGGTGAAGCACACTGGTTGGATTTACTGAAGGAGGCAGGACACACACACAAAATGTCTGCAGGGAACCATGACCACACCTAACGGCAAATTTGAAATCTTCAAAAGGATGACGGGACCCCACAAAGATGAATCCACATGGACTATGGTAAAGCCATTAAGCTGATTAACACCACCAAAATATCGACTTTGGACTACTAACTACTCAGGACAATTTTGAGATGGCTAGCTGAGATGATCCAGCCTGACAGACTACTTGATCAAGGACTTGAAACAAGCCCTGCACTTTCTCATTATGCAGCAACTGGACAAATCATACAGGACTTGACAATTAACCCAAAAATTTCTTTTCAGGATTCCCTAAAGATGTCTTCACCCCCAGAAAGCAGGAAGTAATTTTAAGAAAATGGCGCCCACATTCCCAAGAGGTGGGATGGGAGGCTTTTTGGTCATTTAATGAGTTTTGGATATTGTCATTGTTTACAATGGTTGGTTACAAGTTGTTAATTGTTAATGGTCAGGAAAAAAGCTGAACATGGAGATTAGATTCAGAGGTTTTATTTTAAAAAAAGGAAAAAGAAAGAAGAGAATATAGATATGAGGTAGAACATTGACTCTACTCTGAGGAAAAAAGATAAAGAAATAATAGGATAAATGGGTAGATATTGAATCTACTCTAAAAAGAAAAAGGGGAAGATATAAAAATGACAAAAGGTAGATTATTGAATCTATTATGAAAAGAAAAAAGAGAGAATATGGATATGATAAGATAAAAAGGGAGATTATGGAATCTACTTTTAAAAAAAACTACTTGTTTTAAATAGGATAAGTAATGAAATTTTTTTGAGTTTATCAAATGTTACTAGACTGGACATTGTTATATATTAACGGAGTTTTTTTTTCTGAATCTGTCAAATGTTAATGGAGTAGACATTTTTAATGTAATCTTGACTGTGTATATTGTATATACTTACTAGATATAATTTTTCTTGTATTAGTTATAAGCTTTTTTTAAAATTTTAGACAAAAAAAGGGGAAATGTGGTGGTATGGTGTTCCCCAAAATATTGTTCATGCTAATAAACTTATCTGGGGTCAGAGAACAAGACAGCCACAATATTAAACATAGAGGATAGGCAGTGGTAGGGCACGCCTTTAATCCTAGCATTCCAGAGGCAGAAATCCCTCTGGATTTCTGTGAATTCAAGGTCACATTGGAAACAGCCAGGCATGGTGACTCATGCCTTTAATCCCAAGAAGTGAGCCTTTAATCTCAGGGAGTGATGGCAGAAAGCAGAAAGATATATAAGGAGTGAAAATCAGAAACTAGCAGCATTTGGCTGGTTAAGCTTTTAGACTCTGAGCAGCACAGTTCAGCTGAGATTCATTCTGGATGAGGACTGAGAGGCTTCCAGTCTGAGGAAACAGGATCAGCTGAGGAATTGATGAGGTGAGGAAGATGCGGCTTGTTCTGCTTCTCTGATCTTCCAGCATTCACCACAATACCTGGCTTCAGGTTTGTTTTAATTAATAAGAACTTTTAAGATTCATGCTATACAAGGCCCTGGGTATAATCTCCCCAAACACACAAAACAAACAAAAAGAAAACAAAACACTAATTTTATGACATGGAGATAGTTATTTTCTCACAAATTCCCATTTCATAACATTTCTCCAGTATTCTTGTTTTCTTTCTTCTGGGACTGGGGTTGAACCCAGGGCCTTGTGTATCATGGACATACACTCTACTACTGAACTACATTGGGAAACTCAAATATCTACTTCAAGAACAAAATCAAAGATGATTTACAGTTACAATCTCTCTCTTGTGAGTGATGCCATGTGGTGGCTGGTTTTTGCCAGCTTGACACAAACCTAGACATGGCTGGGAAGAGGGAATCTTAATTGAGACAATGTCTTCATAAGATTGGCCTGTGAGCAAGTCGGTGGGGTATTGTCTTGTTTAATGACTGGGGTGGGTGGGGCCAGTCCATTGTGAGCGGTTCTATCCCTGCCTGGGCATGTGGTCCTGTGTGATGTAAAAAAGAGAACTGAACAAGCCAAGAGGATGCAAGCCAGTTTATAGCCCTTCCATGGCCTCTGCATCAGGTCCTGCCTTGGTGTCTGCCCTGACTCTCCTTGGTGATGGACTGTGTTATGGAACCGTAAGCTGAAATAAACACCTTTCTCCCTAAATTGTTTATGGTCATGGTGTTTATCATAGTGATAAAAATCCTAACTAAGACATGGCACAAGTGTTTAATCTCAGTGCTCATAGGTAGAGGTGGGGGAGAGGCAGGCAGATCTCCTTGAGTTCAAGGGCAACCTGGTCTACACAAAGGTCCAAACCAGCCAGGGCTATATAATGAGATCCTGTCTCAACAACATACAAAGAATTTCTCTTCTCTGTCTCAGGACCTCCAGCTGGACAGGTTGTCATGATGACATGTAATAGGGGAACAAATAAATCTAAAATTACAATATGAAAAATGATTTTGCATTCTCCTCTGGAGATTAAAAAAATAAACTACCAACATTCTCCTAATGAGGGATGGCTGAGTGGTTAATAGCACTTAGCTGCTCCTGCAGAGGACTTGGTTTCGGTTCTCAGCACATATATAGCTTCTCAGATGTCTGTAACTCCAGTCCCAGGAGAACTGATGCCCCCTTCTAGCCCCCTAGGTACCTGTCATACCTATAGTATACATACATATATGTAGGCAAAACACTAATACACATAAAATAAAAATAAGCAAACTTTTTCTACAAAAGCTGGGCATTGAGGCACACATTTGTGGGTTTTCCCCCCAAAGATTTATTTATTAATGTATTTTATGTACATGTGTGCTCTGTCTTCATGCACACCAGCAGAGGGCATCAGATGCCATTATAAATGGTTGTGATGGCCATCATGTGGTTGCTGGGAACTGAACTCGGGACCTCAGGAAGAGCTAGTGCTCTTAACTTCTGAGCCATCTCTCTGGTCCAGAAATAAGCAAATCTAAAAAAATAAAAAATAGAAATGAAAGAAAAAAAAGAAAAGCTTTTCCTAATAGCCATTCGAGGCATGTATAGCTTGGTGACATGTACTGAGTGTAGAAATGACCTTCCAGATCAAAAGTGACTGAAAACCGCAGCACACTCAGGGTCCCCAGGTGTTAACAGTCCCTAGGTTCTGGAAAGGAGTACAGTAATGGCATGATCCAGTGGCTCTTGCTCCCACTCATTCAGATGTCCTTCACATCTGGAAACACGGATTCTCCCTGGGAAGCCGAGTCCTTGAAAACCACTTATGTAGTTCTGAAAGCTTCCCTGGCTTGTCAAGGCGGCAGCTGACGCCCAAAGGAGACCCTGAGCTGTTTATCAGGCTTTCCTGCTGCTCATGTGGGGAGTGGGTGGTCCTTCCTCGCAGCTCCAGATCTAGCATGACCTTTTTCCTCTTGAGCCCTGCCCCTTTTAATACTGGGGTCTGAACCCAGAGCATCGTGCATGTGCATGTGCAAAGCAAATGCTCTGCCTCCACGCTACAGCTCCAGCCAAGTTATTTTATTAAAAAGATGGTAGGAGACCAGCACAAGAACAGAAAAGAAAACTTCCTACTAGAGCCCTGAAGATTTGTGTGTGTGTGTTTCAAAAGAAGAGTTAACGTTTTATATTACATTTTCCTATTTGAATTTAATGCTACCTATCATATTACGTAGGGATTTTCAGCCCCACGATGCTGAAAGCAGGTTAGTTGCTTAGCTTTGATTGCAATGACGTTATGTGTAGGGTGGTTCTCCTTTAATCCGCTCATTACTTTGGTAAGGATGTCCTGAGCCTGAAGTGTACTGGACAGTGCTCTGTATAAGTGCTGGGGACGGTGATAAACTGGTCCCTGTGCTCACAGAAAGCAGCAGGAAAGTTAACAAACATGGGTATACACTGCTCAGAATGGAACATTTGCATATGAGCGAGCTAGCCCCACTCCTGGCAAAGTAAGCCACCCTTAAACCCTATCTCATGAAACACCCAACATTTAATGTATGTTAACAGCTAATTTCCATAAATATAACACCCTGAGTTAGTTGAACTTTCTGATCCAAGTTTCTGATGAAAATAATTAGATTAGAATTTGTGATAGCAAGATTCATTTGATGCCAGTGATGTGGGCTCTCTTCTATAATCAAAAAACTATTTAAAAAAGAAGAGGAAGTGAGGGCATCGATGTGAAAAACAGTTCCCACTCCCAAGAGAAGGAAAGAGTTTACACTGAAACAAAATGAGAATGACTATGGCCCAGGAAGACAAATTTAGGTTACCTCAAATCCCATGTTTTAAGAAATATTTATTTTTTTGTGTATATGTCTGTGTGCCTGAGTACACGTATGTGCACCACATGCACACAATACTTGCAGATGAAGAGACATCAGGTCCCTGGACCTGGAGTTAGGAATGGCTGTGAGTCACCATGTGGTGCTGGGAACTGAACTCAGGTCCTCTGCTAGAGCAGATCACTCCTAACCAGGGTCTTCTCTCTACCCCCACCCCACCCCAATTCCGTGCTTTAACAAAGTAACAATTTTATGGTTTTTATAGTAACAACAAAAGAAGTCATATATCAAAACATTTTCATACACATTGATGGGAGCATCAGGAAGCAGGTAGGTCACAGCAAGGCAACCTCTGCTATTCCCTGGAGACACTATCAGATGACACTCTTAGCTTCTGGCTTGGTGGAAGTTAACTGGGAGATGAGCTCATACTCAGAGGTGGGCAGTAAGTGCCTATTTAGAGGCTGAATATAGCCTGAGATGACTGACCCTGGGTCTGTAACATTCCAACCTCTCCACAATCATGAAAGTTCTAGTCAGCCATGGACTATCCTCACCACATTTTATAGCCTTTGGACGCCCTCCAGTGGCTGAACACTTCCGGAAAAAATTCTCTTAGGTTGTTTGCAACTTCTTTTGACCTCCCCCCCCCCCCCACTTCCTGCCAGCACCTGGATTGAAGGATGAAGAGAGAGGTGCGTACGTGTTCAGCCGTGACAGCTAAATACAAAAGTTGCTAATTGTAGAATTCAGAGGACTGATGTGTGGGTTGCTGTATGACTGAACATTTGTATTTTTGAACATCTATATGTTAAATGCTGAACAAAAAGACCTGCTCACCTGGGAGTGGTGGCACATCCCTTTGATCCCTGTACTAAGGCAGAGGCAGGTGGATCTCTCTGAGTTCAAGGCCAGAATGGTCTACACAGCAAGTTCTAGGACAGCCAGGGTTACACAGATAAATCCTGTCTTGAAAAACCAAAAAAGGAAGAAAAAAAAAAGACTATTTAAAATAACACATGATGAAATTGTCTTAATAAGTGTGGAACTATTTTTAAATTTTTGAAAAGAAAAGCATTCCCATGCTTCTCTCTTATAGGTTCAGATAACAAGAATGGCTGCAGTCAGGCTATGTCCTGCCCTAAGGTATGTCATGTAGTGGAAAACTGGTATTTCCAAATGTACCTTTCCCAGAGCAGTGGAGGCAGAGGCAGGCAGAGTGGCGGCGGCAGAGGCAGGCAGAGCTGCGGCAGAGACGCAGTCGTAATAAAGACCAGAAACTGAGCTTTTACCCATTAAAAGGAGTTAGTGAAAACATGGAGATTAAGAGCTTGGAACAGGGACGCCTTTAATCCCAGCACCCGGGGAAGGAGCCATCTCCATGGGACGAGACCAGAGCGGATCTGAACATTCTGCCCGAGGCCAACCCAGAGCCCAGCTGCTGATCTTGCGAAACCCAACAACTTGGAGGTGTCGGTGAGATTGCCCTACTGAAGAACCTGCTAAGCTGAGATCCATTGGGGGGGGGGGGGTTCCGAAGCCTACAGTCTGCAGTCTGAGGAAACAAGATCAGCTGAGGAGTTCACAAATAAGCCTTTAACTGCACTGTAAGGATGGAGTACGACCCTGCACCTGGGTGGGTAGGTGAGCAGGAGCTGTCTGCCTGGCATATCCTGGTGGGATAGACTCCGAGACCTGGGAGTAGAAAGGGTCTCCATATACATTTATCAGGGAGTTGAGACTGTAGGGGGCACATGGGTGCATTACGTTCTTCCAGATAAAGCAGACCCAAGAATTTAGCAGGCACAGCAGACCAAGGAAAGGGTGCAACTCCTTCACCTAAATCCCACAAAGAGGATAGATACCCAATGGGCCGGCGAGACGGCTCGGCGGCTGAGGGTGCTTGCTGCCATGCAGATAAACTGAATCAGACACTGGGGCTTACTTGGTGGAAGAGGAGGGTTAATTCTTTTATGTTGTCCTTTGATCTCTATATGTACACACACACACACACACACACACACACACACACACACACACAATATGTGTATCTGGGACTGATGGGCTGAGAACTCCCAACTGTCTCTGGAGCTTCAACTTGGCTTCATCCCTACCTTGATGTGGCTACTCAACTGCCATCTGCTTATCTGGGCCTGCTGTCTGTCCATCTACCCACCCAGCAGTTCCTTCTGCACATAGTGCTGTCCCTTTGCCTCTGCAGCTGGTGCTCTGCACTGCAGCTGTGATCTGAAGCGGCCTGACTCACAGCAGCTTCCTCCCTGGAGCTTGGTTCTGTTCTGGTTGCTTATCTATCAACACAGGATCTTGCACTGCTGTAGGTTTCTCAGCTTTGACTTCTCTCTTGGAACACCATGAGTCTTTGCAGACACTTTATAACCTACATCTGTGGTATGGATATAAGTATAGATACAGTCACTGATCTGTAACGTGTCGCCAGAGAGTTAATAAGACCAGAGCAGCCCGTGCCCTGGCCAGTGAAAAGGTTCAGCGGGTGAAAGGCTCAGCTTGATACCAAGCCTGGTGGTCTGAGGAGATAACTGACTCCTGTAAGTTCTTCTCTGACTTCTATGGGCACATGGCTCCACCCCCCAAATAAATACATGTTATTAGAAAGAGAGAAAGAGAGAAAGAAAGGAAGGAAGAAAGAAAGGAAAGAAGGAAGGAAGGAAGGAAGGAAGGAAGGAAGGAAGGAAGGAAGGAAGAAAGGAAAGAAAGAAAGAGAGAAGAGCCATGTTTACTTCAGCCAGGGTTTCCAAGGAAATTGGAGGGGCTGGAAAATTGCTGCCGTTGAAATGACTGCTCTTTGTGAACTTACTGGTAAGTTCTGATACTGTGGAAAGGTTTAGCTTCCAACACAGGGTACCCATGACAAGAATGTAAATCAGTGTCTGATTTCTCTGGGTAAAATGGATTACCTTCATGAAATTTGGTGGCTGTCATTTGTAAAAAGATTTTAATTTTTACTATATTTTAGGATATATTTTTTATTTTGTTTGTATAAGTGTTTTGCCTGCATATATATATACACACACGTATATGTATATGTATATATATGTGTGTGTGTGTGTGTGTGTGTGTGTGTGTGTGTGTGTGTGTGTATGTGCATGAAGCCAGAAGAGGGCATCAGATACCCTGGAACTGGAGTTACAGATGTTTATGAGCCACCATGTGGGTTCTGGGAGAGAACCTGGGTTCTCTACAAGAGTAACAAGTGCTCTTAACCACTCAGTGTAGCTAGAGTTTTCCTGCCTGGCCCACAGTCAGGACAAATCTCTGTTACCTGCCAGTCCTATAGCTGCTCAGACCCAAGTAGATGTAACCAACGGTCTTATTAAATAAGAAACACAGAGCTGATTCAGAGAAGAAAGCCAAGAGGTCAGAGCTAAGAGCCTTACCCTTCCTGCTTCAGCGATCCTCTTCAGCCAAGAGAGCTCTCCAAAAAGGGACCTACTTCCTGTGTGTATGTCTTTATATAGTCTAGCTGTTCTGCCTTCTCATTGGTTGTAAACCCAAACACGTGACTGCCTCGTCACTGCCTGTATGTACAGCCCTCCAGGTCCTGTATGATATTGAGATTAAAGGCGTGCACCACCGCCGCCACGCACTTGCTATGGCTCTAATAGCTCTGACCCCCAGGCAACTTTATTTATTAACATACAATTAAAATCACATTTCAGTACAAGTAAAATACCACCACAACTTAGCCATCTCTTTAGCCCCTATTTTTACTATTTTTAAGTGTGTGTGTATATGTACATGTGTGTGTGCGCGTGTGTGTGAATGAAGTGTTGTAGAATATTAGTTGAAGATGTGTTACATTCCTGTATTAGATAGGGTTTCTATTGCTGCAATGAAACATCATGACCAAAAAGCAAGTTGGGAAGGAAAGGATTTATTTGGCTTATATTTCAGCATTGTTGTTCATTAATGAAAAAAGTCAGGGCAGAAACTCAAACAGGACAGGATCCTGGAGGCAGAAGCTGATGCAGAGGCCATGGAGGGGTGCTGCTTACTGGCTTGCTCCTCAGGGCCTGCTCAGTGTGCTTTCTTATAGAACCCAGGACCACCAGCCCAGGGATGGCCCCACACACAATGGGATGAACCCTCCCTAATCAATCACTAAAGAAGAAAATTGCCCTGCAGCAGGATCTCATGGAGGCATTTCCTCAATTGAGGCTCCTTCCTCTGATGACTCTTATGGTGATATTTTACTTGTGCTGAAATGTGATTTTATTTGTATGTTAATAAATAAAGTTTGCCTGGAGATCAGAGGTCAAAGCAAGCCATAAGCAGAGTCAGGTGGTAGTGGCACATGCCCTTAATCCAATCACATGGCAGGCAGAGTCTCTGTGTGGTCAAGGACACAGCCAAGCGTAGTGACACGAACCTTTAATCTCAGTACCAACCATAGAGGTCTGTATAGACAGGCAGTGACGAGGAGTCATGTGGTTGGGTTTAGAGCCAATGAGAAGGCAGAACAGAAAGGCAATAAAAAGACAAGTCAGATGATAGTATACTTGAGCAACCCCAAAGATTCCACCAAGGAACTGATGTAGCTTATAAACACCTTCGGCAACATAGCAGGATACAAGATCAACTCAAAATATCAGTAGCCCTCCTATATACATAGACAAAGAAGCGGAGAAGGAAATCAGAGATACATCACCCTTTACTATAGCCACAAGTGACATAAAATACCTCGGGGTAACACTAACCAAGCAAGTGAAAGACCTATATGACAAGAACTTTAAGTCCCTGAAAAAAGAAATTGAAGAAGGTGTCAGAAAATGGAAAGATCTCCCATGCTCATGGATAGGCAGAACTAACATAGTAAAAATGGCAATCTTACCAAAAGCAATCTACAGATTCAATGCAATCCCCATCAAAATACCAACACAATTCTTCAGAGACCTGGAAAGAATAATACTCAACTTCATATGGAAAAACAAAAAACCCAGGATAGCCAAAAGAATCCTGTACAATAACACAACCTCTGGAGGCATCACGATCCCTGACTTCAAGCTGTACTATAGAGCTACAGTAATAAAAACAGCTTGGTACTGGCATAAAAACCGACATGTGGACCAATGGAATCGAATTGAAGACCCTGACATTAATCTGCACACCTATGAACATATAATTTTTGACAAAGAAGCCAAAAGTGCACAATGGAAAAAAGAAAGCATCTTCAACAAATGGTGCTGGCAAAACTGGATATCAACATGTAGAAGGCTGCAAATAGATCCATATCTATCACCGTGCACAAAACTTAAGTCCAAGTGGATCAAGGACCTCAACATAAATCCAGCTACTCTGAACCTGCTAGAAGAGAAAGTAGGAAGTAGTCTTGAACGCATTGGCATAGGAGACCACTTCCTAAATAGAACACCAGTAGCACAGACACTGAAACAATCAATCAATGGGACCTCTTGAAACTGAGAAGCTTTTGTAGAGCAAAGGATATGGTCAACAAGGCAAAGCCACAGCCTACAGAATGGGAAAAGATCTTCACCAACCCCACATCTGACAGAGGACTGATATCCAGAATATATAAGGAACTCAAGAAATTAGACATCAAAATGCCCAACAGTCCAATTAAGAAATGGGCTATAGAACTAAACAGAGAATTCTCAACAGAGGAAACTCAAATGGCTGAAAGACATTTAAGGAATTGCTCAACATCCCTAATCATCAGGGAAATGCAAATCAAAACAACTCTGAGATACCACCTTACGCCTGTCAGAATGGCTAAGATCAAAAACACTGAAGACACCTTATGCTGGAGAGGATGTGGAGCTAGGGGACCTCCACTGCTGGTGGGAATGCAAGCTTGTACAACCACTTTGGAAATCAGTATGGCGCTTTCTTAGAAAATTGGGAATCCATCTCCCCCAAGATCCAGCTATACCGCTCTTGGGCATATACCCAAGGAATGCTCAACCACACCACAAGAGCACTTGTTCAGCTATGTTCATATCAGCATTGTTTGTAATAGCCAGAACATGGAAACAACCTAGATGCCCTTCAACTGAGGAATGGATAAACAAAATGTGGTACATATACATAATGGAATACTACTCAGCAGAGAAAAACAATGACATCATGAGGTTTGCAGACAAATGGATGGATCTAGAAAAAATCATCCTGAGTGAGGTAACCCAGACTCAGAAAGACAAACATGGTATGTACTCACTCATAGCAGGATACTAGATGTGGAACAAGGATAACTGGTCTGCTACTCACATCACCAGGCAGGCTACCTGGAAAACAAGACCCCAAGAAAGACACAGGGATCGCCCAATGACAGAGAAATGGAATGAGATCTACATGAACAGTCTGGACATGAGTGGGGGTAGTGAAGGGCGAGGGTCGAGGGAAAGAGAGCTTGGGGGAGCGGGAGATCCCAGCTGGATCAACAACAGAGAGGGAGAACAAGGAAGAGGAGACCATGGTAAATGAAGACCACATGAGAATAGGAAGAAGCAAAGTGCTAGAGAGGCCCACAGAAATCCACAAAGATACCCCCACAACAGACTGCTGGCAATGGTCGAGAGACAGCCCGAACTGACCTACTCTGGTGATGGGATGGCCAAACACCCTAATTGTCGAGCTAGAAACCTCATCAAACTACTGAGGGATCTGGATGCAGAGATCCATGACTAGGCCCCGGGTGGATCTCTGGGAGTCCAATTAGCGAGAATGAGGAGGGTTTATATGAGCGAGAATTGTTGAGACCAAGGTTGGATAAAGCACAGGGACAAATAGCCAAACGAACGGAAACACATGAAATATGAACCAATGGCTGAGGGGTCACCAACTGGATCAGGCCCTCTGAGTGGGTGAGACAGTTGATTGGCCTGATCTGTTTGGGAGGCATCCAGGCAGTGGGACCGGGTCCTGTGCTCATTGCACGAGTCGGCTGTTTGAAACCTGGGGCCTATGCAGGGTCCCTTGGCTCGGCCTGGGAGGAGGGGACTGGACCTACCTGGACTGAGTCTATCAGGTTGATCTCAGTCCTCGGGGGAGGCTTTGCCCTGGAGAAGATGGGAATGGGGGGCGGGCTGGGGGGAAGGTGAGGGGGGTAGGAGGGGGGAGAACAAGGGAATCCGTGGCTGATATGTAGAACTGAATTGTATTGCAAAATAAAAATTAAAAAAAGAAAAAAACAAAACAAAACAAAACAAAAAACATATGAAGTGATATTCCAGAGTTTTAAGACACAGAGATGGATCATTAACAGCTGGATTACTTTGGGTACCATTCTGCTCATTCAATGCTCTGCAGACAATCAAGAATGTAGTCTGTGAAGTTGGAGCTGCTTATGATAGGGTTGATATAAACCATCACACCACACCCCCCCCCCACACACACACATCTCAAAATGCATGATAAATAAGTTAGTTATGCAATTATGAAGGATGAGAAGACCCACCATCTGCTCTCTGTAAGCTGGAAAGAGTGAGGATGCACACTCTTGTCTCTGATATTCTCGGTCCTTCTGTTTGGTTTTTTCCGTCGGGCCTAATCCTAACGTACTGATTCCTATACAGAACCAGATGTCTCCATTCTGAGAATGGGATCATTAGCTTTTGCTCTTATAGAATGTATTGAGAGTTGAAAGTTTCTCTCAGAAGTGGAGGCTTTTACACTTCCCTGTCACCTTATTTATGGACTCTGGCTGTTAAGAGTTCTTAATGGTTTCCCTGACTAGCCTGGAAGTATGCTAGTCATAGCTGGTCTGACTCTGCTATGAGTAATGAAGCTTGCATTGTTCTTAAAGACCTATTTACCCTTTAAATTATTTAGCTAATATAATTTCATAGCAGTAAAACTGGAAAATATGGCTAAGCCAAATACAAATTTCACTGTTCAAATATGATTATTATGTTAGACTTTTCTGTGCATATGCATATATTTAATATATTTTGTGAACATGCTCTAATGATGGTGTATTTATATATTTTCAAATGTTATACCTTCTTGTCTAAAATACTGCTATTACGATTTTATCTGTTCTTTTGCTTGGACTCTTGTTTAGATCAATTACATTTATTGAACATCTGTTTTATGCTAAAAAAAAGACAAGTCAGACAGGAAGAAGCTCTCTCTCTGGGGCATTGAGGTGGTAAGATAAGGTAGTTGTGACTCTCTGATCTCTTTGGCTATTTACCTCTGTATTTGGCTCTGTGCTTTTTATTAGCTAAGACTGTTTAGAATTTCATCTACATTTGATGCCCAGTGTGGCAAGAATTCATTAAAAAACCATTGGTGGCCTCACAGGCCAGGGGTTACAGGCCCCAGACCCAGCCGGAGCTACCAGTCTGGCTGCATGCAGTCAGAGCTGCACTCGACCTTAGCTACAAGCAGTTATACACAGCTGGAGGCACTTGTGGCCAGATCGCCAATTCAAGCAGCTCAGGTCTGAATTGGCTCAAGCCAGAGCACGTGGCTGGATTTTAGCTTTTAGCCAGGATGCGTGGCTGCACTTTCCCTCTCTCTCTCTCTCTCTCTCTCTCTCTCTCTCTCTTTCTCTCTCTCTCTCTCTCTCTCTCTCTCTCTCTCTCTCTCTCTCTCTCTCTCTCTCTCTCTTTGATTCCCATCTTAGATGCTAGGTAGCTGTTTTGAAATTCCCTTGGACTTCTACTGTTCTGTGCATTCTGTGCAGACTTGGTAAGTCAATTAAGATTTCAGATATCTTAGAGGGAAAAACTGCTTAAAAGAGAAAAATTTTTTCCACATTAAAAAATTGAGAAATACCTTTACAATAGAAGACAGTTGGTCTTTGTCTGATAAAACATTAGGCAGTCTGAAAATGAACAGTTACATGAGAGGATTAATGTTGATGGGATGTATGTAACATCAATTATACATATTTGTTTACTTATCCTTATTTTATAATTTAAAAAGATAGTCAATTTAAGTGCTAAGATAAAAGCTTTAGAAAAACCTGTTAAAATGAATTATAGAGAAATTCAGACTCAGACAGATGAATTTAAGGGTGGAATTATTTCAGGATTGGATTATAAGGTTACAGAAAGAAAACCTGTTTTCAAACAATCAAACTCAATTTATCCAGTAACCATACAGCAATTACCTGATCAAGGGCATGTACAAACTAAGTGGACTCCAGTTGAAATGTTAGATTTAAGAAGGTTTAAGGAGGCAATAGTCTCCTATGGCATACATTCTCCATTTGTAAAGTAAGTATTAAACTCATGGTCAGCCTGTAATAGGATTATCCTTCAAGACTGGAAATAATTAGTAACCGCTGTCCTGGAACCCAGAGCACAGCTGCAGTGGTGCATGTGGTAAAGAGATGAGGCTAAGACCATAAAAAGTCAACGGAGGGCTAGAGGTGTGGAAATTCCCAGGATCAGCTTCTTGGAGAAGGCCAATATGCTGAAATACAAAGACAATGTTTATATGATAAACAAACCTTAATTCTATGCTGTATGGCAGCCATGAATGCATGGGACAGAATTGAGGAAGCATGAAAGGAAACTGAGTCATTCACAAAAGTTATACAAGGCCCAAAAGAATCCTTCATGGATTTCTGACAAAGGCTGTTTTCAGCAGTAAATAGAATGGTCCCAAATTCAGAAGCTAGTCAGATAATAATCGAATCTTTGGCTTTTGAGAACATGAATGCAGCATGCAAGAGAATAATCAGTCTGTTAAAGGCAAGATCTGCACCCTTGGAAGATGGGATTAGAGACACAGTTAATGTTGAGGCTCATGAGCATGATGATATGTGGATAGGAGAAGCAATTTCAAAAGGTTTGAGAAATGTCAGATGTGTTGGATGTGGAAAGCAAGGTCATTTGAAAAGGGACTATAAACACAGCATTCTTAGAAACAATGTTTCTTTAAGGAACAATGGCAACAGAATGCCCCTTCCTTCTGGAGTATGCAGAGGTGTGGTAAGGGTAAACACTGGACCAACGAATGTAGATCAACAAGGGACAGACAAGGTAATCCTTTGCCTCTGTCCTTGGGAAACTCCCAGAGGGGCCTCAGGCAGCCCCCTACAGCAAATCCAGTTCAGACCTTTCCTGCCATCATAGAAGAAACCCCTACTCAGAGCAATTAAATAACCAAATACCAATTGGAATAAACCAGGCTGCTCAGGGTGATAGAACAGCTGAGGCAGAGAGAATAGAAAATTCAGGAGAAACTATAAAGCAAATTTTTTGGCAAACTTCTATAAATGAACAAAGACCCAAATTAACAATAGGAATAAATGATGTTTTGTTATCTGGCTTAGTAGACATAGGTGCAGATGTGACCATAATTGCACCAGAATTTTGGCATCCAACTTGGCCTCTTCAGGAGGTAAACGTTCAACTGTTAGGAATTGGAACATTATCTGAAGTGAAACAGAGTGCAAAATGGCTCAAATGTATAGGTCCAGAAGGACAGAGAGGAAAATTAAAGCCATATGTGGCTAACATAGCTATGAACTTATGGGGTCATGATCTATTACAACAGTGGCATACTCAGATTAATATCCCTCCAACCTCGGAAACAAATCATAAACTAACACATGTTACTGAGAGAAATATTAGAAGGTACTCTTCTTTTTTTAATTTAATTTTACATATCAGCCACAGATTCCCCTGTCCTCCTTCCTCCCACCCCCCCAAGCCTTCCTCCCCCATCCAACCCCCCCATTCCCACCTCCTCCAAAGCAAGGACTCCTCTGGGGATTCAGCTTAGCCTGGTAGATTCAGTTGAGGCAATTCCAGATCCCTCCTCCCTTTACCTAGGTTGAGCAAAGTGTCCCAGCATAGGCCCTAGGTTCCAAAAAGCCAGCTCATGCACTAAGGACAGGTCCCGGTCCTACTGCCTGGGGGCCTCCTAAATAGTTCAAGCTAATCAACTGTCTCACTTATCCAGAGGGTCTGATCCAGTTACATGGGGGTTCCTCAGCTATTGGTTCATAGTTCATGTGTCTCCACTAGTTTGGCTATTTGTCCCTGTGCTTTTTCCAATCATGGTCTCAATATCTTCTGCTCATATAATCCCTCTCTCTCACAGATTGGACTCCCAGAGCTCTACCTAGGGCCTGGCCATGGATCTCTGCATCCGCTTCCATCAGTCATTGGATGAGAGTTCTATCATGACAGTTAGGGTGTTTGGCCATTCGATCACCAGAGTAGGTCAGTTCGGGCTTTCTCTTGACCATTGCCATTAGTCTATTGTGAAGGTATCTTTGTGGATTTCTGGGGACCTCTCTAGCACTCTGCTTCTTCCTATTTCCATGGGTTCTTCATTTATCATGGTATCTCCCTCCCCGTTCTCCCACTCTGCTCCTGATCCAGCTGAAATCTCCCACTCCCCTAAGCTCTCTTTCTCCCCATCTTTGCCCTTCATTACCCCCTCTCATGTCCAGTTTGCTCATGTAGGTCTCATCCATTTCTCTGTCGTTGGGCAATCCCTGTGTCTTTCTTAGGGTCTTCTTTACTAGGTAGCCTCCCTGGAGTTGTGAGTAGCAGTCTAGTCATCCTTTGCTTTACATCTAGTATCCACCTATGAGTGAGTAGATACCATGTTTGTCTTTCTGAGTCTGAGTTACCTTACTCAGGATAATTTTTTTTCTAGATCCATCCATTTGCCTGCAAACCTCATGATGTCATTTTTTTCTCTGCTGAGTAGTACTCCTTTGTGTATATGTACCACATTTTATTTATCCATTCCTCAGTTGAAAGGCATCTAGGTTGTTTCCATGTTCTGGCTATTACAAACAATGCTGCTATGAACATAGTTGAGCAAGTGCCCTTGTGGTATGATTGAGCATTCCTTGGGTATATAGAAGGTATTATTCTAATGAGTGGTCACCATCCATCCAGATTGTACAAGAACAGGGCACAACAACTGATGATCTTCCAAAGACACCAATAGCTCTACCTTTAAAATGGTTAACAGACAAGCCTGTATGGGTTCAGCAATGGCCTTTAACAACAGAGAAACTCCAGGCTTTAGAAGAGCTGGTACAAGAGCAGTTAAATGCTAAGCTTATTAAAGAATGAACCACCCCTTGGAATTCTCCTGTATTTGTTATTAAAAAGAAATCTGGTAAATGGAGAATGGTAACAGACCTTAGAGCAATTAACAAAGTAATTCAGCCAATGGGCTCTCTGGAATTCCTTTGCCTACTCTGTTACCTAAAGTATGGCCTCTTATAGTTATCAATTTAAAAGACTGTTTCTTTTCAATACCCTCACAAGAAAAAAACAGAGAAAGATTTGCCTTCATGGTGCCTATTTATAATACTTCTCAATGGGTTAAGAGATATCAATGGAGGGTTTTCCCACAGGAAATGTTGAATAGCCCAACCCTGTGCCAATATTTTGTACAATAGCCATTGGAAGTGATACATAAAAAATTTTCTGAATCTATAATTTATCATTATATGGCTGATATTTTACTAGCTGACTCAAATGCAGATATGTTAGAAAGAAGGTTTAAAGAAGTAAAGAAAATTTTGCCTGGTTGGGGATTACAAATTGGTCCTGAAAAGACACAAAGAGGAGATTCTATTAATTATTTAGGATATAAAATAAGTCTACAAAAATTAGACCCCAAAAGGTGCAAACTAGGAGAGATTGATTATGGACTCTTAATGACTTTCAAAGATTATTTGAAGACATTTCCCATCTATGAACTATTGCTGAGGTAAAAAATGATGAACTGAGAAATTTGTTCAAAACCTTAGAAGGTGACAAGGACTTAAGCAGTCCAAGAGAATTACCAACTGAAGCTGAGAAGGAATTGGCCTTGGTAGAAAAGAAAGTACAGAAAGGACATGTGGATCGTGTCAATCCAAAGCTGTTGCATTTTGGTTATTTTACCTTCTAGGCATTCTCCTACAGGAATATTAATGCAAGGGGAAGTTATTATATTGGAATGACTATTTCTACCAAATTAAAAGAGTAAAAAATTTAAAACTTATGTGGAAAAGATCTCTGATTTGATTTTAAAAGGAAAATTGAGACTTTGTCAATTAACAGGAATAGACCCAGCAGAAATTGCCGTACCTTTAACTAAGGAGGACATTGCAAGATTATGGGCAGAAAGTGAACCTTGGCAAAGAGCTTGCAGTAATTTTTTGGGAGAGATTAACAGCAAATATCCCAAAAGTGATAGAATTGAACTTATAAAGAGAGCTGATTGGATTTTGCCTCGCATTGTATGGGAAACACCCATATCTGGAGCTTCTACATTTTAGACAGATGCAAACAAACAAGTAAAGGCAGGTTACAAATCAGAAAATGTAAGCAAAGTGGTCCAAAGTCCTTATAATTCAGTTCAAAAATCGGAACTCTGTGCTATTCTGTTGGTATTAATGGATTTTTCAGAACCTCTCAACATAGTTACTGACTCCCAGTATGCTAAAAGAGTGGTATTACATATTGAGACTGCAGAACTTATCCCTGATGAGTCAGAATTAACTTCACTATTTATTCAGTTACAGGATACAATCAGGAAAAGGAGTCATCCTTTATCTGTAACTCATATCCAATCCCATACTGGTCTGCCAGGCCCTCTAGCACAAGGTAATGTTGAGATTGATAAATTATTGATAGGAAATGTGCTGGAGGCCTCAGAATTTCATAAAAAAACATCATGTCAATAGTAAAGGTTTAAAAAAGGATTTTTCCAACAAAAATTTTCCTTGGCAACAAGCCAAGGAAATTGTAAGGAAATGTCCTACTTGTTCCTTTTATAAGCAGATGCCATTACCAGCAGGATGTAACCCAAAGGGTACTCAGAGGAATGAAATCTGGCAAGTGGATGTGTTTCACTTTGTAGAATTTGGAAAATTGAAATATGTACACCATACCATTGATACTTATTCAGGATTTCAATGAGCAACTGCTGTGAGTTCTGAAAAAGCTGATTCTGTAATCACTCATTGGCTAGAAGTTATGGCCATCATGGGTATACCTGCACGAATTAAAACTGACAATGCTCTAGCATATGTCTCTGTTAAAATGAAACAGTTTTTTGCTTTTTACAATATAAAGCATATTACAGGCATACCACATAATCCTACAGGCCAACCACTTATAGAAAGATCAAACAGAACTCTAAAGGATATGCTAAATGAACAGAAAGGGGTAACAAAAAACCCCAGAAATAGGCTGCATAATGCTCTATTAACTTTGAAATTTCTCAATGCTAATGAGAAAGAATCAACAGCTGCAGAGAGACATTGGATAATAGAAAAAAACTACAGAGTTAAATCAGCCTATATACTTTAAGGATGTGCTGACCTCAGAATGGAAACCAGAATATGTTTTACATTGGAGATGAGATTTTGCTTTTGTTTCTACAGGAGAAGATAAGCTGTGGATATCATCAAAATTGATAAAGGTTTGAACAAGAGAGACCTCTTAATTAGAAGAGGTGTTAGTTCATCAACCATCATGACCATCCAATTTAGACTAACTTATGCCATTAACACATGCCTTTTCATTTAATCAGATATAATTTGCCAAAAGGGAACCTCTCCTAAGTTAGTCTTGGGGAAAGGTTTTGGTTTTTGTCTTTCAGGAGAATGAAGGCTAAGGAATCTGAAGAACACTGGACAAATGTGACATCTGAAGAAAAAGGACAAATCATCTAGAAAAAAATGTCCCAAGAAAAAGAGTAAATTGGCCTATTGGTATATCATCTACAAAATTTCATAAGTCTTCCTAAATGTTTGTTTCTGCTCTTCTCTAAAGACATTTAACACAAATGGTCTTCTTGTAGTCCCATTTCAATTAAAAATTAAAGCTGGATTTAGAGTTGGAGAATGTCTCTCTCCTTCTTTAAATCCAAGCATATTGTTAAAAGGAAAATGCAAACTCTCTGTTTCATGCCAGAAGAAAGAGCCATCTTCTAATATGGGACAGGAGAAAACAAAAAAATTAAGGGACTATTCTATTGCTACTAATCTTAATACTTTGATTCTATTCTGATTCTTTAAACTTTTCTTAAAGTATGAATTTTATATCAAAATTTATAAGATATATATATATATATATATGTACATATATATATTAAACTTTGTTAAGATATTAATGGTCATATAGAGTACTAGCTAATTCTAGAAAAAAAAGTCTTCAATTAGCTGCCTAGCTGCCTATACATGTCTTTCAGTTTGAGTATCAGTTTTCTGCAGGAAATCATGACCAGGCCTAACATCAAATTTGAAGTCTCCAGAAAGATGATGGGGTCCCACAACTATTCTATGTAGACAATAATAATACCACTAAGCTGACAAACATCACCTACAGATCAGCTTTGGACTACAAACTGCTCAGGACAATTTTGAGATGGCTAGCTAAGATTATTCAGTTTCACAGACTACTTGAATAAGGACTTGAGATAAGCCCTGAACTTTGGCATTATGCAGAGACTGGATGACAAAGGATATAACTACCTTTCTTGGAATCTGACAATTAACCCAAAATTTTTCTTTTCAGAATAAAGATGCCTTTGCCCACAACCAGCAGGAAGCAATTTTAAGAATATGATGCCCACATTCCCAAACAGGTGGTGTGGGGTGGGTGATTTTTGGTCTTTCAATGGGTTTTGGGTCTGGGATAATTTTCATTGTTTAGGAGGGTTGGTTACAACTTGTTGTTGTTAATGGTTAGGAAAAGGGCTAAGCAAAGGAGATTAGATTTAATGTTCTTGTTTGGAAAAAAAGAGATATAGAAATGATAGAATAGAAGATAGATTATTGAATCTACTCTGAAAAGTAAAGAAAAGATATAAATACAATATAGTTAAGAAGATAGATTATTGAATCTACTTTTATGAAGACAATTACTAGTTTTAAATACTTTACATTGGATTGGATTTTTGTATATTGTATACAAATTATATATATTGAGATTGATATTGTTAGAAAATGCTATATGTATATTTCTAATGTTGTTCAAGATATTGTACTTATACAATTCATTTAATAATGTAATGCAATTTGCTAATTCTTGAATTTTATTATTACCAACTATGAGGATATAAAGAAATGAAAGTTAGTAGTTAGACATTACAATCGAACTGGTAGTCATATTAGGTATGTTTTCAAGGTCGAACAGATATGTTTTAGATAGACAGGTCATCTTCAAACCTTTCAGAGATCTCCAGAATAAGGCATTTAAAATGTTTGGCTAACTTAGAAATTTTTTTCTTTTTTTTTTTTTATGACTATGAGATATATCGGCTCCTGGAAGCACCAATATATATCAGAGAAGATATGGGCATTGAAGAAACTGTATATGGAGTTAACTTTCATTGTGGCAAAAGTTAGCCACTGGGAAAAAAAAGTGTCCTCACATCAACTGTTGACAAACAGGATGAAATGGACAGACAGGACACGAAACAAAGGACTGCTGATCCATGCCAAGACAAGTGTGGTTGTGGCTTTAGCAATAGGCATCCTCTAAGGCCAGGACAATATGACACCATTGCTGAAATGGGCTTTGAAATTCAGAAAAGGTACAGTGCCCCTTTCTTCAAAGGCAGCTGAACAGGCAGTGGACCGATGGCTTCTGATGTGTAGTGGAACAGCAGCTGAAACAGTTATTCTTGAAAGAGTAACTAAGCTGATGGAGTCTAACTCCTCAATGGTAGACTGGCATTTAATAAAAGAGATGAAGCCACCCACAAGCTGAGAAGAATGGGATGCAGAGAAGAATGGGATGCCGAGATGAAGCCACCCACAAGCCAAGAAGAATGAACAGCTGAATTAAAAAAACATCAACAATTTCCAGAATTTAAAATCCTGAATCATGACAGGACACTAGTGGAATTCTACTTCACAAGTGAGTCTGTCAAATACGCTAAGCCTGTAGGCCAAAGACAATGCCCCAATGTCCAGAGATGACAGTCCAGGCAGCTGACTGTTGCTGTCAACTCACATTTTTTTGGAAGTTGCTTATTTTCACTTCCTGTTGTTTTAGGTAATATTATTTCCTTCTTGGGTCTCTGAGGGAGTTGAAGATTAGATAGTTGTAGTTACAGTTTTTCTTGTTAAGAAATTTCAAAAAAGAAACTCACTAAGGAAGTGTAAAGTGTATAGATTTCAAAGACATTATAAGATAGTTTTCTCTTGGTAATACAAGTTAGGATAAAAAGTGAATTAGGTACATTTTGGACTCACCAAAATAGAATAGATCATGTAATACTTTTTCTAAATTTGTCAAATACAAATGGACTAGATATTGTTGATGTATTTATTGCTTGTATATATTATATATAGTAATTGTACTTATTGTATATAGTTTTTCTTATATTAGTTATAACTTCTGTTTATTTTTATTAGACATAAAAGGGGAAATGTGGTAATATTTTCTTTTGTGCTAAAATAAGGTGATATTTTATTTGTATGTTAATAAATAAGGTTTACCTGGACATCAGAGGAAACAGCAAGACAGCCTCCAGGCAGTAACCAGGGTAAGCAAAAAAAAAAAAAAATCCAGGAATGTGGCAAGGGCTAGACTTTTTCTATCTGAGGGGTATTAAAAAAAGAAAGGAAACACACCCTTTCTGATGGTAACTTTCTCTTTTACTTCATCTTGAAAAATCTCCACACAGCTACATCTCTTCTCTTCTACACACACATCTCTCTTCTACACAGCTCTCTCCTCTGTCTCCATACAGCACATATCTTTTTCTACATTTCTCTCTTCCAAGCCCTTTCACAGAAAAAACTATGGACAAATATATGAGTTACATTTTGAAGGTTACATAACATTTTTTGAGTAAACATTTCTTGAGGCACAAAGGCTGAGCACACAGCATTTTCTGACAGAGAGTGACATTGAAATTCAAGGCCCAAACAATAAACAATTAGTTGGCTAAACCTTGAGTAGCTAGGAGTTCATGCAAAGAGTCAATTGCTGCAGGGAATTATATCTACTGAAGTTGTTTCCTTGCTGACCTTGGCTCAACAAACAGACACTTGGGAGTTTGTCCTTGTGCATTCATTTGCAGGGGCAACTAGTCTGCTTTGAATTTGTTTTGAGGTCTAAAATCAGCTAATGTTGTAAAAAACTGTCTTTGTAGCTGAGAATACAGTTATTTTGGTGTAAAAAGCTGTCTTTGTAGCTGAGAATACTGTTATTTTCCTATGTCACTCTGAGCTATGAAAAATATCCTAGTATTATTTCTATTCATCAAAATTATACAGCTTAAGAAATCATCTTTCTATCTATCCACAGATATATGTGCCCAAAAAGTACAAAACACACCACCAATGGGCTGTGGAAAGAATGCCACATCTATTCATTTTAGGGAAAAATTGTGGCAGCTCATGAGGAAAATTACAAACAGAATCAACCAGTTTCCACAGCTAGTAACCCCACGGTCTTTGCCTAGTGGGGCTCCCCATCAGAGTTATTGATCTGGAGGGTCAACCTGTTGAATATTAGTTGTCATCTGCTGTATTTATGTCATGGCCCTTGACAGAGGAGAAATTTGGAATGAAAAAAATTGAGGAGCAAAAGAAGAAGAGAATTCCAGGGGCCAGCCATCCAGCTACACAGCAAGGCATAGAGTAAAAAGTAAAGAAAGTTATATAGAATAGAGAAATGGAAAAGCCCAGACGCAAAAGATAGATGAGATAATTTAAGAAAAGCTGGCTAGAAACAAGCCAAGCTAAGGCCAGACATTTATAAGTAAGAATAAGACTCCATGTATTTATTTGGGAGCTGGGTGGTGGACCCCCCAAAAACCAAAGAGTAAAAGAATGAAAAAAAAACTACAATGAAGAGCCTGATGAGGCCAGAAATATTGGGTCTCCTTGGAGCTGTACTCACAAGGGGTTGTGAGCTGCCTGACATTAGTGTTGGGAACCAAACTTGGGTCCTTTGCAAGAGCAGTACAAACTCAGAACTCTCTCTCCAGTCTGTGTCACTTTTTTCTGAGCAGGGTCTTGCTATATAGCTCAGGGTGGCTTTGAACTCACCATCTTCTTGTCTCTACCTCCCAAGAACTTAGGTTACAGATGTGCACCCAAGTAAGTACCTGGCTTCTTAGAATATTTTATGAACTCAGGAAAATGTTAATTGTACTTATTTGCTTATTCATCATCACTTTATGTAGCACAAATTATAATTGGTCTTAATAATAAAAACTCAGAATCAGATATTGAGGTAAATGCTGAAAGATCAGAGAAGTAAAGGAGCAATCAAAGTCACCTCTTACCTCCATGAAATCTTAGACTGAAAAGGGGCAAAACTCCTGTCTCCACCTGCTTTATATTCCTCTCTCATATATACAATATATACTATATACACTATATACACAGGCAATAAATACATCAACAATATTTAGTCTATACATATTTGACAAATCCAGAGAAAATACTTTATTATCTATCTTACCTTGGTGAGTCCAAAAGGTTGTACCTAATTCTAATTTGCATTACCAAAACTATCTTTTAATGTCTCTCAACCTTATACACTTTACACCTCTTTAGTGAATTTCTTTTCTGAATCTGGTAACAAGGAAAACTATAACTATAACTATAAAGTCTTTAACTCCATCAGAGACCCAAGAAGGAAATATTTCCTGAGTAATCAGGAAGCACAAGCAAGTTATTTCCAAAAAATGTTAGAAATGACAGGAACAGCTGGCTGCCTGGACAGTCACCCAAGGTTCCTCTGCAATGTTGGGGAATCCATCTTCGGTCTACAGGCCTATCTGACAGACTCATCTGTGAAGCAGGATTTTCTAAAGAGCCTTTCTACCTTGTCTTGGCGAGGATTGATAATCCTTTCTTTTGTGTCCTGCTTGTCCAATTTTAGACAGCATACTGTCAGCAGTTGAAGCTAGGGCATTTTCTTGCCCAGTGGCTAACTTTTGCCACAAAGAAAGTAAACTCCATGTGGAGTTTCTTCAGTGCCATCATCTGTGAAGCAGATTGGTGCTGCCAGGAGCAGACATGTCTCATCGTCATGAGAGAGAGAGAGAGAGAGAGAGAGAGAGAGAGAGAGAGAGAGAGAGAGAGAGAGAGAACCTATGTTATTAAAACATCTTATATGCCATACTCTGTAGATCTTTGAAGTATTTGAAGATGACCTGTTTTCCTAAAACATATCTGTTTGACCTAGAAAACTCACGTAATATGACTACAAGTTTGGTTGTAATAAGTGACTAACTATTAACCTATATTTCCTTTTTTTTTTTTTTGTTTTTTGAGACAGGGTTTCTCTGTGTACTTTTGGTGCCTGTCCTGGAGCTTGCTCTATATCCCAGGCTGGCCTCAAAGTCACAGAGATCCACCTGCCTCTGCCTCTTGAGTGCTGGGATTAAAGCTGTGTGCCACCACTGCCCAGCTAACCTGCATTTCTTTATTATCCTAAATAGTTTGTAATAATAACTTTCAAGGACTAGAAATTTGCACTACATGTTAAATGTATAGGTACAATACAAAGGTAGAAATGTATGTACAGTATGTTCTAACAAAATAACCTCAAATTTGTGTCAACATACAAAGATCCATATCGATGTAAAATATTTAAAACAAGTAGTTGCTTTTTAAAAGTAGATTCTATAATCTACCCTTTTATCCTATCATTTCTATAGCCCCATTTTTTCTTTTCAGAGTAGATTCAATAATCTACCCTTTTATCTTATCATTTCTAATCCCCCTTTATCTTTTCAGAGTAGATTCAATTTAATAAAAAGGAAAAGCAACTATTGTACCTTGCCAAGACAGGGTAAGATGGTCTTTCAAAGTTAGTGCTTCTGAAAATGGTCTGTCAGATATTCTAGGCCTGTAGTCAAAATGGATGCCCCAAGAGTGCTGAAAATCTTCAGTTAACTGTCTAGGCTGCCAGCTATCTCTGTCTATTCTTGCTTTTTTTTTTTGAAATTGCTTGTTTGTACTTCCTGTTTTCCCAGGTAATATTATTTTCCTTCTCAGGTCTTTGATGGGGTTGAAGACTAGATAGTTACAGTTATAATCCTCTCATGTATCTTAGCTAAGAATATTTCAGATAATAAATTTAGATTCTTTAGAATAGAACAGCTATCAGAGCAATCTCTGTAGCATGCCATTTACCTGTGTTCTGGATATTTCTGGATTTTAGTATGTCTCTCTTGTTTGATGTTATTGTTGCTGGTTGTAATTCTATTTTTGTTTATGTTATTACCTTTCCCCTCTCCTGGACAATACTTGATAATCATTCCTATTGTATATAGTTTTGTATTAGATTAGAACTTTCTTATTTAGACAAAAGGGGAGATGTAGTGGATAGCTGTCCTGTCTATGACCTTGAACCACCATCCCTAGAGATGTAGCAGGTAACAGTCTTATATACCTATGACCTTGAAGTACCTGCCCCTGGGGCATGGCTTGGGTTGACCCTCAAGATTGAAGATGCATGTAGGCTGCTCTCTTGGCTCCCTCATGGGACTTGGATGCTGTGATAGTCTCAGGCAGAAGAATAACATGGGATCATACCTCACCTTTCTAAGCCTCTGAGACAATTCCTCTGTTCTATCTTGTGATTTTTCTTTTCTTAATAAATCCTTTGCCCTTTAATCAGACTCCATGGGTTTCTCACTTTAACTTTAGGCAATTGTTAGAAAATTGTTCACAGTACTTCTTAGAAGAGATACACAGGTCAGCATTTGATTATAACAAGGCTCATACTTGATCAGTTTAAACCAAAGGGGATTTGTTATGACATTTACAGAAGATTGGCAGGATAAAGAAGCAGCCTATAAGTTGAGCTCCAGGAATGACTCAGATTCATGCTGTAGGCCTAGGATGCGAAATGCCTCCTTCCTGTTCCCTGATCAGGTAGCTACTTGCTGAGTTGGGAATCTCCTGGTATACCCACTGTTTCTAGAGACTCATCATCTTCAATGATATTCTGCATCAAGGAGACCCATAGCCTCCATCTCCCCACTCTGGACACCCACATTCAAAAAATTCAGAACAAAAAGGGCATGATTTGATGCATTATGTGGAGATTGAGGGTACAAGCCCCTTCTTAACTTTTTGAAGCTGCATCTAGAGACTGCCATGGGCTCTTTACACTGTGCCTTATCCTTGAGGATTATAAGGAATGCCTGTTTTATGCTCCATTTGCCACTGGGAACAAAATTGCTGAAAAGCTTTACTACTGTATCCAGAACCCTTGCCTAGAGCCATAATTTCTTTGCTGGTAAGATTATCCTTGACTGTTTTTCCCTGTAATGTTACAGCCATGACTATCCCCTGATTGGATGAAGGCCTTATATCTGAGCAAAGTTGAATATGATCAGAGATGTTCCCTTTCTTTTTTAAAAGGTCTTAAAGTAGCCTGACAAGTGGCATTAGCATTTTCATAGGTGACCTTTTAACAAGCAGAAGTCCAGCTTCTCAATCTCCAACTAACCTGCCTAATGTTTGAATAATCCTGGAAACAAAATCCTGAAACAATTCATCAGGCCCTCAGTCTGTCTTCCAGACAATGGAAACTTACTCCAGGTCTTTTTGCCAGCTGCATTAACCTGAGCACACACTGCCACATCAAAACTTAACGGCTGACCTGTCTCCCAATAAAGGCCTTCTCTGGCAAGCATATCAAAAGAAGTGGGAACCTGCTGGACCCAGTTTATTTTGGATGTGGCCTGACATTGCTCCACAAATTCATTTTTCCACAACAAATAATTTCCACCTGACAGGCAAGCTCTGGCCATTTGTTTCCAGTTCCTGGGAGGTAGGGCTTCTAAAGGAAGGCTTTCTAACAAAGCTTGTGTGAATGGAGCAGTGGGGCCATATTGATTACATGCCATTTTTTTTCATTTTTCTTTATTAAGAAATTTTCTACTCACTCCACATACTATCCACAGATTCCCCCCTCCTCCCACCCCCAGCCCTCTTTCCCAAGCCATCCTGCAGCCCTACATCCCTCAAATTGGGGTCTCCCATGGGGAGTCAGCAGAGCTCAGCACACTGAGCCTAGGCAGGTCCAAGCCCCTTCCCACTGCACCAAGGCTGTGCAAGGCATCACACCTCAGGCACCGGATTCCCAGAAGCCTGCCCATAGACCAGGGACAGATCCCAATCCCCCTGCCTCGGTGCCCCCCAAACAGATCGAGCCAAACAACCATCTTCCATATCCAGAGGGCCTAGTCCAGTCCCACGGGGGCTCCACAGCCACCAGTCCATAATTCATGGGCTTTCACTAGTATGGCCGGTTATCTCTGCACATCCTCCCATCATGATCTCGATGTCCCTCGCCTGCAGTATCTCTCCTCTCTCTCATCAATTGGGTTCCTGGAGCTCAGCCTGGTGCCTGGCCATGGATCTCTGCATCTGCCTCCATCAATCACTGGACAAAGGCTCTATGATGACAGCTAGATTATTTGCTAGGCCGATCAACAGAGTAGACCAGTCCAGGCACCCTCTGGACCACTGCCAGCAGCCCAAGTTGGGGTCAACCTTGTGGATTCCTGAGAGCCTCCCCAGTCCCCTGACACTTCCTATTCCCATGATGTCCTCATCTATCATGGTATCTTCCCCCCTGCCCTACCGCTCTGTCCCTGTTCCAGCTTGACCCTCCCATTTCTATGTTCTCATCCCCCACTTCTCGCCCTCTGCCACCCCCCCCTACACCATTCTGCTCATGTAGATCTCATCCACTTCTCCTTCACTGGGTCATCCATGTGTCCCTCCAAGGGTCTTTCCCTGTAAGCTAGCCTCTCTGGAGTTGTGGGTTGCAGTCTGGCCATCCCTTCCCTCCCATTTAGTATCCACTTATGAGTGAGTACATACTATGTTTGTCCTTCGGAGTCTGGGTTACCTCATTCAAGATGATATTTTTTAGTTCCATCCGTTTGCCTGCAAATTTCATGATATCATTGTTTTTTTTACTGCTGAATAGTACTCCATTGTGTATATGGCCACATTTTCTTTATCCATTCTTCAGTTGAGGGGCATCTAGTTTGTTTCCAGGCTCTTGCTATTATGAATAATGCTGATATGAACATAGTTGAGCATGTGGCCTTGTGGTGAGATTGAGCATTGCTTGGGTATATATCGGGATATATATATATATATATATATATATATATATATATATATATATATATATCTTGGTATATGCCCAAGAGTGGTATAACTGCGTCTTGAGGAAGACTTAGTCCCAATTTTCTGAGAAACTGCTATACTGATTTCCAGAGTGGCTGTACAATTTGCATTCCCACCAACAGTGAAGGAGAGTTCCCCTTGCTCCAAATCCTTTCCAGCGTAAGCTGTCTTCAGTGTTTTTGATCTTAGCCATTCTGACAGGCGTAAGGTGGTATCTCAAAGTTGTTTTGATTTGCGTTTCTCTGATGACTAAGGATGTTGAGCAATTCCTTAAATGCCTTTCAGCCATTTGAGAGTCTTCTGTTGAGAATTCTCTGTTAAGCTCTGTAGCCTATTTTTAAACTGGATAGTTCAGTATTTTGAAGTCTAGCTTTTTGAGTTCTTTATATATTTGCCTTATAGAAACTTCTTAGTTTCAGGAGGTCCCATTTATTAATTGTTGCTCTTAGTGCCTGTGCTACTGGTGTTATATTTAGGAAGTGATCTCCTGTGCCAATTCGTTCCAGACTACTTCCTACTTTCTCTTCTATCAAGTTCAGTGCAACTGGATTTATGTTGAGGTCTTTGATCCACTTGGACTTGAGTTTTTGTGGATAACATGCTATTTTTAACTCCTTAAGTTATTTAAAAGGAATCTGAACATTCATTTGCATGATATTTCCCTGGGCATCTTGCTGCTCAATTATGGAGAACATTTGAAAGCTTTCCACCTCTTTCCCTCTGCTAGCTGCCTCCCTAATACTGGCTTAAAGAGGAGATGCAGCAGTAGCAGTGAGGGTTGTTTTTGTGCCAGGGCAATTATGAGTGGCTCTTCCATTCTGATAGATGATGCTCCCAGATGAGTCTTATTCTGCTCCTACAGAAGGAAGATGTGTAACTTTCTGAGGAGAGACCTGAAGAGCTTCCAGTTGTTGGGAAAGACAAATTACTAAGTTTTTCAAGCCCTTTAGTTCTTCCCTTGTCTCATCCTAAGACTTCTTTTCCTTCTTTAGGTTGGGAAAGTTTTCTTCTATGATTTTTTTGAATATATTTTCTGTGCCTTTGAGTTGGTATTCTTCTCCTTCTATCCCTATTATTCTTAGGTTTGGTCTTTTCATGGTGTCCCAGATTTCCTGGACATCTTGTGTTATGACTTTTTTGGCTTTAGTGTTTTCTTTGACTGACAAATATATTTTTTTCTATTGTGCCTTCAACATCAGAGATTCTCTGCTCCATCTCTTGCATTCTGCTGGTTATGGTTGCATCTGTGTTCCTGCTTGTTTAGTCAGATTTTCTTTTTCCAGCATTCCCTCAGTTTGTGTCTTTTTTATTGTCTGAATTTCAATTTTAAAATCTTGAATTGTTTCCTTCATCTGTTTAATTGCTTTTTCTTGGCTTTCTTTGATTTCTTCCAATTTTTTGTTTGTTTTTTCTTCCATTTCTTTAAGGGAATTTTTCATTTCCTCTTTAAAGGCCTCTATCATTTTCTTAAAGTCATTTTTTAGGATTGATTTCTTCTGCTTCTTCTGCATTGGTATTTTCAGGTCTTGCAGGTCTAGAATCATTAGGTTATGATGTTGTCGTATAGGTCTTTATGTTGTTGCCCGTATTTTTGCACTAGCATCTACTCATATCTTCCTCTGCTCAGTGCAGGCAGTGTCGGTGTCTGAGGGTGCCTCTCTTGTTCCAATTGGTAGCCTTGGTCCACTGGGAGTTCTTGGTCAAATCAGTGCTGATGGGCTCTGTTTCTTCAGGAGCAGCTTGGTCCAATTGGTGTTAGTGGGTTCTGTCTCAGGTAGCAGCTGTTCCCAATTGGTACAGGGTGGGCTTATGGCTCTGGTGGGTGTTGGGGTCACAGGGGCTGGTTTTCTTGGTGAGGGAGCAGGGAAAGGCAGCTGCCTCATCCCTGGGCTCCAATGGCTGGGGGGAGGGGCACAGAATGTATCCCCAAGGCCTAGGGGCTAGAGACCTGGTCTGATGGTCTGGAGATGGGGCCTTACCAGTTCCTAGTCAGTGTAGGGTGGGCTTATGACTCCAGTGACCTGGTTCAGTAGCTGGACAGCTCCTTCTCTTGTGTTCTCACGTTGCGCTCTGCTAGCTCATGAACTCCTCAGCTGATCTTGTTTCCTCAGACTGCAGGCTTCTGAGACCTCTCCCGAATGGATCTCAGCAGAACAGGTTGATCAATAGGCCAGTCTCATCAATGTCTCCAAGTTGTTGGGCTTCGAACAATCAGCAGCTGGACCCTGGGCTGGCCTCGGGTAGAATGCTTGGGTCTGGTCTCAAGACTTCTGTTTCTTACACTTGGGTTCATGGCCAAGAGAGAACTGACCCTGATTGAACAATGTTGTCAAAGTGTTCTCATCTAGCAGCAGTTCCAGCAGAGGAGAGGGGTTTGTTCTGTCCATATCTACCTCAGGGAAAGTTCCCTCCTGCTGTTTAGGACTTAGATCTAAGCTGTCCTGAATTAATGCCAACAGGCCAAAAGCTTCCATGGGAATATTTTCCAGCCCATGTTTCTCATACTATTTTTGCATTTTGACTCCGGTTCTCTCCCAGGAGTCTACATCCAGAGTCCCATAGTCAGAGAACTAAGGACACAGCTCCTCTGTGAACTTCAAAAACATCTGTACTTGTTCCAGTTCTACCTTAACTCCCCTAGTTTTCAAACTCTCTACAAGTGAATATACAAACATCTGCTTACTATTTCCCTGCCCCATATCAGATTTTCTTTCTCAGACTGCTAAGTCCATAGTGGCTGTTTGTTCCTGGATGCTGTTTTCCAATCCAGCACTAGGGACATTCTACTCTTATCCTAAGTTTCTTCCTACACAATATTCCTATACCCAAACCCTATATTTTTTCTAATTTAATAGATAGAAATAGAGAGAGAAGAAGAGAAACCTAGGCACAGAGAGATACTTACTGCAACCTAACTTTTCTATATACAGTTTTTGCTCCCAAAGAATTAAATACTACTGCCTTAACATTAATATAAAACTGGACATGTCCAACTGCTTCCTGAGGTGTTTTCCTACTCTCACTTTCTTTCTCTGTACCAAAGTAAATCCCTAGTTCTGCACCATCTGTGAAGGTTCCTGTTCAGGGCACCATCTGTGGGAGGCCAGCTCCCACCTTTTCAAGTGTTCCTATGAGGAGGAGAGAGGGATAAGAAACATTTAGATAGAATGATAGCAGAGAGGAGAAAGACAGAAACACAGGAAAGCTAATCACTTTTTATAACAATGCCAAAGGGTGGGGCAAAAGACCTCCCCCTTGCTACAGCCAAGTGTAGACCCTTCCAAACACCTGGTAACTGTGCCCATGGTCAAATTATCCCCTTATGCAGCCCTGATGGGTAAAGAAAGCTCAGATTCCTTGAGTAAGTTCTCACTAGGAAACCTCTGTGGGTCTCTACATGCAGGCTTTGAGTGGGGGGTTGTGAAGAAAGAGAGGGGGAGGGGAGTTGAGGTGGAGCTTCCACCAGAACATACACCATAAAGCAGATCTACATCCTCAAGAGCACATTTAGGGGGACTTCCTTATTTACTGTGTTATGCTATGCATACTTGTGTGTACTCATGATTAAAATGGATGCATTATGGGAAGGGACATGTTCAGTAGAAAATGATTATATTACCTAATCTATCATTCAAAATTGAGAAGCACTCAACTACCCCCTAATAATCATCCCTGCTTTCCTTTATTTCCATAAAAAGTAACCTCAAATAATAAATGTGCCTGAGTTCTCTCTCACTCATGCGACCTGCTGCAGCAGCCTAGTTCTATTCTGTGGTATTTACTGCTCTGCTTAAAAACTAACTTTTTATGTCAAGGGTGTGCTGCTTGCCTGCATGTCTGTGGGCCATGTGCATGCCTGATCCCGAAGAGGCCGGAAAGGAAGGCCTCAGGTACCCTAGATCTAGAGTTACAGGTCATATGGATGCTAGGAATTGAGCCTGGGTCCTCAGGAAGAGCAGACAGTGCCCTTGACCACTGAGCCACCTCTCCAACCTCTGCTTTGCTTTTGAATAATGTTTCCCACTACTTTGCAATCTGTGTTTAATTTTTGAATAAGAAGACCCTGGAAATATCTGGTCCAGACTGCAACCACTAGACAAATCTGTTCTGAATTCTTTTCTTTTTTAAAAATATATAATTTATTTTTATTTTATGTTCATTGGTGTTTTGCCTACATATATGTCTGTGTGGGGATGTCAGAAGCCCTGGAACTGGAGTAGCAGACAGGTGTGAGATGCCATGTGGGTGCTGGGAATTGAACCCAGGTCCTCTGAAAGGACAGCCAGTGCACCTAATGGCTCAGCCGTTTCCACTGGTCGTCCTTCTCCTTTTCCTCCCTTTTTTGGAGAGAGGGTTTCTCTGTGTAGCCTTAGCTGTCCTAGAACTCACCCTGTTGACCAGGCTGGCCTCAAACTCACAAAGATTTGCTTGCCTCTGCCTCCCGAGTGCCAGGATTAAAGGCGTGCATCACCACCACAAAGCTCCTGTTCTGAATTCTTTATGAAAGTCTCCCTACTTGGTGGAGTTTAAAAATGTTTGTGGCAGTTTGGTGTATGTGAAGTCAATTCCCAACTTTGAGGGAAAAATCACATTTGTAACTAAGCTTCCAGACAGTCTGAAAAACAATTTCAGTTTTCTGGAAGCCCATAAGATGCCAAGAGAAAGATGAAATAAAGGTTGTTGGGAACTGTCTAATGAATGGATCATGTTGCCAGACCCTGAGTGTACACAGTCAGTGGTCACACTGTAATCTCTGCATTTAGGAGGTGGAGGTAGGAGGATCACTTAAGTTAGAGGCTTTCCTGGGCTACTTAGTGAGTTCCAGGTCATCCTGGGCTACTGAGTGAGACTGTCTCAAAAAAAAAAAAAGGAAAAAAAAGAAACAAAACAAAATAAGGGGCTGGAGAGACAGCTCAGTCGTTAAGAGCGCTGGCTACTCTTCTAGGGAACCTGGGTTTGATTCCTAGCACTCACATGGCAGCTCACAACTGTCTGTGATCCCAGTCCCAGGGAATTCAACACCCTCTTTGGGCCTCTTGTGGGCACCAGGCCTGCATATGATGCACAGACATAACATAAATATGTTTTAAAAAGTAAGATGAGAACTGGACTTAGCAGCATCCCTGGCACATGGGAACCACTGAACATCGGCCATTTTGTGGATGTTTTGGGTATGGTTACGTGTGCACGAGTACGTTGAGGCTAGAAGTTGGCATTGGGGTCTCCGCCTTCTTTTTTCACATCTTTCACTGAACCTGTAGGTCATTGAAACCCTTGAGTTCTCCTGTCTCCATGTCCTCAGTGCTGGGATTACAGTGCTTGGCTTTTATATGAGTGCTGTGGATTAAACACAGGTCTTCATGCTTGCAAGGCAAACACTACTAATTGAGCTACCTGTCCAATCCCCAAAACACAATGTTTTTATTAGGCAGGCCTGAGTCTGCATAAATACATGGAGATGCTTGACGTTCACTTTGATGTCTTCAGAAATACTCCTAAGCGGTGAACCATGCCTCGAAACGTTGAAGCTATTGGTTTTTTGAAAAAAAAAAAAAAATTCTTTTGAGATGGTATCAGATGTTTCCCTGGCTGGCCTAGACAAGACTGGCCTCCAAGTCACAGAGATTCACATGCTTCTGCCTCCTGGGTGCTGAGATAAAGGTGTGTGCCAGCACCCTAGCTTTCCTGGACTTTCAGGTGCGCTTACTCTGGGCTTTCCCTACTGTCTCCATCGGGATCAAGAGACTTGCCATCCACCTGTGAGCTACTCAAATCACAAAGCTATCAAATGTTTTAAATCTTGGGTCAAAGGATCCAACTTTCACAATTCTGATTTCAAATTCAAGGAAAAGGTAAGCCTAATGTAAAACTCCTGCCTATCACTTCAATTTAAATAATTTCAGTAGCTGCGATAACTAATGTTAAAAGGAACAACTCATTTTAAGTTGAAAGATCTAATAATGCCTAGTCAATCTGAACAGCAGTAGATAATTCCCTACAAATTACATTTTGTATATACATAGAATTTTTGTTTGTTTCTTTGTCTGGAGACAGGATCTCTTGTAGGCAAGTCTGTCCTCACATAGTATAGCTGAGGATGACTCTGAACTCCTGTTCCTCCTGCTTCTTTCTCCCTGGGGCTAGAATTTTAGGCACATCCCACCATGTGGGTTATGTGGTTCTGGGGATCGCTCAGGCTTCATGCATGCTAGGCAAGTGCTCTGCCATCTGACTATATCCTTAGCCTCTAGCATCTTAATAAAAATATTTCTCCAATGTTATTTCAGCTATTTATTTCAAATTAGTAGAGCTATGTAGTGTTCTTAGGTTGTTTAAAAATGTTTGCCTGGGGACTAGAGAGATAGCTCATCGGTTAAGAGCACTGGCTGTTCTTGCAGAGGTTCTGAGTTCAATTCCCAGCAACCACATGGTGGCTCACGACCATCCATAATGAGATCTGATGCCCTCTTCTGGCCTGCAGGCAGAACACTGTGTACATAATAAATAAGTCTTTAAAAAAATGTTTGCCTAAAAGCTGCATGCAAACTGTTATTGTGAACTTACTTCAAATATAGTAAGAAAGGCTAAATACAGATTTTATGTTTAATACTATAAATTAACTAAAAGTCTTTCCCATGTTCTTACTTTTTTATTATTTGTGTGTACACACATGTGTGCATTGATGTGTGTGTGTGTATGTCGGAGAACAATTCGAGGACTCAGTTCTTTATCACTACATCTGTATTTTAGAAACCACTGGGAACATTCCAGGTTATATATGTAGTTGAACTGTAGAAGACACACCACTTGAAAATACCATGAGTGTAGCGATAGTCTTTATGTCTGAACACTTAATAAACCTTTGAACCTACTGTAGAACTTTTCATCGGAAACACATTTGTTTTTTTCTGGTACCAGGCATGTTAAGAATAAACCCGGAGGGACAGAGTCTCAGCCTTGCTGCTGCCCAGAGACTGCCGAGCCAGGTCTGTGTGCCGCCACCCACTCCGGACACAGTATATCCAGTTATGAATAAAAATGAGCTGGTGCAGAAGGTCAAACTGGCCAAGCAGGCTGAGTGATATGATGACATAGCAGCCTGCATGAAGTCTGTAACTGAGCAAAGTGCTGAGTTATCTAATGAGGAATCTTCTCTTTGTTGCTTATAAAAATGTTGTAGAAGCCCGTAGGTCATCTTGGAGGGTCATCTCAAATATCAAGCAAAAGACAGAAAGTGCTGAGAAAAAGCAGCAGATGGCTAGGGAATATAGAGAGAAAATTGAGACGGAGCTAAGAGACATCTGCAATGATGTACTGTCTCTTTTGGAAAAGTTCCTGATCCCCAATGCTTCGCAAGCAGAAAGCGAAGTCTTCTACTTGAAGATGAAGGGTCACTACTATCGTTACCTGGCTGAGGTTGCTGCTGGGGATGGCAAGAAAGGAATTGTGGCCCAGTCACAGCAAGCATACCAAGAAGCATTTGAAATCAGCAAAAAGGAAATGCAACCAACACATCCTACCAGACTGGGTCTGGCCCTTAACTTCTCTGTGTTCTATTATGAGATTCTGAACTTCCCAGAGAAAGCCTGCTCTCTTGCAAAAATAGCTTTTGATGAAACCATTGCTGAACTGGATACATTAAGTGAAGAGTCCTACAAAGACAGCACGCTAATAATGCAGTTACTGAGAGACAACTTGACATTGTGGACATCGGACACCCAAAGAGACGAGGGAAAATTAACCAGCCTTCCAACCTTTGTCTGCCTCATTCTAAAATTTACACAGTAGACCATTTGTCCTCCATGCTGTCCCACAAATAGTTTTTTTGTTTACGATTTATGACAGGTTTATGTTCCTTTTATTTGAATTTCTATATTTCCCATGTGGTTTTTATGTTTTAATATTAGAGGAGTAGAGCCAGTTGTTAACTTTAGGGAGTTACTTGTTTCATCTTGAGGTGGCCAATATGGGGATGTGGAATTTTCACATGAGTTACACACGTTTGGCACAGTACTTTGGGTACATTGTGGCTTCAGAAGGGCCAGTGTTAAAACTGCTTCCATGTCTAAGCAAAGAAAACTGCCTACATACTGGTTTGTGCTGGTGGGGAATAAAAGGGATAATTGTTCCAGTCATGAGTGTAGTTGTTGTGGGTACTTTAAGGTGTGGAGCACTTGTGAGGCTGTGGTACACACACACACACACACACACACACACACACACACACACACCCCTTGGATACACCTCGGGATTGTGTGTCTCTGCGTGCACACTCTTGACCACAGCTCCAGAAGTGGTCCTTAGATAAAGTTGTGACCCAATTTACTCCAATAAGGGCAGAAACGGTTCACATTCCATTATTTGTAAAGTTACCTGCTGTTTGCTTTCGTTATTTTTGCTACACATTTTATTTGTATTTAAATGTTTTAGGCAGTCTAAGAACAAATATAAAAGTAAAGATGCAGTAAAATGAATTGCTTGGTGTTCACTGCTCCATGTGTATCAAGTACAGTGGGAAACAAAATCCCATGTATTTAACTTTTTTTTGTTTTTTTGCTTTTGTGGTTTTTCTTTTTTGATACTTGCCTAACATGCATGTGCTGTAAAAACAGTTAACAGGGAAATGACTTGAGATGATGGCTAGCTTTTTCTTAATGTCTTAGGAAATTTTCATGAACAATCCAAGCATAATTGTTAAGAACACATATATTAAAGTTCATGTAAGTGGAATAAAAGTTTTACAAATGGATTTTTCAACTACTTTTCTCTACAGCTTTTCATGTAAATTAGTCTTGGTTTTGAGACTTCTCTAAAGGAAATTGTCTCCTTCTTCCCTCTTGTCAGCTAATGGGCTTTCACCAATTTTGAATGCAAAATTAATCAACAACAACAAAAACGCTAATGTAACTACCATTCTCAACCATGTTCCCATATTCTTCCCCCTTCGTAACCTCTTTCAAAATTGAAGTGGACCTTTTATTCTGGGTGCAGGGGGAGATTGATTGGTAAAATGTAATGGGTTCCATTTAAAATTTTGGTCTATGGCATTTTCTAACTTAGGAAGCCACAATGTTCTTGGCCCATTGTGACACTGGGCAGCATTAACTGTTAGGTTCTGTGCTTCCAAATCGCTGTTGTTTTTTGAGAATTTCTTGATGCTCTTACAGCCTGCCTTTGATTTCCAGCCCTTTATTTCTATTTGTCAGGTGCACAGGATCACTTCCTTTTTACTCTGTCTTGTCACCAACCATTTTGACTTGTTGGCCATGTATTAGGGAAAAGGCCACATGATCTTTCTGGCTCCACTCAGTGTCTAAGATACCCCGCTTCCTCTGCTTGCATCCCACAGCCTCCCCTCATCCTCCTTCCTACAGCCCAGCTCTCCTTGTTTGAGCTTGCGTTTATCTCCCTGGAAATCCTGTCCTGAATGGTCTGTCACCCTCTCATTTGAAAATCCTTCCTCTTCCTCTCCTCAAGTAATGATGGGGCCAAATCATTCCCAAAGCTCACACCTACCGAGTATTTCCTCAGTACTTTACACAAAACGCCAAACAAAAATGCCATTTAAAAGAGGTGTATTTTTTTTTTCTTTTAGAATGTAAGCTCCTCAAGAGCAGGGACAATGTTTTCTGTATGTTCTATTGTGCCTAGTACACTGTAAATGCTCAATAAATATTGATGATGGGAAAAAAAGAATAAACCTGGTTGCTTTCTGTTTTTTATATTTGGTTATTTGGGTATAAATCTGGAGTAGCTAAGAACATGCGCTTCTTGAAGACCAGAGTGATATTTCATTCCATCATAGCATCAGGACACATGCCATGTTATCTGTACAAAATATAAAATGACTGGAATCTTCAAGATGCCCTTTCTCCACTTGTTCAACAAAAGCCCAGCTTTGTGTTAGTCAGAATACAGAGGTCCATCCTCTGGCTGCCCAGCGCTACCACTTTCAGGGGAGATTAGCAACATATGTTGGTCGTTTGTACAGCCAATTCCTCCACTAGCTTATTGCCACGTGATAGAAAATTCTTTTTTTCAAACCCTTGTTATTAACGTGGTGTTTCTTATGAAATTCTGAGGCCTCCAGCAGATTTCCTACCAATAACTGATCAATTTCATCATTACCTCATGCTAGAGGGCCTGGCAGACCCATATGGAATCTGATATGTGTTATATATATGGTATGGTTCCTATTTCTGACTATTTCTTGTAATGATATAACAAAGTTTATTCTGTCTCATCTGGAATAAGTTCAGTGGTTTCAATATGTAAAACAACTCTTTCTGCACATTGAGAGTCAGTAACCATATTAAGAGGTTCTGAAAAATCTGATACCATGAGAACAGCATATAATTCTAACTTTTGAACAGAATCATAGGGGGTTTGAGCCACTTTATTCAAATTTCCTGATTTATAACCTGCCTTTCCTGATTTGTTTGCATCAGTATAAAATGTAGGGGCTCCAGATATTGGTGTTCACCATACAATTTAAGGAAGGATCCATTAGTTTTCTTTATAAACCAAATTCTCTTGCTTTGGGGACATTTGTTGTTAATCTCTCCCAAAATTACTGCAAGCTCTTTGTCAATTTGTCAACGTTTATTTTCTGCCACAAAGAGGAAATTTCAGCATTAGTAAAAGGTACTACAATTTCTTTTGGCTCTATTCCTGTTAATTGACCAAGTGTCAATTTTCCTTTTAGAATAAACTTAGAAACCTTTATTACATAGGTCTTTAATTTATCTACTCGGTTTGTGTGGTAAAAATATCCATTCAAAGATATTATCTTCTCTCTGCATTAAAATCCCTGTAGGGGAATGTGTAGAAGGCAAAATAACTAGAATGTAATCAATCTCTGGATCCAAACAATCCACATTGTACCCTGTAATTTTTTTTCTACCAAAGCCAATTTTCTCTCAGCTTCAGCTGATAATTTTTTTGACTATTCAAGTCCTTATCACCTTGTAAGGTTTAAAACAAATTACTCAGTTCCTGAGTTGTTAACCCAAATGTGGACTGTAGCCAGTCAATGTCTCCCAGTTTTTGAAAGTTATTAAGAGTCTACAATTGATTTTTCTTGATTTGTACCCTTTGGGGTTGAATTTTTTGTAAACTTATTTTACATGTCAGGTAATTAATAGAATCTCCTCTTTGTAGTTTTTTCAGGAGCAATTTGTAGTCCCCAACAAGGCAAAATTTTCTTTACTTCTTCAAACATTTTCTTTAAAGTGTCTACATTTGAATCAGCTAGTAAGATACTGTCCATATAATGGTAAACTATAGATTGAGGAAAATGTATGTGAATCATTTTCAATGGCTGTCATACAAAATATTGGAACAAGGTGGGGCTGTTTAACATCCTTTGTGGGGGAATCTTTCATTGATCTCTCTCTTATTCATTCATTCATTTATTGGTATTTCAAGACAGGGTCTATCTATCTATCTATCTATCTATCTATCTATCTATCTATCTATCTTTCAAGACAGGGTTTCTGTTTAGTCCTTGCTGTACTGGAACTCACTTGGTAGACCAGGCTGGCCTTGAATTGAGAGACCTGCCTGCCTCTGTTTCCTAAGTGCTTGTATTAAAGCCATTGATATCTCTTAAGAGGCTGAGAATTATTATAAGCAGGTGCTGTGAAGGCAAATTTTTCTGTATCCTTTTCTTGTAAAGGTATAGTGAAGAAAGTCTTTTAAATAGATAACTAGAATAGACCATTCTTTAAGTAATAGAGAAGGTAGAGAGACCATTGGCTGAATTACTTTACTTATGGCTCTCAAATATATCAACATTCTCCATTTTCCAGATCTCTTTTTAATAACAAATAAAGGAAAATTCCAAGGACCGGTCAATTTCTCAATATGTAGAGCATTTAGCTGCTCCTGTACCAGTTGTTCTAAAGCTTGAAATTTTTCTGATGTTAAAGGCCATTGTTCTACCCAGACAGGTTTGTCTGTTAACCATTTTAAAGGTAGGGTTGTTGGTACCTTTAATAGATCAACAGCTGTTGTGTCCTGTTTTTATACAACCTGAATGGTCAGTGACTGTTCTTTATAATACTTTCTAATACTTTTCCCAGAAACATACATTAATTTATGGTTTGTTTTTGAGATTGGAAGAATGTTAATCGGGGATTCTATTGCTGTAACAAATCATGTTCCCATAAATTCATTGTTATATTAGCCATATATGGCTTTAATTTTCCACTCTGTCCTTCTGGCCCTATACATTCAACCCATCTCGTGCTTTGTTTTACCTTAAAGTTCCAATCCCCCCAAACTGAACATTTACCTCCTGAAGAGGTCAATTTGGATGTCAAGATTCTGATGAAATTATTTTTTTACATCTGCTCCAGTATCTACAAGACCTTCAATTACAATGCCACTTATTCATACCTTTAGTTTTGCCTAAATATTAACTTTATGGTTTCTCTTGAAATTTTTGTTTTATCTTCTAAAGCTGTTCTATCATCCAGAGGAGTATGGTATTTTTACAATAGGCATTAGATCCTTTAGTTTCCCCCATGGTGACAGGGAATGATTGATCCAAATTTGACATGGGGGCCTGTGAAAGCCTCCCCCCCCCCCGAAAGCATTTCCCAGTGGCAAAGGGTTACCCTATCTGTCCCTTCCTTGTTCATCTGCATTCATTGGTCCAATGTTGACCTGCATTTTCTGTATAGTCCAGAAGGTTGGGGCCTTCTGTTCACGTTATCTCTAGAAGAGACATTGTTTCTAGGAATGTCCTGCCTACAATTCCTTTTTAGATGACCTTGTTTTACAAGATCCATTCTTCTATAGGTGCTGATCTGATCATTAAAGACCCAATTATTCATCTGCATTGTGAATTAGCATTTTCAAAAGCCAAAGAGTCAATTAATGCTCGTCTAACTTCTGGATCTGATATCATTCTATTTATAGCTGAAGTCACTCTTTGCAATAATTCAGTGAAGGTTTCTTTTGGGCCTTGCATAACTTTAATAAATGGCTCAGTACTCTTTCCTGATTCTTGAATCTTGTTCCAGCATTTATGGCTACTGTATGGTATAGGGACAAAGTATGTTCATCAAATGTAGCCTAACTAGCCACATCAGCATAACGGCCCTCACCAAGGATTTGATCTTGGGAAATCTTACAACCTCTAACCGTACCTTGCTGTTTGAGGGCCTTAGCTTCTTCTCTCAATCAACTCTTCCATTCTGAGGACCATATTCCAATACTGTTGTAACTGAATCTTTCCATTTTTTTGGAATAATTTTGTTCCAAGTGGATCATGTTTTCAACATTTGCCTCGCATAAAGCTGAATGCATACCATAGAAAACTATTGCTTCCTTAACTCTCTTTACATCTAACATTTCATAGGATCCCATTTGACTTTTGTATAGCCTTGGGAATACACCTGTTGTTTGGTGGTCTTTCTTGAATAGTAATTGGAGAAATCAAGGTTAGTGTTTTAATAACCTTGGGTCACTCCTCTCTAATTCCATAAGGTAATGGTGAGGGTGGTTCTCCTCTGAATTCTTCTGTGTCTGAATGCTTTTATTATCAGTTTCAAAAAATTTTTCGAAGGCTTGTAATTTCTCAGCAGTGGCCTTCTCTAGGGCTTGTATCTGTAAATGTAATTCTAAACAGTCTTATTAAATAAGAAACAGAGCCAAATAACGAGTTAAAAGCCCAAGAGGTCAGAGCACTAGCGAATAGCCTTTAGCTTACCAGCCGCTGCCGTCCTTCCCCTCAGAAAAGAGACCTACTTCCTGTGTGTCTGTATTTTTTGACTTTCTGTTCTGCCTTCTTATTGGTTCTAAACCCAACCATATGACTTCTTCATCACTGCCTGTCTATACAGACCTCCAGGTCTCTATGGTTGGTACTTGGATTAAAGGCGTGTGTCACCAAGCTGGCCATGTCCTTGAACACACAGACTCTGCCTGCCATGTGATCAGATTAAGGGCCTGTGCTACCACTGCCAGACTTCTGCTAAATGGCTTGTTCTAGCTCTGATCCCCAGGCAACTTCCTTTATTAACATACAAATAAAATCACATTTCAACACAAATAAAATATCACCATATGTATCTTTTGAATCATAAGCTTTTCCAAGGTTTGCACATCACCAGTCATCTTTTTAGCCTCTTCATTAGTAAATGTTTCTAAATTTATCTTGTCAGTCAAGATGGTATTATTCTCCTTTGTAACTATTTGTAAGGCTTGCATACCATCAGTAGTAGCTTTTTTCTTTTTCTTTCTTTTTTTTTTTTTTGTAGCTTTTTTCTAAGGCCTGTTTCTTTTCAATCAATCTCATATTTGGCACCATTATCAAACCAATTTTTAGGGATATGAATTGCCAGACTGATAACAACTATGACCAAAATTGTACTGATCCCAGCTAAGTTATCTCCTCAGTTTTTCTAGCATCCTATCTATAGTAGCAGTGAGCACGGTCCTAAAACACAGTCCTGAAATTCTAATTTGGAAGAACCTGGGCTGGGCTTTAAAGGTTTTAAAGAAGCATTACCTTGGGTGCAGAACCATTCAAGACTCTTGGAAAGTGTGAAGTTGAGATGGTCATGCTATGACAATGAAGCCCAGGGTGAGCTGGGACTTATTATCTATGCCCAACTGAGATTACAAGAATAAACTATGATACTCAACCTAAGCTATATTTTAATATACAGAGATGCAACAATTTC
Source organism: Peromyscus eremicus (assembly GCF_949786415.1). Lineage (NCBI taxonomy): Eukaryota > Metazoa > Chordata > Mammalia > Rodentia > Cricetidae > Peromyscus > Peromyscus eremicus. The sequence goes on along the minus strand of NC_081418.1, from coordinate 3,175,925 downwards.
CACGTAAAGACAAAATTCATTTATCTCAGCAATGGAGAGTTGGCCAAAAGGATCATAATCAGTCTGGGCAACATTATCAATACCCAAGTTCAAAACCAAAATTCATTTAAATACCAAATAATCTATTCTCAATGTTTTTGTGTGCATAGTTTATGTCTATGTTCATGTTCTTAACCTGATCTGCAGTGTAGTTTTATAAGGCTTTCAAATCTTTATTTCTATCTCAGGGTTGGGGCATGAATACCTGGATGATAGATGTATCAATTATCTAAAATTAAACACACTCAAAACTGATATTTTCCTTTACAAGCTGGAATCCTGGAAACCAAGACTACCCTTTCTCATGTGCATCTAATTATCCAAAGAGAAGGGAGAATCTGCACTTTCTACCCCAAGTAAAAACTTTAGAACATAAAAAGACAAACTGGCACACAGTAAACCTTTTACACCAGAGTTTAACACTGTTACTTTAAGCAACCCCAATGGTTTCAAACATGTATCCTACCTAAGAGGTTATCCCACTAAATCACTTACTGTGACAGAATAAACCTCAGCAATGACACCAGATTTGTGTTTTATTACTTTGTACTAATCAATATATGAAGAAAATGGCCAAAATGTGAAAAATATTACTTGGAAAAAAATGGCTCCCCACAGTGCTAAGCCAGTGGCCAGTATGAAAGTAAAGTCTTCTGTAACTTCAGGTACAAGGCAGAGACAGGCCAAGGATTGCTAATACCTGGTTCCAGCACTGACCAATGTATTTGGCAATAAGTTATCCTATGACTTTCTTCTGTTCTGTGACTACAGATGTTCATTTCTCAGTGGATGTTATTCAGAGAAACCTGAATCTGTGTTCCTGGGCCATGGCGAGTCACATCTGACTCAGATGTTTTCCTATGACAGGCTTTTTTCCTGAATTGCTCTTCTTTCTGGCAGGCAGTGCTGCAGTCCAATCTAAGGCCTTCTGTGTGCCAGACTGCTGTAAGCAGTACACAACACCAAGTGAAAAAGCTTAAACCTAAAATATGCAGCTGTGGTCATCTGAATGAGAATGCTCCATAGGCTCATGTTTGAATGCTTGGTCTCTAAACCAGGCCCAATCTCTCTCCGCATGCTGCTGTCTATGGCCAGGATGTAAAGCTCTCAGCTACTGCCCCAGTGCCACGCATGTCTGCTTCCTGCCACAATGATGGATTAACTCTCTGAAACTGTAAGCAAGCCCCCAATTAAATGTTTTCTAAGAGTTGCCTTGGTCACAGTGTCTCTTCACAGCAAGAGAATAGTAACTAAGACACGCTTTTTTTTTTTTTCTTCAAGGCAGGGTTTCTCTGTGTAGTTTTGGTGCCTATCCTGGATCTCACTCTGTAGACCGGCTGGCCTCAAACTCACAGAGATCTGCACCTGGCTCTGTCTCCTAAGTGCTGGGATTAAAGGTGTGTGCCACCACAGCCCGGCAAGACACACATTTTAAAGGTTGAAATTTCCACTCTAAAATTTATACACAACACATATATGTAAATATATGCTGCAAAAGACACATATAAAAGGGTTCAACACTATAGTCTGTACCATTCCTAAACACCAAATGATCATTATAGCACAATGATGTAATATATATTCATAAAATATAAAACACATGTATTTATGTATGTGCACCATATGCATGCCTGGTTCCCATGAGATGAGAAGTGGGTGTCAGATTCCCTGGAACAGGAGTTACAGATAGTTCTATGCTACCATGTGGGTGTAGGATCTGAATTTGGACCCTCCAGAAGAGTAGCCAGTGCTCTTCACTGCTGAGCCATCTTTCCTGCCTCCTACCCACAGCATTTTTTGAGACAGTTTCTCATCAAACCTGAAATCAGTTCACTGCTTCAGCTGGAATGCCAGACCAGAAACTCCCAGGAATCCCTGCTTGCCTTGAAACTTGCTACATAGACTAGGCTAGCCTCAAACTCAGAGATGTGCTTGCCTCTGCATCCCAAGGGCTAAGATTAAATGTGTGCATTACTAGGCCTGGCCCATACCTTTTTATGTTGAGTGAGGAGGATCTGAACTCAGGTCCTTGAGTTTGGGTAACAAGCACTTTATTGACTCAACTATCTCTCTAGCCCCTAAAATTATTTTTTCAGTTACAAAATGTATCAGTTTAAGCATTATTAGGAAAATATATTGCCAGCATGAGCTAGAGCAACAAGACAGCCTAAAAGTATTTATATTTGTATCTTATAATTGTTGAGTATCTACAAGACTACCATTTTCTTTTTGGTTTTTGAAAGGTCGTTTCTCTATTAATAGCCCTGGCTGTCCTCGAACTCAGAGACTGCCTGCCCTCTGCTTCCCGAGTGCTGGGATTAAAGGCGTGCACCACCACCACCTGGCATGGACTACCATTTTCTAATGACTAAAATACATGAAAACTTTTCATATTCTAAGGAATCAACATGAAAATCAATTTTTTTTAAAAAATGCTAACATAAAGCTGGGAGTGGCATCTCATACTTACACTACCAGCACTGGGAGGTTTAGGCAAGAGAATTAGCAGCAAATCAAGGTCCAACCTGGCTACATAACAAAGTTGAACCCAGTCTGGGATACATGAGATACTGGCTCAAAAATAAAAAAAAAACCAACTTAACAAAAATCACAAACAAATGGCTAAAGCAGAAACAACAAATGCTAACACAAAATAAGTTACTCCATGTCTTTTCAGTCTCATGGTTTCTCTACCCTTTTTAAGCTCAGGGAAAACCTAATATCCGACTCCGATCCCTGAGAGTGAAATTTAGTCTTAGTGTTTAGGGAGAAAACTTGAGCTCCCATCATGTGACAGGAAGAAACAGTGGCTGATCAAGGACAGGTGCCGAGAACGGGCTTAAGCCACCATCATTTTCTCATAAGACACTTTCTAGTCTTAGTTTTACTCTTTTTGAGACCAAATCTTATTATGTTGCCCAAACTAGTCTTAAACCTTGTAGGCTCAAGTGACCACAGGGTCCTCCTTCCCTAGTCTCCCATGTGTGCAGGCATGCGGCATTAGCTCTAGGCCTTCTTATTCCATAATTAAGTGATTAAATTCCATCCACAGCTCATGACTTAAAAGAAAAGAATGAGGGGCTGGAGTGATGGTTCAGCAGCTAAAACCGCATACCGTTCTTCCAGAGTACCCAAGTGCAGTTTCCAGCAACCATGTTGAACAGCTCACAATCTCCTGTAATTCTAGCTCAAGGGGAACCTGACACCTGATGCCTCTGGCCTCTATAGGCACTAGCATTCACATGCACACAACTCCACAGATGTACATATATATATATATATAATTAAAAAATAAAATGTTTTCTTTAGAATAAAAAAAGGCAATACAAGATGTAGCACTGTAAAACTGTATTTTTTTTTTTAATAGCAGGTCAAATATCCTGAAACATACACATATTCTGATAGTCTTCTAATCCCAGTTGAGTTCAAATTTTAAAGTAACACACACGAGCTAAGAGAATTCAATATTGTTCCAAGGCACTTACTGAATCTCCGTGACTAGATGAAAACAAGAACCATCAGGACGAACAATTAGACAGTAATAATATAAAAATAACTTCTTGCTTACAATTTACAAAATGCATTATTGTTACAATCTTTGATCTCTGATAACCTGCAGTGCTGGCTGCATGAATCCAGCAATTTTAAAATTCAGAAACTGTTTTCTAAAACTTCAGGGCAAATAATTTACAAATAAGGTACACAAAGACTTAGACCATGCAGAAATTCTTACATCTTGTTAATAATATTTTATGACTTCAACTTTATCAAATTATATACCTACTTGCCCTGTACATATACAAAATAATGCATACATGATAAAACAGCAAGAGAGTAGTCCTTTAAGTCAATTTATCATAAAAGTATTACCATATTAACAGGTCTACAAGCAGCTTGTAACAGGGTTAAGAGACATTAAGGCAATAATACTTGAAGTTACAAAATAAACAATATGTAATACTTTTTCCTAAGTGTAGTATAAGGCAGGTAGATGGTCCCAGCAAAAAATATTAAGGTAACAATCTACACTGCTGTTAGTCCCACATTTTAAAGATGGAATACTATAAATCTGGCTTTCAGTGGCACTTGAATTTTCCAGTATAATTTAAAGTGTCTTTTAACTCCCTGAATCATGTCCATTCTGAAGGTGGATCTCTTGGTCCTTTAGGTTTTCCACAGCGATTGCCAAAACCTATAGACAAAAATATACCGCAATCACAGGTTAACTTTCAAAAATACTTTAAAAACATTAAGAATACATCCATACCTGTTTCTCAAAACCCAATTCTCAGGGTCGACCCTAACGCTGCAACAGAACAGCAGCTGCAGTCTGCCCTCCACCCTGTGGATCCCAGACGACCCCCCCAACCCCATACCACTGTGTCCCAGACCCCAACTTAGGCAGACACCCCCAGCTCAAACACAGGCCATGCCTTCCAGAAGAACAGACAGGCTGCCCACGGACTTTCTCCACTGTTTCTGTTCTTTCAGACCCGATTCTCAGGGTCACCCCTAGTGCTGCAACAGAACACTAGCTACAGCCCCTTCCCTGTCCATGCTTCCTGTGGATCCTACAGACCTCCCTGAAGCCTTCAACACCAGTAAGCATTCCCAATGAACACACCAGCCAAGCAGGCAACACACAGCCAACACACTTCTGAAAATCTGGAGCAAAACACCCATCCAACAAAGACAAACCCAGAAATCAGGACCTAGGCCTGTCTACAATCACCTCAAACCCAGATGCTCATATGCCAATGTAAGAACACAATCAATAACAGCCAGAGCAGTATGTCCCTACTAGAGCCCAGCTATCCTATGACAGCATCCCTGAGTAGTCCAACATACCTGATGCACAAGAAAAAGACCTTTAAACCAAGTATATGGAGATGACAGAGGTCCTTAAAGAAGAAATGAAATAAATCCCTTAGAGAAATCCAGAACACAAATAATGAATGAATCTCTCAAAGAAAGCCAGAAAACACAAACAATTGGATGAAATGAATAAACTCCTTAAAGAAAGTCAAGAAAAAAACAGTTGAAGGAAATGAATAAAACTGTTCAATTTCGATTCTGAAAATCGAAATAGAAGCAATAAAGAAAACACAGAGGGAATTCTAGAAATTAAAATTTTAGGAATGTGAACAGAAACTACAGAGGAATAGAACACAAGAGACAGAAAAACCTCAGGCATCAAAGATATGATAGAAGAAATGAATACATTGGTCAAAGAAAATGCTGCATCTAAAATATTCCTAACACAAAAAACATCCAGGAAATCCGGAATACCATGAAAAGACCAAACCTAAGAATAACAGGAATGGGGAAGGGGAAGAACACCAACTCAATGGCCAAGAAAATATTTTCAACAAAATCCTAGAAGAAAAATTTCCTAACCTAAGGAAGGACATGCTTATGAAAGTACAAGAAACAGTGGTTAAGAGCACTGGTTGCTCTTCCAAAGGACCCAGGTTCAATTCCCAGCACCCACATGACAGCTAACGACTGTCTGACATCTGACATTCTGAGGTATCTGACCTCCTCACACACATACATGTAGGCAAAACACTAATGTACATTCAATAAAAATAAATAAATCATAAAAAGAAGAAGGAGAAGCAGCAGCAGCAGAAGCAGTAGCATATAGAACACCAGACAGATCAGGCCAGAAAGGAAAGTCCTTTCGTCACAATAATAATCAAAACACTGAGCCAGGTGGTTGTGGCACACTCCTTTAATCCCAGCACTTGGAAGGCAGAAGCAGGTGGATCTCTCTGAGTTTGAGGCCAGCCTGGTCTACAGAAGTTAGTTCCAGGACAGCCAGGGCAGTTACAAAGAGAAACCCTGTCTCAAAGAACAACAAACAAAAATCAAAACACAGAACAAAGAAAGGATATTAAAAGCTGCAAGCGAAAAAGACCAAGTAACATATAAAGGCAGATCTATCAGAATCACACCCGACTTCTCAATGGAGACCCTAAAAGCCAGAAGGGCTACATTTTTACAATGGAGTATTACTCAGCTGTTATTGACAAACATGGTATGTACTCACTTATAAGTGGATATTAGCCATTAAGTAAATGATAACCAAGCTACAACCATAGACCCAGAGAGGTTAAGAGGAGGGGTCTAGAGGTGACACATGGATCTCTCTAGGAAGGGGAAATAGAATTTGTGGGTGGACTGGGGGTAGGAGGGAACAGGAGTGGGAGGGATCAGGTTAGGGAGGGGAGGAAGGGATGGAGGGAGTGTGGGGAGAGATGGCTGGAATTGGGGGGCACTTGGGGGAAGGTGTGGAAACCAAGCGCAGTGGAAACTTCTTGGAATCTATGAGGGTGACCCTAGTGAGGACTCCTAGTAATGGAGGCAATGGAGTCTGAACTGGCTATCTTTTGTACCAAGGCTTCCAGTGGTGGGACTGGGTTGTATTTGGTTGAGTTGTTGGCTGAGGGGGTCCCATGGAGATCCCCAAACAACCCAGGTAAAAACTTGTCATGGGCTATGACATAAATACAACCTACCAGATGAATAACAAGGCTTATAGGACCACAGACTCTGAAAACTTGTTGCTTCTAATGTTTCTCATGTGCCACTACATTTCCTCCCTAAAAACAGTTGTGGGTGTTTCCCCCACTGCTTGTGTATTTATCTCATGTATATATTCCATCTACTCAGCACATATATATCTATGGATGGTCAGGAAGATGATTTCTTCATAAGCTGTGTAATTTTGATGAATAGAAATACTCAGACTGACCTAGGAAAATAATAATATTCTGTTACAAAGACAGCTTTTTACACCATTAGCTGATTTAAGACCTCAGAACAAATTCAAAATAAACTAGTTGCCCCTGCAAATGGATGCACAAGGACAAATTCCCAGTGTCTGTTTGTTGAACCAAGGTCATAACTCCCTGCACAGATTCTCTCAGCAACTTGACTCTCTGCACATACCCTTAACATCGGCTTTATGATATAAGATTCAAAGATCAGCCAACCAACTGTTTATGCAGGATACAAAAATATATCTTAAGATTTGAGATGCTTTTAAGGTCACTGTTCCTCACTAAGGTGTCTCCCGCCCTCACTTTACATGGAGTTTGGCTGACAGCCAAGCACTGCCACGGTTACTCACTTCCAGCTGCAGGTCAGAGTGACATTTCAAGCCTGAGAGAAACCATGTGATTTCTCATGTGTTATCAGAATGGCACTGACCATCAAAATGTAACTCATATATTTGTCCAAAGTCTTTTCTGTTGGTGTGTGCATGTGTGTAGATGTAGCTGTGTAAAGATGTATAGCTATGTAGAAAGAGATGTAGCTGTGTGGAGAGATGTAGCTGTATGGAGACAGATTTTCAGAGAGATCTTTTTCAAGATGCAGTAATAAAGTCACCACCAAAATGCTTAAGTTTCTTTCCTAAAGACCCTCATATAGATAAGAATTTTTTCTAAGTCCTGCTACTCTGCTGGCATTTCTTCTTGCTACCCTGGAGCAGTTCTGGGAGTTGGTCACCAGGGCTATAATAAAAACTAACAGAGGGGCTCCACTGATGAAGATAACAACATCATCGAATGTGAAGAGGTGGAGCCGGTGCCTGTATGGTGCCTTCATGACTACATTCTAGTCTCTCTGGTGCAGGAAGATACTCTGCAGGATATGGAGAGAGAAACCTGGACACCAACCCAGCCACAAAACCCTTGACCTATAATCAAGTGCTGGGGCGGTGGTGGCTCAGAACTTGTGGGAGTGGTCAACCAATATCTGGTTTAACTTGAGGTCCAAGCCACAAAAGGGGGAACCATGCCCTACACTGCCTGGATGGTCAGGAACTTGGAGACTGGGTAGCCCAGAGACCTAGGGCAGAACCAAACATGAACCAAACATGAATGAGGAATTAAAAAAAAAAAAAATCAATGAAACAATTCCTAATGACATTCTGTTGCACTCATAGATCAGTGCCTTGTCCAGTCGTCATCATAGGGGCTTCCTCTGGCAGCAGATGGGAGCAGGTGCAAAAATCAACAGCCAGACATTATGAGAAGAGTCTAAATTGGAGGTCTCTTTCAGGTTTCTTCCTTCCAAGCATGGGAACCCCGTGGAAGAGGGGGAGGAAAGATTGTAGGAGACAGAGGAGCTGGAGGACAGCAGGAGAACATGACCCACGGAATCAACTCAGCAGGGCTCATGTAGACTTAAACGCCAAGCCTGTGTGGGTCTGTACCAGGTCCTGTGCGTGTGTTATTGTTGTTAGTATGGTGTTTTTGACTCTGAACTGTGGGAACAAGTGTATCTCTGACTCTTCTGCCTGCTCTTGAGACTCTGTTCCTCCTGTTGGGTTGCCTTGTCCAGCCTTGGGGTGAGAGCTTTTGCCTTGTCTTACTGTACCTTGTTTTGTCCTGTTTGGTTGTTATCTCTTGGAGGCCTGCTCTTTTCTGAAGAGGAAATGGAGAGGGGTTGGATCTGGGGGTGAGGGAAGGTGGGGGGTAAGTTGGGAAGAGTGGAGGGAGGAGAAACTGTGGCCAGGATGTACTGCATGAGAGAAGAATCTTATTTTCAATTTAAAAAAAAAAAAATTTAGCTCAGTGGTTCAGCGCTTGCCTAGCAAGCACAAGGCCCTGGGTTCAGTCCTCAGCTCTGGCGGAAAAAAAAATACATCCATAGACACCTTGATTTTCTGGAATAAATAAAACTTGAATGTATTTTGGGTAACTGAGAAAATAATTGCTTCCTTAAGAAGCCCAGCCTGAGCGGAAGAGCAGTGGCTCAGCCAAGCCGTCCAAACGGTTCAACCAATCAGGACAGTTAGTCCTTTAACACTTCACAGTGTGAAGATCGGCTTCACACTGGACTCTAGTTCCCTTCTCTTCTTCTGAGACCAAGTTACCGTTGCCCATAGTTCAGCCTGGCTTCTCTCTCATCATAGACAAAGGTAACTTTGAACTTCTCATCTTTCTGTCTGCCCCTCCCAAGTGCTGGGATTATATGGTGCTGAGATCAAGCCCAGGGCAAGCAATCTATCAACTGAGTCATACTCCCAGTTCCTTATATCACCATTTTTTAAAAATTGATTTTTAATCTCTATCTGAAACAGAGCAAGTTCATTATTTCATAATTAATTTCAAGCAATTTTAACCATACATGCTTTTACTCTTGACATCATCTCAGAGTCTGAGTATGATAGATTGTAAAGTCTGGTAAGGGCTAGAAGATGACTCAGTCTGTAAAAGTGCTTGCTGCCAAGCCTGACAGCTGTAGAGCAATACCCTGAATCCACGGTGGAAGAGAAGAGCCAACTTCCAAGAACTATCTTCTGATCTCCACATGTACACCAGGCCACACACATGCGCTATCACACACAGTTACCAGTAAATAAAAATGTTTTACCATGATAAAACTGCTTTATGGAAACCCTGGAAAAGTAGTAGTATATATTTTCTTACTCTCTCACTATGTAACCCTGGCTGTCCTGGAACTCACAATGTAGACCAGGGTAGCCTCAAACTCACAGAGCTCTGTCTGCCACTCCCTCCCGAGTGCTAGGATCAAAGGTGTGGTTGAAGTGCTCTCAATGACTGATCCACTTCTCCAGTTTCTGTTATGATGATCTTTTGGCTTATCAGAGACTCACTATGAGACCAGATTGGCCTTGAACTCACAGCGATCCATCTGCCTCTGTCTCTTAGTGCCAGATACAAGTATTAAATGCCACTATTGCTGTCTATTAGAATTATGAAGTAAATTACCAATATCTGTGGCTTCTGTTAGACTTTCTGAGATCTGTTCTTTCTTGTCACTGAAAGCAGGCGGACAGTCTGTGCATGCCTCTGTGTGGACACTCCCTGCCTCTAAAATTAAAAAAAAAACAAACAAAAAAAACAAGTCCGTATTAATCACCATCCTTTAAGGTAGCACATAGTCACAATCCTCTGTTGGAAGAAGGGTACAGAATAAAGGAGCAAGTTTCACCTCATGGATGACATTTCTAGAGGCTCTGATGGTAATACAAGGGGACGGATTGGGCAGGCGGACAGTGCCAGGCACTTGTTATCTGACTTTCTGGTGCTGTTTTGAGAGTCTCACTACATAGTGCGGACTGCTCTGAGGCTTCGGCTCTCAAGTTCCAGCCTCTTGAGTGCTAGAGTCACATACATGTATGACAACCCAGCAGTCTGTAACAGAGGTTCTTGTGCACTTACCTCATTTTGTCAAACCCAAGCATGGCATGCTATACTTTCTTAAAGTAGTTATAGTCAAACAAGTTTCTAATTAGTGGACAATTTATCACTCCCCCATGCTAATAGTAGTTCATCTGAAGTCTTCTTGTTTAAATTGTAGTTAATTTACTCATTAAAGAGCAATGGAAAGTTTTGTTTTCTTTCTTTCTTTTTTTTTTTAAAGTAATTAATATTCACTCTTTAACAACATACCACCCCCCTCCCCCGCTTCCCTTCCAAGCACCTCCAGCTGGCCTGGAACTCATTCTGTAGCCCAGAGTGGCCTCATTCTCAGAGACTCACCTGCCTCCCTCTGCTTCCAGAGTGCAGGGATGGCAGGTGAGCATCATGCCCAGCCCAGTCTCTTCACAGCTTCTGTCAATCTTCCTTAACCCCTCCCCGGAAACCAAGGGTGAGTCTAAAGATGTTTCCTGCCCTTAAGATGCTCCTGGCTTAGAGAAGAGTCAAAGACCTATGGTTTCTCACGCTCTTTTGCCCACCCCTCCAACTCATTCCACTTGCTAAGAGTCTTGTTATGTGCCCAGGTCATCATCTAACACCTTCCAGCTGCTGGCCTACTAGAGACCTGCATAAACCGTCTTAGTAGTGTGGGAAACTTTTTAACAGGATCACACATAGATACAATGGAAACAGGAGAGACATAAATGAAACTAATGGTGATAAGGTCCTCAGGGCCATCTAAGGAGAAAGATGATACAGATTTAAGACCTCGGTTTCTTAGTCACGCAAAGGTCACTGAGGAGCAGGACACAGTTTTACAAGCCAAGGTTTACAAAACTCGGGGGGAAAAGAGAGAGTGCTACCTGGAGCATATGAAAGGAACAGGTGAAACCAAGGGACCAACTGTAGATACTTCAGAAGGGAATGAACAGATTTTAGGACAGTGAAGTCCAGGGAACTAGCAGTACTTTAGGAACAGTGATATCACCATTTGAGGCCACCACGTGTCAGGAACGTTTGTTGTATGTTGTTAATTTAATTAAGTCTTCAAGCCATCTTCTAAGACAGGTAATTAACACAGACATAAAAAACGTAGTAACAACTTGATCTATTTTACTATGGCAGAAATCTGCCAAATGTCCCTCCCCTGCCTCCCTTTCGAGACAGTTTTGTGTGGTACAGCCCGGCTTTGACTCTCTGCATCTCCTGCTTCTAGGACTGCAGGTATGCACCACCATGCCTCATCTGTGTGTGTGTGTGTGTGTGTGTGTGTGTGTGTATGTGTGTGTGCGCGCGCGTGTGTGTGTGTGGGGGAGGGGAGTTGGGAATTAGGACTTCATGCACACCAGGTACCCACTGAGATATCCTCAATCAAAGAGAAAATTTCCTAGCTTGATAGTATAACTACTGATTTATTTTCAAATAAACACAAACACCCTCAACAGAAGATTGCTAAAACAATTGGTATTTATAAACACATTTCCATCTTGTAGGTCAATTTGGAGCATTTATTCAACAGAAGCAAATTTCTAAGTAACTGTAACTGTTGTTAATTTTGGTGCTAGAAATAAACTAGACTTTAGATCTGTTAACTGTATGCTCAATCAGAGCTATACCCCCAGCTTTCTGAATAATTTATTAAACAATAAAAAAGCAACCATTTACCACAAACCTGTAACTTCTGGTAATAAATGTCCTCATGACTTTCCAAGTCAGATTAATAACATCTGTGGGTGCAGCCAGCTTAAAATTCTATCATAGAACTGTATTTCCTCAAGAAGTTATCCTAAAGACCTCCATATATAGAAAGGACTAACCAGCATGAAACATATTATTTTATGGAAATCAATCTTTAAAGTTTATGGAAAAAAGGAAAAAAAAATCTAGTAACTTACCATATTTTTCATTTCCAGAGGTTATCAAGCCCTGCAAAGATATTTAAAAGCTATTTCAATAAGTTCATCTTTTGTGCAATAAATGCAATATTTAATCTATTATAGGCATATACCCTCCAAAATTAAGGTGTATCCAAAAAAAATCCCCTCCTATTATTGCATTCATTTATTTTTGAAACAGAATTTCACATAACCCAGGCTGGCTTCAAACTCACTATATAGGAAAGGGTGGCCTTAAATCCTGACTTTCTTTCCTTCATCTCCCAAAGTGCTATGATAACAGACATGCACTACCTTGCTTGGTTTATATCTTAATTTTCAACACCAAAAAAAAAAGAAAGCAATGGTGTTTCATTATGCTTGGAATTCTGTTATGCTTTATTTAGTGTGTGTGTGTTGACGTATGTGTGTGTGTGAGTGCACACCGTTTGTGTATAGAGAGCTAAGAGGACGACGTGGGATATCCTGCTCTCCCGTTCTCTGTCTGCCTTACTCCTTTGTGGCAGAGTCTCTCACTGAATGCGGATCTGGACTGGCAGTTGGGGGCATCAGTGTTTATCCTCTTTACCCCCCTTACAGTACTGGGTGCTGGGGTTACAGGCATTTGAGGGCACACCTAGATTTTTACAAGGGTTCTAGGATTGAAACTTAGGTCCTCATGCTTGAACAGCAACTTCTCTGATCCACTAAGCCATCTCTGCAGCTCTTACTAATGTACACTGTATTAAAAAACAAAACAAACAGTCCCCAGCCCCTACTCCTCACTAAGAACTAATGCATAGAGGAATACGCATCTGTAATCTACCAACCATCTACTGTGTTTTATGAGGTGTGGTATCCCTGAGTACAAGTTACCACTACCAAGTGTTTCCTGAATATAAAACAAACCTAACCGTGTATTACAGGGGACAAAATCTAATATAGTAGTAGAATTCCCCAAATACTAAGTTCTGTTTATACCTCCAAAATGATTTGAAAACATGGTCTAATTTATAAATTTTTCAAAAGAAAAGAGATGGCCTTTTGAAGGCCAGGGAGTTTTAAAAACATATCATATCTTTAAAAAAAAAAAAAAAAAAAAAAAAAGGCTGTATCTTGCATTTTACATCAACTTTAACCAGAACTCTCAGTATACATCAGGATGTGGTGATGTATATGTATAATATGTAGCTAATCCTTGAACTAAGGCAGTAGAGAGGCAGGAGAGTCAGTGGTTCAAGATTCAAAGCCTTGAACACAGGGTAAGTTTGAGGACAGTCTGGCTACACAGACCTTGTCTCAAAAAAATTATAAATAAAACAAAACAAACCCCCCCCCCCTAAGAAACAGTAATAAAAAAATGATCAACTACGGATATCAACAAAACATGGCTTATCAAGTTCCAGTAAGACTAAGCACCTCCTCCTATACTAAGGCTGGGCAAGGCGACCCAGTATGAGTCCATGGGAAGCCTTCCCTTTTCTGAGTAAGTTAGGATAACAAGCTCTAAGACTGTAAACTACATCCACGGCAGAAGCTGGTAGGTTAGTACAATAAGGTCTAAGACGGATGCTAAGCTAAAGCCATTCCAGTTCCCAAATGACTCACTTCAGATTCTCTTTGTTCAGACCACTCCTGACAGGTTAGTTCACTCCATTCAGGTCTCACAGATATATCTGAGAAAAATGAAATTTCAATATATTAAAATTCTGTCTTTAATCCTTGCATCGAAACTGTTTTCATAAACATGCCCATCTTGTTAATTTACATGCACTAAAAAGTGAAGTAGTAATGTTGTCATTAATGAATGACAAGACACCAACTACAAATACTGCATTTAACTTAATTTCAGTAGTTTCCAGTGACTACTAAAAACGTGATCATTCCGCAATCTCAGGAAGGAAAACAATACTACTTAAAGAGTTTTCAAGTGTGTAATAAAAAGTGGTCAGCATCAATTAAAACTCACATTTTAATTACTCGGCTGCTAGATTAAAATCAGCAATGTAGAAGAAATACTCACTATGCTCACTTGCTAATACGAAAGATTCAGGAGTTCGTTCAGGAAGGGGAGGAGGTGACTCTTCACTAACATCAACATCTAAATTAAACACATAAAATCCAGACAGTTAAAAAGTAGTAAAATACCACTGAAACAACAAAGAACTTTGATATCTTTTAAAAGAAAAAAATCTCTGCCAGGTACCAAAGAGTTAGTTACAAACATCGTTACCACTCCATTCATGCTGGAACAGAGCTAAGAATCTTACTGAGCAAAAAAACCCCACTGCTACTGTACAAAGTGAATGCCTTGCCTCTTGTAACCAACCAGCTTAAACTCTGAAGACATCACTCTGATTGTACCACGAGGGTGAAAGTCTTCAGTAACGAAACCACTGGCTTGTTGGTTTTCCTGGTGATGTTCTGTGTGCAAAAAAAGCTGGTCACTTGGTTATAGCCAGTGTTCCTAAATGATTCAGCCACTTAACTCTTATAAATTCTAGCACACCAAGCAATCTGTCCAATTCACCTCATAATCTTCACTCATTTGGAAATTATGTACTTGAATACCATTTCAAGCAACTACACTAACATTTGAAGTGCAAATTATCCTTCTAACAGATATACTATAGCTATTAGTATTTTAGTAACCCTTTATGTACTACCCCAAGTACTGTGAACAGTGTCGTCTGACTCTACATCAAGGATATAAATTGAAGTCATTTTAAAGGTTTTTACATCAGTAGAAACCTAATTAGCCCCTATAAAAGATAAAAGACAAAGCAATAAGCAAGCCACATAAGTTAGCCTTACAATTCAGGATAAACCAGTGTACTAGGTCTTTGAATTCTCGCTCTAGGAAAAGAAAGAAATCAAGAGCATACAGTTGTGCATGTGTACTCGGTCTAGGCAGGACAGATAAAGAAAACTATACTGAGGATCTTATATTGTTCTGCCCAGGCTTTATCCTTGTTTTCTTTGAAAATGAACAGTCTGGCAGGATATTATCTTGTTTTATTTGACAGCCATAAGCATTAAAAAACAAACAAACAAACCCGAAAATCAAGTAATTTTGAACAAGCATACAAAATATAGCCTTCAGTCCAGAGTCCCAATACAATACTTGATATATCTACCTAGAGTACCAGAACTATTTACCTTATCCAAGAGTGGCAGTGGGAAGGTGATAGGCCACCAAGCATCGTTTCTCCTTGTCCTCTTATCACTAACTACCAGAGTAAGAAGATGGCTACTTCAGGGAAGGACACATGATACTGGCACTAAGTTCTGTACATTGCTAAGTAAGTATTTGTCAGGTTCTTTCTTGATAACCATCATTTGTCAAGAATTCTGTTTTCTAACTGTGGCCCTTGCTTTCCAACTGCATGCTTCTCCTTGGATCTCCAAATGGCCTTTCATATAGTACAAGCTTCTGTCCAGATTACATAATCATGACTAGGGCTAGAGTTCCAGACTAGAGTATTTGCCCAGCATGTGAGAGACCCACGTCTAATTCCCTGTAGCCCCTCTCCCCCACCCCCAGGAATTATACAGCCAGAGACTTCACTACTTTACAAAGGCTTCTGTACGTCACAGTGTGTGGGGCCCACTCTAGTCAAATCTGAAAAAAAAAAAAACTTCAGGCCTGAGGAAAAACAGAAGTCAAAATTCATAGTGCATGTTTGGCATGTATAGATCCTGGGTACATGGAAAGAAGGGAAGAAAAGAAAGAAAAAAAGGAACTAATGAAAGAATTCATAATGAAAAATTTTGTCAGGCAGTAACATATAAAATACTATTTTTGGTTATCAAAACAAAATTATTGTGTTAATTCACTAACAAATTCTAACACAAAATTCCCTAATTTTTTGTCAATTGTTTTTATGAAGCAAATAACAAATTAAGTAACAATCAACTATAAAGTAAGTAATATATGATATAATCTACAAGGTAAATGATTAGGGACAATTAAAAAATAACTCTACTTGCCTGGTGGTGGTGGCTCACACCTTTAATCTCAGCACTCAGAAGGCAGAGGCAGGCGGATCTCTGTGAGTTCGAGGCTAGCCTGATCTACAGAGAGAGTTCCAGGATAGCCAGGACTGCTACACAGAGAAACCCTGTCTCAAAAAAACAATAAAACAAACAAATCTCTACTTGTTTTTTTATTTTATTTTTATTTTATGTACAGTGGTGTTTTGCCTGCATGTATATCTGTGTGAGGGTGTCAATTCCCTGGAACTCCAGTTACAGATAGTGATGAGTTGCCATATGGGTGCTGGGAATTGAACTTGGGGCCTCTAGAAGAGCAACCAGTGCTCTTGACAACTGAGCCATTTCTCCAGCCCTGAAAAACAACTCTACTTTTGACAGTCATGGTAATGTATTCCTGGATATCTCAGAGCAGAGGATTGAGGCGGAAAAATGAAATCTCAGGCCTTTGTCTTAAAAACAAAGCAAGAGGGAAGGCCATGAAGACTTCAAGAACCAATACTATACAGCAGGCACAGTGATGCAAACTAGATCCCAGTGCAAGGGAGGTGGAGGAAGGAGATCCTGAGTTCCAGGCCAACCTGGCCTGTATCAGAAGACCCTGTCTTGAAACAGTACATCTTATGACATAGCAGGCCGCTTAGAGCAGAGTCATGAAGTACAGACCCAGCAGCAGCGTGTGTACACACTTCTCAAGCCAGAAGGTATTAAGTGGTCTCTAGTCAGCCGAGCACTTTCCAGTCTGCTGTGGGTTAACTTCCAACTGAAAGCAACTTTATTTATAAGCATTTATAAAAATAATTCTTTAAAAAGTTATTTTGTAGTCAAAAATAGGAAAAAGGACTTTTAAGTATTTACAAGAAACCATGGGTGAAATTAATGGCTAAGCAAGTGTTCTACAGTATTTGTATCACTGATACTTCAAATTATTTATTTTTCTAGTTTATTTCCAATTATTTAGTCAGATAAATCTGACTCACACAAAGCACTAAGCTATATAGAACAAGACCAAAGCAATCTTCTAGTAATGATATGAATACTATGAAAAACGCAGCTCACCGACACAATGATTAAATTATGGTAACAGTAAATATAAACTTGAAGGTTCCGGCATGGCTGTGAAATAAATCATAACGCATCGATCGAGCTAAATTGCATAGAAGAGAGATGGAGAGTCAGACCATATTACCTTTGTCAGCACCTGAATGTGGCCTTCCCGTCACATCCTGTCCAGCAATGGACATTGGCAACACTTTCCTGGTGGACGCGCTTTCAGCATTACTGGCAGCGGAAACTGTGGCACTTGCTGTTGAAATGCTAGTCTTGATCTTGGTCACAGCACCATCACAGTCTCTTTCATCTGAGTCTGAGTCATCAGAGTGAAGAGGATTGGTAAAGCTGAGCGGTGCTCTCAACAGAGGGGAGCTGCCACGGTGATCCACAAGCTCACTGGTGTCCACTTCTGTTGGAGAGTTTGCTGCTGAACACACAGTTTTTAACGGGCTGAGAATGGTTATCTGGTGATTTACCTTCAGATGAGTCAGATGCAGGCGTGGCATTTTCAGGTCCACGAAATGACCATGTTCCATGTCCTTTCTTATCAAGAGGTAAGCGGTCTGGCCGTGGTGGTGTGTGTGAGTTTAGGGATTCTTCTGAAGAACCAGGGGCTCTGTCTGAATGTGCCGCATTGCAGTCCACACAAGAAATTCTGAGAGACACCATCAACTTTGAGATCACCTGAATTTAACTCCTGTGGCCTGGAGGTTTTATCAACCACAGACGATGAAGAAGATTTAATTTTGATCGCATGTCCCCTATTCAAAAGTGTGTTCCCATCAAAACTTTTGGGGCCCTCTTGGAGAGGGACTTTCTTAATCTCAAAACTTAAATTTCGCTCGACTTTTTTATCTACATTTTCAACAGCTGGTTCATTTTTCCCGGTGAGGTCTGATGATTTATTGTAATTTCTGTTGAGGTCTGTTGAATGTTGCTCTGATGACACCATGTGCAACACTGGCTTTGGGTGGTATCTGTCGTTGTCCTGCCACACAGTAGTCACGGTGGGAAAGGCTGACGGGGAGAAGGTGTCAAGATGGGTGGCACCGGGTGAGCTTCTGGTGGCTGTAGTATTTCTTCCTTGGCATCTCCTTCTACAAGGCAACTGGAAAACAACAGACTGAACTTTGAGAATGTTTAACATTTTAAAGTAAGTTGATTAATGATAATTTTGTAGCTAAAACTATTATAATACAATATGGCTATAAAGTTCTGTTTTGTAAGACTAAGGAAAGTCAGTATTTATCAAGGTAACTCAGATGTATTCTTTTAAAGTCGTATGATATTAATGAAAAAACAGTAGCTCCCCCTTCCATTCTATGATAGCCCCAGGGTTACATATTGGAAAAAAAGAAAAAATCTTAGTTACTTCTAAGATATATCTCAATATTTTAAAATGTTGACATTGCTGTTATTTCTTGACCTTTTTTGTTTTAAAGGCTATACTTCCTACTTTGGAATTACCTCCTGTTCTATCTCTCCAATACTCTTGCAGTTTTGTTTAGCTCAATCTATGGCCATCAGTATTATTCACACTTATGACACCATGCTTTCTTTCATTCTGGAGCTTCTTGTTTATCTCTTAGTCTTTTGAATTGTAATGGCTTAGTTCTTAGCAAGTTCTCTAACTTTCCAGCAGATTCCCATGTGTCCTGACAGGTCCAGCACACCAGCATCAACACCACAGTCATCCCTCTTCAGATAGCATGGGCCCCCATCCTCAGGCTACCACAGAACCTGCATTTCAGACTCACATGTTTTCCAGCTTACTTCGGTGTGCTACACTCTCTCAACTATATACTTTTTGTTCTAAAATTGTTTTGTTTTTAAAATCATGTTCCCTTTTCAACCAGAGTCTCAGTGCATAGCCTAGTCTGGTTCTAAATGTAGTTTCCTGCCTCTGCCCTCCAAATTCTGGAATTACAGGTATGTGCCACCTCACTCACAGATGTAACCTTCTAGAGGACTTGTATACTTGTATCTTCAAAAGTACTGATTTCTTACAGTTATAAAATTCTAAGTGAAAATAACTGGTTCTCTACAGCCTTATGGTTCTGATTAAGTATAGCTTAGTTGTAGTGAGTGTCCAGTAAGCAAGCAAATCTGGGTTCAATTCTTTCTAGCAAACAATACACACACCCATTGCTAGAGAGGTAATATACTAATGGAAGAAAATGATAAAACAGTGGAATCCTGGCACAGGTCAACTTCCAACATCCACATGGCAGCCCATAACTGTCTGTAACTCCAGTCCAAGGGGGTCTGATGCTCTTTTCTGGCCCCTATGGGCACCAGGCACACATTGGGTAGACAGGTGTAAATGAAATTTAAACACCCAAACACATTTAAAAAATTAAATAATTGTGTTTGTGTATTTGAGTGTGTGTGTGTGTGTGTGTGTGTGTGTGTGTGTGTGTATGCATATATGTCCATGGAGGCCAGAAGTAGATACTGGTTCTACTGGAGCTAGAGTTACAGGTAGTTATGAGCAATGTGTCATGGGTGCTGGGAATTGAACTTGGGTCCTTAACTGCTGAGCCATCTATCCAGCCCCATAGTTACTTATTTTTTATACTAAAAACATGGTGTCTTCTAGACTTCTTATATCTCAGAACTGAGGATGCTTTTACCCATAATATACCTTTTCTGATCTCTATTAATAACTTCAGAAGTTGTATCTGAGACCCACAGATGTCTTTAACAGTGAACGGAAACAACACAGAAAGCACAGAGTTGGAGAACCACTGTAGGAACAAGCACAGGACCCTAAGCATGCCAATTTGGAATCAATAATCAACACTCTGAAATTGTAAGTGATGAAATGAATTAATCTCATCTGTGATTTTCTTTATCCCTTCTGTTATATCTACTGTTATAAGTTTGACAATTATATTGTATTTTGTTTTTTCTTTCTTTCTTTCTTCCTTCCTTCCTTTTAAATAAATTTATTTATTTTACATCCTGGCCATTTTCCCTTCCTCCTCTCTTCTCAGTCCCTCTCCCCTACTCCCCCTTCTCCACTACTCCCCCCCCTCCCTCCCATCCACTCCTCCTCTGTCTCTGTTTAGGAAAGGGCAAGTCTCCCATGCATATCAACAAAACATGACATATCAAGTTGCAGTAAGACTAAGCACTTCCCCATGTATTAAAGCTGGGCAAGGCGACCCAGTATGAGGAGTAGGGCAAGAGTCAGATACAACCTCTGTTCTACTGTTAGGAGTCCCACAAGGGGACTAAGCTACACAACTGTAACAATATGCAGAGGGCCTAGGTCAGTCCTGTGCAGGCTCTCTGGTTGTCAGTTCAGTATTTGTGAGCCCCTATGAGCCAAGGTTAGTTAATTCTGTGAGTTTTCTTCTGGTGTCCTTGACCCCTCTGGCTCCTACAATCTTTTCTCCTCTTCTGCAGAATTCCCTGAACTTTGCATAATGTTTGCCTGTGGGTCTGCATGTGTTTCCATCAGTTGCTGGATGAAGCCTCTCTGATGACAATTGGGCTAGGCACCAATCTGGTCACAGGAGATGTCAGTTCAGACTATGTATCTGTTATTACTAGGAATCTTAGCTGGGGTCATCCTTGTAGATTCCGGGGAGATTCCCTTGCACCAGGTTTTTATTTGACCCTGAGATGCCCCCATTTTCAGTAGTCTCTTTCAGTACTCTTCCCCTCTACTCCCTACCCTCCCATTTTATTTTCAATTGTCTTAATTTTTTATATTTAGTTCATTTAACCATCCAAAGTTTAATAGGTATTTGGTCTGATAAAAAACACCCAAGTGTATATTTTTATTTTCAAGATGGTAAATGGTTTTATAGCACAGGAAAATATGACAATATAAGTTAAGTTCTGTTTAGCATATACATTCTTAGGAAAAATACTTTGTGTGTGTGTTCCTGAAGTGTATGTATATGTATCACATGTATGCAGGAGCCTGCAGAGTTCAGAAGCATTACTGGATGCCCTGGAACTGGAATTACAGTTCACTGTGAACTGCCATGTGGGTGCTGCTGGGAACTGAACCCAGGTCCTCTGCAAGAACAAGTGTTTTTTCACCACTGGACCATTTCTCCAGCCCCTATATTCATTTAAAAACTACATATTCTGGGATCTGCATGTCTCTCTTTCCCTCCTTTTATTTGTGGGGTTAATGCATGTGCCACCATGCCAAACTTTGACTTAAGTGCTAGGGAGCGAAACTCATTCTCATGCTTGCATGGCAAGCACTTTACCCACTAAGCCCCAGGGATTTTGTTTTTAACTAGGAGAAACAAATTACTGTACTTTTCTAGTTAAATGCAGTCTTGTGAAGACCAAGCTGTAGTTGAGGATGAACTTGAACAACTTAACTTATTCACTGTTTGTATGTGGGATGTGAATGTGCATATACCACAGTGACAGAAGACAGCTTTCAGGAGTTGACTCTCTCCTTCCACTGGGGATTGAACTCAGGTCACCAGAGTCCCCTGACACTGAGAGACTTACACCCTGAGTTGTCTAACAGCCCTGACCTTGAACTTCTGAGCTTTCCGCCTTTACCTTCCAAGTGCTGCAGTACATGTCTGGTCTGAAACACGCTATTTATCACTGTTAAATGGGTTGACCCTATTATTTTCCTCCAATTTTTCTTTGATAATTTTGGCTTCTAATACATTCAGAAGCTCTTTTAACATACTGTCAAGTTTTAAAAAGCTATATTCTGGTGTTTTGAAAATTGTGGCAAATTAAAAAAAAAAAAAAAGTACCTTAAATATTATTTCAAAGCTAAGTGAAGCCAGATGGTGGTGGTGCACGCCTTTAATTCCAGCATTCTCAGGGAGAGGCAGGTGTATCTGAGTTCAAAGCCAGCCTGGTCTACAAAGCAAGTTCCAGGACATCCAGAGCTACACAGAGAAACCTTGTTTTGAAAAAACAAAACAAAAGAAACCCTCCCAAAAAGAAAAAGCTTAATGTCATAATTTTTCCAACCAATAAGCTTTAACTTTTTTCATTAGTCAAAACAATAAACCTCTACTTAAAATTCTAATTTCTGCCACTGTTGGCTGTTCTATAAATAAACCTCTTTAAGACAACTTACTTGAATTTAATGCAGCTGTCTTTTAAAAAGCTAAAAACTTGAGGCTGGTGAGATGACCTGGCGATTAAGAATACTGTTGCTTTCCCAGAGGACCAGGGTTTGATTCCCAGCACCCACGTGGTGGTTTACAACCACCCCTTACCTCACTTATAGGGATTCTTACATACCTACATAGAGATTTGCCTGTATACACATATACATACATAAAGGTAAAATACACACAAAATCAAATGAATAATCCCCCCCCCCCCCCCCGAGACAGGGTTTCCCTGTGTAGCTTTGGAGCCTGTCCTGGAACTCGCTCTGTAGACCAGGCTGGTCTTGAACTCACAGAGATCCGCCTGGGATTAAAGGCATATGCTACCACCACCCAGCAAATGAATAAATCTTAAATAAATAAGCCCACTTACTGTGTTTTTGTCTCAGGCTATTGTTTGCAGCAATCCTCAACTCTGCCTCAGTTTCTTCAATGCTGGCCCTACATCCAGCACCATTCGATTGTAGACTTGCCATTTTCTCCAGTCCTAACACATTCTATGCTGTTTGTGGGCTTCCCAAATGAAGATAGTCCTAAATGCTTCAACATGAACCAACCACAACTCCTTATTTGAATCCCAAAAATGTTCTTAGGTTTATACACAGGTGTGAATGTCTAGTGCATTTTCCCAGGCAGCACTCTGTTGGGAGCAGACATTCATGCTATTTTTTCATATACAATATTTTCTCAGGGGCTGGGTGTGTAGCTTAGTGGTAGAATGCTTGCTTCCCACACAGGAAGCCCTGGGTTCCTTTCTCCTTTATGGCTCTACACCACTGTTTTCCAGTCATCCTTTCCCTTTCTGTTATACCCAGGATCTTAGAGATCTTCTACTCAAACCTGCTATTCTCATCATATAATGAACCTTAAGTAAACCTTGGCCAAGACAGGTATTTGGGCATCTTGTTCTTACTTATGAATTTCTTACTAGTTCTCCTATCCTAAAACCACTTTAAAGGAAGCTAAGGAAACATTTCCTATTCTAACACCAAAATATGTACCCTGGGACAATGTAGTACTGACATTTTACATAATAAAATCGAACAAAAACTTTAGCATACCAGTAACAAACAATTGCAAATGTGCTACATCCTAATGAAATAACCAGTTACAAAACTAAGACATGTTCAATCTGTCCTTTTAGTTAGGTCTCTTAGAGACAATGTGCTAAGATACAGACCTCCGAGTCCTTGGTGGCTTCGGAGGAGGAGAATCTTGTTTTTCACTATCGATGGAGCTGACCATATTTCCAGTGGTAATTTCATTCTGCTAATGGGAAAAAAGGTTTCACTAAAGTTACAGGGAAAATAATTTTCCTTGATTGACACATGAAAGAAGTGACCCCAAAGCTGTCCTATGACCTCCATATACAAGCTAACCTCACATGCAACACACACATACCCCTTAATAATAATTTTTAAATTGAAGATTCAGTAAGATCATTTAAGCTAAAATGGCAATGAATTAAAACAAAAAAGGGACTTACTGGTGGCCTTATAATTCTGCTTTTTAAAGAATATGAAATACATTGGGCATGGTGATATTGTCTACAACCCAACACTCAAGGAGGCTGAGGCAACAGAACCTCAGAAAGCCTGAGCTACATAGCAAGATTGTCTCACAACACAAAAAAGTATGGAGTATACACAAATAAGTACAAAATGTTATACTACCATGCCAAAATAAAATTCAAGTACACCCAACTTATAGAGTTGTGGTGAAAGTGAAGGGAGAATAATGCAGTTAAAATTTTAAAACATAGCTTGTACTTGAAAAATGAATATTGACTTTAAGATCTTTCTATATTTTATTTATTGAGTTTGAGTCACTAAATCTCTATCAGAACAGAGTAAAAGTAAAGTAAGTTAATAAAACCCAGTCAGACAAAAGTAACTTTTGTCCATGAACATTCTCACACAGCTATTATACAGGACCACAAATACTAAATCCTGGTAAAAACCAAGTTTGCCAAGGCTAGTAAGCAAAGAATACTTACATCATCAGTGATTTTTTGTGCTCCATGAATTTCATACAGTTGTAGCTGTTTTTCAAACAGTTGGGCAATAGCTCTATGAACAAGCTCATATTGCTCCTATTAGAAAGAGAAATGATAAACAGGAGACAATGAAAACACCAGAGAAAACATTTTTGGAAACATAATTTATGAAGAAAAAAAAATCAACTATACCTTTGTTTGTACTGCAGAGTGCCTTTGCGTTCTCATTTCTTGTATTAAATTAAATACATTAAATTCCTCTGGAATTTTCTAAAACAAAGAATTTAACCATGTAACTATAGACAATGTCAGAAAATAGTAAAAAAAAAAAAAAAAAACCCAAGTTTTCACACAGATCTTATGAACATGCTGGACAACTGCAGACATTTACTGTGAACTACCTATCAGACACGGATGGCACTATGGACAAAGTTCATCCGATCCTCAGTAGTCACATTGCAGAGCGTGACTACAGTATACAGGGAATACGAGGCCATGACAAACTATGATGTGATGAGTAGAAATTAAATAGTTACGAAGGGGCTGAGAAGAAGGCTGAAGTCCTAAAGTGCTCATGTAAGTGTGAGGACCCGAGTGCAGCTCCTCAGTTCCCACACCAATGCCAGGGGTAGAGTTTGAAACCCTAGTGCTGGGGGAGCAGCCGTCCTAGCTAAGTCAGTGAAATTCAAGTTTACTAAGAAACATTATCTCAAAAATATGGTGGTAAATGAGCCAGGAAGACAGTTGATATCAACCTTGACCACACATGCAAGTGCACACACCTGTGCACACATGAACACATACATATACCATATATACATGCATGTGAACACACACAAATTTGAGTAAAAGGTTATTCTGTTAAATGAAGGAGATATATACAACCATGGGAGACTGATTATTTGGAGAACTAAGAAACTGAATATGGATATGAAATACATTGAGCATGGTGATATGTCTACATATAAGGTAAGGTTACTGGAAATCAGACTGTAAATATAATAAAGAATTTGACTTCACTCTCTAGGCCACTGTGTCCTTAGACATTCTGTTAAGTTTCCTTTCCAGGTGATGACTGTAGAACCACCTGGATAACACCTGTACATTTCAAACTGAGATTACAATCACTGAGATACATACTCCTGCCAACTACTTCTCCATGAAAGATGACAACAATCTGAATGATCAAGTGGGGACTACAATTGAAAAATACAACTTTAACCATGTTTCAAACAAATATTTTAAATTTTTCCCCAAATTTTGTTTGCTGGTATTAATTTAAGTATCTCTTCTTTTTCCAATTTAATTTTTGACTTTAAAAATACTTATTTATTTGTATTTTATGTGTTTTTGATTACATGTATGTATGTGCACCAAGTGCTTGCCTGATGCCTGCAGAGGTCAGAAGGCACTGGATACCCTGGACCTGAAATTATGTGCCCCCATGTGGGTCCTGGAACTGAACTCTGGTCCTGTGTTAAGAGCAGCAAATGCTCTTTACTGCTAGGCCATGAATCTAGTCCCATAGTTTTTTATTTTTATGGTAAAAGTGAGATCCAGGCACAGTGGCACATGGCTTTAATCCCAGAACTTGGGAGCCAGAGGCAGGTGGACCTCTGCGAGTTTGAACTACATAGTGAGTTCTAGACAGTCAGAGCCACACAGTGAGACCCTGTGCTTCAAAACAAACAAAAATCTGAGAGAATCCTAGTGAAGTTTCTTATTAAAAATTTTCCTATTAGGGAAAGGTTTTGAGGAATAAAAAAATGAAATTTAATCCTACAGAGATTCCTCAAGAATTATTTAAAACTTGTTCATATATTGCCCCCCTCCCCAGGTGGGACACAGGTACAAAGGCAGGGAAAAAAAGAAAAGAGACAGGAGGTAAAAAGAAAACCGAACATTGTAATTGACTATGTTTTACAAAATGCTGACTGATATACTCCTAGAAAATTTCAAGCTATGGAAGATTAAGTTTGCCTCTAACACAGAGAAAATGAACACAGTACAGACAGCAAAAGAAATACATATACACACAGAGAAAGAGCTCTTACAGACTGTTATGTCTTCCACAACATCAAACACAATTTATGGAAAAAAGAAGAAGTAGAAACAACAATGCCAACGGACACCGTAACAACTAAAATCCCACAGACAGTAAATTACAGAGCAGAATTTTATTCTAGGCACTTTGGTCTCATAGTCAGCACTACAGGTGAAAATATTTAATAAATACAGTTCATTTCCATCAGGTTAATTATAATTTGCCCCCCCCCCCCCCATGGAATATAGGAACTATCTGGCAGGAGAAAGAAGAAGTCAAGCACGGCACTGACTTGGTCAGAATCTTTATCTGAAGCTCACGTAGAGCCATCTCCCTGATGCAAGTGGTATTCATTTAGTGGAAAACAAACCCTGCCCTGGCATCCAGTCCAAAACCTCAGGCAGTGTGTAATGTTTATACTCACTATCTTTATTTACACGGTGAAACTAATCCTGGAGACATAATCTAAGAAAACATGCTGTAATTTTAACAGTTGATATTAATGTGAAGCTCAAAATATAACGTAATTGAATACAATGCTATATAAAAATCATTCTTACCCCAGCTTTTAGTAAGTTCCACGTGTAATCTATGGCACAAATAGCACCTGTTCTTCCACAGCCTGCACTAAAGATACAAAGTTTGAGAAAAAAACAACTTGATTTTTAAAAATAAAAGGCATATTTACATTCAGAAGCAAAAATCATTTAAGATATCATTGATGAAATTCTACTTAGTGAACAAAATACAAATGAAAGTACAGGAACAGCATTATCCTTAACATTAAAATTTGAATATTTAAAATTTTAATTCAAGGAATTTCTAACAGTAAGTGACTCACAGGAAAGCTGTAAGCCTTTAACTCTGTACCAGTAACAGCCCATAGAGATAAAGTTATTCTCAAAAGTTGTGAGCACAATAAAATGCTCAAGACGGCTTTATGTTTTGGCCTAGAGGAACCAATTATTTTAACAGGTATGGGAAGGAGAATGCTAAAAGACCTGGGAGTCAGCTTTAGAGCCAGCAGTAATGTCTGCAGCCCCCATCCTATAAACAAAGACAACAGACTACCCCAATCTCCTGAAGGAGGAGTAAGAGCTACATTTTTCAAAATGCTAATTAAGAGGGAAGCATTCTTGTAAATATACTCTAGAGCTGCGTGTGCTGAAACCTGCCTGTGCTGATAGAGCACATAAGCAGCTGAGGCAGGGGAGTGTTCGAGTCCCCAGCCAGTTTGAGAGGTTTTAAGAGCCTGTCTACAAACACACACACTACATTTCAAACAGACGCATTTTCGCTCTGTTTGTTGATGTGCTTAAGTTACTGCAGTTAACACTTCTGTTGTTTAAAAGCATTAAATAATCAATTTTTAAAACTAGAAAAATCCAACGGAAGTAGACTCAAAAACTATGGTTACTGACCAGATAACAGGACAGAATAGGAAATAATTTTAAATAACGTACAAAAAAAATCAAGTCAAAATAATTTCTTTATCTTTCAATTCCAGAACAAAACACTTTTCTATTTTAACCAGTTGACTACAACACACCACTGAACTAATTATGGAAAAATTGCTTTAATTCACAAATGTGTTAGATGATTCCCAAATTTCTACCAGCAAGCCACTTCTGAAGTAAGAGGCAGAAAGTAGTCCTCATCACTAATCATAAAACACCAGTTAGGTAAAAAAAACTTCAAAATTAAAATAAATAAAATCTTTTTAAAAAGAAATTAACCAATAAATCTCTTATGTCTGAAAATCAGGAGTCAAGTAGCTTTTATACTATTTGGAAATACACAGATTTATCTAATGAAATTCTACATTAGGTTTTGAAATATCCTACATGTTACTAACAATAAAATCATGACTATAGTGCAAAGCTACTGCAAACATTCTTCACAATCACTCCAACATTTATTCTTTTTAAAATTGTATTCTCCCTAACATTTTTATAGACATTATACACGTAGGCCTTAAAAATGAAGCTAAGGTGTGGTGGTTTGGATGAGATTCATATTTGAACACTTGGTCCCCAGTTGGTGGCACTTTGTATGTGGGGGTATATTATGGACCTTTAAGAAACAGAGCCTTGCTGGAGGAAGTATATTATTGGACGTGGGCTTTGAGTTATAGTCTTGCCTTACTTCCTGATACTGCTGCCATGTCTTTCCTAACATGTACTTTATCCCTCTGAAATTTAGGCTAAAGTAAACTATGTCTTCCTTAAACTGTTCTGGGGCACAGTGTTTTCTGACAGCAGCAGCAGCAGCAGCAGCAGCAGCAGCAGCAGCAGCAGCAGCAGAAAGTAACAACACAGTGGTGCGATTGTCCTTGTTTAACGCGCTGCTTACATGGCTTAGTGTCCTGCTTGGCTGTCCCTGGCTTTTGTTTGTTTGTTGGGGTTTTCTGTTGTTGCTCTTCCTCTTCCTCCCTCCCCTACTCTCATTCTGAGACACAGTCTCACTCTACAGCCCCTGGCCTCTACCTCATACAGTCTCTCAAGCAGTGAGAGTCTAGGCATGAGCCATGCTATCAAGTTCTTGAATACTGTTAAATTAAAACCAAGTCGGTTATGGTGGCTCATCCTTGCTTGCCATCCCAGCACTGAGGAGGAAGAGGTGAAAGTTCAAGGCTCACCTGGGCTCCTGAGACCCTGTCTTAAAAAATACTGATGGTCATCCAAATGAGCCACACATTTAAAAACCTTTCCAAAAAGGGTTGCAGCAAAGAGTTCTATCATAAATGTGACCCGGGGTGCACTGGAGTAGAAAGGTTGTCAGGTGAGACAGGGGACAAAGGAGTCACAGTATTTAAGGATGTAAAAATCACAGAAATGCTTAGGCACACAGTCTTAATTTCCCAGACATGGAAAATTAAGGCTATCTTCTGCCCAACTGGAATGTTCCTTCACTTTTCATTTTAAAAATTTCAAGGCTTATGAGTAGAAAAATAACCAGAAAATAAAACAGCTCAATGTGTTCAATTAAAAACAGATGGTTATCTTACTTAACACAATTAACCTCTAACCCACACATGGAACACAAAATTAGTTACTCCTTCAAAGATAAACAATGTCATATCCATTGCCCTAGAACTCGAAGGCTGGGGTGTACATGTCAAAATGATTAATTTTGCAAAAAGTAATTGGAATTTAAACATTACCTGAAAAGATTGAAAACATTTCTATAAAGCAGTTGAATATATATATATTATATATATATATATACACACACATACACACACACACACACACACACACACACACACACACCCCTAAACTTAAGACTACTAAGGGGGCAAATCATTATTTAGTTTTAGGTAATGCTATAGAGCACAATTTAATGAAGTTGTCCAGTCCACATGTACCAACAGTTTATATTTAACTTAATACAAAAATGCTAGGCCAGGTATCATGGCATATACCTGTAATCCAAGCAGGGGAGGAGAGGGAAGGAAGAGTAGTCTTGGCTGTTGAACAAGTCTGATGCCAGCCTGGCCTACATAAGACAAAAAACCTTGGGAGACTGGCATATTTAACAGTAAGTGAATGCCACTCACCACAATTTCTTAAAGGGGGAGGGGAAGAATGCTGGTTTCATGCTCTGCTAACGATTTCAGGCAGTTTAAAACTGTAATTTCATGGTATGACAGGCCGTGGGACAGACATGGAGGCTTGCTCCTCAGGAGTAAACAACACTGAAAGTTTTGTCACTTGGAAAACACCTTATAACCTAAAGTGTAAGAGCTCTGAAATGGGGGTGTATCTTACAAATGACATCTTTACTGTGTAACTGGCAATGATTTGTCTTTTAAATTCTCGCGTTTAATAAGTGTAAGATAATTAACTTTTCCTTGTTTTTAAAGATAGTCTTACTAGGTAGCCCTGACTGGCCTTGGACTCTTGAGATTCTCTTGTTTCAGCTTCCTTGGTTTTGAGATTATAGCCATGTTCACCACACCCAGCACTTGTTTGGACATCAATGGTATCTCAAGCCAGTAAGACCATTTCTCTGCATATCTATATACATTTGTTAAAGACTGAGGCTTTATCACTCAGGAAAATTTGCCTGACATTGATCATATGGGGAATATGACGATGTTTTACTGTAACATTTAGACAGTCTATTAACTAGATTAGATTGTATCAATTCACAGGGCCTCAAACATACTATAAGAGGGCTAAGAAAGCTCAAGATATAATACATCAAATTAATGTAGAAATAAAACTTTATTTCACAACCAACTTAAGCACTGTACTTCTCTACATTTAGAAAATCCTTTTGTACCTGCAATGAATACAAATAGGCACATCTTCATGTTCTTGGTATTTCCTCATCAAGCTTATCATGTCCAGGATAGAGTCAAACGATGAAGGAACATCATGGTCTGGCCAGTTCACATAATGAAACTGATAGAGCCGACGAGACTCCTTCATAAAAGATGAATTCAGTAATTAGAAAAACATATTTACAAACTTCTAAGCTATGTATTTCATTTAACTATCATTTCTAAGATACCTTTAAAAATCAAATAAACAATAGCCTCCATTTACTGACTACTTACCATATACCCAGTACTGAGGATGTTTCCTATGTAACAACTTACTTAGCTTCCACAAGGAAGGTGGTGCTCATGCCATCTCTATTTTATAGGTAAGGAAATTCAGACACAGTAACCTGCCTAATGTTTTATAGGATATAACAAATGCAGGCTCCAACCTAGGTGGTATTAACATATGTAACATGCTCTTTACCTATTATATTTTATAACATACTCTTTAATCCACACTATGAAATTGATGATATATAATTTTTAGAGTTCATTAGAGTTAGAGGATCAAAAGAATATCCTGAAAAAGAAGAAGAATGTCCAACTCCAAATTCACTTTCTCACTATAGATTGTTGGTTCTCTATTTGTGGTCTAGCAAACTATCTGTCTCCTCTCAACCCTTTGGGGGCAACTGGGATAGAAACAGGGGAGGTTTGTTTTCAGAATAATGCTAAGATTTTACTTTCCTTTTCTTTCAACCAGATAATGTATGTATTCCATGTCTTTAATTTTTTCCAAATTTTAATTTTACAGTAAGTAATGAAAGCAATACCCACATAAATCAATGATCCAAAGAAGCCTCAGTAACTCTTTCATTTATGTGTGTGTACCTTGTGCCCACTGGTGGCAAAAGAGGGCTTTGGATCTTCTGAAAGTGGAGTTATAGAGTTGTGAGACACCACATTGGGCTGGAAAGTAACCTGGGTCCTCTCAAGAGCAGCAAGGGCTCTTAGCCTCTGAGCAGTCTCTCTAGCCCCACAACAACTTTTAAGATTGCTTAGTCTAGATGTCAACAGGAAGAACAAAGCTTGGAATTCAGTTCCAATATTCAAGTTCTGTATCTGTCATTTACTAAGTAGGCAAGTTATTTCACTTCTCAAATCTCCTTTATCTGTGTCTATATGCAATACACACTTTTATAGTTAGGACAACTGATTTATCTGATACACATGTAGAAGATACTAACTAAAGATAAAATGTGCAACTTAAATATAATAAGTGACTCAACTAAAAGGATATGACTAGTAATGTCAGGGAGAAGGACAAATATGGGTGGTAGCTTGTCAAAAGAAAGCAGGTAGGCTCACAAAGGAATTGGGAAGAATGAGGTATCTCATGACCAAGTTAGACTAACAAAAACAGATGAGAAAAAAGTTGAGAAGCATTTTTCCAATATCCTTTTAGACATGTCTGGTTTATTCCCTGAGAAATTATCATTTTGTTTGGCTCTGAAACATTTAAATCAATACCCTGAGGTAAATATAATTTAAATCTAAATGACAATTTACTTTTTTTATTTCTTACATTGCTGGGGATTGAACCCTTGTGCCTGTTAGACTAAGGTCTCTAGCACTGAACTATATCCCAGCCTCTAAATGAAAATTTAGTTTTGTCTCTAAAAAATTGTGAATACAACTGAGTAATAAGTAAGTGATGCTATAATCTGTCTATTGTTAATAGAAGAAAACTATTTGCAACGAAGAAAGCACAATTATCCTACGGAGAAAATTTAATTTGTCCTAAGTAAATTAAAATTTACATTATTTTATTATGCAACTTGATAAGCATAAGGCTCAGGTACTAAGTAAAGTGCATAATAGCAAGACTGAGACTCAGAGCCAGAAGGGGAGGGAAGGGAGAGGGAGAGATGGGGGGAATGAGTATGAGTGGGAACAGGCACTCCTTTTCTACAATGGGAATTGCTTACATTTTGAAACTCAAGTGAAAGTGTTCGAATGAAGTAGTCTGTTCTTGCTTGCTCATTTTCCTAAAAGGAGAAAAATTTGTCCATCAGTAAAAACACTAAAATGAAAAAGCATACATATCAAAACAAAATAATTAAAAGTACACAATCTAAAATTAACATTTAGAATTTTGGACATATCTAATAATTATTTTAAAAATCTAAAAGTCATCCACTTAAGTTTTTCAGTAGTGCTAGGATCTGAGCTCAAGGCCTTGTGCATGCTAGGATAAACATACACTGGGCTATAGCCTCTGCTTCCTAGTGTTCTAACTCTTAGAGGCTTTAAAAAGGGTCTATTAACTGATTATTTAATCATGACTTTAACAGAATATAGCAAAGTAGAATCCTCTCCAGAACAATGCTTTCAAAACAATCCAAAAAGAATGTCACGCCTTAATGTTTGCCACTGCACCCGATTTTCAGCCATGCCTTCTCAACTGTCAATTTAAATACACAGCCAAGAGGGAAAGAGGGAAGAAAACTCGAAGTCATTGTTCTTATTGTCGTTATAGGAACCATGAACAACTGTAAGTCTGATGCCATCTTTCAGCTAGAGCATTAGAAGGAACTCTGTTTTTGTCTGTTGCTGAGTTCTTTTTGCCTTGTTAACTGTAACCACAGACAGCTTAGGTCAGTCATTAACAAGAATACTATATGCTAATTAATGATATAGACATCCAATACTATTCTAGAATGGGAACTTACTTTTTACTTATTGTTTTAATTTATCCTGGAAGTTGCTCAGCAGACCATGCTGGCCTCAGCATCAGTCTGCTGTCATGACTGTGACACCTCCCCCCGCCCCACAAAGGCATGTGCTACCACGCCCAACCTTTTTTTCAAATATTGTTAAGAGGAAAGTGTATTTTACTTTTCAGAAGGAGTCAAGAAGCCAGCATGGCAGCTCATGCCTGTCACCCCAGCACTTGAAGACTAGGGGAGACTGCCCCTAGAGAGCAGAGATCTCGTGGGAAGATTGCTTCGAGTCTGAGGCAGGCTTGGCTACATATGCAACAAAAGGATTTGTAAAAAGCCTGGTGGGTGAGAGCAGACACCTACATTTTAGGGTTCATGTCAAATTACCTGCTGTAAGGAATAATCCTCACTTTTAGGATAGCAATTCTCAAGTTTACCTTTATACACAATTTTAAAATGTGGGGAAGGATAATAGGAAAGGTTAATATGCCAGACTATACCCCAGTTAACAATGTTGTTTCCCATTTATTTCATTAGAAGTGAGTATACCAATTTTCAGAGATAATTTGATCAAGGTTACATAATTATTATCAAGAGATATAAAAAGACTAACAGAATCAACAAAAACAAGGAAAACCTAACAGTTGTAAAAGTCATTTCCAAAGCTGCTAAATTTAAAAGCAGAATAACACAGAATTGAATCCCAGGCTTGCAACAGCCTGAGTTCATACCATATATCAACTTATTGTCCATCAGTCTACAATGCAAATTTTCTGATTAAATCATGTATATAAAAAGAGGTACTGTGGAGGCTTCTTCCCTACTGTCTAGCTTTTATAATGCAGGAAGGTGATATTCATTCAGATTGGTAGAGTCTCACCCAGCTATAAACTGTGAGCTACAATAACAACTGACCTGGCAATATATGCCTGGTGATGTCATTATGACATGAATGTTACAGGACCCCTTTCACTGAACTAAAGCTTTCTCCACAGGATAGAACTCATGCCTGACACTGGGAACTAGAACTATGGCAGGATAGGTCCTATTCCCTAAGGGAGAAACCACTTCTATGATTTTGCTAAATGGATAAACTGCTTTCCAAATACTGATCTTTATATAACTGATCAGTGCCATTCTCAACCCTCAAGAAGCTTCTTTTTGCAGTAGATGGAGGTTAATATAGAAACTCTCCTGTTGTTGCTTTTTGCTTTTTTTGAGACAGGGTTTCTCTACATAGCCCTGGCTGTCCTGGAACTCGCTTTACAGACCAGGCTGGCCAGCTTCTCAAGAGATCCACTTGCCTCTGCCTCCTGAGTACTGGGATTGGAGGTGTGCGCCACCATCCCAGCTAATACAGAAACTCTTAACTGATTAAAGAGAGGAGATTAAATGACTATAGAGTACTCATCCACAAACGGGACATCTATATCACAGCCCCTCCCCACAAGGCTCAAGAACCACTGTAGACAAGGAAAAACAAGAAGATTCTAAGCGCCAAAGGTTGGAGAAGACTGCTATGAAACTGTTTTCTGGATTTAACAGGGCTACTGCACATGGAAATTCATAGTAGCTATAGTTCCCTGCACAAGATAAAGCCAATCAAAATTCCAGTATGGATGGAAGAGGGGCATATACAACCCCACTCCAAGGAGAGGGGTTACTGGCAGCTGTTGGTTGCTGAGCAAGGGACAGTTAACTTTCTTTAGGGGTGTGGCTGCTCTAGCAGATGGCCATACACCACTTGTACCAATTAGACTCAGTGGATTAAAGGAAGGTCATGAAATTAGGGGGGGAGAGATAGTCGGTGGGTTTGAGGAGTTGGAAAATGAGGCAGGGATGGAGCTGACCAAAATATATTGTATTCATACATGAAAATCTCAATACACACACACACACACACACATATATACATATATATATATTTTTGGTTTTTCGAGACAGGGTTTCTGTGTAGCTTTTGCGCCTTTACTGGAACTCACTCTGGAGCCCAGGATGGCCTCAAACTCACAGAGATCCGCCTGGCTCTGCCTCCTGAGTGCTGGGATTAAAGGCACGCACCACCACCACCTGGCTCAAAGTATAAATTTTTAAAACAAATAAAAATAGGTACTTACACAAGAAATTCTAAATGGTGCAAATGTTATAGGATCTTCTCCATACAAAGGCCAATAGCGCTCACACTTTTTCTGTTGTTCAAAAAAGATAAATAGAAAGTAAGTCAGTAACTGTATGATATTTCTTAAGCTTTTATAAATGCTTTGTGTCTAGGGTTAAGAAGAAAGAGCATTGCTTGGTGTAAGAAGCATTTTGCCACTGCTAATTATACTATTCTATTGGCTTTGTGCTAATTAAGAGTGATTTTCACCATCTATACAATGAGGTCATTAATGAAATTAAAAAGAGAAATTCTAAACTTTAGCAGTATTTAAGAAAAACACTAGATCAGCTGGGTGGTGGTGGGGCATGCCTTTAATCCTAGCACTTGGGAGGCAGAGGTAGGTGGATCTCTGCAGTTCTAGGTCATCCTGGTCTACAGAGTGATTTTCAGGACAGCCAGGGTTAGACAGAGAAACCATGTCTTGAAAAACAAAAACAAAACACTAGATGAACAAAATTTAAATTTCCAACTATAATCAAATAATAGTAAAGAATATTAACATTTATATAGAAAATTTGATTAGTCTTCAATTTTTAGATTTTATTATGTTTATTTTCTGTCCCAACATTACTTAATACTAGTAAACAAAATTATTTCCAAGGAATAAAAGAAATTAGTTAAAATATGGCTTCTCCATTATTTATGACATGTATACAACAAAGATTTACCTTGCTTCTGTAGCACATCTCTTAATGAAAAATTTAATAGTCATTTTTTAGAACTTTAATATAAAGAACTTCAAATAAATACACTACACAATGTATTCCTGAAGTCTGATTTGGGTGTCACATCTAGAGGTCAAACGCATTTAATTAAGTACTATTCTTTGTAACTAGATTACCATCTTTCACAGCGACACTTTCAGGACTGATGCTGTAGGATATCCCCTGGTATGAAATAAAGCATCACTCTACACAACATCAGCTACAAATGAAAGCAATGGGAAGCTCAGTGACAAGTGTCTGCTAGTGTGTGTAAGGTCTGGGTCCAATCTGAGCATTACCAAAAAATAAACCAAGCAAACATTTTCTTTTCTGAACTTTGAAAATAGTATAAACAAAAGCTGGGAGTAATGGCGCACACCTTTAGTCCCAGCACTTGGGAAGCAGAGGCAGGAGATCTCCAAGTTTGAGGTCAGCCCAGTCTACAAAGCAAGTTTCAGTACAGTCAGTGCTACACAGAAAAACCCTGTCTTGAAAAACTAAAACAAACAAACAAACAAAACAAAACAGAGAGAGAGAGAGAGAGAGAGAGAGAGAGAGAGAGAGAGAGAGAGAGAGAGAATAGTATAAACAAGTGGTGGTGGGGCTGGGGGAGGGTTCAATGAGTATGGGTACTTCCTATGCAAACATGAGAACCTGTGTGAAGTAAGGTATAATGATATCCATCTGTCACCCCAGCATTGTGGGGAGGAGACAGAATTCTGGATGCTTAACGGCCAGCCAGTCTAGGTGAAATGAGCTCCAGGGTTAGTGAGAGACCTGATCTCAAACAAGGAGAGGGAGGGAGCAAGGGAAAGACAAATACAGACTGGATATGGACCTCTAGTTTTTCACACTCACATACATATCTGACTGTACCTGCACACATGTACATGTATGTATGTAAAGACTCATGGACACATACACACATATAGGGAGAGACTGGTTTTTGCAGAGACTAATCAGAACATTCATGCTTTTTTTTTTTTTTTTTTTTGAGACAAGGTCTTATACAGATTTGACTGGCCTTGAACTCATTATGTAAACCAACCTGGCCTCAAATTTGTGGCAAGCTTCCCACCTCTGCCTCTCAAGTGTTGGCATTACAGGTGTATGACACCATATGCAGCTTAAGCTGTCATTATCAGAATTGCTTTGATATGCTTATTTGTTCAATTTTGTTAATATTTCAAAAATTACTTTCTAGACAATGAACTGTTTGACTTAGGTACCATGAAACATTTGAAAATTGCAAATAACAATATACAATCATTTTTAGTAAATGTACTTCTGAAATACAGAAAGATGTCTGTGCTTTAGAGGCCATTTTGCTCCATGTATTGTATAAAATAGCAGAGCATATAACAGAAGTTTATACCCTCCTTTAACTACTTGGGATCAGATTACTGTGAAGTAATAAATGATTAGGAACTTCTAGCCCCCAAAATACAGTGTGTTAAGCCATATACATACCCTTCCCATCTCAAATTCTCGACAGGCCATTACGATGATCTAAAAAGGAGTTGGGGTGGGAAATAAAGAATGCATTAGTTAAAAACAGTTTTACTTTTAAAAACAAAAACAAATGTCAATAATTATCTTTACCCTGAGCAAAAGTATACTTGGTCTATATTCAAAAGTAGCTTTAATGTTAACAGCGTAGTATAGAAGTTGAGAAACCATCCAGTTGCTAAGAGGCTGCTCATCCAGAGGACCTGGTTTCAGTTCCCAGAGCCCACATGGTGGCTTGCAACTATCTGTCCAGATGGTCCGATGCCCTCTTCTGACTCTGCAGGAAACTGCACACACATAAAACAAACATACATGCAGGCAAACACACTTAAACGTAAATAAAATCTCAAGAGTAAGTATAGGATAATGAGACTATCTTCTAAACAAGAACTACCTACACAGCAATAAGTAAGTGATGTCATTTAAAATGACTTATTTTGTTTGGATTAAGCTGTAAATCTGACTTATTTCTTACTTTTGAATTAAACAAAAGGACTGCTGGGGTATTATTCACCTAACTTAGTATTACTCTTCACCAAATAATACAGTACATTTAAATGTAACCTTTCTAAAGGTTGAACATATTAAAATTATCAGCCTCTAAATATAAGTTATACTCTAAATTTAAGTTATACTATCTGCTTCTTCATTTTGTAATAGTATTAAAATATAAAAGTTGAAAGATTTCATAGTAAAATTATACATTATAGCCATTAAACTTTTATTTTAACTATCACTGTACTTTTTTATTCCTCTATCATCTTATTTGTAAATGCATTTCAATGCTTCAGTATGCAGCATGCACCAGTATACTCTCCCTAGATACCTCAGCATGCACATTATCTAGATCTCAATAATACGTTTAATACAGTATTTCCCTTGAAAATATGTAACAATGAAATACACAAATCTTAAGTGACCATTCTCCAAATTCTGACAAATGTGTACATCTGTGAAATCCAAACTTCTATCCAGATATATGTTCCCATTACCTACAAAATTTATTCCTGCTTTATATTTCATTTGAGCCAGGCAGTGGTGGCGCACCCTTTAATCCTAGCACTTAGGAGGCAGAGCCAGAGGGATCTCTGTGAGTTGAAGGCCAGTCTGGTCTACAGAGCGAGATCCAGGACAGGCACCAAAACTACACAGAAAAACCAAATCATTTGAAAGTGAAATTGACAGCAAACACTAAGTACTATTGTTATCCCATCCTCCTTTTATTGATCTCTCAAAGGGATAGTGGAGGATGCCAATGTGTTAGAATCATTGTAATAGATTCATGAGAGGAATGAGAACTCATTGTGACTGGGTTTCCACATCCATACAACAAATGTTGATTCCAATGATGATGCACAGTCCAACAGATGGGCTCTTTGTAGTATCCAACAATCACGTATTTCCTCACTTTCAAACTAAGGGCATACTATATTCCCTTTATTTAAAAAAGCCAAAGGAACTAAAATGCCAATAGTTTAGATATGTTTCCAACTGAATGAGCTGGGGTGGGTAGACAGGTTCCTTAAATTCTTTTATACTTCAGTTAACAATTTATAGTTAATATATTTACATCTATTTTCCTAGGAAGAGGGACCCAAGAGAGTCTACTTCTAGAAAAGGTTAAAAGACATGGCTGTCATGGATGGAGGAGAGGCACACTGAGTTCCCACTCCTGGCTGAGGAGATGCTGACAATTGATGGCTGTTAGGGAGGGGGAAACAGTTTCTTCGTTTATTTTTTTTAATTAATTTTTAAAAAAATTTCATGTCTATGGATGGGTCTTTTGCCTGCATGTAGGTCTGTGCACTACGTGCATGTCTAGTGCCCACAGAAGTCACAAGAAGGCATTAGACCCCCCTGGAACTGGAGTTTTATAGGTGGTTGTGAGCCACCATGTGGGTCCTGGGAATCAAAACTAGGTCCTCCAGAACAGCCAGCGTCCTTAACTGCTGAGTCATCTCTCCAGCACCAAGTCAGTTTTCTTTGGTCACGGGTAGGCTCACCAGGTTTCAGTGGATGGCTCCATATTGATGTGTTTATGAGTAGCACTAAGTGAGCAAGACATTGGAAGGCTGATACAAAGGGGGATATCCAACAAGAGCTGGAGATGGGGATTAGACAGTAAATATGATGGAAATACATTGAATGCATATATTTCTCAGATAAAATTAAACATTATTTTTTTAAAACATGCCTATATTATTAATCATTTTGTTGGTCTATGGAAACATTAATCTTTTTTTAATGACTTTAAAGTTATTCAGTAGCTATATCATTGGTTATTGACTTAAGACAAGACAAGATTTAAATTGTAGGCACACTTTTCTTTTCTTTTCTTTTTTTTTTAAATGTACATTGGGGTTTTGCCTGCATATATATATGTCTGTGTGAGGATGCCAGATCCTTTGGACCTAGAGTTACAGAGAGTTATCAGCTGCAATGTAGGTGCTGGGAATCAAACTTGGGTCCCCTGGAAGATCAGCTAGTGCTCTTAACCGCTGAACCATCTCTTCAGCTCTGCACACTTTTCTTAAAATATTTGAACCTGTTTATGAGAATTTAATGAACCTTCTTCAAAATTAGTTTTTGTCTTTTCCAGAAATGTCATTACACTTAAACCATTAATTATACCTAAAAAGTTGTTGTACTTCTTACTCAGAAGGATACCTAATGTTATTACATATTAGCGATCTCAAAAGCGACAATAAGTCACTTACCACAACATTGTATTCCCATATCATCCTCCAGAAGTCTATGACTGTATTCGCTAAAGGCCCTTGGGTCGCCACATATGCTTTTGGCCCATAGACGCCCTGAAAGGGTGAAAGATAAACTTCACATTTACTATGACTATCAAGTGTATTTCATAACTCAATTCATTAAGGTTTCAAGTTTTATTAGTAATGCTTTCATCTAAAGCCATTTTTTTTCACAGTGCATAAAACATGGCAAAATGTGCCCAATTCACTTCAGTTTTTGCTAATCAATATAGTACTTTATATTTACTGGATGTATTGTATACAATCAGTAATTAAATCACTTTGTACCAAGAACTAAAAACAAAATCTTGGGCATGGTGGTGCACGCCTTTAATCCCAGCACTCAGAAGCATGCAGATCTCTGTGATCTGTGAATTTGAGGCTAGTGTGGTCTGTATAGTGAGTTCCCTGGCTGTCCTGGAACTCAATATGCAGAGGGACTCTGTCTCATAAAATGACAACAAAAAATACATAGTCAAAAAAAATTAATTATAGCAGAAATACGAAAGCACAATTTAATTCTAAGAACAATACTAAAACTAGTTAGCAGTTCCTTCCATGGCTGCCTTAAGAGTCCATTCACAGCCTACTACAGGGCTTTGAAATAAGCTAAGAACAGATCAAACCAGACAGCCAACTAAGCAAATGAACTGGCATACACCTGAATCACTGTCCTAAGCATAGTTAAAAACTAGAACTCTTAACACACACATATATATATAAAGAATCTACATATTGACAGTATCTGAAATATAATACCTATTTTTGTTTAATCCATAAATTTTGTGTTTTATTGTAATAACTAAGTTTATTTTGTTAAAGGATTCTTTTTCTGAAACCATATTTGTTCAGCACTACAAAGACAATTATTAATTTTACCACTCTTACTATCTAACATTATCAACAAAATACCTATTAAAATATTTATGACTGCCAATACAAAAATCACTGAAAAGCTTTAATAGTTGTATAACTAGATCCAAAGCACAAAATAACCTATGAGAAATTTAAGCCTTTATTTAAACTCAGTCACACAGGACATTGCATCTCTTTCTTGGTAACAGTATAAACACATG
The DNA here is from genome assembly GCF_949786415.1 of Peromyscus eremicus. Classification (NCBI taxonomy): domain Eukaryota; kingdom Metazoa; phylum Chordata; class Mammalia; order Rodentia; family Cricetidae; genus Peromyscus; species Peromyscus eremicus. Next base: position 3,134,432 of record NC_081418.1, on the reverse strand, counting down.
ACAGGCAGGGAATAGTAGAACAAGGTACGTATTAAACTGAAGGAGACTCTAAGGCAAGACAGGAAATCTCAAGTTCCAAGCCAGCCTGGGCCACATAAAGAAACTGTGTCTCAAATAAAGCAACTAGCTTATCACTTCAATACTTTTGATTCAAGACTGACTACAGTTACCTAACAAAATGACTATCACTTTATTATTCCATTTCTAAAAATATTTATTTATTTATTTATTTATTTATTTATTTATTATATATACAATGTTCTGCTTGCATGTATGCTTGCAGGCCAGAAGAGGGCACCAGATCTTATTACAGATGGTTGTGAGTCACCATGTGGTTGCTGGGAATTGAACTCAGGACCTCTGGAAGAATAGCCAGTGCTCTTAACCACTGAGCCATCTCTCTAGCCCCTATTATTTGATTTTTATCTACTTTTATTTATCTATGTATTTATTTATCTTGAGACAGTCACATTCTTTAGCTCAGGCTGGCTTTGAATTCAGTGCAATCCTCTGGCCTCAGCCTCCTGAATGTTGGAATTACAGGTATACGTCACCACATGTGGCTGAGTTATCATCACAAACAGTAACAATTACCAAAGATTCTTAAAATTTCTGTATATCTTATAAATTTAAATCAGTATTACCTAGTAATTTTAGTATTATTAATTTATCCTAAGAAACTGTTCAAAAGAACAGTATTTATTGTAATTTCATTACCAAGAAAAATTGGAAACTACCATATGGTTCAACAACATATAGGTTCACTTAAGCTCAAGGAACAACTTACAGTAGTATTTATAAGCTTTCAATTTATAAGCATGTAAAAACAGCACACAGAAAACTGTCTCTGCTATCTCCCCACCCCACCCCCACGCATAGTTTCATCTGTATATGGCTTAGGCGGCTAGAAGGAAAGCACGTAAGATGTACAAGGCAAGGGTTTTATTATTTATTTTCTTATTAGTACATGCTTCAATAAAATCTGTATATAGGAAGGCATTAAGTATAGCAAGGAAAAGTCCCTTCATTTTAATACGTACCTTAATAAAATTTGCATTGATATAGTCCGAATCTTGAGATGGAGTCTTCAAAGTCAACTTAACTCGGCTGTGGTCAACTACAAGACAAAAGATTATCATAACTTAGGTCCAGGTGGCATTGAAACATTTCCCTTTTCTGGCTTTTTGTGGCAGAGCTTCACAATGTAGCTCACAAAGGCACTGAACTGCTTTCAGCCACCAAGTGCTGGGATTACAAATGTATCACCACATTTACTTTAAAAAATAGAAAGTGAAGTTTAGGTGCCAAGAAGGTAAGTTTTAACATTATTTAACAAAAAGTAAACCTTTGAGAAAAGCAACACAAAATGTAAAAATTATCTCTGGAACTTTAAAAATAAAAAAAAAGTTAGGCATTGACCCAAATTAACTAGGGTTATTTTTGTTTTTTAATTTAAAGTTTGTCTTTAATCCCAGCACTTCACAAATAAAGGCAGGTGGATATCTGAGTTCCAGGCAACCTGGTCTACAAAGTTCCATCACATAGAGGGTTACATAGAGACTCTGTCTTAAAAGAAAATAATACAAAACACAATAAAACTCTATGAGTATGGGTGTTTTGCCTGCATGTATGTCTGTGTACATATGTGCAGTGCTCACACAAGTTAGGAACTACAGTTACAGAAGGCTGCGGTGTGAGTTGCCATGTGGGTGCTGGGGAACTGGACCCAGTCTTCTGGAAGAGCAACCAGTGCTTTTAACTGCTGAGCCATATCCCCAGCTCAAACCTCAGAACCTTTTAATTACTATTACTCAAGAATAGTTTTTATTAAGAAATCTACCTTTTCATATTTCACAAAAAATTATGAAAATAAGGTAACTATGACTAACAAATCAAAATACTAAAGTATGTCAGGATTGGACAAAAATTTAGAGATATAAGGAAAAGAATGCAATCTTTCTTTTACCTTACAATATCAGGACTCATTTTATTTCATTTGCATTGAGTTATGTAAATCCTTATTTATGTATGTATGTAATATATATAAAATTAATTTTATATATGTGTGTGTGCGTGTGCGTGTGTGTGGTTTTTCAAGACAGGGTTTCTCTGTGTAACAGCCTTGTCTGTCTGTCCTGGAACTTGCTTTGTAGACTAGGCTGGCCTTGAACTCACAGAGATCCACCTGCCTCTGCCCTGCCGGAACTAAAGGTAGGTGCCACCACGCCCAGCCAGTATTATTTATTTTGACAGGAGGGGACAGGAGATACTGAGGGACGTATGTGTCCCATGGAGTTAGCTTATCAGAGAACAAACTGTAGCAGTTGGTTCTCGCCTTCCACCATGTGGGTTCTGGAAATTGAACTTGGGTCATCAACTTGGTAGCAAGTACTGTAACTCACAGAGCCATCTTATCAGCCTTTATGTTGATTTAAAAGAATTTAAGACTAGGCATAATGGCTTATGCCTTTAATGCCAACATTTGGGGAGGCAGAAGCAGGAGAATCTCTGTGAGTTTGATTGAGGTCAGCCTGGTCTACACAACAAGATCCAGGCCAGCCAAGGATACATACTCTCTTTCAAATTAACAAAAACCCCAAACCTCATTAACCCAAAAAGTTACAATAAACATTTAGAAATGACTTTAAATTTAAACAAAGTTTGCAAAAATAGTGTCGAGTTACAACTACTTGCTTCTGAACTTCCTCTACTAGTAACAACTGTTTTGGAGGGTGGGAGTATTTGAATGGCTTTGAACTCATGATTCTTTGTACTCAGCCTCCTAAGTGCTGGGATTACAGGAATATGCCCCCATGCCTGGCTTAATACTAATATTTTATATAATCACAGCTTATCAAAGCCAGAAAATTCAGTTATAAAATTATTAAATAACAATTTTTAACCATTTTTCAAGATTACATATAGATTTATGTTTTTTCCTATGTCTCTTCCAATTATAAGTTTCCCTGATTTTTACCTATGACTGGGAGGGAATTATATTTTTTTTGAGAATACCACAGGACTGAGCGCTGGAGAGATGTCTCAGTACTTAAAAGCAGTTGCTCTTTAGAAGATCTCAGTGTGATTCCCAAGGCCCCTATCAGATGGCTTACAACCACCTCTAACTCCAGATTCAGGGGACCTGATGAACTCTGGCCTTCCTCTGGAACCTGCATGGATGTGGTGCACGTAAACTCACACAGGCACAAATGTGTGTACATGTTCACACAAATACATAAAAAAAAAAATCATAGAATTATGTTCATTCTTAATGCATAACATCATGGTTGAGGGCAGGATGGTTCATGACGTATATACATCTTGCTACTTGTAATTTAAAAAAAACCTTAGTCATCTGATTGATAAGGTATTAGAACTGCCTAATACTTAGTACCTTTTGATTAGAAAGGATAACACAATAAACTCTAACTATGACTATCACATTATAGCTTTCTAATCCATAGACAATAAATATGAAAACCAATCAACATACATAAAGATAAGTTAGAAATGGCAACAGCTATGAGTAAACTTCTGACTGAAATATTACAAGGACAACTGTAATGAATAACTTATTTTTCTTTTTTTTTGGGGTTTTTTTTTTTCATCCCGAGACAGGGTTTCTCTGTGTAGCTTTGCGCCTTTCCTGGAACTCACTTGGTAGCCCAGGCTGGCCTCGAACTCACAGAGATCCGCCTGGCTCTGCCTCCCGAGTGCTGGGATTAAAGGCGTGCGCCACCACCGCCCGGCGAATAACTTATTTTTCATTGGTTCCTATTTTATATAAAGTACTAATGTTTTTTTTACTTCATTTTTTAGGATGGGATCTTTATTTTGGAAATTTGTAGTTAGAGGTCTAAGAAAGATATACTAGTTACTGAAAACTATTTATCTCTAACACATTTTCCAGGGACTGTCATTTATTTCATTCACATTACTTGGCCTCCTCTTTTTGTTGTTGTTGTTGTTGTTTTTGTTTGTTTTTGTTTTTTGAGACAGGGTTTCTCTGTGTAGCTTTGTGCCTTTCCTGGAACTCACTCTGTAGCCCAGGCTGGCCTCGAACTCACAGAGATCCACCTGCCTCTGCCTCCTGAGTACTGGGATTAAAAGCGTGTGCCACCACCGCCTGGCGGCCTCCTCTTTTTTAATGTGATTTTGGAAAGAAAATAGATGTATCAAAAATGCTGCTTTTGATACATGAGGCTAGAATAACCATATAAAGCTTCCTCTTACTATTCATAAGTAATAAGGGGTCCCAGTTAATAACTTATCCATATGGAATACCACTCTCCAGTCAAAGTGCCTCAAAGACAGAGTACAACAATTGGTTGCAAAATGATAGTTAGAATCATTAGCCTACATGTAGGCTGTCTACATGCAGGTGGGGCTTACTTTCTCACTCTTAAAACTGTCTAAGATGAAAAAGTTTAAGTATATACAAAGTGGAATAACACAATCTTCCTATTTAATATCAGAATAGGTGGAATATCCCCGATTCACCAACTCCAAAGGCTCTATTTTAGCCCTTACAAACCAGAAAACATAGGTAAATAACCTCTTATTCTATTAGAACATAGAAAAATTTCAATTCTAGGAATAGTTTCTAGTATCCAGGACATATACGCAACTCTTGCTAGACACTGTGGAGCAACACCTGTCATCCCAGGACTTGGGAGGCTAAGGCAAGGGGATCAAAAGTTTGGGCCAACCTGGACCACATAATAAAAGCTCTCTACCTTAAAACCAAGCAACAGAAAGAATTCTTTTAACAAAGTAAGATTAAAATAAAGTTTTGTTTAAACAACTTGAAGACTTTTCACCAAATAAGATATACAAAGAATAGGCTAACAGCACATGAAAGGCTAGAAATGTATCAAGAAAAAATTAGAAATATATCAAGAACCACTAGAAAAACTATAATCAAAAAGCCTGGGCCCAAGGAAATGTCTTACTGGTTACAGCAGTTGAGTGTGGTGGCCCACCTATAATTCCAGCCTCAAAAGGCAGAGACAGGGCTCCTGAGCAATCCAGACAGGGAGACTAGTCTGGATTTGTTTTTGTTTTTTGTTTTTTTTTTTTTTTTTGGTTTTTCGAGACAGGGTTTCTCTGTGTAGCTTTGTGCCTTTCCTGGATCTCGCTCTGTAGACCAGGCTGGCCTCGAACTCACAAAGATCCACCTGCCTCTGCCTCCCAAGTGCTGGGACTAAAGGCGTGCGCCACCAACCGCCCGGCCTAGTCTGGATTTGTAAGTAAATTAAGTGCGTGCAATGGTTCACACCTGTAGCTCTAGCTGCTCAGGAGGCTGAGGCAGAAGAGTACTTGAAGGCAGTAGCAAACTGACAGTCTCAAACAAGCAAAATCCAAGTGTTAGTAGGAATGTGGGAAACTGGCCCTCATATACCACTGCTGGGAGTATAGTGAGTGACTTTGGAATACAGTTTATGTCATTTTCTTAAAACGTTAAACATAAGCTAGGTGCTGTGTGGTACATGCCTATAACACCAGCATTACAAGGCTGAGGCAGTGGGATGAAGAATTTAGAGGCCAGCCTGGGCTATACAGCAACTTGCTGCCTCATAAAACAAAAAAGGTTAAATATAAACTTCTGTAGGTCTACAATTATATTCCTACATAGGCACCTAAGAACAATAAAATTCTATTTATACAAAAAGCCTTATTCAGAAATATTTTAAGTGACATTACTTACAATACACATCAAATGCAGAGTGGATAAGCAAAATGTAATATAGTCAGAGAATTAAATATTCTTCAATATTGAAAAGAAATTAACTACTAATATTATAATAACACAAATATAACTAAAAATGTGCAAAGTTAATAAAGTCAGGCACAACAGTTCACATATTATATGATGTCTACGTCAAATTTCTAAAAAACCAAATCTAGAATCAGAAAGGATACTGACAATTGCCTGGGACTAAAGAATACAGAACTTTTGGAAGTAATGAAATGTCCTAAAACTGGATTGGGCTGGTTACTGTATGGCATAAATTACTTTAAAAATTAATTATATACTTTGTGTTTCTACAAACAATGGACATGTTCAACATTCAAAGGAAACTGACAAATTATTTTCTAGTAAGTACAATTGCTTCCAATATAACATGCCAAATCTAAACAGGTAGAAATTGACTAGAGCTCTTCTTGTGAAACCTTCAACAATTTAAGGAAGAACAGGTCCTCTTGCCTGACTCCACCACTGAAGCCGAGAGCCGGCCCTCTAAGGAAGGCTTCTCCCCTTCGGCTTAGACAGGTCTCCGCTGCCGCTGCAGGGCGAGCTGCGCCTGCGCACTGCAGGCTGTGCAGCACTACCCCTAGAGTCTGCTCACTAGAGGCTGGCAGCAGCATAACCACCAGAAAGCCTCCTGCCCAATATCCTTGAGTGCCACAACCATCCTCTTTCTGAACTTTAAGGCTTTGGATACGAACTATCTTTCATCATGTGAGCACTGTGTTAAGTTACTTAACTCCTCCAGACTCAGGTTTCCCATCTGCATACGTGATTGTGAGGGAAAAAATCTACTTATCACAGAAACCAGCAACCTATTTACTAGCATACCACCACTAGCCTTCATCTCCTCCCACTGTAGTCCCAGCTTTCTCAACGGCCCTTACCCTTTCTACATGGTCCCTATTAGCACTAGCCACCACAAGACAGCGCTTACGTGAACTTGTATTCATCAACACCTAGGCTAGAGCATGAGGGATTTTTGCAGGTTTGTTCTCTGCATCAGCAGCACACAGGTTATGCTCACAACTTTTTGTAAAATGAATGTGAAAACAGAAACCTGGACCCAGTGAATATTTATTTCTCTAGACTACAGAGAAATCAGTGGACAGTACTGAAAGGTCACGTGAAGACCTTTATGTTATGTTTAATAAAGTATCCAGAAATCCATGTCAACTCCCATTCCAAGGTGGATTAATGCTATGGTCTGACTGATTGTACTCCCCTCAAATTCATATGCTGAAACCTAATTCCCAATGCAATGATATCAACGAGAAGAGCCTTTAGGAAGCAAGAAGGGCAAGTTCTGATGAATGCAATGACTGCCACTGTGAAGGAGGCCCAAGGAAAGGTGTTTGCTCCTTGTTCTACATGAGGACTCAGCGAGAAGGTACCAACTATGAACCAAGGAGTGCGAGCCCTCATCACACACCAACGCTTCTGGTGCCCTGATCTTGGACTTCTCAACGCACTTTTGTTTGTAAGCCACCAAGTTTATGGCATTTTTCTAACAACGGCCTGAACAGATTAAAGCAAAAGCCCTGAGTGGTTACTGTGCTAGATTAGCAGATGTCTGATCTAACATTCAAAACAGTCCTTAGAAGTACCATCATTGTAACTCCAATTTACAGACAAAAAAAGCTAGACACAGCAAACACTATAAATCCTGGGTCTTATAGCTACAAATTGATGATGTCTAGATTTGAACTTCCAGAGTGGTTAACTCATCACTGTTATTCTGTGCTATTCCTGGTTAATTTTAGTAATACTGTCTAGTCACACAATCCATACATGAGAATAATGCAGAACAGTTAACAGAAGTAGAAAGATTAAATTTAGGCAAAGAAACCAATGAGGAGGGTTGGAGAAAGGACTCAGTCAGTAAAGTGCTCGCTGTGCAAGCATCGGACCTGAGTTCAGTCCCCACCACACAAGTAACAAGCCAGACATGAGTGGTACTTGGAATACCAGCACTAGAAAGGTGTACACGGGTAGATCCCTGAGGCCTGCTGGCCAGGTAATCTAGCCTAATTGGAAAGCCCTGGCCACAGTGAGATCAAAATCTCAAAGAAAGGAAAACAAAACCAGAAGTGGCTCCTGAACCACTCAACAAGAGGCTGACTTCAGGCCATACAGAATACAGATAAGCATACACACAAGGAATCAGCGAGGAACCGGAAGACAAGAGAAGGAGGAAATGATCTGAAAGAGGGCAATCATGGAAGAAAAAAATTTCAGAAAATGCCAAAGGCATACAAACAATAGGAAAGAAAAAACACTGAAAAAAGACCACTGGATCTAGTGAGGTTACTTACTAGGTCACTAAGAACATCAGGATATTTCAGAGAGAAGCTTTAATAATGACACTTAAGGAAATGGTGCTATGGAATGTAGATAGTTCAAGACACTTGAAGGGAAACACTATGGCAGCTTTAAGAAAAAGCATGTCTAAGCCGGGCGGTGGTGGCGCACGCCTTTAATCCCAGCACTCGGGAGGCAGAGGCAGGCCGATCTCTGTGAGTTCGAGGCTAGCCTGATCTCCAAAGTGAGTTCCAGGAAAGGCGCAAAACTACAGAGAAACCCTGTCTCGAAAAACCAAAAAAAAAAAAAAAAAAAGAAAAAAGAAAAGAAAAAAGAAAAAGCATGTCTAAGGCAAAATTTTCCTTTATAAAATGTGGACTCTCAGTTAAGCATGTGTTTAAAGTAAATTATCTAGAAAACAATATTATCTTAGCATATAACTATAATAAATATATAATGTTTTCAACTTTAAACATGCTTAGATACATAGACTGCTGAGGACAGCAGACACAGGTTTCTGAGACATCTTATGGCCCACTTTTTCATCCATAGTTAATCAATTAAGGTTCATCTGTAATTAGCTAACAGATGAATCAGTGTTTAGCATTTAAGAAACTATCCCAATTGTCTACATTACTTTAAAGAAAAAAAACTTCTACAAGAAGGAAGGGCTTCTAAGAAGCAGTTACAAATTACTCTGTAGTGGACCTGGGAAGGACTGACACTACCTCCTTAGCTATTCAATTCAGGAACAAAGCTAGTGGGTCGCAAGAGCTACATAGCATTTCTATTTATTCTATCAAGGGCATTTCAAACTTACATGGCAGTATGTCCTTATATCTGTTCTTTTTAACATTCTCTTCTTTTTCTCCAGTGGCTGTGGGGTAAATCTTTTCTGTTCTATATTTGGTAGACAATCTTCTTAATCGCTTAAAATACAAGAAAATAAAATTCAAGTTTAGAGAAACATTGATATTTTCAAAATGTTAGTGATTTACAAAGAGCTCTTCAATGAATTCTGTTGACCCAATTCCTCACAACTAATTCTCCTAGTCCTCTAAGCTGTTAATTTCTCTATCCCTTAAAAATTAACCCTAATAATTTCTTTTTAGAATAAGTGCAATTGTAAGATTAATGTTTATTTCAAATGAACAGAAAAGGGAACAACTAGAAGAATTTTATTTAAATAAAGCTGAGAACTCTGTGTTTAATAGAGGGTCTTGTTATACAAGGTTTTTTTGTTTTTTTTTTTTGTTTTTTTTTTTTTGTCTTTCTAGTTTTTCGAGACAGGGTCTCTCTGCGTAGCTTTTGGAGCCGTTCCTGGAACTTAACTCTGTAAACCAGGCTGGCCTTGAACTCACAGAGATCCACCTGCCTCTGCTGGGATTAAAGGCCTGTACCACCACATCCGGTTTGTTATGCAAGTTGTAAAATCATAACTCAAGGAATTATGTACAGGTTTCTTCTCTCAATAACCCTAGAGCACCCTTGATGTGTCAGGCTCTTTCCAAGGCATACGCTAATAACTGCTTGTAAAACACTGTAAAACAAAGTTCTTTCATACTGGATTGGAAATGTTCAACAAAGACTAATTCTGCTTATTCACTGCATTACAGAAGTGGTTTGTGGGCTAGTGACAAATTCTTACCACATATGGCAGTAGGGATGTTCTTTGGGCTGGAATATTTCTGCTTGTCAGTAATACACTTCCTGCTTTCAGAAGAACTGAAAGTTGGCATTGTGAATTGTTTAGATTCTACTTCTAAAAACTAATTTCAAAGATTACTTTCTTGATGGATTAAAGACATATGGAAAGCACTTTGATTTTAGTACTCAAATTATTAAATACAAACGAAATGAAAAAAATCTGGTAGCAATTTAATTTTTTTACTAGTTTATTTTTGTAGCCCATGATGCTGATACTCAAGCAATTAATTATTTTCATGACTGTATTTTTTTTTAAAAATCAGAGAATTTTAACACAAGAATCTTGTCATATTGTTATGATATTACTTTAAATAATTTTACACACAGGCACTTACATGGGAAATGGTTATTTTTGTTTTACTCAGGGAAAAAAAAAAAGACTAAATTTTAGAGACCAAACACAGGAATACACATTTTTTTCTTTTAAGAAAAATCATGCCATATACTGGTACAATGCCTAAGTAAAATTTCACATGCGTATTGTGACTTTTCCTGTAGTGATAAAAATCTCAAAATATACATATACATATACATGTATAAACCATCCAGGCTTCCTTATGTCTGCAACCCCAGCACTCATGGTACCAGGACCCTGGGCTACACTGAAGCCAGATGTCACTATGACAGGGTCCAAAAAGAACATTACCAAACAAGGACGAAGAGCTGGCAGTTACAAATCCACGTATCTTAAATTTCTATACATGTGCCTCAAGATAAAACTGGCACACATATGAACTAATGTATGCACAAAGCTCTTTATTGCAGTATGTTCATAATAGTGGAAGTCCGCAAACAATAAAAAACAGCCTATTAATAGGACTGGATACATTTGTTTTATACAATTAAATATGACTAAAAGGCAAGGAAGGAAGCTCTGTCTTGAATATAGTAATATGGCACCATATCAAAAATTCTCATTAAATGTAAAAAGAAAACACAAGAGTGTTCTACTATTAACATTAAAGGAATTTAAAACATGTCTGCTTGTACATATGCATAAAACATCTCTCCAAGAAATCAAGTACCAAAGGTTGCAATTGTGGGAAGGGAAATGAGAACACTGAGAAATGGACAGGAAGGAGAGTACTATGTCTTTTCCACACTTTCATGTTATATAAATATATTGCTTACCCAAAAAATTAAATGTAAAATAAAGCAATGGAAAAGGCAAAAAGATTGTTTATAGATTTCATTAGTCCTTGTTAATAATCACATCTTGGATATCTATTTTCTCTGCTCAAAGAACTGATATCTGAAGAGATATATTTTAAGATACTTACAGTACCTTAAAATAAAGTATCATGTGACATTAAAGAATGTCACTTTAAACAGCCAAAGAAGCACTGGCAGAAAAGAAGTGTACTTTACATCACTACTACAGAAACAAGAGTTAACTACAAAGAAAGAAACAGGGCCAAACTGAAGTATAAGATGCTATCATACTTCTAGAATACCTAATGCTCACACCAAGCACTTTCCTTGTGGGACAATTACTGAAAAATATATTTATAAAGTTTTTATGTGAAAGTTGATAATTATTAGAGAATGTTTTTGTGTCATAAATAAGTACTTAAGTTTGAATTTTTATTTACCCAATGTTCTTAAAGCCTGACATATCATGGAACGCATTATATATTCAACTTTAAAATAAAGAATGTTTTATGAAAATAAGACAAAAAACCTACCTAGAGTCTACATAAATGGTATATTCAGCCTGATCTGGTCACTGCATATTTTATATGTGTGTATGGACACACACAGATACATATACATATATATGCATTAAAATGTCACACTGTACCAGATATATATGTACAATTATTATGTGTAAATTAAAAGTCACAGGTAAAATATAGTATCTTAAAAATCATCATACACTTTAGAGATATGTAACATGAAACAGAATAAAACTTTGCTTTTCACTTTGAAAAAGGTCAACATCCAGAAGTCTATCAAGCTGCATTAAAAAGACATTTAAGTAGAGACTTTATTCCTATCAAAAATGTAGTCAGCCATACAATTAGCTGCATTAATTAAAATTTTGGTATAATTTTGGATAATCACATTTAATCCACTGTTACAACCTTTATAAAACAGATAAGACCTCCAGTCTCAGCAGAGTCTGGCACATAAAATAGCTCAATAATCATTAATTACTATTAGCCAATTAAAAATTCTTTTAAATTTACTTGTACTTCAGATTTGTTTCTTTGAAACTTTTACCTAGACAGAGTCTCAAAGAAATATATTGTGGGCCAATCTGTCTCCTTGAAACTGTTGTACAGTGTAAAGCAGTTTGCACGGTCAGACTGCCGAGGGCCCCAGACGTTCAATAGGTCTGGAGTAAATTAACCAGAACACTTTCATTTTTAGTCAGTTGGCAGGTGCTGCTGCTGTATGTCTGACCAAAACTTTGAAGGAGTATTGACTAATTAGCTTGGTAAAACAGAAGTTTTTCAATTATTAGGTTTCTTTGTATTTTACATATAGGTTTGCAGTATCAAATAATTCCAAGAAAGATGCTTAGGGACTTTTCATAGGAAATCAGGGAAGGAATTAGTAAGGAAAAAAAAATGTAGTTAAAAAGTCTGGGGAGGGTGGAAGAAAGAATACCATAGCTGAGTAACAAATGACAGGAAGAAGCACAGGCTATAACAAAAGGGCTTACAAGGATTTAATACAAGGATTAAAATGTTCTGAAAACGACACAGGAAAACGACTTCTTACAGCTGACTGAGTGTGGTAGATGGGGACAAACTGGCAGCAGTACAGGCTTTCTGAATGCAAAACAACCAAGAATTAATCCAAAATCAAACACACAAACCCGAGGTTCTGGCACTGCTCACTTGTGATGCATTGGTGACTTTACTACAGCCTTTTTCCTTAACATGCAATGTGCACCCCTGTGCATGCCCTGGTGCTATGCAATAGTTACTGCCTGAAACACCTCAACTCAGATTTGAGAGGACCATATGAAGTGAACTGTAGTACTGTTTGTTTGTTTGTTTGTTTGTTTTTATTGTACACACACAGTTTTCAGCTCCTATAAAAACATAATGGCTTAATTATAGAAAACAGACTTTAAAAATATTGTTATTAATTAACATGTAACTATCAAATTAGCCTATCTCTGGACTGTACTGGCTTAGGATGTTTGATTAGAATCAAACTAGTATGATTTAGTTGATAAAGTATTGCTGCATTAGCATGGGACCTCAGTTACATCCAGAACCCAATTTATAAAGCTGGACTCAGCAGCTTTTTAAAAGCATATCTACCTTATTAGTATTTACATCTCTCTAATCTTAAACCCTTAATTAGTGTGGATTTCAACGCCAGGCACTCTACCTCTAAGCTACATCCTTAGCCCTACTCATCTTGAATAAATAGTACAATCATGTGCATGCCAAAGAATTGTTTTAAGAATTATGATTTATTATCAGTAATGTAATACCTGGGGTTCCAAGTGAAAAAAAGTTTAAGTCTCTGTTGTAAAACACCAGACTTATTTAACCCTGTACAAACATGGCAAAACTTTACATCAGCAGGTGAACCTGGCAAAAACAACCATGTTTTTTCATTTGAAGCTGATAGTCAGGACTGATTAACAAAGGATATATGAGGTAAATAAAGGAGAATTTCAGGGTCTCTTAGGTAAAACAAAACAAAAACCCAAAATCCATTGTGTGCTTTACTCCAGCTGACTTCTGTTTCATTTATTCCATTTGTCTTTGCTTCTCAGTACACCAGAATAGAAGTCATCTTAAAACATTCTCCTGAGACTAGTACTGTAACACTCTACCATCTGCTTCCTCATCTCTATCTCAGCTCTTCACATGTACCTCTAGTCAATGACACTTCCCAATACACAAATACATCATCCTTGATAGAACTAGAACTCCCTGAAGATACAGGCCAGAGCTTCCCATTTTATTAACAACAGTTCCTATCACCAAAACCCATGACAGACATTCACCTTTGAAGTGCTGGGACCTCAGGTATATACTACCACTCAGCTAGAAACACAAACTTTAAGTTTATTCTTTACTTACCATGAAGATATTTTATAGAAATAAAAGTAGAATATATCACTTAAATCAGAGGCCAATAAAATTATGCCATATTGGACCAGTGAAATGGCTCAGCAGAATAAAGGTGCTTGCCACCAAGTCTGATGAACTGAGTTTGAACCCCAGGACTCACATAGTGGAAGAACTAAACTTCTGAAAGTTGTCCACTGAGCTCCACATGAACACTGTGGTGCACACACACACACATACACACACCCCAAATAATAAACAAATGTAATAAAATTCTGCCATATGCTGCCAGGTGTGATGGCATATGCCTTTAATCTCAGCACTCGGGAGGCAGAGGCAAGCGGATCTCTTTGAGTTTGAGGTCAGCCTGGACTACAAAGTGAGTTCTAGGACAGCCAGGGCTACACAGAGAAACTCTCTTAGAAAAAAAAAAAATTGCCACATGATTTAGTTTTATTGAACAAATTTAACTAAGAAAGAAAAATTTATTTTACACAGTAAATTGGACAAGGGTGTCTGTGTGTGGGGGCGCTCCAATTCACAGGGCAGGCTCACTTCTATTACCAGCACCTTCCTTTTCTTTATCTAATGCCTCTCCACCCATTAAACTCATGCAGCCAATGAATGTCTACTAATTAAGTTAATTCCAACTCCAAGGATTTTTTTTCTCCCTGTCCCCACAGTAAAACGTCTCAGAAACCCCAAACTCCAGGCATTAAAACTATGGCTCCTAATCTGGATGTAGTGGTGCACAACTAGAATTACCCCAGTGTTTGGGACACAGAGGATCCAAGATTCCAGGCAATGCTGAAAGTTGTAGCACATGTCTTTAACCCCAGCTCTTAGAGGAGGCAGAAACAGGCAGATCTCTGAGAGTTCCAGGAAGGCCAGGACTACATGCTGGAACCCTGTCTCAAAATAATACTAATAATAATAATATAAAGAAATAAAGAATTCAAGGCAAGCTTTGGCTACATAATGAGTCTGAAGTCACCCCCAGGCTGAGACCCTGTCTCCAACAACACACACAAATGTGGCTCCTAGTAATATCTCACTTCAAATGATGATGTATCTTCAAAAAAACAGGCACCAATCAATTTTCATAGGGGACTAAAGCAACCCATCATTAATAAAATTAAGAACACCAATACCCACTGTTATACATTAACTGACAATAACATCAATTCTCTTTACCTCTAACTAAAAAAAAACCAAAAAAACAAAACCAAAGATAAAGATAAGCCCTAAATTTATAGCAGATATTTCTCACTGCCAAAATAAACATCGCACAGGCCAATTATCACATCTGCAATTTAAACAGCCTAAATATATTCACCACTACATGGAAAATAATTATTTTTGCAAGACTAGAGTGCCACAAAGCTGTGGTCAACAGACCAAAAGTTTTAAAGAAAAAAAACTACATTTCCTGGTAAACTACTAACCTTCTGAAAAAAAAAATTTTTTTTCTGTTAAATCTCTACTGAAATTACTTAGTAATCTCAAGAGGCACCAAAGCTCAATATTAAGGTCAAAAATTTGGAGGGAAAAAAAAGTTAAAGATTCAGATGCAATCATCACCATCACGATGACTGATTTCACATCATTTTTCCTGTTTTAGGACTTCTTATTTACCACCCCTGGCTTTCAATCCCATCACTCCTGACAATGACTATAATCACTGTCTGATAGATGTAATCTTTTATATCCCACAGTGCTATGGTGTCTTCTATACATTCAGTAAAGCAGAGCATATCTTTCAGACATTAATAGGCATTGATAATTACATTCAGAACACCACAGTTAATGAACTGGCATCCTTCTAATCACATCTATAACACACTCAAGTGAGCTACATAATATAGCCTGTACAACTGGAGAGAGTAAAATTTAAAATTGTTGTTTAATCATATTGATTTGAAACTGATTAAAAAAAAAATAAAGTGGAGTAGTTTGCCTTAACTTGTTCTTCCATCCAAGTACTCAGAGACCTGAGGAAATGAAGTACGCTCAGGGAGTTATGGCCATAGTCATCTTGTCTTAAATAACATACCTGAACAAAGGTTTTTTTGTTTTTCAAGACAGTGTTTTTCTGTGTAACAGCCCTGGCTGTCCTGGAACTCGCTCTATAGACCAGGCTGGCCTCGAACTCACAAAGATTCACCTGCCTCTGCCTCCTGGGATTAAAAGTGTGTGCCACCATGCCGGGCTCTGAACAAAGTTTTTTAATTCACTTATTACCTACAATCTCATCAGGCAAAGCTTCTATTTCAAATTCGGCTTCTTTAAAAAAAATTCTTATTTTTGCCTGGGGGCAGGATGAGGGGTGGGTCAACATATACCACCACACCTGACATAAAACTCATACTTTCCAGCTGAGGATACAGCTCAGTGGGAGAGCACTTATCTAACACACGCATGAGGCCCAAGGTTCAATTCCCAGCAGCGTACAAATGAAACCTCATCCTGTTTCCTCTGGCCTGCTAATCAGCCTACTTCCGATTCATCTCCTAATCTTTCCACCTCATGTGCCGCCCCTACTAGCCTTCCGCTTCTCAAACATGCTCATCTGTTCCCTCCTGAAGAATGTTCTTCCCCGGTTTGTGAAGGACTCTAGATGTCCGTCAAAATCTGCTCTTTCCAAGGTTGTAGGCTCTGTAGTCATGTCAGTACAGTACTTACATATAAAGAGGGCAGACAGTACTTACATATAAAAAAACTTGTCAAAGAATCCAGGTATATCCAAAATATAATCACAATCAAGAGCTATGGCCAGAAGATACGAAATGAAAGCAGCAGAAAGAAAGGTGTGTGAAACAAAGCCCAGGAGAAGAAAGCCAGGAAGTACAAATTTCCTACAGCTCTCTCTCAGTGATGTCAAAAGGACCCATGAATTCCTGAATCAGTTGTGACAACCTGTGTTGTGAAGCAATCAGTTATGACAAGCTGTGTAAAGAGTTGTTTACCAGACAAACTCACTAGAGAGGTGGTGCCCAAGGCACTCTTGGAGCAGCATATCCCAACCATCTAAACTCCTGCATGGAAGGCAGGTGCTCAACATAAACAACATTGCTTGAACAATCGAGACACAATGGACCACTCTTAACAAGGGAACCCTCTACAAGCCCAAGTTCCTAGACATCAGCTAGGGCTCACTATACAAAGCAGATCTTCCTAAGAGCAACCTCAGACCCACTAAGTAACTCTTTTCTCCACCAAGTATAAAGGGAAAATGCAAAATCTCTCTCTCTCCTTGAAAGTACGCCTCATCTTATATACGTGTCAGCAGGGTAAATTACCTTACTAAAAGATACTTAAGGTTTCACAAAAATTTAAGTGACCTACTAGGATATACCATTTTATATACATATCCATGAACTACAGAAAGACTCAAGAATTTGATATGTCAGACAGCATTCTATTACAAGTGGCCAACTGCTCTCCCAAATAGGCATCACCATTTTACTTTCCCATGAATAGACCCAGAAATACCACTTTTTCTATACTGCTATTGTTTCTAATTTTTTCAGTTATAAATTTTTGGATTTTGCCACATCAGTTAGGCCCTCCAAAGAAAATTAATGATCACCAATTTACATTTCTCTGATTACTGAAAAGGCTGATAGTTTGCTCTCACATGTTCAGGAATTATTTACCTTTTCTTAATTATCATGCCATATACCTATATTTCTACTTTCCTAATGCTGTGACCCTTCAATACAGTAATACAGTTCTTCATGTTGTGGTGACCCACAACCACAAAATTATTTCATTGATACTTTGTAACTGCAGTTTTGCTGCTATAAAATAAATCATAATGTAAATATCTAGTATGTAGATATCTGATATGATGCCTGTGGAAGGGTCATGTTGAGACTTTACCTACAGAAGGCCAAATATAAGAATTATTCGTGATTCCAGAAACCAGAATAAAGTAACATCTTGGGGGAAAAAAAAAGATAGTTTCTTACTAAGCTGCAAAAGTTAGTCCTGAAGTCATATCCATAGCCCAGATAAGCCTTGAACTTGGTATACTCCTCCCCCAATCTCCGAAACAGCTAGGAGTATAGGCTAGACTAAAACTGCTGTTTCACTTATTCTTAATCTAACAGGTAAAAAATTCAGATGCACACACAAA
The DNA here is from genome assembly GCF_949786415.1 of Peromyscus eremicus. Taxonomy (NCBI): domain Eukaryota; kingdom Metazoa; phylum Chordata; class Mammalia; order Rodentia; family Cricetidae; genus Peromyscus; species Peromyscus eremicus. The sequence goes on along the minus strand of NC_081418.1, from coordinate 3,116,497 downwards.
AAAATTACATATGCTATGTGTTTATTGTGTATGATTATGTCCAAATGAAATAGTATTAGCAGTGAAGAAGGAATAAGAGAGAGGAGTAAGTTCTTAGTCATGAAAAGTGCCCCTTTCCAGGCTCATGTGTTAACACTTGAGTCTCAGATGGTGTTAGTAGTGCTGTTGGGGGTGATGAGACTTCAGGGTGTGGAGCCTTGGTGGAGACAGTGCGTCATGGAGGACAGGCTTTGAGTTCTTCTCAAAAGAACTCCCATGTATTCAGGGGGTGGAAACTCTAGCTTCCCGATCCTGCTGCCATGCCCTCCCACCATTACAGACATCTACCCTTTTGGAACCAGATCCAAAGTAAGTTTTCCCTTCAACTGCTCATTCGTGGTATTCTATCACAGGCATGGAGTGGAAGTGGAGCACACACAAAGCAAAACAATACAACAACAACATCCAAAATAAACTAATACAAGTCTTACCTTATTTAAAAATGTGAAAACTGAGTTAGATTAGCTGAAAATGTACATTATAACTTATAGGCCAATCACTTTAAAAGGTGAAAAGAATACTAATGACAGAAAAGAGAAAATATTAATAATATAATGTGCTCAGTGAAAAGCCAAAAAGGCAGAAAGAGTAGAAGATTAAAAAGAGAACAATGAAAACATAAAACATAACAAATGTAGCAGGCATTGCTGTAAATTATCAACCATTTGAATGTCAATATATAAATATAAGTGCATCAATTAAAACAGATTATGAGACTAGATAAGAAACAAGACAATTATATATTGACTAAAGAAATTAATTTTAATAAGGCATATACAGATTAAAAGTGAATGGATGATCAGATTATGTGTAGTGACACACATAGGCAGGAAGAAAGAGTTCCAGGCTAGTCTGGGCTATATAGAGAGAACCTGAATCAAAAAGGGGCTAAGATACAAAAGATCTATCATTCTAAGATGAATCAAGAAAATGGCCATACTTCTTTTGGATAGAGTGGACTTTACAGCAAGTTGAAGGACGGAGACTAAAGGGGTTATCACGAAACAAGAAAGAAGACACAACAGTCTAGGTACACATCTAACATGAATTCACCACAGCACATGGCAGAACCGACAGAAATGGAAGGGGGAGCACTGGAGTCCACTTCTAGCTGGAGGCTTCTCCTATGTATCAGAAACAGGCAGATGCTGGAGGCAGGAAATCAGTAAGGACATAACTGAACTCAATAGCACCATCAATCCACCAGACAGAATGGGCACCTATAAATTAGTTCACGAGCAACTACAGAATACATGCTCCCCTCAAGTGCAAAGGAACTCTGACCAAGACAGACCAGGTAATGGGGTATAAATATGGGCCACAATAATATAAAACTTAACAAATTTAGAAAAAAAATTATATAGTGTTTATTATTAAAGAGAAATGGGATCTAACTAGAAATCAGTAGCAGCACTACTTGGAGATTAAACAACACATTTCTAAATAATACATGTGGGCTAGAGATGTGGCCCAGTGCTACCATTCAGTACCAGTTCTTGCCTAGGAGGCACAAGGTCTTGGATTCAATCACTGCTACTACACTAAGCAAATAAATAATAGATGGGTTAAATAAGAAACCTCAAGAGAAACATTTCAAACTGGCCAGGTGTGGTAGCATATGCCTGTAATCCTAGCACAAAGGAGGCCTAGGCTGATTTTCAGTTATAAGCTGAACTAGCCACCTTTCCATAGAACATTATTTTTATATCCTAGCTTGGTTAACTATTAGACATCCTCCTTCCCTTTTTCTTTTCTAGTGCTAGAGACCAAGTCCAGGGCTTCACATATGTAGGCAATCATTCCAACAAAGAGCTAAACCCATACCCCAGATATTTTCTTCAAAATGAACAATTAAAAGCCTATCACTTCAAAGGAAAAGACATAAATAGAGCCTTCAAGCAGTAATTCAGAATGTTACACGTACACACTCACACTCCTGAATTCACCACAAGCTTATTAACAGCTTTCAATGTTTAAATACTTTCCAGTGAGGTGGTAATATTAGCACATATGATTACTTGATATTATAAATAAAATGTATCAACATTTGGAAGTTGGCAGTGAACTCAATGAACTAGTATTTTCCCAATAACAAACGTGTAACATGTCAAAATTAGACACAGATCAAAACAAATCCATTGAAAATAAACTAAGATCCTCAAGATAGTCCTCTGTAGTGGGCAGCAGATAAGTCATATATTGGAATGAACACACTGGAATGAACAGAAAGTAACATCTGCTTTCTTTTTCTTTCTTTTGAGACAGGGTCCCATCATGTAGCCTTGGCTGGCCTGGAACTTGCTATGTAGACCAGGCTAGTCTCAAACTCAGAGATCTGCCTGCCTCTGCCTCCCAAGTGCTGGGATTAAAGGCGTGCACCACACCCACCTCTCTTTAACACACTAGGAAGATTAAATACTATGCACTACATTAAACTCCTGGGAAATGGTAGGGATTTTAAGAGGTGAAGACTAGTAGGAGGTCATTGAGTTATTGAGGGAATGCCCTCAAATGGGACTTTGGTAACTCCATTCCTCCCATGTCCTGGCTATGAGACAGCTGTTTATTCTGAGCCACTCTGCCATGATGTACTGCTTTGTCATATACCCAAAAAGCAATGTGACCAACCATCATGAACTGGAAGCTCTGAAAGTATGAACCAAATACAACTGTTTGCCAAGCCTGATAACACAGGTTTATAATCCCAGACCACACCCAAGTTCAAGGGCAGCACAAACAGTTTAGCAGGACTCCATATCAAAAACAGAGTGCAGGAGAGATGGCCCAGCAGTTACAACTTGCTGCTCTTGCAGACAGAGGACACGGTTCATTTCCCAGCACCCACACGGCAAGTCAAACTCTCTGTAACTCCAGTTCTGGCCTCTAAGGGCTCTCTAGGCATAAACCTGGTGCACATACATAAATGTAAGCAAACATTCATATATATAAAATAAAGTTTTAAAGGGCTGGGGTGACATTAGCTCAGTAACAGAACACTGACTTAACATATACTGCAAAAAACAGTAAGGCAAAAACAAAATATCATTTTTGTCTTTTAAGAGATGACAATCTCAAGTTTTGTTCCAGTAACAGAAAGGTGATTAAAAAACAGATGGAACCTTAAAATAGTTTTTTCGGGTTTGGTTTTGAAAAACATCTTGTCTTATACTATATACTTCTTGGGCTGCCTTCCTCCCTGGTAAAACATTTCTCCCTTTCGTTTCAGAAGTTTCTCCCATACACGTATGAATAAGCCCTCACCTTGGCCAACTTCACTTAACACAACAGAACACTCACCTCAATGGCAAGTTGCCTCAGTAACTTGAAAGTGAGATATAACAATTCTAGTCATTCTGAGCTTTTCCCTTAAACTCAAAACAGACTAGTTACTGTAAGATGTAAGGGATGCCTTTATTAGGCAGAAATGGGCAAAACAGAAGAGTGCAGAGAAGCAAAGCCAAGTGAAAAACAGCCCCAAAATGTCAGATAGACATGGGAGAATCACAGAAGGGCTGACATGCAAACAGTCACCTAGGCAACAGATTTTTCTCCCTTATAATTTTAACCTAGTTTGGATGTAGGCTATTAACATCAAACAAAGGTTTTTGGAAAATTTTCAAGACATTTATGCTCCACTTGGGGAGGCTTTATTAATGTTTTATAACTAATAAAAGCAAATGCTAGCCTATGCAGCACAATGTCATAGGAAAGCATCTGTTTTCATTCCGTGTCTTGGGTTAAACTCAGCCTGTTGCCTTTCAAAATCCATCAACCTTAATTTCCAGTTTCAGTATTTTTTAACATTAGAGTCTATGACTCCAGAAGTAAAACCATCCTATACAAAGGTAGGGGAGAAAGATCTAAAAAAGTTCTTTACATTTGTAGCACAGGATCTATAATTCCTTTCCTGTCTTGCTTTTGTTCAGAGCACAAATGCAACCTTAAAACCTAAAGACATCTTTAAATGGGATTTATTTTTAGCATGTGAATGTGCATATATATATGGGTGAGCATGGATGCCCCAGTTCAATGTTCTGATGCCTCAGTTGTCCTCTAGTTATTTTTTGAGAGGGGGGCCTCTCACGGAATCTACAGCTCACTAATTTGGCTAGGATGGCTGGTGGTGAGCTCCTGGGATCTTCTTGCCTCCACCTCTGCATTACTGGGATTACAGGGGTACACCACTGTGCCTGGATTTTTCACGGTTGTTTGGAGATCTAAACTCAGGTTTCCATACGTACATAGCAAGCACCTTATTGACTAAATCAGTCTCCCCAGCCTTCAAATGCAATTTTTAAACAGATACTTGTTTTTATTCGTGTGTAGGTATGTGTCTCTGTGAATGTACACCATGTGTGTGCATGCCTACAGAGGCCAGAGAGAGCACTGAACCCTCTGGAGCTGGAGCTACAGCAACTGTGAGCCACTCTGTAGGTGCTGAGAACTGAATTCAGGCCCTCTGCAAGAATAGTGTTTTTAACTACTGATCTATTTCTCTGGTCGCTCAAATATAATTTTAAAATGGGGTGTTTTGTTTTGTTTTAACAGATATGACAGAACCAATGAACAACACTGAGCTAGTAGCTAGGGCATTATGGTTAGTTTTTATGTAAACTTGATACGGGTTATCTTTCTATATTCTAAGATTTTGGGGACTCAAATCCTTGAGTATCTAAGGGCTGTACACCTTCCTTCTCCTAAAATGGGCTACAGAAAAAGCTTGGCTATGATTCAAGAGTTCACAGATTTCCCTGAAGAACAAACGCTGCTCCTAGGAAAATACTCCTGCCCCTGAAGAGTCTTCTCAGGACTTCCTAACTGCCACTCTATACACAATACCTAGAACATGGTGAGCTCTCATAAATGTCAATTATTTTTCTTGTATAACTAAGTGTATGACAGAGACCACAGATGAAAAGAACAAATCTGTAACTATCTTTAGTGCCTACCAGGGTAGTTACTTACACATCAAAAAATTTTAAAACAAGTCTAAAAAGAAGCTGTTACAGGAAATATAGACTAATATACAGCCCCAACGCCCAAGATTAACAGGATCCCCGCCCCACACTCCAAAGCCACTGCTGCTTACCTCGTGTCTACCACTGTCAGTAATTAAATGAATCTAAAACAAAGTGTAACCACTGTAAGAATAGGAAAACGCTGACCGAAAGAGTGGTGGTTCACAACAATTTCATATCCTTAGCACCTTAAATTCAAACCTAATCAAAACCTGTTTTCTTTCTGCTTTTTGGTTTTTCGAGACAGGGTTTCTTTGTGTAGTCCTGGCTGTCCTGGAACTAGCTCTGTAGACCAGGCTGGCCTCAAACTCAGAGATCCACCTACCTCCCAAGTGCTGGGATTAAAGGCATGCCACCACCGCCTGGCAAAAGGGCTTTTTTCTATAGTTTTAAAAATCCAATTTTACAGTGGAAAACAAGTGCTTTCAGATCAACTACACTAATATATTAATTACGGAAAAGTGGGGAATTAAGTACATGTTTGCTTATACACTTCAGGTAAATAGTGAAATCAATCTAAATTTTTAATAGGGTGTGGCAGTGAAAGTTTCTAATTCTAGCATAGAAGAGGCTGAGGTAGGGCTACTGCAAGTTTGAGGCCAGTTTAGGCTAGAAGCAAACAAAATTATTTATTTATTTATTATTTATATGAGACGAGGTCTCTCTATGTAGTTCTGGCTATCCTGGAGCTCCCTATATAGATCAGGCTGTTCTGGAACTCAAGAGATCCTTCTGCCTCTGCCTCCCAAGTGCTGGGATTAAAGGTGTGTGACACCACACCCAGCCTAAAAATTTTTAATTTTTATCTTCAAAGTTGAGTCTGTAAAAGGCAAACTTATGATTTCTAAGAAGATAAGAAGTATGTCCAACAGTACACCACAGATATGCTTTGTAATGTCGGGTCAAGCAACACAGGGTTTTTCATACAGGCCTCTAAACTAGGAAATAGTGTTTTGGAGACAATGCTCGTAGTACAGTAGAGTATTGACCTTGAAGGACTTTGCTTCCGTCCCTGGAGAGGAAGAGGAGAGAGGGGAAAGCAAAGAGAGGAAAGAAAGAGGAAGAGGGGAAGGGGGAGGAGGAGAGGAAAGAAGGGGAGGGGGGGAGAAATGAGAAACTGAGGGTGCAGAGAGGAAATAAAAATGAATCATGCTTCCAGTGTGTCTTATATAGATTAAAAGAAACTATACAACTGAGAAAGAAGAGGTTAAATGTATGTCTTCTGATTTTACTAGTATGGTTCCCTTTAGTCTAAAGATACCAACACTTCAAAGTATTTTAGGATAGTGAATATGATCTATGGAATGGACTGAATGACACAAGAAACTGGAGGCAAGGAGACAGCAAGTACTACTTTGTAATTACTCCCCAAACATCTACCAGTTCACACAAGATCACAGTGATATGGTTACCTAGATTTCATTAATTAAATTTAAAACAAGTTTAATATGGGGTATTTTATTAAAATTAACATTCTAACACAATACCCTTAAAAGTACATGATTTATACCCCACCTAGATGAACCCTGAATATCTAAGCGCACAAAGCAGCACTCACAGAAACAGAGGACAGTATTTTCAGATTTTTGCAGAAGCAGCAGCAAATAACAAAAACCATACTTTTAAAATTTTTACAGGTTTTACTTCAGTCTAGCTTTTTTTAAACTAGAAAAAATTGACTTATCTATTTTATGTGTATGTCAGTCAGTGTGTACACATGTGGTGCCTGTGAGGACCCTTTGGAACTGAAGTTATCATAGGCAGTTGTGAGCCACCAGATGTGGGTGCTAGGAACTGAACTTGGGTCATCTGTAAGAGCAGCATGAGTCACCTCTGTTGTGGGATGGTCTGTATGGCAAATGTGTTGCTGATTGGTCAATAAATAAATCACTGATTGGCCAGTGCCAGGCAGGCGGGACAAGGAGGAGAATAAAGCTGGGAAGTGGAAGGCTGAGAGACACTGCCAGCCGCCATGATGACAAACAGCATGTGAAGATGCCGGTAAACCACGAGCCACGTGGCAAAGTATAGATTAATAGAAATGGATTAATTTAAGCTGTAAGAAAAGTTAGCAAGAAGCCTGCCACGGCCATACAGTTTGTAAGCAATGTAAGTCTCTGTGTTTACTTGGTTAGGTCTGAGCGGCTGTGGGACTGGTGAGTAACAAAGATTTGTCCTGACTGTGGGCCAGACAGGAAAACTCTAGCTACACACCTCTCCACATATGTATGTGTGTGCATGCCACAGTGCTCAAGTGAAGATCAGAGGGTAACCTGGGCAGTCAGTTCTCTCCTTCCATCGTGTGGGTTCAAGGGACTGAACACAGACCCTGAGGCTAGCAGTAAAGGCCTTTACCCACAGGGCCATCTCACTGACCATTCTAATCATTTATTACCGGTTTTCTTTCCCAGTGACTGCTAAAAGTACTACTACACCTGTGTGACACAGCCGTGCACAGGAGAGGGGAGAAACAGCTCTTACAGCAGTCCAAGACTACTATGGACTACTCTGTCTTCATAACAGTGATCCTGACTACAATGGCTACTCGTGCAATGGACAGCAGTGCTTACACTACAGTCAAGGCACAGGGACAGCAGTGCTTACACTACAGTCAAGGCACAAGGACAACTCAAGAATTAAGTGCCGGCCTCTAGTCTAAAAGATTTCCAGATGAGGTTAGTCAGAAACATAAATGAGTTTAATGAAATGAGTGGTATAGAAACATAAACATGTTTAATGTATGAAAAATTAAATTATCTGAATGTTAATATCTATTTCATCCTTTCAAAACCTCTTCTAAACTCAAATATTGAAAAAAATGAACAATATTCTAAAAATAAATACAGAAATCACAATAGGAAATTAACTAACACATTAAGTAAATTTTTAGTGCACTGTTCAAAGATCTATTTGGAAAATTAAAAGGTCTGCTGTTACTTTTGAAATTTAAAATTTAAGTATGTCTGCTGAACACATAGAGTACAGGCAAGAAAGCAATAACTAAATTATTGACACTAAGCATTAAGATTAGCTCAATTTTAAGGATGTTAAAATATTTCCTATCACTGGCTTTCAAAAACTAGTTACATATACGAAATCCTGAAAGCTAGAAAGCTAACCCAAGATACTATTTCACACCTGCAAACATAACAATAATCAGAAAGACAGACATGGGGATATAGCAAAACTGGGAACCACATATATTCCATTATGTGGGATATTAAATGTACAGTTTTAGAAGAAACTCAACCAGCTGAACAATTCCACTAATTCCATTTTTAGATGTGTATCTAAGAGAATTGAAAACATACAGCCACACAAAGTTACACACAAACATTCACAGCAGCATTATTACCCACAGTGGCCAAAAAGGGGGAAACAATTCAAATACCAGTCAATAGATGAATAATAAAACATGCTCTCCACATAATAGATTATAATTCAGTCATTAAAAAAAAAAATGTACTCTTAACCCACAATGCAACATGAATGAATCTTGAAAACTTGTCAGCCCAGTGTGGTGGCACTGGCCTCTAATCCCAGCACTGGGAAGACTGAGGCAAGCCATGCACCTGGCCAACAAGAATACAGCAATACCCTAACTCATAGAAACCAAAAAAAAAAAACCAGGAACACCGCAACAACAAAGAGAACGAAACAAAACATTATGGGAAGACAGTCATAAAACAAATATTCCAATCCCATTTAAATAGACTGTCCAGGTCAGGCAAATCTCCAGAGACAGAAAGGTGATCCCAAACAAACATGGGGTGATGAAAATGTTCTGCAATTGACTGTGGTGATGACGGTCCAACTCTGTGGCTATACTAAAAACTAGTGAACTGTGCACTTTGAATAAACTCAATGGTAGACAATTATATCTCTATAAAGCTATTATTATCTTTAAACAATCCTATAGGCCACAATATTGAACAAATATTTCAAATTTACCTACTGTCTGAAGCATAAGATCTTTGTAGACCTTTAGTCATTCCTCCCTGTTTTCTAACATTTCAAATACAAGCACCAAATCTGAAAATTTCAGGGTTTTACTTAATTATACTTAAAATAAATGCATAGATAATAAATAATAGAAAAACATTCTCTCTCAAAACTTGGATCTTTTTGCAGATTCTACTGTCTAGTTTCAAAATGTTAAAATAAGTGGAAGAGAACTATACCTATATTTCATCTATTTTCTCTTTAAACCATTGTAATGTTGCTCTCCCATAATCTAATCCCAAACTGCTTTTTCTAGAGAGCAAAATTTCCACTTGCCGAATGGAATGGGTGCTTTCCCAATCTTACCCTACCAGTCCTTCTAGCACTATTATTTGACTCTAGTAACAACTCCTTTCTCAAGTCCCTCCCAGGCATTTCTGACATCCTGGTTCCTGTCCCTCCCCTCTGACCACACCTTCCCAGCAACAATCACAAACATTTCCCTCTAGCTGCTTTTCAAGACCTATGCTATTCAAAGTAAAGCTGTCACTATGCCTGTCTGAATCAGGTTATTCACTCAATAAGCTTTCAACTACCTCCTCAAACTCCTATGACTCCTACCTCCTTAAATCCACCCTGTAACAGTGAGCTCCATATTTGTACTGGACACTTCACAGGCATTCAACATGTCCCACACTAAATTCATCTTCTCTGAAACTCTCCTGCGATCTTGTTGGATCAGCTCTACTCATTTCTTCTCATATTCCTTTATCCACTGTACCTTCTAACTTGATTGTACATAATACTATGTTCATACCTAGTAAATCAGAGACATCTCTCTCTTCTTCCTCCACCCCCAGCCTAGTATTTAGCCCCAAGCTTGCTTTGAACTCAGGATCCTCCGCCTTCTGAGTGCTGAGACCACAAGTGCATATCACCACACTAGGCTTAAGGCTTGTTAATCCTCATCAAATCTGTTATATATGCTCTATTTTCCTTGACTTAATTCAGATCAAGTCCTTTCTGCCAAGTAACTACCTTTCTTAAAACATTCTATGGGCCGGGCGGTGGTGGCGCACGCCTTTAATCCCAGCACTCGGGAGGCAGAGACAGGCGGATCTCTGTGAGTTCGAGGCCAACCTGGTCTACAGAGTGAGATCCAGGAAAGGCGCAAAGCTACACAGAGAAACCCTGTCTTGAAAAAACAAAAAAAAAAAAAAAAAAAAACAAAAAAAAAAAAAAAAAAAATTCTATGGCCCTCCAGAGACTTTCAGGTTCTCTAACAGAACATATCTGAATAAGATAAGGCTTACAGTAATCTTATAGAGCAGGCTGGGAAGGTGGGTGTGGGGAAAGGGAAGGGAAGACCACAGGAATGTTAAGCTAGTACATTTGTTGTTCTCAATAATCTCACTTTCCCTGTGACCCTAAAAGGTATTTCCAACCTGCAGCTTTCCACATACACCCCAGGATAAGGAGGAATGTGGCCCAACACCAAATTATAAACTCATTTAACACAGTAAGATTCTTCTGGAGCATGTTTTGTTTTGTTAACTCAATTGCATGGTTTTCCTATGTAAATTTGTAGATGACAACTTAGTGTTGCAATATCAAAAGGTTGAACATGCCAGCAAGTGTACAGTTACCATTATGACCCTACAGAAAATATAAGTATTAAGTATAGTAAGATTCCTTCACTAAGTGGCAGAAGAAAAGGAGGAATCACCACCCACTCCTCACAGTCCAAACCCTACCTGTTTTAGGCGTCACCTTCTGTCTGCATTATATACTGGCTCTCTGGTCCTCAATACATGGTTCAAGGGTGCCTCTTTGTCAGTCAACTTCAAGGGATAGGTATGGAGTAAAACCTAACTCTAGGGGCTGGAGAAATGTCTCAGACAACATTAAGGGCACTGGCTGTTCTACTGCACCCATAAGACAACTCACAATTGTCTGTAACTATAATCCCAGGGGATCGACATCCTCTTTGGGGCTCTTTTGGGCATCAGGTACGCATGTGGTACAGATATACACACAGGCAAAATACCCATACATATAAATAAATAAAAATTTAAAAAGCCTGTCCAATACCAATGAGTACTACCATCTTAGTCTGAAAGTTAAGAGTAAAGATCAAGTTCCAGACCTGTCACAAATTAGTTATTTATTCTGTTAACAAAATTAGCATGTCAGGAATAATGCGCCTGGCATAGGTTGTACAATCTTGGTGCCTGTTTCTCCTTTTGAGAGAATGGGCACCTCAGGCCAAGGCCGAGAAAAACAAAACTACAGTTAATTCCTTCTCTCCTGTCCATCTTTAATAAGGTCTCATCCTCATATAAACTAGGCTTGTCTGAAACTCACCACCTCCCTACCTAAGCCCCTGACTGCTGGGACCACTATATGCCTGTTGAGGTAGACATTTTTCTATCAATAGTAATCAAGAAATTCATGCCAGATATGGTGGCAAATACTTGTGGCACTTGAGCAGTAGAGGATAGAGAATGCAGATTTCAAAGTCAGCCTTATGTATGTTCAAGGTCAAGGCTAGTCCAGGCTATATGAGATATAGACTCAAAAACAACAAAAAGAAATGATACAATTTCTAAACCATTAAATAAAATCAAGATAATTACAAAAGATGTACATTACTGACAGTTGTATAACGTAACATTTAAAGTTGTAAACATATATATAGATAAATAAACATATATATTGTACCCTCTGATCTAGTACTTCCTGTAAAGAGATTATTAAGCAATAAACAATGTAGAGGCTTTATTCATGTTCATCAAAGTATTTAATAAAAATACAATAGACTAAATATTCAACTATAAGCAAATGATTAAACTGTAATAGTCACATTGTGACACAGCCTCTTAAGTTATTCCTAGAAAGTAGCTGTAATTAATAAAAGACACCAAAATCTAAGTTTAAAAAACTCCAAAAGACAAGACTATGACACAGGTATGGCAGGCTCATAGCTTTACTCTCAGTACTGGGGAGGCTGAGGCAGAGTTCAAGGACAGCCTGGGTCACAGAGTGAGTTCAGCTCCCCTGCCCTTCAGAAAACAACCCCCCCTCAACTATTTACAAAGGAATGTGTATTTATTGTGACACAGACTCATTACAAACATAAACATAATGGAAATTACAATGCTTGGAATAGGACATTATGAATGACCAATCCACTTTCCCAAATATGAGCTTTACCATTATTGGTTACTACTGTTAATAATTAGTAATCTATAATTTCCAATTTTGAAACTGTATTACTTTATAATGAAACATTTGTAATAGTGATAGTACCTTTTTAAGACTCAGTTCTACAATGTTAAGATTTTAAAATAGAGTTTTTAATCCACATCAGAATTTAAGAAAAACAAGTTAGAATTTATCAGATCATCTTTAATTCTCTTTCCATGACAGAGGATAGTTCCTTTCCAGCCTTCTAGTCAAGGGGGGAAAAAAAAAACAAAGTCAACTGCCAACAGTCTTAATTATAGCTGTTGCTTATCAAGTCAGGAAATAAAAAAAGCAAGCACTATAAAAGAATAGCTTTAGTCATCAAATCTCTAATGTAGAATTACCTAGCTATACTTTGGTATTATGGAAGAATGGCAACAGATTTGGTCCTTGTGAAATGACATCTCCAATAGGAATCCTCGACACATCTCCAAAGCAAGAACCTCAAGGCTCTATCCCGTCCAAAAAGTTCAGGGACTGGGCACCTGTCTCAACGGCCTGCATTACCAAACAAAGCTCCTTGACAGAATATGTCCAGACAGCAGGATGACAAGCATGCAAACCACTGACAGCCAGGGACCACATGGCCCCTTCCATAACCAAGAAAGGCTGAAAGTCAGTAGTTTTAAACATCCTAAATAAACTGTTTTCTTCTACATTTCCTACAGAGTAATAAAAAGAGGACTCTATCCAATTCTGTAAATGACATCATTCAAAAGATACTAACACAATCAAAATTCTTGGTGGTAGGAAGGAGAAATTACACTTTAACCTTCAGAGATCAAAAGTCCTCTTTCCAAAACACTATCTAAACACCAGAAAATGTTTAAAATAAAGGATAATTGGATTATTCGATCTACATTTTTCAGTCTTTACCATATATTAAACAAAATCTTGCTCTTACTTTCTATTGTTATAAATCTGAGAGGTGGAAATCACAAAGCTCCACAATACTATCAATACTGTGCCAACTTTAACACTTCTAAAGTCTTACTAGACAGAAATCTCTTTAAAATATGAAAACCTACTTCTGTACTAAGTCACTTCATCTGCACTTTGAAATAAAAACTTGCCAATGTATTGCGCCCACTCATTTTTATAGACCTCAACTGTATGGCTTTTCGTAACCAAACTTCAGATTTAACAGATTATTCTTAGAAGTGCACCTTGTCCAGGAGCAAAATTTTCCCTAGCTCGTTTCCCAACCCCCGCTAAGGAGCGAAGGACTTCCCAAGTCCCATTTCCTTTTCCATTCCCCAGACCTCCAGGGTTTCCAACGCCCCAGTCTTGCGCAACATCCGTAGGAGCAGCAGCCGCAACCACCACCTCCTAAGCCGGGAAACAACCCTAGAGGGAACATTGTCCAGTAGAAAAATAAAAGGAGCGGCGGGGAGGGGGTAATGTAGGAAGTCGGCTTCTGGTCTCACGCTTGCGGAACTGACACCCCCCGCCAATTACGTACCTAGAGCAATTTCACCTACTAGACTTTTAACCCTCACCTCCACTCAAGCCAGCCTACACAAGCAGAGTGCGGAAAGGGGGGGAGCTGGCGGAAAAGGGGGGACGGGAAGGTTATCTCCCAGTTCAGGGCTTCAGCCCGCAGAGTCGCCTCCACCCCACCGGGACCATTGTTCCCAAGTTCCCCACCCCCACCCCGGATAGGAAGTGATAGTCACATCCCCTCCGGCTTCGGCAATATCCCCTGGAGTCCGGAGTGAGCTTCCTCCAGGATAACCCCCATCCACGCAGAACACCCCCCCCCAAGTCACACTGGCCCCACGACCACCTTAAACCTAGGTCTCAGGAAAGAAACCGGACGGGACAAGTGGCGATCAGGTAAAGCATGAGATTCCTTACGGACAACCCTTTGGCCAGCGGTGGTCATAACCGTGAACTCGGACCGAGGCCGGCATCAGGAAGCGGCTCTGCGAGTTAAGGCTAACACCCCCGTCGCTCTCCGCCAGCCGCTCTGCCGGCCGCAGCCCGACAGCTTGCCTCGACCCTCCCCGGAGGGGCAGGCGGGGAAGGCGGGCGTGGGAAGGAAGGCGAGCCCGCACCCCAGTCGCCGCCGCCCGCCCGGGGAGACAATAGGTAGTCGCGGGCGGCGGCGGGGCCGGCCGGGCGGCGGGGCCGGAGCGGGCCGAGGCCGCTCCCTTCGCTCGCTCGCTGGCTCCCGGGCCGGCGGGCGGGCGAGCGCAGCACGGGCCGCGCAGCCCCGCGGAAAGAGGAGGCTGAGGGGCGGGGGCCACCTCGCCTCCCGCAAGCTCGCCGGCGGCGCTCGCGGCTGGGCGCGCGCCCCGCGCCCGTCCCCGCACCGCACACAAAGCGCTGGCAGCCCCGGCCGGCCCGGAGAGGCCAGGGCAGCGCGGGGGCCGGCGACACGAGGCGACGGCGAGGGCGGACACTCACCATGAAGTCCCGGGCGAAGTTGTCCTCCCCATTGTGGTCCGGACTCTTCATGGCCTGGACCCTCTGGATGAACCTCCTCAGGATCTCCACTTGCTCCATCCTCCCGCGTCCCCCCCGCCGGCCGCCCGCGCGCCGCAGCGCCCGCTCCGTCTTCCCCAGCTCGCTCCGGCCCGCCCGCCCGCCCTCCCTCCCCGCCGCGCGAGGCGGCTGCGGCTGCGGCGGCACCGGCCGGCTCCCCGCGCAACTTGAGAGCGGCGCGGCTTCCCTCACTGCGAGGCGAGCCGCGGGCTAGCGCCGGCCCCAGCCCCCAGCCTGCCCCATCCTCCTTCCCCGCCCTCCCCAGTCCCAGACGCCGCCGCCGCCGCCTCCGGAGCAGGCTCGCCGCCGCCCTGCCCCCTTCCCGGTCCTTCCTCCCCCCACCCCCCGCCAGCAGCCGCAGCCGCCTCTCCCCACGGGCGCGCCCCCGCCGCCACCCAGACGCGCGGGCCCGTGCGGCGGCCCCGCCCCGAGAGCGACGGACCGGCCGCCCCCGCTCGCCGGCCAGGGCCCGCCCCCGCGCGCGCTGAGTGGCCGGACGCCGCTTCCGGGGCGTGTCCCTGCCTGGGCGCCCGCCGCTCTGCGCCGTGAGGTTGGCTTCGGCCCCGGCCCGCGCGTGGAAGCGGGGCGAGCCCAGTGGGTCAGAGAGTCCACTGCAGACGGGACTTGCGGTCCCCCGCCTGGCGGGGAGGAAAAGCGGGTTCCCAGAGGGCCTCGGCGCCACCGCGGGCTGCGAGGCCCGGAGCCGGTGGACAGAGGGATGCTGGGAACTGTAGTAGAGCCGCATCCACCTTCACTGCCCTAGGTGCTCTCCTTACTCGTGGCTTGGTGAAGGGCACCCCAGGCTTTGGCACTTTGGCTAGGAGAAGCCAGCCGTTTCCTTGAGTGAAAGGGCTTACTCTTTGCAAATCCATTTTCACCCCAGTGAGTGAAAGCTTGGAACTCAGAGTGCGTCCTTCACATCACACGTAGGGTAGGACGCTGTTTGCCAAGTGGAAGACAATAGATCTTCCTACCTTTTAAATTCGCACAGTTTCAGCGTGGAGTGGGAGACCTTCCTTCGTAGAGCAGAATCTGTAACTCTT
Source organism: Peromyscus eremicus (assembly GCF_949786415.1). NCBI lineage: Eukaryota > Metazoa > Chordata > Mammalia > Rodentia > Cricetidae > Peromyscus > Peromyscus eremicus. The sequence goes on along the minus strand of NC_081418.1, from coordinate 3,100,722 downwards.
ACCAGAGAATATGCTGATGTAATCTGTCCTCTCATAAATAAAGTGATTTGCCCAAAGTCCACCGCCACCCCCAGCATATTCGTGTAGAGTCTTTGCTTTGACTCTAGCAACAGACACTGCCTCTCGAAGGGACAGGAGTTTGTGGTGGTACTGTCCCACAACTGAGGGATTTGATCCATGGACTGACTGGTCACGTACACACACAAACGTGTTTTCACAGAGCAGGTGCCAGGAAATTTGGTTAAGTAGCAATATTCTCTCTCTCTCTCTCTCTCTCTCTCTCTCTCTCTCTCTCTCTCTCTCTCTGTAAAAGAGAGAGAAAGATATATATATTGGTTTTTCGAGACAAAGTTTTTTCTGTAGTTTTGGAGCCTGCTCTGGAACAGACTGTCCTCGAACTCACAGAGTTCTCTGCTTCCCGAGTGCTGGGATTAAAGGCGTGCATCACCACCACCCGGCTATACTTTTTATGTATGTGTGTAGCCGTAAAGAGAGTTTTGTTTTGGTTTGACTTAAAACAGTCTCAGTACGTAACCCAAGCTGGCCTAGCCCTCACCAGCCTCCTACCTCAGCCTTTCACGTGCTAGGATTACAGGTGATTGCCGACTGCCTGTCAAGAGATACAGTTCTGCTCTATAGTTAAACATTCAGGAGCCAGGTGTGGTAAGGCAGGCTTGCAATACCCCCAGTCAGGAGGGTAAAGTAGGAAGATACTGAGTCTGAGGCCAGCCAGGGCCCCCGATGAGGTCCTGTTTCATAAAACAGAATCACTTCAAGGAATATTTTCATTTCTAAAGTAAACTTTTGAAAAAAGGTGTAATTTAACCCACTACAAGGCTAAATTTCACTGAATGTAAGCAAAAGAATTCAGGCTTGAAGGTGGTAAAATAGGTAGATGGCCAGAAACACCTTCGCTTTTATTTGTTTATTTTTATATTTTGGTTTCCCTGAGGCAGGGTCTCACTCTGCAACCCAGGCTGGCCATGAACCCATGACAGGTGCTGGGAGTCCAGGCTTGGGTCACTGTGACCACCCACACTTGTGATATGTCCAAAGAATGTAAGAACCAGCTGGTGATCGGTGAACACGATATGGACATGCTTTGTAAGAGCTGCTGGCCGTCTGATGGTAACAGGCTGAGTGGTTTGGGCTGGAGCAGGGTTTCTCTTTTCCATGAGAAAGCCCTGCAGTGCTGGAGGGTTTCTTGAGTCCACAGCCGCTGCTTTTGGCATTGTCCACAGGTTAATGAACATCCAAGTGTCTCTGAAGGGTCCCACTCTTTGGAAAAGCCTAGCTTTCCTTGATGATTAGCTGGCTACTTCTTTTTAACTTTCCTTATGATTAGAAATTGTACAAAATAATGAGTTTCATTACGATAGCCTCACACATGCATGCCATATTCTTTGCTCATGCTCGTGCTCCCGGGGCCTTTCTTGTCCTGCCTCTGTGTGCCCTTCCTCCTCCCAGGGTTCCCTCTTCTAAATGTATTTGGGAGACCGTCAAATGGCTCAGTGTCTCAAGATGCTTTCTAGCAAGCCTGATGGCCTGTTGTTCCCAGGAAGAAGAGAAGCTTCGCTTCCTCAAGGCGACCTCCACACACTCACCCCTGCCACACACAAATAAATAAATGTATAAAAAATCCAGAATTCTAAATATATTTGGATCTTGTTTCAACCTCTCTCTCTCTCTCTCTCTCTCTCTCTCTCTCTCTCTCTCTCTCTCTCTCTCACTCTGTGTGTGTGTGTGTGTGTGTGTGTGTGTGTGTGTGTATTGGTGAAATTATTAAGGCCACTCCACGTAGTTAAAAGGAAGATTTATTTAGTGGATAACTTACAAATGAAGGGATAGGTAGGTTGCGGGGTTTGGGGAAGGTATATCTTAGTCCAGCGGTGTTCTCTGGAGCTCTGCTCAGTCAACCTCCACTGTCCAGGGTCCCAGAACAGAGCGTGACCTGGCCCATCCGGATCTCGGGTCTCCAGGGTCCTCCCTTGGCCCTGCCTTGTAGGCGTGACAGTTGCCGAAGCCTCAATGGGGGTTGGAACTTCCAGATCAAAGCTGGAATGGCTACCCACTACATGTGTGTGTGATGAAAACAGGTTTCAGGAGGGCTCCCTTTCCTAAGAAGTATATAGCTTCAGAAGACAGAAAAACATTAAGTTAGAAAATGCCAAATGAGAGGTTAAAAACAGGTGATTGACAGTTGTGGGAAGAGCATGGAGAGCAAGCTGTGAGAGAATGAGTAGTCTCAAAGCAGACTGTGAAGGGCAAGGGAGTTTGAACAGGAAAGAGAACACTCAAGCCAGAGAAGCAGTGAAGGGAAAGGTTGAAAGCAGCAGAGTGGAAGTTTAAAACAGACTCTGTATGGGTGTGAAGCTCCAAAGCAGACTGGTCTCTAGAGAGATAAACCTTAGTGCGGGAGTCACACTCGACACTGTGGACACTGGGAGCCACCAAAGTTTATGATGCTAGAAGAAAAATGAAATAAATAATAATATTAACCTGGCACTTTAAAAGTAAGTTATGAATTAATAGAGGGAAATGAAATGAGAGCTACCAGGAGGCAGCCCGTGAAGCAACAGAAGCTGACACAGAAGGTGAAATACAAAGACAGATGGAGAGGAGAGGCTGCAGAACCCGGAGCTGGGGAACTGGCGCAGGCATGAAGAGGAGGACTGGACAGAAAGTGAGAGTGGTTAGGGCTGGGACCCTGGGTTCTACCTTAGCATTACACACAACAAAGAAAGACAGAAACCACAGTGAATTTCTATGAAGTTACTTTTTAAAATAAAAACAATTTTTGTATTTTGACATGGGATGTTCCCAAATATCTATTTGTTTTCAGAAAAGCAAGGCCAATTTTGGATGTACTATTTATGCATTTGTTTAAAATTTAATGTGTATGAAATGTTTGTACATCCATATCATTTTTTCTGAAGAATACTTTGAAATCTATTGGCTGTGGCTGCCTCTAGAAGGGCCTTGAGAATATGAGATTATTTTCTTTTTATTTTTAAAAGGGATTTTTTGTGTGGTGTGTGTGTGTGTGTACATGATATGTGTACAGGTGCCCTTAGAGGGTGTCAGATTCCCTGGAGCAGGAGTTAGAGGTGATTGTCAGTTGCTTGCTGTGGGTGCTGAAAGTTGAACTCAGTCCCCTGGAAGAGCCACAGGTGTTCCTACCTGATGAGTCATCTCTCTAGCCCTGCACCTTTATTTATTTTTAGTATTTGGTTTCTGAGACAAGGTCTCACCATGTAGCCAAAGCTGGCCTCAAACTTGCTATGTAGACAGACTGGCCTCAAATTTATAGTCCTCTGCCTCTGCCTCCCAAATACTGAGACTGTAAGTGTGCAACACTATGCCCAAGACTGTGTATCTTTTTGTATTCTGAATATTTTGCTATTTAAATGTATGGGTTTTCCAACAAAATTAAGTGTTATTTCAAGTGGTAGGAAGAAGGTCAGGATCTTTTATGAAACAAGTAAATAAAGAATAAAGGAAGCAGGGCTTGTTTTGGGGAAATTGGTTTTTTTGAGACAAGGTCTCATATAGCCCCAACAGGCCTTAAATTTGCTATGCAGACAAAGACAGTCGTGAATTCCTGATCCTCCTGCCTCCACCTCCCAAGCGCTGGGGTCGCAGCATGCACTCCCATGCTCTGCTGTGGGTTTTTGTTTGTTTTGTTTTTGTTTATGGCAGATGGGAAGCTATGGGCAATATCATAGTTTTCAGGGGAAATTGAATGCCTTGTTCATCCTCAGCCCTGAGTGTTTGGGCACTTATTTTATCACTCAAGTTTCAATCCGTAGAAACTGGCCAGTAACCTGTGACTTGGTGTGGGAGGATGAGCTGAGCCAGTTGCTTCTCATAGAAATCTGAACTTGGAAAACAAGACAGAAGTCATTAGAATAATGAGGGCAGGAATGCATGCTGCTATGAGGTAGGATTAGATTTTGGCAATCAGAAGCCAAGAGGTGGGGGTGAGGATGACGATGATGAAGAATCTGACTAGTAAAGACATGAATCAGGCATGTGGCAGTGTGTGGAGGTGTCAGACAACCTGACTTCTGATACTTTCAGGGATGGGTTTGGTTGATTTTATACTTAAATAAATCTAGCTTTTCTTGACCCAGAATAAATAGAATACGGGCTTTCAAGTCAGAGAGATTGCTCTACCACTGACAAGGGGCCAGTCACCTAACCTCTGTATGTCTTCTCCTAGGAAAGCCACCTGGTGGTCCTGAGCTGCATCTCAGCATTACTGTACTATACATCATACTTGCACATAGAACACAAAATAAAAAACTAGTTAAACGTGGTGGTTCCTGCATTTTACATTTCTCCCCTCCTGTCTTATTTCTTTTACTCTTTTCCTTTACTTACTAGCCACCTACAATGTAGGGAAAGACATGAGAAATTAGAAGGGGGCCAAATAGCATTTTAAAAAGTGATGGTACTTTTGTGATTTCAGCAAGAAGAGGTTTTGAAAAGTTAATAACTTTTCAAAAAGAGGTTTCAGGGGTATCGATTTGTTCATACTCATGCTGTCCTTTCATGGTTCCTGCAGATTTAACTGTGACTCATCTCTCTCCTAACAGCTTTGGGTATTGTAGCTTCTAGAGTGTTCAGGATGTTCGTGAGTTCTACTTTCTTCTTCTTCTTTTTAAACAGTCTTGGGAATCAATTTGGTATCACTAGCCTCATCAGTAGAAGAAAAGCTAAATAAAACACAGGGAGTGAACATGATTGGCTCACTTGAAGTAACAAACACAAGACTAATGGATATAACCCACAGGTCCTGAGTTTCCAGCTTGTTACACAAACCACTGAGTCACAACACTTACGCCTGATCATTTATGTCACTAAAGGTGAAGATTCAAACCATTCCTGAGATTCTAATGCTGACCTCCCATCTCACTCTGTGTCCCTCAGTCTGTTCTTAAGCGGCATCCCAATGGCCTGCTGGCCAGGACGCTGCGGGGGAGTGAAGGTGCAGGAGGAGACTCTTCTCGGTTTAGTCTTGGTGTCCTCTGACTCTTGCATTCCTCAGTCTCATCGCAGCAAAAACAGTTGTTGGCCGTTTCCTTAATCTGTGAATTTTTTGTTGGCATTGTTAAATCCAATAAAAAGAAAACTGGGCTGAGGAAACACACTTTTTAATATCTTGGGGTAACAATATTTTCCAAAGAAAGGCAAATAAAAACAAGTTTGGAAAGGATAAAATTTGATAACCTGTATTTAATATTTACAGCTTTTAAACACATTAATCTCTGCTTAGATCAGGTACTGTTATCTCCATCTGTAAATGTGCATTAGAATACTAGAAGGGGGAGGTGGGGGGTGAGTGCCTATTGCTGAAGACAACGTGCACTTCACAAACAGGCCCAGAGACCCCTGAGCTGCAACTGGCCTGAATGTCCCCTCCCTGAGGACTAGCTGTCATATGGTGCCAAAAGGCACCACGCAAACTCCCAAAGGCGGGAGGCAGCCTGCCCAGCTCTGAATGCTTACGAACCACGTCGATGACCAGCATGGCATGATGACCCTAAGAGCGCAGTAGTGGCATGCAGAGTTTGGCAGGAACCAACAGCTCTCCAATGGACTCAACAAGAGGGAATCCATGCCGGGCACTGGAAACCTAACTTACTACTCAGTACTAGTGAAGTCATGGGTTATTGGAGGAGAATCTACAGCCACCTTACTAAACCAGCATAATCCCTAATAACAATCTATAAACATTTGTCCTCATTCAGATAGGTAAGTATAGTATACACACCTCATCAAGTGAAACTTCTATTCACAACAGATGGAGACTGCTACATAAAACCACACTAATCAAAATACACAGCTACAGAGCCAAGTCCCAACGGATGTGTTTATAAAATACTCCTGCACCTGAGGCTTGGGGAACACTGCAGGAAATGGAGCCACGAGAGGGTGAGAGCCAGAGGATCAGGGAGTTTTCTGTGAGTTTGTGTCTCCTGCTGATGTCAGAAGCTACACACATAAAGTAACCAACATGACTGCACACGCGTGAGTGGGACAAGGGTGACGCCAGTGAGGATGCCACATCGGATGGGACAAAGGCCTCAAGCCACAGGCCTGTGGGTAAGTAAGGAAACCTGAGAATGATGTACTTGGTTTTCCCCAGCGAAGAGCACACCAAGTGGTCGTACCCTGCCAAATGGTCACCTCTCTGTATATGGTCATACATACAAGTAACCTATGGACTGAGCAGGTTATATTTAGGAATATATATGTACATACATACATACACACAGAAAAACATCAGTGAAGGAAGAGGCCATGAATTTGAAGGCTAGTGGGAAGGGAAGAAAAAGAAGAGAGAAATGTAATTATATTATAATCTCTAATATAAAATAAAGTAGAGGGGGGAGCTAAAGAGATGGCTCGTTAGTTAAAAGCACTGACTGCTCTTCCAGAGGACCTGAGTTCGATTCCCAGCACACACATGGCAGCTAACTACAGTCTATAATTCCAGTTCCAGGAGATCTGTCATCCTCTGAGGGTACCAGGCACAAATGTGGTTCATGTACATATATGCAGGCAAAATACCCATACACATTAAAATACTAGCAGGGAAATTCAGTGACTGAAACGATAGCCCATGTGACACTCCACTCAAGGAAACTGTTAACAATGGCTGCATACACGTAGAAACAACTACCGCAGGAGAAAGATCTACCCTCTCTAATTTTTTCTATTTGATGTTTCCTGTGCCATTTAACTTTCAAAGAAAGATGAAAATTGTACAAATAACTTCCAAGTAAATGTACTACCTCCTGAACATCTGACTAGTGATTCTTTAACATGATGATTTTTCCGTGAGGTTTCTGCCTTGGAGTCGCTCATACTCTTGCAATCAGTCCCTCACTCATTCACCCATCAGTTACCCCAAAAACCGTATCCTTCTGCAAACTAGAGAATTGTTTCCCTGATCTGTTGTTTGTGTCCTTTCTGTATAGAATAAGTGAATAGACATTTGTTCACAGCTCCCAGGAAAAGTTACACAATACCTTCCTTCCTGAAAACTTCCTTCAGTTAAAAAAATTAAGTTGATACATAATTATCTGTTTTTTATGTATACATGTTTTGTGCTATGTATGGTGCAAGCATGTGAGTATACAGATGTGTACCCATGTGGTGACCGGAGCAGGATGTAGATGTCCTTTCTCTATTGCTCTCTACTTTATTTCTCTAGATTATCTCAAGATCCGCTTGTCTCTACCCCTGTCCAACCCCCAGTGCTGCAGCCGTGCCCACTTTTTTACATACGTGCCAAGGAATCGAACTCAGGTTCTCATGCCTCCCTAGCAAGAGATCTTACCCACTGAAGCATCTCCCTAGCCCTTAGTTTGTTTACTTGCTTTTTGAGACAGGGTTTCCCTGTGTAACCCTGGCTGTCCTGGATCTCACTCTGTAGAGCAGGCTGGCCTCAAACTCATAGAGATCCACTTGCCTCTGCCTCCCAGTTGCTGGGATCAAAGGTGTGCACCACCATCACCCAGCTTAGTTAACCATTTTTAAGTGAACAGTTCAGTGGTGTTTAGTATATTTCACAGTATTTTCATGATATTCCCAAAAGGAAACCACATCCCCACAAAGTGTTTGCTCTCTACTCACTCCTTGCTCAAACTCTGACAGCTACTAATCTGTGTTCTGTCCCTGTAAATTTCTTAGACTCTGTGTTTTATATAATGGAATCATGTACTATATGAGCTCCTACGTAGCTTCTTTCATTTAGCATACTGTTTGCTTGTTAATAATTTTCTTGTATGTAGAATGTTGTTTTTGTATGCATTTGTGGCCTTATATTGAGTAGGGTGTTGTCATTATTGTTATTATTATTATTATGAATGTAAAATGCATGCCTGTAGTCATAGTACTGGGGATGCTGAGGCAGGGAGATTGCTATAAGTTCAAGGCAAAGTTCAAAGAAACATGTAACAAAGTTTACCATCTTAATTTTAATTATTTAATTATTAAATATATTCACATTGTTCCAAGACAAATCTCTAGACTTTTTTCATTCTGCAAAACTGAAATCCTGTGTCAGCTTCTACATCAGCATTTATCGATCATTGTGAACTTAGATGTGTACATTTGTATATGCACATGTGTGGTTATAATCTCCAAATAGTAAGAATTTGAATTCTTGCTATAGAAAAGGGTATTGGCTGCTCATTAGAGAAGGGCTGCCTTGCACATTCTGGCCCAGCATCTTCTCTCTCTAGATCCTCGGAGTCCAGCTAACTACTTCAGTTACCATTCTCCTTTGCTCACTTGCTCTGGCCTCCCTGCTGTTCCGTGAAGCTCCTGCACTTGCAAGCATCTGACTTCTATCTACATTGGCTTTTAAAATTGTGTGTGTGTGTGTGTGTGTGTGTGTGTGTGTGTGTGTGTGTGTGTAAATTTAGTTTTTGACTCTTACATTGCTGTGGCTTTCAAGAAAGCAATACAAAGTATATTACCTGGAATAGTGCCATTTATTCTCCTTCATGCAGTAAAAACTGATTGACTCATAACTGGCTCTTACAGTCCTTTTGTATTCCTTTCCTCATTAAGAGCATTGGCAGCTAAAGCTGGTGTTATTTATAAGGCATACCCATCAGCCATTCTGATGAGTGTCCTATTTATGGTATAATTAGATGACTCATAAATTTACTTATCAATCATTTGCCTCTAGGTGTTAAAGGTAATATATGGCATCATTTCTAAGAATAAAAGTAGAGAAACAGTGTTAATACACATTGATTTGAGGCCATGCTATTTCAAAAATTTAATATGTTTATCTTTTCATACTCTCAGAACAAAAACAAATCAGTGGCATAAATAGGATTTTAGGAAGTGGATCAGTGTATTAAAAAAAATAACCTACTTGCAAGTAATTGTGTGAGGTAATAATTTATTCATTCTAGTCAATATTTATTAAGCACTGTATGCATCAAGCATGGATCAGCACCTATAAGGACAAACAAGACATAAATCATCCCTTTAAGGAACTTATAATCTAATAGAAGCATATCAAGTAAACAGCTAAGTGTAATAAAATGTGACAAAATCCGAATGGAAAGTCCTGAAACGAGAGGGGATGAGAGTGTAAAGGTCATAGACACCATGGGATTGAGAATGAAGCACAAAATCTACAGAGGTAACTCAAGAGAGGCTGAAGAAGTGAGTTCTGTTTTCAGAACCCATGTTTGGTTCTTCCGTTTGGTTGGTTGGTTGGTTGGTTTTTTCAACACAAGGTTTCTCTGTGTATCCCTGGCTGTCCTGGAACTCTCTCTGTAGACCAGGATGACCTCAAACTCACAAAGATCTGTAGTTGGAAGATTCCTCCCGTCCTGCCCGGCCTGCGATCCTTCAGCTGCTTATAAAATAATCATTCAGAGGCTTAATATTAATTACCAACTGTGTGGCCGATGGCAGGCTTCTTGCTAGCTAGCTCTTATAACTTGACTCATTTCTATTGATCTATAAGTTGCCATGTGGCCATGGCTTACTAGTATTTTCACATCTTGCTTCTCCTGGTGGTGCTGGCATCTCTCTCCCCTCTGCCTTTCTTCTTCCTCTCTCTCCAGTTGGAATGTACTGCCTAACCTTATTCTGCCTCACCATTGGCCAAACAGCTTTATTGTCAACCAATCAGAACAACACATATTCACAGCATACAGAAAGACATCCCACAGCACTTCCCTTTTTCTGTCTAATCAAAAAGGAAAGTTCTAACTTTAACAGAGGAAAATTACATATAACAAAATGGTTATCAAGCAAGAATTACAGTTACAATAGCTAGTCTATTTATATTTGACAAAATTAAAGAAAATATACTATCTATCCTATATTTGTGAGTCTAAAGTTTTATATTTAATTAATCTTTTATCATAACCAAGAAGAATTATAACTATAACTATTTAGTCTTCAACTACATCAAAGACCTCAGAAGGATATAATATCACCCAAGTAAACAGGAAATACATTGTAAGCAAAATTCTGGAAATGATAGAGACAGCTACCTTCCTGGACAGTTACCCAAAGTTCCTCTGTAACGTTGGGGCATCCATCTTCAGCCAATAGGCCTAGAGTTTTTTAGTTGCTTCTCCCTGTGGCCTGTAGAATGTCTGGCAATCTCCTCTGCAAAGCAGGAACCTGAAGAACCATTTTACCCAATTTTGGCAAATTCGGTGGTTGTTTTCCTATGAGTCCTGCATGTCCAGTTTATATAACATATTATCAGCAGTCCAGGCAAGAGCAATTTCTTGACCAAATGGCTATTTTTTCAAAGAAGATAAACTCCATATAGAGTGTCTTCGATGCCCATCCTCCTCTCTGAAGTAAATCAGTGCTGCCAGGAGCAGACATGTCTCATTATCCAGAAAGTCTAAGTTTTTAAAGCATTTTAAATGCCATATTCTATAGATCTTTGAAGTGTTTGAAGATTACCTACCTAATTGAAATATACTTTTATATACCTAAAAAACAACTAATATGATTATAAGTTTGATTATCATAGATGATTAACTATTAATCTGTATTTCTTAATTATATATTACAATTTCAAATGAGCTGCAGAAACATACCTTAAACAAGAGTAGAAATATACACAGTATAACAAAATTAACTTTAAATTTGTATCAATAAACTAAAATTCATAGCAATGTAAAACATTTTAAACAAGTTGTTGCTCTTTAAAAGTAGATTCAATAATCTACTCTTTCATCCTATCATATCTATATCCCCTTTTCTTTAGAAAGAGATTGCATTTATAATCAACCTGCTTTAAATGAAAATAAACATTCATAAACAATATTACTTCCTGCTGGTTGGGGGTGCTGGAATCTTATGGGGATCCTGAGAAAATTAATAATTATAGTTAAATCTTGGCTGTAGTAGTCTGTGAGAATGGATCATCTCAGCCAGTTGCTTTGAAGCTGTTCTGAATGTTGGGTCATCTGAGCCATGGCTGTTATCAGAGACCTTCCAGGGGGTCTTAGTTGATCAAACCATATTAGCCTGGAAGCAATCCACAGGTTCTCTTCTTCTGTGGAAACAAAAGCAGAACCTCTTTTCCAAAGCAATATATCCTTAGACACAAATTTTGAAGTCAAGATACCTTTAAAATATACATATTGGTTTAACTCAGCAGCCTTTATAATCAAATGTCTTTCTGCAGTTAAAAATCCCAAAGACATTATATTCCAGACTCTGTGTGTGATTTCCATCTTTACATGGCTTATTTTTTATATTACTTTTATTGTCTCTTTAAAGACTTTATTTTTTAAAACTATTTCTTTATATAACTGTCTATATTCCTTTTCCTCTCTCTTCCAAGCCTACGTACATTTTTACACACATTGTAAACTGTTTAGTGTTATGGCAGCATTGGCAGCTGACTCCACTCACCTCAGCTTCCCAACATGGTGGAGGTAATTTCTATTAATCTACAAGTTGCCTTGTGGTCATGACTTACCAGTATTTTCACATCTTGCTTCTCCTGGTGGTGCTGGCATCCCTCTCCCCTCTCCTTTCTTCTTCCTGTCTATCTCTTCAATTTCCCACCTAGCTATAACCTTACTTGCCATGGGCCAATCAGCTTTATTTATCAACCAATCAGAGAAACACATGTTCACTGCATATAGAAAGACATCCCAAAGCAAAGATCCATCTGCCTTTGCATCCCAAGTGCTGGGATTAAAGGGGTATGCCACCACCGCTGGCTTTTTTTTTTTAAAGCTGGGAATGTGATGCATGTTTCTAATCCCTGCACTGAGAAGGCTGAGGTGGGCAAACCACAGGCTCTGGCTAGTCAGCCTCACTGGCCTACTAGGTGAACTCTAAGCCAATGAGAGATGCTGCCTCCCAAACCAAGGTGGATTATACCTTCTGATGTTACCTAAGGTTGTCCTGTGGCTTCTGTCCACATATGTACATGCATCCATAAGAGGAGCCTTGGCATCTCCAGTGGCCACTGTGAGAACCACACAAACTTATTTGAGTCTCACAGAGACACTTACTACCCCTTCTTACCAGTTCTATGCTGATAGGCCTTTTTGTGGCCTCACTTGACTTCTTAAGACTAGTCTAAATATGTATTTCATGTAAAATCTCCCAAATCTTAAATGATGTCCTAAAGATTCTAAAGTACTAGCTGGAAGTGAATAGGCAAAAGTGTTGTGGGATATTTGTACACCATGTGAAAATATGTTGCTGTGATTGGGGTAATAAAAAGTTGAATGGTCAATAGCTAGGCAGGAAGTATAGGTGGGACTTCCAGGCACAGAGGAAGTAGGAGATAATTGAGGTACAGGGAGATGCCATCAAGACCTGGAGGGAGTTGGACATACAGAATGAAATAAAGGTAAAAAGCCATGAGGCAAAATATAGATTAAAATATAAATGGGTTAATTTAAGTTATAAGAGGGAGTGGGACAAGCCTAAGCTAAGGCCAAACTTTTATAATTAATAAGAAGTCTCCATGTCATTATTTGTGAACTGGCAGCCCAAAGAAAAATCTGACTACACAAAAGTAATATAGGTGATAGTAAATGATAATAACAGGTATCAGGAAATGTGACAGCCTGTTCTGGCTAACTCTTCTACAGTTAGTGATTAGAAGCATGACACCAACCAAAGAGTAGATTTGTGTATGTGTGTGTGTGTGTCCCCAAAACATGCCATATGCCTTAAATATACACATTTTATTGATTACACCTCAATAAAGCTGAATAAAAAGCAAACAAAACCATGAGGTTAAAGTAAGGAAGTGTGGGGACTGGATAGACAACATTCAATAACACTAGCTGCTTGTTTTTCCAGAGGACCCAGTTTTGATTCCCTGCACCTACACAGTAGTTTACAACTGTGTGTAACTCCAGTTCCAGGGAATCTATTGTCCTCTTCTGGCATCTTCTGGCACTGTACACACATGGTGCACAGATACACATTCAGGCAAAATGCCTGCATACATAAAAATAAATAAATAAGCGAACATTTTAAGAACTAAGGAAGTGTGGGGCACTTCAGTACTATAGACACGGAAGACGAGAGGCTGCCGGGAAAGCAGCTTTGGGGAAGACTGATTTTGAACGTGTTGGGGTGGCTCGGTTAACAGGAGGCTACACAAATGAAGTTCTGGAATGTAAGTTATTCTGGATGGGAAAATAAAGATTTGGAAGAAAACTAAGTAACAGATGTAACTGCTGAAGTGAGTTTGTTTCAGTCCTGGAAAACAGTGCAGAGGGGGATGAAAAGAGGCAAGAACAGGAAGTTAGGGAATGCCCTTAAAAGGCAGGCAGAGGAAGGCCAGTGTTGTCAGATTAGGGAAGATCTAGAGGTCAGTTATGTTTTTCAAGTCCAGGGAGATGTTTGTTTTCTGAGTGAAGGTCTCACTATACAGTCCTGGCTGACCTAGAACTCGCTCTGTAGACCAGGTCTCAAGCTCACAGAGATCTGCCTGCCTCTGCCTCCGGAGTGCTGGGATCAAAGGTGTGTACCACCATGCCCCTGATCAAGGAGACATTTTTAAAGTTTGGATGCCTTGAGTAATCGTAAACAGAGATGGAAGCATGAGAGAGAGAGAGAGAGAGAGAGAGAGAGAGAGAGAGAGAGAGAGAGAGAGAGAGAGAATATAAATATGATGTGAATGAATTGCTGTTGGGCGAAAGTTGCTCAAAGTGATAGGCATAAGGCAGAGTTTCTTTAACTGTGTTAGATAATATAATGCCAGCAGAGACCTCCTTGATCTTTTTGTTTTTAGCAAACTTTTACATTGTAGAATATTACTGAGAAATTACCCAGGAATTTCTGAAGAAATTTCTTCCAGGCAGTTAATAGGAGGAATCTCCCAGCCTACCATATAATGAACTCCTGATAGAATCTTAGGCATTTGAAATAGCAAGAAAGCCTTGGATTTGAATATAATATTAGATGTCAAACCTAGTTGTTGTTGGTTGTTTACTCTTTTGGGGGCCCTGCCACCCAGCTCCCAAATGAACCACACACAAGAGGATTATTCTTACTTATAAATGTCCAGGGGCCAGCCACCCAGCTACACAACAAGCCACAGATTTACAGAATAAGATTTACAGAAGTAAGAGAATAGAAAAAGCCCAGAGGCAAAAAGTAGATGGGATAATTTAGGTTAAGGAAAACAGGCAAGAAACTAGCCAGGCTAAGGCCGGACATTTATAAGTAAGAATAAACCTCTGTGTGTGATTTATTTGGGAGCTGGGTGTTGAGGCCCTGTGTGGTGATAATTTAATTGTGCTGAAATGTGATTTTATTTGTATGTTAATAAATAAAGTTTGCCTGGAGATCAGAGGTCATCAGCGAGCCAGGAATAGAAGGAAGGTGGTGGTAGCCCACGCCCTTAATCTGATCACATGTCAGGTAGAGTCTCTGTGTGGTCAAGGACACAGCCAAGCATGGTGACCCTTGAGTCTTTAAACCCAGTACCAACCATAGAGACCAGGAGGTCTGTATAGACAGGCAGTGACAAGGAAGTCATGTGGCTGGGCTTAGAGCAAATGAGAAGGCAGAACAGGAAAGCCATAAAACACAAAACACACAGGAAGACGGTCTCTCTCTCAGGGGAAGGACGACAGTGAGTGGTAAGATAAAGGGAGTTGTGGCTCTTGCTCTGATCTCTTAGGCTTTAACTCTGTATTTGGCTCTGTGTTTCTTACTTAAAAAGACAGTTTAGAAATTCATCTACACCCCTGGAGTCCTTTTCCTTCTCTGGCTACTTCTTCCTCCTCCCAGATTTCTCCGTCTATTCATCCTGTCTGCCTGCCAACCCCACCTATTTCTCTCTCCTGCCTCACTATTGGCCATTCAGCTCTTTATTAGGCTATCAGGTGTTTTAGACAGGCACAGTAGCATAGCTTCACAGAGTTAAACAAATGCAACATAAACAAAAGTAACACACCTTAAAATAATATTCCCCAATACTTGGTTACAGATTAGAATCATCTGTGCGTGTGTATTTGCGTATACGTGCATACGTGTGTGTATGTGTGTGTTACTAGGGATTGAACTCAAGGCCTTGCACATGCTAGGCAAGTACTCTACTATTGAACTATGTTCCTTGCTCATCCAAGGAGTCTTTAGAAAACATGATCCCCAGGCCCTGATCTCAATCAGTGACATCAGAGGCTCATCCTACTTGAGTCATTACATTGCCAAGATTAAAAATAACTGGTCTCCTGAAATCGGAGTCACTTAGAAAAATTAGGATAGTCCCTCTTTAAGGGCAGCTCACTAAACCTACCTAAGCTTTTCTGTCTGTCTCAATTATACCAGGTTCTAGTATCTTCCACTTTGCTAAGTTGCCATATATTCTGTCTCATTAGTAGACAGTACTTAAACCTACTGATACAATTACTGCCCTCATCATATGTGAGCATGTAACATCCAAGACAGTTCTTTGAGATGTTTACTTCCTGATATTCATGCCCTTGCAATGGGTTTTCCTCTACTTCATACTAAGTTTGGTCTGTGTGACACAGAATTCAAGAGAAATGATAGTATGTCACTTTTAAGAATGGATCCAAAAAATGACATGGTCACTTCTGACTTTCACTCTTGGATGTCACATTCGTTGGAGCTAGATGCCATGCATAATGGTACCCAAGCAAGTCTGTGCCAGGGTTCAAAAGATGAAGAAATGGGGCTTCCCAACAGCCAGCACCACCTTGCTATGGGAATGTGCTGCTGAAGCTGATTCTCTATCCCTGGGCAAACCTTCCGATGACTTCACTAGTGGATGACTACAACTTCAGGGCCAGAACTGCTTAGCCAAGCTGTTCCTTATAGAACATGAGAAAGATAAATAATACTTGTTGTTGTAACCCATTAAGTTTTAGAGCAATAATTTATTATACTAATGTTGCAACTATTATAGGTACCCCTTCAAATCTAAAGATTTCCCCAACATACCATACACTAATTCATTTAGCAGGCTTGCATCATTCTCCTGTCTCTGTCCCAGAAACAACCTGAGCTCTTTGTCCTGGAACCATAGAGTCATTAAATACTTCCCACTCCTTGTTGGCAGCCTTGGGTATTTTGCCTGTGGTTTGAGGAAACCCTTCTCTGTGTTATGCCTATGAAATTTTGTATTTCAGTCTTTGTAGTAAACATCAGAAGATTTGAAGGTTTATTGACTTTTTTCATGTTTTAATTACTCGTAAGATGGTAGACATGAGGCTAACTCCTTGAAGTCATGGAGATGTGGAAGGAAGGAAAGTTGTGCTACTCCATCAGAATTATCAATGTGTGTTGAGTGCTTACTGTGTTCATTGAACATAAAAGTTACTTTGTCTTGTAGCACGAATCTTAAAAGGTCTTATTAATAAAAACAAACCTGGAGCCAGGTATTGGGGTAAACACCGGAAGATCAGGGAAGCAGAATAAGCCACAGCCACCTCACCTTGCCAGTTCCTCAGCTGATCCTGTTTCCTCAGACTGGAAGTCTCTGAGTCCTCATCCAAATGAATCTCAGCTGAACTGCTGCTAAAAGCCTAAAAGCTTAACCAGCTCTAGTTCCTCTTCCTCACACCTTAAATACCTTTCTGCTTCCTGCCATCACTTCCTGGGATTAAAGGCTCTTGTTACCATGCTTGGCTGTTTCCAGTGTGGCTTTGAACTCACAGAGATCCAGACGGATCTCTGCCTCTGGAATGCTAGGATTAAAGGCGTGTGTGCCACCATTTTCTGGCCTCTATATCTAGTGGCTGTTCTGTTCTCTGACCCAGATAAGTTTATTAGGGTGCACAATATTTTGGGGAACACAGTATCACCACATTGTCTCATTTGAATTCCCTTAATAAAAGATTACTCTGAATCAAAACACTACCACTAGAATGTACATATTAAAAATGTGCATATATAAACAAATATGTGTCAAGTCCAACTAATCAATTTATTGGTATTTCCTCAGTCTTAGCTTAATCATCAAACTCTGTCTAACATAGGTGTAAGTGGGAAATATCTAAAAGACAGGAAGCAGGAACAACGAGTACTTTTCAAACTGTAAAAATCTCTACTGGGTGAAGCTGGCTCAGTAACCTGTCAAAGGCCTAGCACACTCCAAAATTTTAAGAAGAGTTATTTTAAGAAGAAAAACCATATGATAACATAGTCTCTCTCTATTCCATGTATTAGTATAATGAAAACTTTTTATAATTGGGTGTGGTAGTGAATTCCCTTAATCCCAGCAATGGGGAGGCAGAGGCAGGCAGATCATTATGAGTTTGAGGCCAGCCTGGTTGGTCTACATAGCAATGTTTAGGCCAGTCAGGGCTAAACAGAGAAACTCTGACTCAAGAAAAAGTTTATTTAATTTTTTACACTTATTTATTTGCAGGGGCAGGGTTTATTTGCAGAGGTCACAGCACAGCTTTTGGAGTCAGTCCTTAGCTTCCACAACATGGATCCCAGGGATTGAATTCAAGTCATCAGGCTTGGTGGCAAGCACCTTTACTTGCTGATCCATCTCAACAGCTCTAAAATTGTGTGTGCCTGGGCTCACGTGTTTGCAGCATAGACGGTGACTTCATATGTCTTCCTCTAATACTTAGTTCTGAGGAAGGGCCTCTCTTGCTAAATCCCTGCAGAGCTCATCATTTTAGCTAAACTGACTGGCTAGCTCCAGAGATCTTTCTGTCCTGGCCCTACTGAACACTTGGATTACTCCACACTCGGCTTTTTTATGTGGGTGCTGGGGATCTGAACTCAGGTCCTCATGCTTGAACAGTAAATACTTTACTCACTGATGTATGATATTTTGTTTGTGTTCTGACAAATAAAGTTTGCCTGGAGATCAGAGGACGGAGCTAGCCACTAGTGGCTCATACCTTTAATCCTAGTACATGGGAGGCTCAAGCCTTTCATGCCAGCACGTGGGAGGTGGAGACAATAGGTGGAGACAGTGGGTGGAGACTTAATCTGGGGTCTGAGGATTCGGTAGAGGTAAGAAGTCTCTCTAGTAGCTGGCTCCTTTACTTCTCTGATCTTTCAGCATTTACCCCAATATCTGAATCCAGGTTTTTATTACTAAGACCAATTAGAATTTGCGCTACACACTGAGTCACACATCTGTCTCCTGTGTTACAGTTTTTAAAACGCTTTCTAAACCTGCCCCACCCTATACAGGGTCTTTCTGTCTAGTTCAAAACGGCCTCAAACTAGCTGTTCAGCCCAGATAACTTTCAAACTCATGGTTACTCTACCTCTAGATCTGGTTTTACTCAGGAAATAATTATTTAAATCTTCCACAAAACTTTAAAAACATGACCTACCAAAAATATTGAGTAAGGTGCCATGTAAATTGTAAAGATGTACAATATACAATTTCTTCCAAAAATTTAGTACTTAGTGGAAAAAATAAATCACATTCATAAAAAATGAGCTAAATTACCATGTGCTATCAAACAAATAGTTCTAGAGATAAGATATATTTTCACAAACAGTACAATAGATACCACAAACAAATGATAAGGAGATGATGTATTTTTCAAAGAGGTCAGACTAGTACCTGTTGATAACGTGAAGTTTAGCACTTTATAACTATGCTGGTTAGTTTTGTCAATGACACAAGCCTAGACATGTCTGGGAAGAGAATCTGTTTAGGAATTGCTTCCATTAGATTGTCCTACAGGCAGTCTTTGGGCATTTTCTTTATTAATGACTGATGTGGGAGGGTCTGGCCCACTCTGGGTAGTGTGCCCCTGGGCACGTGATCCTGGGTGATATAAGAAAGCAAGTTTATCTGGCTTAAAGGTATACACCTTTAATGCCAGCACTAGAAAGGCAGAGGCAGGTGGATCTCTGTGAGTTCAAAGCAAGCCTGATCTACAAATCTGAGCCATACCATGAGACTGTATCTCACACAAACAAACCAAAAGCAAGCTGAGGGAGTGATGGGGAGGAAGCCAGTAAGCCGTGTTCCTGCACGGCCTCTGCTTCAGTTCCTACATCCAGGTTCCTGCCTTGAGTTTCTTCCCTAGCTTCCTCCAATGATGTAAGCTGTAAGATGAAATAAACTTTCCTCCCCAAAGTAGTTTTGGTCATGGTGTTTATCGTAGCAACAGAAAGCAAACTAGAGCAACGGCCTACACATAAGACCTAGAAATAGTTTAGACTTTGCTAGTATAATGCCAAATGCACCCAAAGCCATAAATTACACTTTGAAGTTATAAATAATTGTTTTTTAGCTTTACAGTTCTTATAACTTAATATAACAGGAATGTGTGTATATGGAAAGCCAAAAAAGCAAGCAAAAATAGAAATATGTTTTAGTATTATAAAATAAATATTTTGACTAATAATGGTATGTTAGGTTACTTGAACCAATCTTTCTAAAAATAACTTTAAAATGCTGGCAAACATGTAAAGACATAGTTTAAAAGCATTGGAGAGAAGGGGAAACGGACCCAGAAGAGTTAGTTAGCCAGAAACCATTTGCTAAAGACATGTACTGACCTCTAGCAAATTCTAGCTATAATTCTGATTACAAGGGCACAAAGCACCTGGTCATCACTGGGAGACTAGCAGGCAGTCTGCGCTAGGACAATAAGCTGAGCCTCTAAGAAAATACACCTTGGGACAAGGATAAACCAGTGCTCCATGCAACAGTTTGGGCTAGCATTTGCTAGATGGCTGAAGGTGACTTCAGGACTTAGCTGAGTGAAGGTGCTGTATCTCCAATCAGTGGTACCCACAGGCCCTAGCCAAGATAAAAAACCAAAAACCCACTCTGGAGGAAGTTAGCTTTATGCTTGGCCCCACGTTGTGACTTTCAGTAATTTCCCACAATGAATGGTGTTGGAGATAACAACATGTAACACTGTGTAAACTGCAAAGTGGCCATACCTCCCTATTCTGCCTTTTATGGTTTCCTATCACTCACAGCTTCATTCTGCTGTGCTTCATTCCTCAGGGAGTGTTTTAAAATATCTAATGATAGAATCACTTCTGTTTTCTAATCCAGAGTAAAACCTGGCTTCCTTGTACAACTCTTGGAATTACCTAACAGACAAATTCTATTGTGGTGGTTTGAACGAAAATGTTGCCCATTGGCCCAGAGGGAGTGCCACCATTAGGAGTGTGGCCTTGCTGGAGGAAGTGTGTCACTGGGAATAGTCTTGAGGTTTCAGAAACTCAAGCCAGGCCCAGTGTCTCTCTCCCTTCCTGCTGCCTGCCAATCCAGATGCAGAACTCTCAGCTCCTTCTCTAGCACCATGTCTGCCTGCGTGCCGACATGCTTCCTGCCATGACAATAGTGGACTAAACCTCTAAACCTAAGCCAGCCCCAATTAAATGTTTTTGTATACAAGAGTTGCCATGGTCATGGTGTTTCTTTACAGCAATAAAACCCTAACTAAGACACCTATAGAGTATCCTTTCTAATGCCACCTTTGATGGAGATGCCCATCATTCCCCACAGCCAGTGTTCTGCTTCTTACAGCAAGTAACAAACTGAACTTGCTCAAGTTACTGCCTATTTCTGAAGTGTTTATCTGAAGGGCATTTGGTGGTAAGTTACTTATAGGTGCAAGGGTTGCTGAGAAAAGTCATCTCTGCCTGAGCTCATCATGTGCTCAGTGAACACTGGATTCTATTGTCACAGAAAGGAAGGAATATGATCGGCTGGTCATCGTTTCCCTAATCTAAAAAGCAGAGAAAGCCAAGAGGCTTTTACCTGTCACTATCTAACGCAAATGGATGCTAAAAGGCAAGCACAAGCTGGGAGAGTAAAAAGGCCATGTAATTAACTGGCAGGCAAAGAAGCCAAGTTGTAGACACAAACCCTTTCAGAAAAAGAGCAAGCTGTCCCAGGTGAGAGCAGCAGAGACTCAACAAAGGCAGCCAGATCTCTTACAAAAGAGAAATCAGTCGATCAAAACCAAATTCAAAGAGCATGCTGTAGAATAGGACATCCTTTGTGAGGCCCAAGTCAACAAGAGCAGTGATTGTCGATGGCACACGCTGAGTGCTGCTCACTCTGAAGACTGAGCAGGAAAAACGGGAGAGGCTGCTGCTGCTTCCTGGGAGGTGAGAGCGCTGTTGGTTCCAGCCTCACCCGGGAGGCGGTGTCTTACCTCTGCAGAAGAGGCAGGAGTTTAATGTAAATCTAGGTTTAAGGAAACAGTAGGTGGATGGATTTATAGCTTCCCCGCCCCTTGCATTTGATGTAGTAAAGGTTATTATTATTTTTTTTAAAGTGCTTCTATGGGCTGCATGGAGAGATGGCTCTGCAGTTAAGGTCACTGGTCTTCCAGCGGACAGGAGTTCAGTTCCCAGTGCCCTCACAGGAACCTCACAACTGCCTGGAACTCCAGTTCCAGAGGATCCGACTTTCTCTTCTGGCTGCTGGCACCCGCAACCAGAACACATACCACCCCCCATACACACAATTAAAAATACATCTTTAGAGAATGCTTAAAACTTTATTTTTAAAAACTAATTAGAATGTGAAAGATAGTTGCAGCGGTAGCTCTGTGGTAGTCAGTGTTTGCTTAGCATGCACGGGGCTGTGGGTTCAATCTCCACCAGAAACTAAGTGATAGATATATAAAAACAGACAATTGTGCTGATGTCAAGATTTCCCTGTTGAGAAGTTATTTTTGATGTCTTGGACCAGCTTTTTATATTTCTATTCGTTATAGGTAAATTTATTTGGTTAAAAAATGACAAGAAACATTACTGGGTTCATTACTTAAGCAATAAAAAGTCAAAAAGTCATGGTAATAAAGAGTATCTGGTCTCTCCCCTCTGCCCCTCCCCCTCCCCTCACCCTCTGTTCCTGTCTCTCCAGGGTTTCACGTGGCCTAGACTGGTCTCAAACTTGCTATGTAATAAAGGATGACCAAGCACTAGGATTACTGTTGTGTGTGTTTAGGCCTGATTTTTGGTCTGTTTCTTGAAAAATAATTATTATAGCAGGGTTATGTGGCCTAATGAATTTATTTCTTGATTTGTGATTTTTGAAGACCCAAACGAGGTGGAAGTGATGGAAACGTGGCAGCAGTGGTAGCCAAGTGGGAAGTGAGTGTCGCTCTTGTAAGACATGGGTCTGCCGCTAAGTGCAATGTTAGATGGCTAGTTTCTATAGCTTTATAAATAGTAGCAGCTAACGTTTTTATTCTTTATATTAATATATGTTATTTCATTCATCCGGACAACTAAGTTTGCATTCATTTTACTTTTGTGGACACCAGAGTCACACAGATGACACGGCACAGATGAAATTTAAATACACACTCGTAAATCTGAGGATCTGAATTACACTCTTTGGCTCCTGCTCCCTGCTTTGGCTCTTGTTCTCTCAGGGCATTCGGCCTGCTGAGCAATTGTTCTACCGTTGAGCTACATCTATAGTGCTTGGTTTTCTGAGAGAGGCCTTCTGTGTATTCTAGACTGATTTGAACTTGAGATCCTTCCTCCTCCCTGTCCCAGGTGCTGGAATTAGAGCCATGCACAATCACACTTAGAATTGGAGTCTTTAATAAAAAGATTTATTATTGTTATTTTAAAATCATGTGTGTGTTGGGTGGTGTGTGTGTGTATGTGTGTGTGTGTGTGTGTGTGTGTGTGTGTGTGTATGTGTGTGTGTGTGTACAATTGCCTGTGGAGACCAGTAGAGACTGTCAGATTCACTGGAGTTTTTCTTATATTAGTTATAATTTTTTTATTTTAGATAAAAAAGGGAAAATGTGATGATATTTTATTTGTGCTCTAATAAATAAAGCTTACTTGGAGATCAGAGGAAAAAGCCAGCCACTATATTAGACATAGAGGCCAGGCAGTGGTAGCACACGCCTTTAATCCTAGCATTCAGGAGGCAGAGATTCATCCAGATCTCTGTGAGTGCAAAGCCACACTGGGAACAGAGCCAGGTGTGGTGGCACACACTTTTAAATTCCAACACTAGTTAACCATAAAGGTCTGGCTGTCTGTACAGACAAACAGGAAGTGACAGAGCTAGGCAGAAAGAGGAAGTGATGTAGCTGAGTGGAGAGAGGAAGTGAGGTGGCGGGGACAGAAAGGCATATAGGTGTGGATATACAGGAAGTAGGTCTCTCTGGAGGCTGAGGGTTGGTAAGGTGAGGTTGGCTGTGGCTTGTCCTACTCCTCTGATCTCTTGATTTTCACCCCAATATCTGGTTCCGGGTTTTTTATTAATAAGACTATTTAGCAATTCATCTTACAGACCAACAACTTTTTCACAATAAAAAAATTAATGAAATGTCTGCAGTGTGTCTTTAAAAGACAGGTTGTAAGGACTGGAAAGATGGCTTGGTGGCCAGGAGCACTGACTGCTCTTCCAAAGGACCTAGGTTCAATTTCCAGCACCCACGTGGTGGCTCACAACGGTCTATAACTCATGCATGAGGTACACAGACATATGTGGGTAAAACACCAATACCCATAAAATAAACAAATAAATAATCTAAAAAGAACAAATCAGGAACAAAATCTTTTTACTGAAAAACAGCAGACTCTCTCCTTCTTCTCCATGTTTATATTAGGAGTCCTCAGCGAACAATGTGGTTTTTTGTTTGTTTGTTTGTTTTGTTTTTTTAAACAAAGTAACTAACTCCAACAGTGTTTTATATACCTATATTATATTTCTTTATTTATGAGTTTAAAAGTTTATATTTGCAATCTGCTGTCATGTAGCAAATTACCAACAAGAACAACAGCTTAAAACAACAAGTATTTATTGCCTCTCACTTTCTACAGGTTAGGAGTTGAAGGCTCAATCCCCAGAACCCGCATGGTAAGAGGGAACTAATTGATGGTTCCTGCAAGTTGTCCTCTGACCTATACACAAACACCTGTGCACACTCAGGTGCACGCGAGCACACACTCACCCCCAACTCTAAATAAATAAATAGATTTATAAATGTTAAAATATTTTTAAAATGTGTTATGTTTGTCACTGTAACCAAATACTTAACAGGAACATAGTAAGGAGGAAAGGAACCATTTTTTTGTTTATGGCTTCAGGGCTTCATTGTTGGCTGGTACTATGTACTCAGGAAGAACTCAGAGAGTGGAAGAGACCCTTTACTTCTTGGAAGATCGGAAACAGAGAAATCTGATCCAGCAAGGGGTCAGGGCACAACATATCCCCAAGGACAGTCGTGATGACCTGCTTCTCCCAAAGGTCCCAACTCTACTTTTCACCACTTCCCAAAAGTCATCATATTGTAAACCCATCAAGGGATTCATCTTGACTAGGCCAGAGACCTCTTGATCTAATTGTCTTTGGACACCATTGTTGGTTATTACCAAGGTTTGCCTCATTATTTCCACAGGTGTTAATTCATTCAAGCTGAGAGCCAGAATTAACCATCACAGTTGGTGATTCTGGCTCTGGGTGTAAGCATTTGAAGGCTTGCCTGCAGGGGGAGGACTGGTTGTAAGATGGCTCACTCACATGTGTGTTGGCTTCTTGCTGTTTCCTTACTACTTGTCCTCTCCTTTGTGGCTCATGACACAGCAGCTTGCTTTTCCACATCCAGTGGTCCAAGAGGGTACAAGTGTCAAGATGTGGTGTGCTGTGGGATGATGCTTTTGGGCACTAGTTTAATAAAATGCCAATTGGCCAATAGCCAGGCAGGAATTATAGGCAGGATAATCAGACAAGGAGAGTTCTGGGAAGAGGAAGGCTGAGTGGGGAGACACCATCCTGCCATCCCTGGGAGCATGTATGTAATGGCACACAGGTAAAGCCACAGAAAATGTGGTGACATATAGATTAACAGAAATGGGCTGAGTTTAAGTGTAGGAGCTAGTCAGTGGTAGGCCTGAGCTAATGGCCGAGCAGTTTTAATTAATATAAGCCTCTGTGTGTTTACTTGGGTCTGAGTGGCTGCTGACTGGGTGGGACACAAAAAAACTCCAGCTACAGTGGTGCTTGCTATGATCCACTCTCCAAGGTTGGGTGTCATTGCTAGCACTTTTTTCTGTTTTCACAAGTAAGTTTCTAAGTCCAGGTCATGCTGAGGAAGGGGAACTCTCCAAACTCAAAGGAAGTATTAATAAAATACTTGTATTTTGTTACCATCACAGACTGTGCTTAATCTTTAACTTTGTGGATTGGATTTAGCATTTTTATACTTCCTATCTGTCCAATAAGCTTAGGGTCAATGCTTTCATTACTGTGATATATAAGTAGCACAGACTGGAAGGCCAAGCAGCATCCTATGTTTACATTTGTTCTTTTCTTAAGCATTGTTTTATTTTTTCTTGGGTTTCTAACCTTTTATATTATCATGTCCTGATTCCTATTTATTTATTTGAGACTGGGTTGCCAATGAATTCCAAGGATCAACTGTCTCCACCCTCTGAGTATCGGGACTACAGACATGTGCCACGCTGCCCAGCTTCTACATGGGCATTAGGGACTCAAACTCCGGTTCTCACTCTTGCATGTGTGTGCTTACTGGTTGCGCTCACTCCTCAGCTCCAACTGGTTTGTTTTTATCCGTTTCTCTTACTACAAGCTGTTTTTCCTCACTGGTTTCCTGCTGTCCATATTTAGAAATTTACTAGGATCTCTTCACCCTTCTTTCATTCTTCTGTTGTTTTGGTCCTTGTGAATTTGTACTCATCATCCTCCTGTCTTGGTCTTGCATGCCCGTTGTGGGTGGCACCCTTTCATGGGCTGGGTCCTAGGTTGTCCAAGAGTAGAGGAAGCAAAGAGAACAAAAAACAAGAAACCATGCGTTTATTCTCTCTGCTCTTGACTGCAGCTGTGATGTTTTGAGTTCCTGCCTTGATGTCCTTGTAGTAATGACTGTAGTCTGGAATTGTAAGCCAAATAAACCATCTCTCTGTTGCTTCTCCACTGCACCTGTTGCTTTTTGTCAGAGCATTTTATTGCAACAGAAATGAAATTAGAACACTAGGTATTACACTTTAGTCTTTGATTTTTCTCCACTAAACTATAATAAATGTTACTGTGTCCATAGTGTGAGAGGGAAGACTGAAGCAAAGGACAGAGGGATCAGAGCTATAGCCAAAAACGGTGCTGAGAATGGCCTGCAGATTTGGCTTTAGAATTTTTAGCCATCAGGTAAAGGAGAATAAGCTGATAGAGAGCCATGTTTATGAGGGAAAAACAAGCTCACTGCTTCAGATGAGCATAGCCAGTGTTTGTTAAGAACATGCTACTCAGAGATGAGGATGTAGCTCACAATAGAGCATTTGCCCAGCTTGTGTCCCCAGCATTCTCACCCACCAAAAAGGTCACATTATCAGCTGGGTGTGGTGGTGGTTCACACCTGTTATAATCCCTGTACTTGCGAAGTTGAGTCAGGAGGATCATGAGATATTTGGGGCCAGCCCAGACTACATATGGAGATCTTGTCTCCAAAGAAAAAAACAAAAGGCAAACAAAGACATCATATCACACTCTGAGATGAAAATAAGGTTTAAAGGTTGTTTTAGAGTATCTGTACAGACAGACACGACAGTCACCACAGCAAAAGTCAATGCAGACTTAGCTTTCAGCTCTCTGGTGGTCTGACCAGTCTTAGGGTATTTGTAGGACTTACAAATGCAAATGACTGCAGGGACCATCTGTGAGATGATGGTGTGTCTGTGATGTGTGGACTGACACCATAGCCTCCATCTTTAATCAAATGGAGCAACAAGTACTTCTCAACTCCAGCAGATGTTGATGCATCTGGTATAGTGTGCTCTCCTTTCAGACTTGAAATCCCAACTTCTTTTTCTATTTAATTTTTTTTTTTTTGTGACAGGATTTCAGGCAGCCTAGGCTACCCTTAAACTATAATCAAAACTAGTCTTGAGCTGGGTGGTAGTGGCACATGTCTTTAATCCCAGCACTTGGGAGGCAGAGGCAGGTGGATCTCTGTGAGTTCAAGGCCAGCCTGGTCTACAGAATAAATTCCAAGACAGTCAGGGCTACACAGAGAAATCCTTTCTCAAAAAACAAAAACAAACAAACAAAACAAAACAAAACAAAAGAACCTAGCCTCGAACTCCTGATTTTCCTGCCTCCACCTCCCAAGGGCTGAGAATATAGGCTTGAACTACCATACCTAGCTTTTTTTTTTTTTTTGGTTTTTCGAGACAAGGTTTTTCTGTGTAGCTTTTGAAACCTGTCCTGGATCTTGCTCTATAGACCAGGGTGGTCTTGAACTCACAGAGATCCGCCTGGCTCTGCCTCTGGAGTGCTGGGATCAAAAGCGTGAGCCACCACTACTCAGCCTCTAGCTTCAATTTGTCAAAGATGCTTAATATTTTTTCAAGTGTTGCATAAGTCAGGTTAATTATTTCTGTGAGCTAAGGACATCCAGTTTGTGAATGGTTATCTAGAAGAGTGGACTGACTTCATTTCTTTCAGGTAACCTGACACAAGTATGCTTCTCTCAGCATATATACTTGTTTTAGTTATTTTCTGAGTTTGGGGTAAGATTGCTTAAATATCGAATCATTTTTAGACTGTAGAGATGGTTTAGTTGGCAAAATATTTGCTTTGCAGCCATGAAGACATCTTAACTTGATTTCCAGCATTTTTCTACACAGCTGGGTGTGGTGGCAGAACCTTGTAATCTGTGCTGGGGAGGGGGAGACCAATGGGTCCTGGGAACCTGCTGGCCGGCAGCCTGGACTTATTGGAAAGTATCCCGTCTTAGAGATAGAACCTGTCTTAAAAACAAGCATCTCCTGAGGAACTATACTGGTGGTTATTCTTTGGCCCCTACATGCACATGTATGCATCTACATACACTTGTGAACATCTACCCACACATCACACAACATACCAACAAAATAATAGACTTCCTTAAGTAACATGAGGCCTGAGTAAAGTTAAAAAGGAAGAGACAGTGATGTATTCATTTCCATCACTTGATCATTCCTTCTCAATTTTTATGAAATAATCAAATGATCAACAGAGTATTAATTTTAAAGTTAGCTTTTTTCCACAGCACACTTGTGACAGGAAAGGACTGGCTTACCTCCCAGGGGCAGAATTCACAGGACACTTTCAATGTTTTTTTTCTTTGATTCTACTTCTTACCACTGATATTAATGCTTGATTTTCTTCTCCTAAGTAATCAATTTGAAGTTCGTAGATGATGGACCCCATAAAAGGACTCGAACCAGAATTCTATTAGAACCGGAGAGTATGGCTGAAAAATCTAAGCAGGGTACATGGGAATCCTGGCTCTCATCATGACTGTCAGCTGAGCCCTCCTGATGCATACATACCAGAAAGGCTAAGTCAAGGAGAATGCTTCAGCAGCGCGTTTATTAGGTTTTCTCATGGACAAGTGTATTTAGCTACTGACTGACAGGGATCCTATTTCAAGATAACTTCCAATAGTCACTAAAATCAAATACAGCCAGCTATAAACTTTAGAGACCACAGCAAAAATACATCATATTTATTTACATTTGTACTACAAATCCAAGAAACAATATTTTAAAATTGAAGTTAGGTATAGGACCAAATGATGTATAGGATTAATTAAAAGACTGTCCTGGAGGGTTCGGTGTGCAGGGTATCATATCAATACTGCATGGATTTCTGCTTGGGGCATTTTGCTTGTTTGAGGGTGACAACCATAGGTGCCACCACACTGCATAGTAGTAGCAGCCGATGTCTCAGCATGTACCTCTTGTGAGCGTGAATTGCCCAGTGTTTTCTAGCTTAAGTTTTAGCATTAAGAACCCAGACATACCAGCTTTAATTATAATGTATAATTATATACATTATATATATAATGTATAACAGTATAATTAAAAAATTATACTGTTTTGACAATGTATAATTATCTAAATTTTTTTCTAAAAATTTTGTAGTTTCTAATATAGTACAGTTTATGATAAAAGTGTGATCTTTAAAAGCCCAGCCGTTTATAGATAGGATATTGGGAGCAGAAGGCACAGGGATCATGAGCAATCAAAGTGGAAACGTAAGTCCTGTTAGGTGTGGAAACTACACAAAAAACATAGCTCTGGGCTTGTTGGCAGAAATATAAGCTGCATAGTTCTTATTTTTAAAAATGTTAAACATTTCATGGGTATGTGTATTCCTGAGTGTAAGTTTGTGTACTGTGGGTGCACGCAGGGGCCCAGAGGGGTCAGAAGAAAGCCCCGGATCTCCCAAATCTGGAATTAAAAGATGAAGTGACCTGCCATGTGCATGTGGGGACTTGAACCCAGTGTTCTGCAGGAGCAGTAAACACTTAATCGCTGAGCCATCGCTCCAGATCCTCAGGGTTCTTACTAACTGCTAAAATGAAGCCTACAGTTTTATCAAAGTATATATGACTTGTCTTGCACTGAAGTACAAATGGAAAATTTGTACCCTATAGATCTTGTTATAAAGGCACAAAACAAACAAAGTTTGTGTCATCCTTTTAGTCATAAAAAGATGTCTGAATGTTCCTCACATGGTCATTTCGACATAGGCTTTTGACCTAAGTGGACTTCTGTGAAGGAATGTAGAATAATTTTGTAATTTGGGGAGAGTGGTGATGTGAACAAGGATTCTGTTTGCTTTGCCTCCGAGTATCCCATTTGATAAACAGTGACAGAAATACAAACACATTTTAAAGGTCACAGACCTCGGATCTCGCTTTTATTCATGTAGCTGGTATTATTGGCTTAATGACTTGCACACTGGTTTCATGTGTGCCCTAGAAGTTTCATGAATATTTCATCACTGGCTAGGTAGTCCATAAGTAGTAATAGATAACATACATGTCTACTTGATCTGGTCAAATTCTAAAGCAAAAACCAACCACAAAATTTCCAACTTCTTTCTTTCCTGGGAACTTGTGTGCGACATTAATTTGGAGTGGGTGAGGAGTCTCTCCAAAGGTGGGGAAAAGAATGACTCCTTTATTGAGGCTCCCTGGGGAAGACAACATAAAGCGTTATTATGGACATTTCCGCAGGATTTAAATGTCTTGAAACCCCAACCATACCCTCTCATTTATGAGCAAACAGGCAGACAACTTGGCTTTTATGTCCAAAGCTGTTATGACTGGGTTCTTAATGCTAAACCTTAAGCTAGAAGAAAAGATGGTCAGGACAGCAGGAACATGAGGTGTTTGCTCCAGAGAGAGTAGGGCAGCTTTCCCAAAGTCCCGGACCCAAGATCTGACTCCATAGTCCACATGCAACCTGGTCAGTGTGGCAGACACAGAAGCACAGTCTGAAGGCTCAAAGAGAAGCCAGATGGTGATGGCACACGCCTTTAATCCCAGCACTTGGTAGGCAGAGGCAGGTGGATCTCTGTGAGTTTGAGGCCAGCCTGGGCTACAGAGCAAGTTCCAGGACATCCAGGGCTACACAGAGAAACCTTGTCTTGAAAAACCAAAAACCTGATGAAAGAAAAAAGAAGTTCAAAGAGGTATCATAGACTATGCCACAGAATGAAACACCTCATGCGGCACTCCAGTTTTCCACAGAAGAAACTGAGGCACCTTACTACTGATTTTCTTTCTGATGATAATAATGGGTGAAACTGTTGAGTTAATTTAATTCTTTGCTTAGTATATTACAGGCTTTCGTATTTTTATAAAGGAGCAAAAAATGCTGTGGTTATTATTAGTGGTTTGTGGTAAGGATGTTGCTGGCAGGGGAATCATCAATGTGTTTTTCTGAGTTCCCTGTATTTCCTCCAATGCCACCATCTCCCTGTGTGTGAGTGTGTGTACGTGCATGTGTGTATGCACATTCACAATCATGCGTGAAAGGAAGCTAGAGGTTGATGTTAGATGTTTATTTAATCACTGCCCACCCTAGTTTTTGAAGCAGCCTCTTCCACTGGACCTGAACCTGGAGCTTACTGTTTGGCAAGTCTGTCTAGCCAGTGAGAGCTATGATCTGCATCCATCTCCCCAGTGCTGGGATTATGCTGTTTGCCACGGTGCCTGGATTTCTGTGTGGGTGCTTGCGATCCAAATTCAGGTCCATTTGCTTTTGAAGCAAGCACTTTACCAACTGAACCATCTCCCCACCTCCTGCCCTAATTTCCTTTTATATGCTAATTAAAATGTTGAGAAATATTAGAGGTATACATTAGGAGTATAAAGTGCCCCCAAACTAGCCTACATTTTACTCATTCAGTTGGAGATACTTCTGTTTTCTAAAACAGTGTAGAGGTGGCTCAATTACCGGAAGAGATCAGTAGATAGATCTGAAATTCTGAACTGCAAGGTTCTCTGTGTTTGTTTACTAAGTCTCCTGAAATGTGACACTGTCTACTTTTCTTTTGGACAGAAACAAACACTCAGTATTTAGTTTTCACAAGGAAAATCTCTCTGCCTTTCATGTAGTCAAACTTGCCCTCCTTCCCTGTCTCCAGCCCTGTCTGGTCAGAGGTACCTCATCCACAGGGTTGCTTTGTGCCATACAGCTTTTTCTTATGAGAGTTCTTTTTCCAGGATGAGAATCTTAGAGATTCCTTCTTTAATGTGGGGGCCAATGTTTACTCATCTTTAAGCCAGGAAGTTCTGTGTTGTGTTTACCATGTGTGGTTCCTACTGACTCTGGTATGCAGTGGGCAGAAATGGGCTCAGATGGTCCCTTCCCAAGTTCTCCAGCAGGTGATGTTCAGTGGTGTGGCAGCAGCCACAGGAAGTGCCAGAGCACATTGCAATAGAGTATCCAAGGCTCAGTGGATAAAGTGACTGCCAGCATTCAGATCCCTCATGAGATCAGACACAGCAGCTGCCTGTAAACCCAGCACTGGGGAGACAGAGACAGGGGACCGTAGGACACGCTAACTAGCTAGATGAGCTGGAAACAGCAAGCTCTGTGTTCAGTGAGAGACCATTTGTTAATAAACAAAGTGGAGACAGACTTTGAGAAAGACACCAGCATCATCTTTGGGCCTCTACACACAAGCTCACATATGTACACATATAACACACACACACACACACACACACACACACACACACACACACACACACAGTGCAAAGGGGCTTATTATGCACTGTAAGGGGCCATAGACTCATTTTAATGTCAGTTTGAACTGGCTGCCTATGAAATCTCAGTACCTTCAAATTATTCTAACTCTTCTCCATCAGGATGACTATTTATTAGATGTAAGGAATGGAACAAGAAATTATGTAATTAAATTTTTTCAGTTTGTTGTGTTGGCTTTTCCTGGGTAGACATGAGTAAATGTCTATATAGAGAGCATCAGTGACAGACCAAAGGAATGATTCTGCCCAAGCCCAGCTTGGTGAACCAATGGATTTATTGTTATTACTGCTGTAGACAAATTTCTAAATGGTCTTATTAAATAAGAAACACAGAGCAAAATATAGGGGTGAGGGGAACTTCAACAGGACTGATCTTGGGATGCATTCATGTGGGTAGTCAATTGCTCTGATGCAGATAGCCATGCTATGATCAAAGGACAGCATTCTACAGCACATTTGATTTGAATGCTTGAAAGAACTCCTTGTTCTCCTCTAGTAGGCATTAAGTAAGAAAATGCTTATTATTGAAAGACTTAGGGTTAATATTACTTCCTTTCAGGCTGATATAAAATTTAGAAATAGTAACAAAATGCTTAGCATGCTACATTCATGTTGATCTGTTGCTACATATTATATCTATTGTCTTAACAACAAAATAATCTTTGATTCCATGAATGAGATTTCTCTGGCTTTATATGGGAGATTTCTGGACTATTTTATGGTTCTGAAAGACAGGGAGGGTAGATTCATAAGCTCAGATTCTCAAGTCTATCCTTGTAGATAAGATTGTATATCCTTCAAAGGCTTTGGTTGCCTTTCCCTGTGATTTCCAAATAGTTTGTAAACTGTCCATAAACAGGTATCTTCCACGATTTCTTTAAAATGAATATATTTTAATGTGAACAGGCAGCATAGAAACATTGCTATAACTAAGATCTAACCAATGGGAGAACAAAGGATGGCGTATCTCATGGCAATTTTACATTGCTAATACGTAACAAATTGTATTTATTCCTAAATGTGCTTCTTTCCAATGCATATTTAGGACGGGACTTTCCCAGATCCTCTATTCTTTCTATTCATTCTTGATATAGTGTATAGTGTATAAAGTACGTTCTTGTATTTCTTCCATAAAGTAATTCT
The DNA here is from genome assembly GCF_949786415.1 of Peromyscus eremicus. Classification (NCBI taxonomy): domain Eukaryota; kingdom Metazoa; phylum Chordata; class Mammalia; order Rodentia; family Cricetidae; genus Peromyscus; species Peromyscus eremicus. Next base: position 3,067,573 of record NC_081418.1, on the reverse strand, counting down.
ACTACAGAATCTCACAAAATATTTTCAGTTCTTATCCACTCATTTCTATCTTGTTGAAAGTTTTCATTCTAATGAGGTTTTTCTAGGTTGGAGCTACTCCCTGCAGTTTGGGATATTTTCAATTCTTTCTACCCAAAGCACTGATAAAGTGCTAACTGACAAAGGTTCAGGACCAATCCTTTAAGATCGTAATGAATGTCCAACTTCCAGTTGCCATATGAGGGAGAGACGACTTCATTCTAGAGGTGGAGAAATACGTAGAAAAGGAACGAGACTACATACAAAAGGATAAGAGAGCAGTAGGGTGGAGAGTGAGAGAACCAAACAGCCAAGAAGATGGAAGTACAGAGACAGACGCAGATATCCATGTAACCATGGACACACGGACGCATAGGTAGTAGGTGTGTGTGTGTGTGTGTGTGTGTGTGTGTGTGTGTGTGTGTGTGTGAACACTGTTAGTATATACCCATTTCAGTGCCTATTTTAAAATACACTTTTAGCAAGTCATGGTAGCACATGCTGGTAATCCCAGCACTCTGAAGGCTGAGGTAGAAGGATCACAAGTTCCAAGTCAGCCTGAGTTACATGGAAAGATACTGTCCAAAAATATACAATTCACCACTAGAACTTTATAGTAATTAATAACATATACTTAGTTGTAGATAGCACATACAGACAGGTTTTATTTAATTGTACATGATATGTCAGAACAAGCAGAAGTTTGAAAAGCAGGCAAATCTGGGTTCAGTTATAACCTATGAAACCTGGAGTCATTGGGTTATTTTGCCTTTAGTTTCCTTTGTGTGAAATGGGGCTAATATTAAAATATTTCAGACATGTACAAATTTTGGAAGTATGCAAAATGTGTTGCAGAGAGTATGCATGAAACAAACCAAAGATATTTTTGTAAGATCATGTAGTTCAATTAGTCTTAAGTAACTGTTTCTCTTTTGGATCCTTGACATTTACTATCCGGGAGTGTGCATTTCCTCGCTTTGTATGTTCTATATTTTGTCGTTAAACACGAAAATTTAATATTCAGACCAATGACAAAAGTAACTATGAAATTTTATCTAATTACTTCTTTTTTGCCACCAGCAATTTATCTTGTTTTCCCAATGGGCATCACCTCAGCTCAGTGATCAAGCTCATTATCTCGGAAGAGAAGCTCTCAGCTTATGTCCCTAGCATATGTACCAGGACACACCATCACTTAGTAAGTAATCCTGCCCAAAACACATACTTTGATCTAATAATGAGAAAGCACAAAGAAATCCAGATTGGAGGATAGTGTATAAAAACAAATGGACCTTATTCTAAAATAATGTTAATGTTGAAACAGTCTGAGCAATTTTAAGATTGAAGCAGATTCACAAATAGAATAACTGAATGCAGTGAATGAATTCTGGGTTTTTATTTTAAAGTGACTACTGACTTAGTGTGCACGTGAATATGTGTGCATGCATGCTCATGCACTCAGGACTGCACATAAAACATGAGTGGATATCAAAGGACAGCTTTTGGGAGTTGGTTCTCTCCTTCCACCCTGTGGGTCTGGGAATGAACTCAGTCATCAGGCGGGGAGCAAGCCTCTTTATCTGCTGATTCTGCTTTGTTTGTAGTTGGCTGTAGCTGAGCTCCTGGCTCTATTGCTTCTTCTCTGAGTGCTGGAATCCTGGGTGTGCACCATCACATCCAGTTTAGTGAGTGATTCTGGGTTGGACTTTGGAAAAGAGATAGCTTTTGCACAAAGATCAGTTTGGGGGCACTGGAGAGATGGCTTCGCTGGTGAAATGTCTGCCGTGCAAGCATAAGGACCCGGGTTTGCATTTCCACAACTCATATCAAAGCTTCACCTGGCTGGGCACATGTGTAACCCCAAAGCTGTGAGTGGGTGGAGATAGAAGTGATCCCTGAAACTCCTTGGCCAGCTAGCTTAGCCCAGTGGGGAGTCCGAGTCCAGACAGACCCTGTCTCAAGAAAAAAAAAAAGGTGTAAAGTGATTGAAGAAGATGCCTGGCCTCTGCCTCTGAGCTCACCCTCCTTGAACATGCAGATACACTACTCACTGGCTCACACATACAAATCATCATTGGTAAATTGGTAGTTTGAATATGGACAGTGTATTCATATAATATTTGTTAATATTAGGTTTCCCAAATGTGGGAAAGAATCTCTCTCTCTCTCTTTCTCTCTCTCTCTCTCTACACACACACACACACACACACACACACACACACACACACACACACATAGATGATGAATATTGCAGACAGTAACAGTAGATACCGAGACAGACAGAGTAAGTACTGAGACAATTGTGTCAAACCTGATGGCATACTGCTGTGGATGATTGATTGATAAATAAAACCCTGATTGGCCAGTTGCCAGGCAGGAAGTATAGGTGGGACAAAGAGAGAGGAGAAGTCTGGGAAGTAGAAGGCTGAGGCAGAGAGACATTGCCAGCCGCCACCATGAGAAGATGTAAGATACCGGTAAGCCACTAGCCATGTGGTAACTTATAGATTAATAGAAATGGGTTAATTTAAGATATAAGAACAGCTAGCTAGAAGCCTGAGCCATTAGGCCAAACAGTTTAAATAATATAAGCATCTGTGTGTTTATTTTATAAGTGGGCCGTGGAACTTTGGGGGGCTTGGTGGGACCTGGAGAGAAGCTCTCCAGCTACAGCATACTATAATTTGAAGTTAAAAAGGGTTTTTTGTATGTTTGTTGTTTTTAAGAAAAACTGTTTTGAAGCTGAGGCAGGAGGATTGCTGAGTTTGTAGCCTAGGCTACAAAGTGAGTCCCTATCACAAGAAAAACCAAAATGAAACAAAATCTTGTTTTGTAGAAAGTAATTGATCTCTTGATGCAACTGTTTTTCTTAAAGCAGGATTTTCTTAGAAAGAGCTAATTAGTTCAAATCAAGCTCAAACGTGCCCTTGTCAATGTATGAATATTGGTTTACCATAATCGATTCTGGATTCTTTTTTTTAAAATAATTTATTTAAGTTTATCTTATGTGCATTGGTGTGAAAGTGTCAGATCCCCTGGACTTTGAGTTACAGACAGCTGTGAGCTGCCATGTGGTTGCTGGGAATTGAACTCAGGTCCTCTGGATGAGCACCCAGTGCTCTTAACCTCTGAGCCATCTATCCAGCTCCTAAATTTTTGTTTGTTTGTTTGTTTTTGTTTTTTGAGACAGGGTTTCTCTGTGTAGCTTTGTGCCTTTCCTGGGTCTCACTCTGTAGACCAGGCTGGCCTCAAACTCACAAAGATCCACCTGGCTCTGCCTCCCTAGTGCTGGGATTAAAGGTGTGCACCACCACCGCCCGGCTTGATTCTGGATTCTTATGTATGTCCTTGAGAGAAGTAGTGAGGATTAGGAATTCTCTCTCATTCTTTTAATGGGGGCCTCCTCCAGCCAAGCATATGGTCATGGATAGATCTGCATGTAAAAGTTTACATTATTAATGAGTAACTAGAAAGCAGTAGCAACAGTGAATGGTTTTAAAACATACGTAGGCAAATTTGGATCCAGCAAATAAAAGTAAAACCTTTGAAAAAATAAATTCCAATTTAGTACATTGGTTTTCACAGCCAAATATTAATATATATTAACAATTAACAAATAATATATTACAATTTATTTAAAGTGTTTTAAATGCCTACCAGTCATAATTCTCTGGAACCTGGAAACAAGATTAAATATGTGTGTTGTAAAAGCACATGTATGTGTGGGTGTGGTAGGTGTGCCTGTGCATTCAGAGTCCTGAGGAAGATATCAGGTGTCTTGTTCTATGACTCTCCCCCTTACTCCTTTAGAAAAAGGCTCTCATTGAACCTGAAGCTAGGATACTGGCCAGAAAGACCTAGCAACAATTTTGCCTCCATCCCTTCCCCCTAGAGACTCTTCTATCCATCAGTGGGTTACAGTGCAGCCACTCCCAGATTTTTATGGATGCTGGGATCCAGACTCAGGTCCTCTGCTGTGCAGCAAGTGCTATAACTCACTGAACCTTCTCTGCATCTCCAAGATTAAATATTACATTCTGGTATTTGATATTTCAAAAGAGAAGGGGCAGGGCTGGGGAGATGGCTGAGTGGATAAAACGCTTGGCGTGCAAGCCTGAGGACCAGAGTTCAGACCCACAGTTCCCAAACAAAGGCCAAGTGGGCATGGCAGCCCACTTTGGAGACAGACAAAGAGATCCCTTTAGGTAAGATGGATATCTAGACTAGCCAAATCAGTGAGCTCTGGGTTCAGTGAGAGACCCTGTCTCAGGAAGATGGAATGCGATTGAGGAAGACACCTGCTGCCAACTTTTGGTACACACACAAACGGACACATACACACACACACAAATACACACACAAACAGACACATACACACACAGACACACACACACAGACACACACACACAGACACACACACACAAAGATACACACACAGACACACACACAGACACATACAAACACAGACACACACACAGATACACACGCATAGACACACACACAAACAGACACACACACATAGACACACACACAGACACATACAAACACAGACACACACACAGATACACACGCATAGACACACACACAAACAGACACACACACATAGACACACACACAGACACAGACACACACACACAGACACACACACAGACACACACACACAGACACACATAAACAGACATATACACGCACACAGACACACACACAAACAGACACATACACACAGAGACACACACACACAGACACACATAAACAGACATATACACGCACACAGACACACACACAGAGACACACACAGACACACATAGACACATACATGCACACACACACACACACACACACACACACACACACACACACACACACCAAGAGAGTCCTAAAGATTTTACCTAAACCTTTTCTTATCAGTGCAACTTGCATGTATGTAATAATCAAAATACAGCATAATATCTCTCCTCCCTTTCCCCGCTCTCTGTCCACACACATTCTTTTTATTTCCCAAAGACAGTGACTGTCATAGGTACTGTATGGCATAAAAGCATGGGCGCCACATTCTTAAATTTCAAAATGTTCATCATTTACTGTTTTTCACCTTTTGACAAATCACTTTCAAGTTACCCTTTGCAGAAAGGCTCAGTTTTCACATTTTTTTCCTCTCCAGTTTTTTTATTTATTTATTTTTTGGTTTTTCGAGACAGGGTTTCTCTGTGTAGTTTTGCGCCTTTCCTGGGACTCACTTGGTAGACCAGGCTGGCCTTGAACTCACAGAGATCCGCCTGGCTCTGCCTCCTGAGTGCTGGGATTAAAGGCATGCGCCACCACCGCCCGGCCTCTCTCCAGTTTTTTAAAAAAATATTTACTTACTTATTTTATGTGTATAGGTGTTCTCCTGCATGGATGTAAGTGCACCACATATGCCTGGCACCTGTGGAGGCCAGAAGAGGGCCTTAGGTGCCCTGGAAGTGGAGGTGCAGATGGTGTAAGCCACCATACGGGCACCGGGAATCCAGTCTCCGCTGTCTGAGGAGCAGCCGGTGCTCCTAACTGCTGAACGTTCTCCAGTCACTTCTCTCCAGTTAGTGAAGGTTTGTTTTAGTTTTAATTCACAAAGCTGTATATATTAACATTGTATAATAATCAAATCCGGATAATTAGCATGTTCTTTACTTCAAATCCAGAATCCTGTCTTCTGGCTTTCTTGAAATGAACAATAGGTTGTTGTTAGCTGCAATTATTCTTCTGTGTAATAAAATTCCAGAATTTAGTCTTCTTATCTGACTGTAACTTTGAACCTGTTCGGCAGCTTCTCACCCACACTTCAGTGCACTCCCCACCCCCTGAGAACCACTGTCCTGCTGTCTCCACCTGTGAGACCCATGCTTTCAATTCCCTGCGTAGAGAGAGCATGTGGTGCTTACCTTTCTGTGTCTGGTGTACTTTTCGTAATACAATTTCTTCCAGGTTCATCCATTTTCCAGCAAATTACAGGATTTCACTTTTTAAAAATGGCTGATCAGTCCTCTATTGTGTATTTACACATTTCTTTAATCTGTTCCAATTGGAGGCACTTACACTGTTTATTGTGAAGAGTGTAGTAGGCAGGGGAGTGCAGATGTCTCTTCAGGGTACTGACTTCACTCCCTGTGGATAGACATCCAGCAGTCAGATTGCTGCACACTTTCACTAATGGCGTGAAAGAATTCCCTTCTTCTCCATCCTCAGCACCATGTGTTGTTATTTTTGTTAGTGATTGCCTTTCTAACTGGGATGGGTGATGCTTGCTGTTTGGATGTGCATCTCTCCAACAATTAGTGATGCTGATGCCGAACATTTTCCACATACTTGCTTTCTTACTCAGGCACTTTCTTTTGAGAAGTGTCTACTCAAGTGTAAGGTCCACTTTTATTGTTGTTGCGTCAGATGTAGTTTGCAAATATTTTCCTCCATTCTTCAGGTTTTCCTTCCCTCTGTTAATTATTTCCCTTGCTGTGCAAAAACCTCTAGTCTGATGTAATCGTATGTCAATTTTTGGCTTTGTTCTCTGTGCTTTTGTCTTATTTAAAAATACAGGCCAGGGAGGTGGGCCATTGGGTGAAGATGCTGGCGCCAAGCCTTACGACCTGAGCTTGGTATCTGCAACCTACACGGTGGAGGGAGAGAACCAACTCTGGAAACTTGTCCTCTGCCTTCACATATTCTCTGTGGCACTGGAACACACAGATGTAGTGGGTAGCCATTCCAGCTTTGATCTGGAAGTTCCAACCCCCATTGAGGCTTCGGCAACTGTCATGCCTACAAGGCAGGGCCAAGGGAGGACCCTGGAGACCTGAGATCCAGATGGGCCAGCTCACGCTCTGTTCTGGGACCCTGGACGGTGGAGGTTGACTGAGCAGAGCTCCAGAGAACACCGCGGGACAGTGATACACCTTCCCCAGACCCCGCAACCTACCTATCCCTTCCTTTGTAAGTTACCCACTAAATAAATCTTCCTTTTAACTACGTGGAGTGGCCTTAATAATTTCACCAATACACGGACACACACACACACACACACACACAAAATCTATGTAATAATTAAAAAAAAACCTTGCATAGTTAATTTCATGAAGCATTTTCTCTGTTTCCTTCAGGTGGATTCAGGTTTTAGTCTCATATTTAAGCCTTAAATCCATTTTTTTATTTTTATGTGTGATAAAAGACATGGATGTGACTTAATTCTTTTGTGTGTAGACATCCTGTTTTTCCAGCAGCAGTTATAGAAGAAGTTGTCCTTTCCTGAACGTATGTTCTTGGTGTCTTTGTGAAAATCATTTGTGCATTTATTTCTGGGTTCTCTATTGTGTTTTTGTTTTGTTTTGTTTTGTTTTTACATGTGTTTATATGCCAGTATTATTTTGTAATATGTTTCTAAAGTCAGCAGGGTAATATCTCCATGCTCACTCCTTTACTTGATAGTTTTGGCTATTGAAGGACTTCTGTGGTTCACCTGTATGATGTTAGAGAAGATGTTTTCCTATTTCTGTAAAGAATATTGGTATTCTGACATGACTTGCGCTGACTGTGTAGATCACTTTGGGTACTGTGAACATCTCAACAATGTTGATTTTTATGGTCTGTAAACATGGTGTACTTCCTGTTGACTATTTTCAATCTCTCCTCAGTGCTGAACAGTTTGCGTTGTAAAGAGTTTTATGTCTTGGTTGAAATTACTCTTAGAATGCTTGTTTTTACTGTTTATTTATTTTGTAGCTATCACAGTGGGATTATTTTCTTGGTTTCCTTGTCAGATAGTTTACTATTAATGTAAAGAAACACTGTAGATTTCTATATGCTGATTCTTTTTATCATGCAATTTTACTGAATTTATAGGCTATGAGTTTTTTGACAGAGTCTTTATGGGTTGTTTTTATATGTATGAAAATATCATCTGCACATAAGGAAATGTGCTTTCCTCCCACTTTGGGTGTCCTTTGTTAAAATGTGACGTTTTTAGCACAATAAAAAAAATAGTACTATTCTTTGTGTTTTTATCATTTTTACTTTCCACACTTTGTGTACATGAATCACTTTAAAGATATAATCTCAGATTTCACTTAAAAATGATAAATTTCAGCCAGGTGCACTCCTTTAACCCCAGCATTTGGGAGGCAGAGGCAGGTGGATCTCTTGAGTTCGAGGCCAGCCTGATCTACAGAACAAGTTCCAGGATAGCCAGAGCTGCACCAAGAAACCCTGTTTCAAAAAACCATAAATAAATAAATTCCCTTTATAAAACAGTAAGAAATGTGCTAATTTATTTTCTATGTTTTCTGATTGAGAAATGGTCCCAGGCCTCAAGACTATGTGTAACAAGGTCAGAGAAACGTAGAGGCTGAACTACTTTTGTAAGTCCTTGTGTGGTCTAGCTGCATTTCCAAGTTGTTATAACAATCTTTTGTGTCATGAGATGCCTTGCCCAGGTTGTGCAATGTAGCCATTACAACCAAGCAAACCTGTTGCTCAACCACTTCAGTCCTGTTTCCTCTTTATCCAAATCAATTTATTTCTATGCAAACACGGTTTAATACATTTTTTTAAAAACTACCTAACGAGAAAGACTGTATAAATTTCTGTAGACTTGCTGACTATAAAGAAAAAAGAACTACTTTAAAAGTACACTATGAGCCATTGAGGGTTTAGAAGTCTTTAAAATCCAAGTTCAACCAACAGCTGGTGACATCAGGTACAGTTGTTTTCACAGATGGCTCTCTCCTTTCTACCCTCATAGCTTCCCACATTCTCCTTTACTAGTCACCATGGGACTGTGCCACAGGTGGTAGGTGTGGTACATGTCACTGGCACAATGCTGGAAGAGACGCTTCAGCTTCCTGCCAACTTAAGGGCTGTGTTGGCCATTCCGGTAGGAACCAGTGGTCTTCACTGTTGTTTAGCTTTTTTTTTTTGCTGTGGGACAGAAGTTGGAAAGAAAGAGGAGTCTGAACCATTCCACCAAGAGGTTGTATCAACTACTAGCTTCACGGTTTCACATTTCTGTCCTGTTAAAACAATGAACTCCATAGTCAGCCATCTATTTCCTTCGAAGTAGATGATTCATTTTTTGCTTTGTATTCTGCAAAAGAGTATTTATTTTGAGAAGCATGTGGACATAACTAATTTGAAAGTCAGTTTCAATTCATACTTAATGCATTAATTTGTCAAGAGTTAGTTCTGCAAAGAAAAGTAAAACGACTGATGCCCCCAAAAATGGATTTGAAAAGTCATCTTTTTCTTTAAATCAGAAGAAAATAAATCAACATCTGCTTGGGCAAATCTGTTCCATAACTTTCTGTTTCAAAGACGTGGAACTTGCAGGGATTGTGTTTGCAGGAGCTGCTTTGCTGTCGCTTCCGCCTGGGTTCATTCTGTGTTTAGAGCCCACAGCTACTTTGCTACGTTGTGAAGACATTGTAGGGTTCAAGCTGTGTGAGATTATTGAGCTTACAGATGCAACCAACAGACAAGTTCTTTAAGGTTTTATATTCTTTTTTATTTTATTTTTTGAGACAGGAGTCTCATGTAGCCAAGGATGATCTTGAACTTCTGATCCTCTGCCTCAAGCTCTTGAGAGCCAAGGTTACAGGTGTGCACCACAACATTCTGTGTTGTATGGTAATGAGGTACTTGAACCCAGGGCCTGGAGCATGCTGGGCAAGCATTCTACCAATTGAGTTACACCCCCAGCTTTTATCACTTTTTATTTGTATCAAAACATACTCAACAATGAGTTCTGAGATGCAAAAGAGGATTTAGCTTTTACATCTACTTTTAGTCCTTGTCCAGTTAAGCAAAAACACACACAAGTGCATTAAACACATGGATTTCTGAAGGCCCACTGTGTGCAAGTCATTATTTTAGTACCAAAGACACAAAAATTAAGCTACCTGTCTATTTGAGGATACATATATGCACATATATAAGGACCATCATAGAGATTAAAACAGATACCTACAAAGTGTAACTGGGAGTTGATCATGGATTATGCCAAGGAGTGGAGGAATGTGGAGGAATTTGCTCAGGGTCTTAAAGGATGGCTGAGATTCTCTCAGTGGGTCTTAACCAGTGGGAGTAGGTGTTCTACTCCCAGAGAACATAGTTTGCAAAAGCATGAAGGCCTGAAATGTAAGATAATCTCTAAAGTGGCTAGAGGAATCACTAGAATTTACGGCAGAGATTAAGCATAACTTCCGTTCTGCGGTTGGCCATTTCATCTGCTTCTCACATTCTCCTCTTAGTTCCACTCCTGCTTCAGCTGCCAGGCCACAGAGCTTCCTCTCACTGGTGTTTCTGGCCACTGAGTAGGTAACTTCTCACCTCCTTTACGAGCATGACTCGGTTCACGGAAGGAGTAGAGCTGGTGCCTCTGCGTGTGTTATTCCTCAAACAAACCCATACTGCCCTGACTGATCACTCCCACTGCTCATTGAGGTTCATTCCTGAAGTCTTCATGACTGTTTTCAAACTAAATCTGTCCTTGAAGAGTGAGGGCAGGCCATGATTTGAGATGCTTCAAGTCCTAAGAGTAATCCTGAGATGAATTTTGACAAGGCTGATTGACAGATTTTAAGATGATTCCTGGAGGGCTGGAGAGATGGGTTAGTAGCTCAGTGCATTTGTTGCTCTTGCAGAGGACCTGTGTTTGGTTCCCAGCACCCACATGGTAGTTCACAAATCATCTCTGACTCTAGTTCCAGGGGACCTGAAGCCCTCTTCTGACCTCCTTGGGTACCAGGCACATACATGATGTATATACATACACAGAGGCAAACACTTATGTGCATAAAATTACCTAAATCTTTAAAAATAAAAAAAAATCTGTAGCGAATACTCCTTCAGATATACAAATGCTGATGTATTTAAAAATAAACTATATGCTGCGCCACATGTCTGTGGCTTTTTATGCCTGGGAGGCTGAGGTAGGAGGCTCAATTGAGCCCAGGTGTTTGGAGGCAGGATTCACTACACTCACTGAAGGCCAGGACTCAGGGATTCGCAGTGGGAGCATGCCTGTCAACAGCCACGTACTCTAGCCGGGGCTACACAGAGAAACCTCTACTTTAAAACAAAGTCACACTGTTAACTTTTTAGTGTGATAATGACATTTTGACTATGATTTTTAAAAGCCATTCTTTGAAGAGCTATGTACTGTAATAATGAGGATAAAATTATATGAGATTTCTTTTAAAGTCATCCAGGGAGGAGAGGAGAGAGTAGTGTGGAGAACATGGATGAAATAATCTTACTTACATGTTGGTAGTTACATGTGGTTCATTGTACCAGGCTGTTTTTGCATATGTTTGAAATATTCAAAAATAAAAAGTAAAGCAAGTTTGCATTATATTTACAATTATATTTACATTATATTTCAATTTGTACTTGAAGCTTGGAAAGGAATAATTGTTTTTGTGGATATAAAGACTACATTTAAAAGCATTTCTTCTATTTTTGAGATTATAATAATTACAGCATTTCTCCCTTCCATTTCCTCCCTCAGAACCCTCCCACATACCTCTCCTTGCTCTCTTTCAAATTCATGGCCACTTTTTCATTAATTGCTGTTACACACAGGTATGTGTTTGTACATACATACATATTCCTAAATATAACCTGATCCGTTCATATAATGTTACTTGTGTGTATGTTTTTTGAGCTGACAGTTTGGCATTGGTAACAAGTTGGTGTGCTCTGGAAAACAATTTCCCCCACTCTCAGCACTCCTCAGTTGTCTGTAGTCATTTGTGTAGGACGGAGACTTTGTGGTCTTTCTTTTATCTACTTTGGCATTCTATCGCTGTCCTTGTTCAGCTCATGCCTAGGCAGTCATGTTGGTGAGACTTTTGGGGTGTAGCTTCTGACATTACAAGGAGACACAGTTTCATTGTAAATTTGCTGATCCTTTGGTTCTTAAAATCATTCTGTCCCCTTTTCTGCAAGGTTCCTTGAGTTTTGTGTGCAAGAATTATTCTGTAGATATGTCCATTGGGACTGGGCTCTACAACTCTGCATTTTGATTGGTTGTGTTTTTCTGTAATGGTCTCCATTTGTTGCAAAGAGAAGTTTCCTTCATGAGAGGTGCAGACTACACTTATCTGTGGGTAGAAGGGCAGATATTTAGAGTGTAGTTAGGGATTATGCTGATTTGGTAAGGTGGTGGTACAGGTTCTCCTCCAGGACCTAGCACGTCACTAGCCCTGGGTAGTTGGCTAGGTTTCCAGTACCAAGCATGATTTTTCTCTTGTTGAGTAGGTGTTATGTCCAATTATGGAGCTGTTGGTTACAGACAGGATAAGTGTGCCACTATTTTACCCTCAGGTATATTGTGCCATGCAGATTGTTGTGGTTCACAGGCATCATAGCTGCATAGGACTGTTGATTGTTCTCTCCTTTGGAAGTTTGTGTGGTGCCTTTTGGTACTACGCAATCTAGTTTCAAGGAGGCTTTCAGATCAGTTCCAGCTGAGACTCTGTGACAGACTGTATCTTAACACCACTGGTTCATCACTTCCTTCTTTGGTTGGGGAAATCTAAGTTCTCTACAAAAACCTCATTACTCTTTCTATAAAGACTTCTGATATGTAGTTTTATGTAGATAAATCTTTAGTAATTTAAAGATGACTAAGTAGGCCACTAAACATGCTGCAAATTTGACAAAGGAGCATCTATTAAACATTCTACCTCTTTCTACGAAGAATGCAACACTAATTCAGCTGTGTCTTTATTGTTTTCAACATAGCCTCTGTATAAAGCCTTCATGAATGAATACTACCAAATATATATAAATGTAGAGGTGTTTTCCTCTCTATTACAATGTGTCAGAGGGGAATTTTTTTTATTTCACCCTTTTTACACCTTTCAATTTGATTTTTAAGAACTCCAGGTGGGCTGGAGACATAGCTCAGTGACAGAGCAATTGCCTATCCTCTGAGAGAAAAATAAACTAACTCCAGGCATTCTTGGACCATGAAGTTGTTTTTCTTTCATTTAAATTGTTTAGCCCAGCAAGGAGGGGTTTTGCATGCCTGTAATCCACCCCCTTGGGAAGTGAACACAGAAGGATCCAGCATACATGATCATCCTGTACTACAGGACAAGTTGGAGACCAACCTGGGCTATGTGAGACCCTATCTTAAAAAGCCAAACATTAGAAAAAAGTGTTTAGCCTGTAAAGAACTCATACCTCAGACAGTGAGAGGTCTCCAGTCCTTTTCAAGCATTTAGTTTGGTTTGTTTCCAAAATAGTAAGATGATTTAGAGAGGGCAGCTCATAAGTGAGCTCCTCAGGGCTTCAGACATTCCTTGGGGGTAACTGCACAGGCGTTGGATGGTCCTCCTGTTCAAGTCAGTATAAAGCTCATCTTTTGTGCACTCTGTAGTGGTTTTCCTTGCTCCAAAACCAGCTAATTAACACACCCCTAGCTCTTTATTTTTCAATTTATAAATCACCTCTATTGATATTAATTTGTATTTTCAAGGTGGTTTCCCTTTTGGTGACCTTTCTAGAACATGACCTAAGGCTGCTTGTATCTGAGTTGCACAGCATGCTAGTTAAACATACAGATTTCTGCCCCATACCATAGATGTCTTGGATCAGAATCCCTGGAAGCCTTGGAAGATGATTTGGGGACAATGTTTTGGACTGATAGCCGGTCTTTGGAGAAGTCTGGCCATGCCCAAAGACAATAAGTCACCATTGTACCCACCTATCTCCTTTAAAACTCTATTTGTTGTTTCAAAAGAGCATCTTGGGCAAAAAGAAGCCTTACATTTTGGGGTAAAAATTTAGAAATATTAAATATAAGAATTGTTACCATTCAGACCCACCCCTTCGGGACCTGGCCAATAAGCAGGCAATACCTTGGCCCACCTAGGGTTCTGACAACATAATCCTAAATAGCCTGTAGCCCATTTGCAAAGTCCCCTCATAAAAGACGGGTGGCGCCCACCCTCTCTCTCTCTTCTCTCCTCAGCCGATGCCCAGATGCCCACTCTCTCCCTCGCCCTTTCTCTCTCCCCTACATGGCTGCTCTGCACCGCCTTTCCGCCTTTTTCTCGCCCCTCTTTCTTCCCTCCCACCACTAACCCACTGGATGCCTCCCTCATCTCCTGCTCCCAGCTTCTGTGCTGGCTAGCATCTCATGTTTTCGCTCAAAATGTTTCTCTTCACTCCCTCACCTCCTGCAACCACCATGCCACAGCCCAGATTTTCCTCCAGCACCTTCTGTGAGCTCCTGACAATTCTTCCTGGCTGCCGCAGAATGCTGGCCCCACAGGAGCAGCGTCTGGGGCTGCTGCCTCCATCACCTTGGGAGGAAACAGCTTTCATTCTATGGTTTCTTACAGGCTGCCTTATACTATAAACTCTTATTTTAGGATTTTTAAATTAGTCAGCTGACAGGTTCCCAGGAAAAGTTTTTGTCTGTCTTTCTGTTAAAAAGTCTATTTTGTATGAGCGGATGGAAATGTGTGAATCAGGTGGCCACATGCTTGTGTTTCTGACTGATTTTTGAATGTCTGAGACTATGAGTTCTGTTTGACTTGTGAAAAAAAACTAAGAAATTGGGTATGGAAAACATCACGTGATCTGCCATGATGAGGGTGACTACATGGGCAGGTGCCATCTTGACTAAGACAGACAGGTCATATAACTTCACCACCATCTTTGATGAGGGTGACCATACGGACTGGATAGATTCCCATGTGACGATTTCTGTCCTGTACTAAACACAAGGTTTGTAAAATACAGGATTTAAAACAATGCTGGTTTACTGAGATATGAAAGCTGCACGTCTGCATTCATGTACGGGGATGAATCTTGCTGGCAGCCAGATTTTGTAACCTAAGAATACATCTAGTCCTAATGACCTCTCTGTTCATTTTATCTCCTTTTAGAGTAAGGAAGCAACAAATCTCAAATATTTTGGATTGGTGTGGACTTTTGTATGATGATAAAAATGTAAAGCTATATTTGATTCAGTCTGATGTATAATATACTCTATATGATAATAGAAATTTAAAGTTATAAAGATCTATTCAGATTAAAACAAAAGCTAATTTAGAGATTTACACCTATGATTTTGCCAAGTGTTAAACACCAAGCATCTAGAGACTTTAAATAAATGATGGAATATGTTTGATAAATAAGGTATTTGATAAACAAGATATATATTCTATAATGGAAGGTCCCCTGAGAGGGTCCTTTCCCAGAGTTGGGCATTTAGACAGAGGCCTCCATGGCTTGTCAAGGGCAATGCTGGCCTCTGTGCTCCCTCAGCCCCTGCTTATAAACAAGCAAAGTTTGTCTAGCCAGAACATCTAACAGATAGACAGTCCTCAAATGCTCAGAGATCTGCAGAATATGGCATTTAAAATGTTTAATTAAAAAGCTTTTCGTGGTAGACATGCCAGCTCCTGGAAGCACCCCTATTTCCTCCAAAGAAGATGGATGGGCACAGAAGAACCTCCACCCAGAACTTGCTTCAGAGTAGCAGCATCAGCCACTGAGCAAAAACTGCCTTTCACCTCAACTACTGCCTCTTGCCTCGGCTGCTGCCAGGGCCTTCTTCAGACCATGGACAACAGGACTCTGGGGACCCATTGCCTCACTTTTGCCTAGGCAAGGTAGGCTGGTCCTCCCCACAAGTTCCTACCCCACAACAGTCGGATCTTCTGAGGTCTGGCAGGCCTAGAACTGGCAGCCGAAGACTGATGTTGCTGCCCTGAGACCTCTGCCCTCCACGACCATGAAGGACCCTGGGGTGGCTGTCTAGGTAGCCAGCAGGTAAGTCTCTGTCACTTTCAGTCACTAACCCAGGTAAAATTTGTCCTTCTCAATCTCTGATGCCATTTGATGACCAGGCTTTGTCAGTTCAAGAGCAGCAACCAAGGCTCCAGCTGCCTTCCGAGTTCTCTGTGTAAAATCCACAGGCCTCACTCTCCTAGAGCTAATACTAAGTCTAGACATAACTCATTTTGCGGTGACTGCCCTCAATGGTCATCCACCTGTATCTCCTGGTGAATTAGATAAAAAGAAGGTGCTTTAAGGTTTGTTTATGTGAAGACAGGAAAGCTGTCTCTCTCCTGCTCACTTACTTATTCTTCTCAGATCTGATGCTGTTTGATGACCAGGGTACTAACAAATTTGCCAGTTTTACAACTCTTCCCCCAACCCCGAGGCTACAAGCCCCTTGGTAGCTCATTAGTAAGTTTCCTGTTAATGTTCAGACAGGTGTGCCTCATTCACAGACTTCATAGTAGAGGATAAACTGGTTTCAGACGTAACTTTGGAGGTTCAAAGATCTAACATTGATAAATGCAGTTTTGATAGACTGAGCACTGACTACAAACAGTTTCAGGAGTCCTTAAATTTCTAGCCTTTTGCTATGACACCAAGATACAAATCTGTTCTAGTTGTTTCACAGACACCTGCCGGTTCCTGCACAGGTCCACCCCTTCTGCCAGATTCATGTCAAGGCAAACCCACATGGCCTTCCAGATACACCAGGCCCTGTACCAGCTCTGAGGACACCAGCTGGGTGAATAGTGACAGGTTAATTTCACCCACACGCCTACTCGTAAAAACTCTGCTATCTCCTAACCTGTTGACACTTTTACAGGATGGATAGAGGCGTTTCCCACCTCCAGAGAAACAGCAGATGTGATGGCTCAGGTACTCCTGAAGAACATATCATCCCTCAGTTTGGAATGCTATCTCCCCAAGTTCCTAGGACTTCACTGCTGGTACCACCTCTTCAGGTTCAAGTGGGCACCTACCCAGAAACTGAAACCTTGTTTTCCAAATGTCCAAATAAGGGCATAACTGCTCTCATGTCTCACTCACTCACTCTTGCCTCTTCTGTACAACCAGGGCACTTCTCCATTTCATTCTTTCAGGCAGTTATCATTCTTCCCATGGCTAGCCCCACTCATGGGGCTGATGATAACAATCTATTTCTTCTCCTAGTAACCTGCCTTCTCAGCTCCCTCAAGGAACAGATGCCTGAGGTCTCCCTGATGACAGCTAACTGAATGCTTCTTCACTCATACCTCCTGCTGTGCATGACCCCAACTCTTAACTCCCCTCCCCACTTCATCCCAAGTCAGCAGGAAGCAGTCTCGAGAATTCGACGCACTCATTTCCCGCCACTTGCTATCCATAATTCACCTCTTTATAATAAACAAAAGGGAGGAATGTTACCATTCAGACCGCCCCTTGGGGACCTGACAATGTCATCCTATGTAGCTCATAGCCCATTTGCGTAGTGCAGCATATGTGAAGTCCTTCATAAAAGGCGGGGCCCCACCCACCTCTCTCTCTTCTTCTCTCCTCAGCCCCCGCCCATTCTCTTCCTCCTTTCCCTCTCTTTTTCTCTCTCTCCACACAAGGCTGCTCTGCATACCCTTTCTCTCTCCCTTCCCCCCACCACTAATAAAACTCTCCACATGAGTGCTGTCTGCATGACATGTCTCTCCCTCACCCGCCATGGGGCCCCTCAGCTGCTCCAACTCACCAAGGCCTCTCTCTTGCCATTTTTAAAATACAACAAGAATCCCTGTCAATTGTAGAGTAACAGAAACTAGCGATATACATGTATTACTTCACCTGCCAGGGCCCTGCTGTTGCTTTTTGTTTTGCTCATCTTTTGAGACAGGGCTTCTCTGTGTATTACTCTGGCTGTCGTGGAAATCACTCTACAGACCAGGCTGGCCTCAAACTCACAGAGATCTGAGTGCTGGGATTAAAGGAGTGTGCCACTGCCTGGCCAAAAAAATGTTTTAAGGGTATGGAATTCTGGATATTCAATTTCTCTCTGCAGTACTGAAGGACTGACCTGTGCGAGGACACGTTTCTGTCTTTCTTTCACACCCTCCACCCCCCTCACTGTGTTACAGTTTAAAGAAAGGCCTTTCTTACACTAATCTGACTACAGTTTCCCATGGGCAGAAAGCTCTGTGGAATCCCCTGGGACAATGAAACACAGAGTACAGTGGCTGGAAGTCACACTGTGCGAGTAATAAATGAACAGCAAATCCTTTTGTGATCAGATGGATTTCTAGTCTCTCTATGAAGTTGCAGGACATTTTAAAATGGACTGTAAACTAATAGGTTATATTTGCTTGTTTCAGACAGGTCTCATGTGGGACTGGCTGACCTTGAGCTCACTCTCTAGCCAAGGGTAACCTTGGACTTCTGCTTCTCCTTCCTGCACTTCCTGAGAGCTGAGTTTACAGCCTTGTGTGACCATGCCTGGTTTAACTGATAGATAACTAGAAAAAAAAAACCACACGATTTGTCCCAGGACTTTAGGCATCATTCTGACAGAACAAAAACTTGAGGGTAGCTGCTGCTTCCTCCTGCTTGTATAGCAGTTTCCCCTCAGTATTCACATAAATAATTAAGCAGAAAACGATAGAGCTTTAAGACTGAGGTTGGAACTTGTCTCAATTCAGCAATAAAATTATCTACAGATACTTGGCCTGGTTTTATCAAAACCACAAAATTCAGGTCATTTATAGAGACATTTCTGTTTAATAACTCCTTACCAAAATATAGAATATATTTGTGTTGTTTTTATCAGTAGCATGCCAATAATAATTGAAGTAACTAAATCTAGAATGTGTGTATGTGTGTGTGTGCAAGCAGATCAGAGGTCAACATCAGAAGTCCTTCCACCATTTTCCACCTTATTTTCTGAAGGGGGTGGGTATCTCTCACTGACTCTGGCTGGCCAGCTAGTCCCTGCGGTCCTCCTGTCTCCACTTCTCAGTTTTCTACATGAGTGTTGTGGATCCAAACTCAGGTTCTCACACTTGTCCTATAAGCACTTTATTTACTCACTGAGCCACACCTCGTTAGACCCTAGAATAATTTTTATATAACCCTGGCTGTTATGGAACTCTCAATATAGACCAGGCTGGCCTCAAAGCTCACAGAGATCCACCAGCCTCTGTATTCCTAGTCCCAAGTGCTGGAATTAAGGTGTGCAACAACTTACTTGGCTCATAGAATACATTTTAAACATAAATCTATAGTCACAGAGACTAGATATGGTATAATTTCAATTTATAAACTTTTATTATGATAGTTAAGATGATACAGAGAGTGTCAAGAATTAAAACATAGAACAGAGTCGAATTCTTCGATGGAAGTAGAACAGAATAAGAGTTGAAGGAAAGAAAGGAAAGAGAATCCTCTCATTAAAGAGCAGCTTGTTCATGCATTAAAACAAATGATGGGATATTAGATCCTATTAGGTAGATTTTGGGGTATTTTTGGTATTTTGTTTGCTTGTTTGTTTTAATAATTTATTTGTATTTTATATACATTGGTGTTTTGCCTGCATGTATGTCTGTGTAAGGGTGTTGCATCCCCTGGATCAGAAGTTGTAGACAGTTGTGAGCTGCCATGTGGGTGATGAGAATTGAACCTGGGTCCTCAAGAAAAGCAGCCAGTGCTCTTAATCACTGAGCCATCTCTCCAGCCCCTGCTTTTTTTAATTAGGGATTTCTTTATTCATTGTATGTACCAATCACAGATCCCCTCTCCTTATTCAACCCACCCCTCCCACCTCCCCCCCACAACTCATGCCCCATTCCCTCCTCCAACAAGGCAAGGTCTCTTGTGGGGAGTCCACAGAGCCTGGTACATTCAGTAGAGGCAGGCCCAAGCCCCTACCCCGGCATCAAGGCTATGCAAGGTGTCCCACTGTAGGTAGTGGGCTCCAAAAAGCCAGCTCATGCACCAGGGATGGATACTGATCTTACTGTCAGGGGGCCCCTTATGCTACATGACTGTCTGACTCATGCAGACGGCCTAGTCCAGTCCCATGAAGGCTCCACAGCTGTTGGTCTAAAGTTCATGAGTTCCCACTAGTTTGGTTTGGTTGTCTCTGTAGGTTTTTCCATCATGATCTTGATACCCCTTGCTCATAGAATCCCTCTTCCCTCTCTTCAGCTGGACTCCCAGAGCTTGGCCTGGTGCTTGGCTGTGGATCTCTGCATCTGCTTCCACCAGACACTGGATGAAGGCTCTATGATGACAATTAGGGTACTCACTGATCTGATTATTAGGGTAGGCCAGTTCAGGCACCCTCTCCACTGTTGCTAGTAGTCTAAGCTAGGGTCATCCTTGTGATTCCTGGGAACTCCCTAGCACTCAGTTTCTCCCTATCCCCATGATGTCTCCCTCCATCATGGTATCTCCCTCACTGCTCCCCCACTCCATCCCTACTCCAGCTCAACCATCTCATTTTCTCATGTTCTCACCCTCTATCTCCCCCCACCACCACCATCCCCAGTTTACTCATGGAGATCTCCTCTATTTCCCCTTCCCAGGGTGATCCATGAGTCCCTCTTTGGGTCCTCCTTGTTAGCTAGCTTCTCTGGAGCTGTGGGTTGCAATCTGGTTATCCTTTGCTTTACTTCTAGCATCCACTTATGAGTGAGTACATACCATTTTTGTCTTTCTGAGTCTGGGTTACCTTACTCAGGATGATATTTTCTAGTTCCATCCATTTGCCTGCAAATTACATGATGTCATTGTTTTTTACTGCTGAGTAATACCCCATTGTGTATATGTACCATGTTTTCTTAATTAATTCTTCAGTTGACAGGCATCTAGGTTCTCAGCCCCTGCTTTTTGTTTTTTTGAGACAGGGTTTTTCTGTGTAGCCCTGACTGTCTTGGAACTAGGTGTGTAGGTCAGGCTGGCCTCTAACGCAGAGAACAGCCTGCTTCTGCCTCTTGAGTGCTGGGATTAAAGGCATGCACCACCACACCTAGCCCATTAGATCAATTCTTAAAGCATCTCAATATTTTATTTTAAAATGAAGATATTTACAGTATAAATTTTCAGTATAGTAATTTGGGCTGAAAAAAATTAAGTGTCAGCTTTGAAGGAACTTTGACAAGCTTGAGTGTAGGGAGCATGGTTCTGGCAGGCCTTGCTCTTCTCACCCACTCCTTCGGCCTTGCTAAAAACCATTAGATTCCTAAAGCTAGTCATCAAGGTCTATTCCCTTATTTGCCCACTTCCTCCTCCTGAAGCTGACTTCTAAGGTCCAGCTATCAAAGTACTGAAGTCCAGCAATCAGAAGCCCCCTTTGGCTCACCTAATTAACATGCCCAGTTAAAATTTAACTCTTCATTCTAACATGGGGTTTTCTCTTTTACCTTTATAAACCACCATTTGTGTATTGCCACATTTGTCTCCCCTCTATCCAGAGGTGGTCCTTTGTCCCTCTGTGACAAATACCTCTGCTCCCTCTCCCTGGCTCCCTTCCCCTCCTCCCTCATCCTCCATCTCCTGTCTTTGTCTCTTACTCTCTGCCCTCTGTCCCTCTGGGGCAAATAAATCTCCTTTGTGCTGAGAATATGGTGATATTTTATTTGTGCTGAAATGTGATTTTATTTGTATGTTAATAAATAAAAGTGCCTGGGGGTCAGAGCTAATAGCAAGCCATTTAGCAGAAGTCCGGCATGGTAACACATGCCCTTAATCTTGATCACATGACAGGCAGATCTCTGAGTGTTCCAGGATACATGCCTTTAATCTCAATACCAACCATAGAGACCTGGAGGTCTGTATAGACAGTCAGTGACGAGGAGGTCATGTGGTCATACAACCAATGAGAAGGCAGAACAGAAAGTCAGTAAAAAGACAGACACACGGGAAGTAGGTCTCTTTCTGAGGGGAAGGACGACAGCGAGGGGTAAGAAGGCGATCTTGGTCTTAGCTCTTGGCTGCTGCTCTGACCTCTCGGGCTTTTAACTCTGCATTTGGCTCTGTGTTTCTTATTTAATAAAACCGTTTAGAATTATAGCTACACTGAGAACTTGGTCTTGGGGGGTCCTGAACCCATAATTTTCTTTTCAAGCTTAGTAAGTTACAATAAGATTCTAAGTTTTACAAAACAAAATTCTTTTGGAAGTGGTTGCAGCAAGAAGTTTGAAAACCACTCTTTTAGGAAATCTAGTTCGGGAATCAGTGTATAGAATAGACCAGAATAGGGAAGAATTGGGAGAAAACGGCTAGGACACCAGGCAGAAGACATTTGAAATTTTCCAGACCTGAAGAATTTGAACCATATTAATTTCACATGCATGGAAATGAAGAGAAACAGGCAGAGCCCAAAAGGTACTAGCAAATGAGGATTAGTGTTCTTGATTCTTCCTCTAAGGCTTTAAATGCTGTCAAAACTGAGTTTCCAGCAGACTTTGGCCTGACCTGGTTCTGAACGTCTCTTTCCTTTCCCCTCTGTTCACCTGACACTCTGCTAAATGCTGACTTGCGATAGGTAAGGCAGGATACCTGGCCTCGGAGCGCGTTTACTCCAGCAGAGCACCAACAGCTGAGCATGATGCCAAGAGACAGATGTGTGGCCCCCAAACTGCACTCCTCTTCCATGCACACTTCAGCTTCCCTTTCCTGGATGCCGGAACAGACAACCTTTGCAAACAGAGATGGAAATGTGACACTCAAGCAGGAATGAGACAGAGGCAGTAGGCAGAGACATGGAAACCTGGGTTGTTTGTTTGTTTGTTTGTTTATCTGTTTATTTATTTTAATGGTATGGTTGCAGAGCCTGAGGGTCTGCTGCATGCTGGTGTGAGGTCCACTCATTTTGCTGGCATGGATCTAATATGGCAGCATTTGAACTAGTTATTTCCTTAGGCCTCACTTTTTCTATTTCTGTTTTCTGACCACAGCTAACTTGGTACTCATAGCAATCATCTGTAGAATTTTGGAGCTCATTTTCCTAGCCTTTCCAATCATTTTGTAAGCATTGAATTGTACAAATGCTCCCTGATTTATCCTTAGGTTCCATCCCAATAAACCAATATGAGGCTGAAAATATCATTAAGACAAGAGTGCATTTAGTACACCTAACCTACTGAATGCCACAGTCACATAACCATGGCTCTAAGTACCTTTGGTTATCCTTGTGATCATATGGTTGATGTAGGGCTGTGAGTTTCTACCTACCACAACACAGGAGGATCATACCAGTCTGTATGATGCTTTTAGCCAGGGGCAGATCAAAATCCCCAAACTGAAGTAATATTCCATTGACTATTGATGCTTTTACATCATTGTAAAGTTGAAGAAAAGGCAATGTCCTTAAGCCATCGCAAGCTGAAATGTCTCTAAGTCAGGATATCTGTATTAAACCTCTGGGTTCACAGTAGCTAGAATGGCTTCTTTCACTGGCAACTACATTCTGGCTGGCAGGCACTCATTCCTCTGAGCTTCTCTCTAGTCTCCATATTGTCTCTTTGGTCTTTTTATAATCTGGTGTTGTTGGGAGCCAACCAACGTGTGCTAACTCTGGAAGGCCAAGTGGTTACTTGAGTGGTTACCTCTCTTTCAGACTAGCCCCTCATAGGACTTTTTTGGTCTTTCATGACCTTTCTGGCAAAGCTATTCATGAATGGATCTGAATGTGATTTCAGCATATTGAACCTTTCTTTACATGCTGTCTACACTATTGTCTGCCTGAGTTTAACTTGTCAGTGTGGGACTCCTCTGCTCTTTCTTCAGGCTCTATTGTGCTTCAGCCTGGGTGACTTACTCACCTGCTCCTTCATAGCGGGACTGTCTGAGTCATTTCCTTAGCACTGATCCTTTTTAGGTGGTTTGAAAAGTTCTCTGGAGATCTAATTTTAAAAATGCCGATTCCTCAACCAAACCTTGAATCAGTAGGCTGAGGCTCGGCTGGAAGTCTGCATTTTAAACAAACACCATGAGACATTCTGACTCACAAGGACTTGAACTAATCCTGATGTCAGAGCCTTGCCTACGTTAATGGGTAGGGCAGAGAAATTCCAGTTCCTTCCCTCTTCCCTGGACTGTGGGGATGGGAAAAGAGAGAGAGGTGGGAGGTGGCCTGTGGGTTGAAAGCCTGGCTGGCTGGGATTATCATCGTAATTCTGGTTCACACAGGGAAATGAGAAGGGAAACCAGTTTGTGGAGGAAGGTAATGAGCTCACCTGAGGCCAGTTGGGTTTGACATCCAAGTGAAGATGACGTGTTGGCAGCTAGTAAAATGGACTTGATGAGTCAGGTCTGGAGGTTGGTTAGTAGATAGAGTCTCTGTTCAGGCTTCAGAGAGTCATTGCTGTATCTAATTATTCTTTAATGTGGTTCACTCATGGTTGTCTTGAAGATGAAATAAACCTACTGGTGTCATTCTCAACCTGGTATGGAATCAATACATTTTATATTTGTACTGGGTTGTCCAAGAGGAAAAATGAAGAGGTTCATACTGGTAAAAATCATCATTATGGGTTGCCTAAGAGATGCTGAGGGCTCTGCTTTTTCCCATAGACCTTACCGTCTGTTTCCCACGATCCTTCTTCCCCTTTCTCCAGCCCACAGAGAAGTGCATCATGGTTGTATAAACTGGGCAAGAAGAAAATAATGTAGAATAAGGGTAAGGGAGAATAAAGGTGAAAAGTAGAACTATTTATTTTCATTATTTGTTTCAGCTGCCCACAAATCAGGCTAGGTTAAAAAATAATGTGTCTCTATCCTCAGCAAACTTAATCTCTCCTGTAAGAAATAAAGCAGTCAGGCGCTTTGGTCAAACCAAAAAGTTATTTTTCCTTCCTGGTGACTACAGATCCTCAGCTTCTGCCCAGAAGTCCTTCAGCAGGTCCACAGTCCCATCACTTACCAAGAGAAGCAGCAGTGTGCTATATATGGTCAGAGATGCTAAACATCAGTGTGTAGGAGTCCTTGACCACCTGCGATATCAAAGGTCAGGAGGCAATGCATGAATTGTCCTGAGGCAAACAGGGCTTAATCAAGGATGTCAAGCTTGCTAGAAAGGCCTACCACGACCCCATGTTAAAGCTGTCTACATCTCAGAAGAGGAACCCACACATGCGTTTCCTGATTTGAGTGCTTACATACTCTGCATGGCATGCAGATTTGTTGACAAGAATAGAAGCAACCCAGCCTGACCGGACAGACGGAATGATCGGTCACATTCTCGTGAACTGGTTACCTGGCAGCAGTCTACAAAGGCTACAGATGGGTGGCCAAGGCTCTTCTGAATCAGAAGAAACAGGACCCAAGAATCGAAGACATTCTCCAGTGTCTGGAGTCTCCTTCACTCCAAAACTAGATCTTTGGAGTTTCCTAGATATCCCTCAAAGTCACCTAGTCAAATACCCTTTCCTGTTAAAAGGAATCCTTAAACATACTCTAAGAGAACACCCTGATGTTCAGTTTCTGGAGGAGGCAGTGTTGATAATGCAAGGAGTTTTGATATGAACTTGAAGAAAGTGAATCTGAGTGTCAGTATTACATCGACAAGCTGGAGTACCTGGATGAGAAGTGTCCTGGTCCTGAGAGAGGACCCAGGATGATAGCGAGCCCAGGACTGCAGTGCCACGGAGAGCAGACTAAAAGTGCCCGTAAAGTACACATTTTCCTGTTTCAAGACATCTTGGTTTTGACCGGGCCTGTTAGATGAAATGCGCCTCTCTCCTACTGGGTTTGCCTGCCGACCATCCCAGTGCAGGAGCTGGTGCTGGAAGACCTGCAGGATGGGGACGTGCAATTAGGCGGTTCCTTCCGAGGGGTTGTTGGCAACTCAGACAAAGCTAAAAATATCTTTAGAGTCCACTTCCAAGGCCCCTCTCCAGGCCAGCTCCACACACTGCGAGCCAATGATGTGTTCCATAAGCAGCAATGGCTCTTGTATCCATGCCGCCATTGCCTCTTTCCAGCCAGCTCCCAGCGCCCCAGAGCTCCAGGGCTGCCGGAGCTCCAGAAGAGGATGGAAGAAATCAACCCCAATTCTGGAATCTCAGAACCCAGCGAAGGCTGGCCAGGCTTCTCAGTGTTATGAGGATAAATGATGAACGCACACTGGAATGTGGCTTCAGTGTATGGGCAGACACCAGAAGCGTGCAGGCAGTATAGGCACAGCCTGGCTTCCCTAAAGCAAGGACAGAACCCCATCAGGTGGCAATGGGAACGAGCCTCTGGTATAATTGTGTGTATTAACTGGTGCGAGGACTGTTTACTTATAAATTGGGACTTTTTTTTCTTGCAATGGGAGTATCCTAGGATTACTCTGTATCAGCTATAATATGTTCATGTGGGTTTCTCTCTCTGGCCCCTCTTCCATTGTCGTAAATGACAGCTAACGATATTCAGATTACTGTTAAATTACAGACTGTAAAAAGGTGTTTTAATAGATTATTTGAAACATGTCAACCATGTATCTTTTTAACTTTATTTTTATTTATTCTTTGTGTCTTTCACATCATGCATCTCGATTCCATGCATTTCCCGTCCCTGCGTATCTGCTCTTGCAGCCCCCCCCCCAAGATAAAATTCAAGAGAAAAAAAAAAGAGAAGAAGAAAAGGAAAGAAAACCTCATGGAAGCTGTCCTGTGACACAATGAGTCACACAGCAAATCCTTTTGTCTATATCTTTACTTGCAAGTGTTCATTGCAAAGAGTCATTGGTCTGGTTCGAGGCCTCTGGTTTCTGCCACACTATCGAAGCTGGGCCCTCACTGGGCCTCTTCTTGGATATCCTGTTGTCGTCCTGTGTGGTGGAGATCCTGGAGCTTTGGGTCTGCAGGACCAGTCCCTTCATGTGCTCCAGCAGATCACAGATGGGGTGAATATTGGGGTGGACCAATTCATAACCCTGTCAACCATTTGTTTTAATCATTGAACTATGAATGACTTTTCAGCATCTACCAAACGTGGTATTTACAGTATTTGCCAAACTTAAGGTTTTGCAAACGCTGAAATTCTACCAATGTTTGTTGTTAAACCTCAAGTGATGAATGAAACCTTAAGAAAAATGCTGTTTTTACAGTGTGTCATGCTAGGGCAGTAGAGGCCCATGAAATGACTTAGTATATTCTAGACTACTGAAAGAAACCACGTCCAGGATTTTGGTGAAAGTTTTTGTGTTGTCTGAAAAGAAGAAAGAAGGCAGGAGACTGGAACAGTGACGAGAAGGGAAGGAAAGAGGAGTGGTCTAAAGAGTGTCTGGCTGTACCACAGGGTCGGAGACAGGAAAAGCCTGATCTGAGGGTGTTAGGAAGTTCTAGAATCAGGCCAGGGTATGGACTGTATTTGCTTTGTTTTCTCATACCTGCAAATAATGAATGTGAAAAGAAAGTGAAATGTGTTGGAAATTTGACCATTTTAGGTTAATTCTGGTTGGATTTCTTCATAAGATAGAAAAAAGCTGTCAATTCTTTACTGCAAAATCTTTCTCTAGAGATGGGGTCACGCCCTTTAAAGGGGAGGAAGACCGAACCTGTCCTTAGTTAGCCCAGGTTTACTCTGGTGACCAGTCCAAGTCATTGTCAACTGTGTGTGAAATGAGCTGCTGTGGAAAGGAAAACGGGAAAAGCATGTAAACTGATCTGTCAAATGACTTCTTTGTATAAGTGAATTATACAATTTAAAATAAAAAAGCCCACATATAAAAAAATGTGCCTGAAGTTGTCTCTCAGGCTTTTGTGTAAACATTCTAGGTGATCTTCCAGCCTTATTGTAAAATCTTCTCTCTAAAAATCAGAAGGCTTTAGGTTCTTTTCTCCAGTGAAATCTTATGCAGAAATAGGAAATAGGATTTTATTAATGTAGGCTGTTACCTGAGTTTCTTGAAATAAATGAGGTTCTTTTGGTAGAGTAAACATGTAAACTAACAGGCTGTAGTGTAACTCAGTGGCACAGTGCTGGCCTAAACCTGAGTTCAGCTGTCAGCTTTGCAGTGGTGGAGTGAGCTTGGGAAGGGAAAGGAGGCAGAGGAGGAGGAATTTAAAGTTGGATAAATAGATGATAAGAAAGCACATTTGTTTCCAAATTTGTAATGATTGTATGATATTGATAGCATCTGACACATTCGGAAAAGTAGTTGCAAATGGAGTAATTTTTTAAATAAAATCCCACATCTTTGTAATCTTGGGATACTGAATATAAGCAGATACAATATCCATAAAGTCTCACAACATGAGCTGCACAGGATGACACCAACACATATAGCAAAGTGGACAAGGGAAAGACCATGAGGCCTCAACTCTCTACGAAGAACTACAGGCAACTAAGAAATACTGAGAGTGGGAAAAATGATCCTCCCCAGGGAAGAGCACACTAATTGGTTACCTAATAGCAAATGGTCAGGCCTGAAAACACACATACAAGTAACATTGTTCAGGCTGAGTAGTTATATTTATGAATATATATGTTTATACATATACACATGTAGCAACAATTAATGAAAAAAGAGGCCATGAATTTGAAAGAGAGCAAGGAAAGCAATATAGGAGAGTTTTGAGAGAGAAAAGGGAAGGGAAAATGATGTAAATAATCTCAAAATATAAAACCCACAAAAATAAATAAAATATATAAATCTTAATTCTGAGACCTATGCAAAAAATATTTAATCAGTCAGGGATACCCATAGATCCATCATTTGATATCCACTGAACCCTTTCAGAGATATCCATAGATCCGTCAGTCATGATATCCACTGAACCTTAGCTTGTTCTATATACTATGATAATGTTAGAGAACAAAACAGACGCTTAAAATGAGAGCAAATAGAGACTATTAAAAATTAGCAAACAATAATAAGCATAGACAGGTAGAAACTAAGATAATGGTAAGTAATTATGAATTCATAAATTTTAACTTGGAGAATTTTTGAGCCTGTTGTCAGTTTATAACAGGAGACCTACTCATATGAGTGGTAAAAAAATATACTTCCTAATTATATTTCTATTGAGACATTAAAGGTGAGTACACACTGGAGGTGTGTACACTGGAGGTGTACTGAAGGAAGGCTGGAGGTGGCCCCAAAGGTGGGAAGGAGCATGATGTATTTAGGAAGCCAAGTCAGAGTGACTTTCTATCCATAGCACAGAGGGACTGGAGAGCTGCACAGAGATCCAATAGTACAGGGCATTTTCACTAATGCATCAAGGGTAATTGGTGAAGTATTAATTGATGTGCCTTTAATCCCATAAGTACATTAACCTTCAACCTTCCACTACTCGGGCTGCAAGCCAAAAGCTGTTTCCCCAAGAGACAGACAGTGTGCCACCAAGGAAGCCCAGAAGAGAAACTTCAAACACAGGGCTTTGAAGTGTAAACAGAGCAGGAAACAGCTAGAGAAACTTGGAAAGTATACTTGCAGTACACTTGGGGTGCAGAAGATTTGGGCCTGAGAGAGACCCATGGCTGTGGAAAGCAGCTATGTATTTTCCAGCCTGGCCAAAAATTGACACAAGAGCAGGCTGGCCAGGAGGGTGCTGGAGGTATAAATGCTGAGGGCAGCAAGCAGGTGGAGGAGAAGCCAGGGCCAGTATCCTGGAGTGGGGCTGGGGTCACCACCTGATTTTATATATAAGTGTTTGTGTACTATTGAAAAACAATGGAAAGTCACTTAAAAATTTTAAACAGAAAATTGACTCACTAATATCCTTCTGCTTGGATGTAAATAATAGTTTTAAGGAGATGGGACTGGTTTTGGGAAACTAATTGTAATAGGTTAGCCATGGTGGCACAAGCCTATAATACCATAATCCCAGTATTTAGGAGGCAGAGGGAGGAGAATCACAAGTTTTGGGTCAACCTGGGTTACATAGGGTGATTTCATCTCAAAGTGGAGAGAGAGAGAGATGGAGGGAGGAAAGGAGAGAACATGAAAATAAAAAAGTAAAGAAGAAAAGGATTGCAATAACAATAGTCTGTATCAGCTGGCAGCAGTGGCTATGAATGGAGACAGTTAGCAGATGTCTGCCTTGGTCTTCATGGGCTACCATAACAAAGTGCCGTAGACAGTGGCCTCAACAACATTAATTTAGTTTTCATTTTTATGTAGCCTGGAAGTACTAGACCAAAGTGTGGCAGAGAGCTCAATTCTTGGCTTTCAGAGAGCCATCATCTTGCTGTATCAAAGAGAGAGGGGGGGGGGAGAGTCAGAGACACACTCAAACACACACAGACAGACAGACAGACACACACACACACACACAACACACAGAGTAACACACACACACACACACACACAGAGAGAGAGAGAGAGAGAGAGAGAGAGAGAGAATCAGAGACACACAAGACAGACAGACAGACAGACACAGAGAGAGAGAGAGAGAGAGAGAGAGAGAGAGAGAGAGAGAGAGAGAGAGAGAGAGAGAGAGAGAGAGAGGAATTGGGATCACGGGAGGTAAAGAAGATTTTTGCTGCTGCTGTTTTTGTTTTGAGACAGGATCTTAGGTAGTCCAGGCTGGCCTCCAATTCACTATGTACCCACACTCCTGATCTTCTATCTCTACTTCCAAAGTGGTACCATACCTAGTTTAAGAAGAATTTTTTTGAGGGGGAAAAGTTCTCTAACATTGAATACATTTATTTTTAAGTATCTGTAAGATATCAAAACAGAAATACTGAGTGAGTGGTTGGTTATATGAGCTTGGAATTCAGAAAAATTCACCTAGGGTTCAGATATTGGTTTAGGACTCATTGGCCTAGAGACAGTGTCTTAGCAGTCCCTAAATGATGCTATAACAAAACAGCACAGACTGTTCAGTTTAGAATAAAAGGAAATGCATCCTCACTGTGTTAGAGGCTGCAAGCACAAGACCAGGGCATCATCAGGTCAGTGTCTGCTGAAAGCCAGTTTCCAGCCTTCTCACTGCAGCCCCGCATGGGAGAAGGCAGTGGAGTGCTCAGAGTCCTTTCAGAAAGACAGTACCATGAGTGCTCAGCCTCTACGACCTAGTCATCTTCTAAAGACCCATCTCAAATGCCATGTAGACTTTGGGACACAGAAACATTCATCTACAGTAGGTGCGAGTGGAGCATCTTTAGGGCAGTGGTTCTCCAGCTGAAATTGCAGGATTGCTTGAATGGCTTGTAAAAACAAATGGGCTTCACCCTCAGAATTCCAGATCCTACTATGCTTTCAGAGGCAGTTGTGAATATCTTAAGACTTATGAAATATACTAGTAAATTGCTTTGCAGAGAGTGCAAAGGAATTACATTTTTACCAGCTGGGTAAGAGAACACCCATCTTAATCTACGCCTTTGTACACTGAATATTATAATTGGTTATAAAAATTAGAAGCCAGGTGGTGATCTCATTTAAAAATACCATCTTTATGTCTTTTGAGTTTTTGGTTAAAAACTTTTAATTTTTTATATATCTACATTTTAACACACTTATTTTGGGAGCCCTTTGATATACCATTGCATTTCATGATAGACAAATTTGGGAAGCAATTCATACAGACATAATTCTCCTAATGTGTGTGAATGTCTGTGATTGGGGTGGTGATCCTCCCCTCACTGATACTATTTCAAGTTACAGAACACATACATGGGGAAGTGAAACCAAGACACTGTCCTAGTTGACTTCAGACTGTCCTGTGGCCTTTTACGGGAGCAGGGCCCCAGAAATAATTCTTCTAAATGTAGTACATACTTGACCAGTATTGGCCAACTGGACATGACCTAATGTTCTGCTGCAGTGGTTCCCATTGCCAGCCCAGTGCTTAGTCAGACAGCAGTGAGGCTGTGGCTGACAAAACCAGAGCCTGTCGGGAGCTCAGGTGTCTTGTCTCCATGGCTTTTTCAGTCAGAACTGAGCTGCTTTGCTGACAGTGTCTTTCAGTCTTAGAGGAAACCCTGCTTCAACATATGCTCCCGACACTCTGACCTGTCCTTAACCTGAGGCCCCCTTTGCTAATCTACCATCTCATCGGCCGTGGGCCTCTTTCATCATCCCCCTTTGACAGCTGACAGTTTCAAGGCCACAAAGCTCAGATGATTGATGTCTGGTTTGGTGGATGGTTTACATTTCTGAAACACTGAATCTAGACTGAGTTAATCATAGCTAGAGACATTTCCTAGCTCTCTGAAGTAAAAACTAGCCACAAGATTTTCCCAGTGAAATGCATAAAAAGATAATATGCTGCTATAGGAAAACCCAGTCTTTCCATAGCCAAAGGAAAGCAGAGTTCACAATATATTTTCTATTCAGATGTACATTTTGGGTCCTCTTGCAGCTTTTGGAGAAAGAGAAGAGCATGAGGAATGGACTTGAACTCTGAGCTCAGACAGACATGAAAGTCTGGAGCCACCGTCTTCTCTTCTCAGAGTGGGTTCCTTCATTCTGAAGTGGGCAATGTGTGCGTTACTGAGTCTTTGTGAGAACGAGGAAATGTGGTATACGTAGTGCAGGGGCTCCCATGTCAGTTTCCTTCCTCTTCTGACCAGCAAGAGCCATGTTATGAAAGAGATTTCATTAGAGGACTAGGACTCATACGGTAGGCTCCTAATTAATAAACAGCCTACAAGGATTTAGCCACAAGGCCTTCAGTAATTGTTTTTGGCTTTGGAGTTTCCTTGGCATAGTCTCATTTAGTTTATATGAAAATGAGTAGCCCTGAGTAACCAAATGTTCTTCAGTGGTAAGCACTCTGAAGACAAATTTGTAAAAAGGCATTTAGTGTTCCAGAATCAAGTAATTATATTTGAATGTTACACATGAAGACAGAGTGTCCCCATTAGTCCAACTGTCTTTTGTATGTCGTTATTAGTATGGTGACCTTGTTTCTTTCTATATTCAATGATGAAAGGAGGTGATGAGGTTGGAAGATGGGGATAACCTTACTTGAGGCTCCCTTGAAAGCCTCTGGTAGTTTTCAACTAGCTTTCCACCCTCCATCTCCTGAAGATTTTTTCACAATGACTGTAACACCATAAGCAGAACTTCCAAAAATTACAAATTGAATAGACACTGGCTGGAATTTAGATGCCATTGATGCAGAATGATGCAGATTCAACAACTCCACTTCTTTATCATCCATATACAGTTGCTAAAATAAGATCCTTAATATCTTTGGAGGAGACAGGTCAGCTTAGGCTCATTGCTGTTGACTCCAAAGAAAAATATTACTATAATTTATTTTTAATTTAATTTTTGGTTAGTTTAGATTATGTCCCCACCCAATTTCCAAATCTTTACAGTTCAAATTTGACATATATAATTGCTTGCATATATTTTCCTTTACAAACACTGAATAGAAGTAATATTAATCAGAGTTTATAAAATACAGAGTAAGTTAGAGGCCGGTTATTAAGTTTATAAAGGAGAATGCCTTCTTTAGTGAAACTTCTCTGATTTGGTGGAGCTGATGATAAGTCATGGAAGCCACAGGCTGGGAGCTTGGGAAGAGCTCTAACCTAGATTTCAAGGCCATTACCAACCAGTTTTGTCACCCTGGTAAATCTGATAATTCTTTAGTCTTTGGTTTCTTAATATTGGGTAGTTAAGCAAAATAATCCCATGGTTTCTTCTCTAAATTTTATTTATAGAGAATCATCTATTGTGTAAACCTTGACCTAAATTTCTATCTTGGAAATTCTGAATCTCTTGTGGAATTTTTAATGGAGTCAGAAATTTTCCAAAATGAGTTTCCATCATCTGTTCCTTCTACTGTTAAGTAATGCTGATAGTAGAATTTCAAATTTTCATTATAGCAACAGTAATTTATCATTAAATTTAAGAACACATGATGGAAAAGAAAGGTTTAAGCTTACAACATTCCTTATAGATCTCATAGGATGACTAACTTATCCAATAAGCTTTAAAAAGTCTTAAACTAACTCACTGTTATTCTTTATAACACATCTCTATAAGGCTTAAGCAATGGCTTTCCCATTTGACTCACACAACTTGATATTAGTGAGTACACTTCAGTTTACCCCCATTACAACTCATGACTTGAGTTCTGACTTTAAAATCATATTGTATTTCTTAGTATTCCCTTGCTATTTCTGACACATTGAATAAGGTTGCTATTAGTCAATCGTTGTTTTGAATATTTAGGATAACTCTTGCTATTTAGAAAAAAAATGAAATGAAAATGCTGTGTTCACTGGCTATAAAAGAGGCTAACATACTTGGTACTCAGCTTATTGTTTTAAAATTACCTTTGAGTGGAAAATTAAGAAAGCTAAAGGCTATTAATAATGGTATGACGTGGGCGTGTGAATACATGTAGTTGATTGTGGTAGCAGATAATGTGAAGCTGTTGTATTTCTAAAGAACCACATCCCTGGTTTTATTTTGACACCTTCTCAGCATATGGTTTCATGATTCGGAAAAAGATGTAGTGAATGCTGAAATCATCAAAACTATTTTCATTTCAGAGGGTGGAAAGATTTCAACTTATGGCCTAGAACTCAAATGTAACAATGAATATTGTTGTAATTTTAATTCCACACAGTGAAGGAGATTATACATTTTTATAAGCATTTATACTGCCCATGACCAGAAAGTCCCTCACTCTTCCCAGGCAGGAAGTTGCCAGGCATCACTTTCTGTGCTAAGTGTCTTCAGCTGCCTCCTGTTCTCTGAGTTTTCACCACTGGGGAGGTTGTCCTTGTCCCTTTTTCCCTGGGTGCGGCTGCTGCTTTCCTACTGGCCTGTATTGGTTCTCCATTCTGTCAACAAACTCACCATCTAAAACACATAAATCTGATTATGGCTCTCTGCTGCTAACACATCCTCCATGGATTCTCACTGCCTTCAGTGTGACGCAAAGGCTCCTTTACCATCTGGCACCAACCCTGCTCCCTTATCTGCCATCACCTTTTCCATCTCTCCACCTGAACCTTTCAGTTGTGTTGAACCCTTGTGGTTCCCTAAGCCTACCTCACTTACTTAGCACACACTTCCTTCACTCCACACCTCAATAATACAACACCTCATGCTTTCAATGGTTCTCCACTTCTTCATGTGAGAAACCTTTACTCACCATGTCAGACTCAGCTGCCACATCCTTTCATTTGTGCTATTCCTCAGTATGCTGTTGCTCTTCCAATGCATGCACATTGCATGCTCCCTTTGTCTCTAGAAGACATATAGTCCCAGCTCTGTAGTTTAATTGTCTTTCTCTAGAGTGAGAACTATGCCCTTCTCATCCTTTACCTCAAACTTGGCACATAGTAAGCATTCTGTAAATGTACAGCAAAACAGTCAATGCATGGAAGTCCAAAAAAAAGGGTGTTGAACATGGAATAACATTAAAGTGGGGATATAGTTTTGAAAATTGTTGCTTCAAATTGTTTCTAATGCTATTGAAATAGCTTTAACCTACAACAAAAAGTCAAAAACAGCACTACAAAACCAAAAATTACAGGAAAGATTCTTGTAGAGACTCACACAGGTTTCCTAGTAAGAACTTAATGAGAGTTCAAGAATCTGAGCTTGCTTTACCCAGCAGGGCTGCATAAGGGGATGATTTGACCATGGACGTGGTTACCAGGTGTTTGGAAGGGTCTACACTTGGCTGTGCAGTGTGCTTTGATCAAGCAAGGGGGAGGTCTTTTGCCCCACCTCTTGGCATTGTTATAGAAAGCCTTTTTGAATAAACAGAAAAGGCCATTGGTCCTCCTGAAGCTATCCTGTGTTTCTATCTTTCTTCTCATCAACTAGGTCTCTCTTTCTATACAATATTTTCTTATCCCTCTCTCCTCATAAGAACCCTTGAAAAGGTGGAAGCTGGCCTCCCATGGATGGTGCCAGAACAGAGACTTGGGTATAGAGGATAAGTAAGGGAGAGAAAGGAGCACCGTGGAAACAGCTGGACATGTCCAGTTATGAATTAAGGTTAAGGCAGTGGTATCCTAGTCTTTGGGAGTAAAACTGTAAATATAAAGTGGAATAGTTCAAATTAGGCTGCAGCAAGTATTGCTCTGTCTCTGTCTCTGTCTAGGTTTCTCTGTTTCTCTCTAAAGTTTTAAACAAGTTTTGGTGAAGGTTGAGAAATATAGGCTTTAGGGATATGGTGAAGGTTTAAAGTCACTTATGTATGATAAGAGTAGTTTTCCCCGAGTACAGACGGGACCTGGGACACACAAAGCAGCATCCAGGACCTAGCAGCCACTGCAAACTTAGCGGTCTGAGTGGCTTCAGAAGCTTCAGAAAGCAGCAGCAGCAGCAGAGCATGAGCAGCTGCCCAGCCAGGTGTCAGTGGCTGAGACCCATGAAGCATCATATCTTCCCAGGCAGCAAATGCCAAGAGACAGCATGAGCAGTGAGGGTCTGCAAGCTTTCTGCCTAGAAGAAGCTGAGGTGAAGAGCCAAGCAGAGATGCCATGACAAGGGAGAAGCAAATGGCAGACAGTGTCAGTTTCTTGGAGTGCAGCAGAGAGAGCAGCCCCTGGCGGCGACTGCCCAGCAGAGACACTGAGGGAGAGGCAGCAGCCAGATGGGCAGTTGAGACATGTTCCTGCATGGAATGGCAGTGAGAACTGCTAAGTGAGGCAGAGCTGAGTTTCAGGCTCAATGGCGGAGACATGCTGGAAGCCAGGAGCAGCCTGAGCTCCCAGTGAGCCAGAGCCATGGAGGAGCCTGAGATGGTGTTTGGCCAGCAAATGAGGCAGGACACAGGGTACTTGAAGACCACTGGTGGAGCAGGTAATGGGACCCTTGGAAGCCACAGCTCATAGCGGCTAGGTTTCCTCCTGGATCTGGAAGGGCTGCTTGTGAACTGTAGCTCATAGCAGTGGGGCAGCATTCAGCTGTACAGCATGAGGCACAAGAGAGCCCTCAGGGCCTCAGGATGCTGGGATCTCTAGGCAGGCAGGCCCAGAGATGGGAGACACAGACAGACTGGGATGGTTAAAAAAAAAAAAAAAAGCTGTGCAGCTTGTTTGCTGGCAGTTCAGGCCAGCTCTACAAAGAGGTCTTCCCAGCCAGCCAACAGCTTTTGTCCTGGAGCAGTTTTCACCTAGGGGAAAGCTAACTGAAAGTGCCTCTGTGGCTGGGAGTGAGGCTTCAGAGACACTTGTTTGATCTGAGTTGAGTTGCTGAATTCAGGAGAGTTGCAACAAATTTGGTTATGGGACTCCTCATATTTGGAACTGTTTGCCTAAGAGTTATTATGACTTGGACTGCTATACAAAGACTTCAGGGTGGCTAATGAGCCAGGCCCTGATCTTGGGCTGTCAGTTGAACTTTGGGACTGGTATTAGAACTGGCTTTGCAAACCTCAGAAATGGGACAATTTTGATTTCACCTATATACTCTATCAACTGTGATGAGTTATGAACTGTTTTGTGTATGCATATATACTTTATTAACTGTGTTGACTTACGAACTTTGTGTAGAAATGGAACTGTTTATGGAACTGTTCTATAGGAATGGGTGGGACTGGTTTGGGGTAAAAGTGGAGAAGTTTGTTTTTTCTACTCAGGCTCAAGATGCAGCTTAAAAAATTATAAGAAAAGGGGGAGTTAATAATACCTCAGTCTCTTTAATTAAAAAAATTTCTTGTTCTCTGTATGGATAATGGCAACCTGTGTTAATGTACCTTATGCAAAAAGTTCTATTAAGAAATTGCTTTTGGATGTTTGCTAAAGTTTGTAAAGTGTAAATAGTCCTATTGAGAGATTGCTTTTGAATGTAAGTTTGTAAGAATTGTAGATATGTATAGTATTCATGTTAGAATTATATTAACCTGTTGATATTGATGAACCATGGTTTGGTGATGCTAAGGGAGTCTTTTGGTTTGATGCGTTTGCATCAGGAGTTCACTGATTTATTTGATGTGGTTACTTCAAGAGTTTATTGATTTAAAAAAGGTCTTGGTACAACTGAGGCTGCTATAGACATCTTAGACCTATTCAAAAGGGACATTCCATCTTGGTCATCCTCTACTCCTTTACTAGGGGGTGTGGTAGCCATAGGAATTGCTGTGGTTGTTCCAGCTCCTTTTAAGCTCTTAGTGGGGACCTGATTTAGAGCTGTATAGAGTTAAGCTTTGTACTTTCCCCTGCCAGAGGCTGGTAGTTAGAGATGGGTAAGTCCTTCTTGCTGGCTGCCAACCTAAGACAGAGTACACCTGATGGAAAGTGTATCTCCTTGGCGGGTAAGACTGATTAGCAAAGAAGAAGATGACCTAAGACAGACATAGTATATCTGAGGGGTCTGAAGAGCCCTTTAACATATTAAGAAGGGGGAGTTGTAGAGACCCACAGAAGTTTCCTAGTGAGAACTTACTCAGGGTCTGAGAATCTGAGCTTGCTTTACCCAGCAGGGATTCGTAAGGGGATGATTTGACCACCAGCATGGTTACCAAGTGCTTGGAAGGGTCTATAATTAGCTGTGTGGTGTGCTTTGATCTAGCAAGGGGGAGGTCATTTGTATTGCCCCTTGACATTGTTATAAAAAGCCCTTTTGAATAAACAGAAAAGGCCATTGGATATTGACCCAGGTCCTCCTGAAGCTATGCTGTGTTTCTATCTTTCTTCTCATCAACTAGGTCTCTCTTTTTTCTTATCCCTCTCTCCTCCTCATAAGAACCCTTGAAAAGGTGGGAGCTGGCCTCCTACAGATTCTTTTCCACATGACTAAAATGACCACATTAAAACAACACTTATTCCCAACACATCTTAATTTTACATGAATAGAAGAAGGAGAATTTTTTTGAACTCATGATTTCTCCTTTCAGGTTGCGGATGTCACTGGTATAGCAAAACCTTGGAAAACTTCTCAGCCACATTCAAAACAGTGAAAAATACTGTTCCTATCTCTCCACCAATTTCTGTGAGACTTTTAGAATTTTTACTTTTCATGATTTGTTTTCTGGAAAAATGCAACTCCCCAGTAGCTTGGCTTTCAGAGGACAAATAGCCACCAACTCAGGATGAAATTCCATAACAACAGATATCCTTCTATGAGCTTGAGGTCTATGTAAGCCCCACTAGTAAGGATAAAGAACATAGAAATTTAATTTGGGTCAGCTGGTGCTTCTTCCCCTTCTAAGTCTAAAAGTTGGTCTAGTTCCTGAGTGTTGAGAGGGAGAGGGAAGGGGTGCTTGCTTCTTGCTTCCATCATATCCTTAGCTATCTCTAAAGGCAGTGGTTATCAACCTTCCTAATGCTGCCACACTTTAATACAGTTCCTCATGTTGTGCTGACCCCCAGCCACAAAATTATTTCATTGCTACTTCATAACTCTGATTTTGCTACTGTTATGAATCATGATGTAAAAATCTGATATGCAGGATATCTGATATGTGACTCCTGTGAAAAGGTTGATGCCCAAAAAGGTCAACCCACAAGTTGAGAACCACTGTTGTAAGGGTTTGCTTGTTTTTTTCCAATGCAGAGATGAACAAATGATATGATACAACTGCAAGTCATTCAGGTGACAGTCATCTGAAAGTGGTTATTATAGACAGCTGAAACTCTGAAACCAAAGTGATAAGGTAGTGCTCTCTACCAGAATCAAGTGATGGATTTCATTATTTCAGTTTTAAAGCTGTCCTCTAGGATGTTCAGAACAGTTTCAACTAAGTTAGAAATGTCATATACTGTGTATAATGGATTCTAAATAAATAAAAATATGGTGTAGGGCTCAGTGTACATAGCATTATATTAATAAGTGAAGTTAGAAAGATTTCTAGGAAACTGTGACTGTCAAGCAAACCTAATGGTTGTAAACATCAAGGAAAATAATAATGGCTTTGATCTGCACAAAGAAAAGGAAAGAAAGAACTAAAAAGAAAGTTAAAATAAAAAAGAAATGCCTCCATACCCACACATGCACATTGTAGATGTAACCATCTTGTTAAATAAGAAACATAGAGCCAATGCAGAGATGAAAGCCCAAGAGGTCAGAGTAATAGCTAAGAGCTAAAAACCTTACCCTTCACTGCCGCTGCTGTCCTCCTCAGCAAGAGACCTACTTCCTCTGTGTTTGTCCTTTTTATTGACTTTCTCTTCTGCCTCCTCATTGGTTGTAAACCCAACCACAT
This sequence comes from Peromyscus eremicus, assembly GCF_949786415.1. NCBI lineage: Eukaryota > Metazoa > Chordata > Mammalia > Rodentia > Cricetidae > Peromyscus > Peromyscus eremicus. The sequence goes on along the minus strand of NC_081418.1, from coordinate 3,027,710 downwards.
GACCTCCTCATCACTGCCTGTCTGTACAGACCTCCAGGTCTTCTATGGTTGGTATTGAGATTAAAGGCGTGTGTCTCCATGCTGGCTGTATCCTTGAACACACAGAGATCCACCTAGCTCTGCCTCCCGAGAGCTGGGATTAAAGGTGTGCACCACCACCACCCAGTTTCTGCGATGGCTTGCTATTAGCTCTGACCCCCAGGCAACTTTATTTATTAACATACGAATAAAATCACATTTCAGTACAAATAAAATATCATCATAGCACATATTTGAATGAAATAAGGAAAAAAGGAAAAAAAACTTTTGAGATATTAGCAATTGATTATTTCAGGGCAGTAAGATCATTGGTGGACTTTATAACTTTGTTTCATTTTATTAATTCCCTAAGTTTTCTATATTGCACATGCATGATTTTTAGAATAAAATCAATCTGTAACTTTCTGCTTTTAGAGATGCTGTTACTGAGCCAGCGGGGGCTATGTATAGTCATGTTAAGTGTGAAGGCCATGTGAGGGCAGGTAACTCCTGTGAAGATGGGTGTGGGGCAGGCACTGTGGCAGTGTAGGTGGGCCATGGGGAAAGGGTATACTGTGTCTTCAGGGACAGCTGTGACTCATTGACAGCTGACTGTTGCAATGTCAGATTTTCACCAGAAGCAAGATATCTAATTGCTATTTGAAAATTATAATGTTATAAATGAATTATTATTTTTTAAATCATCAACACTGTTTCTGCTAAATCAAAAGTATCTGCAGGCCACATGTAACTCCAGGAAGTGCGTTTAAACTTTTGTTTAGATGTTTTCGTTTATAATTCGATAATTTGGTTTACAGTGCTGCTGTATTGATAATGGGAAATGAATAAACATACAACGACATTTGTGTACCACACAGAGAGAAGCTTCTCCTTGCCTACCAGTATCTAAACTCTGGCCTTCTAATGTCTAGGTCTTAGCCCTTGTCCTCCAAAGAGCTAAAGTGCTGCTGAGCTAAAAACTTAACTATCTCAGATATCCCTGCAATCCCACAGTCTACTCTGCATTAGAAAGCAGGGTGTAGGCTGGAGGTGTGCTTAGCGGTGGAAACCTGCCTAGCACATGGGAGGCCCTGGATTTAGTACTAGCTTGAAGGAGTATTGGTAGAATGGGAAGAGTAGTGTGTGGAGAAGTTCCCAGAGGAAAGCAAGGAGGGAGCTGGCTGGGCTAGAGGACCTGAGACCTGATCAGCTGATGTAAGTTCTTTGAACACTATGAGTGTGAAGGTCTTTGTATCCTTGAGGCTTGGCACAGGCCCTGACTTAGAAAAATGCCAAGAAATGTTTGTTGAATGATTAGAATGCAGTCTAGAGTTCTGACTCTGGCCTCAAGTTCCTACCACTTTCTGAGAATGAAGGTGGGTTTTCCTTTCCTATTTACCATACTCCTTCCCTCTCTGACCTTCCACTCCAGGCACTGAAGAATTTCCCAACTCTGAGGGCCACACTGTCTTCTTCCTATAACCTTCAACTCTTCTGCCTGCCTCCCTCTCTCCCTTCCTCCCTTCTTCTCCCCCTCTCCTTCTGCCCTGCACCCCCTCCCCTTCATTTCTTTCTCATTTGGGAAATGCTTATTAGTTAACTGAGAGCACCCCAAGATCTCCAGGGCGTCTGAAAGCCTAGAAGAGTTTGCCAAAGTCTTGGATTTCCGCATTCCTCTTAAGTCTTATCTGTCTTAGCCCCTTGCAGTGTCTGCCCTCTGTATTTCAGCTTCCCTTGCATAATTCCCTCCCAACCACCAGTGTTGGGAAACTCTCCACATTGGCAGTTAGGAAACACCAGCTTTTAGCAGCCATTGCCCCTGGGGTGGAAGAAGCTCTTAACAAATAGGCAATTTATTCTACTAGTGTGAACGGTAAGAAGTAGGTGATTATAACAACTGAGTAGCAAGCCATTTAGCAACAAACTTAAAGGAGGGGCTTTGAGTAGTCAGTTGGTGACTCATTAAAATATAATTTTTAGTTGTGCATTACCATGTGATTTTAGACATATAGCTCTAGAGGTGTTCAAATAATTGCAGACCATTACTACAATAAAACTCCTGTTCAACCTTCTTATTTACATGGATAAGTTCTTTTCAGAACTTGCATTTAAAAAAGAGTAAAATGGATGTCTAATTATAATAATAATTAATATTAACTGTCAGATACATGAATTAATCAAAATAGGCTTCACTATCATGTACCTGCACATGCATGTGCATGCATCATAAACACACACCTGGCGGGGGCCACTATTGAAGCTACAACACATGTTGAAGGACAACTTGTGGGAGTCTGTTCTCACCTTTCATAGTGTGGGTGCCTGGACTCAAACTCAGGTTGTCAGACTTGGTAGCAGGTACCTTTGTCTGCTGAGCCATCTCACTGGCTGGACTTTAAATATTTTTAAGAATATATGATGGTAAGTATAAGCCCTGCATGGTATTTGCAATCTTTTGGTTATGTCTGAGCAATCTAGTAGTTTAACTTAAAACATGTCAGTAGGTATCCTGTGCCCCGAATCCCATGCCTTGCCATTAATTAAGTTTCTGGTGAGGGCTGGAGAAGTGGCTCAGAGGTTAAGAGTGTGTACTACTCTTTCAGAAGAACAGAGTTCAATTCCCAGAATCTATGTCAGGTGACTCACAACTGCCTGTAACTCCTGCACCAGGAGATCTGATGCCTTTAGCTTCCTTGGGCAAATAAGTTCATGTGCACATGCCCATACAAAGATGTGCACCCCCACATACAATTAAACAATTCAAAAATAAATCTTAAAAAAAAGATGAAAATCTGAAAGTGTGAGAGAATATAAATTTTTTAAGTTGATTTTAGGAGCTATGAAAGTAAAACCTGAAGACATCTCACTCAGCAGCTAGGCTCAGACCTCAGGACCACGTGGGACCTTGTTTGTATTGTCTGCGGTAAGATAACCTCCATCTTCAGGCTTGTCTGAATCTGCTTTATCGGTTTCCTCTTTGGTAAGCAGATACCAAGGAATGCTACATGGGAATCTCCATCATTGGTCACTACTCAGTAACAAAAAAGGAAGCATCTAAAATATTTAGCTTTAAATAACTTCTAAGTGTAGATGACTCGAAAGCCTAGAACTCTAGCCCAGGCCTCTTCTGAGCTTCAGATTTCTATTCCAAGCACACGTGACAGGTCCACCTGGGATGCGCCTTAGACTCTGCCCGTATTGCAGTTCTGAAGCAGTTACCTTCCCCAGCCCCCATAGGCTTCCTTCTCAGCAACTGCCTCGTTCTCAGAGTCAGGCATCTGCCACGCTGCTCCTGAGTAGATAGATGGTCCTGCTGCTACTCCTGGGTTTCCTCAGAGTGGGCAGGAGACCTCTTGGGTACCTTGGGACAGGGCAGGAGAAACAGAAAAGGGAAAAGGAGATTGACATCTATTGCTGGATTCAAGCAGGGAATTCCTTTCCCTCAGCGCTTTAGCTTCCGATGGAGCTCTTCAGCCTTGTCCTGTTCTGGCTTCCGGTTTCAGGTGGCCTTGAGCCCATGCTGGCAACGGTGGAGGGAAAGAAAATGGGAAACTCCCTCCTTCTTGAGCATGATTTCAATTCTGATCTTCTTTCTTAGTACACTTATTGCCATTTCATTTGTGTTTTATTTATTTACTTTTTAAGATTTATTTATTTTAGTCTACGTGTATGAGTGCTTGGCCTGCATGGATGTCTATGCACTACTTGAGTGACTGGGACCTGCCGGGGTTGGAAGAGGTGACAGGTCCTCTGGAACAGGATTTGCAGGTGGTTGTGAACCACCATGTAGGTGCTGGGAATTGAACCTGTGTTCTCTTCAAGAGCAGTCAAGTGCTCATGAGTGCTGAGCCACTTTTCCAGTCCCTTATTTTTATTTTTTAAAATATTGTCATTTTGATTCTGGGAACTGTGTGTGTGTGTGTGTGTGTGTGTGTGTGTGTGTGTGTGTGTGTATGTGTGTGTGTGTGTGTGTGTGTGAGAGAGAGAGAGAGAGAGAGAGAGAGAGAGAGAGAGAGAGAGAATGTCTTACTATGTACAGCTGGCTGGCTCAGAGTCTACTTTGTAGCCCAGGCTACCCTCAGTAGTCCTCCTGCCTCAACCTTCCAAGTGCTGGAATTCAAAGCACGCACTACCATGCTTGGAATTAGAATTAATCTCTATATGACTAGATTTCTCTTTAGAAAGATGGTAGTGATTTATATTTCTAAAATATATGAAAACATCTGTTTCGTCACACCCTTACCAGTCATTCTCACTTTTAATATTAATTAATTTGGTAGATGAGAGATGACACTTTTTTGTTTTAAACATGCATTTCTTTAATTACTAGTAAAGTGGGATGTTTTCCTTGGTCCCTGGCGTCTGCGTTTCCTCGTTTGTGATTGGCCTGCTCTCACCCACTTTTTGTGTGTGTATGCGCTCCATTTTAAACATTTGACGTTTCATGTCAATTACGAAAATCAGCCATGGAAATTAATTGAATTATAATAAAACTTTATTTTTCAGTTTTGAGATGATTTCATTGCACTATTCGAGGTTTACCTAGGGAGCTTTGACAAAATCATGTTAATAACTGAGATGTGGAGAGACACCAAAGCCTGAATTAAGATAATGGCCCAAGATTCCTTTTTCCAACTTATTTTATTTTTTAAATGTGTGCACAGGAGCCCGAGGAGGTTAGAAGTGTGGATCCCCTGGAAAAGGAGTTATCGATGGTTGTGACCTTCCATGTGGGTCCTCTGAAACAGCAGGAAGGTCCTTAGCCGCTGAGCCTCTCTAGCCCCACTTCCATCTTTTAGCCAAGCTTTGAAAGTGCTCTTCTTTCTGCCCTGCCTGCCCTCTGTGGAGCTGCCTCAAGAGCAGGTCAGTCCACTGCTCAAACAAGCTGCGCAGGGCAGCAGAGACCACCGCGGGCAGCAGGAATAGGGCCACTGGCTGACAGAACAGCTTCCCAGGCTGGTTGTTTTCCGTGGGTGCTTTTCTCCTGGTGGTCTTGCTGAACAGAACGCAGGTTGGAACGGTGTGAACAGCAGCTGAGGAGGACCTGAGGACTCTGGTGGAGCGCGGGCTAGCAGGCATCCTCCAAGCCCCTCAGCTCTGCAGGCTCGCTCACCTGTGACCGCCAGGGCCTGAGTGGGTCTGTAGTGAGGCTCCGGAGGTAAAGCCGGTGACAGCGCTTTGTAAACACTGAAGCACCGCAGGGCACCCGGTGGTGCCCACAGCTCTGCTAGATCAACATTTAACTTCACTTAGTTGTCTGCGTGTTTTAAAACAGAAAATAATCAGTTTATCCTTTTAATCTTTAGCAAATAATGGGAGCCTTTGGTCTCTGATCCGTAAGAAAAGCAAATTATACGTCCTGATGTGACTCAGACCTGTGCACAGCTCTCTAGATTCACTTTTATTTTTGTTTTAATTATAGCACAGGCAGAGGGGAAGGTTTAAAATTACACCTTTCAGAACCAGCCATTATTTAGTGACTCTGCATTTCAAAAATATTGCTCATGTCTTTAAAAAAAATTACCAGGTTCTATTATTATTGCCTTGGCCTAAATATAAATTTATGAACAAAGTGGTGATAACTGGCTTTTAGAGTTTTATTTTTAAATATTTTCATGAAGCTGTAATAATTTAGAAAATGTAAGTATGCAAACATTTTAAATGTTCAAATTGATTATTCCTTTAATTTTGTGTGCCTAAAGACACATGTAAAAATACATAGAATTGTGTATCTAGAGGTACAAGTTCTCCACTTCTTTTTTCGTACACATACAATCTTTCATCTCTCCCTTCCACCTCACTAGAAGAAAGGCAGACACTGCGGGCGGCTTTCTGTTAGGATGTAAAACGGTTCGGGGCTTGGTCCAAGCGGTCCTCATTCGTTACCAGGTAGTTGCAATAGCCCCGTCTGACTTCCCTTTTTAGTGTATTCTTTTTCTTTTTGTTTGAGACCAGGTCTCACAATGTAGCCCTGGCTGGTACTCACTCACTCTGTAGACCAGGCTGGCCTCAAACTCACAGAAACCTGCGTACCTCTGCCTCTCAGTGCTGGGATTAAGGGCGTATGTCACCCTACCCCACCTGAGAATGCTCTTAACAACAGCACTCACAACATTGAAATCCAAGCTAGGAAATGTCACCTAAGTGCTCAGAATCCTCAGAGGGCCTTTCCTTCTCAGCTGCCTCTTCCTCTAAACCTCAGCACCTTAGTGGCCTCACCGACCTCGGTCACGCAGGACCCCACAGCCGCAGGGTCTGGTCGTGGGCTGATGCTCTTTCCCCACCTGTCTGCACAAGCGGCTTTCTCTTTTCTTTTGATCTGACCTCCTCAGTGGGGTCTTCCCAGTGCTTCTTTTAAAGCACACCAGTCCTTACATCTCCTTAATGATATTCGCCGCCATCTAACTAACACACAGCATGCTTCCTGATAATCTGTCTCCCCTTTAGAATGTGGGCCATAGTTCCCATGGGGGCAAGAGCTTTTGATTGCTCCATCCTCAACACCCAAGAGAGTGCTTGTCTCAGTAAGTGCTAAGTAAATGTTTACTGAATGACTGAATGAAACAAAGATAAACTGTGACCTTGTTTGATTTGAAACATTACACAAATAGCAAATTTTTCATTAAAACTTTACCAAAAAAGTCAGAAACTTTTGAATTGTTGGATGATAAGACCTGTTATTTTAATGTAAAATTAATGTCCTCTTCTTCTATTCTCCTTCCTCAAATGTTTGGCCCGCTGACTGACTTTCTGTTTCTCTTTCTCCTTTGTCTCCACATGTGTTACCAAGACACCTTGCTTCAGTTTCTTGTCTTGGTTCATATATTCTCTGTGAGTGACCTCTTCCACTTCTATGGCTCCCATCGTCCCTTAGCCTTGGCTTTCCCTCCACCTGTACCGCCGGTGTTGATGCCGAGCCATGATTCAAGCTCTTAAAACTCACATTTAAAAATGGATTTATCTTTTTCCGCTTAAAACTGGATCTATTCTGCTAATGATCTTGCCTCTTCCAAATCTGGAAACATTTTGAGGCTCATAGTCATAAAATGTTACATAATCTGTTTTCACACTGTCAGGTCTGCAGCTTATCTGTCTGGAGAAGGCCTCCTTCCCTTGCTTTATGTGAGACTACTTCAGCACACTCTGAATCAGCTGTCGGCACATGGCCCACCGGCCACACTCTGGGCTAACAGTGGTCTTCTGAAGCTAGCTTTCCCTCCCTGTTTCATGGCTGAAGACTCGATTGTCTTTCAGAAATAGAGACCCGATATGGGAGACACTTGTGTAGCTTGGTCTGTTTGAGGGGCCCCTGGCAGTGGGATCAGGATTTATCCCTGGTGCATGAGCTGGCTTTTGGATCCCATTACCTATGGTGGGATGTCTTGGTGCAGGGGGGAGGGGCTTGGTCCTGCCTCAACTGAATGTACCAGGCTTCGCTGACTCTCCACGGGAGGTCTTACCCTTTTGGAGGAGGGAGTAGGGGGTGGGCTGGGGGAGGATAGTTGGGGGAGCGGGAGGAGGGATGAGAGGGGATCTGTGATTGGTACGTAAAAGGAATTAAAAAATTTCTTTAAAAAAAGAAAAAGCTTTTTCTAGGTCATAGAAAATTCAGCTAGCTAGTCACAGACAGAAATTAAAAAGTTCAAATCAGTGCTGCTTTGATGGGTAAATGTGTTTACCATGACATGAGTTCAATTCCCAGAACCCACTGTGGCAGAGGTGAGCCCCCACACACAAGCACACATCATATATACATGTGCACACATATATACAATAATAAATAAAAATTCAAATCAGCCATGTGATCAATTCATAATTGATCATTAACATTTTGATGTATAGCTTTTTAGTTTTCTTTCTTTGAATATGAATGTCTGTTCAAGTTATAGTTATATTTTTAAAGCATAAAGGGATCATTTCTGTCTTTTCTGTTGTTGTTGCCCAGTGTGTATTATCTGCTCCCTGAGTTTGTTAGACTTCTGTACCTTTTCACTATGTGATGCTGTTTTTACGTGACTGCTCTTATGAGGGGGACTAAGCATTTGGTGCAGCCAAGCAGATGCATCCTCTCTGGACTTTGATTCCAGAGCTGTTGACTCAGAGCAGCAGGGATGATGCAGAGTTCACTGTGGCCAGGGCACAGAAGCTATGGCAGCTGCATCCGGTTCCTGTCGAGGAAGAGACAGCTGTTCTGGGCCAGTATGCAATGTCCTGCATCCAAGGACTTTGCAGTGAGAGCCATGGGGTCAGTCCTTGGCAGCTGGGGTGATGACTTCATGAGAGTAGCCCGGTGGAATGCTTGGGTGTGGCTCTTGCCTGGACGATTCTCCTTCCCACCTTTGCTTCTTGAATTAGCTTAAAAATTGACTTAATTTATTGGCCACAAAACTAAGCTGTCAACAATAGCTAGCTTTTGATGGTGATTTCTGTGTGGCAGGTGCTTGTTTGGATACCTTGTGTATATTAACTTGTCATTTTTACAACAACCCTATGACATAGAGATGGGGATTAGCCCCATTTTATGGATGATGAAACTGAGCTACAGGAAAACTAGGTTACCCATCTGAGGCTACACAGTTGTCAGTGGTGGCTCTGAAGCTCTGGCCTAGTTCTTAGGATCCTTGATTGATTCACACCCTGTTTTATAACTTGATTTTTTTAATGTAACAAAATTTAATGAGCATTTTGTGTTGTTAAATATTCAGTTAAGTTGTATAGTGTTCAAAGGATGATTCATGATTTATTCAACCAACTCCCTCATGTTAAACATTAAGGATATCCTAATGGATAAATTTTCTATTTTAATTTTTAGGTTGCCATACAAAGTCATGGATGCTTTCATCATGTCATTTCACACATGTGTCATTATGCTTTGTTCTCATTTGATCTCTTTAATACTATGTCATAACATCCATGACTTATTTCCTCGAAATAAAGTCCCAGAGGTGGAATGCTTGGCCAAAGGGAAATTTAATTACCTTTTAGAAAGATAATTCTGTTTTTTATAAACAGCAGCATCTATGAGCATCCTGTCTCACTGAGTTATTGACACTGAACATTTAAGTGGGTTTTGTGTGTGTCGTGGAAAATGATAGATTTTCCCCTTTTAAATTTGAAATTCTTTAAACACTTAAAAGTACAATTTTAGGGGCCGAGAGATAGCTTACTTGGTTAAGTGATGGAAATGGGAATCTGGTCCCTAGAACAATGTCAAAGCCAGTTCTGCTGGTGTGTGCTTCTATCCCAGCCCTGGGGCATGGGAGAGGAGCCTCCCTGCAGCTGCTGGCCAGCTTGTCTCAGTAACAGACTCTGCTTCAAAAACCCGAGTGGATGACTTAGAATGACACCCAAGACAGACTTCTGGCCATAGACAGGCACACACGTAAGTGTGCACACTTAATCACACATGTGCACTCTCCCACATGAGCACATGCACACACACAAATTTTGGGCACTCATTCTGTCATTTTGTAAATTGTTTTCTTCATCATCTACAAGATAAAGTTGAGACTACTTCAAGACTCTTTTTGTTTTTGTGTTTTTGAGACAGGGTTTCTCTGTGTAGCCCTGGCTGTCCTGGAACTCTCTTTGTAGACCAGGCTGGCCTCAGATTTACAGAGATCCACCTGCCTCTGCCTCCTGAGTGCTGGGATTAAAGGCGTGCGCCACCATGCCTGACACTTCAAGACTGTTGACTTTGTTTCTCAGTAACTCTACAAGTAGTAAATAAACATTCACCCTACACACTTAGAGGGATGATTTTGTGTGAGATTGAATCACATGAATACGCTACTTTTGTAGGCCAGAAAGTAGTGGATTATTGACCATTTTATGTGGTGAAACTGGAGAAATCTTCATAACTTTTGTTCTGACACTGTCATGCTTTTACAAATGCATTACCCCCTGTGCTAGGTGACATTTGGCAAGTTGTTTACGAGGGCAGAGCTTATGGGTCCAGGACTGGCTCCTCAGTTTCCTTGCTCCCCACCCCCCACTACCCCCAGGTCTTCCTCTCACTCTTTTGCATTTCGTTCTCACAGATGTAAGATGGTCTAAGGGTATTGTCGCTGGATAACTTCAGCACTTGCTCAGCCGAGGGCAAGCTCCTGGTTTCTCATTACCAGAAGATGAACATATGTGTGTCAAATTGAAACTCTAGTGACTTCTAGGCATAGGAATCACCATTTAGAGAGGCTGGTTGCCCAGTGAACGCTTGGGATTCACTTGTTTCTGATTCCCCGGCACTGGGCTTCCAGAAATGCATACTGAGCCCAGCTTCTATGTGAGAGCAGAGCTTCTGAACACAAGTCTGCACAAACAATTCTACTCATTGAGCTAGCTCCCCAACCCTAATTATAGAACTTTTAAAGATGGAAGAGAATCCCAAGGGTTTCAGAATGTGCTTTTGGTGACAAAATGCTAGATACGTGTCTGTGTGTGGTCAGGGGAGGTGCTAGGGAGGTGGCTCAATAGTGGATAAATTGATTGCTGTGTAACCATGATGATGAGTTCAGATTCTCAGCACCCACACAAAAAACTAGGCACATTGCACATCCTCAGCCCCAGCACTAGGGGTGGGTAGGCATGCGTGAGGAGGCAGGAGGGTCCTTGGGGCTTTCTGGCTAACTAATCTAGGTGGATTAATGAGCCCTAGGTTAAGTGGAAACTGTCTTAATAAAAAAGGTGGAGAGCAATGGAGGAAGACCTGTGGCATTGACCTCTGACCTCTACATGCACACCCACAGGCACGGATGCCTGCACCTGCATACACATGTGTGTACACACCATGCTTTCCCATGCATGCAACACACACACACACACACACACACACACACACACACACACACACAGAGGCACACACATACATTCACAGGTGCACACACACAGGTTTACACACACACACAGGCACACAAACAGGCATACACACACAGGTCTATACACACACACACACACACACACACACACACACACACACACACACATGTTCTAGTTTCATACTCTGACCAAAATCAACATAAGGGAGGAAGGGTTCATTTGACTTACAATTCCAGATCATAGTCCATTGTTATGGTAGGAACTTGAAGTATCTATCCCATGCACAGTCAAGAGCAGAGAGAAATGGATGTACCATATTGTCTTCGTGCTGTATCTAGCTTTCTCCTACCATATGGTTCAAGACCCCCGCCTAGGGGATGATGCAGCCCATAGTGGGCTGGTCTTCAGCAATTAAGACACCCCCCCCACCCCCCCACCCCCCACCCCCACCCCACCCCAGCCCCGCCGACAGGACAACCTGATCTAGATAATTCCTTAATTGAGACTTCCAAGTGAGTCTAGGTTGTGTCAAGCTAAAACTCACCAGCACACATACTTTTGAAAAAGTGCCAGGTGGGAATAGAGGAAACAAGAAAGTTGTTTGAGCTTAGAATTGTCTTGTAAATTAATATGAGTAATGTCTCGAAGCTGGCTCATCTTCTTTATCTACATGTTCTGTCCTAACCATTCCTGGAATGAGTTCAGATAGATAGTGATATATTGTACATTATGAACAAACCCAGAAAATATGAAAGTATGGGGCTGAAAGAAAGCTCAGCCAATTAAAAGCACATACTGCTCTTGCAGAGGACCGGAATTTGGTTCCTACCACTCATGGCAAGTAGCGTAGACCTGCTTGTAACTCCAGCTCAATTTGATGCCTCTGGCCTCGAAGGGTACCTGCATTAATGTGCATATAACCACACATAGACACACACATATACACATAATTGAAAATAAAATCTTTAAAAACTTCTGGTAAGTAGAAGAAATTTGTCACTAAGAATCATATTGTATGATTCTATTATATGAAATGCTCTAATTCTACAGACAGAAAATAAATGAATAATTGCCTAAAATGGCTGTTTTGGGATATTTGGTCATACTGTGAACCCTGAGATTGTGTTGTTTGCTGGAAAAACCTGCTTCTAGCTGTGGTGTGGCTCAGCCTTGGCACACATCTTTAATCCAGGAACTTTCTGCTTGAATACTGTAAACCAGATTAAATGAAGTCAACCATGGGTCAGGGGAGACAGAACAAGCAAACAGTTGATAGAAAGGAACCATAGAGAGGGAGAGGAAGTTGGGAAGACAGGGAGAGAGAGAGACGCACAGGAAGCAGGATAGAGGGAGATCTGGTTGGAGGAGCTTTGGTTTGAGACGGTGTAGGAGAAAGGCTCTTTCTGGGATGATGTTGAAGGAGGAGGAAGCAGTGGATGCTTTCTCTGCCTCTCTGAGCTAGCAGGTTTTCACGCCAGCACCTGCCTTCTGAGTCTTTATTGATAAAACAGAATATTAGGACTTAATTAAAAACAACATTTGACTATCAGGAGAACAGTTTCTTTGGGAGGTAGTTATAATACTATGAATTTAAATCTAATGATGTTTTTGTTGTTTTGTCTTTTGGTTTTTGTCTTTTGAGACAGGGTTTCTTTGTGTAGTCCTGGCTGTCCTGAACTCACTCTGCAGACCAGCCTGGCCTCCAACTCACAGAAATCTGCCTGTCTCTGCCTCCCAAATGTTGGGATTAAAGGTGTGCACCACCACTGCCCAGCTTAAATCTAATGACTCTTAATGGTAAAGCTGCCATCTAGCCAAAGCCCTGCGTAGATTGCTAACAACAAATGTGAAAAAAATAATACAGGGAGAATAAGTCACTACCGTCAGCCAGTCCCTGCCTCGTTCCATCTGTCCTGGCTGGGATACAGTGAGATGGCTGGGTCAACACACAGTCACTCAAACAGGCAGAAGCTCAGCTTCTGTAAATTGACAAAGTCTGTAGCCAAGGCACTCCCTAGCTTGTGATCTGCCCTTCTCAAAGTGTTGGCTTTGTCACCACAACCTGAAGACATATCTCCAGCACATCACATACCTGTCTGGGAGGAATGGAAAGAGGACATGTGAAGGCCATCGTGATTATTTGAAAGAGGAATAAGATCCCTAACCAGGTCAGGTGTCCAACATGGTTGAGAGTCATTAGACTTAAATAGTCTGTGAGCAGTGCCAGATCTTCCTAGGGAAAATATGATGATCCATGTCTAAGATATCTGTTTCTTTCCTTAAGACAACAATTGAAAGAGGAAGACTGTGGTTTGTCCCCATTGGTGTGGTGTGAGTTGGAGAAGTTTGGCGGCTCACCAGATTTGAACAGGGGTTAGATGTAGATAGTCCTTTTTTTATATTTTGGTTTTTCCAGCCGGGGTTTTTCTGTGTAGCTCTGGTTGTGCTGGAACTCAGTCTGTAGAGCAGGCTAGCTTTGGCCAGGTGAAACATGGATGATGTGGTGTAATGTGACTCAGTGACGGGGAGTTGGAGTACTATGCTTGACTCTCTCCTTTCGGCCTCTTCTCTACCGCCTACCCTCTCTTCTTTAAACATTCCCTGGGAGCAGAAAGGGAGCAAACTTTTCCTTCACTTGCCCTAAGGTAACACCCTACTTCCATAAACCATGAATCCTTATATCAACATCATATAAAAAAAAAAAGCAAACAGATCATGACAGTAGGCCCTGCAGATTTGATTGCAGAAGGGAAAGAAAAAAGCATTTGAAAAATAACCTGAATCTCTGCATCATTTCTATTTTGAATGCCAGAAGCTAAGTACTACTTCCATCTTCGTACCCTCTTTAGAATTTGCTAATTTCCAGACCCTTCCCTGAAATGAATACCATGACCTGACTGTGCCAAGGACCCTCTCTTCAGGGCAATAGGAGAAGAACACCCTTCAGAGGACTGTGTTACCCAGTGACACAGTGACCTTTGGTATCTGCAGGTAAGTGGTTCTAGAACTACCTGCTACCCAGGATACCCAAATCTGCAGATGCTCAAGCCCTTTAAATAAAATGGAATAGTGTTTGCTTGTAACCCCTGACTTCACATCCTTTAAATCCTCTCTAGATTTCTTATACTGTCTAATATAACCAGATGCTGTGAAATTGCTAGTTGTTTCACTATACTGTTTAGGGAATGGTGGCAAGAGAAGAGTCTATACATGTTTGGTACATGTGATATTTTTTTAAGATTTTTATTGTTGTGTGTGTGTGTGTGTGCAATGTATGTTGGTACCTAAGGAGGCTAAAGGAGGGCATCAGAGCTCTTGAAATTGGCGTTACGGGGACTTGTGAGCTTTCCAGTAGGTTCTGGAAACTGAACTCTGGTCTTCTGGAAGAGCAGTAAGCTCTCTTAACCATTGAGCCATCTTCCCAGCCCCCAAGATAGTTTTAATTACCAACAACACAGTCTATATGAACTGGCTGACTGTAATAGGAAGACCTGCCTACTGTTGGCAGCACATTCCCTGGGGTTAGATCATATACCATATCTATATAAGAGTAGGGAAGTTGAACTGAGAGGTAAGTATGTGTGCGTTCCTCTCTCTGTTCTTGACTGTGGATGTGATGTGACTGGCTGTATTACATTGTGGCCTTGGTGTCTCCACAATGATGGACTATAACCTAGAATTGTGAGCTAAAACACACCCTTTCTCCACTGAGTTGCTTTTTGTTAGGGAATTTTTATCACAGCAGTAGAAATGGAACCAGGACGGCACATTGTAGCTGGAGTTTTCTCCAGTCCTGCCTGGCCCACGGTCAGGACAAATCTCTGTCACTGGCCAGTCCCACAGCCACTCAGACCCAACCAAGAAAACACAGAGACTTATATTGCTTACAAACTGTATGGCTGTGGCAGGCTTCTTGCTAACTGTCCTTATATCTTAAATTAGTCCATTTCTATAAATCTATACCTTGCCATGTGGCTCGTGGCTTACTGGCATCTTCACATGCTGCTTGTCATGACGGCGGCTGGCAGTGTCTCTCTTCTGCCTTCCTGTTCTCTCAATTCTCTTCTCTGTTAGTCCCGCCTATACTTCCTGCCTGGCCACTGGCCAATCAGTGTTTTATTTATTGACCAATCAGAGCACATACAGACCATCCCACAGCAGCACATATTCAATTGTTTTTGCTGTTTTAGGTCTGAAATTGGCTGAACCATAGATGCAGAGCCCTTCAATACAGATCATGCAGCTATGGAGTACTCAGTACAAGGTGTACATCTCTGACAGCTGATCAGCCATAGGTGCTAACAGGTCTGGAACAATGTTCATCACATGATACCTTTGGGAGCTGATCATGAGTAATGGTCAGGGCCAAGCCCACAGTATCCCCTTGCACACAGCCTGTCTAGCCTGGCAGTTTAGGTGGTAATTCCCACATTGGCCTCCCTGCTGGTTCATTCTGGCCCATCTCTCCAGCAGCCAGGTATGTCGTTCTGAAGGTGCTTGTGAAATTCACATTGAGAACTTGCTGGAAGTCTTCTCTACAGTAGAGACCTATTTTCTTTAAAATGTATATCTTAGTGGCCTTCACAATACCACAGTCACTGGTCACATTCCCACGGCCAAACTTGCTTCTACTGGAGTCAGACACACTTGAACCGTCTTGGAATCACTTTGCTGGGCTTCCATATGACTGTTAAGTAAATTTAAGATAGACATAACTTAGTAAGATGATTGTTTAGTCCTTTTTCTCTCAGATGTCTTTTCCACGGTCTGAATTTTCCACAAGGAAA
The DNA here is from genome assembly GCF_949786415.1 of Peromyscus eremicus. NCBI lineage: Eukaryota > Metazoa > Chordata > Mammalia > Rodentia > Cricetidae > Peromyscus > Peromyscus eremicus. Next base: position 3,012,090 of record NC_081418.1, on the reverse strand, counting down.
GAGAACACAGTCATAAAGTTATGCTTAGCATAAGGGGTGGCCTTAAGCATCAGACAAGTGGGCAGGGCTTCCCTGGTCTCCACTGAGCTATCTCAGCACATCCTGGAGCACAGCATAGAGTGGTGACTTTGGGAGCAGAAATGCATTTGTATGCGTATGGACCCAGGCAGCGTTGGGTGGGGAGAGTGTGCCTGGGGGCTGTCTGCTGGCTGTTCCCTGTTTAGTCACAGTGGCAGCTGCACAGTTCTGAGCACTGTTGGATGCCGTTGTGGAAGCCCAGTCATCAGGCAGAGGATGGCCACCCACAAACGCAGAGGTAGTTTTTAAAGAGACCAGTGCTAGCTGGAGTTATTGGCTGTAATGACCTTTGCCTGAGGTCAGTTCAAACCACTTCCAAGTGCCTCCCCCAGACGTAGGAAAGCACGCTAAGTGGACAAAGATTTCCTGGCCAGAGAAGACTTTCCTCTACACCCTGACAGGGGTTCCTCCAGCCTTTGTTTGCTCACCTCTTTGACCAGACACTTCCTTTTTCAAAGGTTTCACCTTTTCTTCACAGTGCTGTGAAATCTGCCTTCTGGAACTTTCCCCATTTGTTTTTGTCCCACTCTCTGAAGCTACAAAGAATGTGTCCGCTGGTTCAACATGACAGTTCTTCAAACACTTGAAGACAGGCGTCATATTGCCTACCTGAATTTTTCTCTTTCTCAGGTAGAATAATTTCAGGTCCTTCTATTGAAGTTCTTATTAACAGTACAGTTACACAGAAAATGTGTGAGAAACATCTCTAGCACCTCAGACTTAGCTTAGTTGTTTAATTCAATTTATTTTCTTGTATTGATTCCGATGAATAAATAATTATTTTATCACAGTAATGATAAATGCTATAACACAGAGGCACGTGGTTGTCAGGTGCATGCACTGGGAAGCATTTGGCCCAGGCTGGAACTCAAGGCTGTCCTTGGTATAAGTGACCCGAGAGGTGAGGGTAGGAAGTAGTAGGTGGCTGAATGAGAAAGAGAGGGTCTACTTTCCAGGGAGAAAGAACAATGTACAGAGTAGCCAGGGGACATGTGATGGAGGTATCACTCACTCATCTGCATATTTACTTTCTGCTTATGAGAAGGAATAACTCCATCTCTCTTATTGAAAAGGTTGCATGAGACACAAATGTGCTGAGTTCTAGGACAGTGTTCATATGAACCCCATCAGGCCTGTCTCTCCCTCACTTTCTGGATTTCTACTGCCCATCAGACCCTTCCAGAAAGTCTGTCTGTGCATGAGCCCAGGACATCTGAACTGTCAACAAGTGGGCCCTGCTACCTTCCTACTCCTAAACCACCTCCAAAAGGGCAAAGGTTCATTCATTCATCCCTGCTTTGGGTGGCAAGTAAAATGCCTTTTCAGAATGTCAGGTCCAAGGTCTTTGTAAAGATCAGTTTGAAGAACATTCCTTGCCAAAAGTCTCTTGACAATTTTAAATAATATAAACAAAATTAATTTAGAAATGACAGTATTTACATTCAGAGCCGGATGGTGGGCTCACACCTTTTAATCTCAGCACTGGGAGGCAAAGGCAGGCAGATCTCTATGAGTTCAGGCAGCCTGGTGTACAGAGGGAGTTTCAGAACCAGCAGAGCTGCACAGTGAGACCCTGCCTTTTCTATCTTTATAAATTTTAAAAACGTTTTTAGTGTATTTACATTCAAACGAGGTCAACTAGTTGAACTTTTAGCCCTTCGGAAGACTGCATCCGCTGGACTGCTGTGTAGATCCCAGATATTGAATTTCCACCTGGAAAAAGAAAAGGGCTGTGTGGAATTGCTGAGGATCTTTACACTAAGATTCTGTATGCTGACAGACCATAGACAACTGTAGTTTGATAAGTCACATTGTTTTCTTTCTTTCTTTCTTTCTTTCTTTCTTTCTTTCTTTCTTTCTTTCTTTCTTTCTTTCTTTCTTTCTTTCTTTCTTTCTTTCCTTCCTTCCTCCTTCCTTCCTTCCTTCCTTCCTTCCTTCCTTTCTTTCTTTTTTTTTTTTTAGAATTTAAAGAACTTGCAAAACAGAATCGAGACCAATACCGTGCTTGATTGAACTCCTGACGGCACCACCTACAAGGATTGCAACTCACACTTCTGCCCTGCTAGGCCAGGCACCGGGAAAGACATTAATACTTGTCTATTCCTGTAATTGATACAACTCACTTAAATTACCCTTTAGCAGGTGAGGTAAAAGATCAATGTTTAGGTCTGGGACTGTCTAGTGAAATCAGGCCATTGTATGATAGCCTAAGGGACATAGCATAGGTCATGGGTTACAGCTCAAAGAAAATCTGCTGAGAAATGGCTGAGGAAAACACTTGATTACAAGTAGTTTTGCGCCCTCTTTATCCTTGGTCCTGGGACACCTCCTCTCGGCTGAGATACAGCACTTCTTTGCCTGCTGACTGGAGTGCTGTCAGTCAGATTTCTCTGGCCTGTTTCCCTTTGTTTTTGAAATATGGCCTCAGTTATATCTACCTTAGCTGCTATTTTCACAGATTATGAAACCAGAACCAATGTACCTTTCTGTGCATGGCACCTGTGCTAATTAGAGGCATTCAACTGTGTGGTGGCATACACCTTGCAGATGGGTCCCAGTAAGTTTGAGGAAAGCTACAAAGAGAATTCCAAGCCAGTCAGGGCAACATACTGAAGCTTTGTCTTTTTAATAATAATAATAATAATAATAATAATAATAATAATAAATAAGTACAGATATCAATACATAAAATATCACTGACACACTTTGTTGGAATCTTTTGAAATGTTTAAAAGCACTATGGCCATGCATTTAATGCAGAAAGACATCACCCATCAGTTTAATGCTGACTGATGTTGGTCATTTTGCTTTCTTCTGGTCCATCACAATGAAGACATGCACTTTATTCTGTTCACTCTTTTTTTTATCTATTCTCTTTAACTCAATAACCTCTCTCTTTGTTCCCTTTTGCAGTTTTCTCTACTTCTAAACTCATTTTCTTCTGACAGTCCTCTTGAGTGATGGAGAGCAAGTCTACGTTCCTAACACCTTTGTTAAATTAATGTCTTTCGAAAGAAGGCAGGATACCACAGAGACAATGTGATCAATGGGACCTTTTTGCTTTTTGGCCTTATCCACTTCTCTCTTACTCTTATATTTATTATTTTTCTAAATTGTTATTATCCTCTTTTTTTTTCTTTGTTTTTTGAGGCAGGGTTTCTTTGTGTAGCTCCAGCTGTCCTAGAGCTTGATTTGTAGCCCAAGCTGGCCTCGAACTCACAGAGATCTGCCTGCCTCTGCCTCCCGAGTGCTGGGATTAAAGGCGTGTACCACTACCTTCTGGCTTGTCATTTTTAAACTCACAAAATCTGTAGTTTTCTTTATTAAATTTTATTTTTGTTTATTTTTTAAAATTAATTTATTTATTGTGTGTGTGAAAGGGAGACAGACAGACACACATACACAGAGAGAGACAGAGACAGAGAAAGACACACACATATACACACACAGAGCACGGGGGGGGGGGGGGGGGGGAATTCTCAGGAGTTGGTTCTCTCCTGCCACCTTGTGGGGGTCAGTGATCAAACTCAGGTGGTGCCCACATACAAATGCCTCTACCTGGTAAGCCATCTTGCTGTGCACTTACATTTATTGCATGTATGTGCACATGTGTAGATCATACTTGGCACCATGCACATGGAGGTCAGAGGACAACTTCTGGGTGTTGGTTCTCTCCTTCCAACAAGTAGGTCCCAAGGTCAAACTCGGGTCATCAGGCTTGGTGCCGAGTACCCTTACCTACTGAGCCATCTCAATGGCTCTATTCTGTTTTTTGAAACAGGGTCTGTTTAGGTAGCCCAGGCTAGCCTCAGACTTGGGTTCATCCTTTCTCAACCTCCTAGTCCTGGGAAGACAGGATAGTGCCACCATTAATTAATTAATTTAAATTTTTCGCAACAGGGTTTCTCAGTGTATCACTGGCTGTCCTGGAACTCCCTCTGTAGAGCAGTCTGGTCTTAAACTCAGAGTTCCCTAGAACTTGTCTCTGCCTCCCAAGTGCTGGGATTAAAGGCATACACCACCATGCCTGGCTGCCTTAAATTTATTTTTAAACTAATACACAAGACCATAAAAATTGTAATATTAATGGGCTACATATAATCTTTTAATACATGTATAGTTTATGTGAAGTTTAAAACTTATCTAACTCCCATTCTTCCATGGTGGAAAGTTTCATAAACTTTTCTGCTTGCTTTTTACTTGTGTCTTCCTCCTCCTCCTCCTCCTCCTCCTCCTCCTCCTCCTCCTCCTCCTCTTCTTTTTCTTCTTCTTCTTCTTCTTCTTCTTCTTCTTCTTCTTCTTCTTCTTCTTCTTCTTCTTCATGATATTGGGTATCATGCATTTTCATATGTTAAGAAATACAATTGAAGCCTCATTTTCTTTTTCATTTGCAATATTCTATTTTGACAAATTCCATACATATGGGAAGGTTGAAATAATTGTACAATGACCACTCTTATATTCACCTGTACATATTTTATAATTAATATCTGGCTGTATTTTATTTATTAGCCAAATGTGTTTATTCAGTCATCCATTTATCCATCCATTCATCCAATCTTTCGTTTTGGTGACATAAGTTGCAGACATTAGGCAGCTTGTCAATAAGGGCTTTAGCATGTGCATCTCTAGATTTCTGTAGTGAGTTTCAGTCTTCTTTTCCTTAGGTAATGTGTGCGTATAATGATCTGTAGGAATAGTACCAGTCACTGAGTTTTTATAACTGTCTACTGTCACCTAAACTTTTCTCAATACATGAGTCATTATCACCCTAGAAAGGTCGTCATGCCTCTCTTTCAACCTCTCATTCCTCATCTCTGGCATTCAGTGTCCTAATTTGTTTTTATACCATCAATTGCTTGCTCTGGAGCACATGGAATCATAAAGTATGAAGTTTTGCGGCTAAGACATCTATCATTTAGCGTATGTTTTTTGAGATTATTTAACACACATATCAATAGTTTCTCTGTGTTGTTGACTTGTATTCTACTATATGATGACACTACAGTTGTTTTCCTATTCTCCTATCCATGAGTATGGGTCTTCTTTGTGTTATAGCTATGATGTATAAAGCCACTATGAGAATTTTAGTGTATTTTTGTGAACATATGGATATATAATAGAGAAGAATTTCTAATCGTGAATATTTGTATACTTAAGATTACAAGATATGACTAAGCCCATTTTCCAAAGTGATTATAGATGTTATGCTACAGTAACAGTGACTGAGAGTTATGGTTGCTCTATGTACTCCAACATTCATCCCTATTGGCCTTTTGAATGTCCAGAGTTTGTTTGGTTGTTTGTTTTTGTATCTGTGCATAATGCCATTACTGTGGTTGTCTTACTCAATGTTCTATTGCTGTGAAGAGACACAATGACCATGGCAATTCTTATAAGAGAAAGCATTTAATTGGGGCTAGCTTACAATTTTGAAGGTTTAGTCCATTATCCTCATGGTGGGGAAGCATGGCATCATGCAGGCAGACATAGTGCTGGAGAAGGAGCTGAGTGTAACACAAATTATTAAACAGTCTTATTAATAAAAAAAATCTGGAGCCAGACATTGGGGTGAAAACTGAGAGATCAGAGGGATAGCACAAGCCAAGCCACAAGTTCTTATTGCTAGGAAACCCTCAGCCCAAGAGAGAGCTACTTCCTGTATACTCATGCCTATATACCTTTCTGTGCCCTGCCATCTTCCTCTCTCTGCCCAGCTCTATCACTTCCTATCTGTCTGTACAGACCTCCAGACCTCTGTGGTTAACTAGTGCTGAGATTAAAGGCATGTGCCTCCATACCTGACTCTTTTCTCAGTGTGACCTTAAACTCACAGAGCTCAAGATAAATCTTTGCTTCCTGAATGCTATGATTAAAGGCATGTGCTACCACTGCCTGACCTCTATGTTTAATATAGTGACTGGCTTTTACCTCTGATCCCCAGATAAGCTTTATTGGGGTGCACAAATAAAATATCACCATAGATAAGAGTTCTACATCCTGATCCACAGGTAGCAGGAAGAGAGAGACACTGGGCCTGGCTTGAGCATCTGAAACCCCAAAGCTCACCCTCAGTGACACACTTCCTCCACCAAGGCCACACCTACTCTAACAAGGCACCTCCTAATCCCTGACACTTTCCAATGACCAAGCATTCAAATCTATGAGCCTGTGGGGACCACTCTTATGCAAATCATCACAATGGTTATCTGTTGACATTCGACTACTGGTGATGTTCTATACTTTCCATGTGCTTACTAGCCAGTAGCTGGCTTTCTTTGTGAAATGTTCAAAAATTTTGTTGACATTTTATCCAGTAGTATATATTATTTGTGAGTTGTGGGAATTCTTTATATATCTTGGACATACATCTAATGAGATGTATGGTTATCAATGAGTTTCTTCTTCAATTTCATCCATCTTGTACCTCATTCTATAGCACATGTGAACTGTGACAAGCTGTATCAGCACTGTTCACCCAAAAATCCTTAGGAGTCTGTGAAATAAATGCCAGATAGTCAGTGGGGAGAGTGCTTGGTGGAGTCAGGAGGATCAGGAATTTTATCCTCAGATACACAGCGAGTTTCAGGCCAGCCTGGGCTGGGTGAAACCCCTGCTAGGTCATATCTTTCTTTGAAGCTGTAGCAAGGCCAGAAACCTGCTAAGTGTCAGGAGCTGTGCCTCTCACTCAGGGTGGGAGGTGATGCTAATGTCCCTAGTTTATTGCAAAACACCAATTTCATCTAGGAGTCTGCTTTATAAGGTGAAAAGGGAAACAAATTTAAAAGTAGTAAAAAGAAAAAACATTTTTCTTCTGGGGAAGAAGTAGTACTGTTTAAGATGACACTCACAGCTGTCCTTTCCTTTCTATGAGTTTCCCTATACGGCTTCCATTTATACCCAAACTGGATAACCACAACATCCCCGGCGGGTCACCCAGCCTAATCTCTTCCCTCGGGTCCATGCTGCATTCTTCAGTGTCATTAGTTTTCCTAATACAGGCCTTTTAGCAGGCATCCCTTTGCTCCTGGAACTTTAGTGGTTTCGTTGAACTAGTCCTAAGTTCCCTAGGCTCTCTAAGCCAACTGCTCTGCTTCTGCATGCCATTCTTCTCTTTTCCAAACTGTGTGTGGTTCCTGTGTAGTCCCTGGACGGCCATTCCCTCTTCCCTCCCCCTTCCTTCCCGTTAGTCCTTATGGCCCACAGCTCAAAATTCAGCTCAAGTTTTGCTTTCTCCATGAAATGTCTTGTAATTTTCTTCGTGGAAGGTGAGCCATACTTTTGAGTACATGACACAATGTCACATCAGCAATGGACACATTTGCTAGTCCTTATGGGCTAAAACCCAAACCCATAAGTTCAATTCTCGTTTACTGACGACAGTGTGCATGTTCTTGTGGAGGGGACTGTCCTCTTTCTCCTTTCAGGGATCTGTGTGAGCAGCTCTGGCATCATTCATACAGAGTCCCCAGCCACTTGGGGCATCACCTTCAGATAGGAGTTGGAGAGAGTACAAAAGTACATCTGCTCCTTAGCCATTGATCAGAGCAACATGTCACACTAGTCCAGGGCTCCACTTTGCACTGGCAAATGCACCCCCGGTTGAGCATGTCTTGACCGACTTTGTGAAGAGAAACTCAATGCTGGGACTGTAGTTGTTTTGTTTTGTTTTGTTTTTCTCTTTGCTCTTTGGGGGCCTGCCACCCAGCTCCCAGATAAGTCACACATGGAGACCTATTCTTACTTATGAATGCCCAGCCTTAGCTTGGCTTGTTCCTAGCCCCCTTTTCTTAACTTAAATTAGCCTGTCTTTTTGGCTCTGGGCTTTTACTTTTCTCTGTTCTATATACCTTACTTTCCATCTTAGTCAATGGCTGTTCCCTGTCTTCTTCTCCTTCTCCCCTCTCCTCTCATTCTTCTCCTCTCAAGCCTAGATTTCTCCTATTTATTCTCTCTGCCTACCAGCCCCCACCTATTCCTCTCCTGCCTTGTTATTGGCCATTCATCTCTTTAGTAGACCAATCAGGTGTTTTAGACAGGCAAAGTGATGCAGCTTTACAGAGTTAAACAAATGCAACACATCTTTGCATCATTAAACAAATATTCCACAGCATACAAGAATGTAACATATCTTAAGCTAATATTCCGTAACAGGGAACAGGGTCCCAGTTGGTAAGCACACTTGCCTTACAAGAGCAAGGACCTAAGTTTGATCGTTAGCATCCAGGTAAAAAGCTGTGTGTGGTAGTATGTTTGTAATCTCAGAGGTAGGGAGACAGAGGCAGGGGGACCCCTGGGATTCTCTTGCTAGCCTGTCTAGTCTAATTGGGGAGCTCCAGGCCAATAGAAGACCCTGTGGCAAAAGAAAGTTTTCCCAAGACTGACACACAGACACAGACACAGGTACACACAGATGCACACAGACGCACACATAGGCTCACACACACAGAGACACATACAGAGCACATTCACAAGCTGGGGGACAGCTAGTTACTTTTATTGCGGTGTTTTCATTTATGTTTCTCTCCCTCTCTCTCTCTTTCCCTATCTCTGTCCCCCTTCCCCTTCCTGTCGTCTTTTCTCGAAATTTATTTATTTGCCCATAACCTCAAGTGCAGCTCACACACCCATAGAAGTTACATGGCAGCTTTGAATAGTAAAGGAAATGTTCACATGTTGTCATCAGTTGCCACCTTATTTAGTAGGCACTATTTTGGACAGTGACACTAGAGACAGCTCCCAGCTGAGTGCCCGGGGCCTGATGGGACGTGCTTGTCAATCCGAACAGGCCAAGGGTGTCTGCAGTTCTTTCGTGCTCTCGAATATAACCTGACCTCTTGTTATGTCACCCCAGATCATGCTCTGCTTTTCCTTCACAGCTGCTGCCTCAGTGTGTTACTGGGGATGACTTTGACATGCTGGAGTCAGAAAAGTCGGGAGTGCATGGGTGTAACGCTGTGTATAACTGGATCATACAAGTTCTAGCGTGGAGTCTGAAACAAATTTGACACTTGTAATCACTTCCAGATGGGAATTTTTCCTCTGTGGCTGAACATTAACTGAACTGGGAGGCTTCTTCTCCTCTTCTCTTCTCTCTGGGCCAGGGACATCCCAATGTCTGCCCTCTGTGTGTGTGTGCATGCACATGTGTTGTGTGCATGTGACCCTTTATGTGCTCACGTACAGGCTAGAGGTCAATGCTGACAGCCTTCCTCTATTGCTCTTCATTTGGAACAACATTGTTCGTTGAAGCTGGAGTGGCCGAGCTATACTGCCCGGCCAGTGAGCCCCTTGGAATCAATGCATCAGGCTCCTGTGTGGGTGCCAAGGACTCTGGCTCAGGTCTTCATGCATGCACAGCTGGTGCCCTGGACACCTCACTAGTCCTTTGTGAATGTGGTCTTCACCCCTGACTGAGGCTGGGCTGCCTTGCTTGCATGGACTTGCTGTTATAAACACCATGGCAGTGATCCAGAGGGGCAATGGTGATCCAGGGGGGCAAAGTAGAACACAGGGTCTAGGAGGCACTGATGCCTCATGCCTGGTAAACTTTCTGGGCAAAACTAAGGGAGGTAATTTTATTTATTTTATTATATTGATTTATTGACTGTCTTAGTTAGGGTTTTACTCCGGTTAAAAGACACCATGACACAGCAACTCCATTATAAAGGAAACAATTGGGGCTGGCTTCCAGTTCAGAGGTTCCGTCCATTATTGTCATGGCAGAAATCTTGCTGGCATGCAGGCAGACATGGTGGTGGAGAAGGAGCTGAGAGTTATACATATTGGTCAGGAAGCATCAGGAAAAGAGACATTGGGCCTGGCTTTGGGTATTTGAACCTCAAAGAGCACCCCCAGTGACATACTTCCTCCAAAAGGCCACACCTCCTAATACCACTCCCTAAGTATTTAAATATGAGTATGAGAGCCTTTTTTTTTTTTTTTTTTTTTTTTTAGCTTTTTGAGACAGGGTTTCTCTGTGTAGACGTGGCTGTCCTAGAACTTGCTCTGTTTAACCAGGCTGGCCTGGAGCTCAAAGTGATCCACCTGTCTCTGCCTTCCAATGCTGGAACTAAAGGCATGCGCTACTATTGCCTGGCTAATGGGGCCATTCTTATTCAAACCACCACACTCCACTCCTTGGCCCCCAGAGGCTTGTAGCCATACCATAATGCAAAATTCATTTAGTCCAACTTCAAAAGGCCCCATAATCTATCACAGTCTCAATCCTGCGTAAAAGTCCAATGTCTTCTGGGATTCATGCAGTCTCTTAACTGTAATCTCCTATAAGATCAAAATTAAAAAACAGATCACATACTTCTAATACGTAATGGTACAGGATATACATTACCATTCCAAAACACAGGGAAGGGAGCATAGTGAGGAAATACTGGACCAAAGCAAGACCAAAAACCAGCTGAACAAACTCCAAACTACATCTCCATGTCTGATGTCAAAATACTCTTCAGATCTTCAACTCTGTTCAGCTTTGTTGACTGCAACACACTCCTTTCTCTTGGGCTGTTCCACTCCCTGTTAGCAGCTTTCCTTGACATCTCTAACATCTTGGGTTCTCCAAGGCAATCCAGGCTTCACCTCCACAGCTTCATGAAATGTCCTGTCTAGACCTCCATGCAGGGACACCCCTGATACACTCCTGGCCTCAGGGCTTCCCTTAGTCATGGAGGGAGATTCCATAACCCCTTTTATGCACCCTTGATTCTAAAGCCAGAAACATGTGGCTGAAGCTACCATGTTCTGCTGCTTGCTAGGGCTGGGACATGGTCACCCTGTTCAAATACATTTCCCCCAGCTTTCTGTTTTCAGTGGTTTCCTTCACTGACTAAACCTGGCTATCCTGAAACTGGACCTGTAGACCAAGCTGGCCTGGAACTCAGAGATACACCTGTCTCTGTCTCAAGTGCTGAGATTAAATGTGTGTGCCACCATGCCCAGCCCTAAGCTTTTATTTAATCCCTTGTCACAAACTGAAAGCTTAGTGGGTGGGGTCTTGTCCTGGGGTCACTACTATCTTTATCCCAACATTTTTTCTTTAAACTTTTTATCTCCTTGACCACTGGACTTGACTCTATTACATTTCCTGGTGCTACTTTTCTCCTCAAACTGTAAATTTTATATTTTTCCTTCCTCAGTATGCCCCTCTTCATTATAGGTCTGCATAAGTGTGACCACGAATAACCAAGCAACACAGTCAATACTAGGCTGTCTGGACTCTCCTCTACCATAGCTGTTAATCCATAACTCTCCAATTTATCTCAGGCAGATTTTTTGGACAAAGTCAGAAAGCAGCCACATTCTTCACCAAAATATCACAAGAACCATCTCTAGACTACACACTAATATTCTTCTCCCCTAAAACCTCTCGAGCCAGGCCTCACAGTTCAAATCACCTTCAGCACCACTGTCTTCCATGATCCTTCCAGTTTGGGCCATTAAATCGTACTTAAAAACCTTCAACTGTTTTCCTAATCCAAAGTCCCCAAATTCACATTCTGCCAAGAAACAAGGTCAAGCCTATTGTTAATTCCACTGGTCTAGAATAAGACTCCTACCACAATTTAAAGCCAAATTTGAAGCAAGTTTTAATTAAATACTGGCCAGGGAGATAGACTCTGTCCAGGTCCATCTTCGGGTTCCCAGAAAATGGCCATGAGTCATGCCTTGTAGAGGCTTAAAAAGGCCATCAGGTCCAATCAGGGGCAAGCATATATCCTGGTGTATTTCCTGCCCATACACCTCCCACCTACATGTGATCAAGCCCATTTGGTGCAGGTGCAGATGGGTCAAACAAACTTGTTTAGGGGAGTGAAAACATAAATAGCCTCCAGCATTTAACTTCGGCTATACAGCCCAAAGGAGGCAGTGTTTCTTGCCATTGTAAGGCCTGGCTAGCTCAGTTGATAGAGCACGAGACTCTTAATCTCAGGGCTATGGGTTCGGGCCCAATATTGGGTACTAGATAAAGCAAGAAATCAATGGGAGTCTGCTTAAGGAGTATTAGGGAATTTGTTAGGATATAAATTGAGGAAATACACTCACAAATACAGAACCAAGTAGACAGCTGAAGTTGTCCTCTGATCTGACTGGGAGCGAATCCACCTGGCAGTTCGATCACATGAAGAAGCAGGATGCAGGGAGAAGGGGCCTTGTGCCCCTCCCTTTCCTTTTAAGAGGTCAAGTACAATGGCAAGAAGCACCACCTCCTTCAGGCTGTATAGCCCAAGGTCATGGGTTGAGCAAATACCACTACAGCTTCCAGCAGAAGGTGTGGCCCAGATTAAAGGTGTGTCTTCTCTCCTCAAGATATGGATTGAAGACTTGTGTCTTCCTGCCTCAAAGGTCTGTACTAGAAGTGGATTCACCTACTTCAAACCAAGCAGAAAATCTCACAGGTTTGTTCTCCATTTACGGATTAGTTCATTCCAGATGTATTCAAGTTGACAACCAAGAATAGCCATAACATTGATTGAGACAGGGTCTTACTCTGTAGCCCAGGCTGACCTGGAATTCACTGTATAGCCTAGACTGGCCTAAAACTTGAGGCAATACTCATGCCTTAGCCTCCCAAGTGTTAGGAGTACAGGCATGAGCCACCACACTTGGCAGGGCAGCAATTTTAATAGCAGACTATTGAGGAACATCTCAGCTTTGTAATAAACAGTTAATAGGACATCTGGCCAGTAGGGACCAAGGTAATTCTGGTAAAGGGACCCAACACAGAACATTCTGAATGGAGTGGGGGAAATTCTGGAAGGTTCTGGGCTCCTAAGGCATCCTTGGGTTGTGGCATAATGCCAAAATGCCCACACTGTTAAAAGCAAGATGAACTGTGTATCTGAAAGCAATGGCCAGGAGCATACATACCAGCAATGGATGTTAAAGGCCATATGTAATATACTATACCTCAGCTGGTAAATGCCTGTGACTTGCTGGGGACTATCTGGACATCCACACTGTAGAAGCCTCTGGTACCCTGCAACTGGAGGATAGTAATGGATTCCTGGGAAAACTGGCTTGTCCTTATTATGGTGGGTTGAATAGGTATGGACTCCACAGACTTATATGTTTGAATGCTTGGTGAACAGGGAGTGGCACTGTTAGATACTCCTGGCTCTTTCTCCAGCACCATGTCTGCCTGCATGCTGCCATGCTTCCTGCCATGATGATAATGAACTGAATCTCTGAAACTATAAGCCAGCCCCAATTAAATGTCTCCTTTATAAGAGTTACTATGGTCAAGTGTCTCTTCACAGCAATAGAAACCCTAACTAAGACACTCATGAAAAACAGAAACAGAAGAAGAAAAACTTTGAAGTGGAATGAATAGTCACAGATGCTATTCTGAAAGAGACTAGGTCATTTTAACTAGTAATACTCAATTTTTCTATCATCAGCAGGAGATGCAAAAAATAAGTTGATTTCCATTAGAAAAGATAAAGGCATCTATCTTAGTTAGTGCTTTATTGCTGTGAAGAGACATCATGACCAAGGCAACTTATAAAAGGAATCATTTAATTGGGGCTTGTTTACAATTTCAGAGGGTTAGTCCCTGATCATCATGGCAGAGAGCATGGCAACAGGTAGGCATGCATGATGCTGGAGCAGTAGCTGAGAGCTTATGGCAGGAGGCAGGGGTGGGGAGAGGATAACTAGGAATTGAGTGGGCTTTTGAAATCTCTAAACTCACTCCAGTGACACACCTCCTCCAACAAGATCACATCTCCTAATCCTTCACAAACAGTTCCACCTACTGGGAACCAATGTTCAAATTTATGTTGATAAGTTTTAGGCCTCCTGAAGGCCTCTCCACCATCGCAACAAACCGAATCAGACTGAATCAGGAAAAGGCCAGGTTTAATGGGTAAAGTGCTCCTAGGTGATTTCCCGGCCCTTCAGAGAGGAGATGGGGACAAGACCAGAAGAACCACGAGTCTGTTTTCTGGGATGCCACTTATTTATCCCCTGTGGGAGTTGTCCTGAGCCTCTCTGGGGGAGGAGCTGTGTTTGGTGGGCTTTGAAGGACAGGTTTAGGGAAAGAGATAGGGAGGGGAGCTGAGGTAGATCTTCCACCAGACACTCCTTCCAAACATATGTGCCTATGGGGGACATTCTTATTCAAACTATCATAGCACCTTCCAGTATATCTGGTTTACAACTATAAATTTTAAACCCACAATTATGTGTTTGTTTAAAATATATTCTTCTCTATATTGTTTCTTAAGGACAAGATAGTCCCTTTATTGTTCTGTATTCTTAACTCCTAACCTAGTTCCTAGCACCTTCTAGATCCTTAAGAAGTTTGTCTTATGAACATCAGACCCACATACCAGAGCACCTTCTACAGCACTTGACACAGAACAAGCTCATAAGTCCAGTGAGATAGCTCCATGGGAAAAGGAGCTTGCTACCAAGCCTAATGACTTGAGTTCAATTTCTGGGATCCACATGGTAGGTGGAGAAAATGGACTCCAGTAACTTGCTTCTGGCATCCATACACATGCTATGGCATGCATACATCACATTGTACACACACAACAAATAAATGTAATAAAAAACTTTAAAAACCAACAAGGGCATAATAAATTATTTTCTTTCTTCCTTTAGGAATTTATGCTTGTTAGAGCATGTTCTGTTTATATTTTTTTTGTTTTGTTTTCTTCTTTTGAGACAAAGACTCATGTAGTCCAGGCTGGCCTTCAAACTCATTATGTCATTAAGGATGACCTTTAGTTTCTGATCCTTTTGCCTCTGCATCTAAGAGCTGAGATTCTAGGCATGCACCAGTTGTATGTGGTGCTTGGCTCAAACCCAAGACTTCTTGGACTCTGAGCAAGCATTCTACCAACAGAGCTATAGCCCAGGCTCCATGTTGCTGTTGAAGGGCAGGTGTTTTGAAAGAATCTTCTATATCTAGGTAGCCCAGGCTGGTCTCTAACTCATAGTCTTCTGGTCTTAGCTTCTGGAATGCTGGGATCTTGCACTGCTATGCAGTTTTGCTTTGGTTGTTTCTGTGGGAGGAACTTAGAGACCAAAGACATAGTGTTTGTCTTCTCTGCCCATAGCCCCTGTCCCAGTGATATATTAACTAAATAGCTTTCATTGCAGCTGTAGCTTCTAAGATATTTGCTGTGGAAAAGCATGGAGGCTTCTTCCTTAATATCAATGCTTTTATCTTAGTGGTGTTGGGGACTGACCTGAGGGCCTGGTCCACTCTCAGGACACTCTTACCACTGAGTTATAGGACAGCCTCCAACACCAACACATGACAGGAGTCAATCTGTCTGTATTCTGCTTTTCTGGTTCCTAGCTACTGTTGGGCTCTGTCTGCCCCCAACTCTCTCCCCTTCTCAGACCAACTGTCACACCTGGGTATCCAGATCACTGGTGAGGTTGGAATGTTCAGACCTGCTGTTCCAAATTTGATGGCCAGGAAGAGGCCTCATATCCAGGAGGGTTCTCATGGCTGACACTGTTACCATCTTCTTTTGAATAAATGAAAATAATTTTGTAAAATATGACAGGACACAGTTTAAATCTATCATCTTTAAATTATCAATTTGTACACCACCTCATTTATCAGAATATTTGAGGTATTTCTTATGTAAAAAACATGTTTTAAATAAATTCACAACCCAGTAAAAAACATTTTTGCCTGGGTGGTGGTGGTTCAGGTGAGGGTGGGGGCTGGAGAGATGCTCAGAGGATAAGAGCACTTGCTGCTCTGCTAGAGGACCTGAGTTTGGTTTCCAGGACCCAAGATGGGCAGCTCACAACTGCCTGTAACTCCAGCTTCAGGGGACCTGACACCTTTTCTAGCCTCTTCTAGCACTTGCACACATGTGGCATACACACACATAGTCACACATACATACATATGAATAAAACCAAAAGATAAATCTAAAAACAAACAAACAAACAAACACCAGGCCTGGCACATATCTGTGACCCCAGCGCTTGGGAGCGGAAGGAAGGAGGATCAAGAGTTTAAGATCATCATTGATGTGCAGTGAGTTCAAAGCTACCCTGAGACTGTGCTTCAAATAGAAACAAACCAGAAACTCCCTAGGAATGCCTATTGGGATTTGGAAAGTGTGGGCCCACTGGACTACTCCCTAAACTCAACTGGCAAAAATTGCCTGTGCTGTCATCGGTGAGACACAGGTTTCCTCAGCTTTCCGAGTGGGTGGCCATGAAGGCTTTCTTGTTTTGTTTTCTTTCTTTTCTTTTACTATATACACTTTTTAAAATTGAAAATAGATTTTTCTCTCATATAATATATCCCTATACACAGTTTCCCCTCTGTCCACTCCTTGTAGCTTGCTCCCATTTCCCCTATCACTCAGGTCCACTCCCCCCACACCCCATTTTTACTTCAGAAAAGAGCAGGCCTCCAACAGATGACAAACAAAAAGGACAAAACAAGGTACAGTAAGACAAGGCAAAAGCTCTCATACATACTGAGGCTGGGCAAGGCAACCCAACAGGAGGAAAAGAGTCTCAAGAGCAGGCAAAAGAGTCAGAGACACACTGGTTCCCACTGTTAAGAGTCCCAGAAAAACACCAAGATAACAGCCATAACATACACAGAGGACCTGGTAAAGATGCATGCAGGCCACGTGCTTACCGCTTCAGTCTCTGTGAGCCCATAAGTGTCATCTTAGTTAGAGTTTTTATTGCTGTTAAGAGACACCATAACCATGGCAACTCTTATAGATAAAAACATTTAATTGAGGTGGCTTGCTTACAGTTTCAGAGGTTCAGTCCATTATCATTATAGCAGAGAGCATGGCAGTGTGCAGACAGACATGGTGCTGGAGTAGCTGAGATCCTACATCTTTCAGGCAACAGGAAATCAACTGAGATACTAGGTAGTATTCTGAGTATAGGAAACCTCAAAGCCTGCTCCCACAGTGACACACTTCCTCCAACAAGGCCATACCTACTCCAACAAAACCACACCTCCTAATAGTGCCACTCCCTATGAGATTATAGGGGCCAATTACATTCGAACCACCATAAATTCCCTGCTTAATTGATTCAGTGGGCCATGTTCTCCTGGTGTCCTCCATCACCTCTGACTCCTACAAATTTTCTTGCCCCTGTTCCTTGGGGTTCCCTGAGGTTTGAGGGGAGGGACCCAATGGAGACCTCCAATTTAGACTTTCTTTCTGCATTATGTCTGGCAGTGGGTCTCTGCACCTGCTCCCATCTGCTGCCAGAGGAAGCCTCTCTGATGATGACTGGACAAGGCCCTGATCTCTGACTATAGAAGAATATCATTAACAATCATTTATTCTATTTTTATTTTATTTTATTTTTTGCCAGTCATGTTTGGTTCTACCCTAGGTCTCTGGGCTGTCCCATTTCCAGTTCCTGACCATTCAGGTAGTGTGGTTCCCTTTCATGGAGTGGGCTTCAAGTTAAACCAGACATTGGTTGGCCACTCCCACAAGTTCTGAGTCTCCATTGCCTCAGCACATCTTTTAGGCAGGACAGAGTGTAGGTAGAGGGTTTCATGGCTTGGTTGACATACAGACTTCTCATTCCATAGCCTATAGAGTACCCTTCTTGCACCAAAGGAACTAGAATATAGGGGTGAATACTCCAAGCTTGCACCAGCCTGACCTTTCTACATTCAATGAGCCGAGTAGAAGTTGTCTTTGGCAATGGGAGCCCACTGTTAGTATTCAGAGGGTGACCTTCTGTACTATCATCAGCTTGAGTTGTTTAGGGATCTCCATAGGACCTCGTTGGCCGACAACTCAACCGAATGCAACCCAGTCTCACCACTGGAAGCCTTGCCTGGTTAACAGAAGATGGCCACTCAGACTCCATATCTTCCATTACTAGGAGTCCTCATGAGGGTCACACTCATAGATTATAGGAAGTTCCCACTGAACTAGGTTTCCACACCATCCCCCAAGTATCTCCCAATTCCAGCCATTTCTCCCAACACTCTCTCCCTTCCCCCAGCACCTGACCCCTCCCTGCCTGAGTCCACCTGCAGAATCTATTCTATTTCCTCTTCCCAGGGAGATACATGCTTCCCCCTAAAGATGTTCTCTTTACCTGACCTCACTGTGTCTATGGATTGTATCTTGATTATCATTTACTTAACAGCTGTGAATATATATCATATTTGTCTTTCTAGGTCTTGGTTGCCTCACTCAGGATGATTTTTTTTTCTAGTTGCATCCATTTGCCTGAAAATTTCATGATGTCATTTTTTAAAAATAGCTGAGTAATATTCCATTGTGTAAATGTACCAAAATTTCTTTATCTACTCTTAAGTTGAGGGACATCTAGGCTGTTTTCAGTTTCTGGTTGTTATGAATAAAGCCTCAATGAACATAGTTGAGCAAATGTCCTTGTGGTAGGATGGAGCATCCTTTGGGCATATGCCCAAGAGTGGTATAGCTGGGTCTTGAGGTAGATTGATCCGTAATTTTCTGAGGAACTGATGCTTGGGTTTGCATAGTGGCTGTACAAGTTTGCACTCCCACCAGCAATGGAGAAGTGTTCTCCTTGCTCCACATCCTCACCAGCATGAGCTGTCACTTGTGTTATTGATCCTAGCCATTCTGACAGGTGTAAGATGGAATCTCAAATTTCCCTGATGGCTAAGGATTGTTTGGGTGGGAGTTCCACCTCAGTCCCTGGCACCCTGGCATCCATATACCCAAAGAGTCTGGAATGTTCTGGTGGAAGATTCACAACTCTCCTCCCCCATCTTTTTCCCCAAACCCGCCCCTTCAAATCCTGCCAAACACACCTCCTTCCCCAGAGAGGCTCAAGACCACTCTCACAGGGTATTTAAGCTGCATTTCAGAAAACAGACATGTGGTTTTCTGGTCTCTCATGCCCATCTCCCATCTCTAGGGGGCTGGAGAATCACCCAGGAACACTTTACCCATTAAACTGGGGCTTTTCTAATCCGGTCTGATTTGGATTGCTGTGTTGGCAGAGAGGCCAACTTATGAAGGATGTTGAACAATTCTTTAAGTGTTTCTCAGCTATTTCAGATTCCTCTATTGAGAATTATGTTTAGATCTGTACCTCATTTTTAAATTGGATTATTATTTTTTGATATCTAGTGTCTTGAGTTCTTTATATATTTTGGATGTTAGACCTCTATCAGATTTAGAGTTGGTAAAAAAAAATCTTTTCCCATTTTGTAGGCTGCCATTTTGTCTGATTGATGGTGTCCTTTGCCTTACCAAAGCTTTTCATTGTCTTTTTTTCCAACATCATATTTTTATTAATTATTTGAGAATTTTATACCATACACACTTACCACACTCACCTGCCATTCCCCCCAGGTCCACCCTCCCACCCTTTCCTCAAAAAAGAAGAAAAAATTACACCAAGTCCAAATTGTGTTGCCCATATACTGGAGCACAGTCACACTCCCAGTGACCAGCCCCTTCAAGGTAACTGAGTCCTTCCCACCCATGCCGTCCAGAAGCCCTCCACTGAAGAGCTACACTTCAGCATCTTTACCACAATGTTTAAGGACTCTCTTCAATGGCTTCCTGTCTGAACTGTTTCTTTCGGGGGCTGGGGGGAGGTTGTCACAGAAGCCTTCAATGCTTCCCATTCTCAATTATGAGTCTGCAACCATCAAAACCACTGTAAAGAGATTTCGGGTAACAGCTAGTGGCAGCATGGATCATGGACTTGGACATGGTCCCCAGAGGCCGCATAGACCACGGACATCCACACGGCCTCCGGCAACAGCAGCATGAATCACAGACACTAGCACAGACCCTGGCTGTAGCACAGACATCAACATCGCCTCATGGCAATCTTTGAGGAGGCCCAACCATTCTCCATCTCGGACATCCTGCTGTTGTTCAGAGCCAGGGCAATCATGTGGCTCTGCATGTCCTGAGGCAGAGCCTGGGAGTGCTCCAGGCTGCCGCAGACCGCCTTGCCTGCCCTACTCAGCAACAATGTACCCCCACACCCATCATCTCTGCCACAGCAGCATCTCTTGTTCTGCCTCTCTCTGCCAGGAGTCCCACCGTCTTTCCCACCTCTCCACTGCACATTTATTCATCAGAGCGGCATTGCAAACTGTCCTGTGGCACACAGTATTTTATTTTTTCATTTTTTTGCCCAGTTTTACATGCAAAAATTCATTGCAACGAGTCATTGGTCTGGTTCAAAGTTTCTGGTTTCTGGAGCACCATAAATACTGGACTGTCACTGAGACTCGTCTTGGATACTCTGTTGTTGCCAGAGTCAGGGTGATCTTGCCACTGGGCAGGGCATCTGGGGCCAGGACCCTCTAGAGCTCCAGGCTGCTGCACACCTCTCTGCGCTTGGTGCCCTGCCAGCTCACCTGGTACCACTCTCATGCTTGCAGCCTGTTGACAGCATGGCCATGCTGTCCTCCCCAAAGCAGGGCAGCATCCTGAGATGCTCTCATGCTGGTCACTGCTTTGTATCTAGTTTTGTTTCTCTCCATCAAATGCATGCCTCTGCTCTGCCATCTTTTTTTCTGATTTCATATAACTACTTCTTTTTTCTTTTTTAAAGACTTTTTATTGATTCTTTATGGATTTCGCATCATGCACTCCAATCTCACTCATCTCCCTGTCTTTGTATCTGCCCTCTGCCTTGCAACCCCTGTCTTCAAATAAAATAAAATAAAATAAAACATCATTGTAAAGCTGGAGTGTGTCACAGTGAGTCAGTATACCCTTTAGTCCATACATCTTTACTTGCAAGTGTTCACTGCCATGAGTCATTGGTCTGGTTCAGGGCCTCTGGGTTCTACTACACTATCAATATTGGATCCTTACTGGGATTCCTCTTGGATACCCTATTGCTGCCCTGTGTGGAGATCCCCTTCACATGCTCCAGCAGTTCATAGATGGGGTGGATGTTGTGGTGGGCCAACTCATAGCCTTGGATCTGGTCCTGGGGGGTAGCTGAGTTGGTCATCCCACCAGCTCTCCCCAGTCTTCACCATCAGGGTGAGCTCTCCAGCATTTCCCCAGTTAGCTCACCCAATGCAGCAGGCAGCAAGGGGCAGAGGCAGTTCTCCTGCTCTCATGCCCTTGGGGCTAGCTCACTGGTACTCACCACCAGGGCCAGCTCTACCATGCTGCCCAGGTGAGGTGCAGAGCAGGCTCTCTGGCTGTCATGACCTCAGGGCCATTTGCTCACTTTTTAAAAGCACCTTTTCATAAGACCTGCCTTTCTTCCTTTTTTTAGTTGCCCTGGGGATACTGTAAGTTGTGCAGACTCATCCTCTGCTGCTGCTTCTCCTTGTGGAGCTTCTGTGAGTCTCTCAGCCTCCTCAGAGCTGCTCTGTGATCCTGAGGGTGCCAGCAGTCAATGCCATCTTGACTCAATTACCACTTCTCAGTTTCATGAGGTCCCATTTATTAATTGTTGATCTTAGTGCCTGTGCTATCAGTGTTCTGTTCAGGAAGTTGTCCCCTGTGCCAAAGAGTTCAATGTTATTCTCCACATTCTCTTCTATCAGGTTCACTGTGTCTGGTTTTATGTTGAGGTCTTTGATCCACTTGGACTTGAGTTTTATTTAGGGTGATAAATATAGATCTATTTGCTTTCTTCTACATGTTGACACCCACTTTGACCAGTACTATTTCTTGAAGATGCTTTCTTTTTCCCAGTGTGTATTTCTGTCTTCTTCATAAAAAAATCAGGTGTCCATAGGTGTGTGGATTTATGTCTGGGTCTTAGATTCTATTCCATTGATCAACCTGTCTGTTTTTATGCCAATACCACATGGTTTTTATTACTGCATGTAGAGCTTGAAATCGGGGATGGTGATACCTCCAGCAGTTCTTTCATTGTTCAGGATTTTTTTTTTTTTTTTTTTTTTTTTTAGCTATCCTGGAGTTTTTGTTTTTCCATATGAAGTTGAGAATTGTCCTTTCAAGGTCTATGAAGAATTGCATTGGGATTTTGATGAGGACTACACTGACTCTGTAGACTGCTTTTGGTAGGATGGCCATTTCTACTATGTTAATCCTATGGATTCATGAGCACAGGAGATCATTCTGTCTTCTGATATCCTCTCCAATTTCTTTCTTCAAAGAGTTTAAGTTTTTATCATATGAGTTGCTTGATTACAGTTATCCCAAGATATTTTACATTATTTGAAGGTATCGTGAAGGGTGTTGTTTCCTCAATTACATGGTTCATTTGACCTTAGGAGTTTAAGGAAAAACTTTGTAGTGTGCACAGTGATAATGAAAATATGAGAAGCATACTGACATAAACTAGGGGAGAACCAAGAAATTTTTGGGTGAAAGAAGTTTGCTCTAACATTGTCTCCATCCCCCACCCCCACAGATAGTCATTTCTCAGGATCTTCAGACAGTAACTCAAGGACTCATAATACTCAATATGACACAAATGCTAGATACCTGGTGTTTTACGTTGTTTATAGAATTCTGACAGTTGTTAATGTTAACAACATGTTGGTTGGTGTCTTTGGGCTTTTTGGGGGGGGCTTGGTATAGGGTCTCACTATTGAAGTCTTGGCTGGTCTGGATGTGGACCAGGCTAACCTCAAACTCCACAGAGATCCACCTGTTTCTGCTTCCCAAGTGCTGAGATTTTAGGCATGGATCACCACCTGGTTTTTGTTCTGTTTTGCTTTTGAGAGGTTTATTTATTTATTTTTGAATCAGTGTCTTCCTGTGTTGGCCTCAAGCTTCTATGTAGACATCCGTACATGTTTGGTGTAGATGCAGCTTTAAAATATTTTACATATTAAGCTGGTTGAATTTGCAGATTCTAGAACCTATTGATATGAAGAGCCAAGAACTCACAACCTTATGAAAAATGGAGTCTATTGATGGACAGGCTATTACTGTGGATGGTGTCAAAAGATTTTGAACAAAACAACAACAGCAACCATAACCAAAGACCTTATACAAACACAAAGCATTACCAGAGTAGCTCATCATCATGTGGCTTAAATTGCAAGCTGGATTTGCACAGAAGAATCATTCTTCTTTTATAAAGGAGAATATATCCATTTGTTTATTATTTTAAATATATATTGATATCTATGATACAATATATATTTATGTGAATGGCTGCTTTGCCTACATGTACATCTGTGCACCATGTCCATATTTGGTGTCTGTGAAAGACAGATGAACGCATAGAGTCCCCTGGAACTGGAGTTACAGATGCCTGTGAGCTGCCATGTAGGTGCTGGGAACCAAAGCAAATCATCTGCTAGAGCAGCCAGTGTCCTCAGTGAGCCCCTGAGGCACCTTCTCGTGTCTACCTTCTCAACCTGACAGCATCAGGAGGAACAGCACGCTCCTAAGGAACTTATAAACCCTTCTTTGATCTTTGGGTTCTGAATTCACACCCATCCTATCATCTCTGCCTTTTTTGAGAATTTCACTCATTTCTGTCCCATCTTTGAACTGAATTCCACATTTCAAATATACTCTACTTGGCAAAGAACACTACTTACAGAAAGGAAAATCCTGAACCTTTACAGCTGGAGACTTCCAGCTGCCTTTTATTTCCTGCAGTCTCTGGACCTTTGGCATGGGAGATGTCTGGGAAGATCAGCCTTTGGAAGCCACTGTAGGTGAGAGGTAGGAGGAAGAGATGGACTGTTGTGGGCCCTTCATGGAAGCTGGAGGTCCAAAGATGGCCAAGCCTGATTATGATCTTGCTTTAGTGTCCATGACTTGAAGGTGAGGATACTAAAATTATTTTAAAATGTGTGTTTGTGTGCATGTGTAGTATGCATGTATGTACCTGTGTGCATGTGTGTGTTCACAAGTGCATGTGTGTACACATGTGTACATGCATCAGGTGTGTATATGTGTGTTGTATGTTGTGTGTGTATGTGCATGCTCATGAGTACATGTGTGTACGTGTATGCATGCATTGGGTATGTTGTGTGTGTATGTGTGAGTGTGTGTGTATATGTATGTATGTGCATGTGGGGTGTTTGTGTGTTTGTGTGTGTGCAGACCTGAGGCCAACGTCAGGTGTCACTATCTCTCTACAACTTTATTCATCAAGGCAAAGACTCACACTGAGCTCAGAGAACTATCCATTTCGGCTCGTCTGGCTAGCCAACTTGCCCCTGGGATCCTCCGAGTGCCTCTCACGCACTGAGATCACAGGTTGGCCGCCACACCCACCCCACATGTTCTTGAGTGCTGAGGATCTGACCTCTGGTCCTTGCACAAGTTCAGTGACCACTCTACTCACTGAACCATTTCAGCAGCCCTGAGGTTATTAAAATTAAGGATTCATAAAGGTCCTAATTTTTGTGGTATTAATCTCTTCTAAAAAACAAGGCGCAGTAGCAAAGAGGGTTAATGGTGCAGGCTTTAGGCTGTGTTTCTCTTCTTCCTGGGCTCTGTGGCTTTGTTCTGTAGTGTCAATAATGTGACATCTGACCAGCGACAGCACATTTTCTAAGCCTGCTACACTGAAAACTATTACAATTTGGAAAAACTCCCGGTTGCATAGTCCTCCCACACGCTGAGTGCATTCCGAGGTTTGCAGTCATGCATGTCTGTTATTTAGGACATTCTCTGTCTGCATCTCTATCAAATAGTATGGCATGGGCTGATCACAGCTGATGGAATTTAGCTTTGGAGAGCCCTGATCATATTATCCGTAGAAATCCAATTCGGCTTCCACAGCCTGGGACTGCTGCCGCCCACATTTATTAGTCTTATCATTTCTTTGCTGCAGATGACCCCGCAGAGTTTTGTTTTTCACTTTAGCGGAAAATGGCAGAACGATGCCTTCCGAGGTTCCCACCGCACAAATGAAAGAAAACATGCTGATGTGAGAGGTGGATTGGATCGGAGCCGTTTGGGCCTTGTTTGATTTCCTTGTATTTGCCTGTCCATGTGTGAAGAGGACATAATTACACCTCCTCCTTATTTGCCTCAGAGGAATGTTACAGAAATACATTTCAAGAGCCTCTAATGTCCTCAGAGTGTGGAGAAGTATAATTACATGAAAACACATCATTGTTGAAACAGTGCTGCCAATCTTGGCTAATTCTGACTATCAGTATATTAATGAAGATGTATTAGTATATATCACTATCTTCAATTTCACTAAGTATCTCTGTGCTCTGTGATTTGGAACCTTAGTGCATATGTCTAAGAGGATAGTGTGGATACTCAGTCAAAAATGCAGCTTTGAAACAGGCCCATCTCCTTTAAACTCATTTGTGTTGAGGCTTAAAATGGAAAGGGATGGACTAAGGAAAGAATACATAGTGAGCAGCAACCCTAACCTTCACCATGTACATGCTAGTATTTTTCTGATTCATGACCAAAAATGGTCACTAACATCAGGAAAGATTTCTTCAGTTCAGAAATGTTTGTCCCAGTGGCTCCCTCACAAGGTCATGCTTACTGCCTTTCTGAAACAACCCAGGACCATTGTCTAGGGATGGTGACACCCACAGTAGGCTGGGCTTACATCAGTTAATAATCAAGATAATCCCCTGAAGACATGCCCACATGCTACTCTGATCTAAACGATTCCTCCATGGAGGCTTTCTGGTCAGGTGACTGACTATAGGTTATGTCAACTTGACAGTTGAAGCAAACCAGGATTATTGAGAAAATCAAGTTATCTGATCCCTATGGTGCAATTGTTAGTTATGTAAACAGCAAGGCTGTTACAGACACACAGTGTGTACCAGTTTCCTCCAAAGTCTCACTTTAACTATTATTAAACTTTCACAAGGAAAGCAGTGTGTGTTTCCTGGAAATTGCTGAAATAGCATCAGCGGTGTGGGGAATAGTAAGGAAAAGCATAGGGAATGTGTGTAAGTCGGAAGTCTAGAGTGGGACGGTTCCTACTTCCTTCTATCTCATAACACTCATCCCTCACCAGAACCACTGACATGTGTGAAGTGTCTTCCCTAGACCAACAACATTAGCATCAGTTTGGAAGTTAGTAGAAATGCAAATTAGAAACTCTAGGGATGGAGCCCAGCAACCAGTGTTTTAATAATTTCTCCATGTCTACAAAAGGGGCCTCTTGGAATTAGAATCCTAAGTTGAGGAACTGGACAGTCCGTGAGTTTGAGGGATAATGGGCTGATCACAGACATTTTCCCTTGACTCATGAGAGGGTGCTCCTCTTTCTGGTCCAGCTCAGGACTTGTATTTAGGGACGGTAATGATTCTTCTCTTTGTCACAGTTCATTCCACATCAAATGCTCAATTGGGAGACATTCCAACTTGTTATTAATACTGTGTGCCATGGAAACAAAGCTTCCCTCTATGGCTTCATAACACCCAGTGATGGAGCTTGGGAATGGACCCAAGAGGAGAGAAAAGGGCCTGGAGGGCCTAGGAAGGATTTGATCTCTCACATTTGTGATGCTCGTCTCTCCTACTGCTCCCAGTACACTTTCTTTCCCTCTGTGCCTTCTGACCCCTCACTGTGAGATGGAGAGCTGGAAGCACAGGCCGATGCACTAGAAGTCAGTGTGACTCTGACTCCAGGAGTGAGCTCCCCCTTGCCTAGTCATAGCTTTTTGTTATCCCACTCCCAGCTCCTCTTTCCTCAGACAAAGATCAATTTCTGGAAAGAGAGTCTGTCTTTCACTTAAACAGGCTATGACTATGACGTATGTTCTGATTTCTCCTGTTGGTGACCTGACTCTGCGTGGGCGTCCCATCACTTCAGTCTATGTGCCCAGCAGTGCAGCCTGCTTCCCCAAGTTTA
Organism: Peromyscus eremicus; assembly: GCF_949786415.1. Classification (NCBI taxonomy): domain Eukaryota; kingdom Metazoa; phylum Chordata; class Mammalia; order Rodentia; family Cricetidae; genus Peromyscus; species Peromyscus eremicus. Next base: position 2,985,264 of record NC_081418.1, on the reverse strand, counting down.
CAGTGAGTGACAGTCACACAGGCTTAGCAGTCACACTGGGGGGTGAATCATACTTAGAATCAATATTTCCCAGGGGAAACAAACCTTCACTTAGGAAACTTTGTGGCATCTCTTTTCAATATCAATATCAGCATAGGGCAGACTTTTGTTTTCATCTACGCCTTAAAATGAATGTGAAAACTAGGGGAGGAGAACCAGGAAAGAGCAGATGGAACCACCTGAGGCATCTGGTCTTTATTCTATGTGGGGGTCCAGCTCCCACCTTATGAAGGGTTCTTAGGTGGAGGAGAGAGGAATGAGGAAATAACAGATAGAAAGATAGTAATGAGGAGAAAGACAGAAACACAGGATAGCTTCAGAAGGGCCTGGATCAATACCCAACAGCCTGAAAGATTTATTCAAAAGGCTTTTTATAACATGTCACAGGGAAAGGCAGAAGACCTCCCCCCTTGCAAGATCAAAGCACAGCCAAGTATAGACCCTCCCAAACACCTGGTAAACACACCTGTGACCAAAGCATCTTGTTGTGCAGCCCTGCTGGGTAAAGCAAGCCTGGATTCTCTGACCCTGAGTAAGTTCTCACTAGGAAGCCTCTGTGGGCTCCCACAATTCTAATATTGATTTGTTTATGTGATGAGATGAATACTGGAAAAAGACTTGAGAGTGGAAGAGAACAAGAGGCTTGACTTACCTCGGATGACTACTGTTCAGGTGGAAGCTCCACCTCAGCACACTCTCATCTGTGTCTCTCCTAACCCTGCCTCAGCTCAGAAACCCACCCCCCAGAGATGCCCAAGACCACACCTACAGGATATTTAAACTGCCCCCCAGAGAATGGCCACGTGTTTTTTCAGTCTCTTCTCCCCATCTCCTCTCTGGGGGCTGAAAAAATCCTCCAGGAGCATTTTACTCATTAAATCTGGACTTTTAATTCTTAATTTGGTTTGACTCAGTTTGATTTGGATTACTTCGTTGGCAGAGAGTCTTAATATTGGGGTATGGAAACCTTTAAATTACCTGGAACTTGTACCTTGGGTGGTTACCTGGGATGCTGACCTGGGATGCTTACCTGGATACTTACCTAGGATGCTGACATGGGATGCTGACCTGGATGCTTACCTGGGTTGCTGATCTGGGAAGCTTTGATCCAGTACATAATGGCTCTCAGAAAGAAATGTCTACCAAGGCTTTATTCTATTTATTTATTATTATTTTTGACACAGGGTCTCCTGTATTCCAAGATGTCCTCAAACTCATTATGTAGTTGAGGATACCCTTGACCTGTTGCTCCTCCCGCTTCTACTGTAGGTGTGTGACATCACATCTACCTCTTATTTTACAGACACAAAACCAAGTCCAGAAAAGTTAGGTGACATTTCCAATACAACAGAACTAGCAGAGGCAGGTCCTTGACAAGATTCAGGCCTCAGTTCCTAGGCTATTGCTTGCTCCCCTCCCTGCCAACATTCAGTACCTGACATCCATTATCCTCCTGAGACTCAGCTGAGCATCTGGCCGCCCTGGTGTCAGTATCAGGCTTTTTCTTAAGTGGCAAGGCTTTGACACTATGAGACAACACCCAGACAAGGAACTCCAATTGCTCCCAAAAGTGGATGCAGATTAGAATGATGTTTGGGAAGCCAGAGACTGGGAAGAAAGTGACACAGTAGAGGCTTCAGGTTGCCATCATCCTGAGACTGGTGGTATTGTTCGTTTTTGCTCTTTTGGGGGGCCCACCACCCAAATCACACACAGAGGCTTATTCTTAATTATAAATGCCTGGCTTTAGCTTGGCTTGTTTCTTATCAGCTTTTCTTAACCTAAATTATCCCATCTATCTTTGGCCTTGAGGCTTTTATCTTTCTCTATTTCTGTATACCTTTTCTTTCCTTCTTACTCTGTGTGGCTGTGGTGTGGCTGTGTGGCTGTGTGGCTGTGTGGCTGTGTGGCTGTGTGGCTGTGTGGCTGTGTGTGTGGCTGTGTGGCTGTGTGGCTGTGTGGCTGTGTGGTTGTGTGGCTGGGTGGCTGGGTGGCTGTGTGGCTGTGTGGCTAGGTGGCTGTGTGGCTGTGTGGCTGGGTGGCTGTGTGGCTGTGTGGCTGTGTGGCTGGGTGGCTGTGTGGCTGGGTGGCTGGATGGCTGTGTGGCTGGCCCCTGAAGCCCTCCTCCTTCCTCTCTCATTCCTTGATCTTTCTTCTTCCAGATTTTTCCTTCTATTTATCCTCTCTCTGTCTGCCAGCCACACCTACCCTTTCTCTTGCCTCACTGTTGGCTGTTAGACCATCAGGTGTTTTAGACAGGCAAAGTACCATGGCTTCACAGAGTTAAACAAATGCAACATAAGCAAGAGCAACACACCTTAAAATAATGTTCTACAATGGACTGGTGATGATGCTTTAACTTCTTGCAGGAGACGGAAATTTATTTCTTATCACCACTAATTTGTCACCGTGGGCTCTCTTCCAGCAGACTGAAATGATAAAAATTTCTCTCTCTCTCTCTCTCTCTCTCTCTCTCTCTCTCTCTCTCTCTCTCTCTCTCTGTGTGTGTGTGTGTGTGTGTAACATGAATCTTAAAAGGTCTTATTAATGAAAAAAACCCTGGAGCCAGATATTGGGGTGAAATCTGAAAGATCAGAGAGACAGAACAAGCCACAGCCAATGTCTCCTCACCAACTCCTCAGCTGATCCTGTTTCCTCAGACTGAAAGCCTCTGAGTCCTCACCAAATGGATCCCAGCTGAACTGCTGCTAAACTCAGATGAATTTTCTGCTTCCTGCCATCACTTCCTGGGATTAAAGGCATGTGTCCTTCCCAAACAAAGACATGAGATCTCAAGTGCTGGGATTAAAGGTATATGTCACCACTGTCTGGCCTCTATGTCTAATCTAGTAGCTGGCTCTGTCCTTTGATCCCCAGATAAGTTTATTAGGGTACACACTATATTGGGGTACACAATATAATACCACATTTCCCCTTTTTGTCTAAAATAATAAAATGTTATAACTAATATAAGAAAAACTATGTACAATAAGTACAATAAGGATATACAATATATACAGTCAAGAATTACATTAACAATGTCTAGTCCATTAACATTTGACAGATTCAGACAGAAAACTCCATTATCTAGCCTACTTTGGTGAGTCTAACATGTACCCAATTCACTTTCTACCCTTTTTTATCTTATAATATCCATATTCTCTCTTTTTTCAGAGTAGATTCAGTAACCTACCCTTTATATTATCATATTTATATTCTCTTTTTTCCTTTCAGAGTAGATTCAATAATCTACCTCTTATCTATATCCTCTTTTTTCTTTTTTTCAAACAAGAACCTGGAATCTAATCTCCTTGTTAAGCTTTTTTCCTGACCATTATCAATTAACAACTTTTAACCAACTATCCTAAACAATGACAATTATCCATGACTCACTGAATGACCAAAAACCACCACCCCATCTCTTGGAAATGAGAGCATCATGTTCTTAAAATTACTTCCTGCTGTCTGGGGGCAAAGGCATGTTTAGGTACACAATATATTGGGGTACACAATATAACACCATGTGTGTATCTGTGTGTGTGTGTGTGTGTGTATGTGTGTGTATGTGTGTGTGTATACTTGTGCATGTGGTATAGATGCTGGCAGTCGATGTCAGATGTCTTTCTCAGTCCCTCTCTACTTTACTTTTTGAGATAGCATCTCTCACAGAACCTGGAGCTCCCCAATTGGCTAGACTGGTGGGCCAGTGATCTCCAGGGGCCTCCTGGTCCCTGCACCCCCACCACTGGGGTTACAGACTTGTGGTATGAATGAAAAAAAGAAATAAAAAGGAAGGGCATGTGTATAAGATACAGCTACAAAAAATTAGACCCCAAAAAATACAACTCAGAAGAGATTGATTGAAGACTCTTAATAATTTTCAAAAATTGTTAGGAAGCATTTCCAACTTACAGGATATCATTGGAATACTTAAAGATGAAGTAACAAATTTGGCTGATACTCTAAAAGGGGACAAACACTTAAGTAGTCCGAGAGAATTATCAGCCAAAGCTGAGAATTCTAGAATTCGCTCTAGTAGAAAAGAAAATATGAGAAGCGCATGTGGATTGTGTGAATCTAGAGCTTAAATGCATTCTGGTCTTACTCCCCTTCAGACACTACCCAATAGGGATTTTGATGCAGAGAAAAGATTATATTGGAATGGATATTTCTACCAGGTAAACCAAGTAAGAAGTTAAAGAATTAATTAGAAAAGATCTCTGACTTGATTCAAAAGGGAAAATTAAGACTTTGTCAGTTGACAGGAATGGACCCCACAGAAATTGTAGTACCTTTAACTAATGAGGAAATTTCCTTGCTATGAATATCAGCAAAGAGCCTGGAGTAACTTTTTGGGAGATTAACAACTGTTATCCCAAAAGCAAGAGAATAGAATTCATAAAGAAGACTGAATGGGTCCTTCCTCACACTGTATGACAAAAGCCAATTTCTGGAGTCCTCATATTCTATACTGATGCAAATAAATCAGGGAAAGCAGGATACAAATCAGGAGAATTAAGTAAAATGGTCAAAGTCCATAAAATTCTGTACAAAAGGCAGAACTGTATGTCATTCTTATGGTACTGATGGACTTCACAGAACCCCTCAATATAGTCGCTGACTCTCAATATGCAGAGAGAGTTGTTTTACATATTTAAACTGCTGAATTTATTCCTGATAATACAGAATTAACTTCATTATTCATACAATTTCAGGAAATCATCAGAAAAAGGGAACATCCTATATATATATATATAACACATATCAGATCCCATACGGGTCTGCCAGGACCTCTAACACAAGGTAATGACGAGATTGATCAGTTACTAATAGGTAATGTGCTAGAAGCCTCAGAATTTCATAAGAAACACCATGTAAGTAGCAAAGGTTTGAAGAAGGATTTCTCCATCACTTGGCAACAAGCCAAGGAAATTGTAAGAAAATGTCCTACTTGTTCCTTCTATAACCAAATTTCACTACACACAGGAAATAATCCAAAAGGTATACAAAGAAATGAAATTTGGCAGATGGATGTGTTTCATTTTGCAGAATTTGGAAGATTAAAGTATGTACACCATACCATTGACACCTGTTCAGGATTTTAATGGGCAACTCCTATGAGTTCTGAAAAGGCTGATTCTGTGATTACACACCTATTAGAAGTTATGGTCATCATGGGAATACCTGTACAAATTAAGACTGACCATGCCCCAGCATATGTCTCCAACAAAATGAGACAGTTTTTTGCTTATTACAATATAAAGCATGTTACAGGTATACTACACAATTCTATGGCCTAGCAGTCATAGAAAGATCCAACTGAACTTTAAAGCAGATGCTAAATAAACAGAAACATGTAACAATGACTCCTAGAAATAGATTGCATAATGCTTTATTAACCTTGAATTTTCTCAATGCTGATGAGAAAGGAACAACAGCTGCGGAGAAACATTGGACAACAGAAAAAACTCCTGAGCTAAATCAACCGGTTTCAAAGATGTGTTGACCTCAGAACGGAAACCAGGATATGTCCTATGTTGGGGAAGGGAGTTTGCTTTTGTTTCTATAGGAAAAGAAAAGCTATACATACCAACAAAATTAATAAAAATTTGATTTGAACAGGAGAAACCCCTTGTTGAGGAGAAGTAAAAGCTCATCCTCCAATGTGACATCTCTACAAGTTGTAAGAAAAACTTAACAAACAAGGGTCATGGCAGGGTTCTGTTTTTTGTCTTTACAGGATAATAGGAATACCCATCTTCAAGAAATCATAAGGCCTTGGACACCTAGATGTCTACAGCAAAAGGGAAGGACCTATTGGTACCAATATACTCTACAGGGTAATATTTCACTGCCTAACATCAATCTCTCTTTAACTCTAGAGTAGTTGTGGTCCCAATTCAATTATAAATCAAGCTGGCTCTGGAGTTGGAATGTGGCTCTCTTCTTCTCTAAACCTAACTATGTTGTTAACAGAAAAAAAATTAAGAGATTCTGTCTCACATCAGAAGAGCTAACTGGTGTGAGACAGAAGAAAACCAATAATCTAGGGAACATTGTTATGAAGATTCTATTTCTCTCCATGCTTATTCTTGATTTTTCAGAATCCTTTCTTACATGTCATGTCATCTTTAAATTCAAACTTTCCATTTTGATATTAATAATGTTCAAGTTTTCCACAGTGAAAATAAGTCTTCCCAATAGCAATCTCTGAAGTCTCCAGAAGGAAGATGGGGCCCCACAACAATGACTCTACTTGGTCCAGAAAGGTGCCATGGTACCTAAGAACATTACTCAATGATCAGCTTTGGACTGAAAACTCTTCTGGACAGTTCTAAGATGAGATGGTTCATCATACCACACTTCTAGCTGGAATCTCAGACAATCTTATTCATTTCTGAGACTGGCTGCAGACTCTATGGCTAGCCCTATTGAGACCTAACTAACTAAGCTTTCTTACAAGACCCCCACAGAGATACCGTTGCCCCATAAATAGCAGGAAGTAACTATAAGAGAATGACCCCCCTCTCCCAAATGTTTCATTTTTCTCAGGGTTATGGATGGATGGTTGTAGGTTTGGGGGCGGAACAATAAAATTCGGACTCAGTATTCTCTTTTAGGAAAGAAAAAGGGGAATGGATAGGTACAGGATATTAAGGTAGATTATTGTATACACTAGTAAACTAATTCAGTAAAATATCAGCCTTAGATAAATTGCACTGTTATGGATTCTTGTATATTGTTACAAATGTTAACTATTTTTATATTCTTATTTAAGATAATTTGTATATTGATACAAATATAGAACTATATTTGTTGCAATGTACATATATTTTTACTCTTATTTGAAATGTTTATATATTGATACAAATGTAAAATTATATTGTCATACTGTATGTACTACCTCTGTTTAAAATATTTTGTATATTGATACATATTTAGGATTATTGTCATATTGCATATTGTACTACACGTTCCTACCCCTGCTTTAGCTATTTTGTGTACTGTCACAATTTTGAGATCATTGTCCTTCTACTGTACTTTTGCTTACAGACTGTTTACCTTGTTTACATGAAGCCTTAGTTCTTAGGTTATTTAGGTAGATAAGACTTATAGATTTATAGTCACCTATGCTTGTCATTTCTATAGTTATGTTAGTTAGGTTCTCCAGACTTATAGAAACATATGTCAGATAGATAGGTAATCTTCAAATACTTCATAGACCTAGAGAATATGACATCTAAATGTTTTGATAACTTAGAATTCTGTTGACATGAGACACAATTGCTCCTGGCAGCACTGATCTGATCCTGAGAGAATGTTGGGCTTCTGAGACATTTCCGTTTGGAAGTTTGTCTTCCTCCTGGTGCACAATGGCCTGCTGGGCAAAGAACTGCCCTTGCCTTGACTGCTGACAGTACAAATGCTGTCCTTTCTGGATGATCAGGACACAAGGAAAAGCAACTACTGAACTCTGCCTAGACAGGGTAAGATGGTCTTTCAAAATTCCTGCTTCTGAAAATGGTCTGCCAAATACTCTAGGCCTGTGGCCAATTTGAATGCACCAACAATGCTGAGAAACATTAGGTGACTGTCCAGGCTGCCAGCTGTCTCTGTCTACTCTCGCACGATTCCCTAAAGTTGCTTGCGTCTATCTCCTGTTTTCTCAGGTATTACTTTGTTCCTTCTCAGGTCTTTGATGGAGTTGAAGACTAGATAGTTACAGTTACAATCTTCTTATATCTTAGCTAGAACATATTAGTACTAGAGTTAAAATCTTCAAGATAGAATGGCTATTGTAATCTCGGCAATTTGCCATTTACCTACGTTCTAGACATTTAGCATGTCTTTCTTGTTTGATGTTATTCTTGTTGGTTATAGTTCCATTTTTGTTTATGTTGTTACCCTTTGTTTTTCCTGGACAAAACCTGATAATAATTCTTATTGTATATAGTTTGCATTAAGATTAGAACCTTCTTATTTAGACAAAACGAGGAAATGTAGTGGTATTTGCTCTGCCCATGACTTTGGGCTATACAGTCCAAGTAGGCAGTGTTTCCTCTTGTTGTCTGTGACCTCTTATAAGGGGTTGGAGAAGGGTCACATGCCCTTCTCCCTGCCTGCTTGCGAGGTGGATTCGCTCCTATTCAGATCAGGGGACAACTTCTACTCCGTTTTGTAATCGTGAGTGTATTTCCTCAATTTATATCTTAGTAAATTCTGTTATCCATTTAATAGACTCATGTGGATTGATTATAATAGGCATGACTACTCCTAGGTATGGTAGAGGAGAAGATTTACTGTGGTTAAAAGGGAGACCATAGCCAGAGGCAGGCACATCTGGGAGAGTCCAGAATGAATGTGACCAGACTTAGCTAGGCCATGTGAGGAGATGGCGAGGGGAGAGGGGAGAACCAGGCCAAGAGGCCAGGAGGGTAAAGGGTGGATCAAAAGGGCCAAAAAAAGATCAGCATAGCAAAATGGTTGGATTATATAGGGCAGGGGAGCTAAGTCCCTGGGCTGGAGAAGTTTAGGGTAGGGGATTGGGTATGCCAGCCAGGAGGGCCCTGTAATAAGTAGAGACTGAGGGGTACTGGGAGACTCTGGTGGCCAGCATCTGCCTTGATGTGTTAAATAGGCATCTCAGCCGTTTGTCCCAGGCTTGAGGTCTAACTTGGTCACATCTGGATTTTTTTTAAAATGGTTGCTGGGTCCTCTGCACTGAGGTCCTTATGTTTGTGCAGAAAGAATTTTACCAACTGAGCCATCTCCCCAACCCCACAGAATAGGCTTTTAAAGAAAAACTGTGACAAAGGAGGTAAGTAGGCTCAAAGTTTGCAATGGTATAGAGTTTAGAGCATGAAGAGGCTTTAAATACATTAACACACACACACACACACACACACATATATATTATTATTATATAACATGGAACATTAGTGAGACTGTAATAGAAACTTTTAATGATTACTTGCAAATCTCAGAACTTTCATGAATTATTGTCAGAAGATGATAGAGGTTTTTAGGTGAGCGGAGATGGGGCGTTTCAGTGATTAACTGCTTGGGTCCTCTTTTGTATTAAGAAGAACACAGAGAAAACCCCAAAGGTTCACTTCCTTGGTACAGCAAAGTCCTTCTCAAAGGAATTTTCTATGATATGGTTACTTTTAAAAAATATACCTCAGGCCAGATCACATTCTTTGTACACAATGATTCATGAGAAATAAAAAATAACCACAACTGGAATTTTAAGAGAAGCTATTTAAGGAGGAGTGGTCTTCAGCCACTGAGTCATTGTGTACTCATAGAACTTTGATCAATGCTGGCAGGGACTACTTTGTGCTGAGGACAAAGACACCAAAGAGATGGGTGCTGGGAGGAAACGGTGGGTCAGGGAGGCTCCCGGAAGAAGTGGAGTCAGGAAACATTTCCTAGCCCCATTTAGCGGAGGCTCGGTGGAGAAGTGGAGTCAGGAAACATTTCCTAGCCCCATTTAGCGGAGGCTCGGTGGAGAAGTGGAGTCAGGAAATATTTCCTAGCCACTGGTAACAAGCTCGTAACCACACGCAGGTGAAAACACTCAGAAGACGTGGTGCCCTTTCCTTTAAGATTGTCACCACAGATTTCTACTGTCAAGTCTTTCCAAGAGAAGCGGTGGTGTGATTCAGCAGCTGCAGGGACCCTGTCATTACCCTCCCCCAGCTGACAGTCAGCAGCAAGGACACCAGATTCCCCTGAGATGGGGCATTGTGCGGTACAATTCCAGTCAAATGTCTTTTCCTAGGGCATTCAAAAGAGCACACATCTCTCTGGAGATGGGAATTTTACTTACTCAGTTTTTATTCCAGACCCTCGGTAGCTAACTGGGTTCCTGCAGAGAGAGGCTGCATGGACAATAGGCCTTCTGTGGAGGCACCCACTGGGAGAGTTCAGCTCCAGTAAAGGCAGCTTTCAGGGGAAGCCTGCGCTGCAGCTTGGCTGCCAAGATTTTAATGAATTACTTCAGATATTCTCTTGGGTGTTCAGAAATTTGAAAAAAAATCTATGTACAGAGCACATGGCAGTTGGACATTAAAAATCTGCCTCACACACTCAAATGTCTGTTACACATTTCTTTTAAATGTCTAAGTGCTGTTTATGGAACACACAAAGGACTTTTATGAAGTCAATATATACTTCTGAATGAAAATCTCTCTGTAACTGATTTGTATTCTTTGTCATCAATTTCCCTAGGAAATAAAGTCGTATGATTGATGGCTTAGTTTAGTGTTAAGAATTTTTTCCCTGGAAGCTAGTTAATGGAAGTTTCCTACTCAGGAGAAAAGACAGTTAAAAAAAGAGGTAAAAGTTTCCATTATGCTTCTTTCTGTTTTTTTGACTATGAGATATTTTTAGCCAGTTTTGGAGAGTGACCTTCATCCAGCAGAGGTTAATAAGGATGCAACTTTCTTTAGTGCTTTTCAGTAGGGAAATGCAATACAGCTTCAAAACCTTGGGTCTACTAATAACTGAGTATTTTGATTCAAACTACCCACATCACTGTTTAAAGTCTGCAAGAAAAAACAGATTATCAACTGAAGATGATAATGTCTCATAAAGAACAAAACCCACTTTACAAGCCTTCTGAAACAACTATTCTGATAAAAGTTTGGTTTTAAAAATGCCTTCATTTTGAAATAATCACAAAGTTACAGAAAAAAGTTTTATTCTGAGTGATGAGATTGATAGTCTGATATCTACTTACTCCCCAATACATTAATATGTATGCATTTATTTACAAACAAGAACATTTTCTTAGCTATTGCGTTAACACCAAAATCAGGAAATTAACTTCGCTACATCAGCAAGGTCTAAATCCTCAGGTCCACTCAAATTTATTCAGTTAGGTTACTAATGGGTTTGACAGGACAAGGCCCCGGGCTAACGCTCATGCAACAGTTCTTGTCATGTCTTTTCAGAGTGTTCTTTCCTGTCAGCCAGTCAGCCTTTCCTTGATGTTCACAACCTTCCTGCTTCTGGAGACTACACTTCAGTTATTATGTGCATGTCTTCAGCTGGGTTTGTGTGATGTTTCCTCATGGTTAGATTATGGTTATTTATGTTTTGAGCTGATACTATCCTGTAACAACCATCTGTTCCGCACTGATAACGTTCACTTGGTAAATTCCAGACTTAGTAAGTATGTTGGAAGCTAGATGTCCTTTCCTCATCAAACTTTCAGTTGATCTGGTTGGTGTACCTGTATCTCCTTTGACCATTGGTTTCCTGTTTTATCAAGTAACACAGTCTCAATGTATTTACTCAACAGACCCATTGCCAGGTAAACAGCCAGACTTCCAGGTTAGCTGCCACATCTTCTCAAAGATGTTTTCTTTGAGTGGCTTGAAATCTGATCTCCCAGCCTGGCTCCTCCCTCTCTTGCCCCCTTACCCTCTCCAGACAGCCTCTGACAGAACATCTCATGCTGAGGAACATACCCTGGCCTAGATTCTCTACGCTGTTTGAACTCTGGCATCCAAATGTTGACCATCACCTGCTCTCAATTCCACCTACATAGACACTTTTCTTGGCCTGACCTGATAGTTTTTTTTTGGGGGGGCGCTCATTCAGAAAGAGAAGAGGAGGGAATAAAGGGTAGAAAAGGAAGGAGGAGGGTGAACGTTGTGTAAGACACAGTAGGCAGATTGGAAAATGATCTATTTTTAGTAATAACCAGCTCAGCTGCTTAAAAGGGAATGATAGAATATAAATATCTCTTTCTTTTTTTACTGAAAATAGATTTATTTCACTGGGCAGTGGTGGCGCATGCCTATAATCCCAGCTCTTGGGAGGCAGAGGCAGACAGATCTCTGTGAGTTTGGGGCCAGCCTGGTCTACAAAGCAAGTTCCAGGACAGCCACGGCTGGTACACAGAGAAACCCTGTCTTGAGAAACTAAAAAAAAGAATAAGAAAAAAGAAAAAAAAAAGGTGTATATATGTATATATATAATAAAGTATTTATCTATAAAAAATAGATTTATTTCATATAGTATATTCTGATTATGATTTCCCCTCTCTCAAACTCTTCCCAGATCCTCTCCACCTCCCTACCCACTTAAATCCATACCCTCTCTTGCTCTCATTAGAAAACAAGCAAACATCTTAAATATATATATGTATATGTATACACACACACACACACACACACACACACACACACACACACACATATATATATGATTTTTTAAAAAACCCAAACAAACCAGAATAGGACCAAACAAACAAACGGTGAGGGAGAGCTAAAGAAAAGGCACAGGAAATACATCCCACAGGGACACATACATTCACACACACAGAAATTCCATAAAGACACAAAACTGGACACTTTATAATATAAGCAAAAACAGTTAAAAAATGTGTAGACCTTTTGGGAGGTATCCTTTTAACCTCCATCTTCCTTTTGATTTCTAGAATGTAAGCACGGTGGTTGAATTGTTACAATCACCTTGACCCTTGAGGACGAGTGTTTAGTCAAAGTCTGATGGAACAAGAGCTAAAATGAGCTCAGGCCCAGGGACTGCAAGAACCTGCCCTCTGAGCTTTGGACTACCCTCTCTGGGATAGGTAAGGAATAAAACCTGTGTGTTTAATTTATGGTTAATTTTGGTTTTATTAACTTCTTGGGAACTTGGTTCTGAGTGCCATTCCTATGCCAACCACTGGCAAGAGGAGCTGTTACCTCCTGACTGGGGCAAATGGGTTTTGGAAAGTCATAGTGACTACCACAGCAAATATTTATCTCTTAAACATGTTTTCTATTTCTACTAAAGTAAATTGCAGCCGGGCATGGTAGTGCATGCCTTTAATCCCAGCACTCATGAGGCAGAAGCAGGCAGATCTCTGTGAGTTCAAGGCCAGCTTGGTTTACAGAGAGAGTTCCAGGACAGCCAGGACTACACAGAGAAAATGTCTCAGAAAAAAAAAAAAGGTAAATTTTGTTGAGAAAGCAGCATTCTTAATACCTACACAACAAACCACTTTATTGTAAAGGACTATTATATCTTTGGTATGGACCTTAATCCTTTCCTAGGTGGTGCAGAGGAATTTTGTCATGACTATTCAGAATCTAATGTTTTTAAATGACTTCTATGACTTTCAAGAAGAAAGTTCTTGACCATCCTTTCAAAGGCATAATTTTCCAAATGCAAAGTTTGATTTTTAGTTTATTCAGATTTATTTAATTCAACACATATGAGTTTATTTTAAAAATGTTCTTTTAGACCTACCAGGGCCTACACCCTTAAAGAAAACTGACTCTCTCTTCCCAAGAAGAACTGCCAAGAGTTCATGCTCCCTTCTCACTTCTGTGCTAGGAATGTTCTCTGCTGGCTGATCTGTCAGAGGTCTTGTGCCGCCAGGCACAGCTACTGTGAGTACAACAGTCATGCATGTCAAGAAGATATTGTTTGGGTCCAGTCCTCCCGACCTCTGGCTCTTACAATCTTTCCATCTCCTTTTCCTCAAAGGTCCTTAAGCCTTGGATAGAAAGGATGTGATATAGATGTCTCATTGTAGCCACGCACTCCACAGACAATGAGTCGTGAGTTTCTGCATTAATCACTATCTACTGCATGAAGAAACTTCTCTGATGAGGTGTAGGTACAGAGACGTGAATTTAGAAAGCAATTTGCTACTATGTCCATTTAGCAAAACAATAGTAGGTTCATTCCTGGAGCCCATGATCTCCTCAACCATGGATTCTTGGTTAGATTTACTATACCAGACATGGGTTTCCTATGGGAGAGCCAGAAAGCCATTGCATCCCTCCATAACAACAGGCCACTATCACACCCATGATCAGTGTCTGAAGCATAAAATTTTTGTGGTTCCTATCCCATCTTATCCTCTGATTCTAAGGACCACCACGATGTATTCTTCAGCTGCTTAAGAGCATCCGGCATGGTGGTGCATGCAGTTTTGTGGTGCCTGGCTATATCTTTCTGCTCTCTTGGTTATTATTTTTTAGCCTCTTTAGTTTTTTTAAACTTAGTTATTTTCAGGAGTATAATGCAAGCAAGAAAATCTTTTTTTGTTGTTTGTTTGTTTTTTTCATGACATGTGTAGCTTTGTGCCTTTCCTGGAACTCACTTGGTAGTCCAGGCTGGCCTCAGACTCACGGAGATCCTCCTGCCTCTGCCTCCCTGAGTACTGGGATTAAAGGCGTGCACCACCACCGCCTGGCAGAAAATCTTAATTTAAGAACTTTTTCTTGGTCAGGATAGCGTAGTGGAACATTTAAATGGAGCATTCCTGTTAAATAAGCTATCTTCCATATACAACCAACCCACCTGACTTGACAAGCACAGAAACTGCAAACATGAAGACAGCAAATTTGAAAAAACAGGCAAACGTGTATTACAAGGCCTCCAGGCTCGTTTGTTATAAAGTCTCAGAGTCACTCCTCATGTCAGCACCCTTTAGTCACAGCCAATGGTAGCGGCAGATTTCTCTGAAATCTTCATGCAAACTACAAATATATGCAAGTAGTTGTCAGCACCAATTACTCCAGCCCCTACCTCCCTCAGAGAGACACTCTCAGAGGAAAATCAAGACTTCTACAATTATAAAGTAAAGTTTTCAGAACCCAAGACTTGGGTTCCCAGGCTTGGGGAAAACATTTCTGAGCCTTGTCCAACTTCAAGCCAGAAAACACCCTGCCCTCTAAGACAGTTCCTCAGGGTAACTCTGGTACCCATAGTTGTGAAATCCCAACTTTGAGACACAAGTGAAAAAAGCGTTCTTTAGCTTATTAATACAACCATTCATTTCTTCCAGGTATCCCATTCAGCCATTGGTAGGGCAGAAGAGCTATCCCAAGACTCAAAATTGAATTTTCCTGTCTCAGAAGTCTACCTCAGGTACAATGAAATGGGTTAGCAATGCCACTCTAGGGGCACGAAGGTCACCGTGGGCTGCAGCGTGAGGAGGGGGCTCTGTGGAGCCAGGGCTGGGAGGACCTCGAAACTGTTCTAGGCAGAACGAGGGTGGAATGACCGGAAGGGTTCTGGGAGCCGATCAGTTGGGAGTTCAAGTTCTAGGTAGAGAGGGTTCCAGGGTTGGGTAAAGACCAGGCAGTTTTTCCTAGGGCAGTAAGTTGTTGGTCTGCCTTGAGATAGGAGGTAAGCTAGGTAACTGTTTTTGACATCAAGCCTCACTCTCTAGCCTAGGGTGGACATGACCTCCAAGCTATTCCCCTGCCTCAGCCTTGTAAGTGCGAGGATTATAAGCATAAGACACTATGTAGACTAAGGCTATTTCAGTTTTAGCAACAGTAATTAATAACCGGACATTGATGTACAGGATGGATGGCATGTCACAGGGCCAAGCTTACTAACTGTGCATTCCTTGAGCAGAGTAAGCCAGAGTGCTAGATCATGAAAACACTGGATCTACTTGTAGAGGAATAGATGGGGTTGGGAAGGAACCCTGGAAGAACGAAAGTGCTCACAGATCTCTTCAGAGGCCACTCCTAGACAACCCAGCTTCCTCAAGCCACTGTGAAGGAACCAGAATACAAAGAGAACCCAGACTGGTAAGCAAACCTCCTGTCCCTGTAGTTTACATGCTCCCTGCTGCTGTTTATTACCTAAACACTACAGCTAAAACACACCAGCCCCTTTTGTGGTAACCTTGAGTCTCCTAGCTAAGAGGTGGAAATGACCTGAGGCTAAAAAAGAAAGCTGGGTCTGGGCACAGGCGTTCAGGCAGGAACCCCGTCGGGGGCCCTGCGACAGCTCCCTGCCAGGGAGAGGCCTGGTCCCCGGGTCAAGTCGCAGGCTGCGGCCTGGAAGGGGCGGTGCTCGGGATCCTCCTGGCTGGACCGCCCAGAACCGAAAGCAGCAGCGGGCGGTGGGGAGGAAGGAGCGGCGGCTCCAGGGCTGGAAGGTGAGAGCCGGGCCGGAATGTCCGCCCGGCCGCCGCCTGCGGGCCATGGCTCTGCGGCTGGTCGTCCACTTCGACGTGCGAGCAGACGTGCTCCCGAGTCTGCCGGCCCAGGCGGCGACGGCGGCCGGAGGCGGCGGCGCAGGTGCGGGGCGCGTCCTGGAGGGGGCGGGCGGGCCGGGTGCAGCCGATAGAACCTCCGGGGCTGGGGGAGCCGCGCCGTCCCCTCGGGGACACCGGGGGCTGCCCTCCCAGGCGAGGCTTACCCGATCCCGCGTCACTGGGAAGGGCAGGCGGGAGGCGGCGGGATGGTTCCCCGTTGTCTGCCCCCAGGGCTCAGCTAGAACCAGGAGCGCCTCGAAGTGTAGGTTGACAGAATCCAGAGCTGTGGTGGTCAAGAAAACGACCCTTAAGCATAGCCTGTCCCAGGGAGGATGCTGAACGTTCCCGGCGCCAATCTGCTTTTAAGAAGGGGAATTCAGAGGTTTAACTCCCCTTCTTTTTAAAAAGACGTTTGCTGTATATCTGGGGAACAGATTCTGTATTCCTGGAACAACACTGGTGGCTTGGAGGGCATGCCCCTCCAGATGTGATGTAGACAGGGCAGGGTGCCCTTTCAGGATGCACGCAGTGAACTGAGGGTCTGCAGGACGCTAAAGGTACAGCAGCTTACTCAAGAGCCCCCAAGCACACACCCAACACCCGCCCCACCCCACCCCTGCGCCACAAGAAGCAGGCAGGCAGGGATGCTCAGCTTCCTGCCCTCATCAATTGGCGTTCGTTCCTGATACTGAGGCTCTTCTGGTGAGGAAGTGGAAAGTGACTTTTGTGCATTTCCAGAATTAATCTACCTAAAAGAAGAGGGTCTGTAATTTCCTAAGTTTTTCCTTTCTTTTTAAAGACCGTAAAAAAGGAAACATCTTCAGGGCTCACCTTGTGCATAGGAGCTGTGTGTGCCCATGTGCTCACTTCTTTCTGTCTTTGGTTTTCCTTAAACACTGTAGACTGCCAGCGGATTGTGTGTGTGTGTGGGGGGGGGGCATCAAATTACCATATCCACAATTTCTTTCCTCTGAGCTCTTGTGGAGGTTATGCCTGTGTGATTCCTTGTCTTTGCGTATTGCAGCTAGTCACACATAAACAACCTTAGAACGCATGGAAGGTTTATCTAGCTTCCGATTCACTTGCTTTGTTAATGTTTTTGAAGGTTTAACTTTTTGAAATATTATAAGCAACTCCAAGTCTGTTTCCCATCACAAAAATAGTCCTTTCCCAGCTCCTACTTTATTTTGCTAAATGGCAGGTGATTGCAGATTAGAAGCTGGGTGAAATATAAAATGCCCAGTCTTATGTTTCACGTGTGTGTGTGTGTGTGTGTGTGTGTGTGTGTGTGTGTGCTGTGGTTGAAAAGCTGTGTGTGCCCCAGCTGGATTTTGGCTTCCTTGCATCTTTCATTCATTTTCACTCACTGTGAAGAATTACAAACCTGTGCATTGGTGTTTCAGTAAAAATTTAGTGGGTTTTTTTTTTTTTTGGTTTTTTTTTGGCATTGTATTTTAAGGTTTCTCAGAGAACTGTGGTAAGTTCTTCATCCTGCGATCCCCATAGTCACCACTGAGTGTAGCTTAAAACAAGCAAAGAACAAATAAAACCAGGGGCTGGAGGCGGCTCCTTTGAAGAAGAGTGTGCAGCACAAACGTGGGGACTTAAGCTTGAACCCCAGCTCACAGAAGGGGGTGTGCAGCAAAGTTGTCCTTCCAGGGCTGCTAAGACAGAGACAGCAGGATCCTGAGGCTTGCTGGCTGGCCAGTCTAGCTGAGTTCCTGAGAGCTATGTTCAATGACTGAGGAGGATACCTGTCATCAACTTCTGGCCTATACAGGTGCATTCACCTGTGTGAGACCACATACACACACACACACACACACACACACACACACACACACACACACACCAGCCTTTGCAGGAAAATATGAAATTAGACTTTATTTATAGTGTATCCATTACTAAAAATGCTTATGCAAATTATTTTTTGAAGTTCCAGTTTTCAAAAACTTAAATAGGAGTAACACTGTCAATGACTACGTGTCTGCTTTCTGTATACTTAAACTTTTAAAATCTGAAGTGTTAATACCCCCCAAGTTACTTCCATTTGTTGATTTATTGTGCATTGTGTATGTGTACATGTGTGCGTATGCACATGTGTGCTCAGATGTGTGAGTGTGTGTGTGTGTGTGTGTGTGTGTGTGTGTGTGTGTGCTTGTGGACATCAGAGGACAGCTTTCAGAGGGTGGTTCTCTTCTCCCACCGTGTGAGACCTGGGGATGAAGTTCAGGTTGTCAGGCCCTTTGGCCAGCTGAGCATCTCACTGCCCTGTTAATATTTTTACATCAACAAATTGAAAACCTCTTAGTGACACCAAGTAGTTCTCACGAAACATGACATATTCTTGCCAAAATAGCCAGTGAGCTTGGCAATGCCAGTCAGGGAACTTTGGCAGCCATGAAATAGAAAATGTGGTCAACAAAGGCTTGAGGGCTAGGAGGCCAGGTCTGAGTATTGTCTACTCTTGGTTCTGTGTTGAACTTTGGGAATATGGTCTCTCTTGAAACAAAATGAGAAATATTCACAAAACTCAAAATAGTTACATAAAATACTTTAACATATGTTACCTCTGAATAGTGATTAAAAAACAAAAAGCCCATGTGCCTACTGTCCACCTACAAAATGAGAAGAAGCAGACCTTGGAAGGCCTGTGTGCATGCATGCTCACAGGACTCTTCATCTCAATCCCCCAGAAGGCTAAATAGTTTATATTTAACATTCTTTTCATTTTATTGATAGTTTTAAGCCATTTTTATCTAAATTTCAAGCAAATGAAAAGCATACTATACTTTCTTTTCATTTTAATCTCTTCTCAATATTTTAAGATTTATTCAAGTCAACTGGCTACACAGAAATCATTATTTTTCACCAGGCACAGTATCTCTGGTGAGGTACTGTAGCAGGGTATAAAAGGCTCGACCGTTCTGACTCAGTGTGAGACTACTCTGGCAATCAGGTTGAGTTCTGGAGCTCCAGGCCCTGCCCCTATCCCCCCTTTTCCACTCCCCCTGCCCCCCTACCTCCTCCCCTCCCCTCCCCCACCTCCCTCCCCAGGATTCAAGGCCATCTGGAAGCTTGACTTCTCCTCCTTCTAGGACCAGCTCTTTTTCTCTGTCTTTTACAGGGGTGATCCCACAGGGCTAAGTGGTTTTTGGGAAACAGTGCTTCACAGGAACTCAGCTTTATTTAGTTTAGAGAGAACTTTACTTAGTTCTCTGCAGAGACAGGGCTGACATGTGAGAGGTCTCTGAGTTTACCATTCCAGTCGGTGTCTTTACTAAGTATTTTGGATTGCTTTGGCACCACTTTAAAAAAGCATAAGTTGAAATGTTGTCAGGGACCATATGTGTAATTCCAGAAAGAGCCTGAGTTTTCTTTCCGGTGCTTTGCTTAGGCTTGAAGTTGTGACACACCAGATTGATTTTAAATCTCATGCTCTTTCATGGACAGTGATATATTTTGCCAGGTAACTTGAAAAACAGCTTTTCTTTATTTCCTCTTGTATCTCACCTTGCAGACTGATGGGGGGCTGGAGGGTGGCCTCAGTCGTGGTATTTTCTCTGGCCGCTGTCCTTCCTGTTTACTTTTCCTTCCCATGTCCCTGGTCTCCTTTTCTAATTCCCAGTTCTCTTTTTATTGATTCCTGATGAATCATCCTGTGCTTGCTCCTTTCATTTCATTCAGAGTGTGAGATACATCACATCACAGTATTTCTGATTTAGGATTATAAAACCTGATCATTCTGAGCCTGAGGGACGGGTGGATTGTGTACAGACCAAGAACAGTCCTGTTTCACCACCTTTTGGCCTGCGTGTTGGGAACTGGCTCACATTTTTTTGTAAGACTGTCTGACTCCCCTCTCCAAGTACTGTCATTAGGAAGACAAAATTATTTCAATTCTTGTCTCATAGCAGTTTGGACTAAAGTTTATACATTTGGGGAACATCTTCCTGTGATGTGAAATCACTCTGCTTTAGCAAAGAATGGATTGAAATGAACTAGATTGTTTGGGAAGCCAACTTCTGTTTCTTCTTACCTCAGTCATCACAATGCTTTGTATGTTTCGGACTTTCTTTAGCAGGTTCACTTACGCAAGTAACTTCCTTATCAAAATGTGTTACTGTGATCCCAGAGTTTACTGAACTGTAAAATTAAACCACGTTTCCTCATTCGAAATAGTTAAACTTCCTCCTCTGGACTTTCCAGAGATACTTTACTGGGGGAAGAGTCAGAATGAATGAATAAGCAAAGATGTTACTGAATACTTCTTAGGGAAGGGTGTGTTAAAGTGTGAGCAACTCCCCCAGAGAGGAAGTGGCAAATGATTGAGGGTGTGGTGAGACATCATTCTACATTCCCAGCATTGCCAAATGCATCCATTTCACACACCCTTGAAATGAAAGCCGTGAGTCCAGCTGGAGCTAGTGCTAGCTGATGTGTCCACAAAGACATTTTTATTTCTTTCAATCCTGTGTACTGTGATTGCACCATGTTCTGGCCCAGGTTCTAGCTGTGGTAGCTGATAAATGTGCAATGAAAAATATCCAGGAGAACGACACACACAAGAGTGGTCCCCACACCAGTCTCCTAAAAATCAGAGTGTCTTGAGTTAGTGAGATGGCCCAGTAGGAAAAGACACTTGCTCCAAGCCTGATGATCTGAGTCCCTCAGGGTGCAAGGAGAGAACTGACTGCTACAAGGTGTCCTCTGCCACACGTGTCTCATGGTCTCGTTCTCACTCCCTCCTTCTCTATTCTCCCCTCTCCCTTTCTCCCCCTTTCTCCCCCAACAAATAAACAAATAAATTATAATATGTATTTTTTAAGATGAGAGTATCTTGGTTCTTCTGTGGAGCATCAGTATTACTTAAAAAGCTCCCCTCATGTTTCTAATACAGGCAGAGCTTAGTGCCCATGGTATGTATTATGTATTTATGTATGGATATATGTATGCATGTGCATGTGTGTGTGTGCACGTGTGTGCACGTGCACACACACACTAGATAATTATAATCTGTATTTGGTGGAGACTTTTTTAGTAATTTAAAAATAGGTGTTTTGCCAAGAATTTTTTCAAGACTTCTTGTAGAAGAATTTCTTATCTTAGCTGAAACCTTTTAAGTATACTTTTGTGAAGGTCTGTCCCAGTATCCTTATACTCTTGAAAGAAAAAAAAAATTCTCAAGATATTGACACATTGCATTCTAGAAGCTTTATGTCATTGCAGGATGGGAACGAACTTCAGCTATTACAGAATCCCCTGAAAGGGTAGTATTCATCTTGCTGTCAGTGGACACGGGGCGCTAGCTCACTGTTTTCTTTGCCCTTTTTGGGTCTAGATGACCCTGCACTGTTTCTTCACGGTGTGCGGTTGGCCTGGTCCTTGCTGAACTCAGTTGTCCTTTAAGTACAATGGGCCTATAACACCTGAGCCAAAGAGTGAGTGATGTGGAAATGAGAAGACATTGTGAAGTGCTACTTGGCAGTCAGCTGACTGAACCTTGTTCTGCTTAAGATTGAATGATTATCCATATATTTCAAAATCAGTGTGAAGTGATTCTGACAGCTCAATAGAAGTATACACCTATCAAAACCGCTTCGGTATCCTCTCTGCAGATCTCTTACACAATGATGTCTTGTGACAGGCAGGAAGAGAGACTTCAGGGTTAAGGCCATGCCTCTGTGAAACTTACGCTTTCTCTGAAGGATCCCACACCAGCTCCAGCTGTGGTGTCCAGTTTTTTATCCCTGCTTTTATTTTCTTTTGAATTAGAAATACAAACAGGATGTGCTGTAGGATGTTTTGCATGCTTCATCTAAACATTTGAATTTTCCATAACAAATGCAATACTGTTTTAATGTCTGGATACTCTATTCATATATGAGCAATTAAGTTTAAGCAAACTGTGAACAACTTTTGAGGAAGCTAAAAATATCAGTTACTCCTCAGTTAATGTTAATCAAGAATTCTCTACAAAACTCTGTTTATTTAAGTTCTTTAACTATAGAATCAAGACTCTCCTAAAACTTGTAGATGAAGATGGGCAGTTAAATTTTAAGTTAAATGTTTTGTATAAAGGGTCTTTATGTCTTGCTCTAGAAGATGATTTTGTTTATTGCAAAGCACACAAGTTGTAAGGACACACAGTTCAGTCAGTTTCCCTAGAGTGTAGTCCCCAGAGGCAGCACTCAGAGCAGGAAGAAACACATTAGCTGCAATAGGTTCTCTGTGCTTCAAGGTAGTTGCTCATTTAGCTCCAGAGACTGATTTTGTCAGTTTCAGAAATATACCAATCAAGTAAAGCAGTTGGTATTCAGTGGTTATGGGGATTTTGTAGTTTGCTCATTTTTTTTTTGAATTAGGGTCCCTATGTGTAGACCAAGCTGGCCTCAAACTTATAGAGAACTGCCTGCCTCTGCCTCCTGAGTGCTAGGATTAAGGGCCTGCACCACCATGCCTGACTTTGCTCTGTTACTTCTATGTGTTGCTATGGTTAGTTCTTTTTCATTGTCATAGTGTATTCCATTGTTTAGCTCTCGGTAGGCACTTTGGGGGATTCAGTTTGGGCTACTATGAGCCACAGTAGCTCAGATTTGCCTTTTGCTGAACATATGCTGAACATATAGATTGCTGTTGGGATACTGGTGCAAGGGAGCTTCCTGAATCATCTGTGTTCAGCTTCAGTAGATACTGCATCATATTCTTGGGTGCCTTGTAACGTTAAAGCATACTGCTGGGCATCCATGCTACAACTCTTAGAGGACAGGAAAAGAGCATGTAACTGACAAGTTAGTAACTGGGAGGAGTAAATAAGTGTGTCACAGAAGACAAGTAGTAGTGCAAGTGTGACCTGAGACCGCTACTCTAAGTGAGAGTGGACTATTAATCCTGCAGAAAGACTGAGTGTCAGCTGGGGGCGGTGGGGAGGATGCAGAGGAACCAAGAGGTGATTCTGCTCACAAGTCTCATCCTGTAAACGTGAGTGGCAAGGGGATTAACGGTAAAGGACAGAAGAAGTTATACCATGCGAGCCATATCCAGAACATCCATGTCCCTGTGTAAGGACCAAAGAAGGGTGTAAAGAGGAAAGAAAAGAAATTCTTCAATGAATAAAGTCTAATTCCTGCTTAAAACTTAGGTGTACTTTTTCACACAGGCATACATACAATTGCAAAGCTGTACTTGGAAGGCCTCACAGGAAACTGCCCTCTCCTAGCTTTAGCCCTTGTAGGGAATTGCCATCAGGACCAGGAATCTTAGGGAAGCTCCTGGCAGAGACCTCTCTGAAGCCTGTTTTTTGTTTGTTTGTTTGTTTGTTTTTCCCCCCTCTTTGGGGGACCTGCCACCCAGCTCCCAAATAAATACATGGAGACTTAGTCTTTCTTATGAATGCCCAGCCTTAGCTTGGCTTGTTTCTAGCCAGCTTTCCTTAGCTTAAATTATCCCATCTACCCTTTGCCTCTGGGCTTTTACCTTTCTCTAGTCTATATATCTTTCTTTCCTTCTAACTCTGTGGCTGGCTGTGTAACTGGGTGGCTGGCCCCTGATGTCTTCCTCTCCTTTTTTTCTTTTTCCTCAATCTTCTCTTCCCAGATTTCTCCTCCTATTTATTCTTTCTGCCTTCTAGCACTTTCTAGCCTGTCTCCTGCCTTGCTATTGGCTATTAAGCTCTTTATTAGACTATCAGGTGTTTTAGACAGGCAAAGCAACACAACTTCACAGAGTTAAACAAGTGCAACATAAAAGAATGCAACATGTCTTTGCATTATTAAAAAATATTCCACAGCATAGAAGAATGTAACACACCTTTAACAAATGTTCCACAACAGAAGCCCCTTCGGTAGGGGATGGAATGTTCTCAGCTCCAACCAGTACTTTTCCACTCCTAACTCCATTTCCCTCCTCTCTTTCTCCTCCTGGGTGCTTACCTCACATGAACCTTTATGGGGTGGAGGTGGTTCTTGATAGCAAGAGAAAAAACATTTTCTGAGTATTAACACCTGTGCTAACTCTCAGCATCATCCATCAAAGGCAGCATCCATGGGGAAGATGGAAGAGGGATGTCTGTACTTTCTCTGGTTTAGCCTGTTGCTTATGACATCATATTAAGTGGGGAAGGGTTTGACTGTTTCCCTGTGTGTATGTGAGTGGAGTGTATGCATGCACACGTACATGGGTAGAGGCTAGCAGATGATGTTGGGTGTCCTCCTCTATTGTGTGCCATCTTTGAGGCACGGTCTCTCACTGAACCTGCTACTCACTGACTGGCCAGTAAGCTAGAGGGTCCATCTGGATCCACTCCAGCAGCAGAGTTGCAGATGTACATGCATGGGTGCTGGGATCTGAATGCAGGTCTGTATGTTTGCTTGACTGGCTCTTTGCCAACTGAGCCCATCTCCTCAGTGCCCTGCTTTTACAAATCTTATTATTTTAATTACTACTCAAACACCTGGAACTCAGCTGAGTACCTGGCAAGGGGTGAATCCAGCAGGAAAGTATAACAATTCTAAATTGGTATGCCACTAATGATGTAGCCTCAGAATGCATAAAGAAAAGCTAGTATACAATTGACATGATTAAGATACAACATATAGAAGTGTGTGTAGTCAAGAGGTCAAGAGGGTATAGCCCAGTGAATATCTCACAAGCTTATCAGTGTGCTCAGAGTACCCCCTCCCCCTGCTTTGGCTTCTAGTTGGATAGATTAAGTTTGCCTTATTGTAAACTCTGTATAACAGAATCATCAGCTTATAGTTTTGAACTTGATTTCTTTCATGAATACTCTATTTGTTGGATGTGTTAAAAAGCATTTTCTGAATACTAGCCTGCCATTATGTGTTCCAGGTGTTTTAGAAACAGCTCAGGAGAGCTTACATGTACTAAACATTGAAAGAAATGGAAACATTATTTATACCTATAAGGTGAGTCCACACTGTCTTCTTATTGCAGTAAGTATATACAACGTATAGTTTACTGTTTTCATCATTTATATTATCCTTTTACAGAATTTTTTTTTGAGACAGGATCTCACTTATTAGCCATAGCTAGCCTAGAATTCACCATGTAGACCAGGCTGGTATTAAACTCACAGAAATCTGCCTGCCTCTACTCCCCCAGTGCTAAGACTAACTTTTTAGAGAACCTGTACTCCACTTCATTGAAGGGCAGCACAGACTTGTCGGTACTTAACCTTTGACATCCTTGGCTTCTGTGTAGGTGGCATTGAAGAGCAGCTGATAGTCCATCTTATGAGATATTTTCTCTTCTAAAACTCAGATGAAGCTACATATCTGAAATTCACAGAATTTGAATGGATGGATAATTTCATTTTCTAGAGGAAAAAAGGGCTGAGATATTTAAACCTAACTAGTATGTTAAAATTTTGTCTTTGAGAAAATGTTAGCTACGGTTACTCTGTACATTCAGATGTAAGTATAACCATAGTTGACATTGTGAGTGTTTAACAACATCGTCAGATGTTGGATGTCCTAAGAAAAATTTAATTTTACTGACAAATCTGCTAATAGAGACACATGAAGGAGTAATTCCAGCAATTAGTTCTAGACATTTATCCCACCACACTTTGTTTCCCTGTTGATTAAAAAAATTCTTAAGTTATATTTAGGGATGATGCATTTAAAGATTCAGTTTTACTTACATGAATATTATGGATTTTGTTCAATCCCATTATCTGCCATATTTATTCTCTTAAGGACACAGCTGGAGGTTCGTGCTAAGGCCTTCTAGCCAGTCCCCAGATTCTCTAAGCTGCTCAGTGATGACCGTTTCCTCTGCAAGTTCCAGCCACCAGCTGAACTAGGTCTGGGCCTTCTGGAGAGATGTGTGCAGCAGGCTTCCCTTAGAGTGCCTGCTCCTAAAGCTGTTAGAGTTACTTTAGGTTTGTTTAAAAACCAGTGACAACCTAATTTCCTGAACAATGACACTAATTAACATCTAATTAATTTTTAGGATAATAAGGGAAATGCTGTTTTTGGATTATATGACTGCCAAACCAGACAGAATGAGGTAATTGTAGATTTTTTCAGTTGGTTGTCTCTTTCTTTCTGTCTCCTCTGTTTTCTAGATACAACCTCAATTTTATTTATTTTCATTTCTTCCCTTTTCCTATTTCTTTAGTTTTTTTAATTCTTGTTGCAAAGAAAAAAAAAAAGTATAATGACCCCGGAACCAAAACAACACACAGTGTTAGTTCTTTGAAATTTAACTAAAGTTGGCTCAGACTAATTTAATAATATTATGGGGAAAAAATAAAAGTAGGAAGTCCATTGCCTTCTCCAAGAGCTATGTGTGCCCCTAGGTCATTTTCATAATGACCCTTGGCTCTGAGTTCTGATTCTGGCTAACTTCCATGTCATTGTTTTTGTTCTTTTCAGTAACAATCCAGGTTCGGAGCTGTGCTCCTTAATTTTCTTCAAAACTACTCTGGTTAGTTCCTGGTCAGTGTGGACAAGTTTTACCTAACTGAGACATTAGGGTGGGAGGGCAGTTTGTGCTTACATAAAAACAATTGAGAAGTGGCCCTTGCATATCTTTTATCCATTCTACGTTTCTCCCAGGTCACCTTTCTCTTTTGGCTTCCAATGCAGTTCATTCTCTTCTCCCGTCATCCACCCATTCCACCCTCAGCCATTCGTTCATTCACTCATCTATTTATTCTCTGATTCCAAAACTGCACCACTCAGTGTTTCCCAGTGACAGTCCACAGTCACATGGATGGCCAAGGTAAATTCTGTCCAAATACAGTCTGGAAAAAGAGGCAAATAAAACTCTGAGTGCTAGTACAGTCCTTTCTACAAGGTCTGAATTTTGAGAAGATGCGTTCCGAAGCAGCATTATGTAAAATTTTAGTCTGATTTCAGTGGGGGCAGCAGCCTTTTATGGATCTGTTCCTCTTCCCTGGGGTGAGGGGCATTTGCATTTGATTTGTTTCTTCTTCACTGCTTCTTTGGCTTTTAAGATATAGAGATTGCTCAGGAGATAAGGTGGTTAAGGCATAAATTAGTGGGAAATTTAACCAGCCTTGCCGTAGTAGATAGGCACATCTTTCTTTAGCCAAAGTTGCTGCCATAGCCATAGCCTGTTGCTGCTGCTGCTACAGCCTGTTATCACAGAGAGTCTGAGGTTTGGGGTTTTTGAGACAGGGTTTCTGTGTAGCCCTGGCTATCCTAGAACTTGCGTTGTAGACCAGGCTGACCTTGAACTCACAGAGATCCGCCTGCCTCTGCATCACAGGTGCTGAGGTTAAAGGTGTGCGCCACCACTGTCCAGGAAGATTTGGTAATTTGTGAAGAACGGATGTTTAGTTTTTACAGTTCCAGATGTTGGGAAGTTTAAGCTCAAGGGTCCCAGTAAGGGCTTTCTTCCTCTGTCATGGCACATAGGAGTGTGAGAACAGGAGAGTAAGAGGTATCTAGACTCACCTTATTCCACTCTCCCAGTAACTAACCCAGGCTGGTGAAACGGCAATAGTCCATTAGGAGGACGGAGCCCTGTGACCTAACCACCCTTTTCTGGGCCTCCCCCTCCAGGACTGCTGTACTGGGGATTCTGTCTCCAACCTACAAACTTGGGAGACACAGTCAGACCACAGCAGCTGCTAACTAAGCCTCTTCTATCTTTTCTATATATTCAGAATACCTTACAACCCACATGTTTTTCTTTGGTTTTGTTAAGGAAATGGATTTGCATATCAAGTCATCTGGACTTAAAATTTTCTTTCAAGTTCTGTATTTTTGTTTTGGAACTATGCCACCAAGAGAAAGACAATACTCTGCTTTGGTGATAGTGCTCCAGGCTGGGTAGAAGGCTGCACAAATCTTAATGATTCCCCACCTTCCTAAGTGGTCTTATTTTTAAATGGACAAAATTGCCAAGTTCCATGTACCCTTAGCCTAGTTTTCTTCAGTTGTTACATCTTGTGTAACTAGAGCATGACAGTAAAGACAGGCAGGTGACACTGGTAGAATGTGGGTGTTCTGTGCCATTTCATCACATAGGCACGCTTGTGTAGTCACTACTGTGGTCAGCATGCACACACTGTCATCCAGAGAGCGGCAGTCACCACTGCAGTGAGCATGCACACACTGTCATCAGAGAGCGGCTGGTGAGCAGCAGTCACCACCGCAGTCAGCATGCACACACTGTCATCCAGAGAGCTGCTGGTGACCAGCAGTCACCACTGCAGTGAACATGCACACACTGTCATCTAGAGAGCTGCTGGTGACCAGCAGTCACCACTGCAGTGAACATGCACACACTGTCATCCAGAGATCGGCTGGTGACCAGCAGTCACCACCGCAGTGAGCATGCACACACTGTCATCCAGAGAGCTGCTGGTGACCATTTACCAGTTTCAGTGAAACTCAGGAACCTTGCCTTTTAAGTAATTTACTTTCCTAAATGTACAGTTGTCTCCAACATTTTGTCCCTCTTTAAACAGATTTATCTATATATTTATTTACTTAATGTATGTGTGTGTGTCTGTGTGAGTTTATCATGTGCAAGCAGTAGGCCATGGAGCCAGAAGAGGGCGTTGGATCTCCTGGAACTGGACTTGTGAACTACCATGTAGGAGCTGGGAACTGAACCTGTGTCCTCTGCAAGAGCAGTAAGCACTCTCAAGTGCTGTGCCAGCTCTCCAGCCACCCTCCCCTTAGAAAGACTTGTGCTTACATGTTTGTTTTGTCCTGTGGACCTTGTTCGTGGTAGGCAAGTGCTGTACACTGAGCTGCGGCCTTAGCTTTTCTGGCAGTTTTCAAGACCACATTTGATGGCATGCGTTTGCCTTTGCTGTCAAATACGATTTAGGAAATATAAAGTAAGGAAATCCACTACGGCCTGCCTGCATTTTTTCTCTTTCCGTTGTTTCATCTTCCTCCCTGGTGTCCTGATTTCCTGATTCCCTTTTTAAAACAATCACTTTCCTGGTCTTTTAAGAATTTGCTTTACTCACAGTATTTAGAGTTGGTGTGCAGGTCATACACTCAGTTTTCTTTACCTGAGCATTTCTTTCCTTTATTCATTTGAAGGATGACTTTGTCAAGTCTAGAATTCAAGCTGACAGGTTCCTGAAAAAATGTCTCCCTTCGGCCCTCCCTTCATGGCCTCTTGTGGGAAACCTGTCTTTTAGAATATTTTCCTCCCGTATTTAAGGTTTCATTTTCCCCAATCACTTTTGAAAAAGTTTTTTTTCTCCTTTGCCCTTTATTTTCTGAAAATTTGACTGTGTCTCTATGGATTTGTTTGGGTTTTCTTTCTTTTTATTTATTCTTTGAGTCTTTCACATCATACATCTCAATCCCATTCATTTCCTGTCCCTTTGTATCCACCCTCTGACCTTGCAACCTTCCCCCACCCAAATAAAATAAAATAAAATTTAAAAGAAAAAAATAAAGGAGAAAAGGGGGAAATCTCCTCATGGAAGCTGCAGTGTGACACAGTGAGCCACACAGTACACCCTTCAGTCCATTTGTCTTTTCTTGTATATGTTCACTGCAAAGACTCATTGGTCTGGTTCGAGGCCTCTGGTTTCTGCTACACTATTGATGCTGGGCCCTCGCTGGGACTCCTCTTGGATATCTTGCTGTTACCCTGTGTCCTGGAGATCCTGTGACTTTGGGTCTGCAGGACCAGTCCCTTCACGTGCTCCAGCAGATCACAGATGGTGTGGATGTTGGGGTTGGCCAACTCATAACCCTGGGTCTGGGTCTGGGCAGCTGTAGGGTTGGTCAGCCCGCCAGCTCTCCCTTGTCCTCACTACCAGGGTGTGCTCTTCACCCCTTGCAGGACGAGCGAGGGGCGGGGCCAGTTCTGCTCTCACACCCTCAGAGGCAGCTCTCCCAAACCTACACTTCATGGCCAGGTACAGTGGCCTTTCTCTGGAGAGCTGCAGCTGGTGAGGGGCAGGGAGAGCTCTCCTGTGCTGATGACCTGGGGGCCAGCTCTCCCACCCTCCATTGTTTGGGTTTTCATTCAGCTTCTTGAATCTTTTGCCCAATTTGGGGCGATTCACTCATCAGCCACCATGTTTTCAAACACTTAAAGTTCCACTTTTCTCTTTTTTTGAACTTTAATTACATCAAATGAGTTAATCAGATATTTGTGATAGTCAGGAGTCTGTGAGGTTTAGCTCCTTGGTCCCAGCTTATTTACTTTATATGGTTCAGATTAGGTATTTTTCTCCCTTCAAGTTCCTGTATTTTTTTTTTTTTGGTATGTTGCTATCATTTGAGATTTTAAAAGTTGGTTATTGTAATTTTCAGGAGTAAAATTTCTATGTATTTTTCTTTTACATGTCCTTGTTAAGATTTCCATTGTTTTTATTCAATCACATTTTAAACTTCTTATTGAAGGGTTTTGTTTTTTGAAAACATAGCTGCTTTAAAATCTTTGCCGCAGCATCTAGTATTTGCCACCCCAGTGCTTTTTTCTCACTCCAGCCGAAGGTTTCCTGGCATGGCTCATAGTCTGAGCGTCTCTCAAGAGACTCTAGGTCTTCTTTAGTTTTCTGTTTTAGCGTCTCCTCTGATGCAGAACTTGTTGAGGAATAAAGGGCAGCACCCCACTCCTGCTGTGGCCGGAGTGAAGACTCCTGCTCCTCTGCTTGGCTTCCTCTCATGACGCCCTGCTGGGGCCAGGGTTTGCAGCTTCTGACTAGGTGAGGAGTCAGGTGCTGATGGGTAGATGTTGGGAAAGGTGAGAGGACAAGTCTTGGCTTCCCGTTCAGCCCTTTCTGACAGTGCTCCACTGTTGAAGAGCCAGGTGTCCCCAGTGCTTGGTCTGGGTGGATGTCCACCATTCCTCCATAGCTTTCTGTGTGCTGCAAGGAGGTAGATTTCTACCAGGTATGATGAAAGTCTTGATTTCTTTTCTGATTCCATCTAGCAGGAGTGGACCATGCTTGGGGCATCTGGATGGAGTGGGACCCTCGTCTCCCCACTCAGCCTTGTGGATAAAGGGACAAGCAAGGTTGTGTTTTTCCCAGACTATTTCGATAGAGTAGGCTAGGCAGCACCCAACAGTCTCTGTCTTACTGGATTTCTTGTTTCTTTGCTTCAGGGGGTGGGGGTGTGCTTCTGTCTATTCCTGGCATCGTTTCTGTTATGGTCTCTTCTCTAGCTTCAAGTCTAGAATATATTATGCAAAAAAGTCATCACTGCCTCATTTCTCAGAACGTGGAGTCCCCAGAGAGCCTGCATCCCCTCCCCCCTGATGCTATAAAGCAAACCCACAGCTTTGTGCTCATGGCAGAACCATGTATCCAACCTGTGTTTTCTTTACTCAACTTCCCAGGCTTCTTAGTTTCATTTTGTATACAATGTTCAGGGATTTTAGCTTTACTGAGTGGGAAGAATAGAGAGGAGTGGGTCTTTTTCATCCTGGTCTTACTGTCTGCAGGGTTAAATGAATGACTCGACTCTCCTTACATGGCCAAACAGGAAGGAGCACATTGCTTAGTCATAAGTAGGCAAGCTCTCTCCTCCCTATCCTCTGTCTCTTCTCTCCACTTCCAGCCCTGCTGGTCTACACTCGTGCCTGCAGGAGGGAATAAGACCCATGCTGGTGGGACACAAGCATCTAACGGACTTCTCTGGGAATCTGAGACTATTCTTCTCTGCTTCTGCTCATATGTGAGCTTGGAACTGTCATGGCTTTGGGGACCAGAACTTGGAGTTTTGTCATGTGGAGGTTGAACATTTATAAAAGCCAGAAAATTAAGAGAATGGGTATTTCCACTTCTGGATTAAACCATCCCTAAAGCCCAGACGTGCCTTACATTATCCAGTTCCACGAGCCACTGTGTAATTGTGTTTTTGCGTAAACTAGTTTGGTGGGTATTTTTGATGTTTACTGTAGCTGGAGTTTTCTCCAGTCCTGCCTGGCCTACGGTCAGGACAAATCTCTCTCACCCGCCAGTCCCGCAGCCACTCAGACCCAACCGAGTAAACACAGAGACTTATGTTGCTTACAAACTGTATGGCCATGGCAGGCTTCTTATTAACTATTCTTGTATCTTAAATTAACCCATTTCTACTAGTCTATAAGTTGCCACGTGGCTCGTGGCTTACTGGTACCTTGCATCTCGCTTTCCATGGCAGCGGCTCTCTGACTCAGCCTTCCACTTCCCACAATTCTTTTCTCTCCTTGTCCTGCCTATACTTCCTGCCTGGCTACTGGCCAATCAGTGTTTTATTTATTAACCAATTAGAGCAACACATTTAACATACAGAATATCCCACAGCAGTTTACAATTGAAGAATTCTGTACTTGTATTCCTTATGGCCCAGCAATTCTTCTGTAGGCTCACAAAGATGTATTTGAGGTTTAGGAATGTATCTCAGTAGTAGAGTACTTGCCCAACTTGCACAAGCCCCTAGGTTTGAGCCTCAGTACTGGGAAATAATATATATGAAATGTTAATTGGATAATGTTAATTGGATAATTTTAGTACCTAAAAGTGGGAGCTAAATCAAATTAATGCCCACCAATAAGTTATTTGGGAATAAATGCAACTGCTGAGGTGTTAGCAGTCTATTAAGTTGGGCTATGTTAGAAGACTAACGTGGCTCAGAGGGTGAAGTGCTTGCTGGACAAACAGAGTTCACATCCCCAGCACCTACGTGAAAAACAGCATGGTGGCGTGCATCTGCAGTCCCAGTGCTATGAGTGTGGCAGGCAGGGTCTAGGGCCCCGTAGGCCTGACTGTCTAGTCAAAATGGTGGAGCATGATAGAGGAGACACTTGACCCTGACCCCTGGCCTACTTCACAGCACAAGCAAAGGCACGTGTTCCTGCATTATATATGCATAATGCGCGCGCGTGCGCGCGCGCACACACACACACACACACACACACACACACACACACACACCTGTAAGTGCATACTGGCACAGAAGGCTCTACATGAAGAAAAGCGTTTGATAGGATAACACACTTCATTCATGTTGGAAAACTAAGAAACGTAAGGCACAGTCCATATGGAAATAACTTTAGACAATCGGAAGGCTACTGCACAAGTTACAAACTTCCCTCTTGGAATGGAGTTGACGTTGCCTGAGGGTTAGAAGGTTTGATGTTATGTTTGACAACATTTGCATCTTTTAAGCATCAAGATTATTCATGTGTGATTCCATAGTTAAAAGTATAAAATACTAAAAACGTAGTATATAATCTATGATTTTTCTTACTTATAAATAAGAATCACTAGAGCAAAAAGTTAAAAAAGCAAAACTTCTACAGAAACTTAGTACCTTCTTTAGAAGGGTTTATTACTAAATGTGTGTGTGTGTGTGTGTGTGTGTGTGTGTGTGTATGAGCTCAGGAATGCCCACAGAGGTGTTGGATGCCCCTGGGTTGGATGTACATGTACATGCAGTTATAGGTGGTCTTGGGAACTGAACTTGGATCCTCTGCAAGAGTAGCTCATACAGCTGAGCCATCTCTCTAGCCCCAAATTTAGTGCCTTCATATCAACTCAAAGCTCCCCTTTGGTAGCTGCTTCCTGTGGTAACGGGGTGACACACTTAAGTCCTTAGTCCTTAACATCTTCCATCTACATGACTGTTTCCATGTTCCTTAGCATCGATGAAATGGAATCTTTTGATTTTTTTCCCATTGTTGTTAAGACAGGGTCCCACTACATAGTCCAGGACAGCCTCCAACTTGTCACCCTTCTGCTCAGCCTCTGGATGGTTGGGGTTACTGGTGAGCACACCATGACTGCCTTCTCCTGATAGTTTGAACATTTCAAACATTCATAAAAAAGGAAAAATTAAGTAATGGAAGATTTCTTAGCCACTTCTTTAAATTTGAGATACACTTGTGGCACAACCAATGGTATCATGGTCAAGTGTGTAGTCTGATTAAAGCCTTTCTCACCTCATCTTACAAGGCTGACTTCTGAGTGGCATTATGACAGCCTACGTTGTACTAAGTGCTTTGTGAGTGTTGACCCTCTTGATCCTCATCATAACCCCAGGAGATGCTTTGGCCATACCACTCTAGTATTTCTGAGTGCTCATAATAACACAAGATACATGTTATAGTCCTATGCTAATTATGATGGATAGATAAGTTGAATAGTGTGTCCAAAGTCGCAGAGCTGAAAAACAACAGTCAGGATTTGACTGTGGGTCTAGCTTAGTTTCAAAGTTGGTGTTTTGAACCATGCTGTTTGGTTGTCTCATAGCTAAATTTCAGTGCTAAATGTGGCATAAAATGTTAAACATTTTTCCTGAAAATTAATCCAGACCATATCAGCATAGACTATTCACTGACGGTTCTTTAGGAAATGCTTTGCTAACCAATGTTTGGTATAAAGTTTAGTAGGAATTATCTCCATACAGTTGTTATTTACTATAATCCTTTTTTTGGTTGTTTTAATAGCATCTGTACACCTTTGAGAAGGACATGCAAGCTGTCAGCTGCTCTGTCAACAGCGAGAGAACCTTGCTTGGTGAGTTGAGAGCTCATTGCTGCACATTAAAACTGCATCTTTTAAGGTGAATCATTTTAGATTTTGCAATATTTGATTATAATGACAACTTTCCAGAAAATACATGTTCTAGGTAAATCAAGTTTGAAATTGAGAAGCTGTAGGACACAGCTATAGTAATTAATGGTTTGCATTTGTCTACAGTGTTATAGTGACAGATCTTATGTATTCCACGTATAAAATGCTAAACTTGAACAAGCTGCCGTGTGTATCAGTTGCTAATTGATTTTTTTCTTTTCCATTAGCTGCAAGTTTCATTCAGTATACTAAAGAAGGAGTAAGGAATGAGCTTCAGCCAGGTAATGGAATTATTCTTCTTTCATATGTATTGATAGATAAAGATCTGTTGGATAAGCCAAATTTCAAGCCTTTTAGAAGTGCCTTTATCTTAGAATAGAAAGGCTGTGGCCATTTACGTACAAGCAAGACTTTAAATTTTGTTTCTCAAGTAGGCAAGAAGGTGTGAAAAATAATATAATGGGAATTGTAGAAAAAAAATGAGATAATAATTAGCACCTGAAGACTAAATAAATGCCAAGATTATACTTGGCTTCTATGGCCAGAAGCTAATGTAAAAGTAGGGAAACTTACAGTGCTACTTAAAAAATGTCTGGTGAAATATTGATTAATCTCTAAAGCATTGTGGATAGTTCAAAATACAAAATAAAACACAGATCTGTTTATTTACACAAACCTACTTTGTACACATGTTTATTGGCCATGTGTAACCTTTTGCTTTTTAAATTTCAAAAGGCATTCTGTGTCATCCTCCTGCCCCATAGCTCAACAGTGTTGACTGCGTGTGGTCAGGCCCCTGTAAAATACCACAGACAGAACTTCTGGAAAGTGGTGAGCTGGATGGCTACCTTCATGGATCCTCCAAGCTAGCACCAGGCTTCAACTACAAATGTTCACAGTGGCCAGAGGCCATATAAATAAATAGATTTGGTGGGAGGAAAATGAAGTGTCAGGCTTGGAGCATAGCTCAATCCACGAAGCTTTGCTGTGTGAGCATGAGAACCCGAGTGTAGCATGAATCTTAAAAGTTCTTACTAATAAAATCAAAACCAGTGCCAGTTATTGGGGTGAACGCTGGAAGATCAGAGAAGCAGAACAAGTCACAGCTACCTCACCTTGCCAATTCCTCAGCTGATCTTGTTTCGTCAGACTGGATGCCTCTGAGTCCTCATCCAGAATGAGTCTCAGCTGAACCATGCTGCTAAAAAAACCTAAAAGCTTATCCAGCTCTAGTTCCTGGTCCTCATGCCTTATATACCTTTCTGCCTCCTGCCATCACTTCCTGGGATTAAAGGCGTGAGTGACCATGCCTGGCTGTTTCCAGTGTGGCTTTAAACTCACAGAGATCTGGATGGATCTCTGCCTCCCAAGTGAGAGGATTAAAGGCGTGAGTGCCACCATTTTCTGGCCTCTATATCTAGTGGCTGTTCTGTTCTCTGACCCCAGATAAGTTTATTGGGGTGAACAATATATCAACCACACCTGAGTTCAATCTTTAAAATCCATGTAAACAGCCAGGTATGACGGTGCTCTCCTGTAATCTCAGTGCTGTGGAGGTGGAGATAGGCCATCCCTGGGGCTCACTGACCAGCCAGCTTTACCTGCTTGGCCATCCCCAGCCCAGTGAGAGACCCAGTCTCACAAAACAAGTGATGGTGCCTGAGAAATAACATACAGTTTGACCTCTGGCCTTCACATGTACACATTAACATGTGTGCTTGTACAGATACATACCCACATAAAAAAGAAAAATGAGATGTTTCTATTGTTTCCAGTGTTAAATATTTCCATTACATTTTGTTTATTTATTTTGTATGCCTGTATGTACATGGGCTTGTGTGTGGAGGTCAGAGGACAACTTACGGTAGTTGGTTCTCTCCTCACACCACACGGGTCCTGGGGTTGAATTTAGGTGGTCAGGCTCGGCAGCAGGTGCCTTTCCTGCTGAGCCGTCTCAATGGCCTTGTTGTTTCCAGTTTTAGCATAGAAAGAGAGAAACACTCCAGTTGTTTAATAGAGGTGTTCAACAGCTGTAAGGACTGGTGATGGGTACAGGGTCTTGACTCCTGGGGAATCCAGGAGGAGCCGCTTCTTAGATTTTTGTTGCTGTAAAGGGCAGTTAAGTCCACTGGGACCAGCTTTGCAATTTGTTGAGAACTCTGGACTTTTATGTAAAAATCTAATTTATAAAAGTTGACGCAACTGGTTTTTAAGACTTTGCCCCAGCAGCAATAGCCACCTCTGGGCTGGAAGCAGCCTGGGAACTGCCAGTTTTCAAGCCCGGTCCAGAGGGCCTGACTTGGGCCCGTGCTGCCCTGCCCCAGGTGCTTTCCCTCTGCTGTTTACTTGGCGCTTGGTTCCTTCTTTTGTTTGCACAGTTCCTATCGGATGTATTCTGTGGTCGCATGTGATGGAAAAACCCTTTGTACATACTTTCCACATGAGGCTCACAAGGCTGTGCTGGGCCTCTGAGGGGAACTGGAGCTGAGCCTGAGAAGAGCTTTTGTGAGACATTGGTGGGCTAGATGTCTTCTCTGAAATCTCATTCCTACTTACTCTGACTTTCACCTTCAATGACATGTAGAGAACTATGACCACTCATCCCTCTCTCTGCCGGCCTCCTCCTCATTCCCTTACACTCTTTACTGCTGTTGGGATTTGATGCAATGCTTGCCTCAAGGGACCGGACTGGACTGGATTATGTAGGGTGGGATCTAGAACATTGGGATGCTGACCCCTAAACAAGGGTTTGAACAAAACAGGACACAGGGCTGATCTGATGTACTCCGTTGTCCTGGGAAGGCAAGGTTACCGCTACAGCTCCAAGCTGGTGAGGCCAATCCTCACACTGTGGATTTGTGTGGTCTGCTTCTTCTTGTTCCTTGTGACCTTGAGTCAGAGAAAAGTTCTATTCTGCCAGGAAACTCAGAGCAACTGTAGTTTTTACTTGATATTCATCATTTCTGCCTCAGTGTCATGCCTAGCAATAGTCAGCCCTTGATGTGTTCTAAAATGCACTCCCAGAGAAAACTCAAAGTTTTACTTGGTGTAGAATTGCATCCTATTCAGATATGCTTGCTTACCCTTGGATTGGGCGCCTGTGGTAAGATTGCTTGCTTGCGTCTTTAAAAACATTAGCCTGAATATTATTAGTTATCACGCCACTTACAAAGTAGCTTTGTATACTAACTCACCTTTCATCCCTATCACTGAGGTGAGAATGAGATTTGTCCAGGTATAATTCTAGAACATTCCCTCTCTGCTTCTTTACCAACTTCTTGCTTTTGGCTCAGGATCATTGGAAGACTCTGTTGTCTATATTACAGCCTGGGAGTGTGGATGTATGCACAATAGGGCAGCCCGTGACCAGTGGGTATCAGGGAGCTGAAGGGAAATTATCCCCCATTTCCAGTCTGAAAAGGGATGATTCTGAGGTGCCCTCAAGAAGGTTAAGATTCCAGGTGGCCACTAATGTGCTAATGTTTCATGTCTACTGCGTTTATGGCCTTTGGCATACAGTCCCCAGTCCCCACTCCCTCGGGCAAACTTCTCAGGGCTAGAGGGGACCTGTCCCCTGAGGTCACTTCTGGCCTTAGTTTGAATTTCACTGGAAGCAGCATCTGAGGTGGAGAATCTGGTGTTTTTAGTTTATTTGTCATGGAAATACTACTGGGGCATGGTTGGACAGGCACCTGAAAGAGGAGAATGGGCATTACATTTCTGACAGAGCAAGACTAGTCTAGCTTTTGTAGAGTCACTGTTTTCAGAGAGCGACAGGACCGTGAGATGAGGTGGAGGAAATGGAAGTCAGAGAAAAAAAGTGGGTGAGGTGCGAGGTGGCTGTCTTCATAGCAGAGACCGTTGGAATGACCTGACCTTCTCTAGGAGCAAAAGGGAATCATGTAGGCTAAGGGCTGCATCTGGACATGTTTAGAAAACAGATTTGTCAAGATTAGCTTCTGGATTTGATTGGCACATGAGAAAAAGAACAAGTCGAGAATAACTCAGCTTTTTTCCCTCCCAGAACAAGTGTGTGTGTGTGTGTGTGTGTGTGTGTGTGTGTGTGTGTGTGTGTGTGTGAAAAGGAGTAGGAGGAAGTGTTTGGTTTTGTGCATTATCAGTTTGAGATGTGAGATGTAAGGTAGGGATTTGAATATGAGTCAGAATTTGAGGTGAGAGGAAGCCAGATTTGGAGAAATACTTTTGAGAATCACCAGTCATCACCTTGGAAGGTTTCTTTCTGTTCAGTTAAGATTTTAGAATCAGGCTGGGCTTGGTGGAACACCCCTTGCTGTCCCAGACCTTAAGGGGTAGATGTAGGAGGATCCAGAGTTCAGAGCCATCCTCAGCTACAGAATGTCTTCAAGGCTAGCCTGGGGGCTATATGAAACCCTGTCTTAAAACACCCTTCACTCTAAGAAAGAGATTTCAGAAACGATGTAACCAGAAAGTACTATAGAATATGTCATGTTTTATCCTTTGAACAGATATATTGGAAAGATTTCTTTTGTCTGCTCATGAATGCCTACCTTATAAGTCATTTTATTAAAAAAAATGTAGTCTTTTGCAAAGTGTTACTTAACATTCTATTGTTTAAAATGAGATTTGTTTCCCATTGCAAAAGAAACAAACTGTAACATATTTCAAGTAAAAGATTCTCTGATCCACCCACTTTACAGTCAACTTTTATCATCAGCCTCTCTCCTTGGCTATAGTATAGCTAATGTTTGTTTAGAAAATGACCTTCCATAGGAAGAGGCCCAGGCTGAACTCTACATCTTCTCTTGTGGCTACATTTACTACCAGACACAATAGATCCCCTTGGGCAGCAACTGGGGTGGCCACTTGTATTGGACCCCACCATCATTGAACTTCCCAGAGCCTCCATACCATCAGGGACAGATAAGTATCCCACAGAGCTGTGGTTTGGCTCAAGAGCGCCACTGTGAAGCACATGGCATGTCCCTGAGAGACACTCCTGTCCGTGGTGGTTGACTTCCACCATTATGGTGGTTGTCCTAGTTGAATGCCTGGCCTGTGCTGAATGGGGTGGGGGGTTAGTGGAGGAAGATAAAGAAACTTCAAATGACAGTTGGTTATTTTATTTGTACATATATAAATTCATGCTGTAAAAGCCAAGTCTAATGAG
Source organism: Peromyscus eremicus (assembly GCF_949786415.1). NCBI lineage: Eukaryota > Metazoa > Chordata > Mammalia > Rodentia > Cricetidae > Peromyscus > Peromyscus eremicus. Next base: position 2,945,517 of record NC_081418.1, on the reverse strand, counting down.
ATTCCTCATTTTTCCTTAGAGAGTTTCCCCAAACTGTGGCTTTTTCATGCAGTTAGAATATGTGAATTTTATAAGAGGTAATTGCCTGTCCATTTGTATTATCTAATGTAGTAATTTGGTTGTACATATTTAACATAGATATTAGTAGGGAAAATTGCTTTCCCCTCCTGTTTTTGTTCTGCTTTTCTTCTTGACTGTCTTTGACGCTCACATCTCTCTTACTCCTGGAGCCATGTTTTAGACATCATGCAGATTTCCGGAGTACCTCACTGCCAGTGACACGGCTTGTGTCACTGAGGAAACAGTCTCAGGTGAGGAACTGTCTGAGTCAGATTGGCCTGTGGATGTGTCTGAGGGGAATTCTTTGGAATGTTCACTGATGGGGAAGGCCCAGCCCACTGTGGGCAGCACCACTCCCTGGGCAGTGGTTCTGGGCTGTGTAAGGAAGCTAGCTGGCGGGAGCCTGTGAGCAAGCCAGCAAGCAGATTCTCGGTGGTTTCTGTTTCAAGTTCTTGCTTAAGTTCCTGCTTCCTGCCCCAACTTCCCTCAATGATGGACTGTGACCTAGGTGTGTAAGCCAAAACAAAACAAAACAAAGCAAAAACACCCCCACCCCCAAATCCAACAAACAAACAAAAATCCAACCCCCAAACCTTTCCTCCCTCAGGTCACTTTTGGTCACAGTATTTGTCACAGCAACAGAATGAACTAGAGCACTCACCTTTGTTTGCATCCCAGCCAGCAGGAGTACAGCCTCTGTCAACTGCTGTCCTGTCCTGTCACTGGCTGTTTTGTTTTGTCAGAAACTTTGAGTACTCATCAAACATTTCTTTAGTTTTATACTTGTGATTCAACATAATAGCTCTCCTGCTGTCTTGCCTTTTCAAGTGATTGGTGTGTTCAGAAGGATAGGTGTGAGTGTGTGTGGAAGACAGCATTTAGTATCAGGTGCCTTCTACTGTTGCTCCCTGTCTTACTCTATTTGAGACAGGACCGCTCACTGAACCCAGAGCTCACTGACTGGCCAGGCTGGCTGGCCTGTGAGCCAGATGGATCTGCTTGTCTCACTCTGGACTTACTCCTGGAGTGGTGGACACTGCCATGTCTGACTATTTTGTGCGATGTTTGGAATCTGAACTCAGTTCCTCAGGTTTTCATAGCAAGCACTTTGCACACTGAACCATCTCCTCAGATCCCTCAAGGCATTTTCTTAGTTTCTAATAATACTTTTTATCAATCTGCCATTGATAGAAATGAATACCCAACTGTTCTGTAATAAGCTGTGTGAGAAAGCGTTAGTAGGTAACAATAAACCTACTGAGCTCCGGGCAAGGTGATGCCGGAAACTGCCTCAAAGGAGGGAAAAAAGCTGGCCTGCGGTGGCGCACGCCTTTAATCCCAGCACTCTGGTGGATCTCTGTGAGGCCAGCCTGTTCTACAGAGTGAGATCCAGGACAGTTACCAAACCTACACAGAGAAACCCTGTCTCGAAAAACCAAAAAAAAAAACCAAAAAAAAAAAGGGGGGGGCGGTGGGGGGCTGGGAATCCAAAACAGAAAAATTAAAGACACTAAATAAAATGATGTTAAAAGAAAGAAAATCTCCCACAGACCCCCCACCCCCAAACAAAACCAATCTCACAACACTGGGTAGGTAGCCCAGCATCCTAGAAGGTGAGGCAGCAGTTCCAGGGCAGAATCGAAAGCATGCCAAGTGAAACAAAGCAAACTCCTGTAATCCCAGCATTCCCGAGGTACCAGCAGAGGGATTAGGAATTTGAGGCCATCCTCAGCAATGCTGAATTGAAGATCATCAGCCTGCTCTGCTTGAGACCTCTCAGAAAAGCAAAGAAAAGCACAACCATCCACCTACAGATGAGGAAGTCAGACGTGGCCCCAGGGTTACAGGATGCCCTCCCTGTAGACTGTCAGCTTCGCCATCTCGGCTTTATTACCAGAAGTCCAGTCAGACCGTCTCTGCAAGGCTTCCAGAGCTTCAGGGAGTCTGGCGTAGGCAGCAGACGGTGCAGCCTTGCCTGGTCCTGCAGGGTTGCAGTAAAGTAGCTGTGCTCTCTGACCTGCAAGAACCACATTGTTGGTGAGGTGACTGGCTCTCCGGCCTTGCCTCTGGCGGTGGGGGTGGAGGGTGAGGGGCCCTTGTGCCCTGAGTTTCCACCCTTGGTCACAGGTGTGAGTGAATTCTCAGCTTGCTCCTCCTTTGGGCTGAGCCCATAGGCCAGGACCTTGCAAGCCACTCTGCCTGTTAGCTCCAGGACTGCAGCTGGCCTCACAGTCACCAGAACCAGGAAGTTCCCATTTTGAGTGCCGCTGGGTTCAGGAGTTTCCCCTCTGGGGATCGTTAAGACATTTTTATAAAAATACCCAGGACTCATAATTTGTTAGGTCATATCCCGGAAACTGGCTCATGTGCCCGGTTGACTCTTAAGAAATGAAAACTGGTTGATTCCAGACTGCTGTGTGATCCCCAAATTGTGCATTAATATTCCCAATACAGTAATTGAGAGAGAACCTAACTGTATTAGAGTCATAAGAACTTAACTCTTGGGAGGGGGACCTCTGACCTAAATTTGGACATCTGTGGTAAACCCCGTCCAGCCCCTGGCCACAGACTGACTCCTAATTGCTTTTATGACATTTGCTCAGAAAGGACACCAGGACCAAGCCAGCTGTTGACTGTGCTGCTCCATTGCTCTTGGGGAATTGAGATTATGTGCTACTGATAGGCACTGTCAGCCATGATACATGCGCATCAGAATATCTTTATATTAACACTGGCTGCCACTGTGCTGCAGAATTGGGCAGACAATGAGTAGGGGCTTTCTGTGTTGATTTAGACTTAGAAGCCAGAGAGTCTATGGAACTGTGCTAAAAATAGCTTCACTGTGGGCACGTTGACTTCTGCTCCATTGTGGGTTCTTTATCTCCCCCCCCCTTTTTGGTAATGAAAACTAAGGCCTCCCGCGTCCTGTCAGTTGCCCTACCACTGACCCCAGTTTTGAGTTTGAGAAATGTCATAATAAACCTTAGGAAAATTAAGAAATAGCTGATATAATAGGAAACACACACTTTCAAAACCCAGCTGCACCTATTTGCAAATGATGCTGTCTAGGAGGAGGGGAACCTGTTGGAGGTCAGCGTGTCAGGCACGTTCCTGTAGTCAGGGGTGCGCAGTGATAGCATCCATAGAAACCATTTGTGTTGTAAATGCGGGGCTTCCCTTCCCGGTGCCGCTGCTGTTCCTAGGGCTCTCAAAGCCTTCCCTTTTAACATGGGCGTTCTGTGACCGGCTGGAAAGCAGCTTGTCTCAGGTGTGGAAGGATGTGGAAGGTGGGTTGATTGCTCCTTTAGAGCCCCTGGGCCACACATAGCCCCAAAGAAAGGAACTGGGGACTAGAATTGGTTTAATGTCACCCCAAGAGACATTATGATGATGGTAGAATTGTTCTGTTAACCCACAGTTGGTGTAAGTTGAGACACCAGGCATTCTTTTTCATGGTTGCTTGAGAAAAGAGAATGTGTGCTATCCCTGTTGTTGTGACCGAAGTCCTCCCTTTCTCTGTAGGGTCAAAGTGCTTAACTTTGCTGGTTGAGATTCATCCTGTCAACAATGTGAAGGTTCTGAAAGCAGTGGAGAGCTGTATTTGGGTACAGGTAAGCAAGCCTGCCACCTATCACTTGTCTCATTAATCAGAAGGTGTGACCTCTACGGAGGAAGGTGCTTGTTTACAGAGTGCTTTCACACACGTTAGCTCATTTGACCCTCCAAGCACAGTTCCAGATGTGAAGGAAGGCTGCAAGCCTCAATGCTTCCCTTGTAAACATGGAGACAAGAACTCAGACCTGGTTGCCTCAGCTCTGCTATACCTGTAAGGCAAGGTTTTTACATGATAAAACATCATATATTAAAATAACTCTGTGGTAAGCTTTAGAATTGTTTATTTCACATATTCACCTGGTTGACAGACTAATTATCTGATTAATGATAGTAAATTCCTGACTTTAGCAACAGCATGGACTGCTACAGAAGCAGTTTGTGGATAATGTGGGTGGACAAGTCATTTTTTATTTGAAGATTCCATCCATATGTGTGCATTCTTGTGCTTATGAAGGCTTATTTGCAATTCAAAATTACCACTTACGGCACTTGGCCAGGCATTTGCTGAGCGGGTGAGTCACTTGATGTACATCCCCAGCTGAGGTGATGCTCTGGCTTGTTTCCATGCTTACATTGTAGACAAGAGGCGTTCACTACCTAGTGCCGTGGGTTTTCAACTTTTGTGCTTTTCTTGTGATATGACTGAAATGACACCCCAGTGTTTTGTTGAAGTCTTGTCTAGTGTTTCTAAGAATACAAAGGTTGTGATGTGTCTTACAGTAACGTGTGCGTTAACTAAATAAGCTTTATTCGGGTATCTTATTGATCTGCGGGCCATAAGCTCAAAGTTAATGAATAATAAGATGTGTGACATGAGGTGTATTTCAACAGAAACACACAGACAAGAGAATACATTCATCTGTTTACAAGAGTGTGAACAGAGGTTTGTAGGGACCTAACCTATTTGACCTGTGATCAACATTAGTATTCAGTACCCAGGGTCCTTGGTGGTTACCAAAGCGAGGGTTGATTACACACAAACGTGCTAGAGCATCATTTCCTGTGCCTAACTTCAAGCTCTGCTGTCTTTTAATCTCTCCTGTAGTATCTGCTTCAGCCCCACGCTGCAATTGTTTTATTACTCTTTATTCTCTGGGGACCCTCCACTCAGATCCCAAATAAATACACATGGAGGCTTATTCTTTCTCATGAATGCCCGGCTTTAGCTTGGCTTGTTTCTTCCAAGCTTTTCTTAACTTAAATTATCCGGCTATCTTTTGCCTCTGGGCTTTTTCCTTTTTCTACTTCTGTATAGCTTTCTTTACTTCTTTCTCCGTGTCTGGCTGTGTAGCTGGGTAGCTGGACTCTGAAGTCTTCCTCCTTCCTCTCTCATTTCTTGATCTTCTTCTAGATTTCTCCTTCATTTTATTCTCTGCCTGCAAGCCCCACCTATCCTTTCTCCTGCCTTGCTATTGGCCGTTCAGCTCTTTATTAGACCAATCAGGTGTTTTAGACAGGCAAAATCACACAGCTTCACAAAGTTAAACAAATGCAACATAAAAGAATGCAACACAGGGCTAGAGAGATGGCTCAGTGGTTAAGAGCACTGAATGGTCTTCCAGAGGGCTGGGGTTCAATTCCCAGCACCCACATGGCAGCACATGACTGTCTGTAACTCCAGTTCCAGGAACCTGACACCTTCACACAATGCACATGAAATAAATTAAAAAAAAAAAAGAACACAACACATCTTTGTGTCCTTAAACAAATGTTCCCCAGCATAAACAAATGTAGCACATCTTAAAATAATATTCCACAACACCAACCTACAGCCAATGGGCTGCCTCTTCCCTGTGTCAGGGGAGGGTTTGGCCCCCCTGCCCTCCCCTCCCTTCTCCCCTCCCCCTTCCCTTCCCTCCTGTCCCCTCCCCCCTCCCCTCCTATGGGTTCTTCTGACCCTGTGTTTGCCTACCCCTCCTGTTGCTTGCAGACAGGCCCCAGCCTGGCAGCTGTTTCTTTCTCTGGGAACCGACTTTTCTGCACTGCTGCAGTGCGCGGACAGCTGACTACGCTGATGGCCGTGAGGCAGGGCACATTTCCCTTTCCCGGCTTGGTTTTGGATTCCCAACATTCGCACCCAGGCAGGGTGAATGATCGTGACAAAATGAAAGGACGAGGACAGATGAAGGGAGCTGGGGCAGAAGAGAGTGCGTTGTTGTCTTTCATTGTGCTGCATGGGCTGGCCTGCAGCGGGCTGTGTAGACAAGCTGGCCTTGAACTGAGAGCCATGCCTCTGCCTCAAGAATGCTGGGTTAAAAGCGTACACCATCATGTCCCACAAGAGCTTTTATAAGTATATGGTTATACAATGTTGCAAATAGATTAAAAGCTACTTGGAAATCATGAGAAGTGGTTAAAATGGTGAAATTTCTGTTATATGAATTTTGTCTCAGCTAGAATTAATTAAAAGTACATAATACATAGCTATATTTGTTGGCCAAAGACAAATGTCTCCACCCAAATGAAATAAACCCCATGCCCATTCCATGGGCCCATGCCAGCTCCTTGTCCTACCCCTGTTCCTAATACCCTCACCTCTAGAGGTGAGAACCTCAAGCCTCCACCCATGGCACATTTACCTTCTGCTCTGTCCCTCTCCCTGGCAAAGATGCACCCCTCCACAGTCTGTACTGTGTTCTGTCTCCTTTTTTTAATCAGCCATCTACAGTCATAAATTTTCTTATTTACACTGACAGTCTTGGTCACCAATGTCAGAGGAACTACAGTAGAAAGTCCTCACATGTCACCCTTTGAGAGTTCCCTCCTGCCTGAGGTACACCAAGAGACACACCTTTCCACACACCTACACTCCATCCAACAACAGATTCTCAGTCTCACTGCATTTGTGAAGCTGGTTCCCTAACTGCACAGCGACTGCATAGACTTTTACTGTGGATTGATTTAGAATGCCAGAGAGCTGTCCTAAACGCTTCTGTAGCTGTATTTGAAGGCTGTATTTTAATTTTCAGGCCTTGCTCTAGGGCCGCCTCATAGTGTCAGAAGATAACCACCACGGGTCTTATAAAATCACTTCTCATGGTAGCATGTGAAGACCAGACAGGCTCACAGATCAGCAGTCCTGGCTCTTGCATCCCTCACCATCCTACGCAGGCATGCTGCTCCTGCAAACATTATGAAGCCTCCTCCTCCTCTCCCTATTTTTTTTTAAAGTTCAAGAATAATTTTATTAGAGTTTAGAAGAAAAACATACCAGGGCAGGTAAACTATAGCTCTTAGTGGCTGTCCAGAGGAGAATAGAGGAGAGAGGGGGAAAACAGCTGCACTACTTCAGTTGAGCCGTCATGGAGATCAGCACGGTAGCAGCAGTCACATGATGGGGAGTGATGTTCGGATTATTAGAGAGCCCAACCTGTTAGGGTAAGCATGCCAGGAGAAGACATAGAAGAAAAGGAAAACATGACTGTGGCTCTGTAAGAGACCGTGCTGGGGGCAGGTGTTTAGGAAAGTAAAGCACCTTCTCTCGTTAAAGGGATGATTATTCCACCCATCTCTTTAGCATGGCTTAAAGTGAGCCTGCTTTTCTAGGGCTGGTCCTTCCTTTCTGAGGGGCACCCTCGGCCAGGTCATGGACCTATCCACCTGGATTAACTCTTAAGGAGGCTGACACATTCTTCCTGGACACACCATCTTCTTAAGAGACAGCTCCTTGTCTTGAAGCCCTGAGCTCTACGGTCACATGTGTGGTGCTGTTCACCTCAGACCTTTCCACAGCTCCATTGTGCAGGGCATCTTATCTGTACATGCTCTAGAAGTCATTAATAATAACTCTGTATTACTTTTGTAGCCAAATTCTATATTGCTGTCTATTGTGTAATTTTAGGGTTGTTGCTGAGAAGAATGTCGTACAGCTAGTGGTTTGCTCTGCAGTTCTAGAGGGAGATTCAACAGTGATTACTTGAAGAAATGGATCTGTTCTACTTCTGGTCTATCATGGAAAGTAAAGGCAACAATAATAGAAAATCCAGTGTCAATGAAACTGAGCCATAAACAGTTATGTCCTTTTATAATGTTTTAAGTTTTTTGGGTGCCAGGGAACAAAATGCACTGGTATAACTCCTAGTAAGCTGCTTTAATATGAAAAGGCTGACTTCTTGTCTGCCACTCTTTTGACGATGAAAAGATTGAGCATTGGCACCATCTCATGCCAGTTTTCCTTCATTATCACAGCTGATAGGGTCAGCCTCATGCCGTGGGCAGATACACAGTGGAGAGCATGCTGGCAGTGTACTGCTGCTCCCAGTGACAGCTAGCCTGACTTCTAGCCTTGTACATCTTTAGCCGCTTGCCACATCATGACTCCCTGTTCTTTCTTGGAAAGTCCCTGGTGACTTTGTTCTTTGTGTCTCAGATGTGGGAGTCTGGAGATTGCAAGCAGGGACTGTGTTTATGTGGTTCTCAATCATATACTAGGCTTAGTTTCACAATAAATATACTGACCCCACTTTGTCTGTGTGAAATAAAACATATTGTATAAATGTCATTTGCATCGCTTCTGACTGGCTTGGAATCAGATATTTCAAACAGGAAGCATCATCGCTGGAGGTACTCCCCCTTTGTCTATGCTCAGAAGAATGGTGATAAAGTTGTACTTGGTGTCAACCTCCCCCTAGAAAACTGAGATCCTCAGGGGTTCCTTCCTCTACTTGCTTGACCTTTGACATGTCTACATGTGATTCCCCTAAAATATTCTGCGGTTCTCAGTTCCTTGCATAGCATGTAGCAGTAACTATAATCAAACAACTACCAAAGTACCAGTACAAGCAAACTAGTTGCTTATGTTTTTTACGATTCCCTTTCTACAGTTCCTCTACCCACATGTTGAAAGTCATCTTCTACAGAACCACCTGTTACTGATTTCAGAAGAGAAATGTAAGTGTATCTTTAGGTAACGTACAGGGGTGCGTGACACAGTCTCCTAGGGAAAGGGGAAGTCTGTTGAATCGGCTGGATATCGTTACCATTGCCAAGGGTCTGCTTACCTCTGATGTCCATTTGAGACCTAGAATTCCTGTGAGAGCTTTTCTGAACCTCTGCTCAGTTTCCTTGTCATGGGAAAGGAATAGCCTGTGTACACATACATGTCCAGTCTGTTGACTTGTAGAACAGTTACACTGTTTGTTACCTTTAAGATGCCTGCCTGTCAGAGTGGGTGACTATGATCAAGGCTAAGGGGCTGGGGTGGAGAGAAGGAAGGAAAGGCTTGGTTGCTAGAAGAATTCCGGGCACACAGTTCCATGACCAAATTCAAGCAGAAGTGATGCAAGAGGTTATGGCCTCTCAAGATGTTTTCAGATTTGGGAAGGAGTGCAGACAAAACCCACTGGTACTTACCAACAAGCAGGCTTTCATGTTGTGAGGTGAAACTATGAGTTGGCTTGCGTTTAGAAGGACAGGTTGCGTTATATTTATGTTTAGTTTCTTTGTTTTGGCTCAATTTTTGGTACCACATTTTGTTTTGTAGTTAGAACCAGCAGAATATAAGTGTGACTAAACCTAAATTGTTACTGTTACTACAAATTGACTTAAAGTGTTACAGATTTTGTTCATGTGATGTTGTCCCTAAAAATACCTCATATCTCTATCTATCTATCTATCTATCTATCTATCTATCTACATTTCTACCTATATTTATATATATATATATATATATATATATATATATATATATGGAAATTCGAGGTGAACCCCACTACTGAGGCTCTTGTTAGTTGTATCTAAGACTGATGATACAAGAGTGGCAAACACTTGTGGAGGGAAGCAAGGCAGCAGAGGGCTATATGCTTCATGGGTTATAACACTAAGGAGAGAAGTAAATGTGGGTCTGGGAACACACTGTCAGCAGGGGAGAGCGGTGGGCTTGGAAGTGTCGCGGGATCCCTGTGTAGCTGTTAGAGGAACAGCACTGATGGTTTTTCCTGAATGGTAAAATATCGTTCTTTTGGTTTATTTTTTAAAGATATTGATCGGTTTCATATCCAGATCACAAGAGAAGATGGAAACAGAGTGGTAAAGATTGAAATCCTTTTCCTTCAGAACTCTCCTCTAGGAGGGGCTATGTCTTTGGCTTCTAAAGACAGATGAACTCATTGACACGAAACATTTCTTTGATGTCTTTTGAATGACAGCCTTTCTGTTAGAACATGTGAAGCAGAACAAAGATGTGTGGAGGGGTTAGGGACCCTCCTCTCTACCTCACACCCAGTGGGCCCTGAGTCTCTCCACAGTCTTGCTTGCTTATGCCAACCTGTCCAAGGTTAGACACACACACACAGGGGAAATCAATTGTTTGTATCAAATAAAATCATAATATGTAATTTAATGTCTGCCTTTGTGTTTGCTATTTTACTTAGATTAGCAAGTAGAGAAATAACTACTGGTCTGTCTCTAATGTTTACATATGCACACGTATCGCAGATAGGACCATGACTTCTGTACTCTACCTCCCTCCCTTGGTCCGGCATATGTCCATATTCTTCTCCATGTTTATTAGCTTATGTTTATTCCACATTTACCTCCACTTGTGATAAACTCTGGCTTGGTTTATTATTAACTCATGTGTGTAATTATCTCTAGATGTCTCTAAGCCAGCTAGAGTAGCTTCAGTTTATTTTCTGAGGAAGTGCATGGTAGTCCTTGGCAGGGTGTCTGTGATGTTTTAGCCAGTCTGCTGTGTTTGGACCTGTACATGTTGTACCTGTGTTTACACCTTTACACGTTGATACCTTCACTTCTTTGGCCTTAATCCTCAGATATGGATGACTGGGTTGGTGGGATATGCATTTAACAAGTTTCAGGAGGGTCTGCTAGCCACCTCCCCAAAACCGAGTTTAGGGAAGTGCAAGAGTATCAGGTAAATTTACCTTCAGCATTTCCCGATGTCATGGGTGTGAAATCCTACTGCCAGCTCAGTCTGTATTTCTTTTACTGTTTATTGAATTTGGGCATCTTCTCTGTTTACTATTTAAATTTGCCATTAGGAAAACTTATTGATTATATCCTTATCTGTTTTTCTACTTGGTTACCTTTACTTGAGAATTTTTATGAGCTCTGAATATACATAGATATTAAAATGGTTTATTCAATGTTTAGTCTATGAGATAACCTTCAATTTTTTACACTTTTTTATGGTGATTTCTGGTATGTTTGAGAGTGTATATGTATATGTGCGTGTGTATGTGTGTGTGTATATGTGTGTATGGGCAGATCTGGACGCAGCTATGAGAACATGGAGGGCGTTAAGCACACATTAGATGGGAGTGAGCAGCGATTAAGAACGAGTGGGAAGATGTAGAGCCAATGGTGCTGTGGGGAGAGCAAGACAGCGCCTCCTCCCGCTGCCCGACAGCACGGGGACCAGGATGGCCCAGCCAGAGTCTGTCCATCCGCTTCTGCCCACACTCGGGGCGGCTTTGGTGGCAGCTCCTATACGGTGTGTAATTCCACTCTTCACCAAACATGACACAGTGCCACCGCCGCTCCCTAAGTGAGGTCACCCCAGAGGGACGTGGGCAGGCCAGAATCCGATGCTCATCTTGTCCCACGGCTTTGGCTGAAAAGATTCCCAAGCCTGTTCCCCCGACCCAGAGTTCATACATGTAGAGACAGGTGGAGTTAGAGGGCACAGACAGGTGCCCTGGGGTCCTTGGCATCACTTCCCACGGCCCAGTGGTGTGGACCCAGGAGAGCCAGACAGCGCCGTGTGGGCCCTGCGCTGTGCTCACCTGAGTTCCGGCAGCACCGACAAGTTCCTTTCTGGTTGGAGAGGGTTCAGGCCTGAAGCTGCACCACCGGAGGCTCCTCTCCAGGTCCAGCTCAGGGTCGAGGGTTCATGTTTTACGGTTTGGTGTTTGCTTGGTAGGCATTTTGAGGAGAATGACTTGGGCCTGGAATTTCACATGCTAAGCACATGCTCTGCCACATGCTAAGCCACTGAGCCATATCCCTGCCCTTAGAAAGTAAACTCTGTTGTTTTTTTTTTTTCTTTTTTTTAGTTCGGTTCTTGTTTTGTCTCTCAGTCTGGCCTGGAACTTGTGATCCTCCTGCTTCAGTGTCCTGAGTGCTGGTATTATAGATGTGGACTACCATGCCCAGTTTATGAGTGCACATGTATGTAGGTGTGTGTTTTGTGTGTGTACATCCGTGTATATGCTGATGTGTGCTTGTATGTTGGTGTGTTTGTGTATTCATGCTGGCATGTGTATGTGTGTTTGTATGTTCTTGTATGTATGTGTGTATATGCTCGTGTGTGTGTGTGTGTGTGTGTGTGTGTGTGTGTGTGTGTAGGCCAGAGATCAAACTTGGGTGTGATTCTTCAGATACCATCTATTTTGAGATAGGGTCTCTCGCTGGCTTGGGGCTTGCTAGTGAGGCTACACTGGGCAGCCAGCTAGTCCTAGGGGACATCCTGTCTCTGTTTGCTCATGCACTGTGCCTGCTTTTTTTCCTGTGGGGTCTGAGGGTCAGGTGCAGGATCTCAGGGTTACAGGACAGCACTTTACCCACGAGCCATCTCCCATCCCCTGGAGCACGCATTCTTAGCTCCTTCTGTGAAGTCATTGTAAAATCTGCTGATATGTAAAGAAAAGTGCCAGACGTTAGGATTCTGGGCTTCACAGCCTAATCTAACCTCTCTGGGTCTCAGTTTCCCCAAGAGTGACCGTACACTTCTGACCCTCCCAAGTGCTGGGAGGATAGTCATGTGCCACAGGCCTGGCTTGTGGGGGCTGGGTTAGTGCTTCCTGTGTTAGGCAAGGACCTCACTGAGCTATGTCCCCTGCCCTGATCCTTTGATTTTAAATTTCTATTGTTCTTTGAGACATTTTACATTTAAAACATTATTAATGTGCTCTTATTTCATCTTCCTTCATTTCTAGAAGCCGTCCTTGAGTAATAATAAGTTCTAGAAACACTCAAGACTCGTAGAGTCAGGAGGTGCTTAGGAGCATGCACGCTCACTGGGAAGGTCCTAAGGTGTAACTAATAGAAGCACACAAAAGCCCCACAGGAATACAGAGCCAAGGAACTTTGCTTTTGTATAGGGATTCTGAGGTGAGGTTTTGTCCAAGAGGCAATCCAAGTCAGATCTTGAAGGGTGAGAGTCAAGTATTGCTGATGGATGGGAAATGCCATCCCTTTATGTGTTGTGAAACACGTAAAGGAGAGACCATGACCAAAGCCACCAGTTGGTGAACAGCTTGCCAGGCTCTACAGTGCTCTCCGTTAGGCCTGAGTGCTCCCTAGCCGGGCTCTACAGTGCTCTCCGTTAGGCCTGAGTGCTCCCTAGCCGGGCTCTACAGTGCTCTCTGTTAGGCCTGAGTGCTCCCTAGCCGGGCTCTACAGTGCTCTTCATTAGGCCTGAGTGCTCCCTAGCCGGGCTCTACAGTGCTCTCCGTTAAGCCTGAGTGCTCCCTAGCCGGGCTCTGCAGTGCTCTTCGTTAGGCCGGAGTGCTCCCTAGCCGGGCTCTACAGTGCTCTCCCTTAGGCCGGAGTGCTTCCTTGGCATCATGAGCCCTTGTCTCTGGAGACCTGATCAAAGGGGTATGATTACAGCAGGAAGGTATAAACTTCTGTGTACACATGTTTGTGGAAGGTGTGGCCTCTGCAAAACTGCCTGTTAAGCTGAGAAGAACTGAGCACAGGGCATTAGGAAAGAGGCGATGATGCCTTAAACATTTTATAGGAAAAGCATTTATGTTGTGGATGTGGGGGAGGTGCTAATAATAAAGTAGGGCATTTACATGTGTCACAGGGATAGGATATGTGTAAATAAAGACTTAAGATGTCATTTTAAAAAATACTTACTTATAAAATCATTTTGTCCCCAGGTAATTAGAAATTCTAGCCATCTCCCAAGAGACAGAATAGCTGAAGATTTTATTTGGGCTCAGTGGGATATGTCAGAGCAGAGAGTATACTACATTGAACTGGAGGTAAGAACTAGTCCATGGGTACCTGTTTCTATAGAAACAATATAATTTTGACATCACTGCTGTGTCCTGAAAAATGTTTGAGATTTGTTTATTTTTATTTTATGTGATATGGGTGTTTTACCTGCATGTATGTTTGTGCATCATGTATGTACAGTGTTTGAAGAGTCTAGAAGAGGGCATTGGATCCTCTGGGACCGAGTTACAGGTGGCTGTGAGTCATAATGTGTGTACCAGGAATCTAACCCAGGTCCTCTAGAAGAGCAGCCAGTGCTCTTACCCACCGAGGCATCTCTCTAGCCTCTGCTATAGTATTTTTAATAACTATATTACCATTAATAGGAACAGCCAATGAAGGTTTATTAAAGACAATAAACAGGTTTTGCTGTTACTGCTTCTTGACTACTTTTCTCTTCAGCTTTTTTATTTTTGGAGATAAGATATCAAGCATTTTCTTTTCTAGAAATCAAAGAGTGTCTTGAAATGCATCCAGTTTTGGGCAGACGAAAGCTTTAATTTAATGGTAAGTACATAGAATGATCTGTCTGAGGAAATTTTACTAGAGTTGAAATCATAAGCAACATTTCTGGTATTTTGAAATTGTGCCAGTCACTTGCAAGATCAAATAACTTGGTTTCTGCTGTCTTGAGACCAGATGCACAGTTGATGCAGGTGAAGAGGATATGATGCATGGGAGAGTATGTTTTGAAAGCAACTACCCTAAGCGGGGCTTAGAGGAAGGAATAGATGTGATCCAGAGCAGATTGCTCTAAGTGGTTGCAAGTTATTTGACTCAAAAGGAATCAGGAATAGAATGGTTTGAGGATGAAGAAGGAAGTCAGTTAGAGTGTATAGTTTAGTAAGCATCTAGCGTCACCCTTGGAAAAGCTGTTGGGGGGGTTAGTCTGCCTATGGTAAGGCACTGCGTATGTCTTTATCTGGGATGGACACCATTTCCTTCCTTTCTTAGGACCAATATTGGTATCAAGCACATATTGGTTTCACACTATTACAAGACTTTCTTATCATTTCCTGCCCCATTTTTAGCTCACCCACTCCAAAAGACATCCCAGGCTTCCTTCCTTCCATGAATGTCTGTCTTGTAAAAGGTTGTGGCTGTTAATTGTCCTACCACACAATCTGTTCATGATATTCATTGAAGGCAGAATTAGCCTTATAGGAAATAAACATGCACTGAATGTATCTGTCAACCAAGATATTCCCAGTAGACTCCCTGCCCTGTGGGTTCTGGGTCTGCCTTTGGAGAGGATAGTTAAGTGGACTCTGTATCAGCAGGCCAGCCGAGCACTGGCAGCTTGCTTTGCATTTCACAACCATTATCATGTAATTTTTTTACTTAAATTTCTTTGAGATTATAATATAGTTATAAAATTTCTCCCTTCCCTTTCCTCCCTCCAAACCCTACCCATATGCCTTCCCATTCTCCTCCAAATCCATGACCTTTTCTTTCATTCATTCTTATTGTATGCTTATGTGAATATGTATAAACACGTCTCTACAATGTTACTTATTGTGTGCTTATATGGATATGTATACACATGTCTGTATAATGTTACCTATTGTATGCATATATGAATATGTATATACATGTCTGTATAATGTTACCTATTATATGCATATATGATATGTGTATATACATGTCTGTATAATGTTATTTGCATGATTTCAGGGCTGACCATTTGTCACTGGACAATCAGTTGATATGCTCTTCTCTAGGGAAGACCTGTAATGTCATTTTTAATGCTGATCTCATTTTTTTGACAGTTTGAAATGCCCTTGGACATATCATTGAGTGGCTTAGGATTTAAGTAAGTTATCCATAGAATGTTAAATTTCATAGTCATTTATAGGTAGCAAAATGATGACATCTTCTTTTAATTGTGATAGGTAGATAGTGCAACAGTCTGATATTTTATGCATCTATTTTGAGGTTTATTTATTTTTGTTTTATGTGTGTGGATGTTTTGCCTGCATGTATGTCTATGCACCATGTGTGTACAGTTTTTGCAGAGGCCAGAAGAGGGCATCAGATCCCCTGGACCTGGAGTCACAGAAGGTTGTGGCCTGCCCTGTGGGTGCTGGGCATCAAACCTGGTTCCTCTAGAAGAGCAGCCAGTGCTCTTAATTGCTGAGCCATCTGCCTAGCCCCTTGTGGATCTATTATTAATATTCCTGTTCTTTACAGACTATAAGCTGATTTATCAATGGCTACAGGATTACATGTGTGAAGTCAACTGTGTTGATTTTCTTAGCCATGCATTTCCGTAGGGCACCTGCATTTATTTTGGTGTGTGGAAGTGCTTGTCTCCCTGTGACTGACAAGAGGGTCTGTGAGTCAGCATGAATGCATTTAGATCAAACGTCAAAATGCTTCTTTCTGCCAAGAAGAGGTCACAGGTCAACCCACTTGTAACTCAGCCCAGTTTCTTGCTTTATTTATTTTTTTCTTGTTTTCTTCTTTACACAAAAGGCAAGGTTTTTCTTTTTACAGAGTATTTTATGTGAGGTAAAAAGCTACAGAATTTAAAAAGAAATAAAACAGAACAGAGTACATCAAAGGTCAGAAGAAAAGAAAGTCTTCCAAAATTAGGGTGATGACAGTCCTAAGCCATTCAGTATTTCACCAGCTTTAGTTAGTTAAACATGTATGGATATGTTTAATTAACATTGGGCCTATTTTGAACATATATATGCATATTTTAGATAACATTTACTATAAGTCACAAATATTATGAAAACATATGTTGTAAGTAATAACATTTTCTGTCTATTGCCAGGCCCATATCTTTTATGTACCACATATATTTTTAATCACTGTTTTACATTTTTTAAACAAAAATTTTCTGCTGAGATATATCAGAAACATTTTTCTGCCTCTGTGAGTGTGTTGTAGTGGTTATAGCATGTATGAAGAGAGTACCTTTTTAAATGCATTCAATGATTTCTTTTCCTTTGCAATTTTAGATTTGTCAACTTTGGATATGATTATTATCAAGACCAAGAGAAGTTATGCAGTCAGCCTTCTCTGTGCATTTTTACCAACCACACAGGTAGAGTCAGGATTCTCCTTATCAGTTTTTACTAACTTGAGTTCTATATAAATTACAGCTATTGTTCAACTATGTGAAGCCTGAAAGTGAAATATAACAGCCACATTATTTTAAAAAATCATCAAATGGGCCGGGCAGCAGTGGTGCATGCCTTTAATCTCAGCACTCAGGAGGCAGATGCAGGCGGATCTCTGTGAGTTTGAGGCCAGCCTGGGCTACAGAGAGAGATCCAGGACAGGCTCCAAAGCTACAGAGAGAGGCCCTGTCTCGAAAAACCAGAAACAAACAAACAAAAATCATCAAATGGATATTTATGTACATTCATATGCCAAATTATCTTCTCCACTGTAATCTCACCCCTTTTGTCACTGAGCAGGGAACGTAGGGCTGACTCCTAATGGCATAAGGTGAGTGACACCTCTGTCCTCCCACTAGGATTTAATATGTATTTGTATTAATAAGAAAAGCCACCACCAACAGGGTTATTGTTCTAATAGATTTTACTGATGTTGTTTTAATAGAGTGGGTGGATTCATATTTATTCAGTGCACATTTTCCCACAGGAAATGCTTTCAATGTCAGCGTTACTAATGTGCTGTGTTCTAATTATTTATTTATTGTTACATTGTTTTGCATGTGTTGTGTGTCTGTGGGCACGTGTGCCATTGCATGCATGCATGTGGAAGCCAGAAGCCAGATCGTGGGAGGGAGTTCTTTCACCATGTGGGCCAAAAGACTTGGTTCATGTCAGGCTTTGTGGCAAGCACTTTTACCCGTGGAACTATCTCCTCGGCCCACGTTTGGCATCTAAGCCCATGTACCTGGACATAAATGCTGTGTGACAGACTGCTCTTCTAGAGGTCAGAGCTTGACACATGTCTGTTTATGTAGAGAACATGGAAAGGGGGAAAGAGAACCTAAAATGAAAGAGAAATATGATTATATGTAATCAATCTTCTGAGAAAGCATATCAAGTTCAATTAACATCTAAATCAAACCTGAAAAAAAGCATAATAGCCATTTTAATATATCAATCTGAGCAGATATATTCCTTCTTGAGTAATATTCGAATTGAAATCATAGTCTCCATAAACATATACAATTATTTAAAGAAAAAATATGTGCCATTCACATATTAATCTAACATGGAGCACTACTGTGTGCTAGGGTTTTCAAAATGCTTTGTTTTTAGTGGAGTGTGTGTGTGTGTGTGTGTGTGTGTGTGTGTGTGTGTGTGCGCGCGCACATGGATGCAGGTGCTTGTGGAGGCCAGAAGAGGGCATTGGACCTCCTGGAATTAGAGTTACAGGGGGTTGTGAAGCATCTAGCGAGGACACTGGGGACCAAACTTTGGTCCTTTGCAAGGGCATTAACTGCTCTCAGGCACTCCTAACTGCTGAGCTGTCTCGCCAGCCTCCTATACCAAGTTTTAGCAACACAGTGATGAGCAAACGTGACCTGACCTTTAGTAGAGGCTACTGTTGGTGAAGATTCTAGACATTTCATAAGTGCACACATACTGTTCAAACAGAATCATGATAAATATTATGAATGAGAATTACAGGAAGCTAAGAGAGTATATAGTGAATATTTAATGGAAGGTAGCAGTGTTTTCAAATATGTTCATCTCTGTTTCTCCCTCTCTCCCAGTCATTCCAGCCCATTTTCCTTTAGTCCTGAAAAGTACTTTTTCCTACCACACTCCTTCACAATCCATCCCATTGTTTATCCTATCAACCCAGTGTTCCTCAGCCACATGCGTCCTTCCATCAACCAGTCCTGGTGAATTCAAAGACTGTGATTGTTCAGCTGGAAACTGTCTATGAACATTTCTCACTGTGAGCAGGGGTGGGAAGGAGGGGGACTGAGAGAGGAAGGTGATGATGTAGGCAGGCTAGATGAAGTAGGGCCTTGCAGACCATAAAAGCTTTTAGGTTTTATTCTAAGATTTATGAAAAGTCATAGAAGAGTTTTTTCTTATCACAATTATTTCATAATGTTCAAGCATATAAAATAATTAAAAATATAATGAATACCTATATGTCTTGTTTAATTATATAATTTTCAGTGTTTCCTTTACCATCTTCCCATACATAAGTAAACTATTTAAGAGCAGATTGTAGGTGGGTTGATGGTACACACCTGTTGTCTCAGCACTCAAGCAGCCAAGGAAGATGGCTGTGAGTTTAAAGTCAGCTTGGGCTCAATAGTGAGACCTGTCTGAAAAACAAAAGTAACATTCAGACACTACACACTTGACTACCAAATAATTCAGTGTGTATCTCTTTAGATATTCTTTCAGATAACCCATGTTCCATTATCCTTAAAAGAAATCAATTACTTTAACCAATACACTTTATCTGTGGTGTCTTTTAATGTACAATTTCTTTTATACCTCTGTCCCAACTCCTTTTTCACAAATTGAACATATTGAGGAGTGATTTACCTTTAAAAGTGTCCCACATTCTGGACTTAACTCCTTGTTTCCAGGTGGGAGCCTTAAAATTTTCCCACTATTCTTTGTGTCTCCTATAAAACAGAAGTTAGGCATGGTGGCACAGTTAGACACAGGTTAAGTTTTTGTGAGACTATCTCACAATAGTGTTATGAAGTTCATTTGCATCAGAGCAGGAGGTATATAATGTCAGGATGTCTTGCAACTGTTTATATAGATGTCAGATTTTGTCATGTGGCTAAGTAGCGACCATATGTATGTGCCCTCCAAAGGTATATTTTAACCTTGGAATGAGTTAGTTTTGAATAATAATTTGGAAACACATGATTATTTCCTGACAATCTTCACCTAACAGTTTTAGGATCCATTAATACTCCTTCAATAAAGTGTTATAAGCAGGCAGTGATATGACTGGATATATATTCTTAAGAGGTGTTCACAGTAGCCAAGCTGCAGAATCAGCCTCAGTGCTTGTCATCATATTATGCCTGGTTAAATGTGGTGTGTACATACAATGGATTGTTGTTCAGTCAAAGAAGAACAAAACCATGTTACCTGCAGAGAAATTGACGGAACTGAGGTAATTACGTTAAGTGAAATAAGCTAGACATAAAAATATATTATGTTTTCTCTTGTATGTGGGAACTAGAACAAAGAAAAAAGATGGCCTGAGATCAGTAGAAGGGCTACCAGGGAAACGTAAAGGGACGGGGGAGTGGAGGGAGAGGCTGGCGGGGAAGGTGGGTGTGAGCAAACTATCATGTATGCCTGTATAGAAAAAGTCACAGTGAGGCCTGCTACTGTGTGTCATTAATCTGCAGTGATAATTATAATAAAAGGCCATCACTGTAGCTGCTGGATGGAGAGAGGTGTGAGGAGGAAAGAGAACTGGGAGATCAAGTTCAGATGAGATCAGAGTCACATTTGAGATGATGAGGACTTGAAGTACAATGGGCAGAAGAATATAGAGAAATAGATGGGGGCTAGGCACATTTTGGAGATGAAGCAGAGATACCTTCCTATAAGGAAGTGGAGAGGAAAGATTCTTGGGTTTCTGGCACCAGCAAGTGAATGCTGATGGCACTTACCGAGGTGTAGGAGCCTTTGTGGATGCATAAAGGAAGATCATGGGCTCCCTTTTGAGCATGTTAATAAGAGACCTGGAGCATAGAAGAGGTGTCAGGAGCAATGGTGAATAAATATGAGAGTGGTCAGAATGTGGCCAGCATTGAAGCAATGGGAGGAGATGAGGTGAGAAGGGAAGGTGCTTGGGAGTAATACCTGGGAGCTTAAGTGTCAGGAGGAGCGTCTAATTGAAAAGGACAAAAGGATAGTACAGGAACCAGAGGCAGAGTGAGGTCTCGCCCAGAAAAAGAGCCAGCAATGCTGTGAGAGGTGGCGTTCCCAGGGGCTGGCACCAGGGGCTGCCTGTGTTGGTGTCTGGAGTGAGACCTTGATTCTGCTTAAGATGAGCAGCACAAGGAGGACGATAAAGCTGTAGAAGCTTGTGAGAGAGGCAGCAGCAGGAAGTGGACATGGGATTCAGAGATTTCTTTCTTCTGTGCATTGGGGTTTTGCCAGGGGTGTAGGGTCCCCTAGAACTGGAGTTACAGACAGTTGTGAGCTGCCATGAGGGTGGTGGGAATTGAATCCGGGTCCTCTGGAAGAGTGGTCAATGCTCTTAATAGCTGAGCCATCTCTCCAGCTTCAGGATTTTTTAAAACTCCAATTATTTAAATGATTACAGGATATATTTAGTGGAAAAGGAAAATGGGACAAGGCTAGCAGAAAGAATTTGGTTTTGAAAATGGGATAAAATGAGATGCAGGGCTCACAAGGACAACCTGGGAGGCTCACAGGGATGAACTGGGTAGACTCACAGGGATGAACTGGGTAGACTCACAGGGATGAACTGGGTAGACTCCCAGGGATGAACTGGGTAGACTCCCAGGGATGAACTGGGCAGACTCACAGGGATGAACTGGGCAGGCTCCCAGGGATGAACTGGGCAGGCTCACAGGGATGAACTGATCAGGCTCTTCCCTGCCTCTACCACTTCAGGCTTTACTTCTCTGTGGAGTTTCCCTTTTTATTTTATTCAGAGGAACTCGTTATGAACAGTAGCAACCATAACTTATAAAAGGGCTACCACAACTTACCACATTGAGTTCATCTGGTACGAGATGCAGAAGTGTCTCTCTCCCTTTCTTGCCACTGTCTAGGAGGGTAGAAAATGGGCCTTATTCTTTGCAGTCAGTTTTGCAGTAGGAAAAGTAAGTCTGTTTCAAGTGAGATAAAACAAGCTGCAGAAGCAATTTTTGTTGTTGTTGTTTTGTACTCTAACTACTGTAAGTTGCCAGTTACCATATTTTTCCAATTGGGTTTAAAAAAAGATTTCTTACCTCTATGGTTAAAATAAACAAGATTGTGGTGTGGCTAGGCAAGTTGGTGAAAGAATCCAATCTATAGGCCAGAAAGTGGTTTATTTAATACACCGTGGAAGAGCAGCGGACATGGCCATAGTAGCGGGACTGTGGATAGCGCTGGGCTGCAGAGTCCGCGTTCTGGAGTGAGCCACTTCACGTGCAGAGTCCCCGTTCTGGAGTGAGCCACTTCACGTGCAGAGGAGTCCGCGTTCTGGAGTGAGCCACTTCACGTGCAGAGTCCGCGTTCTGGACTGAGCCACTTCACGTGCAGAGGAGTCCGCGTTCTGGAGTGAGCCACTTCACGCGCAGAGTCCGCGTTCTGGAGTGAGCCACTTCACGCGCAGAGTCCGCGTTCTGGAGTGAGCCACTTCACGCGCAGAGTCCGCGTTCTGGAGTGAGCCACTTCACGTGCAGAGTCCCCGTTCTGGACTGAGCCACTTCACGCGCAGAGTCCGCGTTCTGGAGTGAGCCACTTCACGTGCAGAGGAGTCCGCGTTCTGGAGTGAGCCACTTCACGCACAGAGTCCGCGTTCTGGACTGAGCCACTTCACGCGCAGAGTCCGCGTTCTGGAGTGAGCCACTTCACGCGCAGAGTCCGCGTTCTGGAGTGAGCCACTTCACGTGCAGAGGAGTCCGCGTTCTGGAGTGAGCCACTTCACGCGCAGAGGAGTCCGCGTTCTGGAGTGAGCCACTTCACGCGCAGAGTCCGCGTTCTGGACTGAGCCACTTCACGCGCATAGTCCGCGTTCTGGAGTGAGCCACTTCACGTGCAGAGTCCACGTTCTGGAGTGAGCCACTTCACGCGCAGAGTCCGCGTTCTGGAGTGAGCCACTTCACGCGCAGAGTCCGCGTTCTGGACTGAGCCACTTCACGTGCAGAGTCCGCGTTCTGGAGTGAGCCACTTCACGCGCAGAGTCCGCGTTCTGGAGTGAGCCACTTCACGTGCAGAGTCCGCGTTCTGGAGTGAGCCACTTCACGTGCAGAGGAGTCCGCGTTCTGGAGTGAGCCACTTCACGCGCAGAGTCCGCGTTCTGGACTGAGCCACTTCACGCGCAGAGTCCGCGTTCTGGAGTGAGCCACTTCACGCGCAGAGTCCGCGTTCTGGAGTGAGCCACTTCACGTGCAGAGGAGTCCGCGTTCTGGAGTGAGCCACTTCACGCGCAGAGTCCGCGTTCTGGAGTGAGCCACTTCACGCGCAGAGTCTGCGTTCTGGACTGAGCCACTTCACGCGCAGAGTCCGCGTTCTGGAGTGAGCCACTTCACGTGCAGAGGAGTCCGCGTTCTGGAGTGAGCCACTTCATGCGCAGAGGAGTCCGCGTTCTGGAGTGAGCCACTTCACGCGCAGAGTCCGCGTTCTGGACTGAGCCACTTCACGCGCAGAGTCCGCGTTCTGGACTGAGCCACTTCACGTGCAGAGTCCACGTTCTGGAGTGAGCCACTTCACGCGCAGAGTCCGCGTTCTGGACTGAGCCACTTCACGCGCAGAGTCCGCGTTCTGGACTGAGCCACTTCACGTGCAGAGGAGTCCGCGTTCTGGAGTGAGCCACTTCACGTGCAGAGTCCGCGTTCTGGAGTGAGCCACTTCACGTGCAGAGGAGTCCGCGTTCTGGAGTGAGCCACTTCACGTGCAGAGTCCGCGTTCTGGAGTGAGCCACTTCACGTGCAGAGGAGTCCGCGTTCTGGAGTGAGCCACTTCACGCGCAGAGTCCGCGTTCTGGAGTGAGCCACTTCACGTGCAGAGGAGTCCGCGTTCTGGAGTGAGCCACTTCACGTGCAGAGTCCGCGTTCTGGACTGAGCCACTTCACGTGCAGAGGAGTCCGCGTTCTGGAGTGAGCCACTTCACGCGCAGAGTCCGCGTTCTGGAGTGAGCCACTTCACGCGCAGAGTCCGCGTTCTGGAGTGAGCCACTTCACGCGCAGAGTCCGCGTTCTGGAGTGAGCCACTTCACGTGCAGAGTCCCCGTTCTGGACTGAGCCACTTCACGCGCAGAGTCCGCGTTCTGGAGTGAGCCACTTCACGTGCAGAGGAGTCCGCGTTCTGGAGTGAGCCACTTCACGCACAGAGTCCGCGTTCTGGACTGAGCCACTTCACGCGCAGAGTCCGCGTTCTGGAGTGAGCCACTTCACGCGCAGAGTCCGCGTTCTGGAGTGAGCCACTTCACGTGCAGAGGAGTCCGCGTTCTGGAGTGAGCCACTTCACGCGCAGAGGAGTCCGCGTTCTGGAGTGAGCCACTTCACGCGCAGAGTCCGCGTTCTGGACTGAGCCACTTCACGCGCATAGTCCGCGTTCTGGAGTGAGCCACTTCACGTGCAGAGTCCACGTTCTGGAGTGAGCCACTTCACGCGCAGAGTCCGCGTTCTGGACTGAGCCACTTCACGCGCAGAGTCCGCGTTCTGGAGTGAGCCACTTCACGTGCAGAGGAGTCCGCGTTCTGGAGTGAGCCACTTCACGCGCAGAGTCCGCGTTCTGGAGTGAGCCACTTCACGTGCAGAGTCCGCGTTCTGGAGTGAGCCACTTCACGCGCAGAGTCCGCGTTCTGGAGTGAGCCACTTCACGTGCAGAGTCCGCGTTCTGGAGTGAGCCACTTCACGTGCAGAGGAGTCCGCGTTCTGGAGTGAGCCACTTCACGCGCAGAGTCCGCGTTCTGGACTGAGCCACTTCACGCGCAGAGTCCGCGTTCTGGAGTGAGCCACTTCACGCGCAGAGTCCGCGTTCTGGAGTGAGCCACTTCACGCGCAGAGTCTGCGTTCTGGACTGAGCCACTTCACGCGCAGAGTCCGCGTTCTGGAGTGAGCCACTTCACGTTCAGAGGAGTCCGCGTTCTGGAGTGAGCCACTTCATGCGCAGAGGAGTCCGCGTTCTGGAGTGAGCCACTTCACGCGCAGAGTCCGCGTTCTGGACTGAGCCACTTCACGCGCAGAGTCCGCGTTCTGGACTGAGCCACTTCACGTGCAGAGTCCACGTTCTGGAGTGAGCCACTTCACGCGCAGAGTCCGCGTTCTGGACTGAGCCACTTCACGCCCAGAGTCCGCGTTCTGGACTGAGCCACTTCACGTGCAGAGGAGTCCGCGTTCTGGAGTGAGCCACTTCACGTGCAGAGTCCGCGTTCTGGAGTGAGCCACTTCACGTGCAGAGGAGTCCGCGTTCTGGAGTGAGCCACTTCACGTGCAGAGTCCGCGTTCTGGAGTGAGCCACTTCACGTGCAGAGGAGTCCGCGTTCTGGAGTGAGCCACTTCACGCGCAGAGTCCGCGTTCTGGAGTGAGCCACTTCACGTGCAGAGGAGTCCGCGTTCTGGAGTGAGCCACTTCACGCGAAGAGTCCGCGTTCTGGAGTGAGCCACTTCACGCGCAGAGTCCGCGTTCTGGACTGAGCCACTTCACGCGCAGAGTCCGCGTTCTGGACTGAGCCACTTCACGCGCAGAGTCCGCGTTCTGGACTGAGCCACTTCACGCGCAGAGTCCCCGTTCTGGAGTGAGCCACTTCACGCGCAGAGTCCGCGTTCTGGACTGAGCCACTTCACGCGCAGAGTCCGCGTTCTGGAGTGAGCCACTTCACGTGCAGAGGAGTCCGCGTTCTGGAGTGAGCCACTTCACGCGCAGAGTCCGCGTTCTGGAGTGAGCCACTTCACGCGCAGAGTCCGCGTTCTGGAGTGAGCCACTTCACGCGCAGAGTCCGCGTTCTGGAGTGAGCCACTTCACGCGCAGAGTCCGCGTTCTGGACTGAGCCACTTCACGCGCAGAGTCCGCGTTCTGGAGTGAGCCACTTCACGCGCAGAGTCCGCGTTCTGGAGTGAGCCACTTCACGCGCAGAGTCCGCGTTCTGGAGTGAGCCACTTCACGCGCAGAGTCCGCGTTCTGGACTGAGCCACTTCACGCGCAGAGTCCGCGTTCTGGAGTGAGCCACTTCACGCGCAGAGTCCGCGTTCTGGAGTGAGCCACTTCACGTGCAGAGGAGTCCGCGTTCTGGAGTGAGCCACTTCACGCGCAGAGTCCGCGTTCTGGAGTGAGCCACTTCACGTGCAGA
Organism: Peromyscus eremicus; assembly: GCF_949786415.1. NCBI lineage: Eukaryota > Metazoa > Chordata > Mammalia > Rodentia > Cricetidae > Peromyscus > Peromyscus eremicus. The sequence continues at coordinate 2,919,918 of NC_081418.1, read as the reverse complement.
GGAGTCCGCGTTCTGGAGTGAGCCACTTCACGTGCAGAGTCCGCGTTCTGGAGTGAGCCACTTCACGTGCAGAGGAGTCCGCGTTCTGGAGTGAGCCACTTCACGTGCAGAGGAGTCCGCGTTCTGGAGTGAGCCACTTCACGCGCAGAGTCCGCGTTCTGGAGTGAGCCACTTCACGCGCAGAGTCCGCGTTCTGGAGTGAGCCACTTCACGTGCAGAGGAGTCCGCGTTCTGGAGTGAGCCACTTCACGCGCAGAGTCCGCGTTCTGGAGTGAGCCACTTCACATGCAGAGGAGTCCGCGTTCTGGAGTGAGCCACTTCACGTGCAGAGTCCGCGTTCTGGAGTGAGCCACTTCACGTGCAGAGTCTGCGTTCTGGAGTGAGCCACTTCACGTGCAGAGTCCGCGTTCTGGAGTGAGCCACTTCACGCGCAGAGTCCGCGTTCTGGAGTGAGCCACTTCACGCGCAGAGTCCGCGTTCTGGAGTGAGCCACTTCACGTTCAGAGGAGTCCGCGTTCTGGAGTGAGCCACTTCACGCGCAGAGTCCGCGTTCTGGAGTGAGCCACTTCACATGCAGAGGAGTCCGCGTTCTGGAGTGAGCCACTTCACGCGCAGAGTCCGCGTTCTGGAGTGAGCCACTTCACGTGCAGAGTCCGCGTTCTGGAGTGAGCCACTTCACGTGCAGTTTCTCGTCATGTAATGAGCACCTTGCACATCGGAGAAGTTCTGTGATCTGGGGTGCAGATAATTTTGTTTGGCTGGGCCGTTCTGCTATCCACTGTTTGGGCAGAATGGAGCCACGGTTCTCTTTGGAGGAGCTTTCTGACCAAGCCTCCCTTTCTGGTTTCCCATCATGGCCTTTCTTCCACTGAGACCTACTCTGGCAAAGTAAGATTAGAGAAAGGTCCCAAATTGCCTAATCCAAGTGTAGCTCCCCTGTGATAGTATAGATCTGGGTCTTGAAGCCTAGAAATGGGGGTTGAGAAAGAAATGCAGATAGATTCAGGGCCGACACATGCCCTTCTAACCTCTCCCTTTCCGAAACGAAGGCGACTTGAAGATGCTTGACAGCCGGTCCATCGTACCTAGGGCTTGGAGCCACTGTCTCTTCAGCATTGGTTTTGTGCTCTAAAGCTTCTTTGTCCTATATTTTCCGGCTCTAGGGAATGAAATAGGGTGCCTTCCAGGGAACGAAAGGCTAAAATCTGAATGGTGGGTGTGCTTCTGAGAGTTAGTGGAGGGCACAGTGCTATGGCTAGTGCCAGGTCACGTGGGAGTCACAAGATTAGGAGTTCATGCAAACGTTTCTAATCAATCTATTACAGTAGGAAGGCAAACAAATCACTGAAGACAAAATATCGCTTCTCTCTCTGGTGGTCAGCTCTGACTAGGCGCTGTGGTTAGACGATCATGGAGGATCTAAGTTGGCCACCTTCCCTTCTGTGCACCACCTGCTGGGAGGCTGAACCTCCTCCCTCCTGCTTGCATGATGGCAAGTCCTCAGAATTAGGCCAGTGTTGGAGCATTTGATAGAGCCCTTAAATAATTGTTCCAATGAGACAATTTCCTTGGAAAACTTGTCTGTAATAGTTTCCATTGTCTAAATGGTTCCCCAAAGTGAGCCAATGTGGAGATGTTATCTTCATCATTGATGGATATTCACTAAGTCTCTGGATATTACACTAAGAGCATAGTTTGTTTTTTCAAACTGTGACTTCCTCCAACTTAAAAATAGCAGCCAAATTATTCTGGAATAATAATAATAGCAGCTAACATTTGGAACCAGATATATAATACTTTTGCCAGAGATTGATATAGATTATTTGATCCTCATATAAGAACTTTAAGAAGTAGTTTCTATATTTTTAAATGTACAGATGAAGAAACCGAGGCTTGGAGAACTAACTGGCCTGAGGCAGTGTGCTCTGTAGACCAAGGGCTTGGGAGACAGGGGACAAGAAGAGGCAAAGCTGGCCTGCTGTGCAGAGTGAGTTCCGGACCAGCCAGGGCTCTGCTGCAAAACTGCTAACACAACAGCAAGACTGGATTAGGGATGCTCGGCCAGGAAAGTTTACTTCAGAGTTTGAAACGCTTGTGGTCCGCACTGTTGATGCGGGATTCTTAACCAGGATCAGTTGAAGCACAACGCCTTTGTTTGTAGGTAACTGACATTAGCAACAGCTGCTAGAGGTAAGGCAGAGTTTTACACAGTCAGAAAGATGGAGAGGCTAGTGAAGGTGGGAAAAACCATGCTCTGGTGTGGGCCAAAGCTGTCAGGGACCCAGCATGGAAGAGTGTGGTCTCACGTATTTACTCTCATTGCTCATAGGAAAGGTCCATAGTTTGCATTTCAATCTTCCTTTAAAAATACTGGATGTCCTCTTTAAAAAGAACACAGTTTGGATAGCTGGGACCCAGAGCTCTGAGAGACGACTGGGAGGGGACAGCTGGGTAAGATGACAGTGTGTGCACATTCATCTGAGCTTCATGCAGGGGGACCTTTTCTAGAGTCCCGCAGCTTCCCCTGCAGAGGAGTGTGTGTCTGTTCATTTCCCATGCTCAGTGCCTGCCACAGTGCACTGCCTGTAACTGTGGATAATAAATGCTGACACAGAATTTCATAGCAACTTGTTAATACCACTTTGTAAAGACTTTAGGAATAATCTATGAAGTAAGATGGGGAAGGATATCTAAAGGAATAGAAGTAGGTGAATAATGGCTCAGGAAATTTATTATGCAGATTACTTAAATGTTACTAAATACCTTCTTTTTCCTAGGGAGTTTGTGTGTATGTTACAGCCCAAAGTGTGACTCTTGGAAAGAAATCACATATTCAGTGTTTTACCTTCATAAAGGTATTCTTTAGTTTATTCTCTTTTACTTTTTCCAAATAGTAACAAATTAGATAAATTGCAAACATCTTAACACTTAGCAAGCAGTATTATCAGTATATTTTATGATTAACTGTGTAGTTATGTTTTATGAAGAAATTAATTAATGGTAAATAGTAAGATAGGTAACTTTTATACTGCATATGTTTTTATACCAGCATGTGGCTTGTTCTAGACTATGGACCATTTCTAATTGATGTATTTGCCAAAGTGTGTTGGTTTACCATTTAGTCATTACTAAATGGAACTTTAATTCACATAGTTACATAGGAATTTAGTTAAAATCTTCTTTGATCTCAAATGTAAACAGACTGTCATTCCAGAGTATGCTATGCTATCAAACTAAGATATTTATTTCATTTCAACATTCTGGGGCGTGGGATGAAATGTCAGCCTCTTCCGCTTCTGTGGTCACAGCATGCCCTGCAATAGTTTTAGTTTGAACCATGCCTAGGAGGATTTTTGCTTGTTTGTTTAATTCCTCAAAATCTACAGTCGTGCCAGACACAGTGGCACACACCTTTAACTTCATCACTCAGGAGGCAGAGGCAGGCACATCTCCGGGTTCAAGGCCAGTCTGGCCTACACAGCAAGTTCCAGGCCAGCCAGAGCTACGGAGAGAGACTAATGTATTTGTAGAGTACATGTGTGAGTGTGGCTGAAACTTTTTAAAGATGGAATTTCTGTTCCAATACTCAATTTCTTTTATGCCAAACCACATAAAAGTTTAGAATCCTGCAGTAGTGCTCGATATTACCAGGGTGTTAGAAATCAAGGCAGAAAAGTTTAAGAAATTTTTAGTGGAACAACTAAAAGTAACTTCAGAACTAGTTGTAGACATATTCTTAAGCAGTGTAAGGTTGTGCAAGACATTTTTTGTGTGTTTCTAATAATAATTCCAAGCAGCACATAGACTAAGAAGAGTAGAGTGAAGCCCAACACAGTCTCATCAGCAGCTTAATCCCCTTTCTCACTAAACGTGGGACTGTGAGTTGGAGAAATCTTAGCAGGTTGGTAAAAACTGTAGAAATGAGCCCCAAGACCACTTCCATCTTAGATATTGAGCAGACCCCATTGGACCCCCCCTTTGGACTCCCCACACACACTCCAAGTCTAGGTTTGCCTGAGCTGGCACATCTGCTCCACTGTGACTGCCCTCAGATGGTCCACGTTAGTGGCTTTTGGAGAGTGAGGGCACCATGATTTCTAGAGGCCAGCAGGTGATTACCCTGTCTGTGTTACACAGTGTGAGGTCAATACTAGCCTTGTTTCTTAACTTCCTCTGGCTTCATGTTCTTCATCTGCAGGATATGGAAAGACCTTTACTGCTGCTTCTGGGAGTGCTGACTCACACGTGACAAAGGGCATTACTTTTCTCAACCTTGGTGGGTATCCTGGTTTGCTTCTCTGTTGCTGTGGTAAACATACCAAAAGCAACTTGGGGGAAAGACTTTATTTCAGCTTCCACTTCCAGGTAACAGTCTACCATCACTGAGGCAAGTCGGACATGAACTTAAGTAGGAAGGAAGCAGAAACAATGGCGGGATGCTGCCTGCTTACTGGTTGTTCTTGCTCTTGTTCTCTCCCTCTTCTGGATCATTCTCAGCATGCTTTCTTATACCTCCCAGGCCTACTTGCCTAGGGAATGCACCTTCCACAGTGGACTGGGCCTCCCACGTCAATTATTCATCAAGAAAATGCCCCACAGAAGATTTGCCCACAGGCCAATATGATCTAGGCAATTCTTTAGTTCCCTCTTCCTAGGTGACTCTCCTTTGTTGACAATAAAACTAAGGAGCACAGTGGTTATGGAGATGGACCTCTCCATACTCTGTTCTTCCAACATTGCTCTGCTCAGTGGTCACACTCTGTCCTGAGCTTCACTCTTTTCTCCATGACTCCATTTTCTCATACCTCTGAGATATGGCTTGTGGTGACAGTCACTGACCCTTTTAAGTCTGAAGGGAGAAGGTTTTCTCTGGCACACACACCTCTTACTCAACTCATCAGCTTTTGGGGTTGAAGTGTATCTTCCTTTTTTAGAGATCCCAGGCTGTGAGCTTTCTTGGAAGCAGCCCTTAAAAAGCCATTTGTTAGTATACCATGAATAGGATGCCCCCTAAGAGCCTGTGAGAAATCATAAATCATGTTGGCCCTGAATTCTAGAGGAAGAAAGACCTTTAGACAGTTGTCTGTTCCCTCCCATTGATCATAAAAGGCTTGCAGAAGCCCCCGTTAGTGATGTGTGGACCAGCTTAAGTGAATTGTTTTCTCTAGATACGGTGAAAGGAAACAGTATTAGAAGGGAGCATGTTGTGGGCTCCATATGGTGAAGACAGCACAGAAAGGGTTGCATCTCCACACTGAAAGCGACTTTCCAAGGCCGTGTGGAAGGGGGGCCCAAAGCGTAAGTGATTGGTGACAGACAGCTCTGGGACCTGCTTACATATGGGATGGACACAACATTTAAAGGGAGAGAGCTTCGGGTTTACAGCTCATGATTCTTTGATATATTTTCCTTCCCCTGCCTGCCAGTCCATCGGCTTCTATGACAAAGGTTTGACTAGCTAGTGTGAGGAAACCTGGAGAAGTGAGGACTAAAAATAAGCCCCCATTTTTTTTTGAATGATTCTGTTGGTGAGGTTAAGTATCTTTTGCTGTGTGGTCCAGTGCATGGCACATTTGGACATGATATTGGACCCTGGGAAATGGCCTTGGAGAGCTTGGCTCTGCTGCTTCCTGATGGGGGAGAGATGGAGAGTCTGGCATGGCTCCCATCAGCAGCGTGGCATCCACGTTCATCTCAACAGTAATGGGCACCTATCCACTAACCATGCTCTTCCAGGCCCGTACTGTCTTCCTTTCCTCCTCCTGGGAACAGTTAGAAAGGATGGCATGATTCAGTCCGTGGTCTTGCAGAGGGCAGAAATACCAGAGTTTGTAAACACAATTTGTCTCACACAGCTGTCTTTTATTCTTAAGCATTATTTATTAATAGCCATAAAGTTGTATCTAAGATTTAAACTGTTCTGTTATAACAGTTACTTTTTTGAGTAGTATGTTCTGCTATCCATTGCTTATAACTTCCATTTATTATTACTCTGCTGAAAAGGACTTGCATTGATTGAAATATACTTAATTTTTTCTTCTTCTTATAGACCCTATACATAGCTGTAGCATTATGTTTCCTGGGGAAACAGAGAAATCCCTATTTACCCAAGATAGAACAACAACAGACCAAAGAAATTATTCCACCCAAGTCCGTCTTGGTAAACCAGTGTGTTTACTGGGATTACCTACAGGGACATGGACGAGCCTCTGCCTTTCCCTCTATGAGGGATGTTTTAACGTGGAGGCAATAGCCACACAAAAGGATGTGTATAAGTCAGGCTTATAAATAAAAGACACCATTTAATAAACAGTGCATGTTAAATATTTTACTTAATTTTGAGCCTTACAACAGCTCTGCCTGGGGAAGGTATCCCCACCGCCCACACAGCGAAGCTGGGGCTGAGAAAGGGTTCCTTTCAGTGTCTCTCTTAAGAGGCATCCTACCGTCTTCCATTGCTGTATAACAAATGACCACAAAGTTCGGGTTTAGACAGCAGAAGCATTCTGTTCCCAGGCTGGAGTTCAGAAATTGGAAAGGTGTGCTGAGCGACTAAGATCACGTTATGGGCAGGACTGGTTCCATCTGCAGAGTCGGAGGAAGAACTTACTTCCTGCCTCCTCCGGCAACTAGGGGCTAGTTTCATCATCCCAGTCGCTTTGTCACTGTGTGGTCACTTCCTGCAGGCAGGTTCCTCTCTCCCTTCCTCTTAGTAACACTTTGATCACACTGAATCCTCCAGGATAGTCCAGGATTCTCTCTTATCTCAAGGTCCTAGTCACATCTGCACCAGTTCCCTTTCCTCAGAAAGTGAATCTAGGGCAGGCAAGATAGCTTGATGGGTAAAGGCTCTCGGTCCCAACCCTGACCTAAGTTCAGTCCCAGGATGGAAGACTCCTACAAGTTGTCCTCAACATGCACTCCCCCAAACAAGTGAATAAATGTTATAAAAATGTTAGAGATTGATACAGTCACTGGCTCAGTGCACAGTAAGAGCCATCATTGGCCCTGTCAGGTAGCTGCTGATGTTTTGGATGAAGCACTAATTTTTTATGGCAGATTGTCCCGCACACTGATGGATAGACAAGCCCTAGAGTCCACTAAACAAATGTTAGCAGGGATCTCCTACCCTACCCCCATGACTGTGCGCCTCCACAGTACCTTTCAGATGTCCTCTGGCCTGGGACAGAGCACCACCATGACCCCCGTCATGTTAGGAGCCGGCACAGATCTCTGGACACCCTTTCTGGTGGGTCCCTCTAGACAGCTCTGTCATTTGCTCCGGGGTGTTGCCGCAGTGGTAAGGGCTCTGCAGTTCTTTGCATTATGCTCTTTGACGTCGCTTCAGCCCGAAGGACACTTCAGTTGGCTGGAGTTTTCTGTCCTCCTTCCTTCCTTTCCACAGACGCTTCCACAGCAGAGACCAGCGTGCACCTCTTAGAGGAAGGAGCTCTGCTCGCTGACAGAAGACAGAAGTTTCTTTTATAAAACCACTGCTCTGTTTTTGTGAGACCCTAGGAGCTTATTTTTATATTGTATCTCAATTTGGGCACATATGTTCTGATTACTAGGTACGCAGGGAAACCAATGACTATTGCACGGAATGCCAAGGCTCCCAGAGACACGCTTTGATAAATTCCAACCTTAAAATTTCCTAAACAAAACGATGATGAGTGAGTCAGTATGAGAAACTGCATTTCATAGCTTCCTCAAACCATCAAAAAGATGAAGAAAATTCCCATTACAAGCTATTCCCAGCATAACACATTGAGGAGTCATTCATGTGGCTTGATATTCTTATTCTAAATTTCTTCCCAGATCACTTAGATTCACATAAAGCTACAGTTGACTCAGAAACAAAACCATTGGCGTAAATAATACAGCCATGACTTAGTGTACAAAGAGGGTGAGCCACACACAAAGCCAGTCAGATCTGCTTGCTCGGATGACAATACTCACATCAGTCACATTTGCTACTTGTAATAAATAAGTAAGTAAATTAATTAATTAATTAATTCTGCTTTGCTATATTCAAAGTAAAACATGTTGTTCTGTTTTTATCTGCACCTAGGTAGACTTTATCACATGTGGATGACTCCAGTCTCTCTTTCCTATAGGCTACCTTGTGGCTGTTTACTTCCCTGGTCATTTCCTCCACTTACTTAACATTCAGCACCCAGACTTGATCTGCCACAGTCTGTTTCTGACAGGTATGGTGTCTCTCGCAGATGCAGTCTCCTTAGGCTTGTTCTGACTTCAGCACCTGTCTGGGTCAGAGAGGTTCTCTCATGATGATCTGCTTTTATTTTTGTGTTTGCTAGGAAACAACAAAATGGCTGCCGTGCTACCTCCGGGTCCTTTGCAGTCTCTGCCGGGGTCCCTGATACTGGACTGCTCTTCTGGAAAGGTCTACAGAGCAGCCCTTGACCAGTCATACTTGATGTGGCTCCTATGGAACACCCGCCTGGACTGTGAGAAGATGGCCGCACTGCACTGTGTACTCTCTTGTGGTCGAGACCCAGGTTTCCAGGAAGATCAGGTGAGAAGACAGCATGAGTTCAAACACGGGCAACAGACAACACCAAATATACTTACTTGCTGCTTCAAGAGGGTCAGAAGTTATTTTTGCTTGGTGGCAGTGCCTTTACTTGGTGCTTCCTTTCTGGTGGCTCTCTGCCAGGCCTCAGGCTGTGAAGGTACATCTATCTGGCTGTTGAGTACAATGGTTCCTTCCCTTTACCCAACATTTCACTTTCCATGACTTCAGTTAACATACATCAACTCTGGCTTACTACTATTAAATGGAAAATCCCCCACAGAAGCAATTCATGTGTTTTACTCAGTATGCTCTTCTAAGTATGCTGTGTGATGAAATCTTACGCCATCTTGCTCCACCTGGCCTGGGATTATGGACTGTCACTTTGTCCAGTGTATTCATGCTGTGTGTGCCACCTGCCCGTTCATATGCAGCAGTTGTCTTGGTTACCAGATCACTATCATGGTATTATGGTACTTGTGTCATATACTCATATTTTACCTAATAATGGTCATGACATTTAGATATGCCAAAGATTCACCATAAAATGTTTCCTTTAAATGAGAACTTGAAAGTTCTTGACTTCATGAGTGAATAAATGATGTCTGTCAGTGTTGCTAAGGTTTGGTGCTATCTGTGGTTTCAGAATTCACAGGGGTCTTGAAGTGTATCTCCTAAGGATAAAGGGCAACTACTTACTCTATTCTCCTTTCTTCCTTTATCTGCTTTTCTGAGATGAGGTTTTGCCCTGTAGCTCAGGGTGGTCTGGTACTTACTTTGTGGCTCAAGAAGCCCTCACATTTGAAGTAGTTCTCATCAGTCTCCTAAGTGCCGGGACATCAGGTGTGAGCCCCCAAACCCAGCACTCTACTGGCTTTTCAATACCGTAAACACAGCCCCCTCCAAGGACACACAGAAAACAGCGAGTTTCTCAGGCTACCTGCTTTTCTCTGTGTGTCTGTATTTGGTATAATGCATTACCAAAAGGGCCAAGCAAGCCAGGTGTAGTGCCGCACACCTCAATCCCAGATGCTGAGACAGGAGTATTTCTGTGAGTTCAAGGCCAGCCTCGGCTACGTAGTAAGTTTGATGCTATCTTGGACTATAGAATTAATTCCTGTCACAGCCTTCTCAGAACAAACAAACAAATGCCAAAGGCCTAAGCTCTTCTGGTGAATATTTATTAATTTTAATAAGATAGCTTAGTTTGTATCGTGCACTGCTGCTTGTGAAGCGCTGTGATCTCATTGATCATTTACTTTTGAAGCTATCCCGTAAGTCGGAAAACCTTGTTGTCAATCAATGATGGCTGAGGTGAGAGGTTAACTAGTTAGTTGAAAAAAGCACACTTAAAAAAAACCATAAAAATATACATTTATCTGCTTACTTTTAGTGTAGAATAAGGCTTGTTCTTTGTGAATCAGCTAACTAAACCAGTCATTTTCTCCCACAAAACCAATCCTAAACATGGTATCTCTGATTTCCTGTTTCTTCCTGAAAGGCTTGTGTATGTGGATACATACTCATGTGTCTCCATGTGTATATACACACACGTGTGTGCATGCACACCTATGTGCTTATGTGTGGAAGGCCAGAAGTTACATTGTGTCTTCTTCAGTCATTCTCCACGTTCATTTTTGAGAAGGGTCCATCTAAACCTGGAGCTTTTCTTTCCTGCCAGGCTGGCCAGCCAGAGAGCATCCAGGATTCTTTTGTATCTGCCCCAGCGTCAGGGTTACAGACATGTGCTGCACTCTCATTTTTATGTGGGTTCTAGGGATCAGGTCCTCATGCTTCTGTGGCAGTCACTTTACCCACTGAGCCATCTCCTCAAACAGCCCCTAAATATTTGTTTCTAAGGAGATCAATAATTTGAGACCTTTCCAAGTAATCTGTGTAGACATGCTTTTACCTAGTTCTAATAGCTGTTTCCTCTGCATCTATCATGTAGCGTTTTAGAATCTACCTCTAGTCTTTTCATGTTTGAGAAACATGCCTTTGAGTCTTCCCACAATATACAACTTTTATTGATGCAACAATACTCTTTTTGCATCTGCATATCACTTGTCTATAGAAAATTTTTATTAAATTACCTATGTTAAAATAAGTACAACTGGAACAATAGATTTAGAATAAAGCATCCTGTTGAGAGTGAGCTGTGGCTGGGCATGCTGGACCTGTCAAGTAGGAGATGGGAACTTCCTGTTGATGTTGATTTTTACTCTTTGGTCTTTTGGCTCTTTACTCTCTGGGGGCCCTGCCACCCAGCTTCCAAATAAATCACACACTTATCACCTAGCTTATTCTTAATTATAAATGCCTGGCCTTAGCTTGGCTTGTTTCTAGCAAGTTTTTCTTAACATAAATTATCTCATCTACCTTTGCCTCTGGGCTTTTGCTTTTCTCTATTTCTGTATTTCTTTTCCTTCCTTCTTATTCTGTGTCTGGCTGTGTGATTGGATGGCTGGCCCTTCTTTACTCGCTCCTTGATCTTTCTTACTCTTTCTTCTTTTCTTCCCAGATCTCTCCTCCTATTCATTCTTTCTGTCTGCCAGCCCCACATATCCTTTTTCCTGCCTTGCTATTGGCCCTTCAGCCCCTTATTAGACCATCAGGTGTTTTAGACAGGCACAATAGCACAGCTTCACAGAGTTAAGCAAATGCAACATAAAAGAATGCCACACATCTTTGCATCATTAAACAAATGTTCCACAGCACAAACAAATGTAACACATTTTAAAATAACATTCTGCAACAACTCTTCCTCCAGCAGTTGAACATAGGGTTAGAAACTGTGAAAGAGTTGCTGACATACAGGGTCATATGTGTCAGTAACAAGGGAAGCACAGAGGTGCTCCTCATGGGGAAGTGGAGTGACAATATTCTCAGTGAATGCTGCACTGAACTTTAAGCCCAGGTTGTTGCCTCCAAACCCCGTGTCCAGTAGCTCTCTTGATGGGCACTTTGTATAATACCATCAATTCTTGGGGAAAAAAAAATGTGTCGGATTGAAGAAGGTTTATCTGGATCCTACCCAAAGGCCCCAGTTAAAAGGGTATGTAAAAAGTACCTTATTTACAATACTGACATGCTCAGCCAGGACTATATTGGTTTTTAAGCTGGAAGTTGGTGTATTTTTCACGTCACTCCAAAATAGATGTAGAATTTTAAAAATTCATTCATGAATATATTGTTTATTATGTGTTTTTATATTGCTTTGGTGGGACTGAGTGTAGATTTAAAAGCTGACAGGGTTCTATGGTCTTTGTTTTTAAAGATTGTTCAATGGATTTGTGAGCATGTCTCTGGCTGCCATTCATTTGACCTCATTCAGGAATTTCTAATTGGTAAGTGCTGCTGATATTGCACTTTAAGCTGTATGTTTGATCTTTTTGCTTGAGAGAAGTCAGTAAATTGATAATGAATGCCTCTGTCGAAGTGCTGCTTAAGAGCGGGTTTGTTTTTAACTTCATTGCAGTCAGTGGCTAATTAAATTTCACTCTCTTGTGGCTTTTGCAAGAAGCTGTGGTTCTCAGAGACTGATGAGATATAAGATCAGATTTTGATTCTTTAATTAACAAAATTTTTAGTAAAGTGCTTCTTTCCTAGCCTAGTTTTATGTTGGTTGGCTGTGTATAAATGGTATAACCTTATCTAGGCAGAAGCAGTACCAAATGATTTTTAAAAATATTATTCTCATTGTAAAAAAAGAGAACCTGAACATCTTAAGCTGTAGATAAAATCATAATGGTTAACCCCCAGAAGCATGAATGAGGTGATGAAAACTCATTGGTTTATTTGATTTGGTTAAATTACAGTGTTGATTTCTCTCTTCTTCCTGTGCCATGTCTCTTTTAAAAATCGACTCAGCTTCTTCCTATTGGAGTGTGTATCCAGAGATGAGTGACGTGGACATGCTCTTACCATACTCCTCTGTGCTGACTTGGAATGCAGTAAGTTAACAAAGTCATAGTGGATTCAGCACTGTGGGCCAGTGGTAGACCATTCCAGTTATGGTAACCAGGGCTATGATTTCACTTCTGATTTGACTGATAAGGAACAGAATTGAAGTTTCTTGTCAGAATGCATAAACAACCCTAATCAGAAAATCTAAAATCTAAATGCTGCAAAATGTAGAGTATTTTGAGGGTCAATATGATGCCACCTGTGAGAATTTACCACATAGGATATATGTATATATGTGAATATGGACACACACATATAGTAAAGTCCTGTCCTGTATGCATATATACATACATATACACATATGCATACATGCACACATATTCTGAAATGCGGTGGCTCTCTTCCCTTGGCCAGAAGGATTTACATAAAACAGCAGACTTGATGGGGTGGACACAAGGTCTTTCTACTTCCTACTCTTTCTACTGCCGGGCAGAAATAAACCTCCTGATAGTATTTTAGAAAATGACATTTTTACTCCTGTGTTGACCAGACTCAAGTATTTAATAGGTTTTTATGGATGAGGAGTGGCTAGACCACTGTGGTACTACTTGGTAGATTTTGACTTTAATGACACCTTTCCCTATTTTTATGAGGATTTATGAAGACACTTAGGTAAAAAAGCTTTAGGATGAGTCAAAGTCTTAAGTGCTTGCTTTCCCGCTGTTCTTCCTGTCCGTCTGGACTCCTTCCTTCACAGGGGAAGTGATGCAACAGGGCTGTGTGGTGAGCTCAGTGTGGTGTGGCCAGCAACTTCTGCCTCACCCCCTTTCAGTTAGATAGCGGGACAGTGTGCTGGTCCTGGAGCAGGAGCTCTACTGAAAAGAAATTTACAGCAATACATTTAGGCAACAAGCATTGGGAATATGTACTAGGGTAAACTGTGACACTTTTCAGTTTGTATTTTGTGTATGTCTCAATACAGTCAGTAAAGTCAATAAAGAGACTGATGTGTGGCACAAGCTTGTGATTCTACTCATGAGGCAGGAAGATCTTGAGTTGGAGGTCAGCCTGGGCTATGCACTAATAGAAATATTACTACAAAAAAGAAATATCCAAGTGCATTTGATTTATTTAATTTTTTTTCTGTTTTATCCTCTTTTTGTTTTGAGACATGGGCTCATGTTGCCCAGACTGGCCTGCCTCAAAACCTGATCCATCTGCCTCTCCCTCCCAAGTACATGTATCACCATACCCAGTGAAATTTGATTAATTTCTAAATTTTTGATGCCTACAAGAGTACCTCCCCCTCCCCCTGAAGGTCTCCTCTGCTTGTCTTTTCGATTGTAGTTAATAGACTTCTTTACTCCTTTTTCAGACATCCACGCTGTTGTTTTTCTTTTAGATGACTTATGAACGTATGGGCAGATTCTGTGGTTCTGTGGCAGGAAATCTGCAGGTTACACCATTGGGTCAGGAAATGTGCATCTCAGCTCTCTGCTTGTTAACCACGGCTCCTTTGTTTAAAGCGTGGAGAGGCCGGAACCAGTGGTCCTTGGGTTGTGTTCTAGCTGGATGTCATGTGAGGCCACCGTCCCAATGGGCAGTGGTTCATCTGCTTATTTCTCAAGGCTCTCTGAGGCACAGGAGAGTTGGTAAACGTATACACAGTGACATCTGGATGTCTCCACAAGAAAATGCAGAGAAACCCACAGTTATAACCTCTGTATACTAAACCTATCTTGGGGTTTTCCGAGTTACTTTAACACTTCTTGTGGTTAGAATAAGTTACCTTAAAAGGCCTCCTCTAATCCCAAAGCTCTGTGCATTTATATTCATCTTTAGCAATGACGAATGTAAGATTTACCCTTCCCTTCCATAGTCTACAATCATCCGTAATGCTACAATGTTAAAAACTTTCCACAGTAGGAACTAGCAGGTTCATACATCTGGAGAGAAAGATTGACTTGAATTTTTTTTTTTTTAATTTGATACAAAGAATTCACTATGTAGCTCAGGCTAGCCTATGAGCCTCTCACTGGGACCACAGGTGTGTAGCACCACACCTACTAGTAACTAGATTTTAAAAACAAACACTGTGATAAAAAAAAAAAAAAGGACTTGGAAAAAACAAAAAACAAAATCCACTCACTGAACTTAACCAGACCCAAAGTCTATACATTTCAATGGACTTCTACACAGGTAAGTAAGATACTAGAAATTAGGATGTTCTTGCTCGTAGCTAATTCTAAAATGTGTGTTATAATTATAGTTATTTTAAAATGTTACAGTTGTCCCTTTTAAAATGCTATTTAGAACTTACATAGGTTACTTTTCTTGTTGTTATTACAAAATAATGCCACAAGAAACCATTGAGGAAAGGTATTTTGCCTCCAGTTTTGCAGGATACAGTCCTTCAGTTTTAGGGGCTGCAGTCCTACAGTTTTAGGGGACACAGTCCTTCAGTTTTTGGGGACACAGCCCTTCAGTTTTAGGGGATACAGTCCTTTAGTTTTAGGAGATACAGTCCTTCAGTTTTAGGGGATACAGTCCTTCAGTTCTAGGGGATGCAGTCCTACAGTTTTAGGGGATACAGTTCTACAGTTTTAGGGGACACAGTCCTACAGTTTTAGGGGATACAGTCCTACAGTTTTAGGGGACACAGTCCTACAGTTTTAGGGGATACAGTCCTACAGTTTTAGGGGATACAGTCCTACAGTTTTAGGGGACACAGTCCTACAGTTTTAGGGGATACAGTCCTACAGTTTTAGGGGACACAGTCCTACAGTTTTAGGGGATACAGTCCTACAGTTTTAGGGGACACAGTCCTACAGTTTTAGGGGACACAGTCCTACAGTTTTAGGGGACACAGTCCTACAGTTTTAGGGAATACAGTCTTACAGTTTTGGGGGATACAGTCCTACACTTTTTGGGGATACGGTCCTTCATGATGGAGAAAGCATCCTGGCAGCAGCTGGTCATGCTGCACCACAGCCAAGAGTTAAAGACCAACAAACACTCCTGCCCTGGTGGACTTATCCTTTAAGCAGTTCGGGACCCACAAGGAATGATGATTCCTGTACGTAGGGCTGCTCTTCCCACCTCAGTTCACCTCATTTAGATAATGCCTCACAGACATATCCAAGGGCCTGTCATGACCTAAATGCTGCCAAGCTGAGAATCAACAGTAACCGCCACAGAACCTGGAATTGCAGGTGCATTTTGAGGTGACTCTGTTGCTGACCAGTGAAGCAATGCAGACCCTTAACACAGATGTTGTGTGTTCCTGCGGGGAGCTCAATGGCTCAGACGTTCTGAAAGTTTACCCTTCGTCACAGATGACATTCCTCCTGTAAGAATGGTGTGTCAGTAAGAGCCATCCATCCAAACTCCAACTAGACATTTTTACAAAACACTCCTAAGTTGTTTTCTCCTACCATTCTGCATTTGGAAGGAAATCAGAATTGACCCGGAGAAAGGCAGACTATGTAGTTAACATACAAATACGTTTTCATAGTATCAATGAGGTAAGGGCGATTTGGGAAGTTTGTCCTTTAAGTACCCCCCCTTTAATCTACAGGGTTTCATATAGCCAAGGCTGGCCTCAAACTTACTATGGAGCTGAGGATGGCCTTGAACTCCTGATCCTCCAACCTCTATCTCCCTTGCCTGGGATTAGGCATTCAAGCACCCTCGGACCACTAAGCTTGATCCAGTGTTCACTAGTTAGCAGAATCCTGGTGGTGGGTTTCCTAGCATGAACTGAGCATGTTTTAGCTTGGCTGTTAGACTGTGCAGAAACTCTTTGTGGGGTGCTCGTGTCCTGAGATCATGGTGGACCTCAGTGTGTGAGAGTCCCACTGATTTTGGTTCCCCCGAGAGGAAGTGAAAGGAAAGGACAGAGAGTGAAGGTGTACAGATAATGTGATGGTTTCATTTAATTAAGACTTCAATGCTTCAAATATAGTTTGCCTCATTTGTTCTTAAGTAGAAATGTCTAGAAATACAGTATTCTGTATTTTCTCACAACAATCTTCTCTCCCTCTTTAGCGAACCTGTCAGCTATTATTTAAGGCACATTTCCTTTTCCAAAGGCAAGAGACACACTGTGTCCTGTTTTTTTTTTACACTAGGAAGTTATTTAAAGTAGAGGTTATCGCACAGGAAGCTAGCTGTCCCCGGCTCCTGTCTGTGCAGAAGACACTTCCTGAAGAGGCCTGGGCTTAGGGTGATATGTTGTGTGTATGCACCCCCCTGCATAGGAAGAGCATGAGGTAGTTGATATGTTGTGTGTATGCACCCCCCTGCATAGGAAGAGCATGGGGTGGTTGATATGTTGTGTGTATGCCCCTCTCCCATAGGAAGAGCATGGGGTGGTTGATATGTTGTGTGTATGTCCCTCCCTAGGAAATTCCTGGAATAACACTTGTGACAGAAGAGCTCCCATTGCCTCTTATGAAGGTAAGCAAGTCCCTTTCAAAGAGGGTGAAGTGCTCATGCCTGAGGAGACCTCTGCTGCCCCAGAGTTGTTGTGGTTCCAAGGTATTGCAGCCTGGCAGAGCCGGCGGGCGGCGGGGCTCAGCACAGGGCAGGCTTGCGGAGAGTCCTTCTGCAGCGGTGATAAGTGTGTCAGTTCTTAGGACGCTGTTGAAGAGGGAGGCTTTCTGAAGCTTGGAGAGAGTTCCAGAGCTCACCAACACTTGCCACAAGGCCTTATTTATTGAAAGAGCTCTTGGAACATCTTTAGAGGGTGGAAGCTGTTGTTGCTTCATTTGTAGTCCCTCCTTCCAATGCGCGCGCACACACACACACACACACACACACACACACACACACACACACACCCTGGGCTGGGACTATCACATTGATTTCCTGGTAGCTCAAATCAAAGAGCAGCCTATCCATCCCTCAAAGGTGATTGGCAGTGGCTCCCTCAACTCCCACTCCCACCCCAACCCCCGGTTCTGGAAGCTGTGGGGCTTAGTGTCCTGCAATGGCTGGTTTCAGAGCACAATAGGGAGGGTGAGGTGGGGTGAGGAAAAAGGAACACGCGCATAGTTAAAACGGGGGCGGGGTGGGGGCAGGGTCCTTTAGCTCAGTCTCGGGCAGGGCAGCTGCTTTGTTGCTTTTGGCTTCTAGCAATTACAGCCTGGCCTAGCCTGGGAAATCTCAGATTCTGGCAGCAGAGTCTGCTCCTTGTGCCGAGGCCTTTGATTCCCGTTTGATTCTTTTGGGTCCTTGGGGCGGGACAGCTGGGGAGGCAAGTGTGAAGGTGGTCAGAGAGGACGATGGAGGCTGGCTTCGTGGGTCTAGCTTTTGGTCCTCAGAGACCCTTGAAGACAGACTGGGCAGCTGTCTCCAGAAGCAAGGGTGGAGCCACTGCGAAAGCCTCCCCAGGAAGATGAAGGGAAAAGTCATGTTTCACAGGCAGCTACAGGGCACGCGCTGTGTCTTTTCACATCATGGCTAGTGTAAACTTTACTACTAGTCATTCTACCAAACCCATGATGCACTGAGCAGACAAACCAGCTCTGGGGTTGAACTTGGGTCCTTGAGCTGTTAGAGAGCTATCCTACTCTTTTGCTGTCCTCTCAGCCTCCTGTGTGGCTGGCATTCCAGGTACATGATACCACCGTGACAGCCAGAAGAGAATGTTTAGAAGAGACGTAAGGCACAGTCCTGTAGTTCCTAGTACAGCAACTGCCCATTCCCTCTACTTGTCCCGTCCCTGTCATAGGTGTGTGTGTGACTAGAAGAAACATTTGATCAAATATGAACTCATCAACACTTTTCATGTTCTTATACAAAATAATGATTTGTAATGATTCCCCTGAGTTGGCATGTCTGAATTTATTTAATCCGTCTTCTGCTTTGGGCCATTTAATTATCTTGATAAGATACAAACATTTTTTAGGGAACTAACTCAGTGGTAAGGTGATTGCTTAGTATACTTGAGGCCTTGGGTTTGATCCATTGTGCCACATTTTTTTCCTTTTATCCAGTTAAAGATAATATTTCAATTTTTATATTTTATGTATTTTTATACATGCAGTTTTTCTTTTGGTTTATTCCCCTAAGGTTAAAAGTTAAGAATGTCTTATGGTAAAACACTATGACCTTTTTTCATAGCTTTTATTTTTTTCTTGCTAAACTAAAACTCAACAAAAGTTGTGTTAATTTACATGGTCAGAAAGATTTAGGGGCTGAAGAAATGACTCAGAGGTTGAGAACACTTGCTGCTCTTCCAAAGGACCCACGTCAAGGGGCTCACAATGACCTCCGACTCCAGTTCCAGGGGATCCAACACTCTCCTCTGGTCTCTGTTGGCACCCACATGCATGTGACATACATAGGGAGAGCCATGCATACACATCCATAAATTTAAGAACAAAAGAACTTAGGAGTTTAATAGTTTTATTGTAACCTTACCAACTTTGTGTGTTTTTAAAAGTAATTATAAGGAGGAAATGAGAAAGCCCTTTTTGTCTTTTTTCCTCATTGGCTTATTGTAAGCCAACTAATATTATCTCACAATATTCTTTTTTTTTTTTTTTTTTTTGGTTTTTTCGAGACAGGGTTTCTCTGTGTAGCTTTGCGCCTTTTCCTGGAACTCACTTGGTAGCCCAGGCTGGCCTCGAACTCATAGAGATCCGCCTGGCTCTGCCTCCCAAGTGCTGGGATTAAAGGTGTGTGCCACCACCGCCTGGCCTCACAATATTCTTATTGAATAATATTAAGTGTACTCTGGTTATACTTCCTCTCTCCTACTGTAGTCAAGGGGGCAAAGTGAGACGAGATGGTCACCTTCTGCTCTGTACAAGTGTTTAATCTAGTGCTACAGTCCAGTTGGGTCACCTCAGATTTGTGTGTTGAAGTCCTGACCCCCAGTGTGATGGTTTTAAGAGGTAACAACTATGGCCTTATGATTTGGATTGGTCATTGTTGTTTTTTTTTTTTTTAAAAAGATCCATGAAACCCAACTCAATCCTCCCTGCCTCATGGTGTCACAATGAAGACAGGACTGTCTAAGAAATGGGCCCTTGGCAGACACTGGATTTACTCACACCTTGATTTTGGATGTCCCAGTTTCAAGACGTAGAGGAATGTCTGTCATTTATAGTCACCCACTGATGATATCTCATTATAGGAACTGAAAACACTACGACTTGGGGACATGTTAGGGCAGGTGCACCTTATGTTACAAGAAGATTGTCACCTAAAAGACAAAAAGCCTCTTCATTTTATAAGTGGCTTACCAAATAATCTTTTAAAATTATATAAAACATGTTGTAGGGAAGGGGCTGGAGAGATGGCTCAGTGTGGAGATCATGGCTGCTCCTGCAGAGGACCTGGGTTCAGTCCCAGCACCCATATGGTGGCTCACAACCGTCTGTAACTGCAGTTCTAAGGGCTGGCATCTCCTGGTCTCTCTAGGCAGCAGGCATGCACACAGTACTCATATACCTATATGCATACAGGCAAACATATGCACTTTAAAAATCTTAAAAAGCTCTTAAGTCGGCACATGGGAACAAGGTCCGTGCTGGAAGAACTGTTGTTGGAGTGACCTTAAGAACAGCTTTGATCCTTGGTAAACTGTGTGCTGCTCTGGGGAAGCAGCAACTGTGTAAAGGTTTAAAATTGCTCCTGACTTTATAGTGAGAAGAGAAACCATTAAAACTATTTAACCACAGGAAACCAAATAGGGAAACTATAGCTTGCTTAGATGTAAGGGTAAGGGGTGAGCATGCTTCATGTAGAGGAAATGGGTATTTTCACCAGCTTTTAAAACCAGACCCACCTCCCTCCCTCCCTCCCTTCCTTTTTTCCTTCCTTCCTTCCTATTTCTGGTTGTCTGTCTTCCTTTTTTAGGCAGACTTGTTATGTAACCTATACTCACCTTGTTCCTCAGCCTCCCAAGGACTGAGATGGCAAGTGTGTGCCAGATGCCCGGATCAAAACCAGACATCCTTAGAGTATTTAGTCACTTGCTCGCCCGATACTCAGTACCTGACCCCATGCCTGAAACCAGTCGATTTGAAACACCACTTGCTTCCAGCCTCTGATGTGAGTGCTGCGAGTTTCTCAGGACACAGGGCTCCTGAGCATCTGGGAAAATGTGCTCGCCACCTGGGCTCTTCTCCATCCAGACTTTGCTTACGTGCTTCTTCACTCAAAGTGTTTTAAGGCTGCTTTACCTAGACAGAGCAAGAGAAGAATTCACGGCTTGGTGAAGCACAAAACACACTAATTTCCTTGGATCCCCCAGTGCAGACATATGTCATCACTGGGGTAAAAGATTTGTTAGTGATCTGAAATATCGGCATAACCACAATATAACAGCTCTTTAGAATTGTTGCTTTGGCAAAAACAAAGCACTGTTGGAAGTGTTGGCTGATTCTGGGGGAAATACCAATTTTTTTAAAGTTTGGATTGCACGTTTCTTGGGACAGTGAGTTAAGTGAGTTCAATAATATTGTGAACATAATTTTGTGATGCCACAGAGAAATATCCTTCATTATTCACAGAGCCTCGGGCTGGGGAACTAGTTTTTGCCGTTTCTGTAGAGATGGGATCACCTGCCTCCTAGCTGTAACACCGAGAGCCAGACCCAGGCTAGAAGATTATTATTTCTGTTCCTTCTTACCAACCACTCTGGGCTGGGCTTCTCTTACCTGTACTTCTGGTTAGAGATACAATGTTCAGTTTCTAAGCTTGCAAGGAGGGAAATAGCTTACTCAGCACTGGCTTTCTGTGGGCATATGTTCCAAGAAAGCTAAATGTGAGATAGATAGCCATAATTATCAATTACTTTTAAAAAAAATCCAGCCTATTAAGAACAACACAGAGTGGCTGATAAAACTCCCCAGTCAGGTCAAGGAAGTGGATTTTTTTGCCAGATACTGGAGTAGGAGGAAGCTTATTTATATTCATGAGACTCGAATAAGACAGCTGTGTGTCTCAGGAATTCTAGTCTTTTGTTACATGGAAGGATGCTCTTACACCAAGCTCTTAGTTCAAGTATTGTGCCTTTTGAGCTTCTGTCTACAAAGACATTTTCTATTGCATTGTATCTATGCTAGAGGCAATGCATTGCTGGATTTCTCTGGACAGTAGAAGTTAGTCCTGAGATGAGATCCACTGTAGATCCTAAGAAGACCTGCGCTAGCTCTGCTCCCTGAGTCTTGGAACACAGAGTAAAGGGTTCTCTCAGAGTGGGCTTCCTCCCCCAAGAAGATGATGCTTAATCAGCAAAAGTAGGACCAGGCCAGAGGGTCTTTGAGAAATGAGAGGCAGATGTTTACTCCCCAGTGACTTGCAGATGAGCCAGTACCACAGGCCCCTTTTGTTCTGTTTCTGGATCAATTGGCCATCCAAATCCTAAATGGGAAACAGTCCCTTCATGTAACTGGCCCTTTGTTTAATTAATAGCTGTGATGGGCTGCATGCGATGAGTGTTTTATGGCATCCTAAGAGACAAAGCAAGATGATTTTTGAAGAAGAGATGGAAATAATTTTCTTTCTTCCAAAGTAAAAAGTTAAACTCCCCTTTGTACAGGGAAACATGCTTTTTGGCCATTCCTTGAGAACCTGATTGCTTCTTAAACCAGATGCCAAGGACTAGCTAAGCTCATAGACACTTCTTTTCACAAAGCATTTTTGTATATTTTTGAGGATTTATTTATTTTTGTTTATGTGTGTGCCTGCATGTTTGTGTGAGCATTTCATGTGTGCAGGTGCCCGTGGAGACCCATTGAGTCCCCCAGAACTGGAGTTGCAGGCAGTACTGAGTTATCCCATATGCATGCTAGAGACCAAGCCCAGGTTTTCTGCAAGAGCAGTGGGTCCTCTGGACTGCTGAGGCATTGCTCTCGTTCTCAGTTTTGTATTTTTAAAAGGCCTCTATGAGCTAGCCATGCTGAGTGTAATCTCAGCACTCAGGAGGCAGAGATCTGTCAGTTTGAGGCCCACCTGGTCAACAAAGGGAGCTTCAGACCATCCAGGTCTGAAGACACTGTCTCAAAACAAAAACAAGACTCTACTGAGTTCTTTTCAAAAAGCTGGTATGTGTATCTTGAGACTTGTGGTTTTCACTTTGCACTGTCATTCTCCATGGCGACAATATTTGGAGCCCTCCCAATTCCCCTTAGTCAAGTGTCAGTTGAGCGCCCGGGCCACACCCAAGCACCCTGTGAGGTGCTGAGCTGGGCTGATTGGGTGGGCATGTGCAGGTTCCATTTTCTTTTCCTTCAAGGTGCGACATCTAACATTTTTTAAAAGTAAAATAAAAGCTACATTTATTCTCTGGGTCAAAATGAACATGTTGGCATTAGCTGGAAGCTGTGATTCTTCGAAGATAGAGTGTAGCATTCTCTCTAACCCATCTCCTGTTTCTCAGTGACCACAAGTCTCCACAGCTGCCTTATCAGCCTTCAGGGATGCAGTCCAGGGGCTGTGTAAAGGGCAGGACTGTGCTTACATGCTCAACCCATGTTTTCAGCCGAGAATGATGATCTATAGGATCATCCCAGGAACTTGAAAAACTCACAAGGCTTCAGACCACTCCCCAGAACAGTTAAATTCGGGCAGATGGTAGTGTTTCTAATGGGTGTCTGAGGCTGGAAGTCCACCTCCGACTGTGGACGGCTATTCATCTTCTGTCGGCTTTCCAATGTCCTGCCTCTGATCCAGACCTACTGTCTGTATTCTCGTCTCTGTTCACTCACTAAGAGCGTTGTTGGACACACCATCTTTATCCTTTGTTTTCTCAAATCTGTGTCCCGGGGCCTGTGTTTCCCAGTCTCCCAAACAGGCCATTCGATGTACAGTCATCTTTGAATGTTAGCAGGTTAAACATCGCACCACTGACCAAATGCTGATGGTGTTTACCAACAGTAAGAGAACGTGGAGATTACAATAGGCCAGCAGACTCTCTAAAAGACTATCAGTTCATATGAGAATATTTATGGCACCTTTGACTAGCAGTATTTTTTACTAAGTATAAGTTTTAATTTTTGTTTTGTCTAAAATACAGATCTTTGTATTCTGTTGTGTGACTTTTCCTGGATAGATATGGACAAATGTCCACTCTCTTCAGATAGGACATCAAAAACAGAAATATCTACCTAAGTATAGCTTGGTGAACCAGTGAGTTTATGGGGATTGCCTGTAAGAACATGGGCAAAGGGGGTTGCTTACAGGTATGTGGGTGACCCCTGGGCAGCTGCAGGCATGTGGGTGAACCCCAGGCAGCTGTAGGTATGTGGGTGACCCCTAGGCAGCTGCAGGCATGTGGGTGACCCCTGGGCAGCTGTAGGTATGTGGGTGACCCCTGGGCAGCTGCAGGTACATGGGTGACCCCCAGGCAGCTGCAGGTATGTGGGTGACCCCTAGGCAGTGCAGGTATGTGGGTGACCCCTAGGCAGCTGTAGGTATGTGGGTGACCCCTGGGCAGCACAGGTATGTGGGTGACCCCTGGGCAGCTGCAGGTATGTGGGTGACCCCTAGGCAGCTGCAGGCATGTGGGTGACCTCCAGGGCAGCTGCAGGCATGTGGATGGCCCCTGGGCAGCGCAGGTATGTGGGTGACCCCCAGGCAGCTGCAGGCATGTGGGTGACCCCTGGGCAGCTGCATCAGTGGGGCTCCTGCTCCATGGAAAAGTGTACTCTTCATCAGGAACCCAGAAAGGGTTTCTCAAGTCTTAGGAGTTTTGTTAGCTTCCTGGGGCTTTGGGCCTTAGTCCTCCCTCTAGGAGGGAGCGTTTCAGTGGAGAACAGGGACACAACACCTTTTTAGCCAGTGGTTTTGAACTATTTTAAAAATCTAGTGCAAGATATAAACAGCTCCAGGGAATATTCTTGCACAAGCACACACTCTATCTTACCATGGGCATGCTAGTACTTTTGAAGGTTGTTCACTGCCCACAATTTTTCTGTTATTCTCTATTGACTCAAGACTATGAGAAAAACAAGCTTCAAAATATATGTATTGATCTGGGTATATGGTTTGTGTGTGTGGGTGTGCAGGTAGAGGAGGGCTGTGGGAGCTGATCCTCTCCTTCCACCCGTGGGCTCAGGGCAGAACTCGGGTTATCACTCTTACCACTGAGCCATCTTCCTGGCCTCCCAATTTTTTTTTAAGTGAAGAGAAGGATTTTTTGTTTAAAAGAAGCCACAGTATGAGTGCAGTGTTCTGTCAGCATGAGTATTTGGCCTAAAGAAGCCACACAACAGGGCGACACTAGTTCTCTTCCTGGGCAAGATTGGGTGAATCCCATGTGGACTGCTATGACAAAGCAGGCATGCCTATAGCCAAACTGACCACTAGATGGCACCACAACACCAACTAGTTTCCTGTTTTGGGCTCCAGTGTTCCACGGCCAGATGTAGGAAACAAAAAGGCAATAGAGATAAGTCAGCAGGACTTGTCCAACTTCATTATTATTAATTATTATTATTACTAACTAGGGAGAAGGTATAGTTAAGATAAATTTACTATAAATAAAGGTCACCTTGCATTCTTCCCTGAAGAAAAGTAAGGAGAGGGCCCTGACCCTGGCGTTCCCGTCTACCCTGGAAATACGTCTTAGTTTTTTTACCTCTGGGAGAAGGGCCTTGGCTGTGTGGGCCTTTCTGGTTTCTAAATAAACGTATAAAAGTATCATGTAACTTGCTTTACTGCAACTCCGAAATCCATATGAAACCAATGTTGTCTTTTCAGTAATAGCACATAGCCACATTTTAATGTAATATTAGAGCATTTTGTGTGAATTGAAGTATATTTTATTTAAGTTCTCATTTATTTTTTTTCCTTTTTAAATTTACTATTCAAAGAGTTTCATCTGTGCATCGTCCTAGTTAAGTCTTTACAATAAACGCTGTGGCTGAAAGCAGCCTGGGAGGAAAAGGTTTATTTCAGTGTACAGTTACAGTCCCTCAAGAGGGAGGTCATGGTAAACACTGAAAGCGGGAGCCTGCAGTCAGGAGCTGAAAGAGTCCGTGGAGGAACACTACTTACTGGCTTGCTTCCCCTGGCTCTTTGCTTGATTTCTTATAGACCCCAAGATTACCTGCCCAGGGACCACACCACTCATGTGGGCTGGGCCCTTTCACATCAATCATCAAGAAAATGCCTCATAGGCTTGCTGATAGGCCAAGCTGATGATGGAGGCATTTTCTTAATCGAGGTTCTCTCTTCTCAGATGACTCTAGCGTGTGTCAATTTGACAAACAAAACCAGCTAATACAAGCATGTAATTCGATTAAGCCCACCCCACCTCCACCTCCATCTCCTCATTAACCCCCCACTGCTCTGGCCCCATCTCCATGCGGTCCTTTGAAACTCACTGAAGCCCCAAACTCCAGTATGATCATCTACTGGGCCATCAGCAGGGGTGTGGGCAGTCTCTGAGGGGCTGCATCCCTGAAGCAAACTGGCACTCTCCCTTGCCAGGCAGCTATCAATTGGCAATAGCTCTTCAGATATTTTTTTTGTTTTTGTAAGATCCTTCCCCATCCACGCTGGGATTCTGGCTGGTTTGATCTTGCACAGGTCTTGTGTGTGCAGTTCGGTGTAGTCAAACACTGTGAGTTCAAGCGTGTGGTGGCCCTGTCCTGTCTGGAAAGCATTGCTTTACAGTCATTCTCCTGTCCCTTTGCTCTTACAGCCTTTCTGCCCCGCTCTTCTTGGATGATCCCCAAGCATTGAGGGGTGTGTGTATGTGTTGTAGCTCACTGAGATCACAGCTGGGTAGCACTGATAAGTGTAGCTGGAGGTTTTCTTGTGTCCTGGCCAGCTGGCGGTTGGGACAAACCTTTCCCACTCTCATCCCCCAAGTAAACACAAAGAGGCTTATATTAATTAAAACTGTTTGGCCATTAGCTCAGGCTTACCACTGACTAGCTCTTACACTTAAACTCAGCCCATTTCTGTTAATCTATATGTCACCATGTGTTCTGTGGCTTTACCTGTGTGTCATTACATGCTGCTCCCTGGATGGTGGGATGGCATCTCCTGATTCAGCCTTCCTCTTCCCAGAATTCTCCTTGTCTGCTTATCCCGCCCATACTTCCTGCCTGGCTACTGGCCCATCAGTGTTTTATTAATCCAGTGTACAAAAGCATTATCCCACAGCAGACAAACACTTTTCTCCTCTAGTAATATGCGTAACACCTTCTATCACTATGAAAGCTAGCAAGTATATGCTTATAATTTGACCAGCCAGCAGGAGTCAGTGCCGGCTTGATTTATCCATGTCCTATGACTTGACTATATGGTGTCTTCAGCAATAGGTCTCACCATCACGTTCTGGAGGGTAACCAATAACAATGGCAATAGCTTGTGTTTTGAGGGGGGTCTGTGGGACCCCATTGACCATAAGTTCTCTTATTTTTTTGGATTCTATTAAGTCTGTCACCACAATAAGCAACATCTGTTAGGCCACACAAAAGGTCTTGCTGCCCACTACCACCAGGGTAGATACAGCATACATAAGAAAGTGCATGCGGTATGAATGACCTCAGCCTGGGGTGTAAGTCCCAGTGTTTTGTGTAGTGTTGGCTATTGAGTTTCTAACTCCTCTCCTGGCTCTGGCTCGCTTCTTTCCTTGGATGTGTCATTCACTTAGTAAACTGTTTCTGCTTCTGCTGCTGCCCATGTGCCCAGTGGGTGGTCACCAGACTCCCATATCTACAGATACATCACTATATTCTTCAACATTAATATACATTAGCATAGTATTTTATTATTAAAAGTTGACTATGATGGTTATATTCTTCAATAACTAATAATTCAAAGATCTAAATACCAACCCATTCTCTTTGGAAGAATTTAACAACTATTGTGAAATTAGTTTCTGTTATCATTTTGATGACTAGGTTGGGAATGAGTAAGCCTAGAAGAGAAGCAAGCCCATTCCAGTTGCTCTGAGTTCCAGGCACATTTCTGACAGGACATAGTATGGTGACACCACCCAAGCCAGCAGAATTACTCTCTGGGGAGGAAATGCCTTACTACAGGCTTCCTGCTGAGCCCAACCTGACTGGGAAGTCTTTAGCTTTGGGAAAGGAGCTGTAGTTCTCTGTTGTAAACGGGGAGAGAGGAAGAAGAGAGGTTAGGGTTCCCCGAGTCTCCGGGTTTTCAAATTCTCATGGGGGTGTGGCTGTACTATGAAAGACGTAGTGGCTCAAAAATGCCAACACCCAACAGACGTGCAAGTGAGACACGTTGGTCACTATTGCTGTATGGACTTCAGCACCTGCTTTTCTGTCTACAGGTCTACAGCTTGAAGGGGTACTGGGCAAAGCTGAACTCCAACCTCGAGTATATCAAGTACACGAAGCCTCACTTACACTATCACAACAGTGTTGTGAGGAGAGAGTGGCACAACCTGGTCTCTGAAGAGGTGAGCACGCAGCTAGCCCTAGAGACTGAGCGAGGCCAGCCACAAGGCTGGCTCCCGCTGGTTGTGCTCTTTCCTGTCACCAGGCCGCATTGCCTCATAACAACCCAATGGGCAGCCAGGACTGCTTCTACTGTCTGTTCTTTGAGGACGAAATTGGAGTAAGACAAGTGAAGGGGCACGTAGCATATCTATAAGAGAAGCACAGGAACATGTCTCAGATGCTGTTAGATTCCTTGAATAGCTGAAAGTTTATTTAGAAAAATGTAGATGTTCCTCAGTATTTGCTAAATGTTAGGGGGAGAAAGAATCAGTGAGACAGACTGTAAAGGGGCTGACAGGAGCTCTCTGGGGGTAGTTCTGTATTTTATTAGTACATGAAGCTATGCATGTGATAAATGGCGTAGGACTAGACACATGCTATACAATATCCATTTCCTGATTTTGACATTGTAGTACAGTTGTATCAGATAGAAACATTAATAAAGGTAGGATGAAGGGTGCCTGGGACCCCTGCACTAGAGTCCAGGGTTCCCTGTGATTCTATTGTTTGAGAATAAAGTTTAATTTAAAACAATAGATGTTCTTATTACATGGGAAATAATAATAATAATATTATTATTATTTTTTTTTTTTGGTTTTTCGAGACAGGGTTTCTCTGTGTGGCTGGAGAGATGGCTCAGCCGTTAAAGGCTAGGCTCACAACCAGAAATATAATATTATTTTTGAAGACTTTAACTACATTGCTTTTTGTTCTTGCTATTAAAAAAAAAGCTATCCATGAAATTTTCACCTTCCATATTCCTGACATGTTTTCTCCCCTAGAAAACAGGAAAAAGAAGGTCCACGACGTACGTGAAGAACATCCTGGACAATGCAATAAAGTAAGTACAATCAAAGGACAGGTATGGCTGGCCTGGTGGGCTGCCTCTGTGGGACACCCCGGTGAAGTGCCATCCTTGGCTTCCTCAGACCACGGGGTGCTAGAGTTTCTAGTAGGAAAAGCTTCCGGGTCAAGCCTCTGTAGACTGGTACCCTGGAATGGATGGTATAAGATGGATATAAGATGGTATAAGATGGATAAATGGTAAAGAAGGGAATACTTTTGAGGATGAAAATAGATAGTAGGATGATTTAAGTTGTTGGTGGAGCTCGCTCTTATTTTGAAAGCATGTTTTCTGAGTAGATGAGTCATCCCAGAGTGCTGAAAGTAGAGGCCCCATTCCAGCAGCTGTTCTATTTTCTGCCTCCATTATTTCCAATAACTGAGAGCTGCAATTTTTCTAAATAATTGCCGTTGCTGGCACTAAAGGGCTTTGAGATTTGTAATTGCTTAATGTGCCTTTTGGTACACTGATTAAAGTTTTTCGTTTCCTGGTAGGCAGAGAACAGCTTCTGCAGTGGATTTGTGAGTCTTTAAAGAGGATATCTCTGTACGGTGTTGGGCTCTACATTTTTTAAATGATGTTTCCCTTGTAAATAACACATAATTTCTTTGCAGGGTGATTTCTAACATGGAAACGAGGACATGGGGTAAGAAAAGACCTGCACTAAAGTCCATGTCTTGTTTGCAGTGTTCTTCCTAAGCAGTGGGTTGGCAAGAAAATCACTTGCAGCTGTGTAATGGGGTGTAATGGATGGCAACAGCTTTTAACATCGCCCTGCGAGAGTGACCACATAGCCAGGCCCCTGCCTGTCTCCGCACTAGGATCTCCAGGGTCAGCTGCCGAGTATGTTTTTGCAGAAGGAGTCCCTCCGTGTTGGCCTTCTGGTTTTCCTCACGTCTCCACTTAGAGCTGATCTAATTTGCACAGCCTTTGGCTGTACCCACAGGGCACACTTGGCAGCTCAGAGCTGATCTAATTAGCACGGCCTCTGGCTGTACCCGCAGGGCACGCTTGGCAGCTCTCTGCCCATGCTGGCTCTCCGCAGCTGTCCGATCACATAGAGCCTTTGACTTAGATGTGCCTTTCGTTTTGGTTCATGCCCTGGGCTTGGTCCCAGGGGAGCAGTGTGGTTCTGTGGGATGGACACCAGCTTAGACTCCAGAGCGGTCACATGCCGACCATAAGTGCCTCGCACATTGTCCTCAGGGCTAGTGTGAGGGGAAAGGAAGGACGGACGGACTGGTTCATGCAGAGCATACGAGCCAGTGCCCAGTGTAGGCATAAGGGATGTGGGCAGGAAGGGACTTAATGGAGAAGAGAGAGGCAGGGAGGCTTTCCAAGGCAGGCGTCAGCCAAATTAAGTCTTGACAGGCAAGGAGGGTTTTCTCTATGGTAACTGAGGTGGGAGAATGGTAAATACCTTTAGGTCCAAGCCTTTTGGATATTGATCATGCTTCATGAAGGCCAGCCTTCATCAAGGAAACTTTTTCTCTACTCTTGTTTTATGGGCTTGGATGTTTTCATATATGTGGGGATCCTAATGAAAATCAATTTGGAGAGTGTGTAACACCATACTCAACAGCTGTGTACACAGCCCAGTGAACCATGAAGGTGACTTATCTCCATGGGGAACTAGCCATAACCTAGGTAACCAAACCAGCCTTGCCTGTAGCCAGGTACTGTGCCCTACCAGACAGGGCATAAATGTGTGAGATACAAGGTCATCTTCCTGCTGTGGCTGAAAGTTGTGCAGTGTGGGAGACATTGCTGCTGTCTCAGGGAGGTTTTGGAGCTCTGCTTGGTGCCAGGCCGACCATCATCTTCTGGGACAGTGTCTCCCAGGGTGCTTTAAAAACTTCACTTCCTGCCCCATGCTCTGCTTCACATGAGGAATGCTGTTACTGCCTGAAACTCAATACTTCAAACTGAGGGTTGTTAAGCTCATATTTTGGCTACTTTCATCATAATCCTGAGGGTTAAGTAGGGTGGAGAAAGCATTCATCCTAAGGGGCACCCATGCCCTTTCAGAAGGAAGCATCAGCTTGTGGGTTCTGCCCTCTCACCTGCTCTGGGCCTCAGAGATCCTGAAAAACCCCTGCCCGCCTGCCCGCCTGCCCGCCTGCCCGCCTGCCCGCCTGCCCGCCTGCCCGCCTGCCCGCCTGCCCGCCTGCCCGCCTGCCCGCCTGCCCGCCGGGGGGGGAAGTGACATTTGGTTTCACTGTCTCGCTGTTCCGATCTTCTCAGTCTGATAGCTTGTGCCCATCCGCCTTGTTTGCCCCAGTTATTGGCTGTGACATCAGTTCAGTAACTCTCAAGACCACTGGACTATGGGGTCAGGAGGTAGAAGGGAACCATGCTGCCGTCCCCAGAGTTAGGCCTCTTGCGGGTAAGAGGCTCAGGTGAAGAACTGGCCTGTGGGGTTCTAGCCCACTCCTGAACACTGCACTTCTGATGGCTGCTCCTCTGTTCAATTTCAGAGCCAAAGTTAACACCCCTCTTACAAGAAGAAGACAGACCGCAGCGGCTGCTCATGGGCCTGGTGAGTAGTCTGTAAGTAAGCCTCTGCAGTGCCGGCAAGCAAGCGGCCCCAAGAAACAGTGGGCAAGGACATGGCTGCCCATTCTGAAGGCATTTTCCATTAAGTATTCATCAAGGGCCAGCACTGTAGTCCCAGGTGTCCAGTGGTGAGCAGAACGTGTGTGATCTCTACCCTCTTGGCATATACAGTCTAGTAAAGGAGACAAATTAGTCACACAAATAAGTATGCATGTAATTAGTCACATGAATAAGCGTGTAATTATAAACTGTGATAAGGAATACATGTGTGTATATGCCTACATGCTGTGATTCTGGACATATGCCCCTGCTTTTAGCTTGGCTATCCTCATGCCACACACCAAAGATTAGAACAAACTGTTTTGGTGGTGTCTTGCAGAAGCATGAGACCCAGTCAGTTTCACTTCCAGGAACTGAATCTGACTGTAAAGTTGTGGCTGTATCAAAACCCTTTTCTTCCCTTCTCTCACTTTACAATGGAACTCTGGGATGAGATGACATTACTTCTGTGGCCAGCTCTCATGCAAACATTTCTTTCAGGTGTGTGCGTGCATGCACATGTACATACTTGTGTGTAGTGTTACTAACAGTGAAAGAACATGTGCAAAGGAAATAAATCAGTTTTAGTACTTTTCACAAAATTAAATACATCTAGTCATTAAAGCTAGTCTAAGATGTTTGAGGACACTAGGAAACTACCACATGGAAAGAAACACTAGAGTGGGTGTGCACAGCTGAGTAAGGGGGCCTGCGATGTTCCTGCAGATGCAGAACTGTGAGACGCCTTATTTTAATTTCAAATTTTATTTTGTCTATTTGTTTGAGATATGAGATGTGTCTCACATAGCCTGTTGGCCTTGAGACCACTGAGTACCTGACCTTGAATTCCTGACCCTCCTGCCTCATCCTCCCATATGTCAGGATTATATAAGCATTAGGCCAACATTAATTTTCACCTTTATAGTCATTACAGAAAAGTTAAATAGCACAAAAGTACATAGTTTTTCTTAGAAGAAAACTGTCTAAAAAGCCAAGTGTACCAGCTCACGTGAGAGGCTGAATTGAAAGATGGTGACATTGTGTCTTGCTGAATCTTGAGGTCACACAGAATCCACTAAGATGGAAGGTTGATGGATGTGTGATGTCCCTGTACAGTCCTCACCAGTTTTCACTGCACAAAGATCTCTTTAGCTAAAACAACAACAACAACAAAAACCCTCTTGCTGAGTGGGGCTTTCAGGCCCAGAAGGACAGCAGGAGTGGAGAGCAGAGGAAGGAAAGGAGAGACATGAAGATGGAGGGCTAGGGATGCAGACCTCGATGGGAGGGTGAGGCTCACAGTGGATACGAAGCCTGGAGACAAGAATGAGTCTTCATTACCTTCCCTGTGAGGTGGGGGGTATGGTGCAGATGTGGTGCCTGTGGTTTCCTTCAAAGTCTGTCCTTCCAAGAGTCCCTACTGACACCCCCCCGACACACACACACACACACACACACACACACACACACACACACAGAGTCCTTGTCTCCATGGAGCACAGTCACTCTATGGAGCACAGTCTCTCAGTGGAACACAACCACTTTGTGGAGCACAGTCTCCCTGTAGAGTATAGTCATTCCATGGAGCACAGTCTCTCTGTGGATCATAGTCACTCTATGGAGCACAGTCTCTCTGTGGAGCACAGTCTCTATGGAGCACAGTCTCTCTGTGTTGGTCCTGCTATTTTCCCAGAGCTATTGGTGGTGTAAGTTTCAAATAGGTGTAGATCCCAAAGCCTGTAACCTCAAAGCTGGTGCCTTCCACCGGCTTCTTTGGAGGATTCTCATCAGGGTTAAATGACTCCCAGTTGCCTCCTGGCTTTGGTTAAATCCTAAGAAGTTCTTCTGATTTGTTTCTGAAATGTTGGAGTCATCGGATTTATCTCAGTAGAGGGCAGTTAAAGAGTCATGTTCCTTTGGGGTGGTGAGAGTAGAAGGTTTCCCTCGGATCAAGAGTTTTTCATGTTGATATGAAATATTAATAATGGCCCTAATTAAAATCAGCCTCGCGTGTGAATGGGGCTGTTGTGACTTACCTGGTATCTGTTCTGTTTCAGATGGTGTCTGAGCTAAGAGACCATCTACTGAGACACCTACAGGGCGTAGAAAAGAAGAAAATTGAACAGATGGTTCTGGACTACATTTCAAAACTGGTTGGTTTCACTTTTTTTCTCCTAATTTCAACTCTACCCTTAGCTCTATGTCTAGTTCTCGAGGTGTCGGTCAGTGATCCTGTTGGTTGTTGTTTAATGTGTGTATGTTTGTGTGTTGTATGTGTGTGTGCATGTGTGCAATGGGGATGGGAGTGCCCATGGGCCACAGGTTGACTTTAAGAATCATCCTCCATTACTTCCTGCCTTGGTTGTGGAGACAGGATCTTCCCGAACCTGGATCTCATCAATGCAGCTAGGCTGGCCAATGACTTCCAGGACTTTACGTGTCCCTTTCCCTCCCCTCCCCAGCCCCGAGGTTACAAATGCTAGGTGTTGCTCTGCCTGACTTTTTACATGGTGTTGAGATCCAAACCCAGGTCCTCATTTAGCATGGCAGGCAGTTTGCTGACTGAGACATCTCCCGAGCACTCGTCCCCCAACTTTGTTTCTCAGGTTAGGTTTGGGAGATTTCCATCTTCAAACTGGTATATTTGGTGCTATAGATTGAGAAAGGGGTAAAAAGAACAGCAAACAAAGAGAACTTGTGGGTGAAAGTGGTTTTCTGTCCTGTGCTCGCTCCTGGGAGCACAGACAATACGGCCAAGGCAGCGGCCAAGCGGTCTCATTTGGCAACTTCCAACTCTTTATTAAACAGTAAGCATTGACTTCTGTAACGAAGGTTTATACAGGAGAGAGCTTGCACTTTAATCCCCAGTTAGCTCCAAAGCCAAACTAGGCCAGCTTCCAGCTCAGCTTTCTGTCTCTCACCACATCTGCTAATGAGATGGTGGCTCATTGTCTGTCAGCCATGTATTGAGATGCCATTATTCAAATGAATGACACCTGTTCATATGTAAATAGAAGTGATGTGATGAGGTTGGATTTCAGCCATTTTTGCTTTTTCAAAAAACACTGAAGCTGAAGTCTGGCTCTGTATAATCTAGAAATATTTATGCTTGACAAATCAAAGTATTCAACTACAAAGAGAAAGAATGCTCCATTATTTTTCCAAGTTTGAGTAAGACTGGTATGCAAATGAACCAGTATATATGTGTGTGTATATATATATATATATGTGTGTGTGTGTATGTATATGTACATATATATATATATATATATTTTGCAGTGACTTTGGAAGATTAAATTTCTTAGCTAAGATCAAGAAAATCTGCTCAATTAATTTTCAAGTGTTCTACCATTATTGTAGTCATTAGTGACTTTTCATATTTGAAAATCTACTGAAAGATTTGGATTTCATAATTTAAACCTTATTTATTTATTATGCATGTGGGTGTTTTGTATGTATGTATGTCTGTGCACCATGTGCATGCCTGGTGCTCACAAAGGCCAGAAGAGGGTGTCAGATACCCTACTGGAGTTATAGACAGTTGTGAGCTGCCATGTATATAGCTAAGGTTTTCCTGCCTGGCCCACAGTCAGGACAAATCTCTCTCACCTGCCAGTCCCACAGCGGCTCAGACCCAACCAAGTAAACACAGAGACTTATATTGGTTACAAACTGTATGGCCGTGGCAGGCTTCTTGCTAACTGTTCTTACAGCTTAAATTAATCCATTTCTATAAATCTATACCTTGCCACATGGCTCGTGGCTTACCGGCATCTTCACATGCTGTTTGTCATCATGGCGGCTGGCAGTGTCTCTCTGACTCAGCCTTCCACTTCCCAGCTTTATTCTCCTCCTTGTCCCGCCTATACTTCCTGCCTAGCCAACGGCCAATCAGTGTTTTATTGACCAATCAGCAACACATTTGCCGTACAGAACATCCCACTGCACATGTGGGTGCTGGGAACTGAACCAGGATCCTCTGGAGGAGCAGTCAGTGCTCTTAACTACTGAGCCATCTCTCCAGCCCCAGTGAAGTTTACAACCTTAATATACTAGGAAAGGCTGGGTATTATCATATAATGATATTTGTAATCAGAGCATCCAGCCTCCTCTGTCTTTCTTGATAGAACGACAGTGAGGTACACATTAAGAATGTGGTACTGACCCTCCCCACATCAACAGAAATGTTCTTAGTCATTTCTCTCTCTCTCTTCAAATAAAAGTCCTCTTTCGTTCTTTTGATCAGCCTTTTGTTTTAAAGTGGTTCTGTTGGTGAGTGCCAATATGCAAGGCTACTTGCTAGTGTTCTGAATCTTCACAGTAAGGGTAGGTTCCCCAAGGTCTCTGGTCTTCGGTAATGATCGGGAGTTACTTGCTTGAAACCATCTCAAGCCAGCAAGGTATTCACGTATCTGTCATTTTAGTATTGCTGGTAACCCAGGTAGCCCCTCCACCAAACAGCCTTGCTTCCTTGTGCCACAAGGCCAGCTGTGAGCACCACTACAGCCACGCCTTTGTGATAGTACAGAGTTAGACAGAGTGGGAATGAGGGAATTTTTTTCCACACCAGGTATTGGCAGGCAACACATGGCTCTCAGCTCAGGCTGAGACAGGGACCTTCTTGAAACTTAAGTGCATTGGCTTAAAGAACCTGTCACACTGAGGAGGCTTCCTTTTGAAATCATCACCAACAAAGCAGGAGCCCACGTCTCCGTGACAGAGGTGCCCTTTGAAGACCTGTGTTTCCCTCTCTGTATGTCTGGTGGCTGTGTCATTTGTATCTCCTTAGCAGGGGCTGTTTATGGTGGGGCTTAACTTTAGACCTCATGTACTCTCGATGATGTCTGTGGCATTTTCTATGTAAGCCCATTTGTTCATTTGTGGTATGGTGACGGCTGCAGTCATTGGGAACAGCTTTCAGAGCACGAGACGCTCCCAGTGCTGTATCCATTGGCTTTAAGTTTCACCATCTAAAGTGCTAAGAGTTTCCATTCTGGCATTCTTCCTTACTGTACTTAATCACATGTAAGTTTTCACACTAGTTTGTGCCAACTCCTAGAGCCAAGAGGCCCAAAAATGGTGCCTGTGCTGACCCAGAAACACCGTGCTCCTTACCCAGCGTGCCCAGGCCAACCAGCCATGCCTGCTGTGCTGATCTGAAGAGGGTGGCTTGGCAGTCTTTCTGGAAACACGTTCAAGGAAGTTGCTGTAGAGCTTGATGATATTGTCCACATGTAGCTTGCTTTCAGCCAGAGAATCCTGTACCACTGAGGCTGTGCATGGAGTTCCTTTCTTCCTTACTTCCTGCTCCTACTCTGCATGCAGGTGCACTAGTCCGTGGTGGACAGCCTTGTGGGGACTGCCCTACTGCTGACAAACTTGTAAAATTAGAATCGGTTTCTAGATGAAGCCCTAAGCCAAGACGGCATCTTGTTTGGGTGATATAGTGCTTATTTGTTGAGCACTGGCTCCAGGGAGCGACTTGACTAATTTTTACAACAGCCCCGTGAAAGCACTTCCTCTCATGTCACAGAAAAAGACACTGAGATTTGGAGAGGATGTACTAGGGAGACACAGTTCCACAGAACCTGGCCCTGATGTCGTCTCCCCACAGCTCACATACACGACTCCATGCCACTCTGATTTTTCACTCAGCTCTCAGCCCTGGAAGTGTGGCAGGCTGACAACTAAGCCATTGGCATTTGACCTTCACTGATGGGTAAGGGTCTGTGTGGATGGTGGAGCCAGTTAGCTGTGTAATGGGACATTGCCAGCATAGACAGAGGGGACTCTGTTACAGTGGGGCATGTTTCCAGTCTCTCCATCTTGTATTTCAGTGCCTCAGAACTGATTGCAGAATGGCTAGTTGTATGGTGTGCCTGGTCACAGCCTGAATGCCAACTGTCTTGGATGTGCAGTCAGAGCTGCAGAGGGACAGTTGGGAGGGCCTTGAAGGAACGGATGCAAGCTCTTGGTTCATGAAGCCTCTCTCCTTCTAGCTGAATCTCATTTGGTGCATGTTGGAAACCAGTTGGAGGAAACACAGTGTGCATCCTTGGGTTTTCCACCTGTACGCAAGTATTTTTCAGTCTCCTTTATCATGGTGTGCAAAGAGCTAGTAGTAACTGCCTGTTCTAGAAAAGTCCTTTGAAATGTCAGTCCAAAAAGGTGCTCACCAGCCCCGCTACCGTCTGTCTTAGTTTTATACTCAGAATTCAAGGGTATTTCAGCTGTCCTCTATGGCATGTGGTTGATGAGGAGGGAGAGACACACGAGCCCACTACTTCCAAGAAGGGAAGTTTCAGTTAATGTCATTTGTAATTTATGAGCCCTCTGAGCATGGTGTGAGATTCTGTGCTTTAGGCTACAGGTCAGTCTCTCATTTCTCAGGTATTTCGTAGGGATTGCTGCAGGTACAGAGCCACTGCTCGAGACTAGCAGGTGCGTGGCTGACATTCTACTTCTTTGTTTTTACCCAGCAATAACCATGGCAGTGCTGCAGATTTTGAAGTCTTTCATCTCATGACCAGGATTTTGGATGCTGCTAACAGCCTCTGTTGCCCTCTGCCTCCTGGTGAGTCTTGGCTCTTTGGCTGTTTGGTGTAATAGAGTGGTTTTTCACATGGTCTCCAGATAGTAGCACCCTTGTGTCGTCAGCGGCAGGTTCTGGTGGAGGGCTCCCCGACTGCTAACTCCGCTGTCACTGCCTCTAGGAAGCGGTTCCAGTCAGTTCCCATGTGCATGTCTAGCTGAACTTGCACCAATGGTGCTGTTGCAGGGAATTTGCTCCTTTGCTTCAGGCCTGCTTTACTGTATGGAGAGGCCTGAAGGTAAACACAGAGGAGGGTGTCTGGCTGGGTGTCAAGGGTTAGGTTGGCCCTTGAGTGCTTAGGGGCTGGAAGTTTTTTTCAGGATTTTGAGAAAAGACCTAATCAGGCTTTAAAATACTCTTAGCATGTGTGTGTACAATTATTCATAAAAGTGGTCATTAGATCAGTCCGTGAATATGTGGAGTAACTATTTCATGTCAGGCAATACTCGAGGAATGAAAGCAGTTACAAACATTAGTGGGAGTGGAATAGGATGATGTTTGCATAAATCAGACCGATGTAAGAAATGCATAAGCTCCTGTTTGCCATGAACGTCTGCCCTGTGTGTACCGTTTTCTTTCCTATAGGAAGAATATCTAACAGGAGAGCAACCCTTTTAACATTTTAGATGTGCAGCCCAGTGTTGTCTGTTGGCACAGTGTGGCATAGTGCCTCTCTAGAGCGTTACCATCTCATAAACAACTTCTTCTCACATTCCACGGACAGCAGCTTCCCTTCCTGTCTCCGGCCTGGGCCACTACCTTTCTGCTGTTTCTATGACTCTACTTTAGACCATTCTTAAATAGACTCTTGCAGTATTTGTCTCTACTGTGACTGGCTTATTTCAACCTTCATACTACCCTCCAGATCCATTTATTTGTCATGGATGACAAGATTTCTTTCTTTTTAAAGCTGAGTAACATTACACATTTGTGTATTTTACAGATTATTTACCTGTTTATTAGTGAGCTTTTATGTATCTTGGCTAGTGTGAATAGTTTAATGAAATTAGTGTACAAATCTCTTTAAATATCTTGACTTTAATTCTTTTGGGTACTCAGAAAGATTATGGGATCATATGCTGATTTCATTTTTAGCTTCTTTGAGGAGATTCATGCAGTCTTTCGTAGTGGCTGCATTATATATTCCCACCAACAGTGTACAAGGGTATGCATTTTTCCACACTCTTTCCAGTATTTACCCATGTTTTAGATGCTGAGAGTAGGAGGTAATATTCACTGCCATTTTTATTTATATTTCACTGATTAGTGATATTGGCTATCTCTCCATGTAACTCTTGCCTAGTTATATGGCTTCTTTAGGAAAAAAACAAAAACAAAACAAAAAAACCTCTGTTTAGGTCTTCTATGTGCTTAATAAAATCAGTTGTTGTCTTGCTATCAATTTATTTATTTTTATGTTTTGGATATTAGCCCCTTATCAGATTTCTGTTTTACAAATATTTTCTCCCTCATTTTGTAGTTATTCTATTACCTGTAAATGGAAGCAGAGTTTTTCTGCCCTATTGCCCGGTCCCAAATAAATACACAAAAGCTTGTATTAATTATGGAATGCTTGGACATTAGCTCAGGCTTATTATTAACTAGCTCTTACATTAAAATAGCCCATTTCTATTAATCCATGTGGCTGTAGCTTTACCGATTCCCTGGCATCTTGCTTCTTGGGCTTGCGTCTCTCAACTCCGCCCTTCTTCATCACAGTCTTCTGTTTGATTGTCCCCCTAACTTTATCCTGCCTTGCTATTGACCAAACAGCTTTATTATTAACCAATAAGAGTAATACATATTCACAGCATACAGAAGGATCATCCCACAGCATTTCCCCCTTTCTGTCTAATCAAAAAGGAAGGTTTTAACTTTAACATAGTAAAATTACATACAGCAAAACAGTTATCAAGCAAGAATTACAGTTACAATATCCAGTCTATTTGTATTTTGCAAAATTAAATCAATCACCTATCTTATCTTTGTGAGTCTAAAGTTTTGTATCTAATTTATCTTTTATCATAACTAAGGAAAACTATAACTATCTAGTCTTCAACTCCATCAGACTACAGAAGGATGTAATGTTACCTAATGACAGGGATGTCAGGCTGCATGGACAGTCCCCCAGAGTTCCTCTGTAATGTTGGGGCACCCAACGCTAGCCTTACAGGCCTAGCATATCTAACAGAATGAGAGTGATACATGTTCATAGCATATGTATTCTGTAAGGACTTTACTATTATTTTTAAATCATTTTTAAAATCTATGACTGTTTTTTCCCTTTTTCTTCTCTCTCCCAAGCCTATGCATATTTTTTAAACACACTGTGACCCACTTAGAGGCCTTTTTGTCTAAATCTGTTCTTACTCTGCATCTTTAACCCTTTTTGTCTGAGCAAAAAACCTTAAATCCACCTCACAGCATGCTGCTGGGAGCTGCCTCTCTGTGCTGCAGCCCATGTGAGTGAGACTGTGGGAATCCTCCATGCTGCAGTTCAAGCCTGCACACCACAGCCAGGGGATGTGTCTCTATACCAGGGCCCGCATGAGAGACATAAACTAGGAAGCTGCTCTTGGTTCCGTTTTTTGTGTGTCTAAAACCCCTGTTTTTAAAGCTTCCTCAGGCTTTATGTAGATGTATGTGAGCCATGTTGGAGCACCATTTGTAAACTGACCCCACCACCAGATCCCAAATAAATACAAAAAAGCTTATATTAATTACAGAATTCTCAACTGTTAGCTAAGGCTTATTATTAACTAGCTCTAACATTTAAATTAACCTGTTTCTATTAATCTATGTATTGCCACGTGGTCCGTGGCTTCACTGGTTCTCTGGCATCTTGCTGTTTGGGCAGGTGGCTTGTGTCTCTCTCGACTCTGCTCCTCTTCGTCCCAGACTCTGCTCCTCTTCATCCCAGTCCTCAGTTTGGTTGTCCCTCCTAACTTTATCCTGCCTTGCTATTGACCAAACAGCTTTATTGTTAACCAATGAGAGCAATACATATTTACAGCATACAGAAGGATCATCCCACAGCATTTTGCTTTCCTTTACCCCTGAGGCCCTCCACCCCATCCCCCCCATCCCCCCCTCTCCCGGCTCTACTGCAGGCTCAGGTAGTTCAGGATGGCTTCAAACTTTTGCAGCCACTCCTGATCCTCTTACCGCTCCTCCAAGTGCTGAGATTACAGGTATGATTCACCATGCCATACATGGCTTCTCCTTTTCTATTAAATGCTATTTTTTTCATATGATAAGGGAAGGGAGGGTGAAGTGGCACTGGAGTGTGTGTGTGTGTGTACAAGGGATTAATACATGCATGTGTATAAGGGTGCTTGCTTTTCAGGTTTATAGGATTAGTGAGCATTGTTTGAGTTTCAAGAGTCAAACACTTAAATAAAAGGAGTGAAGAAGTGGCAAATAGAGTTTTGTTTTGGGGTTTCTGTTTGTTTGTTCTGATATTTCTCTCCCTGGCTACAGCAGCCCTGGAGGATGAGGATTAATGGGATGGAACTGATGGCTGGTTATAGTCTATGTGCTCTGCTGAGAGATGACATACAGAGATGAGGCCATGAACAGGCCAGTACACTTGGGACTGGACCAATGGAGCAGATGAAGGGTCATTGGGATGTTCAGCATGTACACAGGATTGGAGAAGGAATTTTGAATCCCGGAATAGGATTTCATGATCTAGTTTAAATGCTTTTTCAGGAATAATTTTTGACTTTATTAGTATGGGAAAGAATTTCCAAGTCCACATGAAAACATTAGTGTTGGTTAGTAATACTATAATTTGTTTTGAATTGGGGACCTAGTGAACTCAGTCTATTTTAGCCCATTCA
The DNA here is from genome assembly GCF_949786415.1 of Peromyscus eremicus. NCBI lineage: Eukaryota > Metazoa > Chordata > Mammalia > Rodentia > Cricetidae > Peromyscus > Peromyscus eremicus. The sequence continues at coordinate 2,878,163 of NC_081418.1, read as the reverse complement.
CATCTACTTGAGGACAACATCTGTACATCATCTGACCCTTGATGTTGCCAGGAATTAGGACTGTCCCACTGCTTATGACTCATATGCTCAGAGAGAAAATGCCGTGATTTCTCAGAATGCAAACCCCGCTCACTGAGTATCATTTGTTCTGCCAGATATATCCCTGAGAGCAGGCAATGATTCTCTGTCAGCCCTGCATCCAGTCAGTTGATAAGCATGTACATATTGCCATGGAACTCTTCCTGTACTGGCTAGTTTTATGTCAACTTGACATAAGCTAGAGTCATCTGAGAGGAGGGAACCTCAGTTGAAAAATTGCCTCCATAAGATTGGGGTGTAGGCAAGTCTATAGGGCATTTTCTTAATTAGCAGTTGATGGAGGAAGGTTCAACCCATGGTGGGTGGTGCCATCCCTAGGCTGGTAGTCCTGGGTTCTATAAGAAAGCAGGTTGAACAAGAAATGAGGAACAAATCAGTAAGGAGTACTCCTCCATGGTCTCTGCATCAGCTCCTGCCTCCAGGTTCCTACCCTGTTTGAGTTCCTGTCCCTGTGACCTTTGATGATGAACTGTGATGTGGAAGTAAAAGGGGAAATAAACTTTCCTCCCCAAGTTGCTTTGGTTATGGTGTTTCATCACAGCATTAGAAACTCTAACTAGGATACTTGGCTTCCTCTTCATTCCCCCTGGTGTCCCAGTCCCTCTCGTACATGTCCAGGCCACAGTGTTCTCATGGGTCTAATCCATTCTTTGTCTGTTGGCATAGTAACATTCCAAAAGTAAAATTCAGTTCTTCTTTTATCATACTCAAAAACTTTCAGTGCTTCCTCAAAGTTTCCTGGATTGATAAATTCCTTGATAGCATTCAGCATTGGGTCCATGTTGTATGTACACATGGCATGGAACTGGTCACATGTAAATATGTCCTTGTTCTTATGATGAATTAGTTGCCACCTCTACCATACTGCAAAGTGAACAAGAGTGGTGATGTCACTACTACTCACCCCTGCTTAGTATATGAGAGGGTCTGAATCAATTCACTTTGTCCAAACCTACCATTAATCATTGCTTTCTATCATCAGAAATGATCACCTCATGTTTCTGAATGCACCCATACTCTCCACCTTATATCTGTTCATATCGTTCTGTTAACTCAGTTATTAGTTACTGAGGTAGCATGATCCCCTGGTTAAGAACTACAATCCCACAGTCCATTTTAGGCTGTTTCAACCTCTTTCTTACTATTTATAGGATACAGGGAAGTTTCTCAGCTCCTGTGAATCTCAGTTTTCCCATCTATTGATTGCATCTGATAGTGTTGGGTGTGGAACCGGTGAGCCAATGCTCACTTAGCGCGTGTCCAGTGTTAACCATGCTGTACCATGTGCTGGGCTCTACATACCTGCTCTATTCCTTTTAATAACCCAGAAGGAAAGGTCAGTGGTTCCATTTTAGGGATGAAGGAAGGAAATTCAGAAAGGCTGGTTACTTAAATAACAGCAGGATCCTAGCATAGGTCTGTTCTGCTGCCTCCGGCATTTTCAACACACTAAGTAGAGATTTCTTCAAAGATCCCCAAGACGCTGACATTCCAAAGAGGGGTTTTCTTATTCTCACTGGGTCTGGAATCTTCTTCCATGTATCTTGCTTTTGTTCATTGTCACTGGTAGGTGACCAGAGCTCTGGGGTTTAGCCCTACTCAGGAGACTTGGGCTTGAGAGAGAGAGCAAGCCTTCATTTCTACTGAGTACTTACAAAGTCTGATCTGGTTATGCCATCTGCATTTCTTCGTTTCTATAATTTAGTCCAAGTAGACTCCAAAAGTCTTTCTCTATGAGATGACCAGAGAGTGGGCATACAAACTGTTGCCATCTGGTCCTAGGGTTTTTTTTTCATCCTTCAGCAAAATGGTCCCCATCCCAACAACCTTTTAGCTTGGGTCTATGGAGTTTCAACATCTGTTATGAAAGATGGTAAAATAATACTGACCAGGAACTTATTCTATAACCACTATGATACTCAGTTGTGGTTACACAGGAAGGGGACTTGGACTTTGTCTTAAGGAGTCAGCTGATCCAGACCCTAAGCACGGAGCTCAGAGTCTCATTCACATGATTGATTCATTTCCTCTGGAGTCTGGAAGTGCTGGCTGCTCATGTCTGTGTTTGCTCCATTCACTCTAGGTTTCCACTCTCTGCACATGATTCTTGGTGTGCACTGTCTCCCTTTGTACAATCTGCTGCACTACATTGACAATGGAGTGCTGTTGCTCACTGAAACAGCAGTCAGTAGACTTATGAAAGGTAAGCAACTCTGGGTTTGCCAGAGCGTGGATTTCAGGCAGGACACCCTCAGGATTGCCTTCTGGGTATGTGACACAGGCAGGTCCAGCTACACTCAGAAATGTCCCATTCACAGCTTGATGTTCTTTTTTCTGAAACAAGGTTTCCCTGTGTGGCCTTGGCTGTCCTGGAACTCACTCTGTAGACCAGGCTGGCCTCGAACTCACAGAGATCTGCCTGCTTCTGCCTCCCAAGTGCTGGGATTAAAGCCATACACCATCACTGCCTTGAAGTTCTTATTATTTGAACATGTATCACTTTATTTTCTCCTTTTACTGGGCCCTACAAATTCTTAGTACAGCCCACTTCCTGGAACCATCCCCTCAGGCCTGCTGAAAGTGCGTCACCTCTTCTAGAGGTCCTGAAGAACTTGAGTCCATGTACTGCCATTAGGTTTGTTTTCTGTATCTGAGAGTAAAAAGAGGCTGGGAGACTATGAATTTGTTTTTCAAGAAAGTATTACGAACACCTTACTTTCAGCTAATTAATTTTGTGATTCTCAAAATTAGACTTGAAATGTGAGAAAAACTAACGAGAGATACAGTGCTTGTGTGAACCTGACCATTATGGTCTGCTTTGCAATCTTTCTCATGTAACTCATTCATGCATGTATTTGTTAATATTGTCAGAGCGTCTGCGTTCCTCAGTGTACCTTATGCTTCAAGTTAGTGGGTGAAATCCTTAGTGGCTGGCAGCCTGTTGCAAAATAAAAGCCCCCTTCAGTCCGAGTCACAACTAAAGCTTTCAAAACATCACTAGCTGTGAATGCTGTTCTCAGGAGGAAACACTCAGGATTTAAAACTTTCTGAGGTATTAAAATGGATATCTCTATCTTATTTGTTAATCTCTAACTTTCTTGTAGATCTGGACAATTCAGAGAAAAATGAAAAGCTAAAATTCAGCATCATTGTGCGGCTTCCTCCGGTAATCCTGAAATTAGTTTTCTCTCCAGCCTCATCCACCCTCCTCCTTCCATTTGTCTTTTGTAAGAAGAGAGTTTCCTTGTAGGCTGAAATCATTAAATTATTTCACTTTTCAGCCCTTTCCATGAAATCCCATCCATCTATTACGCAGCGTGTGCTTCTGGGGCGTCGTGCTGTGGGCACAGTGTATGCAGACAGTTTACCCGTTTCTCCTCTTAGGTAGCCACACTGATATTTACATCAGAGTCTGAGTAGGAGGGAGGGAAACATGTGCTTTTGACGTTAAACTGATAAGACATTTAAATCCAGGTGAGGTCAAGGGTGCTCCAGAACTGCATTTCCCTCCTGTCACATTCTGAGCACAGGCAGACATTACCAGGTCAAAAGAATGAAAAACATCTGGGGAAATGTCAGGAAGGCACTCCTGGCTCTTTTGTGGGGATATTAGCTTTCAGAGTCAGAAACATGATGAAATTCCACAGCAAGGTCTTTCAGCCCTCTGACTTTGCAAACTTCCTGACCCTAAGAACCTGGCCAGTGTGCTGTTTACACACCAAGAGCACTGGGACCTTTGGCCCTGGCCATCCTCTGCCCCTTGACTTTCTGGACCTCATGGTCTTGCCTTGTGGCTGTCACTCCTGTCACAGGCTTCCTGAGAACAAAGTACCCCCTTTCCATGGCTCTGTCTCCCTGAGGAACAGTAGTGATGTTTAGTTTGGTCTCCAAATTTGACATTTTTTTGACCCATATTAATTAGGGTGTTTAAAGTTTCTAGGGCAGATAATGGAAGAGAAACCGACATAAGTCCATAGCACCTTTAGTTTCCCATCAGGGCTGCCACGCTCATCTCCAACTTTGAAGGATCTCAGATTCAACATCATTCCAGAAAAAAAGGAATTTGGCAGCACTGATGTAAAAGTCGCGCTCCTCAAGTTGAGGAAAGTTGAAGGAGTATTTATGAAAACTTCAGAAGCATGTCTCATGAGCTTGGCCTCTCTCCAACAGTCACGAATCACAAAGGTTCTACATTTTAGAGTAGCTAGCCCTTTGGGAATAACAGTTTGAAGTTAAAAGTAGGTATGTGGTCTGTTCCGTGCACTGTGACCCATACTCTCCTCTGTGATTTCCAACTGTACTGCAGCTTGTTGGCCGGAAGGTCTGCCGGCTCTGGGACCATCCCATGAGTTCCAACAGCATTTCACGGAACCATGTGGCGCAGCTGCTGAAGAACTACAGGAAGGAGGTGAGTCTATGTGAAACACAGACAGTGAGTGTTCTGCAGGTCCCACCTGCCGTTTCTACGTACCCCGATAAACACAGTTCTGTTTTTTATCATTTTATTTAAAGTTGGGTATGTCTTGGAGAAGCAATTAATATATAGGGAGTGTTTTCTCTTTCAGCCTCGACACTCTATGATTGGCAAGTCATCATTCCCAGTAGAATTTCTGCCTCTGAACTACTTCATTGAAACTCTGACCGGCCTAGAGTCTTCCCACCAAGGTAGCTGTTCCTCTGCTCCTAGGACTTCCCTTGACATGTCAGTCATTCTCTAGTGACAGCCTGTATTGTTTCTTTGCCTAAACGCCCCCTTACAAGTTATGTCCTTACTAACACTGATTTTCATGAGAGAGAATACTGTGCCTCCAAAATTACCCAAGGAGTACTTACCTTTGAAGACTGAAAGGGACTCGAGATGTCTAAGGTCTGTTCTGGATGATGGGGATGCTCTTTAGTGCCAGCGTTTAATGAAACTAACAACATATTCTCAGAATAACACATTTCACTAACATATAAAACTATGTTCCCAGGGGGAACAAAGTTGTAAATAGCCATGGCTCCTTAGTAACACACACTCTTTCTTCCTTCCCCAGCTCTGTGTGATTTTGAAGGCCATGACAATGTGGATGCAGAATTTGTAGAGGAAGCTGCTCTGAAACACACCACAGTGCTTTTGGGCTTATGAAAGCCAGTGTGCAGGTGGACTGCTTTCAGTGTTTTAATACTGTTTTCACCTCCTTTTCCTGGGAACTCTTCAGCAGTCTTTAAAATTAATAACAAGCTGGAAAATGCTGCAGAGTGTTTGGGCTTCACTTGTTCAAACAGAGCCAGCTGCTGCACGCCTTCCCAGTGTGAGCAGCCAGTGAACAATCAAGAGTAATGAGCAACAGTTTCTATGTACTGTGACAGGAACAGTTCTCTTCCTGGTGGCTCAGTAGGCTGGAAACTAGTTCTGTGGCACTCCAGAATCAAATAAAAACCATAGGGGACAATGCTTAGGACAGGAAGAGCTAGACAGATCACTGGAAAAAACATAAAATGAGCAGAAAATGTAATGCTGTAAAGAGGATTTGAGAACCTGGATTTGGACTAAACAAGATCTGCCATCTGCAGTATTGAGTAATTGTGACAAATCATGATTTGTACACACAGGACTTAAAGCAGCCTCTGCCTTTGTGGTGGTTCAGATGGATCTGTATTTAATTTTTATATTTACAGAAGTTTGAGTTAGTAATATCTTTTCAGTAAACATGACCTCAAGCCGGGTGGTGGCGGCTCATGCCTTTAATCCCAGCACTCAGGAGGCAGAGGCAGGTGAATCTCTGTGAGTTCGAGGCCAACCTGGTCTACAAAGTGAGTTCCAGGACAGGATCCAAAAGCTACATAGAAAAACCTTGTCTCAAAAAAACAAAACCAACCAAACAAACAAACAAAAACCATGACCTCAAATGCTGAAAGCTTTGGTCTGACCCTTCCCTAATTTTTGAGCATAGCCTTTTTATTTGCACAGGGCATTTTGAGCCCATCAGTCTGTTCCTGCAGGAGCCCACGACACTGACTAGGCGTTCTATCCTTTCTCATCTGTCTCCTACAGCGACGTCACCCTGACCCATAGGTCTCAGCTTCCCGGTTCGGTTCTGCTTTTCTCCTTCTGCTGTTTCCCTTTCTCATGGTGAAATTTGAATGATTCTAAATGTTGTAACACATTTGCTAATTCACCTTATTTTCTGCAAGCTTCGTTGTGCTCTCAAAGCTGTCCTAGCCTATAGAAGTTCCCTTTTGTCTTCACATGGTCAGGCAGGCTCAGGATCTTGGCACCAGATCAGCAATGTGGAAATACTGTATATTTGTATTCCTTGTGTTACAAATTCCTCTGTACAGGAGACAGCAGATTTTTATTTAGTTCAAATTAAATAAAAAATCCTCTTTGCAAGTTAAATTCTTACAGAACATTTAATTGTGCTTTCAACAGTTCATCCACTCTTTGCTATTCTGAGTTCATTTCCCTAGGTCGTTAGAATAGATGGATTCTCTTCCATTTGTTGCTTTCATCATTTCTGCTCACATCTGCCTGCATAGTTCCTGTGGTTTCCTAGTTGAATTTATTGGACACATCTTTGAGGTAAACATCAGTTTGACCTTGACACTGGGCTTATAATTAATTATTCAATAACTTGCTATTCATTGAAGGGTAACATACAAACTCCTTGGCATTTACCTCTGAAATTTTGACCCTGTAAAACATGAACATTCTTTTGCAGCCAAGCCAATTCATTAGGCCGTGGAACATGAGTTTGGCTTTTTTATTTCTAAGGTTGGATCAGGTTATTTCCCTCACCTGTAATCCCTCTCACAAATAAATAACATCATGCTCCAGGGCTAGATAAACACACACATGCACACACACACACACACACACACACACACACACACACACACACACACACATCTGACTGTATCCGAGACATTTCAGTATATGGTGGCATCTACCTTTTCTCAACCAGCAACACACATTGCAGTGTTTAAGAATCCATCCCTTTCCACTCTTACGGCATTTAAACTTCCTCTGTGCGTGTTTCTGAATCCCTAAAGAGGTTACTAATTCCTATAACACAGGAACTGTTTAAGTGTGTAGTATTTCTTTTACTAGCTAAATGGCTTGTACAACTGAAAGCACCCACAAGCTGTTTGCTTTGCCATGATCTTGTAAGATAATGAGGCCAAATTCAGGACTCACAACATGAGAGTAAATTTAAATTCCCATCCAATTGGGAATATGGCTTGGAACAGGATTCTGGATTTAGCAAAATAGAAGTATAGTATTTCTCAGTCTCCCAGAACTGGACATGAATGAAATTCACAACTGCAACCAGCACAAAAGAAATAGCTTAAGCATATTAGTGAATGCAAAAGTACAGGTCTCACATACTAGTGAATCATCATGTGTAATAAAATTACTGGAATCAGAAAACTACATGGGTGAAATGAAAATTTGAGCAAATAAGTAGAACTATTCTTACAGAAGCAGTAGCGTTCCTTGAGAGGCAAGCTTCACCATTGCCCTTTATATGGACTTCAAGTGCTGCTGCAAAGAGGACTGTGCCATGTGTCACTTGGGCTAGTTTCCCTCTCCGGAAGTCACATCACGGACACATAAATGAGGACCTGTTTTCACTCTAATTTCCGTACTTCTCTGAGAAGCCATTTATTTTGTAATTTTACAGCATCTTGTGTACTGTACATTCCTGAAGCATAGTCAATATAAACAGTGAAAAAGGAACACATGAGCAATGAAAATACACTTAGATATAACTGTAGTCTGCACCATTTAACGTCAGACAGCAGGAAGTAGTTGGTGAACGTACGCGGAAATCATGGCCCACTCTGTTGCTGACTGTACCTAACTGATAGCAGGATTAGTGCCATGATGCTCATTCTCGACTGTAGGTATGAAGCCTGGCTGAAGTCTTCTCTCGAGAAGCCTGGATTGGTTCCCATGTTTAGATTTCAATGGGCTTTACAGCAGGTTTCCTTATGTGCCTCCTGTTGGCTCCAGTTTCAGAGGGCTTAAATGGAGCCAGCGCACCGTATGGTTTGGGCAGAGGAAGCGTGGTTTCTGCTTCAGGCATGTAGGCATTGGGACGCTGCTCTGCAGTTGTGTGAACCCCATTGGGCAGCTGCCGGTAATCTGTTTCCATGTACTCCTGCAAAGGGAGGTGTTTTCATTTCAGTTTTCTGAGAGCACTGAACTTACTTCCCCTTGGGTCCCGAAAGAGCAGCTGTAGGCTCTGCTGGCTGACACTCACCTGTGGTCAGTTTTTATTTTTACTCCTTGGGGGCCCACCACCCAGCTCCGAAATAAATACACGGAGGCTTATTATTACTTAAAATAGCTTGGCTTATTTCTAGCCAGCTTTTCTTAACTTAAATTATCCCGTCTACCTTTTGCCTCTGGGCTTTTTACCTCTCTTTATTCTAAATATCTTGTTTTCCTTCTTACTCCATGGCTGGCTGTGTGGCTGTGTGGTTGGTCCCTGGCATACTCCTCTCCTTCTCCTTTTCTCACTCCTCCTCTTTCTTCTTCTCCTATTTATTTCCTCTGCCTGGCAGCCCTGCCTGTTTCTCTCTCCTGCCTAGCTCTGGCTAGGCAGCTCTTCAGCTCTTTATTAGACCAATCAGGTGTTTTAGACAGGCAAAGAAACACAGCTTCACAGAGTTAAACAAATGCAGCAAAAAGAATGCAACACGTCTTTGCATCATTAAGCAAATGTTCCACAGTGTAAAAGAATGTAAGACATCTTAAACTAATACTCCACGACACCCACCAGAGGGAATGAGTACAGGAGTGTGAAGCCCACCCCCACCTCTGTCGCCTGTCATCTGAAAGGGTGTGGGCACAGCTCAAGCATCTTGCTGATGCTGGCTGGGGCTTAGTGTGGGTCAGAAACTGCTCGGTGGGTTCCACATGCACTGTCCTCTAACTCACTGTCTGTCACTGAGCTCTTTATTATTTCCACATTTTTGACAAAAGGAGTAACACTTTTCCTCTGCCACTGGGGAGCAAATATTAATACAGAAATGATGAGAACTGGCGTCAGAAGGAGTGGCAAGCAGTGTGGTTTGATCTCAGGGTCCTCAAAGTTCTGCCAGTGTTTATGGAAAACAACTCCCTACAGCACTAAAGTGAACTGTGTGGTAGAGAAAGGCTGAGGGACATGACAGGGGAGCCCTGAGTGCCCTAGAAGGATGATCCCAGCTAGTACAGAAGTTACAAGTCAGACCCCATGCTCAGGTGTTCCTACTATGTGTGTGTACCTTCTAAAGTCTTGGATTAGAAAGTGGAACATGATCTTTGCAGAACCATTCATGTGACAGTCTAAGCAAACTGTATCTCCATGATGTGGTCATCTATGGAAGAGATGCCTCGTTCTAACCTTAAAACTATTGAGAGATCATGGAATTAGATGGATGAACAGGAAACCAGACGTGCTGGTGGCTTCCATGACTGACCAAGACCTTGGTTGCTGGGAAGGAGAAAGGGGTAGCATGGAGGTCTATGATACATACCAGGTGTGGTTCTGTAGAAGGCTGTAGTAACCACAATATGGCTGTGGAGGCCACGATATATGGACATAGGTGTGCTGTGAGGGACATGGTCCAGTGTGGTGTGAGCAAGTATTTGAGGAAAGACAAAGCCATGTTATAGGTAAAGCCAGTGTTAGAATGGTCATAGTCATGCTGAGAGAGGCCACAGTGTTCAGTCATGACAGTCCAGGGTATGGCTGGGATGGGACTTGATGCTTGTCGGCGTTCTTCAGAGAGAAGGCAGTGCTTTGGACTACTAGTACAAAGTCTTTTCCACACACCAAACTCTTTTCTACTAATCATTCAGACTATGTGTGTTAGAGTGGGAAAATTTCATATACAGGTTGAGCTTGCCTAATATAAAACCCTGAGTTCCAAAATGTTTCAAACTCTTTGAGGATTGATATGATGGCACAAGTAGATTATTCCATACCTGATGTCATATTATGAGTGCAGTCAAAATATAAACATACTAAAATATTGTATAAAAATCAGCCCATGTGTATGAGGTTTAAATGAAATGAGTGAATCTGGGATTTAGATGTGGGCCCTAAATATCTCATGAAAATCATAGGAAGTTGGAAACATCTTTCTGACCAAGCCTTTGAGATAAGGAGTCATCCACTGTATCATGAGAGGACAGACTATGAAGGCGACCTCTCTTGGCGCACTGTGCAGTACGGGGTCAACACTTACCCGAGATTTCTCGGCGGTGGCAAAGGCATACATTTCTTCATCTCGAAGCACCTTCAGCCAGTCCTTCTCGATCTCTCTGTTGAGTGGCAGGCCCTTCTCTATCCTGGAACTGCAGGAGAAGATGAATTCTTCTTTCTCTCTCACCTCCTTTTGGAGTTCAATGGTCAGGGCTTGTGTCATGGACAACTCAGCAACAAGAGCCATCATTTTCTCAGTAGCGTCTTTGATCCTTTTTTGGTATCCATTCATCTAGAATTGAAGAGCCGAAGGTTTAGTAGGTATAGATAGTCCACGAGGATGTGGAGAAAACAGCAGACTGTTGGCTACCTGGTATGGGCAGTCTTCCCTGGAGGAGTAGGGATTGGCTGGAATTCATAGAAAATCCAGGGCTTGAACCTGTTCTACTCACTTTTCTGTTGCCGTCATAAAACAACGACCGAAAGAGCCTTGTGGAGGAAAGGGCCTTTGGCACATACTTCCACTATTGGGGAAGTCAGGGCAAGAATTCAAGCAAAAGCCACAGAGTAATACTGCCTATTGGCTCATTCTCTGACACTGAGCATGACTTGGGTCATGCTCAGCTAGCTTTCTTACACAGCCCACACCTAACTGTCTAGGGATGGCACCGCCCACAGAGGGCTAGGCCCCCAACATCAACATCAATCAAGACATTCTTTCATTGATATGGCCAAGGCCCATCTGATCTGGGCAGTGGACGTTCCTTCTTCACAAGTGACCACAGGTTGTGTCACACTGACAAGACTAACCAGGACAGAACCCAACATGTCTGTTGTATGAAAAAGAAAAAGCAAGGAAAGAAATGAAAAGAAAGGTTTATCTCCTTCCTAGCTTCCGGGATGGAGAGCACTGAGGGGTGGCTTAGTGCTTGTTTATAAGGAGGAGAGGGGGTGTTCTTGACGCCTGAGTTCTGGCCTACTTGTAAGCTCTGGCTCAAACGATAATACAGGCTTATCAGTTTGAGCCTTTGCAGCCGTTTGGGGGCCCTTCTGGCCACTCTGTTTCTCTAGTATTACAAGTAATTTCCAGAGACTCTGCTATCAGCTTTGAAAAATTGTCTCTCAATGAAAAAGCGACTTTCTCTCAAGAGAGGGGCATTCTTTGTGCAAAGGAAAGGAAGGAGACATGGGAGAGGGTGTTAGTTCAGACGAAGCTCATTGGCTTAAATAGATCTTCTCATTTCTTTATGAGGCCAAATTGTATATACTACTGCCCCTGGGCTTCCCAGTGCAGAAATGCAAAGGCCACATGAAAATGGTGTTTTCAACACTTTTTAAGGTGAATTTTCACAGTAGTTTCCAATACAACTTGGCAAAACTGTCTCTAGAACGTTTGCTTGTTTACTCAGGATCGTTTTTCTAGTGTCTATTATATGCAAGACACTTAGAAACTAAAAGAGGAGGGAAGTGTCCCTACCGTCTGGAGCCTGGTCTGGGATGTAGCAACCCTTCACCCTTATCAGACAGGACAGGTGGACTCAGGGTGGTGTGGATGTAGACCCAGTCGCCTTCACCTGTTCCCCTTTCTCACGCCGCTAAGAGAGTGTGCTCCTTCTCTCTCTGTGTCTGCCTCAGGAATGGTGGGACAGTACATAGCAAGTATTCAGCAGCTACTGCCGAGTGTTAAAACCCTCTTCTGGAGAATGCTCAAAGGTCCCACAGAAGCCAGGCCAGTGCACCATCCTCTACAGTGTATGGTATGAGCCTGTCACTTTTAGTCACCAGCCTGCCTCCTGCTAGCTGTTGCTTTTAGTAGTTTCTCCCCTAGCAGTCAGCCTGGAATTGTGTGGCTGCTGTTCCTCAATTGTCCCATTCCATCTGTGGGTTCTGGCTGAATTCTGCATTGGAGCAATTCCTACTCAGACCACTGGAAAAGGGAGGCTTTCTGCTCAGAAAGAAATAGAAAGGGTTTGTACACAAACTGCAAAGATAATAACTGTTCTGTTTGAGAAGTTCTCTTGCTAAATAAAACTTAAGTACTGTCCTTGAGAAGCTTAGGCTTCCTTCCGGTGAAGTGGATTTACTCAGGGATTAGACCGAAGCTCGTTTTAGACTAATATTTACATTTTGCTATATTTCTAGACTAATAAAACTTCATCTCTCTAGTGTTTCTCAACAAATTCAGAGTGAAAAATGAGAGGAGATAGCAGAAGTTGGGGCCTGGAGAGAGGGAGGGCAGGGAGGTGGATTCCCTCAGGCAGACCTTCTTGGCTAAGAGCAGCGTGTCCTCCTTGCAAGATTGTGTTTTGCCTCTGAGTCTGTTTGTGAGCTGGGACACCTGCTCATAGATGAAATCCTTCTCCAGTAACTTCTCCTCCTTCTTGGCCAGCTGAAGTTCCAGCTACAGTTGGAAACAATTTCAGCAGGAGTTAAAAAATGACTTACGAATTCAGTCTCCATTCTCAGTCTGTCCTCCACCCCACAATAGAGACACATTGTTCCCTTAGTTGGGAAAATACCTCTGAAAACTCCCTGGAACTGGACCATGTCAAGAGACACTGTGGCAACTCTTCCGCCCTGGGTGGACTATGGCCCTCTGGCTCTTTATGGTACCCACAATGCTATTCTTTCCAGATGTTCCCACATGGCAAATTAACTTATTCATTCAAGAAGTCAAAATTTGGCTAGGAGAGAATGGTGCCTTTGAATGATCAAACTACTGAGTCTTTACTTCTTTGGGTAAATATCTGAATCAAAGGATTTAGAACTACATTAAAACTAGGGAGCAGCTGTGGCTAGAGTAATGAAGGTTGGGTCTGTCAGCACAGAGGGAGACAGTGCTGCAGTATCCGTGAGCAAAAAGATGCACGTTTAAACAAGAGCACTTACCATGTCTAATTTCTTGATCATTTCTTTTTCAGTCGGGTCTTTCCCCGGAATGAAGCGGATTCTGCCCTCACTGTCAGGATTTACAAACCGTTTCTCCAGGTCTTTGATTTTATCTGCACACTGGGAAAACTATTAAACAAGAAACACACATTAGCTGTAAATTAAACTCTCTAGCTTAGTAAATCTTCAAATTATGTAGGCAAGATCTTTAGCTCATTTGTGGAACTATACAGATGGTGTGTGGAATAGACCCTGCACGGGAAGGCAGTGTCTGTCTGTCTGTCTGTCTCTAGAGAGAAGGCTGAATTCCTAGAAGCCCTTCTGTTGCTTCCAATTGTGTGTGACCTTCTTGGGGTGCTGTGTGGTTAAGAACCGGAAGTAACTGTGCTGCTTCAAGTTGAATTCCTTTGTTGCCAGCGGCCTCAATGGCATCCCAAAGAAGGAAGTCAACTGTAGGGCCAACCCAACATGTACTCTGTGAGCAACAGCCTCAGCCACTTGTGTATTTTTTGTTAAAATGCCTTTGAATAGATTCTAGCTGTTGAATCACTGAGACATGGAGGTGAATAGAGATAATAAGAACAATAGTCACACTTAGTTTTAAAAGGGGAGATGTGAGCACAGTGATAATCCAAAGGCCTTGCTTCCAGCTTCCTCACCATTGTGTGGCTGCTTTTCAGGAACTTTTGGTTCCTCAGTTGGCAGATAGCAAAGGTGAGGCTTGATCCCATGAGGTGAAACAATAGACATTAGTACTGTGGTTCTCAACCTCTGGGTCACGGCCACTGGAAAACACGTATTTCCAATGTGCTTAGGAACTGAGAGTTCGAGGCCAGCCTGGGCTACCAAGTGAGTTCCAGGAAAGGCACAAAGCTACACAGAGAAACCCTGTCTTGAAAAACCAAAAAAAAAAAAAAAAAAAAAAAAAAATTCCAGTTATGAAGTAGCAATGAAAATAACTTTATGGTTGGGGTCAGCACAAATGAGGAACTGTATTGAAGGGCCGCAGCGTTAGGAGGGTTGAGAAGCACAACTTTGGTGCTTTAGACCACACCCAGGAGTGACACAGAACTACAGAATTTTAATTGATAGTATTCTTCTCTACAATCTGAATTTTAACAGGTGCCATTTAAAAATAGTGACAGAAATTATTAGTGACACCTCTTAATGTTTCCTTAGTTTTTTAATTAGGAAACTAAGAAATAAATATGATACTTTCTTATCAAAACCAGTGTCTCTAGAGGGCTGGACAGATGCCTCAGCAGTTAAGAACACTGGGTGCGCCTGCAGAGAACCTGGGTTTGGTTCCCAGCACCCATGTGGCAGCTCACAACCATCTGTAACTCTAGTTCCGGGGCATCTGCTGCCCTCCTCTGATCTCTGTGGGCACCAGGTGTGCATGTTGTATATACATACATACATGCAGCCAACATGCTCAGACCTATTAAACAAAATAGACCTAAAACAAAAGCAAACTAATGCCTCCAATTACATTTCCCACTGGGAATTTAAGGGAATATTTTCACTTTCCTTATAAAAACAATGTTCTTGTGTCTTATAATAGCTCATGAGATTTCCAGGACTCCTAAAATGGGGCTGTTCCTACAAGGTCCAGGAGAACATGATTCATGGTAACCCTTGGGATTCGTCTGTTGGACAGTTAAAAGCTGTTTCAAAATAACCAAAAAGAAAAAAGCAATCTGAAAATGACGTAAAACGGGAAAACAAGACAAATGGGGCAGCGAAAGCTGAAACCAGGATTCGTCAAGAACCCTGGAGACAGAGTACAAGTGTGGCCAGCCCGAGCTTGGCCTTTCACACCATCTTCCCAGCGCAGTTTGAAAGTGAATGGGTGGCTCTTGACATACCTGCTCCCAAGCCTGTGTATGGTCCACAGGTCTACATGCAGCCAAGACACAGAATTAATACATAATCGTTCCCTCTTGTTAAAACTGAATTCTTGCCTTGGAGGAGGTGGGAATGAGGGGTGGATTGTGGGGGAGGACAGGGGAATCTGTGGTTGGTATGTAAAATCAATAGAAAATATCTTAATAAATTTTTTTTTGTTAAAAAAACTGAATTCTTAGTTCACAGTGGGTAGCTGATTATTTCTAAGAATGAGTAATTTCTTACAATTAAAGCTTCTGAATTATGTAAATGTCAAAAACTCAGGAAAGAGAGGATAATGTGGTGACCTTTCACACGCACGCTTGTCTCTCAGCTCTGACAACTCCCAGCACAGCTTTCTTGTTTCATCCCCTCTGCCACTTCCTCCACATACCTGCGGGACCACTTTAGCGTCAATCCCGCACATCATCCACGTTCATCTGGGTGTCTCTGAGGAAACTGGCTTCCTTTTTTTTTTTTTTTTTTTTTTTTTGTCTGATACAGGGTCTTATTGTGTATGTAGCCTCAGCTGACCACAAAGTCCTAGGAATTCTCCTGCTTCACCCTTTCAGGTGCTGGGATTACAAATATGCACCACCAAACTCAATTTAACACATAAGAATTTAAGATAAAATTTAACTACAGTATCATTTCTCATATAAAATGTTCCCATCTCTCTTATATGTGTCCACTGAGTTTCCAGTTTCTCCATTGTTGCATAAATAGAGCGTATACTCATGCCTGTAATGTGATATGTTGGACCAAGTTTCTTCAATAGATATATAAAAAATGAAAAAGAGGAAGAACTTTAGTAGACACATCAACCAAGTGCAATAAATGGTAGAAGAACAATTAGCTTTGTCTGTGGATGTCAGTCTTGACTTGCAGCTAACCTGAAAAACATGCTTATGTAATGGGGAATCTGGTCTGTTTGACAGCTTGTTAAAGTTCCTTGTAGACATCCTGGAGTTCCTCATGGGCAAAGACAAACCTGAAGCTGTATATTGGGAAAGAGCTAGAGAAGGCCAAATTATTCTGTAGAACGGAGCGTGCTAAGTGCAGTCACTGAGTTACACTATCGGATGGTGAGGTCCCAAGCAAGTGGAATGGGAAAGCTGGAAAGATGAGCCATGAAACACAGAGCACCTGGAGAGCCCTGCACCATGATGGGGTGGCCCCAGAGAACTTGGAGGAGTACGGTTTGCTGAGGACTAACATGGAGTTCTTTGCATTTCTGGAATGTAGCCTCACACACTGCTCTCAAAAATATTCAGTAAAATCTGTCAGGGGCTTTGCATACATGGTGTTGTGTAGACTGAGGAGAACAGCCATCTGTAGTCTACCCTGACAGAACACAAAAATGGAGCAGGTACTGCGTACAGGCTGACCATTTTTGGAAGCTGGAGTCAGAGCCAGGGAATAATGGGGAGATTGTTCCTGAGCCTTGGTGGGAGCAATCTAGTCAATTGATCTAAATGGGAGCAATTATGGCTAAAAATCAGGCTAGCATTGCTATAAATGACCGTGATGAAGTTGCACAAGCTGAAAGATGCTATCTGTCATCTGTATAAAGTTTAACTATCCCAATGCATTCAAGTATGGAAGCAGACCCTGTATACAATTCCACAAATCCTTTGCATGAAGTTAAGTGAAAAACTGAAGTTAAATGTATGCTGAAAGAGGAGGCTTGCTCTCTGATTTCTGACTATTTTATTAATTATTCTTGGGAAAAGATTTTTTTCTTCAACATTTTGTTCCTTTTCTACTTTAATGAACTGAACACACCTTAATTTAATAACCAGAAAAAAAATCCCAAAGCAAGGGTGGTACTTTAAAATACAGGGTAGAATTTGTTCCTGCAACCTTGAGACAGAGGGGAAAAGTGTAGGTCACAAATACGTTGGTCCAACTTTTTATATTTCATAAAATTATCATTCCATGTGAAGAAAGTAGGCTTCTGTCCACATAGTCGTCTTTGTTGTTGGGAACCACAGAGGTTAGTGAAGAACCTGCTGTGTGTGACTGCAGACTGAGAAGTGGTAGTTCTAGGATTGTCATTCCTCCACTGAGCATCAGGCTCACGGTGGTGGCATTTCCTGTCATCTCCGTACTCAGCAGGCTGAGGCAGGGAGGTTGCAACGCGTCTGAAACTAGCCTGGGCTATATAGGAGTATCAGACAACAAAGGCTACAAGAGCCTGCCTCCACAAGCTAGAAAGACTAAATGTTGTACCCTGGTGGTCTCCGCAACATCAATGCCAAAAGTAGGCTGCAGGTATCGAGAGCCTAGATTTCTCTGGACGGAGCTATAGGAATGATGAAGGAGGGCTAAATCCTGGGATGGCCCAGATTCCAAGCAGCATAGACAATGCTTCATGAGGAAAAAAAGCTGTATAGCTCAGATTCCCAAACCCCATCCTGGAGGAGCATTCAAAGCTTGTTCAAACATCATAGAACTTGTAGTAACCAGCAGTGATGTAGCTTGGCTTCCACACAAGAACCCACATCATCTACAAACTAACAAGAGGAAAAGACAAGCCAACGGCTTGGGGCACGTGCCCCTGACCACTCACCCACCTGGATCTGGAGCACGGCCAGGTCAGCATCAAGGGCCCTCTTGGTCGGCAGTAATTTCTGTGTCACACAAATCTGCCTTTGCTTCTCGGCAATCTTCAGTCTCAGGAATCGGATTTTTTCGTCCAGGATGTGGATTTCCACATCCCCATGAAGTTTCATCTTCTCTTGGATATTTATTTTTTCATAAAAAATGCACACTTCTTCCTCACGCTCTATCAGCTGAACACCACTATGGTCAAATTCAGAGCAGGGGTGTAAGTGGGTGCTGAGGCCTCTGTTTCCTAGTTACTGTGGTTCCCTCTGGCTTTGGGCTCACGACACACATCAACACAACAGAATTTCAGAACATAGTTTCATGTCCCAGTGGATTGCTAGTTAAGCTCTGCACACTGGATCTCCCTGGGGATAAGAGTGTTGGCATCTCCATTCACAGCCAGTTGTGCAGCAGGATGGCCACAGGATGGCCACAGGATGGCCACAGTGGCTTGATGAGCTCTGAAGGTTTCCCAGGGTAGGGGAGGTCACTCTCAACATGTGAACAAAACAAAACTCAAGCCTGATTTTCTGCACATCTTTTTTGGGGATCCAGACTTGCCAAGCAAGGCTCAGAAGCCCCAGGCAATGGTCCCAGGAACATGATTCTGGAGTGAGCTGCCAGGCCCATAGGCTCTCTGAAAAGTGAGTGTTCCTGGTGCTGGTTCCCAGTAAGTAACCTGCCCTTTCTGACCACGCTGGCAGGTGCAATGGGAATACCCCTCCTTGAGAGCAAGCCACTGGACAGAAACAAAGTGAGAATTTTTTCCTCCCAGCAGCTTGACCAAGGCCTAGGAACACTCTATTTATCCATAAGCTGTGGCTTGTGCCAGGAGCCAAATAGGATTTGGGTTGTTTTTTTGTTTTTGTTTTTGTTTTTGTTTTTGTTTTTGTTTTGTGTGTGTGTGTGTGTGTGTGTGTGTGTGTGTGTGTGTGTCTTTGTTTTTGCTTTAACCCAGATAACATTTATTAGCCCTTTGAAAGAGTTCTGTTTGTCAGGGACCCTAACGATCTTCCCACAGCTCCTGTATATCCATTACTACAACTGCTACCTTTAATTTTCCTAAATCTCCCCTTCCCTCCAATAGTGTGCCTGCGGTTGAACCTGGCTGACCTTAGCACTCCATTCTGCCTGATTGGTTTTTCTGTCAAAGCTGCTTTTTATCAAATTCCCTTGATGACAAAAGCCAACAGCAAGGAGTTAACACTCCGTCTCCTCAGGGGCTAGCACTCCACTGCTTTACAAGAAATAACACACAGATCTCATGAAATTTAAATTATTTCAGGACTCAGTCATCCCATCTACCAATTTCTCATAACACAAGCAACTGTGGTGGGGTGGGACTGTTGAAAGAGTCACACTGTTAATAACATGCCTGCAGGCTGGAAAAAATAGGCCTCTCTCTAAGCCTTAGTTACTTATGGAGAGGCTAAATGCTGCCCAAATGGATAGTTGTCACCAAGACTGACTCACATCAGTTGATGCAGAAAAAATTCATTGTTATCCTAGAGCAGTGGTTCTCAACCATGCCATGACCCCTCTGGGGGTCACATTTCAGATATCCTGAATATAAAATAGCAGATGTTTGCATTATGATTCATCACAGTAGCAAAATTACAGTTATGAAGCAGCAACAAAATGATTTTCTGGTTGGGGCCAGCACATCATGCGGAACTGCACTAAAGGGTCACAGCATCAGCAAGGTTGAGAACTGTTGTCCTACAGTCTCAGAGACTCTGATCTTCAAATGCCCCAAACCCTCCTTTTTACTTCTCTTCCACAGACAGCCTGTCTTGTTTTTTTGTGAAGAACACACAGCTCCCTCCCAAGAGTAAAGAAAATGGCTCCACCTCAGTAGGCTCCCTGGGCGCTCAGCCCAAGCCATTGGCGATCCATACCTTTCATTCTGATGCTGCACGGCCTTCTCATACTTTTTTTTTTTTTTTTTTTTTTTGCACAGCCCAAGCCATTGGCGATCCGTACCTTTCGTTCCGACACTGCACGGCCTTCCCATACTTTTTTTTTTGCACAGCCCAAGCCATTGGCGATCCGTACCTTTCGTTCCGACGCTGCACGGCCTTCTCATACTTTTTGCGCAGCTGCACCATCTCCTCTTCAATCATGGTGATCATGCTGGCCAGCCTGTCCATGCTGTTCAGCTGGGCCTCCTTCTTCTCCTTCATTTCCTGAAGTTTAGTGGTGATTTTGCACACGTCATTCTGCATGCTCTCCCTGATGGTCACATTGTTGGAATGCTTCAGCATGGCGTTTTGCAGCTTTCTTTTAAAATAATGGCACAGTGCGGAAGATCATTATTTTCTTCAAAAGTACTGAAGGTGTTTGAAAAACAGTTCTCAAAAGTGTGTCTTCTGAAATGACATCACTACACAATGCTTTCGGGACTTCATGTGAACTGCTTTGTTGTGGGACCCCCTCCAGCCAGACAAGGATACTGTCATTATGTCTACCACCGTGACACACACTTTTGTGAAGGGGGCCTTTGCTGCTGTCAGCTCAGGATACTGTTCTGAGGACAGAGGAGTCCTATTGACAATGCCTACCGGACCTAAGGACTCAGACTAGGAGCAGGGGACACACTGCATGAAATCACAGCCTGTATGTAGTATTTTAATTTCCTTTCGAGTAAGAATCTGAGTAGGGCCGGGCGGTGGTGGCGCACGTCTTTAATCCCAGCACTCGGGAGGTAGAGCCAAGCGGATCTATGTGAGTTCGAGGCCAGCCTGGACTACCAAGTGAGTTCCAGGAAAGGCGCAAAGCTACACAGAGAAACCCTGTCTCAAAAAACCGAAAAAAAAAAAAAAAAAAAAAAAAAGAATCTGAGTAGGAAATTTCTCTTTTTCAACCATGCTTTTCAAATCTTTATCAAAGTCAACTAGGCAATAATGGCCAAAAGAAAAATCCAGTTACGTAGTCTCAGGCAATCAGGGAGGTGAAAGAGTAGACCTAGGCCTGTGGTGAACGTTATTCCTGGAATTACTACATAGATGGACTCATTTAGCAACAAAAGGTCCTATACAATAATGCCAAGGATTATGTATAAGGAAAGAGTCCAGAGAAGCAGAGTGGCTTGCCCGAGGTCCCACAGACAGTAACTGCCAGAGCTGTGAGTTTAGTCTAGAAAATGTTGCTCTTAGGATCTACTGTAGCTTCCCACACGCATTACAACCAAGGATGCTACCTAAGAAGTAATTTGGCTTCTAACTTCAAATGCAGATTATGAGATTCATACTTTTTTTTCTTAATTGAGCAAATGAACATCATCAGATCATCATAGTAAACATAGTTTTATGTTAGAGTTTTCCATTCATTAAAATTTGTGACACTTAGATAGAAAACAAGAAGCATGCCCAGGGCCTGTGTTGTTACCCAAGAAGCTGGGTGTGTGAGTAGGGTTTCCCATTTCTGGAAGCCTTGGCCTCTTCTGTGACCAACAGGATATTCTAGAGTCCCAAAGACACCGAAGACAGGGCTTTGGGAGGACTCAGGCTGGCAGGATTCTTACCTTTCTAGAGAGACAGCACTGTTCCTTAAAATTTCCAGTTCATTTAGTGACATTTTGTGTCTTTCTTTTATTTCATTCACTTTCTGATGAGCTTTGTGAAGGAGGTTAACAAACTTATTTCTTTCATTTCTAATTGTGTCATACAGCTTGGCAAATTCTTTGAGTCTGTGAAAACATGAAGTGGTTTTTTAAAATTGAAAATAAATAACACCTTTCCCCTAATCAAATAGATAAATCATGACAAAAATTTTTACCTCCGATGAATTTCATATTTTTTCTTCTTGTATAGTCTGATTTCAAGGTCCTTTGCTTTGATTTCCTTAATGACATTGGAATGTTTTTGCTGAAATGTAAAAAATTTCGTGTGAAATAAAGAAAAACAACCAGAAATCTAAGTGTGGTGGCTCCTGTCTGTAATTCCAGCACTGGGGAAACTGAGGCAGCAGGACTGCAATGAATTCAGGATCAGCCTGTGATACATAGTAAGAACCTATCTTGAAAATCCAAAATCAACAACAAAAAATACAACGTAAGAGTACTCTGCTGGAGATGACCGGCCACACTAGTGGAAGCCCATGAACTGTGAACTGGTGTCTGTGGAGCCCCCATGGGACTGGGCTAGGCCCTCTGGATATGGAAGACGGTTGTTTGGCTCAAACTGTTTGGGGGGCACCCAGGCAGGGGGATTAGAATCCATCCCTGGTGCATGGACAGGCTTCTGTGGTGTGATGCCTTGCTCAGCCTTGGAGCAGTGGGAAGGGGCTTGGACCAGCCTAGGCTCAGTGTGCTGAGCTCTGCTGACTCCTCATGGGAGACCTTGATTTGGGGGATGTGGGGATGTGGGGTGTCTTGGGAGGGAGGGTTGGAGGGTGGGAGGAGGAGGAGGGGGGATCTGTGGGTGGTATGTGGAGTGAGTAGAAAATTTCTTAATAAAGAAAAATGAAAAGAAAAAAAAAGTACTCTGCTGAACCCTGCTCCATTCACCTCTCTCTGTTAATCTTTCCTAACCTGCTGGGTTGGACAGACAGGGAGAACAGGAGAAAGCCGAGAGCTGCCTGGCCTGCTGAAGTGATTCCCAGGGTTGCTTAAGATCTAGGAAGAAGCAGAGAGGATAACGGAGCCTGCACAGACAGGGTGCGGAAGCTGGGGCACCATGAGAGAAGAGTGACTGTAGCCTGCACTGACAAATGTCGTGACCTGAACCCTCGGTGGCATTTTGTGAGACCGAAGCAATGGTTTAAAGTGCAGTTGTGTCCTATGTGCTCATGGGTGTATTTACCTTTATATCAGGCACCATGTCGAAGCCAGCTGTAAAGCTGTATATAAGTATATTAAAAAGAAAACAGTTATACCTTCAAGATCCTAAAAAACAATATACCAAGTGCTGAATGTATTAGTGATGCTCTTTAGAGAGAAAATGCCTGGTGGGTCCTTTCTCTGGGATGCAAAGCAAGAGTCTCTGTGGTAGCATTGGGTGGGGGGCAGGGGCAGCTTCAGTCATCCTCCATCAGGGCAGGCAGAGCAAAATCATTTGGCCTGGTGATGCCTAGACAGTATGGATACACAATGATTTTATTTTGTATAACTTTCACTGAAAATGGGAGTCGACAAGCTAAGCTTCAAGTACATGAAAAGATAAAGCAGGTGTGAGATGTAGCACAAGCTGTGCTGCTTTGCGGGTGACAACAACGTCAACAGGAATCCCCACCCCAGGCACCTTACTTAGTTTTTAAAAAGAGATGTAGATATTATGCAAATTATAAGATTGAATGCCTTCTTGTGGAAATACAGTTAACTACAACCAGTGTTTCAAAGGGTAATTCATGATACTGAAACACTCAAGGGACAAACAATATTCTCCCTCATGATTTCCATATCTCAAAAAGAACTGTCTTGTGCTTTATTATGAATAAGTTCATTTAGTAGTGAAGTTTAGCTTATGTAGATCATTGTGTTTATAACACAAGGATAGATATAGATAACATAAGGATCAGATATTGGGATTGATCAGAATTTGTCTGCTTTGTAAAACAGACTAGTTCTTTTCTTGGAATAACAAAGTACACCTCTAGCATATCCAAAATTTCTGAAAAGAAAGGAAATTTTCTGAGCAGGAAGTCTCACAGAGGCAGATGCTTCCAACCACAGTAGGTATTTCTGAAAACGTTGTTCTGGCTAACCCCACTCCAGACCCCAACTTTGGTAGTGATGACCTCAGAACTTAGCTGCCCCCTGTGGTCATCCTTGTCTCTTCTGTGCCATCTCTTTCCAATTCCTTAGAAGCTATGCTCTTTGCCATCTGTTTTCTATGAGCCCAATGGTCCCATGGGCTCCACTGGGCCTTTGCAATAGAAATCAGCCACTTCAAGATGGGTTGAGGGACCTCACCATCTGCCCTCGCCTGCTCTCTGCTGCACTTAAATCTCTTCTCTTCTGTCTGCCAGTCATGGTGAACGTCTCACTTCTCAGGTGTCAATGTGTCTAATTAAACAGTGAAAGAGGTGTCTGGGGAGTTGGTTAATTGATGGTGGTCTGTGTGGTTATAACTTTCTCCTTCCATCTTCGCTACAGAATCTATTTCATATTAGTGCCCATAAATGCTGCATAAGGGTAAGTTCCTTCTGGGGAATGAGGAAAAAAATCCCACCTCCATATAACCTCTCAGAATGAGAAAAAAAATTACACTTATAAACAGCCAATGCCCAGGTCACATGACAAATGCATAAATTCTACCTTATTAATAATTCATATCATATTTAAAGTCTTTTATTATTATTATTAATTTTTGAAACACAGTATCACTATGTCATTCAGGCTAAACTTTAACCTGCTGTCCCCCTGTGTCTACTACTTCTTGAATGCATGTCACAATGCACACTTTTATTGTTCGTTTGGCAAGAGATCAAAGCTCACACAGGCAGGCACTCAAGCCTTGAACTGTTTCCCCAGCCTTTATTTACTTGTAACAAAGAACTGGACACAGTCCTTCTGTGGACTAACTGATTCCAATGTTAAAATGTTAGCTACTGTTTTATGATGTTGTTTGTGGCCTTTGTGGGAGTCTGGAAAAACCATGGGATAAGGCAAAGAGTCTCCTGCACTGGTCTGCAGCATGCTCAGCTGATGACTTAGCAAACTCTGCTCTTAAGCTGTCCCAAGGCAAGTCACGGTGGAGTGTGTGACTTGCACATTCTCTCTGTGGCCTATGCACCTGGCAGCCCTGGCCCCTAGAGCTGCCACTTTATTCTTGGTGAAACTGTCATGTGTTCAGACCCTCTGACCATTTGATTTTTTTTTTAACCTCTAATTATTGAAAGCTGAACCCTGAGTTGTTTTTATTTTTCAGTGTATGATTCAGTGTCCTTTAGTGTCACTGAATTTGAAGGAAATTTTGAATCATTGCTTTCTAATTAATGATGAATTGAAACGAGGCTCCCTTGAACCTTTGTGGTAATTGATGAGTTGTTATAACAAAGCAGTTACCTGGGCTTTCAGGAAATCCTTAGACTTTTGTTCTCGTTCATCAATCTTGATCTGAGTCATTCGCCCCAGGTTGAATACCAGGTCTCGCATACTCTCTTGCTCCTTCAAGAGCTTGTTCTCGTCTGCAATCTGCTGTTCCACCAGCCTTGCCTCAGCTTCGGATAGGGTTTTCTTTTGGAAAGCACAGGATTAGAACTCATTTTCTGAAGAAGCACCAGAGTAGGGCTAGCACACAGCACTGTCTTCCCTTCATGCTTAGCAACAGAGAGAGCGAAGCCATGAAGGATGCAAACCAGTGAGTGCCTGGGTCAGCACGACTGACCGTTTCCTTAGTGGGTTTTAAGTGACTACAAGAGGTTTAAAAACATGTCTTAAAATAGTTAAATATTCAACAGCAGTTTGAATGACAAAAGTTTGAAATTTGAAAATAGACATTGATGAAACAGGTTGACTTTTAATGCAATCAATAGCCTTTTATTTGAGAAATCTTAATAGACTGTAAAAGGATCATCATTTCAAGCACATTCTTTTTTTTTTTTCTCAGAAAAAAACCAGTGGGGATTGAATTTTAAGATGAGGATAGTGCATGTGTGCGTGTACTCAGGAGGGATAGACCACTTGGCTAGATAAGGAGTGTGTGTGTGTGTATGTGTGTGTGTGTGTGTGTGTGTGTGTGTGTGTGTGTGTGTATGTGTGTACTCTGGAGGGATAGACCACTTGGCCAGCATGTTTGAGGCACTGCACTCAGTCCTCAGTAAACTTCCCCATAAAGAAGAAATAGGCACAAGCAAGATGGTGCTCTAGCAACACACTTTAAAAATTAATGTCTGTTATTTGTACATATTATTATAGACACGAATGGGTTTCACTGTGGCATTTACACATACACAATGTGATAGTGTCTGCCTTCCCAGCTGCCCACCCCCTTCCTATCCCCTACTGTCTCTCTTTGATGTGCTTTGTAGAGCATTTTAAAAACGTAACTTTATACTCCATTATGCGAGAGAAGTATAAACGAATGTGAAGTTAACCTGCTGAATCAGATTCCTCTTAGCTAATTCCACTTCCCTGTGGAGGTCTCTCCTTCTCTCAGGCAGCAGAAGATCATCTTTAGGGATAGCTTCGATCTAAAAGTCAGAATTTAAAATAGGTGCTGTAATGAAAACAGTATTCAACACCATATGCTCAACCCCACTGTACACTTTTTGAAACTGGCAGGCAAATCATGATTCCTGATCTTATAGGAATTTCCTTCTCTGATTATTTTTTTATAAAACCAACATGAAGTAAAATGTGAAGATCTACCAAAAATACACAATTTATTAGCTACAAATGTTTTATCCTTTATAAATAATCTTAATATTGAGCAGCACCTAAATGTGTTGAATGTGTGGGGCTTACATGCATGATCTTACTTATTCCTCGATTGTTTGGGAGAGAATGACATATGGACTTGCCTCAGTGGTGTGGTAGGCACCACACTGTCTGACCACCACACCCTCGGACCACCACACTCTCTTATCCACCACACCCTCTGTCCACCACACCCTGCTGCCTCATTAATTCATTTTGTGGGCCGCAAGAATATATTATAGAGATTCAGCTGTGTATTAAAGCTATACTTTGACTGGCTCAAGGGTCTGTCAAGAGGCAAGCCATTTACTATAAATATTTGGTGCTATCCAGCCTTTAATATTTCAGCTGTCATCTGCTATGCAATCCTTGGGTGCCCAAATGTTTTCAGACCTGCTGAACTTC
The DNA here is from genome assembly GCF_949786415.1 of Peromyscus eremicus. Taxonomy (NCBI): domain Eukaryota; kingdom Metazoa; phylum Chordata; class Mammalia; order Rodentia; family Cricetidae; genus Peromyscus; species Peromyscus eremicus. Next base: position 2,851,733 of record NC_081418.1, on the reverse strand, counting down.
CAGGACACTAACTTCTCTGCTGGAGCCAGCACGTGGATAAGGTCACACAGACAAAGACAAGCTGGGGGAGACTCAGCTTTGTTTCCTGTGCTAATGAAGCTCAGACCATCTCCTCACCTTGAGGCCTAGTGGTTCTCCAGAGCAACTGACTGAGAACAAAAGAGGTTTTTACATATCAAGGTGGAGGGTAGGGTAAAGGAACATTCCTGAGGAGGCAGAGAACCCAGTGGCCCCAGAGAGGAAGAAGAGACAGGCATTTTCTGGAGAAATGGCATGGCAAGAGAAAAGAGAGGAAGACTGAGGTTCCGTAGAAGGTAGGCAGATCTCGGGTAGAGTTTTCTGAGCGCCAGGAGTAAAAAGTAGTGGGAATGGAGAACGAGGAAACAGAGGACAAAGATGAGGCTGGAAGCATAAGAGCTTGGTCGTTAGCAGGACTATGAGAGGAAACTGGACAGAACTGCAGCTATGTAGACAGGATTTCATCCCAGAGAAATAGAGTAGATAGATAAAGAGCTTGGTGTGTCTATGTTTATTCTCATCCTGAACGCCTGACGGAGCTGTAGCTGTACTGATAGAATTTTGTCTTAGAGGAATAAAGTTAACAGACTAAGAGCATAATGTACGTAGATTTTCTTTTTCCCTCAGATATCCCACACTGGACTTAGCAAAATCCCTGGGACCCCTGGGTATTCAATAAATTCATGATTCGGGAACGGAAAAACCTGCAAATGTTTGACTATTCACAGGAGAGTGATTATAATGATCAAGTCTGTGCTCATTTATGAAATCCTATAGGCCAAAGAAAAGCAGTTATTAGCTAACAATGAGAATAACTTGCTACTTAAATGTGATAGTTTGATGAGTAAATGGAAAATTCTTGCTTAAAAGAAAAAGTTTCTTAATCTTTTTATTGAAACCTACATTTTCGTCATTATACCTTTGCTGTGTTAGTTTGTACTTTTGTCCTGTGTTAAAATACTTTGGGGAAAGTATCTGAGGAGGAATCACATAGTAGCTAATGAGGGAAGGGGGCATCCAAGGCTGTGGAAGGGCCACCTTGGGGTGATAGTACCCTACTTGACAATATGGGAAGCCAGCAAGTCCAGCCTGATGTAGTTCCTTCCTCCAGTGACAACAGACTTTGAGTCACCAGACATATACACCAGCCATAATACACAGCAAGAAGGGAAGGCCGCGCTGTTCAGTGGGTTAAAGGTCACCAAACAGAATCTTTCTGAGGCTCAAGATGTTCTTATAAAGTAGCTCATATGTATTTTTGGGTGCCCTATCCGTCTCTGTAAGCCAATGCTTCTCCAGTACCACCATCTGTACCCTCAGGTGCCCAGTGCTTCCCGATTCTCACGGCTTCACCTACCATGGACAGCCCTTGGGTGCCTGGTGCTTCCTGGTTCTCATGACCTCGCCTGCCACAGATAGCCCTCAGATGCCCAATGCTTCCCAATTCTCATGGCCTACCATGGACAGCTAATTGTCAAGTAGCACAGACTGGACTTCAGAAAATGTGACATGGTCTTGTGAAATTCATATAATGATACAAAGACTCATGTTTTTAATGAACAGATGATGCTACAGCAGATCAAAGCAAAGGGAAAGCTCATGTAGCCTTGAATAATTGGGAAGACTTCATGGGCAGGATGAGATGACCATGAGCAAGAGCTCCACCTCTCCTCTGGGCTGGAGACCCGCATCCCCGAAACAAGCATCCTCTGCTGCAGATGGGCCTAAAATGGGCTGTTTCCCATTCTCTACTCCCAAGGGCTGGGAGTCTGGTCCTCAGTGCCACCTGGGACCAGGAAATCTTATAAAAATGACAGAAAATCACAAGAGTTTACTTAATTTTTCTACTAAAAGCTCCCAGATGGTTTTCCTGGTTTGAGGTCTCAGACATTTTAATTCTTTCCACTGTTTTGGAGTATAAACAACATTATTATGACTTGCACTCAATTTTTGACTTTTGGCTTGTGCTTTTCCAACACTGTGTGTGTGTGTGTGTGTGTGTGTGTGTGTGTGTGTGTTTATTTTCTTCATTGACCATTTCATACATGTATTTTGCATTCTGGTTAAATTGTCTATGAAACTCAGCCTCTAGTTTCTGCAGAATTGCATACAACATGGTTTGTATAAGATGCACAGCAGATCCTTATCTAGCAGAGTCCACTGGATGTCAACTTGACCTTATTAGCTGACCTTCATTGTTGCTCCAAGTTGCAAGTATCTAGGAATCCTCAGACTTCTTTGCTACAGGGGTGACTACACAAGCCAGAGAGAACCAGTGAAATGGGGAAGACCCCTGGGTAGGGCTGCTGGGAAAGTAACTATTTTCATGTTAAAAGACTAAGTGACATAACTGAGACCCAGAAAGGCAATACCACATGTTCTTTCTTATGTGTAGTTCCTACCTCAGAATCTTGGAGTAAATGCAGATATCAGGAAAGTAAAAAACATGCCATGATGAGAGGCTGGGGTAGTTGTGGGTAACAGAAGCTCTGGAGAGGGCAATAGTAGGACACAGTCACTGTGGAAGGGGAAATGGGAAAAACTGGAGGAGACTCACCTGGGGACGGGGAGGAGGCAACACAGAGAGAAAGGGAAGGAAGAGGGAGGGAAGACACTACTGGTATTTGAAAAAGCTGTAGAGAATCATACTATTTTATAAAGCTACGTATCGTGTGTGTGTGTGTGTGTGTGTGTGTGTGTGTGTGTGTGTGTGTTGTGAGACCAAAATGAGCCATCTTAGAAATAAGACCAAAATGCTTTCACCCTAAAACTAAGGCCTAAGATTTCTCCTTTCAGGTACAGGCCATGAGTTACTGAAACTAGTCAGTTCAGATTACAGAAACCAGGAAGTGTAAAAGTACAGAGTCACAAGGTAGTCATGAGGTAATGACTGCTGGACTATGGAATGTCTTCTCCCTGGTTCCGTAGGTAACTGACCATAGAAATGTCCCCACCTGAGGGCAGCCAATGAGAAATGGTCGTGGGCAACCACCCCCTTAGAAGTAAGATTAAGCCATGATTTCTAGAAAGTCCCTAGAAGCGAGCCAATCAGAATTGTACCTGTGCTAGCTCCCCTAAATGATGTAACCTTGTGATTTTTCCCTTTAAAAACTGAGCTTGCAGAGAGGTGGGCACTTCCTCCAGCCTCCACTGCATTGGATCTGTTGGAAGAAATCCCTGCCTAGGCTTTATTGCTTTTGGATATCCAGAATTAAACCTTGCTTTTGCATTCCGGCATGCTTGTCTTCGGTGGTCTCTCTGGGGGTGCGATCTGGGCACAACAGTGTGTGTGTGTGTTTACTTCAAGTTGTAGCACTTGGGGTGACAATGCTCCCTCCCAAACCATAGATTATCTAGTAAAAACCCCAGTGTCAGACATGGGAAAGCCCTTGAGTTGCTGGTCAGAGAAGTCCAAGAGATTCCACAAAACAATATAGGCCATTGTTGTTACCTTGGCTGCCTTTCAGAAAAAGGGGGTAAGACCCTATTGTTTTAGAATATTATTTTAAGATGTATCACATTTGTTTATGCTCTGGAACATTTTCTTTAGTGATGCAAAGATGTGTTGCATTCTTTTATGTTGTATTTGTTTAACTCTGTGAAGCTGGGTTACTTTGCCTGTCTAAAATACCCGACTGTCTAATAAAGAGCTGAATGGCCAATAAAGAGGCAGGAGAAAGGGTAGACAGAGCTGGCAGGCAGAGAGAACAAATAGAAAGAACAGAAAGAGGATGGAGGAGTGAGAAAAGAAGGGGCCAGTCACCCAGCCAGCCACAAAGCAAGAGTGAAAGTAAGATTACAGAAGTAAGAAGGGGAAAAGCTCAGAGGCAAAAGGTAGACGGGATAATTTAAGTTGAGAAAAGCTGGCTAGAAACAAGCCAAGCTAGGACCAGGTGTTTATGGTTAAGAATAGGCCTCTGTGTGTGATTTATTTGGGAGCTGGATGGCGGGGCCCCCCAAAAGAACAAAAACAACCAACAACACCCGATTGTTGAATACCCCACACACTTCAGACACAGGAATTGGAAGAATCAAGCTGGAACTGACCTGGAAGCCTCCTCACTGAGGACCAGTTCTCACAGTAACAAAAGGAGCTATAAAAGCTGCCAATGGAGAAAAGCAATCAATAGTCTTATCCTGCTATAATGCCTATGAACCAGACAATGACCAGAACGTCAGGATATTGTGAACGGTGCATTAGCAGCATTTATATCCCAGGGGTGTAGTCATAGCCACCTGATTGGACTTAACCCCTCAGTAGGAGGGGATTCATGCCTGGTGTTATAAACACATGGCTACTCATGACTGATGAGGTCATGGAACCTAGATTAGAACCTACTGCCGCCACCTTCCTAAGCCCATATAATTTCTAACTACACACTACATACTCTCCCACAGAGAAGTGCAGCTCTCACCTGATCAAGAAGCTCTTCTTACAGCAGACAGAGACCATCATGGAAAGCATCAGTTGGTCAGAGTGCAGAGAACAGCTGAGTGAGGAGTGCCCAGCCACAGCCCATACATCTACAACCTACAGCTGAGGCTCAGAGAAGGTCATAAATGTCAGAGGACCAGGATATCTGCTGTAGGACAGGGGCTTCTACAAAGACTGTACACAGAGGACACAAAGTAGAGGGAGGAGGGAGGACAATGAGGGGAGTTGGAGGGAAGAGTGAAGGTGAATATGATCAAAATATATTGCATGAAATTCTCCAAGAAGTAATATGAATATTATATTTAAAAAATGGCAAAGCCAGCCAAGCTGGTGGTCACTTTCTTGTGACCGTCAAGAAGAAATACAGTAAGGATGATCAAAAGAGAGCTAAAAGAATTCTGGGTTTTTTTGTGATATTAAATGACTTGATGTACCCATGTCTGGGCCTTTTATTATGTGAATAAAATGTTCCCTTGTTTAGTCAAGCTACATTAATCTTCTGGAACTCACTGAAACCAGGCTGCAAATCTATCTCATTTGTCTTTTGAAAGGAAATCTTCTGAAAGTCATCTCCAAAACATGCTGAGGTCCCTATAAAAACATGCTAGAGCTGTGCTGAAGTCCCCAGTGAAACATTCTAGAGCCGTGTTGAAGTCCCCAGTGAAACATGCTAGAGCTGTGCTGAAGTCCCTGTGAAAACATGCTAGAGCTGTGCTGAAGTCCCTATGAAACATGTTAGAGCTGTGCTGAAGTCCCTATGAAACATGTTAGAGCTGTGCTGAAGTCCCTATGAAAACATGCTAGAGCTGTGCTGAAGTCCCTGTGAAAACATGCTAGAGCCGTGCTGAAGTCCCTGTGAAAACATGCTAGAGCCATGCTGAAGTCCCCAGTGAAACATGCTAGAGCTGTGCTGAAGTCCCTATGAAAACATGCTAGAGCCATGCTGAAGTCCCCAGTGAAACATGCTAGAGCTGTGCTGAAGTCCCTGTGAAAACATGCTAGAGCCATGCTGAAGTCCCCAGTGAAACATGCTAGAGCTGTGCTGAAGTCCCTATGAAAACATGCTAGAGCCATGCTGAAGTCCCTATGAAAACATGCTAGAGCTGTGCTGAAGTCCCTGTGAAAACATGCTAGAGCCATGCTGAAGTCCCCAGTGAAACATGCTAGAGCTGTGCTGAAGTCCCTGTGAAAACATGCTAGAGCCATGCTGAAGTCCCCAGTGAAACGTGCTAGAGCTGTGCTGAAGTCCCTGTGAAAACATGCTAGAGCCATGCTGAAGTCCCCAGTGAAACATGCTAGAGCTGTGCTGAAGTCCCTGTGAAAACATGCTAGAGCCATGCTGAAGTCCCCAGTGAAACGTGCTAGAGCTGTGCTGAAGTCCCTGTGAAAACATGCTAGAGCTGTGCTGAAGTCCCTATGAAACATGTTAGAGCTGTGCTGAAGTCCCTATGAAACATGTTAGAGCTGTGCTGAAGTCCCTATGAAAACATGCTAGAGCTGTGCTGAAGTCCCTGTGAAAACATGCTAGAGCCGTGCTGAAGTCCCTGTGAAAACATGCTAGAGCCATGCTGAAGTCCCCAGTGAAACATGCTAGAACTGTGCTGAAGTCCCTATGAAAACATGCTAGAGCCATGCTGAAGTCCCCAGTGAAACATGCTAGAGCTGTGCTGAAGTCCCTGTGAAAACATACTAGAGCCGTGCTGAAGTCCCTGTGAAAACATGCTAGAGCTGTGCTGAAGTCCCTGTGAAAACATGCTAGAGCTGTGCTGAAGTCCCTATGAAAACATGCTAGAGCCGTGCTGAAGTCCCTGTGAAAACATGCTAGAGCTGTGCTGAAGTCCCTGTGAAAACATGCTAGAGCCATGCTGAAGTCCCCAGTGAAACATGCTAGAGCTGTGCTGAAGTCCCTATGAAAACATGCTAGAGCCATGCTGAAGTCCCCAGTGAAACGTGCTAGAGCTGTGCTGAAGTCCCTGTGAAAACATGCTAGAGCCATGCTGAAGTCCCCAGTGAAACATGCTAGAGCTGTGCTGAAGTCCCTGTGAAAACATGCTAGAGCCATGCTGAAGTCCCCAGTGAAACGTGCTAGAGCTGTGCTGAAGTCCCTGTGAAAACATGCTAGAGCCATGCTGAAGTCCCCAGTGACAGGGCAGAAAAATGTCTGTCAAAAGTTACAGAATAGAAGATGACTTAAGGAACTTCTGATTAATTTTGATCCCCAAATTGCATGTCATCAAGTTTTATAAGATTGCATATATTTAATTCTTTTTAAAGATTTATTTATTTATTATGTACATAGAAGAGGGCACCAGATCTCATTACAGATGGTTGTGAGCCACCATGTGGGTACTGGGAATTGAACTCAGGACCTCTGGAAGAACAGTCGGTGCTCTTAACCTCTGAGCCATCTCTCCAGCCCCATATTTAATTATTAGACTGGATTTTATTTCATGTTTTAAAAATATATTCATCATAGACAAGCAATAGACATGTGTAAAATAATAAAAAAAAAAAGGTTTCCCTGCCTGAGCTTTGCCACCAGTGCTGCTCCCTAGAAGGTGTTGTTAATGGCTGGGTAATGTTCTTCCAGATATTTTCAATGCGTGAGAAACTAGCCATAGCTACTGTAAAAGGACATTAGACGTTTTCTCTGGAGTAAACATCCTGGTTGAGACCAGTGAACCTTGGCCATACCGTGTAATAGTTGGACATTTATCTGAAACCTTCCCAATATTTTTGAGACTGTCTTGAGTTTGTGAGAGGGTCTTGCCATACAATAAGATACTGTAGGGGACTGGGCGTGGTGCTGCATGCACTCAGGAGGCTGAGGCAGGCGGATCTCTGTGAATTTGATGCCAGCCTGGTCTACAAAGAGAGTTCCAGGACAGCCTGGGCTGTTACAGAGAAAACTTGTCCAAAAAAAAAAAAAGATACCACAGAGGACTCGGATGATTGGGAAAACAAAGTCTAAAGACTAGCTGGAGCTTCCTGGTCACTCCTTTCTGGATTGAATGTAAGTATGACATGTCCGGTTGGGAGTGGCCAGCCTGATGCTCCTCCCTGTTTCCCAGCTGTGGGCAGTGGCCGTCAGGTCACAGGTCACAGATGAACGTAAATGTTACTCACACTGTAGTAACAGAACTTGGAATCAGTGAGAGAAGATTCGAATGCACTTAAATTTCTTTGAGTTTTATATCCTATGGGTGCTATATTTTGAATCTGACAGGTAGTTGTATCATTATAGAATAGCTTTCAGTTTTTTAAAATGCAACACTTTGAGCATTCCACTGCAAACCCACTTAGTCCAGAGCGTTTCCTTGTGTTCGGTGTGTTACCAGCTCAATGTCATGAAAAGCCTCACCAAAGGAAGACAGTTCCCAGTTAGCTTTACAGTGCTCTGCTCTGAGATACGAGCAGATCACCAAGGGTTGTAGTATATTAGAGGGCAGTTTCTAATGAGAAAGAGACAAAACCAACAAAATGAAAAAAAAAAAAAAAAACATAAGCACCAAAATCCAGGAAAAGGGAATTTGAAAAAAATAAACTATTTAGGAAGAAGGAAGTATGATTATGTCTTTGGTGAGATAACAAAAGACAGGAAATGCACACAGTAACACTAAAGAAAAAGAGCTGGAGCTGGTGGCTCTTGCCTGTAATCCCAGCACTCTGAAGGCTGATGCAGGAAGATCACTAGTTTAGTGAAGATTCACTACATAGTGAACCTCTGTCTCAAAAAAATACTGTGGAAAAGAGACCTTCAGAGCTGGAGCTACAGTTTGCCAAGCAAAGCATATTGTCTAGCATGTGTGAGCCCTAAGTTCAACCCCAGGTACTGAAAATAACAGCAACCATGAAGAGTCTACCAGAGGACAGAGGTCATGGGAAGATTTGCTATGATGGCAGGATGAAAGACAAGAGCCAGAAGGGAAAGTTGAGGCAACTGACCGTGCAGCAAATCAAAATGACAAAAAATGAATGCAGAAGAAATAGAAGGGAATTAGAGAACTCTTTCAAAAGCCCCACTATTTACATAATAGGGCCCCAGGAATGACAGAACAGAGAAAATGGAGTGCATACAATCAAAAAACTAAATGACATTAGAATCTACTGAGTCCTCGACTTGAGTAAAGATAAAAGATCTACTTGTGAAAATATCATTGCAAAATTTAAAAATTCTGTAGGTAAGGAAAAGAGACTATAAAATTCCAGCATGGGAAAGAAAGGTGTTGCAGAATATTACTGTAACTATGTAAAGGTGTGCTACATTTGTTTATGTTGTGAAATATTACTTTAACTATGTAAAGGTATGTTACATTTGTTTATGCTGTATTTGTTTAATGATATAAAGATGTGTTACATTTATTTATGCTGCATTTGTTTAATTATGTAAAGATGTGTTGCTATTTTGCCTTGCCTGCCTAAGGCACCTGATTGGTCTAATAAAAAGCTGAACCACCCATAGCTAGGCAGTAGAGGGATAGGTGGGGCTACCAGGCAAAGAGAATGAGAAGGAGGAGAAGGAGGAGGAGGAGGAAGAAAGAGGAGGGAGAAAGAGAGGGAGATGCCCAGGGCCATCTAGCCAGACAGACATGGAGGAAGCAGTGAAAGTAGGACATATAGAATGAGAGAAAGGTAAAAAGCCCCAAGGCAAAACGTAGATGAAGAGAAACAGATTAATTTAAGATATAAGAGCTAGTGGGACAAGCATAAGATGAGGGTGAGCATATATAGCTAACATTAAGTCTTTGTGTCATGATTTGGGAGCTGATTGGTTGTCCAAAAGAAAGCCTGCTACATAAAAGTTTTAAAACAAAGGACCAAGAATCATAATAACATTGAACTCTCTTTAATAGTGACTCAACAAGCTAGAAGACAACTGATCAATCCCTTGGTCTGAAGGCAATTATTTCTCATCTAAGATTCCACATCCAGTTAAATATTAATTATGTATGCTGCTAGTGAAGGGAAAATATTTTCTATTATGCATTTTCTAACACACAAAGTTATTTTCCACCCTCCATTATTTTCTACCCTCCTTCTCCCAGGAAGCTACTAGGAAACACACTTTCTCCACAGGTAGGAAGTAATCCAACAGAGAAAATGCATGGAATAAGAGACCTAAGAGAGGAGAGGAGAAGAGCATCACGGAGGGAGATAGCACAGTAAGGGTTGAGAGTGGGGTAGGAAGTACTTAAAGACAGGAGACTAGTCTGTAACAGGCCAGAGGCTGCGACACAGAGGCAGCCATCTGGTACACCATAGCTGGCCTGCCACTCACAACTAGTTCTTGGTGTTCTGTTCAACATCAACAATTTTACAGAACATCAGTGCCAGAGAAAGCTACTCTGTGATTTTGATGGAACCAGATGAAAGCAAGACCCCCCATAATTGTTTGAATACAAACAAAAATATGAACATTGTCCAAGCCACAAAAATGCTATACATTCTCCATTTAAGTATTCTCTACCAATTACAGCTTTCCTCCATCTAGTCTTTCCTCTTTTGATTACTATGATTTAATACAGTCAATCAATCAGAATTACCCTCATTTCCTGGCAACATGAAAACTCATGACAGAGTCCCCTTTCCATAAACTGCCTCCCCAACATATACAATAAGCCCAAATGCTATAAGTCCTTTCCAGTGCTCTCTACTGAGACTTCCATAGTCCATTCTCCTTTGTTGAAATGTGAAAGAAACTCAACCTATTCACCTGCTGGTATGCTCCTTTGGTTCTTTTCTTCAAGAACATTAAATGAATAGATTTTTAAATGTGCTTTAATAACTGAGGAAATATGTGCAGTTGGAAGAGAGCTTGGAGTTAAATTAGTGAACACATATAAAATATGAAAATGAGAATCAGGACGTTCATCGTACTGGGTGGTTTTGTGTGTCAACTTGACATAAGCTAGAGTCATCAGAGGAAGGAGCCTCAGTTGAGGAAATGCCTCCTTGAGATCAGCTATAAGACATTTTCTCATTTAGTGATAGATGGGGGATGGCCCAGCCTACAGTGAGTGGTGCCATTCCTGGTCTGCTGGTCCTGGATTCTATAAGAAGGTGGGCTGAGCAAGCCAGGGGGAAGCAAGCCAGTAAGAAGCACCCTTCCATGGCTTCTGCATCAGCTCCTGCCTCTGGAATCCTGTCCTATTTTGAGTTCCTGTCTTAACTTCCTTCAGTGATACACAAAAATGCTGAAGTGTAAGCCTAATAAACCCTTTCCTCCCCAACTTGCTCTTTGGTTATGGTGTTTGGTTGCAGCAATAGAAACCCTAACTAAGACAGTTATAAAGTCCCAGAAACATACCATTTGTAGAACAGCCAACTATGCATTTACTGTCCGATTCAGGTACGTGGGGACCTAACCTGTTCATAGCAGTGTAACTACCAAATTCTGAGGTATCTAAAATTACAAGAGAATATTTAGTGTGTGGAGGAGCAAACAATTGTGTGGTGTGGACAGGGATCTAAAAGAGAGCCAAATCCTTACCTTTACAGTAAAAATTACAAGATCAGTTGTCAAAATTGATTCTACATATAATTAAACATTATTTATCTATGCTTTTCATGAGGAGAAAATATTTTCTGACACACAAGTTATTTTCCAGTCTCGTTTCTCAGGGACCTACTAACGGGTGCTTCTTCCCTCAAACAGGCGGTTGGACTGTAAGAATGTCGCATAGTATATGAAGAGATTTCAAGATTCAGCTGAAGAAATAGCATTGGATTAAGAGGAGGATGTGATTGGGGACAGGGGCTTCTTTCTTTCTGAGTCTGTGTGTATAGAGACCCAACTTCACATTCTGGTGGGCTGTGCCGAGGCTAAGGAGCAGCTTGTAATTAGTCAACCTTTGATAAGAATAACTTGCAAAGTGACATTAAAAGTGTGTTTGGAGGAATTCGACTTACAAAGGCAAACAGAGTGAAGGTCTTCAAGGGTTCTAGCACCATCTGGGAATGGTAAAAGTATTCATCCACACTGGGCCCACTAAGGCCAGGATGGCTATTTACTCAATATGGTAAGCATTGGAAGGGCAAGGACAGTGCAAACCCAGCTAGTGAGTATCCAAAATGTGAAAACCAGAACAGTGAACACTGGTGAATCTAAATGAAAAAAATAAAGGAGAGAACATAGAACATAGGCAAATGGGATAAAGAAACAGTTACTGTATGGCCATTGTCCAAGTCCACCCACAATTACATTAAATATTAATATTTGAGCTAAACACGAGAGTGCAAAGGTTTTTATCTTCTCTGGCAAGAGTTTAAAGGTATGTGCTGTGTATGAGACACACATAAATAAGGACACAGAGAGACTGAAAGAAACTGGACTCCCAGACCTGGAGCTATGGATGGCTGTAAAGCATCATGTAGGTACTGAGAATCAATCCCTTGTCCCCTTGTCCTCTAGAAGAGCAGCCATTGCTCTTAACCCATCATCACTGAATCATCATCACTGGAGCCCAAAGATGAGACTTCTATGGCTCAGTATTTCTGGTTGCTCCCACCTTACAGCACCTCCATTCTGTAACATCCTCCCATAGTTACCACAGGAGAGAAATAAAGAGCCAGAAGATCTCACACTGGCAATGAAATGCCCTAAGTTAAAAATGGCATGTCACTTTTCCCCACAATCCACTAACCTGAACTAGTTATGTGATTTTTTAAAAAGATTTATTTATTTATTATGTATACAGTGCTCTGTCTGAATATATGCTTGCATTCCAGAAGAGGGCACCAGATCACATTATACATGGTTGTGAGCCATCATGTGGTTTCTGGGAATTGAACTCAGGACCTCTGAAGAGTAGCCAGTGCTCTTAACCTCTGAGCCATATCTCCAGCCCATTTTGTGATTTCTTAAATGCAAAGGATATGAGCAATGTAAACTTTCCATGAACCCAAGAGAAGAGAACCAGGCACAGGTTAGGTTCAGACATGCCTAGAAAAATTGGAAATGGTTATTTACTTCTGAGGTCATGAACATCCACAAGGTCCTGGAACATGACAGTCCAGAAAAGAATGGGTTCTGTGAAAATCCGCTGTCTCACCTCAGAGACTTGATCCCATTTTCACCAAAGAATGCACCAACACAGCCTTCAGTATAAGAAGGCTGTCTTTCAAGGACCCTCTGCTTTTCCGTGAGCATGGAGTCATTCAGTACAGCAGATGCTGTCTGAAAGAAATGAGACTCTGGGGTAGCAGGATCAAACCCCTCAGCCCTCAGAGGAGAGACAGTCAGACAATACCCTGTTATTTCAAGCATCCTCTGACTAGAGACCACTTCTCATAATGCACAAGACTATCCAGGCATTCCAACCTTGGGTTCTGGGTTACCTTTGACTAGCAGCCCAACCTTGGGTTCTGGGTTACCTTTGGCTAGCAGCCCAACCTTGGGTACTGGGCTACCTTTGGCTAGCAGCCCAACCTTGGGTACTGGGCTACCTTTGGCTAGCAACCCAACCTTGGGTTCTGGGTTATCTTTGGCTAGCAGCCCAACCTTGGGTTCTGGGTTATCTTTGGCTAGCAGTGGACCTTGTGTTCTGGGTTACCTTTGTGCTGTATACCATATACTGAAAGGCCTAAAGTCTAGGCCCTTCCCAAACTGGCTGATCAATTACTTCCCTGCCCAATCAAAGCAAAACATTCTGCTAGTCTTGGGCTAGAAAAAGAGGTGGAAAATATTACACCGGGAGTCTAACAGGATGCTGCATCCTCGAATTGCTATCCCACTGTCACCTTTCCTTCTTTTACTATTGATAGCAAAATCCTAATGCCATTTGGAAGAGAGCCCTAAGCTTAAAAGCCTAGATGATGTTTTTCATACCCACCTCAAGTAGAAGTCTTTGATTCAGGGCTTGTGTCTGAGTGAGCGCATCCAAGGACACCTTCAGGAGCAGCTCTGTCTTCTTCAGGTTCCGAAAATCTCGTTCTTTTTCCCTTTGCTTACGAGAAAGTTCATCATGGTAGTTCTGCTTGTCAATGAGGCAGTTTCGTAGGTTGAGATCCAAGATCCCTCTGTCCGGGTCAAGGGCGAAGATGAAAGTGATGTCACCCACTGTCTTTCATAGTTTTCTAAGCTTATCAAAGACAGCACTCTCAAGGATATACACACAAGTTTCCTTACGTTACAATCATAAATCATAAACAATGCCCAAGCCAGCCAGTTTTGTGTATTGCTATCATTTTGAAATATAATCCTATAAACTCCCCAAATGTAATGATAGGCCAGGGAGACACAGGTCTCAAGTTTCCTTGAATTTTTACTGAAATGTAAGAAGTAGGGCTGAGAGTAAAGTTCAGTGGTGGAGCACTTGCACATCAGGAGTGAAGCCCTGGATTAAAACTCTGGCCTTAAGCAAAGTCAAGGGCTCGGGAGATTCTGCCGTTGGTAAAGGGCTTGCCTCACACACATAGGGATTGAGGCCCCCCGTACCCATGTAACTAAGTAGCTGTGAGTGGTAGAACGCACTTGTAATCCCAGTGTGGGGAGGTGAAGACAGCCAGTTCCCTGGAGCTCACTATCCAGCTAGTATAGCCTAGTCAGGCAGTCCAAGGTCCCAGTGAGAGACTGTCTCAAAAGACAAGGTAGACAACAGAGGCTGTGACCTCTGATCCCTACACTCTAGTGAAAACATTGTGTGTGCACACACCACCCCCACACGTACACAAACTCAGAAGTAAAATGCTCCAGTGTGGGATCACACCATGACATCTCCCTCATCCAGAAAAGGTTGGGATTAAGTCAGAAATACCACTCATTGGTCGGCAAATTTCTAGACTCCATAGCACATTCCAGTGATACAATCCCCACAAACTTAAAGCAAACAATGGATTTTATTCTTAAATTTGGAACCATAGAATTGAGAAAAATTGTGATTGAAGAATAGAAAAACATGCTTCAAAATGTTTTGATGGTACATTTAATTAATGGTAAAAATTGGTTTAAAATTCTACAACTTGCTATTGAATCGCATATAAGCAATTGATAATGTTTTGAAGCTTCGAGACTGCACTGATTAAAATGAAGATGACAGAAATAGAAGTGACCTTTCTGCTAGTGAGGAAGCTTCGTTCTCTTTGGTTAACTCCAGCAGCTTAAGTAGTTGGTTATATTCTCGTTCTTTGACTTCCAGTAAGGCTCGCTTGCCCTCAACTTCCTTCATGACGTCATCCTTCTCTTCCACGAGAGCATTGACTTTGTTTTCAAGCTTCTTTAAAGACTCATTCAGCTCTTTGACTTCTTGTTCCAAGATGATATTTTTCTTTTCCATTTCTCTGTAGGAACACAGACAGAAGTATGAGGGCTTATTTTGAGTTCATGCTGTCTCTACCTATTATCAGGCAAAAATACACTTATCATAAGTTCATTGAGCTTAGAAGTTTGTGAAGGTCAAAGGTGAGAGGGACTTGGGAGGTGTGATGGTTAGCTTTCATCATCAACTTGAATCACTTGGGAAGAGAGTCTCAATGGGGAACTGTCTATATTGGACTGGTCTATGGCAGTGGTTCTCAACCTTCCTAATGCTGTGACCCTTTACTACAGTTCCTCATGTTGTGGTGACCCCCAACCATAACATTATTTCATTGATACTTCATAACTAATTTTGCTGTTATAAATCATAATGTAAATACCTGATATGTGACCCCCAAACAGGTCATAACCCACAGGTATGTCTGTGGGAGATTGTCTTAATTAAGTAAATGGATGTGGGAAGACACAGTCCCTTGTGAGTGGCACCATTCCTTAGTCAGGGAGGTCCCAAACTGTATAAGAGGGAGAAATGGAGCGGAGTACAAGCAAGCTAGTAAGCATGCATTTTTCCCTGATCTTGACTCTGGATGTGTTGTGGTTAGCTGCTGGGAATTCCTGTCTTGACTTCCACATGATGAGAGACTGTAGCCTGGAATTGTCAGTTCAAATAAACTGCTTTCTTCCCTATGTTGTTGTCTGTCAGGGTATTCTATCACATAAAAAAAAATGGAAGCCGGACGGGGGTAACTTCCCAGAATACCCGGAGGACAGGCATGTGCCCGTTCTCTTTTCTCCTCATCCCAGCCTCTGTCTCCTGTCCTTTCTACCCTCATCCTGACTAGCTTCCGGGACCAGTCCTGACTTTCTTAACTTTACTTCTGGTGATCTTGGATTTTAGAATCATACTGCTCCATTTTCTAGTATTCTTTTAAGACTGGTTACTAGAGTAATCATATTTTTTCTCTAGAATATTTTTATATGCACTAACCTGCAATAAGTACTTCTCTGTTCCACTTGTCAGCTCCCAAATAATAATGCAGAGATTTATATTAATTGTGAAACTCGGCCTTTACCTTAGGCTTGTCTCAACTAGCTCTTATAACTTAAATTAACCTTTTTGTATTAATCTATGTTAAATGTTGTGGCATGTTTGTACACTGTGTGAGGATGTGTGGCTGTGATTGGTTTAATAAAGAGCTGAATGGCCAATAGCTATGCAGGAGGTATAGGCGGGACTTCCAGGAAGAGAGAAAGGAAGTAGGAGATGAATCCAGGAACATGTCAGATGCTGATGTGACATGAAGGAAGTCAGACATACAGAATGAAAGAAAAGTAAAAAGCCACAAGGCAGAACATAGATTAATATGAATGGGTTAATTTAAATTATAAGAGCTAGAGGGACAAGCCTAAGCAAAGGCCGAGCTTTCATAATTAATAAGAAGTCTCTGTGCCATTATTTGTGAGCAGGCAGCTGACAACAAAGCTTTCTACACTAACCTTTTATTTTCTTTTTGATCACTGAAATATTGAGAATTTCCCAATGATCTTCACATCCAAATCTACTCCGAATGTCTGAGGGTGAACAGGTGCACAGTGAGAAGTTGCTATCTTTTGGGCTGCTGGCTGCCTGAGCATCCTTCAGGACTACGACATTCTAAGTTAAAATGGTTAATCCCCAGCCCTGAAGACATTGCTGAAGGTCTCCATAGAAATATGATTTACAATTTGGAGCAGGACCAATTATTATCATTTGCTGTATTACTTCCTTTTAAACACCAAATACACAAAGCCCAGGTGGCACCAGAGTCAGATAGTTCCAAGATTATAATTTCCAAAACTTATAACATGCACACACATTATTTGGGAGAGGGTGGCCTAGGAGGGATTCAGAATAAAAGTATTAAATCATACATTTTTTTGCGTGTCATTTTTTCTATCTCCTTTGTAATTTGTACGGGAATACTTTGATGGTGGACCACGTCATCCTAGTAAAGAAATACAATCATGTTATGTAGTCAATTAAGCAAGCAAATTAAATGAGAGGAAAATTAAATTTTGTAGAATTCTTACCGTCTACCCTGTATACTTTATTTCCCCCAATATTCACACTGGCTTTATAAGGTCATTATACTTGTTACTGTCTCAAAAAGAAGACAGAGTGAGACAACTGCTGTTGGTGCCCTGCTAAGAGTCCCCTTTCCCCTGGGGTGGGAGAGGTGGGAGAAGTATGGAGGAGGCTGTAGCCAGGGCTAGCTCATGCAATGAGATAATACCCTATGCTCCTTGGCTCAGGAGAACAGTCTGTGATTCAACTCAAGATCCAGGGTTCTCTCTGAGGCCAGGCCGAGACTAGAGTTCTACAGCAAAACCTGTGTCCAGCCGGTCTTGTCCCCTAGCTCTCTCCTGCTTCCCTCTGGGCCATATAGGCTTCTCCTGCACTAACTGCCTTAGACGCTGCCTCTGGGGAGCCCTGCCTAAGACCGACAGGAGACACAAAAAACACTGCCTGTAGTCACACACGTGAGCACATATATGAGCATACATGCAGGGCCAAGGTCAGACCTGTGGACACTTAGATTCTGCCAGCTGTGTGAATTCACGGATGGTTCAGTTCAGGCATTGCGTCAGCAGTGATGAAAGGGGCCCTTTGCATCCAGGGTGTTCACCAGATTTTGGGGACTGGAACCACATGTGAGCACGAAGTTAAACCCACCACTGCGCTGACAGGGTGGAGTGCTTCTCTGCAGGGTCTTGCTCAGTCCTGGAGCAGACCCAGGTTTATAGGGCTGAAGCTTAGCAATCTGGAAGTCCCTCTTCAAGCAAAAAAGTTACAGTTGCTAACTTAGGTCCAAACCCTTGAGAGGTTCACGCAGACGATGGGCCTGAAGCCGCACAGGGTTCTTGATGTCAAAGGAATCTCTTCTTAGAGCCTGTTTCCCAGAGAAGACGGACGTGCACTGAGAGCTTAGGGAAATGGCCAGAGTAAATCTCAAGTGTTTTCTAAGCCAATGAATTTTGGGAGCTGTCCCTTAAGTAACTCAAGGTTCTTTAACTTGTCTTGAGAATTATTATATATTTTTCAAAATGAAATTCATTTCGATCCATTATTTCCTAAGACATTAATATAGGCTTCTTGTCACTTTTCCAGTAAAAGGAAGAGTGGAATCGAGCATACAGGGATAAGGCAGCACAGACAGACACAGGAGGACTGAACATTCGGTTTCTCGCAAGGAATCACGAGTGTCTGTGATGCTCACTTCAGATGCTGGCGGCCAGCTCTGCAGGGGCAGGCCTTCACATTATGACAGCGTTATCAGGATTTCTCACGTCTTTTCCTATCAAACCCCCTCAAGCCATTTGTAAATTCCTAGAATTTAGGTTGTCTTTGGCAGGGTCCTTCATGATGCGCAACCGTTCAGTTAGCTCTTTTGGTCACAAGCAAGTAGTTAACCTCATCCCGTGTGCTTTAACGCCCACACAGGCACATGTTTAAACAGTCACGGATTGTCCACAGCATACCTTCAGCCCAACCTGGCATTCGTTCAGCTCGTCCAGCTCCTTCTGCTCCTTTAGAAGCTGTTTCTGCTTGGACATCACGTCTTCCCGCAGGATTTTGATTTCCAGTCTCTTCTGTATCACTTCCTTGCGCAGCTCTTCAGTGCTTTCTCTCAAGATTTTCATCTTCTTCTCCATTTCCTGTAAAAGTCATGGAAATGGCCAGTTAGAAAGTCCAGGTGAGTGCTTCTCTACTTAAAGCTAAACAGAAAGTAAGTCCACTTACCATATTGTTTGTACATGTTTGAAGACTCATAAGTGAGTCCCAGGAAGGGGGTAACTTACGCCTGGCACCTTCGGTCACAGAATGCCAATTATACCACATCAACTAAGGATGTGACAGTTTTGAAGTACTTTTTAGCTGTGTGGTTCATGTTTTAAATGTTTTCTATGTTAATTTATATTTCATACTAAAAAGCACTGTGAAAATGTACATTCTGTTTTTTTGTAGTACTGGGATTTGACAAAATCAGATGCAAACAATCTTTGAATGCCTGTCTGTGGTTAACCTGAGTCATACATGGCAACTGGCCATGAGGAGGCTCACATTTCCACACAGTAGCACCCACATTTATTAATATTACCTCTGTATATTCTCTTCCTCGGTGTCCTCCATCAGGCTCATAGGAGGTTGTGCTCCTGTCCTTACTACTGTACTCAGAAAGGCTATCTGCTAAGAACGGCCACGGAGATAGTTTTATTAGCCTGTGCTGAGCTTTCTTATTCCCTCCTACTGCCAAAAGAAAGTAAAGTAAGTCACCTAAACCACCCCTCTCTTTCTCTCTTGTGTGTGTGGTGTGACTATATGTGAGTGTGTGTGTGTGTGTGTGTGGTGCGTGACTGTGTGTGAGAGTCTGTGGTGTGCGTGAGTGTGTGTGTGTGTGTGTGTGTGTGAGTGTGTGTGAGAGAGTCTGTGGTGTGTGTGTGTGTGTGTGTGTGTGTGTGTGACTGTGTGTGTGTGGTGTGTGACTATGTGTGAGTGTGTGCGTGAGTGTCTGTGGCTTGTGTGTGGTGTGTTGTAAATGGTGGTTAGATGTTATCTTGTTGCGGTGATTAAATACCCCGACAAGAACAATGCAGGGAAGGGAGGTTTTGCTTTGGTGAAGGTGTAGTAGGGACGTCCTGGCAGCATGAGCTTGAACTGGCTGCTCATCCCAGTCAAGAAGCACATAACAATGAATGCTAGTGCTCAGCTGGCATTCTCCTTTTTATTTGGTGCAGGACCCCAGTCCATGCAAAGAAGACACCCCAGTTAAGGTGGGTCTTCCCATCTCTGTTAGCCAATATTCCTCACAGTCGTGCCCAGAGACTAACTTAATCTAGATGATCCCCCAACAGAATGCTGAGACTTGTCTGCTGGGAGAGTCTACGTCTTGCTAAGTTTACAATCAATATTAACCATCACAGATGTACTTATATAGAATTAACAATATCTTACTAAAAGTTCAGCAGATTTGTGAGCTGGCCATGGAAGTGAACCATTGACAACACATTTTAAAAGCAACGTCCGGAAAGTAGAAACAATGTTTTCTGTTGTAGGTCTCAAAACTTGGCCATAATTTCCTCCTACTTCCCAGGGTATTCCTGGCCCACAAATGTGTCTTTGTTATTCTTTCCATGGAGAGGGCAAGGCCATCTTCTGTGGACATGACCCTAGCCACTGTTTTGACTAACAGAACATGACCAGAAATTACTCAAACAGAAACTTCAAAAGTTCTTGCATATTGTGATTTGCATGTCTTCAGGCTGGAAACCTTTCCACTATCATGTGATCAACACGTGATGTGGGACCTCAGATAACTAACCTGCCACTGTAGCCGACCCTGCCCCAACTAAGCCAGCTCAGACCAAAAGAACACAGAACTATAGTAGAAATGTTTATTGTTTTAAGCCACCAGCTTTTGAGATGGCTTGTTATGCAGGAATAGGTAAGTAATTGTGGGGTTTAAATGAGAATGGCCCCATAGGCTCATATATTTGAATGCTGGATGCCTAGTTGGTGAAATTGTTTGAGAAGGATTAGGAAACCTGTTGGGGGAGGTGTGTCACTGGGGTGGGCTTTGAGGTTTCAAAAGCTCATACCATTCTGCTAACCTGCTAACTCTCTCTCTCTCTCTCTCTCTCTCTCTCTCTCTCTCTCTCTCTCTCTCTCTCTCACACACACACACACACACACACACACACACACACACATTCTGCCTTTCTGGATCCATGTAAGCTCCCAGTTACTGCTCCGGCACCACACCGTGCCTACCACCTCTCCCCCCTCATGATGGGCAGAGACTGTACTACCCTGTGTAACTGTGAGCTCTGAATTAAATGCTTTCTTGTATACGTTGCTTGATCATGGTATGACATCATATGACCAAACTCTGAGATGCTCAGAAAGCTTGGGTGTAGTAACTACAGAGGAGATGTAACCTATTTTCTTCTGTAAACGAAGCAGAAAGCTTGTCACCTGCCTCACTCGTAATCTCACTCACGAAGATGCAGATCTTCCTCTCTGCATCTGCAATGAGTGTGGAGTTTTGGTGTTTCAAATGTTTCAGGGTGTGGTGTTATCTTTAAAGGGACGTCTGAATTCAGCTGCGTTTAATAAACTCTAATACTTACCCCTGGCTTAGGTATCTTTTCAAATTCCTTTAGTATGAGAATCTTTTCTTCCGTTAAGCTGCCGAAAGAAAATATCATGTTTGACAAAAAGCACAAAAGAGCAAGTGCCTTCTGCACCGGGGCCTTCCTATTTTCTCTTTCAGCTGCGTTCCCAGGCTCTCTTGACGTTGGCTCTGACTCCCACTACTCACTTCAGTACGTCCTCCTGTCCAGCACTCCAGCAACATCATGTGCACATACCTAACACAGCAGCTCTCTGGGCCTGTTAATTGTAACTGTACTAGGGCACAGACCTCCCTGAGGACTGAGACTCCTTCCAGGCAAGCTCAGAGCCTTTTCCTCTCTATGTTACCTCCCTAAATTACTACCGGGTCTTCCCAAAGGATCTGCCTTGCCTGCCTCCATCTTTGCCTCCGATAGTCAACCCTCTGCTTTCAGTGCAGTGAGTTTTAGCAACATATGGGAGATACTATCACTTCTCTGCTCAATAAGATCCCATCAAACCTGGACCAACCTGAAACTCTGTGTCATCAGCCTCTCCAGTCTCACTGCTTGCCACTCTTGGCTCTGGCCAGTTTGGCCTTCTTGCTAAACCTGTTCCAGCCCCAGGGACTCTGGGTCATCCTCCTAAAACAGTGCCAACATTTCCCACCAGCCTTGTTTTACTTTTCTGTAGCACGTTGCTTGCTGCCTGGTGTTGTTGTGCATTAGCTCCACAAGGACAGAGACTGCTGTGTCTACATGGCACTGCCACTGCTGGCAGAGAGTTGGCACGCAACAGTAGTAACAGGAACACACTGGATGACTGAAGTTGGCTTAATTCCTATTTTCATGATTTGAAATACATAATTTATATACTAAATGAGGATAAAGAGATACATAAAGAAATACAGTTGCCCTTAGAATGACCCATTGCTTCACTTTATTTACACCTGAATTGGAAACTTTCCATGGAAATCATGAAGGGAAGAGTCTGCAGATGTTCACAGGTAAGAAGGGTCCTTCCAATAGGTTCCAAATTTTACATGACATTTGCATTCCTCAGAGCACCACAGAAAGAGTCATAGAACCCTGGAGCAGAAGAAACTTAGCAGAGATTAGTTGGAGACTATTATTTTAAGGTGAGTTATTTTTGTTTATGCTCTGGAACATTTGTTTACTGATGGAAAGATGTGTTTGATTAAATAAAATTCACCTACAGTCAGGAGGCTGAGTCAGCAACTAGCTGACAGGAAGTGGTAGGGAGGAGCCAGGTGGAGAAGGGTTTATAAGGAGGGGTGGGGAGAACCATGAGGGCTTTTTGGAGGTCATGAGTAAGGAGAGGAGGTGAGCTATTTGCTATTCAGCGTCTGAAGAGCAGAATTCCACTTTAACCTTTGAATCTGAGTTCTTTAGAGGGACAGAGGTTTAGTTAAATTCCCTTCTAAGCTTTGCAAGAGTTGGTGCCTGAAGGAACAGAATTCCCTCTGGTTACAGCCCTTTCGGCCTAACTGTTGCTGGTAGTGGCAGAGTTGCAGTTGCTGATTCAGACATCTGTGGCTAAAAAAATAAAAAAAGAGGACAACAGAGATCCTTGGAACATGGACACTCAAGCAAGGAAGGGAGTGTCTCAGGTGAAAGATAAGTTTAGACCAGGAACCAAGCTTAAAGAAATGTTATCTGGGGGTATTTGAGAATAATTCTTTCCAATATTGTTTCTTCTCCAAATTATTGAAAACGGTATACGAAATTCTGAGAACAGTGGGCATGCTAGTCTACACTGCTATCTCACAGTCATAGCTCATGGTCATTCAGCTAAGCTCAGCCTCTGCCTTCAGCCTCTGTGACAAACACATCTGAGTCTGTCGTGTCCCTCCCCCGTCCTGAATGCACAGGAAGACTGCGTTTCATAGCTTCCCTTGCATTTGCACTGGGGACAGTGGAGTGGAAGCCGGCTGGCAAACACACAGGATGGAGGCTGTGTGACTTTTCCTGAACTATGTCAGCCAGAAACACACTTCTCTCCCCTCTCTCTCCCCTCTCCCTCCCTCCCTCCCTCTCTCTCTCTCTCTCTCTCTCTCTCTCTCTCTCTCTCTCTCTCTCTCTCTCTCTCTCTCTCTTTCTCTCTTAATAAATTTGTTTATTTTACATTCTGGCTGCAGTTTCCCCTCCCTCCTCTCCTCCCAACCCATCCACTCTGTTCCCACCCCACCCTCAATCCTCTCCTCCTCCATGTCTATTCAGAAAAGGACAGGCCTCCCATGGACATCAACAAAACATGGCATATCAAGTTGCAGTAAGACTAATCACCTTCCCATGTATTAAACAAGGTGACCCAGTATGGGGAGTAGGGTCCCAAAAGCCAGTAAATGAGTCAGGGGAGAGAGCCCCTGTTCCCACTGTTAAGAGTCCTACAAGAGGACCAAGCTACACAATTGTCACATACATATATGCAGAGGGCCTAGGTCAGTCTCATACAGGCTCCCTGGTTGTTGGTTCCATCTCTGTGAGCCCCTATGAGTCCAGGTTAGTTGATTCTGTGGTTTTCTAGTGGTGTCCTTGACCCCTCTGGCTCCTACAATCCTTTTCCCCCCTCTTCTGTTGGACTCCCCAAACTCTGCCTAATGTTTGGCTGTGGGTCTTCATCTGTTTCCATCAGTTACTGGGTGAAGTCTCCCTGATGGCAATTGGGCTAGGCACCAATCTGGTCACAGGAGATGGCCGGTTTAGGCTACATATCTGCCATTACTAGGGTCTAAGCTGGGGTCATCCTTGTAGATTCCTGGAAGATTCCATTGCACCAGGTTTTTACCTGACTGTGAAATGCCCTTCTTTCCAGTAGTCTCTTTCAGTACTCTCCTCTTCCACACCCCCCAACCTGATCACTCATGTTCCCATCTCCACCTGCCCTCAGTCCACTCATGAAATTTCTTCTATTTCTCCTTCCTGGTGATCTGGGCATGCCCCCATAAATCATCCTTGTTACCTAATCTCTCTGGGTCTCTGGATTGTAGCATGGTTATCCTTTGTTTAGAGCTAATATCCACTTATGAGTGAATATATGTGGTGGTATTTTACTTGTACTGAAATGTGATTTTAATTGTATGTTAATAAATAAAGTTGCCTGGGGGTCAGAGTTATAGAGCCATAGCAAGTGCGTGGCGGTGGTGGCGCACGCCTTTAAGGACCTGGAGGGCGGTACATACAGGCAATGACAAGGCCGTCACGTGTTTAGTTTACAACCAATGAGAAGGCAGAACATCTAGACTATTTAAAGACATACACACAGGAAGTAGGCCTCTTTTTCGGAGAGCTCTCTTGGCTGAAGCAGGATAGCTGAAGCAGGAAGGGTAAGGCTCTTAGTTCTGACCTCTTGGCTTTCTTTTCTGAATCGGCTCTGTGTTTCTTATTTAATAAGACGGTTGGTTACATCTACAAATATATATCATGTTTGTCTTTTTCAGTCTGGGTTACCTCACTCAGGATGTTTTTTTTCTAGTTCCATCCATTTATCTGCAAATTTCTTGGTGTCTTTTGCTGCGAGCGCAGAAATATGAAGTAGGAATTCAGCTGGTACTGATGAGGCTAAAACCTAACGGAGCCAAGGGCTCTGGTGGAGCGAAGCCAAAATTCAAGGAGTCTTGGTGATATTGGCTTTGGAATATATTAGCTGTTTCCTGCAGTGAATTTCCTGTGTGCTGTTATAGCTTTCCCATTTGATTCTTTTCCCAACAACTTCTAACAGTGTGACTGATTATTTATTGGGCACAATTTACCTTATAAGTTTGGGGCATATGGATGACATCCCTTTGACTATATGTGAAAACAGTCACACAAACAAAGACCCTTTTCCCACAATCAGGCCTTTGTTCCTCTTATTCTAGCATGGGCTTAGAGTCTGCTTCTCTGTAATTATCTTCATTAGCAGACATCTGGCCAGTGCCATCTCTCGGCAAAAGTTATTTCATTTGAGATACTTCTCAGACATTCAAGGACAAACTGTAGATAGATGAGCACTAGCGTGCCCTGAGCTCACCTTGCCCACAGACAAGAGAAGCTAACCTCACTAACCTTAAATCCTTAACTCCTTACCTTCACCCCGGTTTATTAACACAAGACCCTAATTTAAGAGATTTACACTTGTAATTACTGGGATGGTTATCAGCCATCTGCTAGTTACTGATATAAGGTAAACATACCCACTGACTCAATGAGACAGCCACCAAGGCCAGGTGGATGATAGGTGCCAAGCTTTGTTTCTTGTATAAATTAAGCTTAAATCCTCTTCCTTTATCTCATAGCCTAGGTGTTATCCTTAGATCTAAAAGTTCCCGTTAGCAACTGACTCAGAGCAAAAGTGCTTTTATGAACCAAATGCTACATGTTGTTATGAAGGTTGCCTAGTGACCAAGGACACTTCCCCACCCTGCTGGAAAATGGCACTGTCGAGATAGCTGAGCCAGAAGCAGTGCTGAAGGAAGAAAAGACAGTTTTACCTTACTCATGACTTATGCTAACATATAGACGCCTAACCTTTTACCTAGCCACTTCTAAGAATATAGGCTGAGCACATAAATTCCTTTTTAGATTCCCTAATTGATTTTAGCCCTTAGTTGACCCTACCAGAGAACTTCCATTAGTCATTCCCCTTTGGGTTGTAAATGAAAGCTGACAATTACTGCTCTATATGTGGATCTTATCACCTCTCTCTATGACCCTGAAAACTTCAAGCCTCTCATTGCATTGCCAAAGAATTACTGCTTGTAAGTGTATATAACCGGTACCCCCATGGCACTTTGTAAGTGAATATGAACCGGTACCCCCATGGCACTTGTAGAATTGACTTAGAAGAATAAAGTAAATGGACTGAAAGAGCTCAGTGTGTGTAGATTTTTCAATATTCCTAAGATTAGATTCTCAACTGGTTGTTAAGTTCTTCTATAGACCCTGGAAAAGGGCTATCTGGGGCTGGACCCCAATAGCTCTTGTTAGTCCTTGTTGTGTAAATGTACCACATTTTCTTTATCCATTCTTCAGTTGAGGGGCATCTAGGTTGTTTTCAGGTTCTGGCTATTACAAATAAAGCTGCTATGAACATAGTTGAGCAAGTGTCCTTGTAGTATGATTGGACATCCTTTGGGTATATGCCCAAGAGTGGTATAGCTGGGTCTTGTGATAGATTTATTGGTTCCCAGTTTTTGGAGAAACCACCATACTGATTTCCAAAGTGGTTGTATAAGTTTGCACTCCCACCAGCAATAGAGAAGTGTTCCCCTTGCTCCACATCCTCTCCAGCATGAGCTGTCACTTGTGTTTTTGATCTTAGCCATTCTGACAGGTGTAAGATGGTATCTTACTCATTTTGATTCGCATTTCCCTCATAGCTAAGGATGTTGAACATCTCCTTAAGTGTTTCTCAGCCATTTGAGAGTCTTCTGTTGAGAATTTGCTGTTTAGATCTATCTGTACCTCATTTTTTGATTGGATTATTTGGTTTTTTGATGTCTAGTTTCCTGAATTTTTTGGAAATCAGCCGCTCTGTCAGATGTGGAGTTGGTGAAGATCTTTTCCCATTTTATATTTTGTCATATTGACAATGTCCTTTGCCTTACAGACGCTTTTCAGTTTCATGAGATCCCATTTATTAATTGTTGATCTTAATGTCTGTGCTATTGGTGTTCTATTCAGGAAGTTGTCTCCTGTGCCAATGCACTCAAGGCTATTCCCCACCTTCTCTTCTATCATGTTCAGTATATCTGGATTCATGTTGAGGTCTTTGATTTACTTGGACTTGAGTTTTGTGCAGGGTGATAGATATGGATCTATTTGCATTCTTCTACATGCAGACATTCAGTTATGCCAGCACCATTTGTTGAAGATGCTTTTTTTTTTCCATTGTGTAATTTTGGCTTCTTTCTCAAAAATCAGGTGTTCATAGATGTGCGGATTTATATCTGGGTCTTCAATCTGATTCCATTGATCCACCTGTCTGTTTTTATTCCAATACCATGCTGTTTTTATTACTATAACTCTGTGGTAGATCTTGAAATCAGGGATAATGATACCTCTAGACATTCTCATATTGTACAGGATTGTTTTAGCTATCCTTCTGTGGCTCCTCTTCTTCTTTCAATCTTTGGTACATTGGTCCATGAGGATGCCTCCAGAAGCTGGGAACAGGGTTCTGATGGCTGTGGGTATGATGGAGACAGCCCTCTGGGATATGATTTCAGTGAATCAGCTCAACTTTATTCCAGAATATAAGGAATATATAGGATTGGGAAGCCTGGGGATAAACCCTAATTTGCGTTAAGTGGCATACTCCTATCATAAGGCTTCCTATGTGGCAGCAGGGTCTTATAGCAAAGCTCCTAGTACAAGTCTTAGTTACCATATGTGCAGCAGGGGAAAGGCTTCTAGCAGGAAACTGTGCCAAGGGTCACATTGGAGATAAATCAGGCATCCAGGCTTAGAGACAGCTTTCAGATAAGGTCTGTGCTCCATGCCCAGAGACATTCTCTAGATAAGGGCATATAGAAAGTAGGAAGTTTCAATGGGAAGAGGGAGTCCTCATGTTGTCTAGCTTTGACCAGCAAGGCCTTCCAGCATCCTAGGGTTTTTGATTTTCCATATGAAGTTGAAAGTTGAGTATTGTTATTTCAAGGTTGGCAAAGAATTGTGTTGGGATTTTAATGAGGATTTCATGGAACTTGTAGATTGTTATTGGTTGGATGCCATTTTTACTGTTTTGATCCTAGTGATCCATGAGCATGGGAGATCTTTCCATCTTCTGATATCTTCTCCAATTTCTTTCTTTGAAGACTTGAAGTTCTTGTCATATAGGTCTTTGACTTGCTTGGTTAGAGTTATGCCAAGATATTTTATATTATTTGTGGGCTCTTGTGAAGGGTCTTTTTTTAATGATTTCTTTCTCAGACTATGTATTGTTTGTGTATAGGAGGGCTACTGATTTTTCTTTCTCTCTCTTTTTTTTTTTTGGCTTTATCTTGTATCCAGCCACTTCACCAGAGGTGTTTATCAGCTGTAGGAGTTCCCTAGTAGAATTTTTTATGTATACTATTATATCCTCTGTGAATAGTGATACTTTGACTTCTTCCTTACTGATTTATAGCCTCTTGATCTCCTTTAGTTGTGTTATTGCTCTAGCTAGAACTTCAAGTACTATATTGAATAGATGTGGAGAGAGTGGACAGCCTTATCTTATTTATGATTTCAGTGGAATTGCTTTGAGTTTCTATCATTTAATTTGATGATGGCTATTGGCTTGCTGTATATTGCTTTTATTATATTTATGTCCCTGGAATCCCTGATCTATCTAAGACTTTTATCCTGAAGAGGTGTTGGATTTTGTCAAAGACTTTTTGAGCATCTAATGAGATGATTGTGTGTGTGTGTTTTTCTTTCAATTTGTTTATATGGTAGATTACATGGACAGATTTTCATATGTTAAACCATCCCTGCCTCTATGGAATGAAACCTACTTGATCATGGTGGATGATCTTTTTGACGTGTTCTTGATTTGGTTTGCAAATATTTTACTGAGTATTTTTGCATCTGTTCACAAGGGAAATTGGTCTGTAATTCTCTTTCTTTGTTGAGTCTTTATGTGATTTGGTATCATGGTGACTATGACCTCATAAAATGAACTTGGCAATGTTCCTTCTGTTTCTATTTTATGGGATAATCTGAGGAGCATTGGTATTAGGTTTTCTTTGAAAGTCTGGTAGAACTCTGCACTTAAACAGTCTGGCCCTGGGCTTTCTTTTGGTTGGGAGGCTTTTAATGACTGTTTCTATTTCCTTAGGGGTTATTGGTCTATTTAAGTTGTTTATCTCATCTTGATTTGACTTTGGTAGGTGGTATCTATCAAAAAATTTGTCCATTCTTTTAGATTTTTCAATTTTGTGAAGTACAGGTTTTTGAAGTATGGCCTAATGATTCTCTGGATTTCCTTGGAGTTTGTTGTTAGGTCCCCCTTTTCATTTCTGATTTTGATTTGGATATCTCTCTGCTTTTTAGTTAGTTTGGATAAGAGTTAGTATAGTTTAAGGTTTAGTCAGTTTGGATTTATCTATTTTGTTGATTTTCTTGAAGAACCAACTCTATTTCATTGATTCTTTATATTGTTCTCTTTGTTTCTATTTTGTTGATTTCAGTTTGATCATTTCCTGTCATCTACTCCTCTTGGTGTATTTGCTTCCTTTTGTTCTAGAGCTTTCAGGTGTGCTGTCAAGTCACAAGTTGTGGTGATATTGTGTTCCCCAAAATATTGTGCACCCTAATAAACTTATCTGGTGTCAGAGAACAGAACAGCCACAATATTAAACATAGAGGTTAGGCAGTGGTAGCACACGCCTTTAACCCTAGCATTCCAGAGGCAGAGATCTGCCTGGATCTCTGAGTTCAAAGCCACACTGGAAAGAGCCAGGCATGGTGACAAGAGCCTTTAATCCCAGGAAGTGATGGCGGAAAGCAGAAAGGTATATAAGGCACGAAAACCAGGAACTAGAGCTGGTTAAGCTTGTAGGCTTTTGAGCAGCAGTTCAGCTGAGACCCATTCAGATGAGGACTGAGAGGCTTCCAGTCTGAGGAAACAGGATCAGCTGAGGAATTGGCAAGGTGAGGTGGCTGTGGCTTGTTCTGCTTCTCTGATCTTCCAAGTGTTGACCCCAGTACCTGGCTCCAGGTTTGTTTTTTACTAATAAGACCTTTTAAGATTCTTGCTACAACAAGTATGAGATCTCTCCAAATTCTTCATGAAGGCATTAGTGCTGTGAACTTCTGCTTAGCACCACTTTCACTGTGTCTCATAAATTTGGGTTTGTTGTACATTCATTTTCATTGACTTCTAGGAAGTCTTTAACTTCTTTCTTTCCTTCTTCCTTGACCCAGTGGTAACTCAGTAGAGAGTTGTTCAGTTTCCATGAGTTTGTAGGCTTTCTGTTGTTTCTGTTGTTGTTTAAATCTGGTTTTAATCTATGGTGGTCTGGTAAAATAAGGGGGTTATTTCAAATTTTTCTTTTATCTGTTGAGGCTTGCTCTGTGGCACAGTATATGATCAATTTTGGAGAAGGTTCCATGAAGTGCTGAGAAGAAGGTATACTCTTTTGTGTTTGGATGAAATGTTTTGTAGGTATCTGTTAGGTCCATTTGAGTCATAACATGTTAGTTCTATTATTTCTTTGTTTAGTTTCTGTGTGGATGACCTGTCCATTGGTGAGAGTGGGATGTTAAATTCTCCCACTATTATTTTGTTGGTTTCTATAAGTGATTTAAGCTTAATTAATGTTTCTTTTACAAATGTGGGTGCCCTTACATTTGGGGCATAGATGTTTAGAATTGATCCATCATCCTGGTGGTTTTCCTTTGATGAACATGAAATGCCCTTCTCTATCCCTCTGATTAATTTTGGTTGGAAGCCTATTTTGTTAGATATTAGGATAGCTATACCAGCTTTCTTCTTAGATTCTAATAGGTCTGCCTTTATATGTTACTTGGCCTTTCCCCCTTGCTGCTTTTAATATTCTTTCTTTGCTCTGTATTTTTAGTGTTTTGATTACTATGTGGCAAGGAGACTTTCTTTTCTGATCCAATCTTTTTGGTGGTCTGTAGGCTTCTTGTACCTTTATAGGCATGTTTTTCTTTAGGTTGGGAAAATTTTCTTTAATGATTTTGTTAAATATATTCTCTGTGTTTCTGAGCTGGGTTTCTTCTCCTGTATTCCTATTTTTCTTATGTTCAATCTTTTCATAGTGTCCCAGATTTTCTGGATGTTTTGTCTTAGGCATTTTTTAGACATAACATTTTCTTTGACTTATGAATCTATTTCCTCTATTGTGCCTTCAGTGCCTGAGATTCTCTTTTCCATCTCTCGCATTCAGTTGATGTAGTTCCTGTTT
The DNA here is from genome assembly GCF_949786415.1 of Peromyscus eremicus. NCBI lineage: Eukaryota > Metazoa > Chordata > Mammalia > Rodentia > Cricetidae > Peromyscus > Peromyscus eremicus. The sequence continues at coordinate 2,820,958 of NC_081418.1, read as the reverse complement.
GCTTACCCAGATTTTCCATTTCCAAGATTCCCTCCATTTGTGTTTTCTTAATTGCTTCAATTTCCATTTTCAGGTCTTGAACAGTTTCCTTCATTTGTTTGTTTGTTTTTTCTTGGCTTTTAGGGATTTATTGATTTCTTCCAATTTTTTGTTTGTCTTTTCCTCAATTTCTTTAAGGGATTTTTGCATATCCTCTTTAAAGACTTCGGTCATCTTCATAAATTCATTTTAAGGTTGTTTTCTTGTGATTCAGCTGTGTTGGATTGTTCAGATCTTACTGTTGTAGTATAGTTGGACTCTGTTGATTACATATTGCTTTTTCTGTTATTGATTGTGTTCTTACACTGGTATTTAGGCATCTGGATTTGGGATGATTATAGGTCTAGGTGTTGATTTCTGCATTTGTCTTTGTTAGATGGGTGTTTTATTCCTTGGTTTCTCTTTCCTCTTTGGTCTTCTGGCCTTTGGAAAAGCTGAAGTCTTCTTCCAAAGTTGTAGACCAAGATATGGAGCCCAGGGTAGGGGGTGCAGTCTGTGGTCCCTAGATCTGGTTTGGCCTCTGGGGTCACTAGGACTAGCCTGGCCTCCAGTATAGCTGCCAAGGCTGGGGTCCCTAGATCTGACCTGTGCTCTAGTAAAGCTGAAGTCTGCTTCTGAGTTTGTAGGCTTGGGGTCCCGAGATCCAGGCATGGCCTCTAATAAAGCCAAAGACTTCTACCAAAGTAGTAGGCAGGGATATGGAGTCCTGGGGAGGGTGTTCAGTTTGGGCTTGTTGAAGAGGCTTAAAGGGGTTTAGCAGGAGGTGAAGTGTCTTCTCTGGGGTCTCTAGAGACCACTCTGGCCTCCATTAAATCTGCCAGGGCTGTGGGCCCTAGTGTGGAGCCCAGGGGAGGGGGTGTATTCTCCTCGTTTTTTGTTTTGTTTTGTTTTTGTTTTTTAAAGATAGGGTTTCCCTATACCCTGGCTGTCCAGGAATGTGCTACACAGGCCAGGGTAGCCTTGAACTCAAAGAGATCCACCTGCATCTGACTCCTGAGTGATGGGAACCCCAAACTACCAAATATAAATTACAGAAAAATTAAAGATAAGAGGAAAATAAGATTATATAAAATTGGAGGAAAGCATGTGGTATCTACAGAGAAGCAAGAGCCAGAACAATATCTAACACCTTTTAAAAATTATTCAGGCACCTTTCAGGAAACACCATCACAGACATGGTGTGTCTCCTAGGCGATTCTGAATGATTCAAGTTGACAATGAAGATTAATCATCACAAATGTTAACTCAGTCATATCAACAATCACCTTAACGACAATTAAAACACAGATTGTAAGAATGGATAAAAAATTAGATCCTGCTATAGGTTGTCTATAAGAAACTCACTTTAAATATTCATTTTAATTTATGTATATATACATGTCTCTCTCTGTGTGTACACATATGTGTGCATGGGTGCCCATAGAAGTAAGAAGAGGCCGGGCGGTGGTGGCGCACGCCTTTAATCCCAGCACTCGGGAGGCAGAGCCAGGTGGATCTCTGTGAGTTCGAGGCCAGCCTGGGCTACCAAGTGAGTTCCAGGACAGGCGCAAAGCTACACAGAGAAACCCTGTCTCGAAAAACCAAAAAAAAAAAAAAAAAAAGAAAGAAGTAAGAAGAGGGTGTCAGATCCCCTAGAGCTGGAGTTACAGGTAGTTGTGAGTGACCCAATATGGGTACTGGGAACTGAACTTGGGTTCTCTGGAAGAGCATCCAGTACTCTTAATCAGAAAATACTCTCCAGCCATAGAAACCCATTCTACATACTTATAAATTAAAATGAAATGATGGATAGGCCACACCAATGCTAATAAAAAGCCATGGCCACCATCCAAGTTTGAGTATCTTTAATCTGAAAGTCCAGCTTCTGAAATGTTCCAAATTCATAAATTTTTTGAGAGCTGACATGACCCCCAAGGGTTCCCAACTTATGATTTTGGATTCAAAGAGATAATCTCCAATTACAGTTGAAGACCCAACACTTATCTCTCCAAAATTGACAGACAAAAGCAGAAAGTCAGCAAGGACCTCACTGAATTCCAATAGAGCATAGCTCACCTGTCTAGAGATTAACAAATAAAAAAGCAATAAAAACATTAGCAAGTACAGATGGTGAATGAGAACAAGCAGTTACTTGTTCTGTTGATAAGAATGATACAGAAAATGAGTGCACTTGTATTTTTTACTTTAGCTGTTGGGATGAGGTGACATGGTACAAAAATGAGATTTTGGAAATTGCTTTAGTTAGGCTTTAGCCCAAACATTCTAAATTAAATAACAACAGCAGGTTTGATATAACCATTTGCTTACTTTCTTCCCTCAACAACCATGTTTTGAGCTCTATTTTGCACAGATTCTTTTATTTTTCTGCATTTAATGATCAAGTAATTTGCTTTAAGATTTTCCAAATTTTCTCAGCATGAACTTTAAAACATTTCAGAAGACTTAACTATATGATGAGGTTTTGGGGTGAATGGAGTATTAGGGGCACTGGTCCTGCTGTATCAAGCAGATCCCACCAGTCAATAGATCAAGGAGGTATACATCTGTACATCAGGTTTTATTTCTAGGACATTTCATTACAATGATATAAATTAATGATAGTTTCACAATGCATCTTACACTGAACCTAATAGAAATTAGTTGCTCCAAGCACAGATTAAAGCTGAATTTTTCAGTTTTGAGTAGTTATGACTTGGCTTCTAGAATTTCCTTTCCCCTACACTGTTACTACACTTTGGGCACACTGCCACCAGGGGGTGGTCGAGTGCTGCCACCTATTGCTGATAAAGGCAACAGTGGTGACATGAAATTGAGATAAAGGCTTGTAGTCTTCTTTTTGATAAATATAAAATAGCATTTTCTTTGAGAAAACATAGAATGGTTCATTTTCTAGGACTGTTAAAACTAATTGTATTTCTACTATGGAATTACCCCATTGAGAAGCATGGACTTTTATTTCCTTTAAGAGGTATATGCTTCTGTTCTCAAAGATCATAACCTTAACATCTCACCCCATGGATGGTCATTTCATTTTTCCATATACCCTTAGTAAAATTATATTAACGATGTAGGCATGGCTAAGTTTATTTTTATATGAGTTACTATAATGCTTTCCTAGTTGCTAAACAGATCCCACAACTAGTAATTGAATAATTATTTTCAAGGGTTTCTATTGGGATTAAGTAATACAATAAAATAATTCTAAATATTATTTACCACACACTGGGTCTACTATGTGCAGGAATCTTCACACACATTTCTACACTTCACAGTCTTGCTATAATGGTTTTATATTTGTTGTACAAATGAAGAAATGGACATAAGTATTCTTTCCCAAGTCCAGTCAGGGACTCCAGACCTTTTTGGTGCCAGGCACCTCTGGAGTGCAATATGCTGAAAGACTCTACCATTTTTCAAAAATTCAGAAGACTTCAAATTTTCGCATTTATAAATAATGTCACAATGTTGAAAAATTATATTTCATCCATCTTTCTTCTTTTAGATTTTCATTTTTGCATGGCATTACTAGGACAAGACTCTTTTTGGTATAATATATGCCATACATTATGGTATATATTAACTCTTAACCTTTTACACTCATATTCAAATTTCAATCTGATTTTTTTCTCAGCTTCCCCACTGAAGGAGGCTTCTGTATCAAAGCTCTTTAGGATTAAAGCTCATTCAGCATCAAAACGGCCCTGACAGAAACCATGTCATGGAGGTTTGTGGTCCTAAGGGGCACAAGCTCAGGGACGAAGTGGGGAGCCCAGCAGTGCAGTCGTGGTGAGGACAAACACCCGCGGAAGGACGGCAGGCCGGAGTGCGAAAGCAGGTTTCTGAACTGGACCCACAATCATCTCACTGTGGGGGCCTTTCCAAAGCTGGAGTGGGTCGCTGTGAGAGGCCAGGCCTTGGGGTGTTCAAGCACAGACTGATTGATCTTGAGGGAATCCTTGGGTCAGTCTAGCATGCAGCCAGGGCTAAGACTAACTTTGAGATCAAATGTTTTTGTTTTATTTTGTTTTGTTTGAATGGTATAAGGTACTTTTTAAAAAAAATTTCCAAACATAATATTTTTATTAATTATTTGGGGATTTCATACAATGTAACCTGATCACACTTGCTTCCCATTCCTTCCAAGCCCATCCTCCCACCCTTGTACCCATCCAAACCCCCCAAAAAAGAAAAGAAAAAAAACACCAAGTCCAATTTGTGTTGCCCATACACTCACTGGAGCATGGTCACACTCGCAGTGGCCAGACCCTTAAAGACAACTGAGATCTCCCTGCCCCACCCCTGCTAGAAGCCACCAACTGTGAAGAGCAACACTTCAGCATCACTAACAGAACTTTCAAGGACTCTCTTCAGTAGCTTCATGTCTGGACTGTTTCTTTTTCCTTTTGGAAGGGAGGGGGGAGGTTGGCACACAATGTCTCCCGTCGATACAAAAGAAGCTTCCCTCCTCATAGCAGTTGGTGGCAGCCAGGATCCCATCAACATGGTTTCCAGCAGATCACGAATGTATCTCACCCCAGGTCTGCATAAATCCTTTAAAAGCCTCCAGACTGGCAGCTTGATGGCCTCCTAGTTCCGGGGAGCCTCCTGCTACACAAGAGCTCTGCTCTGTCCATCTTAAGTTCCCACCTGTGAATCTATGAATTTAATCTTCGAATTGTGAGACAAAAACCCACAGGCTGCTGACGCATTGAAAGTTCATGTGGCCAGGAGCTCCTGGCACCCTGACTTCTGAGCTGAGCTCACCAAAGAGCCAAGAGGCTCGAGCACTCTGGAAGACACCCCAACATTCCTGTATCACATTCTTACTGATGGGTTCATTCCTGGGTTTCTACTTTGATGTCTTTATTGGACCAAGAACAGAAAATGTGTAAAGAGCCTATGTGGGCAGCAACAGGGATTAGAAGAACCAGTCCCCGAGAGTCAACGAGGACATCCCTGCACATGCTCAGCAGGAGTGTCACCACTCTCTATGTCCACACCATGACAGATGACACTAACCATGGCCTTGTTCCCAGCTGACCAAGGCTTGTCAGAATATGTCAGAGTTAGCCCAAGAGACACGATATACTTACTGCCCAAATTTTGGGAATTAGTGGAAAACAGGGAAACCATGAAAACGTAACAGGAAAGGCAAAGACTGAAGGGAATATCGAAAAGCCTTTATCAGAGAAAGCTTTCAGAAAAATAATGACTTCCTTGGTGAAAAAATAAGTTCCCTGAGTATGTATCTAACTACTTCATTATTTAATCTATATTTGCTTAGCTCACTTAAATATGTTCTACATTTTCTTCTTGAGGTGTATATTTATCAAGAGATTATTAGTGAGTGTGAGCCCTAAACTAAAACTGTGGAACACATATTCAGTTGTTAACTAATCAAATAATTTTACAGACCATTAGCATCTATTAAAAACCTTATTTTGTGTGACAACAGAATTTGCTGGGTGTGGTGGCCCATGCCTTTAGTTTAATTTACCTTGGAGGCAGAGGCAGATCTCTAGGAGGAGGGGTGGGGAGAGAGGCAGATCTCTGGGAGGAGGAGGAGCAGGGGAGAGGCAATGGCAGCAGCAAATAGGAGACCAGCCAAATTAAAAGGAACTTGATGATGTTCTTGCCAGTCACCAGTGATTCGGAAGTTCCTGAAGACACTGGGGTGGAGGGTGTTGACAACTTGGGCTTCTATTATTTAGGCACTGGATACAATGAGAGTTTACTGTGCTGTACTGACAAATATCGTCTGTATATTTGGATGAATAGCTTTCTCTCATTGGCTTCATTTATTTTTATCAGTGGATGGAAATCCCTACTTTCCCCCCTGGGAGTACTGAGTGGATTTATTTCTGTACCATGGAATATCAAACGTGTGAAGGCAATGAAATGCAAAACCCATTATTCTTCCCTGGAATCCCTTTGGTAGCAAAATGAATTTTTATAAAAATGAGTGTATTAATTCCTGAGCTCTTGATATTTGAGGATAGGATACAGGGAATCTGCTCAGTGTAAAGTGTCCCATGGTTTTGACTGTTCTCATTTGGTGTAAGTCACCACACACTGTCCCTTCCCTATCCTGTGGAACTTGGTGAACAATTTGCCTGTCTATACCTAAAAGGCAAGAGTTCTCCCCCCACCCTGTCCCTTCTTCCTTCTTGGCAAGAATACTTGGAAATTTTAAACAATTTAAAGATCAGCTGACTTATGTGCTTCATACCCTCTCACAAAATGTCACGAATTCCTATTTGCAACACTAATGAACAACCACCAATTGTTTTAATTCCGTTCTTGTTTTCAGCTGAAAGAGCAAGTGCTTACAGAAATAGCTGGGCTTTCTTTCTTTTTATAGCTCGCTGGAGAGTCTGAAATGACTTTAGACTGAAAGACACATGGAAAAAGATGCCTGGCTTTTCTTCTCTCTGAATAGAATTCTCTTCACTAAACTGCCCTCTTTATCTATTCCTCAGCTGAAAAAAAAAAAAAAAAAAAAAAAAAGCCACAAGGGAAGAGCTCAAGACCCAGGGGCCACACGGTTTTCCGGAGGCTGCTCAGGCATTTGTCATCTCTAGGCAGAGCTGAATTATGTTTGCACTGTCTGCATTCTACATACTGCTAAAAATGCCAAAGCCCTCCCACCTTAAATGGTAACAGAGTCCAGGAGGACAGGTTTGGCTTTTTCCCAGGACCCAGGCACAGCACACCTCAAAACTACAATCACAGGCAGCCCTAGACAGAGGGACATGCTGAACTCCCACAGGGAACAGGAGAGGCAGGGAATGGGTTCCCCTCCTGCCAGTACCTGCCAGGCTTCACTAAATGAGTCCTGAGTAAGAGAAAGAATCTGCTAAACTTCTTCTTTGGTGACAGGACAAAGGCTGAATACACAGTTCTGTTCCTGCTGTGTTAGAAGAAAGAAGTGAGGGAGATGTGACCTGGGTGCCAGGCAACGGTGATGTGGCTGTCAGGAACCACAGGGAGAGAGGTGGGGGGGGGGGAGAGAGAGAGAGAGAGAGAGAGAGAGAGAGAGAGAGAGAGAGAGAGAGAGAGAGAGCGAGCAGAGGAAGGACAGGGGAGCAAAAGAGGCCACCAAGTCCTTGCTCTGTGTAGGAAAGGCAGGGAGACAGAAGAAGCCACAAGGCCTTGCTCTGTGTAGTGTGTTTTTTGGCAGCAGCCTCCAAAGCTCTGGAGTCCCTGACACCCAGAAAACACGGCAGGGATTTCTGTCACCAGACTTACTTTTGCAGCACTTGTGTGATCTTTTAATGCTGGGAATCAAGGGGAAACTGCGGGGGGGGGGGGGGGGGGGGCGGGGGGGCGGGGCTTGTAGTTATTAGGTCATCCTCCTTGTACCTGAACACCTTCCCAACTTAACTTGTCATGTGCAAACAGCCTGCACCACTGTGGACCTCACCTAGTCAGCCCGCACCTCTGTGGACCTCACCCAGTGGGCCTGCACCTCTGTGGACCTCACCTAGTGGGCCCGCACCTCTGTGGAACTCACCTAGTCAGCCTGCACCTCTGTGGACCTCACCTAGTCAGCCTACAGCTCTGTGGAACTCACCCAGTGGGCCCGCACCTCTGTGGACCTCACCCAGTGGGCCCGCACCTCTGTGGGCCTCACCCAGTGGGCCCGCACCTCTGTGGACCACACCCAGTGGGCCCGCACCTCTGTGGACCACACCCAGTGGGCCCGCACCTCTGTGGACCAAACCCAGTGGGCCCGCACCTCTGTGGACCACACCCAGTGGGCCCGCACCGCTGTGGACCTCACCCAGTGGGCCCGCACCGCTGTGGACCACACCCAGTGGGCCCGCACCGCTGTGGACCTCACCCAGTGGGCCCGCACCGCTGTGGACCACACCCAGTGGGCCCACACCTCTGTGGACCTCACCCAGTGGGCCTGCACCGCTGTGGAACCGGCTCCAGGCGCTGGGAACTCACCTGTTCAGCCTGTACTGGTTGTGGTACTCCCTTTCTTGCACTGCGGCATATTCATTCTGGTACTTGAGCAGTTGCTCCCTCAGTTTGCAGACCTCAGTGGAGAAGACGTTGGGGAAGTCATCTGCTTGCTGCAGGCGGACCAGTTGCTGCTGGATCTGCTCCGTGAAGTTCTTGGCATTCTGCAGCAGCTGCACCTCTGACTCTTGTGTGCTGGGTTACAGGGAAAGACATTGACAGAGAGGGAGTGCACATCCTCAGGACCCCCCTTATTCCTGAGAGGGTCTGGGGTAGGGTGGGAGCATGTCACAGCTGGCCCCCATGCCAGGGCCAAGTCTCAGCGCTGTAATGAATGAGGCTGCCCACCCTCTAGCAGGGAGACGGGATACACTCAGCCAGCTGCAGGGCCTGGTCACGAGTACCTCCAGAGGTGTCTAGCTCCAGACACTGGGGACAACCAAGGGACCGGGATATCCCCTCTGACTCGGAAGGAAGACCAGGACTTCCAAGGAAGGGGAGTGAAGAGAGGAAAGCAGGCCCCTGAACAGCCCCAGCAACCTATTTTTCTTGGTGTCTTCTTTTCTGAATGTGACTACGCCAACATCTTCTCCCCTAAGACATCAAGCACTCCTCTAATGACCACTACTGGGAAACCAGGAACATTCTCCTATAAAATTATGGACATTAATTAATCAGTTTTAAATTCTACCCTGATGCCTGTCTAGAACGAGACTTAAACATCACAGAAAGAAGGATTCCTACATCCCCAGTTGTATTCTGTAAAAGAAGAATTCCTACATCCCCAGTTGTATTCTGTGAAAGAAGGATTCCTACATCCCCAGTTGTATTCTGTGGGCTATCTAGTGAAGTGGTTACACCTCTGCTACAGGCAGATCTGGATAGACACAGAAAGTGTACTTGAAATATCCCCAAGAATATTCTAGAACTCATGCATGCTACGAGCTAGCACTGGCTCAACTTCTACTAGACATGACTTATCTGTCCAGATGCCCTCACATTAGCGACCCCCCACCCTGAATTCAGAGGCAAGCCTTTGCTGTTTTCGGTTTTAAACCCAGCACTCTCTATGTGTGTACTCCATTACATTTCCTTACCAAGAAAAGCCTCTGGGTTTTCACTCATTTGCAGAGATGCCCCATAACCCGGTCGAGCCTGTCTCAGATGAGGTGACTGGCTCCCCCTACGTTCCCAGGCTTTACGGGTCATGTGTTCAGTGGCATCCAGCCACACATTTATTGGAACATAATACGTTCCAGTAACTACGGTAGGTGCCAGAGAGCAAGCAGAGTGATGCTGATGTGAACACCTCCAATTTCCAGGAATGGAAATGGGAGTTATTCTCTTATGCTTCAGTGTTCTTGTATGTTAACAAGCTTGCTGTTCATCTGGCATGAGCTGTCAGTGTTGGATCAGGCCACAGTGCCCTTTCACACAGAAAGGAGGCAGTTGAGCAGTTAGCTCCCAGTCAGAATGTAAGTGCAGTTTACACAAACGCTCTTGACATACAGTGTCAATAAAAGAGAGTTTAACTTCCGATGTAGTCTTCGTGGAAAACTCAGTCAATGTCAGTTCAGTACCTCCAACCCACATCTGCCTGCCTGCAGCCTCAAGAGCGAAAGTATAGAGTCTGCTTCTTCATGCTTCCCTGTGGGCTTGAGACAGAGTGGTGGGTTTTGTAATGGGTAGAGAAGGAAGTAAGGAGTAAAGATGAGATAAAATGTGACTAGCAGAAGGGAAGTGGCTCTTTCACAACACAACCTGGAAGCAGAAGATACCACTGGTATTTGTTACTGAGTTCCTCAGATGGCTTCAATTCCCAGTGGCAAATAGACTCTGGGCAAAGCTGCTGACTTATTCTGTGGACACCTAGTCTGCTGGCCTGGACTTAGCTGCAGAGAGTAGGCTGGGATAGGAGGAGGTAGTGAGCAGTACAGATGGAAGTCTTAGGTCCAAGTCTGAGCTGTCACAGAATCTCTACTTCTGAGTGACAGCTGGGGAGGGGTCCTGCAGGAATGCACATGCTTTCAGTGTTCCACCAAACCCTCTTCTCCCAAGTGTCTTCTATAGATAGTCACCACACATAAATCAGCACCCAGGTCCCTCTGCCTGAGAACTCCTGGCCCTACGCACATGCTTGTCATCTGGAAGTTCAAGAGCTAACTTCTCCAGGAGCAATTCTTAAGGAGGGATGGAAACAAGCAGGCAAATACCCTGCCTTTGGCACTTCTTGGTGGCAGAGCTAAGATTGTTCCAAATATTCAGTCAGTAAATCCCTAAGACTGGGCCCCTGCTGCCCACAGCATGAACCACAGATGACCCCACCCCATCTAGATTCTTCCTTTTCAGTATCACTTCCCTACTCACTTACAGTGTCTTCCCTAATCATCTCTAAAGCCACTTGAACTCTGATCCTTGCCTCAGACTCCACATTTGGAGGGAACAAAAGTTAAGAGAAGTCCCATTCATTATACGTGGGACGCAAGGAGACGACATAAGGTATCTCTGCACTGGCGGATAGCATACCTCACCACCGTGTCGTGCAGCAAGGTGTACTTGGCTTTCAACTCTGCCATTCTGGTTCCAGGAAGCTTTCCCATAGAATGCAACTAGTAAAGAGAACATAGGTTTCTGTTAGCCGTCACTGTCCTTATGCCTATGGAGGAGGTAAAAGGTCTCGTGTGTTCTTCTAAAATCTTCCAGCTAAGCATTAGAACAGTTACATGTGCAGCAGTGTGGCACTTTCATCAGCTGCTGGGAATTCACAGTAGCCCCAGTCTGCCTCTTGTAAGCTCTTTGCTCTTGGACAGGTCTCTAAACTTCTCCAGGCTATGATTTCTTTATTCAGAAACACAAAGAATTAAATATCTTCTTATTCTAAAAATTATTTCTGGGCTAAGCAATCATTTTGAATAGTGTGAACTACCAGGACAGCCACCTGTAAGTGGAGAAAAGATAACCACTGTGCATCTTCTGAGAAAGGGTCATCCACCAGTCACTCCATTCTCAGAAATGCCCTAACATCTGAAACCAGAGCTTAGCAAAAGAACCTCTCCAGGGTTTTGGTTAAAGCCATCAGGACTTACACTTCTATAGTCCAGTTTAAAAAGTAATCCAAAGTCACACCCCTTGCCTAATGTCCTTGAAGGCAAAGTTCACTATCTATATAATGGGGTATCATTTGTTCCTTTTTTCCTACAAGCTGTTTTTTAATGTCTACATATGCATGTATATATAAATAAACAAGTATAAAAAAGTGTGTTTTCATGTAGTAATCCCACAAACTCTCTTGTTAAAGCTAACAGCATATCTTCTTTTACAATTTCTGTGAACACACATAAATCACTTGAGTGTTACCTTTTCTCCTATTTCTGCAGATAATTCCCTCCCCTTCTTTTCCCTCCCCCATTTCTTTCTTTCTTTCTTTCTTTCCTTCCTTCCTTCCTTTCTTTTCCTTTCTCTTTCTATTTATTCTTCTCTCAATACAACACATCCCAACCACAGCCTCCCCTCCCTCCATCCCTCCCCCATCCCCCTTTTCCCCAGATCCACTGCTCCTCACCGAACATAACAAGATGCTACAAGACTAGGTACAAACCCATATCAAGGCTGGGCAAAGCAACCCAGTAGGAAGAAAAGGTCCCAAGAGTAGGCAAAAGAGTCAGTTTTGGCAACATTCCCACTGTTAGGAGTCCCACAAAAAACCCAAGCTAAACAACCATAATATATATAGGACCTAGTGCAGACTCATGCAGGCCATATGATTGCTATTTCAGTCTCTGCGAGCCCTGCTTAGTTGATTCTGTGGGCCATGTTCTCCTGGTGTCCTCCCCTCCTCTGGCTTCTACAATTTTTCATCCCCCTCTTCCATGGGGTTCCATGAGCTCTATTTGTTCTTTTTTATTTCTGATAAAACATATCTGATTTACTCTCTGAGAAGAGGAATAATTAGTTAATAAATATCATAATATAATATCAATTACTAAAGCTTTATCTTGTTAAAATAATAACACAATGAGAAATTTGTGATTGAATTATAGATGTTAATAATTTGGTACCATAGGGTAGAACTAAAGATTTATGTTTTTCAGTCCACCCACTTTCCTCTTTCCTTATTCTACTAGGCCAAGTCACACCATCTCTTAGTTGGATGACTACAAAACCTTTTACTTGCCTCTTCTTCCTCTTGCTCTCCCTCTCCTGGTCCCACTCAGTGATCCCACCTGATTATCTTTCATAGTCATTCTTTTCAAAAGTTAAACAAAGTCATGTTGTGCTGGGTGCTCAAAACCATGTAGAATGTCTTAGTTGGTTTTCTATTGCTGTGATAAAATATCATGACCAAAAGCAATGTGGGGGTCTGTAGTTCAGCTTACACTTCTAGGTAACAGTCCATCACTGAGGGAAGTCAGGGCAGGAACTCAAGCAGGACAGGAACCTGGGGGTAGGAGCTGATGCAGAGGCTGTGGAGTGTGCTACTAACTGGCTTGCTCAGCATTATTTCATATAAAATCCAGGACCACCAGCCTAGAGGTGATAACTTCCATAATGGGTTGGGCCCTCCTCCTTCAATCACTAGTTTAAAATGCCCTAAAGCAGCAGTTCTCAACCTGTGGGTTATAACCCCTTGAGGGGTGGAATGATGCCTTCACAGGGGTTGCCTAAAACCATTGGAAAACACAGATATTTACATTATGATTCATAACAGTAGCAAAATTACAGTTATAAAGTAGCAACAAAAATGATTTTATGGTTGGGGGTCACCACAACATGAGGAACTGCACTAAAGGGTCAAAGCATTAGGAAGGTTGAGAACCACTGCCCTACAGGCTGACCTACCAAAGCATTTTCTCAGTTGGGGTTACTTCCTCTCAGATGAGTCTAGTTGTGTCAAGTTGACATAAGTTGACTAACCAGCACACAGAATAAAATTCAAGACCCATGGGATTCAAGACTCGGAGGCCCTACATGGCCCTGCTTTTCTTCCAGGGTGTTTCTCAGCATCTTTTCAAGCTTCTAGTCTTCTGGCACACTGGCTGCCTTTAATTTCCATAATCTCTGTATTAGTTATGGTTCTATTGCTGTGAAGAGACACCATGATCATGGCAACTCTTATAAAGGAAAATATTTAACTGGAGCCTTGCTTACAGTTTCAGAAGGTGAGTCCACTATTATCATAGTGGGAAGGAGACAGGCCTGGTGCTATAGCAGTAGCTGAGAGCTTTATATCCTGATCCACAGGCAGCAGGCAAGAGACAGACAGACAGACAGAGAAACAGAAAGAGAAACAGAGACAGAGAGACAGACTAGGTCTGGCATGGACTTTTGAATCCTAGAAGCCAAGTCCTAATGACACACCTCCTCCAACAAGGTCACACCTCCTACTCCTTTCCAAACAGTTCATCAACTGGCAACTAAGCATGCAAAGATAAGCACCTCCAGGGGCCATTTTCATTCAGACCATCACTGTCTCACAGATCTAGTTCCTTCTCCACGGTGTCTCTTTGACCATTTTTCACTCCCTTTCTTCACTCCAACTCTTTCTCATACCTTGGTCTAAATACTGCTTTATGAAAGGCACTCTTGACTTACCAATCCTCCTGCTTCCAGAACTCTGTATTTGATCAAATGTAACACACTATGATCTGTAATACATTTGTGTGATTGATTTTTGTCTTCCCTGACTAGTGTGTAAGTCTCATAAGGAAGGAGCCTGGATTGCCTTGTTCTTCACTGTATTCCTCACCAAAGAGTTCCAAGCATGTCATTGGTGCTCAGTAATGTTTATGCTCATTAGCAAGTGAATGAAATCACTGGTAAAACACAAGAGTCTGAGTCCACATAGATAAGCTGTATGGTCTTTCTAATCTAAGCCATGATAGAAAATGTTAAACACATCATGAACCAGAGCCTTGTGAAAGTGTTGGGGGTCTTTCATGAGGGCTCAGCTGGATACCAATACTCATAGACCTTGTTTTTTAAACCAATAGGTGAAATGTGCTTAACAGGCTTTTGGAGGCTCTTTCCTCACTACCCTAAACATCTTAGCTTATACTCAAGTGCCACCTTAAATATAATACAGGCTTTGATTTTACATGTCCTTGCCCTGGATATGTCAACAATGATAGATACCACAAGGGCTACAGGAGGAGGCTGAGAACTCTGTGATACCAGTAGAGGCAGAAAAGGGCCCTGAAGAATTACAGTGGACACTGATACATCCACACACTTCATGAGGCTGCTGAAAGTCAAAGATAAAGAGGAAAGTCTTGAAAGCAACAAGAAAAGCAACAAATTTAAATGTAACTCATTGTGAATGGGTGACTTTTCACAACAGAAGCCAGTGAATAGTAGAGATGGCATAGTCAGAGTGATTTTAAAAAAGAAAGAAAGCAACCATTGGTCAACTAAGCTCTCTATCAAAAGTAAAGGGAGCACAAAGGCATGCCAAGATAACCCACAGTAGAGAGAATAATAGTAGGAGGTCTGCTGCACATGAAATGCGGTTCTCTAGGCTGGAAAGGTCATGCTATCAGACAGAAACTCAAAAGCACAGGAAAGAGTGAAGTGTGCCCAAGCAAATGGAAAACACAGGCTCATGTAAAAACTTGGACACAGATGTTTACAGCAGCATCATTTATAGCAGTTTTAGAAGAAACAATTTAGGGGCTGGGAAGATGTCTCGGCTGTTAAAAACACTTGCTGCTTTTGTGTGAGGACTCAGATTCAGTTCCTAGCACCTCCTCCATCACACACAACAAGCTTTAACCCCAGTTCCTGGAAACCTAACATTGGTTTCTGGCCTCTGGGGGCGCTGCACACACGTGGTGTACACATAAACATGTAGACAAATACTCTACATACAAAATGTAAAAAGACCTTTATAAACACTGACACCCATCAATTGATGAATGAATGGGAAAACAAAATGAACGTCCATACAATGTAGTATTATTCTACAGTTTAAAAGGAAAGGCGTCCTGACACTTGTTACAGCAAGGATGAGCTTGCACTCATTAGAACCATGAATGCGCAGACACAAAAGGCTACGTTCTGTGTTTGTCTTGCACAGGCAAATCTACTCAAACAAAACAGATTTAGTGATTGTGTAGATATGGCAGCCAAGAGGAGTAGTGTAGATTATTTATTTTTGGTATAGTGGAAATATTTTAAAATTAGAACCTGCTGATAATACAACTGTGTACATATACTAAAATTCACTGGAGTACATTTCATGCTATGTGTATTCTGACTCAGTAAAACAAAAACACAAGTGGGAATTCAAGATTTCCAATATGAAAGAAAGATGCGCAACTGTAAAAGCCCAAGAAATTAGTACAGTTTAATAAAAAAATCAAGTACAAATATATTGCTATTAGTTTTAAATCCTTTGTATATTAACAAGGTCTAGCTAGTATCAATGCCACGTTAGCAACAAGTTCTTCCTAACATCCATAACCTATTCTTTAATGTTACTTCCACTAAAAGAAGCAAGTAAATGTCAAGAAAACGGCCGATTTCAGGCCTGGTGTGTGTGTGTGGCGGGGGTGCACAAAGTGAAGCCGAGACATCTTAGCTGGAAGGTAAGTTCTTCACGTGGAACAGGATCTGATTTTACATTTGAGTGTATGGCAGAGCTCAAACCAAGATGCTGAAATGGTCTCTGGGTTGTAAGTCTGTACCACTTCCCTATTTCTGTTTCTGTTTGCCTGTATTCATTCTCTTTGTCTCTGTGTCTCTGTCTGTCTGTCTGTCCCTCCTTCCCCTTCTTCCCTTCTTTCTTTCTTTCTTTCCTTTCTTTCAATGCACAGCTACATTTTTAATAATTAAAGGCTATTAAAATATGCTAGACATGATTGCTATAAACAATGGGACTCAGAGCAGAATTTCAAGCTGGAGCAAGGTGGGTCAGATCTGAGAGGAGACAGCTGGATCATAGCTCTGACAGAGCTTGCCTGTGTCCTCTGAACACAGGGCCAGCCTTGGATCACAGCTCTGACAGAGCTTGCCTGTGTCCTCTGAACACAGGGCCAGCCTTGGCAGCAAGCTGTCGGGAGCCTAATGGCAGGTGGACCAAGGATGCATGTTGGCAGGTTTTATGGCCACAGACAAAGCAGGAGGGCTAGAGAGGTTTGCCTCTTAGCCATCTTTATCTCTCCACTGGTCCTTGGTACCTTATGAACTCATAAAAGCTCAGTGGACAAAATATTTCATTTGTCTTTGTAGTTTCTGTATAAATCAAGTTAAAGTCACAGGTGTCCAAGAAGAAATAAAACTTTTTCCATCTCCCCTACTGAAAACAAATCTCTTTTATAAAGAAAACAATCACAGTATGAAAAAGATATTTGATTCCTTCAAATTAAGCTGTCAAGGCCTAGGAGAAGGTTCACTCAATAAAGTTCATGGCAAACAAGTATGAAGACTTGAGTTTGGACCTACAGTTTCAATGTAAAAAGCCACATGCATGCACCTGTAATCCCAGCGCCGAGGAGTCTGAGACACACAGAACTACTGACCTGTGGTCTTCACATGCATCTGTGTACATGTGTGCACACACGCACAGACACACACACAGAGAATAAATAAGCCATAACGTGGATGCTTATACTCAGCAAAGCTTCCTTTTCTGTGAAGTTGCAGACTGTTTCTTTAAGGTGCTCCATCCGTGGCTAGGAACTTTGGACTCAGTTCTAGTGGATAAAAATGTTTTATTCATGCACAGTATCAGATGTGGAAAAAAATGGTTGTATTTTCACACTGCACGGCACAAGTAGGTCCAGAAACCAAGTGTGTCATGTTTTAAAAATGCAGAATCAAAGAAATACAGCTCGAAGGCCAATGCTAAACTGTTAGAGAGTACACACATGAAAGGTTAGATAGAATGTCACGAGTTCACAAACATGACTTCACAATAGGCGCTTGTGTTACTGAACTGCCTATTTGGTAATTGTGACCTGAAGGAAACATTTACTCTGTAGCTAAAAGTTTAACGAGAGTTCATGATTCGTGGATGACATGGAATAATATGGAAAAAATTCAAAATGTTAGAACATTCCAAGGAAAGTAACAGCTCAGTAAGATCTTGTACCAAGTGACCTTATCTGAAAGGGGGTCGGCATGAGGAAACAATTAGAGTTTGTGTGGGTGTGCACAGGAACCCGGGTGTGTCCACGGTGTTCTGGCCTTGCTGACAGTGTCTGGCTTCCTTTAGAAATGCCTAGCATGCTTCTGGATGGCGCTAAAGTGTACATCTTTCCACTCCTACACCTCTCCTGCTCATCTCTCTTTCGCGGCTAGAAATCAGTAGCACAGACATTTGAAGCGATTCCCAAATGCATGCACGCCCTCAGTTACACTGCTTCCCTACCCTGTGTTTGACGTTTCTAACTAGACATTAACTGTATCAGTCTTCCAGTTTCCCCACCGACCTGAACTCATCTCTGCATCAATAGGTTTATCGCTGTCCACTCCTCACTGATTACCCATTTTTTTCTTGGTCAAGTCCAATCCATCTCCCTGTGCTGTCACGTGACCCCAGGTCTTCCTGGGCATGAAACCATCAGCTAGGGCATCTCTCTCACCTTAATAACCTCTCCCTTCATGTTGGCTCAGCACCACATACATAGCACATGGGCTTTGGCTTGGATTCCAGCTCTGTTACTTTTAAAATATGTAATGTGGAATATTTAGTCAGTCCATAACTCAGTTTATTCAGCTGTAAAAGACAGGAAAAAAATAGTCCTCCTGTCTCTGTCAACTTGTCACAAACCTAGAGGTACCTGGGAAGAGAGAACCTCAACTGAGGAATTTGCTAGGATCCGACTGACCTGTGCTAATTGATATAGGCGGGTATAGGCCAGTGGGTGGTGCCGGTCCCTATGGAGGTAGGCCGCACTGTGTCAGAAAGATAGCTGAACCAGCCAGCAAGCAGTTCTCCATGCGTTCTGCTTCTTTTCCTGCCTCCAGGCTCCTATCTTCAATTCTTGCCCTGATTTCCCTTTATGATGAATTGTAACCTGTAAGGTGAAATAAACCCTTCCCACCCCCAAGGTGCTTGTGGTCATGCTGTTTATCACAGCAACAGAAAGCACACTGGGGCAGTCCCCCTCTTACAAGATGACAAAGGCCAAGACTGAATGGATGAAGATACCACATACTGTCTAGTACTTTGGTTCACAAATCAAGGCTGAATCAAAGACAGCCATTTTATTGTCATTATCCTCAACCCACAAATCTGTTCACTGTTCTCACATAGAAACAAACAAGAACCACCACTGCAGATGTTCGGCTCCCACACAGTGAACCTTCTTTTCTTCCGTTTTCGTCTCTTCTGCTCCCTCGCCCCAGTCTCTCTCCTTCCACACACGGGACATACCGCCTGCTCAGCACGCCAGTAGCCTGACTGGGACTCCTCATTCGTCTGGTTCCGTTCATCTCGACTTTTCAGGGTTGGATGGGACAGAACCTGCTACTGGTCTTCACTCACCTTTTCCTCCGAGTCTTATTTGCTGATTCTGTTCAGTGACATCTTCATTCCGAGACTGGATGTTTGTCTTCACAAATTTGATTTGGGAATTTTAAAAATTTCTGCTTCCCTTGTTGTATGTA
Organism: Peromyscus eremicus; assembly: GCF_949786415.1. Taxonomy (NCBI): domain Eukaryota; kingdom Metazoa; phylum Chordata; class Mammalia; order Rodentia; family Cricetidae; genus Peromyscus; species Peromyscus eremicus. The sequence goes on along the minus strand of NC_081418.1, from coordinate 2,802,343 downwards.
TATGTATATTCTTCTCCCTTTCCCCCAATATATAAAACATTTATAATAGCGGTTCTAAAGTCCTTAGCTATCAGTACTACTTCTAGGTCTCTCCCATTGGATACTTTTTCTTGTGATAGGCAAAATTTTCTTGCTATTTTGCATGCCTAGAAATTTGGGGGGGGGGGAGTGGACAGATTTTTATTTTGAGAATTTCATATATAAACACAATGCATTTTGATTATATCTGCCTCTCCCTGCCTCACCAACTCCTCCTATGTCTCCCCACATCCCTTTCTCAAAGTCATATACTCTTCATATATAACCCACTGAGTCCAATCAGTGTTGCCGATATGCACATGGGTGTTGGGCTGGCCACTGGGCACAGGCAACCTGCTGGGGGCTTGTTCCTGATGAAAACTGATGCTCCCTTCCTCAGAGCCGTTGACTACCTGTAGCACCTCAACTAGGAATGGTGCCTCGTGGGCCTCCCCCCAACTCCTGCTGCAATGCTGACGGTGTGGTCTTGTGCAGGCAGCCTTTTGGTTGAGGGCTCATGGATGCAACATCCCTGCATGTCCAGAAGACACTGTCTCACTGCAGTCCTCCCAGTCTTCTGGCTCTTACAATCCTTCCACTGCCTCTCCCTGGATGCTCCTGAGCCTTGGGCAGAGGGGTCGTGCTACTCTTGTTTCCTTCGGTGGCCCTTGCTTTAAAAGTTGGTGTTCCTCAGGATTTGGCCCTCACCCTATAGAAAACAATGCATCTGGTGTTATGGACATTTCTTCCATAGAGTCTGTTGAATTATGTTCTTCTAGATAGCTGCATAGAATGGACAATCTACGGTGTGGCACGCACAAATCTCCTCACTTCTCATTGAGATGTTGGCAATAACCAACTTTCTCTGCTTTAGGTCTTAACTACCTTGAGTCTGTCCTACAGGCTACCAGCCAACATAGCTGTCACCCTGCTTTAATTGGCTTCGGGATGCAGCCCGGTTCCATCACATGGTGTCCTGGGCCTTCATTACCCAGCAGCGTCCACTCATCTAAACTCCTCTCCTCCGTCTCTAGTGTCCACTGGCCACTTCAGCCCCACAAAACAGTTCCTGTATTAGGGACATTAATGCTCCCACCAAGATGTCCAGGTCTCAATTCTGGAACATGCATGTTTGTTACTTTCCAGGACCAAGAGAATTCTGCAGATTAAGAACACGGACCCTGACATAGAGGGGTACTGTGGGTTATACAAGTGTGCCCAATCTCCTCACCAGAGTTTTCAGCAGCAGACAATCTTTCCTGACCAGGTTAGAAAGATGAAAAGGAAGGAAGAAGGAAAGTTTGGAAAGTAGGCAGGCCTTTACTCCAAACATGGAGGAAGGTGGTCAGGAGCCAAATAGTACAAGAGGCCAAAAACTCCCCTACACCTCCCTTAAAGAACACAGCCTGAGAAATGATCCAATTTTGGTCATAAGTTGGACTTATGACCTTCAGAGTTCCAAGATGGTAAAACTGTTTAAGCCACAAATGTGTGGTGATTTGTTATGGCAGTAATAGAAATCAGTACAGTTCCCAAACTGTTGGACTCTCTCCTCTGTGATTTCTTCTCTCTTTTTTACTCTCCACACTCTTAAAATATCCCAAGAGTCAAGCCAAGACACATGCCTGGAATCCCAAGCACTTGGAAGATGGAGACAGAACGATCAGGAGTTCAAGGCCAGCCTAGTCTGCATGAGACCCTGTCTCAGGAAACAGGCAGCTAAAAAAGTAAATGAATCAATCTCAGTGGCCACCATCTATGGCTCCTTTCAGGTAAAACTTCCAGACAAAATCCCTTCTTTCTCTCCACTGTCCCTACACGTTCAGGCACACCGGTGAAAGTACACCTTAGGCACTGTTAGCAAGATTTCAACCATGTCTCAGGCGGGGCCCGCCTTCATGACAGCAGGAACCTCACTGTTCTCATCCTTGACTTCGAGCACAGTTTGATTTGGCATCTTGTAACTTCTCATTAATTTTGATTAAACTGTTATTGACTTAAGTTTTTCTTAAATCCAGCAATATACTTGGGAGGTCTTGGGTTCATCCATTTGCTTCTACTCCAACTTCTCTGTCACAGAAGGCAGATGTGAGAGGAGAAATGGAGAACAGAGTTTGACCTAAAATGGAACAAGGAAAGCAGAGATGTGGGACAAACTGGCCGGCTTGCCCGGGCTTCTTTTTTCCTTCTTTGTGGCTGGCAAGGCTCACGGAAGGAAGAGAGCCTGGACTGTGTTCACCCAGCTGTCTGGTTTCTCCTTTGGTGGCCTGCCACAGGAATGTGAGGGGGAGAGAGAAGAGACAAACAGGACCTCCCAGGCATTAAGGTATCAAACTTGATGGACATTGAATAGTTTAGGTGCCTAGCTATATGCATGGTCTCACAGTTAGATGAAAATCATGTCAAGGTAAACACACAGCAAAATTCATTGAATGCATATCTAAGCACACACATGCCAACATGTGCCGCATCCTTTAAGCTGCCACAACTGTCCTGGTTAAATTGTAATTATTTGGGATTCTAACAATTCCATTGGATTGGACTGGACAAGTCATTTATTTTTATTAAATTTATTTAATTTTATTTAGGTATTTTAATCTATTATGAATGGGACTTTCTTCTTAATTTCATTTGTGGGTAGGTTATTGCTAGTGTATAGAAGCTGTTTGAAAGACCCATACCACCCCCCAGGGTCCTTGGGAGGGATGGCGGCAGGAGCAGTGGCCCTGAGAGGTAGGACACGAGACAACCAAGCTGCTTCTTGAAAACCTTCACAGCATGAACCAAATGGTTATCAGCAGAGAACTCTAAGGGTCTCACATCACCAAAAACAATCACATCATGTCAGATCACAGTAAGTCAGTTCGGGAAACAGAGTTAGATTAAAACAAAGCCACAGAAGCGCAGGGCAGAGGCAGGCTGACAACAGACGTCCCAGGAGGAATTCTGTTTATGTGACTCTGACCAATCAGCTTTGAGTCCTGCACACACTGGGGCTTCCACTCCTCTGCACCTGCAAAGGCCTTGAGTGATGTGGGCAGCAAAATCTTGCAGGACAGCCAGTGCTCTCCGGCTGACCAGAGCGCTGCTCCTGGAAGGACACAAATGTGTGAAGATGCACACAGCTGGCTGTTCATTCACTTTGCTGTTCAGATGAAAGCCACTGCCAGACTACGCTGGGCTGTCCTGTAAACACGGATAAGCCAGAGAAAAACAGACCATATCTCTGGATGTGGTTGCTTCCTGTGCTGTGGATCAGCCTGGGTGCCCGGCTTTCAGAACCCCTTTGTACACTGAGAGTCCCTCCTCTCTCCGCAGTCTGTCAATCAGTGTATTCCAGTTCTAGGCTGAGAGGGCCCAGGGGAGGGCAGAGGTGCCCCACACAAGAAAGGAAGTCTAGGTCTTCTGCTGCCCACCTTCAAATTTGGAAGATGCTTTTGCCCAGAGGGAGTTTGGCCTGGAAAGCAACTTGGAACACCCTCACTCCCCTCCCAGAAGGCAGACTGGGATGGACAATGATGCCTTTAACTGCTAACCACAGGCACACTCTTTAAAAAGAACAAAAACCTCTGCTAGGCATAGGCATGCTCATTATAAAGAACAAACCTTCAAAGCTGGAGCTTCAGCTTCTGCACTGATACATGATAAGATGGAACCTGGGGCCTGTGAGTTCCCTTCTTGCTGGAGCTGGTAAAGGGTTTTACACCCTGGCATCATTTGGATGAGCAATTTATTTTAATTAAATGTATTCTCAGGTATCTTGTTTGTTTTGAATCTACTGTGAACGGAATTTTCTTCTCAATTTCAGCTTTTGTTAGCTTATGCTATTATAGAGAAGCGGTTCGGTTTCCTTCACTATATTTGCCACATAAGCAGGGGCCTGAACTCATGGCCTCAGCGTGAGGCTTTTCAGGGGTTCTACAGATGTTTTAGTCATTTGTAGAACCCCTGAAAAGCAGCAAGAAAATCTCTGCAAGTATGAAGTGTTAGATCTGAAGCCTGGGAGACACACTCATACAGCCTGATCCTCGGGCAGGTCTAACAGTGAGCAAGGAGACAAGGACAGGCCCAAGGAATGGCCTCCCCAAAGCTCCCACACCAGTTTAGAAGCTGGGCCTTCTTTTCAATCAGTTGAATGGCATTTTAAAGGGGTTGGGTGGGTGAATGGGTGGGAATGGATTTGGCACATTTGTTTATTTGGTATCTGACACTAAAGTTCTGAAAATGTGTGAGAGATGAGGCCTACATACCACATATATTCCCGGTGAGAGTTCTTATCCCATTGTACAGAATCCATGCTCATCAGAGGGGAATGTGGTGATGTTTTATTTGTGCTGAAATGTGGTGATGTTTTATTTGTATGTTAATAAATAAAGTTTGCCTAGAGATCAGAGGACATAGATAGCCAGCCATAAACAAAAGTCAGGGGGTGGTGGCACATGCCCTTAATCCGATCATATGGCTGTGTTCAAAGACACAGCCAAGCCCTTAATCCCAGTACCAACCATAGAGACCTGGAGGTTTGTACAGACAGGCAGTGACGAGGAAGTAAGGTGGCTGGACTAAGAGCCAATGAGAAGGCAGAACAGCAAGGCAATAAAGGTGCAGGTTAGATAGGAAGAAGCTGGTTCTCTTGGGAAGCTAACGCGGCATGGTGAGCTACGGTTATTTCTATTTCTCTGCTCTCTATGACTTTTACCCCTGTATTTGGCTCTGTGTTTCTTATTTAATAAGACTGTTTAGAAATTCATCTACAGGAGAAGCTCTGAGAAGGCAGGGATCATATACCATCTAGGACCCATAGTGCATGCTCAGCACATGTCCACAGAGTCTGTTGGAATGCTTAGGGGTTGTGGGATGGCTGGAGGGGTCAAGCATACCTGAAGGAAGTCACAATGTGTGGCTTTCTCTTTCCATATACAAATGTGAGTTGGGCCAAAATGATCATTGAGGGTGTGTGTGTGTGTGTGTGTGTGTGTGTGTGTGTGTGTGCATGTTTGTATGCAAAGGAAAAAAGGCTATCAACTTGATATCAATTATGGATTAGTTGATTGTATGTAGACTGTATACTCTCTCCATAGCTCAGAATGGAAGAGCCTTTGAATAAAAACTTACCAAATGTTTTATCCTGATAACTTGCCCCCAGGAAAAGTCCTCAACTCAACATGATCTACCTCCGGGACATATGACTAAGAGTTAGTTAAAACAAACAACTTCAGTAGACCAGTGGAACAAACAAGAAAGTCAAAAAAGGCAATCGCTGAATGTTTCTATTCAAATAAACACTCCTGGGGTCGGAGTAGAAGGCGAAATAAAAATGAATCTTTACTAACTCAATGGATGTTATAAAGTATTACATTCAAGAATTTAAAAAATTTTTACTGCACTAATATGAACCAGTTAGCTATTATAAATTTCTTAAAACACTACAATTAACTTGTGACCAAAAATGGCTATAATCCTTGGCAATTACATAACAGATTATCCTGGAATGTCCCTGGAAAAAGCATGGATATTAAAAAATTAACACAATTTTCTAAGAAATTTAGTTTTTGTGATAGAGACCTAGTTATTTAGTCTTAGTTTTTGAAAAAGCAGAGAAAACTGTATCATATAACTAAGATAACCATAACTTTTTCCTTATTTAATACCAACTTTCAAAAACAAAGTAATAAAAATAAATGAAAAATTTAAATAGAGTCTAGTGAGCACTTCTCCAAAGACATCTGTTTCTAGTTCACTAAGTTGACTATTACAAAAAATGTTGATGTGTTTTCTGGCAAACATAAATAGCCTCACTTCAAGGAAGTAACATATTTCCAGTTACTACAAACTGCTTGTAAGTTTAAGGATAAATTAACTATTTATAAATTTCCATATAAAAAATAAAGTAAAACAGCATCTATAACTTTCAAAATATTTAAGGTAGACCTAAATCCATGTCATAATGCTATGATTTGTGCCAGAGATTACAAACTAGCAGCCAACAGTATAAACACACTGGGAGTGTGTGTGTGTGTGTGGGGGGTGTGGGTGTGTGTATGTGTGTGTGTGAGTGTGTGAGTGTGTGTGAGTGTGTGTGTGTGTGAGTGTGTGTGTGTGTGTGTGTGTGTGTGTGTGTGTAGATCAGAGGTTGACACCTGTGTCTTCCTAAATCATTTTCCACCTTAGTTTTTGAGACAGAGTCTCTCACTGACCCAGAGCTCACCAATTGGGCTAGAGTGGCTGGCCGGCGTGCCCCAAGGGTCTTCCTGTCCCCCTCTCCTGTGCTGGGGTTGTAGGTATGCTCTATGCCACACCCCACTTTTTATTTAGGTGCTGGGGATCTGAACTCAGGTCCTCATGCTGTGTAGCAAGTACTTTGCTGATGACTAAGCCATCTCCTCAGCCAGCGCATGTATTTTTAATGTGCATGGTGTTTTTGAAAAACGAGAAAATTAACTGTCAACATTAAAACATTTTTAGATTTTGCCATCAAAACCTGAGTTTTCAGCTGTATGTGAAAATTTTATTAAATTTGATGGCATTGGGTTCACATTTCAATATTGTACCAAGCAACTGCTATTTAAAAGAAACTGACTTTGTGGGTACTAGATGAGGCTGCCCGTTTATAAGGAGTACCATCTGCTCCTTTTGTTCAACATATGTGCCGTGTACTAAGTCTCAGGCCATTTCTATCATTTTGTTATTTTTATGGAACATGTAGATATTTGGTATTGAAACCACCCATCCATCTATCCACCCACCCACCCATCCCCTTTAAAATGCCATTCAACTGATTGAAAAGAAGGCCCAGCTTCTAAACTGGTGTGGGAGCTTTGGGGAGGCCATTCCTTGGGCCTGTCCTTGTCTCCTTGCTCACTGTTAGTCCTGCCCGAGGATCAGGTTGTATGAGTGTGTCTCCCCAGGCTTCAGATCTAACACTTTATACTTGCAGAGATTTTCTTGCTGCTTTTCTATAATTTTATGAAAAAATAGCATAAACCTAAATCTGATGCTTTGTTGGTGAATTCAAATGTCATAAAAATTATTTATACTTAAAATAGGTTTTGATGTGGACCTTGCTGTTTAGTTTCAGTGGAATAAAACAGAGATGGAACAACAGACAGGCTCAAAATGGTTATAAAGACATGGGAGCAGTCAGTCAGCTAAGTTCTGTTGGGGCTGAAAACAGGAAACACTCAGTTGACATGAACAACTTTCCTCTGTTGTAAATGTTATCCTGAAGCTAATGATCTTCTGGGAAGTACAGTTTATGGGTTTTAAAGCCACACTGTAGTCTGTAAGGGAAGTACAGAGAAGTTCTGAACAATCCCCCAGCAGTTTTCATTTGAGTAGAGGTTTGAATAAAGCAGGGACTGAGCAGCACCCAGTAAGGTGGGCAAACGGGATGATTCTTTGCAGGCGCGTCAAGCACCAGTGAACTAGAAACATCAAAGGGGACTTCTCGGAGCAAAGCTGCTGGCTTAGAAATGGCTCTTGGTAAGACAGAAGATGAAAAACTCTGTTGAGGTTGGGACCGTGTCCATCTCTTCCACCACTGTATCACCAAGACCTAGCTCGTGCAGACTCAAAATCTTGTTCAATAAATATAAGCAAGAGTATGCTTAGGAAGCACTTAGGAAATACTATTCATAAATATTCACCAAGTAAATGAATAATTAAAAAATGGATTTAATAAATATTTACTACATGAATACCCACATAAAAATTATGAACCACCTCTTACACACTGTTTAAAGTGATCAACATTTTATTTACTGAAATATTGCTGCATATCACATATTATGTTATATGCTATCCACATATTCAATACTTATGACATCATTATGAAACTGACATTATAACCCAAAGTTTATACAAAGAAAACTCAAGTAATGGTTGAAAACCCTGAGCAGGGTCACAAAGCTGGTGAGAAACTTTCTGGGGACTTAACCACTGTTCTATTCTGTGGAACAGAAAAATGCAGAAATGAATAACCTTGAGATGGATGGAGACAGTACAAGACAGGGAAACCAGTGGTGTCCAGGTGGAGAGGTATGAAGACCACAAGGATGCACAGTGTCTGCAGAAGGAGATGCCATCTAATTAATTCTAGATATAAAGTAAAGGTGGAAGAGGGTACAGTGGACAAAGGCATTAAATGGTCTTATGACAAAAATAATCACTATAAGAAAAGTATAAAATTCAGAAGACACCTATGAGTAACAAAAAGGCATTTACAAATACGAAGGAAAGAAAAGCCGTAAAACAGAGTTATGAAAGGAAATGGAGGAAAACAGCGTGAATGAGCTCTAGGTAGAAGCTTAAATTCTTACAATACTTTCTGTTTTGTGGATATAAAGTTGAATAATACAATAGTTTAACTACAAAATTTAAAAGTGATCACTGAAATTTAAAAAAATGAACATAACTGTTTTGAGTTGGTGCAGAGACCATTGCAATTCTAGTAGAAATCATGACTAGGTTGTTCCCTAAGGAAAAAGACCCACATCTGTTTTCATAGTCACTTTGTTGGTAGAGTTATTGTGTGATGGTGAATGAGTAATTAAAGCCGGGTAACTGTAAAATGGGGTTTGGGTGGATAACAAGATAAATCTATAAGAATGAAGAGGTTGTGTAAATTTGGTGTGTTACTAACTTAAAATTGATAGTAACGTGATGTATTTTTATCTTAAAATAGTTATCTTTTCCAGCTCTTTCTACTGAAAAGCAGAGAAACAAGTCAATCTAGCAGCAACAAATGTCTCTGGTCTACAGATTCCTGACTGCAAATATAACTTCCCCCTAAAGCAAGCAATGGGGTCGCTGTAAAACAGGAGTTTGATGTGTAAAAAGACACACCTGTGGGACTGGAGAGGCCAAGTCAGTGTGCTGTGTTCCTACGCTGCTGTGGAGGTTTAGGCGCCAGCCACTGAGAATTTACTATTTCATTTCAGCCACATAGCCAGCACCTACTAAATTAAGGAAATCTAAGAAGATCTCCATTAATATTAGAATATAAAAGGGTCCTCATGGTCAGAACATGCTCACTGGACATAAGGAATTCAGGAAATGTTTACAAAGTATTTAAACAAGAAAACAACCTTGGAAGAACAAAAGACTGAGCTGTAACTAGACAAATGCCTTCTATGAAAAATACAAATAAACATTATTCCTGTAGTTTGATAATCATAACAAGATCCATGTACACAAGAGAGCTTTCTAGTTACTAAAAATAGCAACTGAAATTTTGAAGAAAAGATCTCATTTACAACAGCAGCATAAAAAATAATAAAACCTAAAAGTCAACAGAACAAGAAACATGAGAGATTTTGATAAAGAAAACCATGAAGATATATGAGAAAACATGAAGACTTGGACAAATGTTTGAGGACGATAAAGTATATCAAAAAGAAGAAAACTCTCAAATTAATTTTTTCAGTACATAAAATTTATTTGGTTTGAATGATGAATTACAGAAAATTTTAAAACAATGACCCATGTCAATTCCCCCTTTTAGATTTAAGATATGTTAGAAGTATGTGATATTTATTCACACTCTATGATGGAGAAAGAAGTGTCAGTGTAGAAACTAGCAGGCCTATGAATACGCCTTGCTTATGTATAATTCTACAAATAATAAGATGTGCTATTTGAAGCTAAAGCAGGAAGTACTGTTACTCCTCAACACACTGCCCTGAAATACCTCATTAGCCAATTGGCAAGAGGAGATTAGGCTTTATCCCCACACATAATGTCAATTCTAGAGTATTATAAGCTAATACAAAAAATCAAACCAAATCATAAAAGCGGAGGGATCCAGCAAATCCATTAGTGAGTACATACACAAAGGAAAGGAGATTGCATGCTGAAGGGGTATCTCTGCTTCCATGCTTGTGGGGAGCCATCCACAATGGCCAAGCCATGAATCAATGTGTGTGTCCCCTCAATAGATGAGTGAGTAAAGAAGATGAGTTATCAGGACACAAGTATCACTCAGCCTTCAAGAAAACGGCCATCCTATCATTTGCGACAACACGTATGAACCTAGAGGACATCATCTAAGTGGAGTAAGCTGGGCACTCAGGGCGGTGACAAATGATACCACGTGATTTCATTCACATGGGGATGCCAAGATGGAGGGTGTCACAGACACACAAAGTAGGAGACTGGTTTCCAGAGCTGGAGTGATACCAGGTGGGACTGAGATGATATTGGCTAAAGGTACAAAATTCAGCTAGATAGGAACGATAAGTTCAAGGTATGTACTGTACACTTATGGTGACCATAGCTGAAAAATCCTGAGAATCATCCTAGAAATATGTGAGGTAATTCATGCTGATTAGCTGGACTATGACACTCCACAACTCAAAACAATATGCTGTATGTGACAAACACATTTTTATGTCAGTTTTCAAAGTTTTAAATTAAGAAATCAAAATAAAATATAGACAGCTAATTATATGAGAGGACATAAGGAAAAAGTTAAGAGATATGAAAGAAAATATCCAAGGATCTTTGCATATCATTAAAAATTAAAAAATATGCAAACACTAAAACCACAAGAGGTTAATAGAGATAGATTTAAACACTTTTTAAAAATCCAAGAGATAAAGAAATTCATCACAATAGAAGAAGAGAGGTCTTAAAAATGAAAGTCTTAAAGCTGGAGAGATGGCTCAGTGGTTAGGAGCACCAGCTGCTGGTGCAGAGGACCCACGTTCAGTTCCAGCACCACATGGCAGCTCCCAACCAGCTGTAACTCCAGCCCCAAGGGATCTGATGCCCTCTTCTGGCCTCCTCAGATACCAAGCATGCACGTGGCACACATGTATACATGAAGGCAAACACACATAAATTAGAAAAAAATTAAAATCTCTTAACTAAATCCAAATGATTAGGAATTCATGAAAAATTGCCTAGCTTCACCAGGGAAATTAAAGAAATCAGTTATTTTGTCATAGGATATTGAAAGAATTTTACAATAATGATAATACTCAGATTTATTAATTTTTTTCTGTGTTGGGAATGAATCCAGGGTTCACCCATGCTTGGCAAGTACTCTACTACTGAGCTAAATCCTGAGCCCCTAATACTCAGTTTTAATGAGAAAGTGAGAACATGATTGCACTTCAGTGATAATCTGTTAAAACTGTCTTAAAGGGTATATACGCTTGAGTTTTCTTTTTACTGCTGTAATTTTATTTTAAGAAAATAATATACAATTTCATAGTAAAATATACGTGAAGGTACTGTGTATGAACATATTTGTATGTACACATAAACACATCTTTGCATATATAAAACAGGAGGCAACATAGCATTTGTTATTAAAATATAATGAGAGAGAAACGAAATAAATTAGAGTACTACTTTTCACTACACACCTACTGAAAATAACTATGTAGATCTGGTGTAACTGACACAAAGAAGCACAAGTTACTGACCTATCAAATGTCAGGGTGTACAGCTGTGGGAAAACTCCTGGAGATACATTGGGAAAGTTCCCTTTAAGTAGAAGAAACACAAATCCTATTATGAAGCATTTCCTGGTAGACATTTCACCAAGCTGCATGCATATATATATACTAAGAGACATGTACAAGGATTCTCATGTAGTATTATTTATAATAGATTAAAGTTTGAAATACTGTTCATATTCATTGAGGACATAATGGATAATTAGTGGAATAAACAAACAATAGAAAAACACATGCCAAAATATTCATGGCTTTCCCAAACAGAGTGAAATAATCTAAATACAAAATAACACTTTCTGTATCACATCCACTTTAAAACAAGCTGCGTGTGGTGGCACATGTTTTTAATCCCAGCACTCAGGAGGCCAAGGTAGGCAGATCTCTTTGAGTTTGAGGTCAGCCTGATCCACAGAGCGAGTTCCAGGCCAGCCAGGGCTACACAGTGAGACCTTGTCTAAAACGGAACAACAATAAGCATCCAAACAAACAAACGCTGAGCAACAACAAATTAAACAGAAGGATGGCCCTTGGGGATTAAAACACAGGTGGTAACACTATAAATAACACATAGTATGATCATAAAAATCAAGGGCAGAAGATGTCAAAAACATGCACTGGAGAAAAGATACTTGGTTTAGTGTTCATGAGACTCTAAATTCAGTCCCCAGCTGCCCGCCTACACACACCATACACACACCATATAAACACACACACACACACACACACACACACACACACACACACACAACCTTTTCCAATAAATGCTGTTAAAGAAATGAATATCCACATGTACCAGAATAAAACTAGATTCTTATCTCTCACCATGTATAGTGTAAGACTTGAGCTGGGAAGAGTGGAGAGGGAGTGAGAGAGAGAGAGAGAGAGAGAGAGAGAGAGAGAGAGAGAGAGAGAGAGAGAGAGAGAGAGAGAGAATGAGAGGGCACTTTAAGATACAAGCAAGTTCTCTTCCTGAAGAGAACTCCAATAGCTCATGAAATAATTGCAAGGTATAGCAAATGTATTGTCTGAAATGAAAAGGCTTCTTCACAGCAAAGGAAACAATCCCCAGAATGAAGACACAGAAAGTGACTAAGTCGTTGTCAACAATGCATCTAACAAGGAATTACTATCTAGACACTGGAAAGAAGTCACAGATGTGGGGACTGGGAAGTTAACTCAGTCTGACCACAAAGACGGGGGGGGGGGGGGGGGGCGGGATGAAGGGAATAACATTGCTGATGGGAAGGTAAACCCGGTGCTGCCACCGTGGAAGTCACTGTTGGAGCCTCCTCAGCAATGAAAAGCAGACTATAAGACCAGCTATACCATTCCAGAGTGCTTTCCTGGAGGGGTCTAAGTCAGATGCTACAGAGACCAGCATATCCATGTTTATTATTGTATGGCTAGCCACAATAACCATAATATGGAACCAGCCTAGATGTTCATCAACAGATGAATGGAAAAAGAAATGTGGTGCATGTATACAGTAGAGAGAAGAATGAAATTATGTCACTTGCAGGAATCATGCTAAATGAAATAAATGAGACTCAGAAAGACAAATGTTTTCTCCTATATGTAGATTCTAAATTTAAATATTTATATCTAACATATATATGGCATAGATACATATATATAGGGCATGAATGTAGAAGGGGGATTTGGGAGCTGGAAGGGGACCAATGCAAAATAAAAAAATATTTCTGAGGTGACAGATATGAACAAAATACAATTTTTAAAATCAGGGTCATGACATCTGGGGAGATGGGAGGGCACTTTGGGAGCTGCAGTGTCTGCCTTTTCAATTTGAGTGGCAGTTTCTTGGGTACTGATCTAATCATATATATATATGATATATATATATATATATATATATATATATATATATATATATATATATGGTTTTGTTTTGTTTTTTTCGAGACAGGGCTACTCTGTGTAGCTTTGCGCCTTTCCTGGAACTTACTCTGTAGCCCAGACTGACCTTGAACTCACAGAGATCTGCCTGCCTCTATCTCCTGAGTGCTGGGATTAAAGGCGTGCGCCACCACCTCTCAACTTCTAATCATATTTTTATACTGTGGAGATTTTAGTGTCTGTATCATAATTCACAATTTCAAATAGTGAAAACTATTAAAAGATATTCTAATTTTTATGAAACCACACAATATGAATGAATGTTTGCATATAAAATTACACTCACAATTACAAATATGCATGTGAATATGCAGAATGCACTTATGTGTTATTTATATTTATAAATATTTATTAAAATATTATAAAATGACAAAAGCAAATTTAACACTCAACAATAAAAGTAAGAAACAAGCAACCTAATTGCGAATGGGCAAAGGAATAAGATATCTATTATCTCTGTGTGTGTGTGTGTGTGTGTGTGTGTGTGTGTGTGTGTGTGTATCTAACAAACATGAAAAAGCTCTGCATCCCTGGTCATTTGGAAAATGACAATCAGAAGCCTGGTGAAAGTGCACTGGCCGTCAAGAGGAGTACACAGAGGTCACCGTGACAGTAAGGATGGGGAGAGGCTCAGCATGTCCACTGGAACATAAAGTGATCCAGCTGTGCCCAGCTGGCAAAGTGCCCTCGGAGAAAGCACTAGGACCTGAGGTAAGATCCCCAGCACCACGTAAAACTCAGTCTAGCTGATGGGTGAGCTCCAGGTTCAGTGAGAAACTCTGTCTCAAAAATAATGTGGAGAACAGTAGAGGGGAACATGTGAGATCAATCTCTGGCCTCCACACACATGTGCATATCCACCCATCCACACCCATTCACACACATGTGCATGTCCACCCATCCACACCCATCCACACCCATCCACACACACATGTGCATGTCCACCCATCCACACACAACCACACCCAGATACTAATGATGCAATTGTGGAAACAGTATGGTAGTATGATAGATTTTTTAAAATAAAACATGGGATCACTATATTATCTAGAAATTTCACTTCTGAGTATACACTATATACAAAAGACTTAAAAGTCGAGATTTGAACAGGCAGTTGTACACTAAGGGTCTGGGTGCCTAATTCACAATAGTGTTTTTTGTAAAAAAGAAAATGATGCCAAGTGACTGTCAATCACCGAATGGATAAATAAGAGACTTGGTCTCTCAAGTACTTCTGTACAAAATCTTGGTACTCCTATATAAAAGCCCATTCAGAACAGATTAAAAACAACAACAACAACAAAAAAAAAAAAAACCCTTAATAAGCCCTGAAAGTACTGGGAGAAACCTGGGGGAAGATTTACGGACACTGCTACAATGATTTTCCCCCACCCCCACAAAAAACAGGAAGCAAAAGCAAGAATTGAAGTTGGATTACGTCAAGTTAAAAACACTGCATTACAAAGGAACCAATCCGCCCAGTGGAGACAACCTACAGAAAGGTGGGAAATACTGACCAATGTTTGTCTGATAAGTGACTGGTATCCAGAATATATAAGAAACTGAAGGAGCAGCAAAATACATGATCCAATAAAAGTGAGCAAGTGATTGAATATATACTCCTCAAAACATGAGTATATGAAAAGGTGCTCAACGTCATTAAACATCAGGGAAACGCAAACTATAACCATCCGTGTCAGTGAGAATGACTGTTAGCAAAAATCCAAACAGCGAACGGTACAGAGGGTTCAAAAAAAATTCACTGTTGTATGTTCTTGGAGGAAATGCAAATGAGTGTAGCAACTATGGCTAAAAGCATAGAGGCTCCTCAAAAACTAAAAAATTCCATCAAACTGGAATATGTCAGTGATGGTTAATATTAACTGTCAGCTTGACAGCTAGTATCACCTGGGAAATGGGCCCCAGCAAGCGGGTGGGAGATTACCTTCACTCTGTTAACTGAGGCAGAAGCCCTACCCACTGTGAGTATCTCTACTGTCTGGCAGCCATCCTGGACGGGGGAGAGGGAGCTGAGCAACTGTGTGCAGTCTTTGTCCTCTGCTTCCTGACTGTGACTGCTGCCCAAGCTCCCACTGCCTTGATTTCCTACATGACAGGCTGTATAGCCTTGAACTGTGAGCCAGAATGCATAAACTGTGTCTCCTTTCAGCTTCCGTTGTCAGAGTGTTTTATTACGGCACCAGGAAAAGAAACTAAGACAGTATCCAAAGGTTGCCCGGGTTTATATCCACAGGAAATGACATCACTGTACTAAAGAGATACCTGCGTGCCAATGCTTATGGCAGCGCTATTCAGAGTAGCTAACATATGCATCCGCCTAGGTGCCCATCAACAGATAATGTGATATATACACAACGGAGTTTATTCAGCCACAGAGAAAAATGAAATCTCAACATTGCAGCAGCATGAACGACAGTGAAAGGCATTACTAAGACCGACAAGCTTCTCAGAGACAAACCAGTGCTCCCATCATCCATCTCACATGTGGGAGCTAAAAACAATGTTGACCAGTGAGTACAACAGTAATTACTAGAGATTTGGGGTGGAGAAGATGGATAGAGACTGGGAAAACCATGGTTGGATTAATGTGCATTGTACATGTATAGAAGAATCACAATGAACCCTATTAAGATGTACAATTTGTAAGTCTTTGTTTTAAAATAAGTATTTTTATTTTATAATTAATTTAATTTTACATATCAGCCACGGATTCCCCTGTCCTCCCTCCTCCCACTCCCCAGCCTTTCCCTGCAATCCACCCCCCATTCCCACCTCCTCCAAGGCAAGGTCTCCCCTGGGGATTCAGCTCAGCCTGGTAGATTCAGTTGAGGCAGGTCCAGTCCCCTCCTCCCTACACTAAGGCTGAGCAAAGTGTCTTATCATAGGCCCTAGGTTCCAAAAAGCCAGCTCATGCACCAAGGACAGGTCCTGGTCCCACTCTCTGGGGGCCTCCTAAACAGTTTGAGCTTGAACAATTTGTAAGTCTTAACGAAGATTTTTAAAACACCTATAAGCTGGGTGAATATAATTAACAACAATGCATTGTACAACTCGACTAAAGGCTCTGTCATCCCTCCCTCATTCCCTCCCTCCCTCTTTCTTTCCCTCCCTCCTCTTCCCCTCCATCCCTTCCTCCATCCCTCCCTTCCTCCCCCACCCAGGCAGAATTTTGCTCTTAGCACAGGGCTGTCTCAAGCTCATGACCCCCATCCTTCTTCCTCCTGAGTGCTGCTGTTACAGGCATCACCACCATATCTGGCTGCAAAAGCAGATTCTGAATGTATTCATCACAAAACAATGAAAAATTTAAGGTCATGGATATGTTAATTATCCCATGTTGGTTAATATCCAGTACATAATATAAGTGTGTGCAAATATTAACAAAAATTAATTTTAAAAGAATCTAAACACAAAAGATGTACAATGTAGCATAACTCAGCTTTCATAAAATAACAAAACTCTTGATACAAACCAACAACATGGATAGAATGTGATGTTAAAGGAAGTGAGCCAGACACAAATGTAATTATTATACAACTGCAGTTAAGTAAGGGTCATTGCTATTTGATGCTTGGGAGAATAAAGAATAGGAGGTTATCTAGATATGGAGTTTCAGTTGAGATGCAGAGGAGACCTGGAGATGAACTGTGTAATGGCTGGAAAGCAGTGTGAATGTACTTAATGGGCCTTAGGTACTATATACCAACAGTCATTAAAATGGTAAGTTTTACCAGAACAAAGAAAGTAGTAGGATTTTTGTTGTCACATCTGCCCCCCATCCCTATCCCTTTCCCCCCACCTCTCTTTTTGCAATACTGGGAATTGAACCAGGGCTTCACACTTGCTAGAATTTTTGTGTTTTTCTGCTTTTTGTAAAATGCACAAGAGGCCAGCCAAATGTCTCAGCTGGTAAAGGCATTTATCACCATACTTGACTTGGGAACCCATATGGTGGAAGGAGTCAAGTTTTGATTGGATTCAAGGCTCACTCCATGAGTTAGAACATGGCACTGATAAAGTGGCCAAGAACCTCAGATTATGTAGGTCATGGGCGCTAGGGAAAAATCTACTATTGTTCTGCTAAATGCACATAGCAATGAAATGACTCCTAACGATGAACTGCTACAGCCCTGGATCAGTGCACTGCTCAGCCCTCATTAGAGAAACTTCCTGCAGTAGATGTAATTAGTATGGAGACCCACACTGAGCAATGTGAAGAGAATGAGAGACATTGGAGCACTCAGCTCTAAATGGGATATTCTGTCAATCCTTGCCCAGCCAGACTCAGGGATCTATCTATGACAGGAGGTGGAAAGATTATAAAAACCAAAGGTGGTAGATGGCTCCAAGGAAGCAGCGCTTCCAGACACAACAGGGCTGGTGCACATACCAACTCAGACTGTGACAGCACACACAGGGCCTACACAGGCTCCAACTAGACAAAATCCCAGCACTGAGAAGGGGATGTGCACACAAAGTCCCACCCCTAACCAAGAAGCTATCTGCAATTGCTATCTGCTGGGAGAGGGAAAATCAGTTTTGTCTAACCGAATGCTACTGAGTGTAACACACTTGAGGTCAGCCCCTTTGCCCAGGAGGTGCTGGCTAACACAAAATGGACTCCATTATTTTTGTGCACTATTTGTATTGTTTTGCTATTTTTTATTTACCAGTTTTTTTTTTGTTTTTTGTTTTTTCTTTTTGAGAGTTGAGTAGGTGGAGACAGGGAGGATCCTGGAGGAGCTGAGGGAGGGGAGGAATAGGATCAAAATATATTGAATGAAAATGTTCTAATGTAAGACAAGACAAATGGAAAATATTTCAGACACAGTTAGTACAGGCTGGTGAAACTGAACTTCCTAGCACTTTTAGGAACTCTCAATTAGTTTTGAAAGACGTAAAGAAGTGGTATCACATTCTTAAATCTCAGAAGCACTGCACTTAACTTAGATGTGAAGAACCCTATTTTGTAGAAGTTTTTTTTAGATTTTATAACATTAAAGGCACAATCTAGATGAAATAGTATAAAATTAGGACACTGCCTCAGTCGGGCTGGTGGCTTCTGGAGTCCCCTTGGCTGTGAAGGATTGATGTTGCCAGATGAGCAGCCCATCCCAAGGTTGTAGATCTGTGAAAAGGCAGCTTAAAGTTCAAGTTGCTGAATAAACTCTGCAGGCTACTTATTCTACTTTATGTTACTTTTTATTTTATTTTATTCGGCTCCTACCTGACAACACTTTTTTTTTTTCAATTTTCTGCACTAATAGAACTTTAAAGTACAGAAAGCTCAAGAATTCTAATGTATTGTTATGATAGCAAACAACTTCACAGCAGTATTCCTTTCAACATTTGGGGATTGTGTCTGTTGGCTAAAAATGTGCAGTTTGTAAAGTTGAGCTATTTGGAACTTGCACACCCTAGAAGTTTATTTAACTTTGTCAGTGACATTATCACATAAGCCAAAGCAGCTGTTATCAAGACTGGCCACCGTCAAGATGGAGAGGACGTTTATATTTGATGCTCAAGTCTCTAATTCTACTCATGTCTCCTAATCCTGCTTGCTCCTTATATGTTCTGAAAAAATCCACCTCATGTATGGACTTAATATCTTCATTAAATAAGAGTATAATAAAGCCACCCCCTCCCCCATTCAGTTTCTCTTTTTTCTTCCTGTGCTTCTTGCTCCTGTTTCTCTATCATCTCTCCCATTTCTTCATCCCTCTGAGATCAGCTTCTTCCCATTCCACCCTCGTCTGCTGTGTCTGGGTGGGAACGGGAGGAAAAATTAGAAAAGACGGACCACATAATGAAGAGCACATGCTGGCTATTTGTGGCGCAGTGAGGAGCAACCTACATGGCCTACCAAGCTAGGCAAGAGGAGAGTCCCCATGCACACGACATACACATGCTTTTACTTGCTAAAAGCAACTGTTTCTCTACTTTCGCCTAATGCAGAAGCAAAGACCCAACAAGGTGAGAACATAAGGAAAAGCAGCAGAGATAAAAAGATAGAACATAACCCCAAGCCAAGAAACTCAGTATCCATAAAACTGTACTTTTGGGAGGTTTTGTTTGTTTGTGTGTGTGTGTGTGTGTGTGTGTGTGTGTGTGTGTGTGTGTGTGTGTGTGACAGAATCTCACTATGTAGCCCCGGCTGTCCTGGGAACTCACAGTGATCCGCCTGCCTCCGCCTCCTGAGTGCTAGGATTAAAGGCGTGCCCCACCACACCAGCTAAAACTGTACCTTTGTCCTGTGTATTCTGCAGTCTTTCATCTGTGCACTTAAGCCCTGCACTCACTAAATTCTAGACCTTTAACATGCTACTTGTATGGGAATGACTCTCCTTTAAGAACCTTCTCATTCTAAAGGAAAGGTTCATTCTAAAGAATTTCCTTCTGCTTTGTGAATGAGGGGTCTGGGCGGCTGGGAGTTAGGGAGGAAAAGGTGAAGCTGGTGGAGGAGTGGACAGGGGCTCCCTTCTGCTCTGGCAACATGAGTCTGACCCAGTGGTGGCTATAAACACCTGCTGCCAATCTGTGGTTTAATTTACAGAAAATGATTCTAAAATTTTCCATTTCATGGACAGCAGGAAGAAAAAAAGGCCAAATCCTTTAATCCCCATGCTCAGGAGGCCAAGGCAGGTAGATCTTTGTGAGTTCAAGGCTACCCTGCTCTACACAGAAAGACCCTGCCACAAGCAAAGCAAAGCAAAACAAACAACAATAACAAAAATAACTGGGCTGGCACAGTGGTTAGTAGCATAGACTGTTCTTGCAGAGGACCTGAGTTCAGTTCCCAGCACCCACATCAGGTGGATCACAAGTACGTGCTGGTTAGTAGCATAGACTGCTCTTGCAGAGGACCTGAGTTCAGGTGGATCACAAGTACGTGCTATTCTAGCTTCAGAGGGTCTGATAGTGTCTTCTGGATTCCAAGAGCACCTGCATTCATATGTGCACATAACATATACATACATACATACAGAATTAAAACAAATAATGATTTAAAAAGTGGGACAATGCAGTGATGCAGTGGGTGGATCAAAGGCATTCAGGGAAGGTGTACTCAGTGAACCCCACTTAAAGGCCAAATAGTTTTGCCCAAGGTTGACTCAGGCTTGAAAATCATTGCTCCCAAATTAAAGACCCCTCCCCACCCGCCAAGAAGTCAGCAACACCCCCATTTTTGTTTGTTTTGTCTTGTTTTTTAAAGTCCTTATTGTCGCCAAGATTAGTGCATAGCCTGGTCGAAGTGGAGGGGATGACCAGCTGGAAATCCACAGGCCTTCAGCATTTCTATCAGAACCAATGTTTGGGTAACATTCAGAATCACAAAGTGCTGCACCTGTAAAGGACATCACGGATCTCTAATCTGATCTCCACATGGGTCAGATGACAATATCAAGCCCTAGCTGCCTAGGGGCATGAGAGTCAGCAGAAGGCTCCTCACCAAGTCTCACTGGCTACAGTCCCAATGCTCTTTGAATTCTCACATCTTGGTATCTTTTGAGATGATCATAGTAACAAGTTGAATATTTATTTTAAAGTTATATGTGACTGATAAACTTGTTACTGTATCATCTTTTTGTATACATTAGCCATCATCGCAATTGATTTGTATCAACTGTCAAAATGCACACCCTTACACATGCAAACATGATCAAAACAGTTCCATTAAATGTAGGGGCAGAAGAGGTGGTGACAAGCAGCAGTGGCTCAGCTAGGAGGAGGGGAGAGCCTAGGAGGAGGGGAGAGCCTAGGAGGAGGGGAGAGTGGGGCTGTTTCACAGCTTTCTATAACAATCATCAGTGCTGTCTTCTCTCTGCCACCCTAAGTAACAGGAAATAGCCCCAATTACAGATAACAGATAACAAAGCATTTAAAACATTTACAAAAACACTTTAAAAAAGAAGGACTTAGGTGGGGCACTATCAATGTGTTTCAACACTAATTATTAGAAGTACATTATTTACTCCAGTTCAGATATTTTCTTAGCTATCAGCAACAGTGGACATGACCTTTTCAAATTATTAAACGTTTACATGCTGATGTATATTTCAGGAGATATACTTTGAAGTCTTTTAAAAGTCAATTTCTAAGAGTATAAGGACAGGCCTTCAAAAGAGACGTGTGTTGAATAAATTATTCACTAGAACAGAATTAGTTTGCTATTTTTATTTTTCCATAACTAAGCAATGAACTAAAAAACTGAAAGAATGTTTTAAGCTAAATTCTACAATTGAAATTACATAGATTATATAACAAACACATTGCATATTGTATATAACATACAATGTACCTATATCTTATATACTATATAAATTCATATTAATATAGTATTCAGAATGCCAAATGTAGACAAAACAAACCTCTAAGGGATGCAAGTTATAAAACAGGTAAAATCAATTTAATCATCTCAGCTTAAAATGTATTTTAGAAAAATGTATAGTCCTCAGTTATTCATGAATTCCACCTTTGAAAGTTACTTACCAAAATTTATTTGTGAGGCTAGAAGAATGTCTCAGTGGTTAATAGCACTGGCTGCTCTTCCAGAGGACCTGGGTTCAATTCTCAGCACCCACATGGAGACTCACACCATCCATAACTCTAGTTCCATGGGATATGATGCCCTCTTCTGGCCTCCAAGGGCACCAGGTACACCCGTGGTACACAGACATACATGCAGGCAAAACACTCATAACACATAAAATAAATAAATAAAATTTATTTGCAATCTGTGTTAGTGTTCCATAACTATGATAAATCCCTGACATAATCAACTTGTCATTTTGGGGTTTCAGTCCTTTGACTGATGGAGCATAGGGTGGAGACAACTATCCACCTAATGGCTGGGAGTGAAAGAGGAAGTGAAAAGCACCAACAGCAAGCCTTCAATCACCTGCAGCATTCTTCAGGTGACCTTTGCCCAGGACCACCTCTTAAAGATTCCATAGCATCCCAGAAATACCAATTTGAGGACCAAACATATAACTCATGGCATTTCAGATCTACACTAAACAACTCTAAAATCTCTGGGGTCATTTAGGGCCATATACAGAATAGCACACTATTTTTGAGTTACCTAACACTATATTCCTAGCTCAAGTGAAAGATAATGCTCTGCTTTCTTTTAGGCTAATGCCATGCTTTTACCATTGTGTGGGTTTTGTTGATAGCAGAGTGCTGAAGGGTTGTCTGTAATGTGCCTGATGGAGAGTATAAGGATTGCTGCAAGCTTCTGTCAGGAATTTATCATATAGTTTTCTTAGCCATGAGTTCATCAACCATATATGCTTAATAAGGTGTCTTTACAGAGAAACACAATAAAAACAAGGTTATGTTTTGATTAGTTGAAAAAAATTACAAGGCCAGTGCTGTGGGATGGTCTGTATGTCAAATGCTCTGATTGGTCAATAAATAAAACACTGATTGGCCAGTGGCCAGGCAGGAAGTATAGGTGGGACTAACAGAGAGGAGAATTGAGAGAACAGGAAGGTGGAGGGAGTCACTGCCAGCCACCGCCATGACAGGCAGCATGTGAAGATGCTGGTAAGCCACGAGCCACATGGCAAGGTATAGATTTATAGAAATGGATTAATTTAAGATATAAGAACAGTTAGCAAGAAGCCTGCCACGGCCATACAGTTTGCAAGCAATATAAGTCTCTGTGTTTACTTGGTTGGGTCTGAGCCGCTGTGGGACTGGTGGGTGACAGAGATTTGTCCTGACTGTGGGCCAGGCAGGAAAACTCTAGCTACAGGCCAGTCTTCCAGAAACCTAGACCTCAGGGCACTGGTTCAACCCAACATTCTCTGACTCAGCACTTGTGATGCCTTTAGGATGCATTTACCACAACTAGCGGGAATGAAGATGAGGCCATAAGCCATATATACTGCTTGTCATGGTGGTGGCTGGCAGTGACTCCCTCCACCTTCCTGTTCTCTCAATTCTCCTCTCTGTTAGTCCTGCACTGGCCTTGTAATTTCTTTATTATATTTTATTGTTTGTCTTGTTTCAAGAATATAAAAAAGAAACTAAGATTAACCTCCAATGTAAGACATACATACATATGTCTTGTTTCTTCAACATCGGTTACATCAACTTTTCTAAGTCTCTGGAAATTTAACTAGCTGACAACAAAATGAGATGCCACAGCCCATGAATCTCCTGGATCCTCCACCTGCCTTTGTTTGGCGCAGAGTTTATAAGAAGGCATTGTGGTGATAAGTACCGGCTAACGGACATCTCAAGGCTCCTATGGAATATTCCAGTTCTGTTAACATCTAACCTGAGATTCAGGTTATATGAATGAGCAGATGGCTATATATGTCCTGTAGGCTATTGAACAGCAGATTTTGGGCTATTTCCAATCTATGCTTTCTTTTTTGGTTAGAATCCTTAAAATGATCCTAGAGGAGGAGGAAGAATCTGTGTCTTTGTTCAAAGACTTCCCCTGGTTCCCACCTGATCTAAGCATTGATATCAGCACCAGGCTGTTCTCATTAAGGCTCCAGTGTGTTGCCATTATCTCTTTGTGGCACAGGAGAAAAGGTACAGACCTGGGATTAATTTCCAGCTACACCTTCTCAAAACCCTAAACCCACTGGCTCATTACTTACTGCTCAGGTCCCTTCTGTACTTAACTGCATGTCCAGTGGTCACAGCGGGACAGCACTGTAGCAGGGTCTGGCACAGCTGTGGCACACCACTCTGCCCCAGGGGTTACAAACTCCAGAGGTGGACTGAGCTTCATTCTTGTGGTAGCTGCTTAGTGTCTGCCTTGTCATTAGGGACTAATGATTTGCTTTATTTTAAGACAGAGTCTTGCTGTGTAGCTCAGGCTGTTCTTGAATTCCTGATCCTCCTGCCTCAGCCTCCTGGGTGGAGATTAGAGGGAAATATCACCACACCTATTTGGGGACAATGTTTTTTTTTTTTTTTTTTTGAAGTTGAGAATCCTGAAGATCACATATCAGTGCCCAGAACACTGATAAACAAAGCAATTTTCTACTTTCACTTTAAGAATTTCAAGTGGCCCCTGGACAGGCAGTAGCCTGTTTCCAAAGGTACACAGCCTTTTAGGTAGAGCTAGGACATGAGGCCTTGACTAGGTGGGTATAGAGAACTGAAGAGTCAAGAGCTGCCCCCAGAGAACAAATCCTTCATTCAAACAGATGAATGATGCACCATGTCCAGATCAGAAAGCTGTGCTTCTGTCATATTTAGAAAGTTAGAAATGTTTAGGATTTCATTAGAAAGTCCTACGTCCACATGGGGAGATGACATGAAGAAAAGAAGAGGCCTTCAGTGTCTCCAAGAAAGGGAAGGTGTTTTTGTTTGTTTGTTTTGTTTTGTTGTTGTTTTGATTTGTTTATTAGTGTAGCCCAAGTTCTCAGGGGGGTGGTGTGTATTCAGAGAGTATTGGGTGATATTGTGTCCTCCAATATATTGTTCACCCTAATAAACTTATCTGGGGTCAGAGGACAGAACAGTCACTAGATAGACATAGAGGCCAGAAAATGGTGGCACACACCTTTAATCCTATCACTTGGCAGGCAGGGATCTGTCTGGATCTCTGTGAGTTCAAGGCCACACTGAAAAACATAGCCAGGCGTGGTGGTACACACCTTAAATTCCAACACTAGTTAACCATGGAAAGGAAGTGACAGAGCTGGGCAGGAAGAGGAAGTGATGTAGCTGGACAGAAAGCAAATCAGATGGCAGAACAGCAAGGCATATAGGCATGGGTAGACAGAAAGTAGCTTGCCTTTGGAAGCTGTGGAGTTGGCAAGGTGAGGTTAGCTATGGCTTTCTCTATTTCCCTGATCTCTCAGGTTTTCACCCCTATACCTGGCTCCATGTTTTTTTTTATTAATAAGACCATTTAGCACGTCGTCTACAGAGTATCATTAGAATATTATTAATAAATAGATCAGCAAGGTTTTGGCAAGCATGTTGTATATACTGTCTAGCATGGTATTGACTATACAATGAATATGTTCTTGGCTGGTAAACATAGATTTGTGCTCTAGCTTGTTAACAATGTCCCAGAATCTCATCCTACATAGGCCCACTTTACAAGGTAAGTTTTAATATGCTATTCTTTCTCTTTAAAATTATCCACTTATTTCTCCCTTGTCACATTTAGTGGGAAGAAACTCACAGACATTTAGACTTTTAAATTCTTTCCCCACTAGTGGAGGTCAGTATAATTAAGTGCTGTACTTTGAGCATTAGTATTACAATTGTTTTTTAAACAAAAGACTTTACTTGTGCTTTACTAAAAACCAAGACAGTGAATCTTGAATAGCAGACGTGCCACCCACGGCAGGCATTCTGTTATGTGTGGTTTTGACTGAGGACCCTCTCCTCCTCCTGTGTGGCTCCTGTGACTGGTGATGCAAATGTGCCCGCCCTTTTCTGGGAACACAGAAAGCCTGAGTCAGGCGCCGTGGCTATTAAAGCGCTGGGTCGGGCGGGGCAGCAGGCACTTTGAGGATGAGGCTTCCCGGCTGGTTCTGGCTGAGCTCCGCGGTCCTCGCTGCCTGCAGAGCGGGGCAGGTGCACAACCTGACCGAGGGGCTGGAGGATGCGAGCGCCCAGGCCGCCTGCCCTGCGAGGCTGGAGGGCAGCGGGAAGTGCGAGGGCAGCCAGTGCCCCTTCCAGCTCACCCTGCCTGCGCTGACCCTCCATCTCCCGCGGCAGTTCGGCAGCATGGAGGAGGTGCTGAAAGAAGTACGGACCCTCAAGGAAGCCGTGGACAGTCTGAGGAAATCCTGCCAGGACTGCAAGTTGCAGGCTGACGACCATCGAGACCCGGGCGGGATGGCCACCGACAGCCGAGTCCAGGAACTGGAGAGTCAGGTGAACAAGTTGTCCTCGGAGCTCAAGAATGCAAAGGACGAGATCCAGGGGCTGCAGGGGCGCTTGGAGACGCTCCATCTTGTAAATATGAACAACATCGAGACCTACGTTGACGACAAAGTGGCAAATCTAACGTTTGTGGTCAACAGTTTGGACGGCAAATGTTCCAAGTGTCCCAGCCAAGAGTACATCCAGCCACAGCCGGGTAGGTGTAATGAGGTTCTTACCATTGTTCGTGAACGCTGTATAGAGAGATAGTGGCCGTAAACATTAACCCGAGGGAGTAAGTTAATGAGCCTTTCGTCTATTGGTTACAGCAGGAGAAACAAGTATTTCCTCAAGTGAGAAGTGGTAAAGGATCTAACTATGAAAATCCTATTAGTTGTATCCACTAGAAACACTTTCAGTCAGTCTCTAGACCTACACAGGAGCAGAAGCAGATTCCTCCCGGGCTAGTGCGTTTAGCCTGTCTCAGGGTCTCAAGATAGATATTGCAAAGATCCTGGCTGTGCTTACTTAGGTCACAGAAATCAGGTGTTGGGTGGCTGCGGGCCACTTCTCAGAGCAGCAGGTGGTTTCGAAAGGCTTTTGCAAACAATCTGCTGTGCTCTCAAATACCTAGTGAGAATGGGAGATTTTATACATAGAATAAAAGCAGCTTCATGTGTATGCCAAACTTTTTGGTTTGAGACTTAGTGACACATCCAGCCTCACCATCCCAATAATTTTTAAAGACCACAGACTGACGGCCTACTGTGCCCATGGCATTGTCGACTGTGATTCCTGAATTCCCAGGACCTTTGCTGATGGTGTTGCCACACCCTAGCAGGCCACTTCTATGTTAGGATCTGTGCTCATCCTGACTGTGAGGTTAATGGGACATAGTAGAGATCATTTTCATTTGGAATCTCCTGGAGGTCATGGTGTCAAGGACCACTGTCACCAATGACCCTGTTAGCCTGGATGGAATTCACCCTGCATATCACCAGGTAGATGCTGATGTTTTAAGTGACATCACAAGGTGTATATTAGATATGGCACTGCACAGTGATTTGTAATGATACAAAAAAAAGATTCTATTACTTACTTTTCTCCTAAAAGTTTTAGAAAATGAAATATTATGAGTTTGAAATACACATAGATTTTTGTGCCTCACAAGTATCTTACATTAAACTTACTTTACTTGACTCAAATTTTTATAAAAATTGACTGGGAATGAATAGTTAGTCTCTGATCTCCACAAAACCCTGTTGACTGATTATACTGCGCATAATCACCCTGATGCTTCATCTAGAAATCAAACTGTGAAGCACTGGTTGACTATGCCTTCCTGAATAATCAATTCAGAATAATATTGGTATATTATTGGGGAAAGCATTTTTTTTTTACTTGAACCTCTTTATATAGTTGTTAGGTAAAATGAAAGTGAGTTTCTGTGCAATGTTGTGGCAGGAAGGTTGACCCTTCATTTGGAACATATCCTAGAACACTTTCTGATTGTGTCTAGAATGCAGTTCCAGGAGGCAGACTCATCTTAGCTTTAGGACTGTGGAACGCGATGGCTATGAGAACAAGTTCTCTGTCAGGCAGATTTGACTTTATGTCCTAGCTCTTCACACTTGTTTGAAGTGAGAAAAATCATCGATCTTCTCTGAGACTAATGACCATATAAGCAAGCTGACAGTAACACCTACCACACAAGGCTGATGTGTGGATTCAACCCCAGATGTTCCAGTGCTTGGCCGAGCTTCTGGAGGTGGTTGGTCGTCACTAAACCTTGTTATAGTTGTTCTACTGTTGTTTGTTGTTAGCATTATCACCATTTCTACCAACCATGACAGTCCTGTTAACCAGGTCCTGTCTGTGAGGTTAATGGGACATAGTAGAGATCAGAGCCAAGTTCCATTATAACCGTTAACTAACTTATCAAATTGTTTTTAAGTCTAAAAATTCTTCAGATGCATAACTTTTATTAACAAAATTCCATGCTTTTCTCTCTTCCCTCTTTCAGTTCAACATCTAATATACAAAGATTGCTCTGACTACTATGCAATAGGAAAGAGAAGCAGTGAGACCTACAGAGTCACACCTGATCCCAGACACAGTAGCTTTGAGGTGTACTGTGACATGGAGACCATGGGGGGAGGCTGGACGGTGCTGCAGGCTCGCCTTGATGGAAGTACCAACTTCACCAGAGAATGGAAAGACTACAAAGTGGGCTTTGGAAACCTTGACCGAGAATTTTGGCTGGGTAATGATAAAATTCATCTGCTGACCAAGAGTAAGGAAATGATTTTGAGAATAGATCTTGAAGACTTTAATGGTGTCACACTGTATGCCTTGTATGATCAATTTTACGTGGCTAATGAATTTCTAAAATACCGATTACATATCGGTAACTACAATGGCACAGCGGGAGATGCCTTGCGCTTCAGTAAACATTACAACCATGATCTGAAGTTTTTCACCACCCCAGACAGAGACAATGACAGATATCCCTCTGGGAACTGCGGGCTCTACTACAGCTCAGGCTGGTGGTTTGATGCATGTCTCTCTGCAAACTTAAATGGCAAATATTATCACCAGAAATACAAAGGTGTCCGCAATGGGATTTTCTGGGGCACCTGGCCAGGTATAAGCCAAGCACAGCCTGGTGGCTACAAGTCTTCCTTTAAGCAGGCCAAGATGATGATTAGACCCAAGAATTTCAAGCCATAAATTGCTAGTGTTCATCTTTCTAGGCACTCACTATCTAAAGGCAATGAATTCCTTCTGACCTTTATCATATGCGTGAGTTTATATTCCTTTCTTATGGCTGAAACACTTCCTTTTAAACTTCACAGCTTTTAAAATAAAGCTAAAAATATCTAAAAAGACTACTTTGTTCCTGTTATACAAGGAATGCTTGAAAGCTCTGGAAATATTGACAATTATACATTATATTTTCAAACTCTTTAATTTTTATTAGTTGAAAAGGTTTCCTACTATAATTATTATTTTTTACAGTTAAAAAACTAAATTACTCAGCAAGCTAAATTCTATATAAGCAACTTTTATTTTTACTAGGGCTAAACATGTATATTTGAAAATATATCAGTCTTTTCAGGCCAAAGTTATTCGTGTATCTGTAGCCAAGAACTGTAGTATTTTGTTTGAGCCAAGAAGACCTCAAAGCATTTTATTTCTCAAAAAAGAAGCGGGGGAGGGGGGAATAATATGTGTAGCTAAAATTATTCATGTAATATTCATGAAATGTATAATATGGCATTAAAATACCTTAAAATTCAGTAAAATAATGTCTCTTCCCCATCCAAACTGGAAACTGAAGACTTTGGTTTAGAGGTAATTCATTCACTGTCTATAGCCTGTTAGAACCTGATGCAAACGCTGCTTTGTTGTCAGCCTCTGCTCTACATGCACACTAGTTTTTAATGTAAGGTGCTAGACTACTGTAAGGCTTCCTCGGGGAAGGGCATAGGAGGGAGAAAACATCTATTTATACTTTGAAAGCCAATCCTATACCCAAAGCAATACTATTGTTGAGGGATCAACTTCCTAGGAAGCTGACTTTTCTAGAATAACTTTATTTATTTAAGATGAATTTTGAAATAGTTCAAATGTTATACATTTTAATCCTAGTCAATTGCGTATTTCACTCTCAGAAATTCAAAGAAAAAAGTGTATACACACACACACACACACACACACACACACACACACATACACACACACACCCCAAACATAAGTTCCTAGAATTTTGAGAATTCCTTAATTGTGTAATGCCAAAGATCATATCATAAGGCTTTAGGAGCAGTTTCATTTTTATCATTCTGAAAAGGGACCCCTTCAGAGAGAAACAACCAGTTGCACATTTTAAAATGCTTTTGAGTGGAATTTGAAGTGCTATATGTGGTCAGTCTTATGAAGTAACTGACTGTACAGTATGCAATGTGTAAGCAATAACTTTGATCTTTAAAGTTTTGGTGTGGTTTCCAATATACTATCCAAGCTTTAAAATATATTGGTGAAGATTCAACTTCACTTATTCTTCACATACAATTAGGGAGAACAGTTACTGACTTTACTACTTAAGTTTTCGAATATGTAGCCATTGTAGAAAAATCTTTAAAAGGTACAAGATATTATTTTAAAAATATGAAACATGAAGTTTTAGGTAAGTACAATGAAAATGAATCTATTATTAATATAATTAAATTACTAGAGTAATGTAAATACATGCTGATTAAGTGACCAAAATATAAAATGTAGATTTCAAAGACTGTTTACCTACTTGGTAGGATATTGAATGTAAGTGGCATAATTGATTTTATTTTTTCTTTTTAAAAAAAGACCAAGAAGATTTTGATATTATACAATATACATGTTTCAAATCCTGTCTACTATATATAACTGTATAGGTCTAAGGACGTTTCAGAAAAATATACACACATGTGTAGTGTGTCTTTTTCAGGGAAGTTTGGTGAATAGCAATGAATCCATGTAAATTATCTTTGCACATGCCATGGATTAAAATGTTGTTTTCTATTATACTCTTATGTTTTTCTAATGAGCTCTTTAACACAGATATTTATTTTTGAAATCATTTTCTGTCACTCATTAAAAAATATATTGTAGACTTTGATAATCTTTAAACTGTTTACTGAAATAGCCCTTTGTCTTAATTGTTCACTAATATATGCCAATGCTCATAAATGTATACTATTTGCAAATATATATTTTTACAGTCTTGGTTTCATTTGGGTGATTAACACTGATTTTAATTATTACTTTATTGCTGAACATTATTATCCTTTAAAAATGCTGAGTGAAACTAATTTCTGAGGAATTTGGCTGATTCATATATCACTAAATAAAAAAGTAATTTTGCTGATAAGCAATAATGCACCAAATGTATTCATGTATCTGATGAATAGAGCTTGTATATGCAGAACATAAGAAGCATTTGAACCACAATATTGGCTGGTCTTCACAATATTGGTAGCTTCCCCTCACCCCTCAAAAAGTTTTAAAGGTAAAAATGGATGTATGCAGTTACAATAAACTCTTGTCTAAAAATTCTTTTTACTGATGTATAATTAAGGTTATGTATGTCTCTTTAAAGCCTGGTAAAATAAAATACTTAATCTTCGTATCTATCCTTCAATATGGAAACATGGCTTGTAAAGTGACATTTACATATCTATTACTATCTGAAAAGTTGAATTGTATTTACCTAATCTAGAGAATATCCCGAGTCTTTAAAAAACACTGAGTATTATTTCTTTAAAAGGAAGTGAGGCAGATAGAGGAACACCATTATCTACTTCCTTTTAAACGCTGTCAACACACCCTCAATACAGAATTTTCAGTTTGTGGCATTTAGCTCTCTCTTCTCTTTGCTCTCACTCATGTTACTGACAGGTTTAGCACGCCTTTCCTTATGATGCAGACTCTTACCACGGTCTTCCTTACTGACTGTGAAGAACCAGAAATGAGAAAACAGGTTCACTTGGAGAACCCGGCAAACAGCACTCCCCAACATGATTGAGTCTCCCTCCTTTAGTGTTTGTTGACGCTCTCTTTGTTTGCCTGGAAGACACTGTTGCTTTCTTTGCTAAAGGAATGGTTTAGTTTCTCCAAGCTCCTCCATTCTACACATCAGAACCCACAAATCTTTAACAAGGGCATGCTCTGATATCAACCATAAAATCGCACAGGTGGCGAGGTCTTTGCACATCCTTGCCAGTTTAGCAAGAATGTGAAGGAAGACGTATTTAGACAGATTTTGAGGTAGTGTGACAAGGAAGAAGAAATTTTGAAGTGGTTGAGTTTGTTGGTGTATGTACACTCAACAAAAATTATCCGTTCAAAGATGAGTCAAGGAGAAATGTTTTGTTTTAATAGTTTGCCTACCTAATTAATATAAACCTATATTCAATGACAGCTTATGTTAATAAAGCTGAGAAGCCAGAAATGTCTTAAAACTCAAAGACGTTTTTGGAGGTAAGAAGTCTGTGTGGAGTTTGCCTTAATTAATTTAACAGATACTTGCACGTGTTCCAGAAAGTCTCCTTGGAGGATAGGGTGTACCATTGACCAACACAGATAAGCCCTGCACTCCGAGTTTAAACCAGGAGAAACTTTCATGACAAAAGCAGGCAGATGTGAGAGAGTTAGAGGAGGTGCTAATTAGTATAAGGGATGCAGGGGAGACCTCTCTGTGGTGATGACATGCTAACAGAGATGTAGAGAAAGGACTACGAAAGTCGAGAAAATATCTGAGAAGAGCAAGTTACAAGCCAAGGGAGCAAGAAGCATCAACGTTTGGAGTCTGGAGAGCAGTTGGCACATTTGAGAGTCAGCAAAGGGACCCATGTGTGAAAAGCAGAGTCTAGCCTGCTGGGGTCAAGAAAGTAAGACAAGAGAGAAGCATAAAGGGCTGTGGGTGAACAGAGGGGAGTGCCACTGTGCCTTGTAAACAAGGATGCTTCTCATGCTGAATAGATAGAAAGTGACATTTTGAACAGAGGAGGGACATCATCTCCTCCAGTTCGAAAAGGATGGCTCTCTTGCTGTGGATACAGGGCTTTTCCAGTATGATAGTGCTTACACTACGCTGCTGAGGGACAACGAAAGCACAGACTTCGGTGTTTATGGTGAAGTCCATCTGTTCTGAGGTGGATCTGACAAGATTTGATGGTCAAAGTCAGTTGTGGATAACAAAACAGATAAATGAAATAAAAAAAATAGAGGTGTTACCTCAAACCTCTACTTCAGAGTGAGTCACTTTGGAAGATGGAGCTGTCATTAACTGAAACGAGGAAGTCGTCTACAGAGGGAATCTGTGTGATGAGTGGCTAAGGGTTGGTAGCCGCAGTTTAGAACACGTGAACTTCAAATACTGCAGGTGGAATTCAGGAAGAACACCTCGGGTTTAGAAATGCATTTGAGAATTGCTCAGTTACAGATGTGATGAACCCATGGGACCAGAAAAGATAACCCAGTAAGTAAGTGGACACGGAACACAGATTTTTCTGCAGGAGACTGGACCAATTCACCTTGCAAAGAGGTTGGAGGTAAAGAGTAACCAGGATCCAGCCATCTTGTGATTGCACCAGAGAGGTCTCAGGGATGTCTCCATCAGAGGGCAGAATTTCACTCCCACAGGATGGCGTATGAGTTCTAGACTATTTTAGTTTCGGATTTGCTTTTCATGCTAACAAAAAGTAC
This sequence comes from Peromyscus eremicus, assembly GCF_949786415.1. Classification (NCBI taxonomy): domain Eukaryota; kingdom Metazoa; phylum Chordata; class Mammalia; order Rodentia; family Cricetidae; genus Peromyscus; species Peromyscus eremicus. The sequence goes on along the minus strand of NC_081418.1, from coordinate 2,768,834 downwards.
TTTCTTGTTGAGTCTTGTTGTATGTCTTAGCCACCATTATGGTGTTAGCAATGTTCTTCTGTTGAATTAATTGCTGTCTTAAAAACAAGTGTGGTGTTACACATTGGAAAATACTTATTTTGACTTAGAAAATCATTCACCATAAAAGAAGGAGTCAATGACCTTTCAGAGCCTCAGATTCTGTCCCTCTGGGACTCCAAGTTTGTTGACAGTATACTATCTAGTTTGACAAATCATTTAATATCATTAGGGTACAACATTGTTATGATTATGAATAGTTTAACACATGTCAATTTTAGTCCCTTTCTCTTTTTTTAGAGATATCACTGATATTGAATTACTTCTTTCACAAGCATTTTATAAAGTTACCCAAGTTAGAGGCAGCCTGAACTCAAATTCCAAGCCACTCTCATCTCAGATGAGCACTGGATGAGGATGACGGCAATGTTCACCAACCCTGCACGGGACGCGCTCCCAGGACACTTCCAGCATTTGCTGTTCACGGTGGTAAAGCTGCACTGGGAGGCAATGCCTTCCATCTCACACACAGAAGCTTCCCGGGAGGGAGGCTGTCTACCAGGTGTCAGTCATTTGTGGGCCATCATCCATTTCCGACTTCCCTGACATTCTTGGTGTATTTCTAAGAAGGACTAATTCTCTACAGAAATGCTCACACAGTGACCCTCAATATCAATCTTAGAAAATGGAAAATAACTCCAAATTATATCTTGTTTGGGCTGAAATTGTATCTTATTAAAACAATTATATAATTTTTTGGACAGGAGATATTTTTAAATTAATGTATTTTCAAGGGTGTTAATGTCCTACTTAACCTAGTGTTTAAAAACCGTCTTTCTGAAGCTAAGTCAAATTTATAATAGCGCTGACAGAAAGGGCAAACAGATCCTCACGCTATCTAAACACTGCTTGTTCCATGGTTATATGGCAGGATTCACTGCTAGACACATTTTGCTCAAACACAAAGTACTTTGCAAGTTATCTGAAAGCTGAACAACTTCTTGTGGAAATGTCAAAGTTCTTATTTTCATCTGTTAAAGAAAACAATTTTTATAAAGCATATCACTTGAAAATAAATGATATTAGTGAGGGTTACTTTTTTAAAAAATTATATCCTATTTGAGCAAATGTTTAAAATTTTTTGAGATTTCCTTTATTTGTATTTTATGTGTATGAATGTTTGCCTGAATGTGTGTGTGTGTGTGTGTGTGTGTGTGTGTGTGTGTGTGTGTGTGTACAACATGCATGCAGTGCTCTTAGAGGCCAGAAGAGTGTGTTGGATCTCTTGGGACTGGAATTACAGAGGATTGTGAGCCTACACATGGGTGCTAGGAACTAAACCCAGGTCCCCTGGAAGGGCAGCCAGTGCTCTTAACTGCTGAGCTATTGCTCTGGCCATTTGGACAAGCTTTAAAACCCAATTAAGCCAACTATTAGACCTCCCCTTCTGAGGGACCCAGACAGCGGGGAATTGTGGAAGTGTGGGGAACAGGACAGACACCTTCATTGTGAATATGGAGTTGGTATTTAACAGGCTGAACTTCAGGTATAGATTCTCAACCTATTTGCAGTGGCCCCACACCTCTACAGACATGTCAGGGTTGTTAAAGAAAGCAGGGTTGGAGAGGTTGAGATGAAACACTGTCCCAACTAAAAGAGCTCAGCTTTTCTAGATCTTCAGGTCTTTTACTGAAAGAAACATTTGATAATCACTCCTTCTCTGTCACATGTCCCTTGAGGGCTTCAGTTGTGAAATAAAATAGGATAGCTGCATGATGGTTCTAATATGTAAATATGAAATATGAAAATATGTAAATACCAAGAACTGAGGTTGACTTTATATGAAAACCGCATTCAGAAATGTAGAAGCCTCTTTTTCACATTTGCTTTTAAAAGTGATGATTATGTGTATCCACTCTTTTGAAAACCCATCACAGCAGGGGCGAGGTTACAGAAGAAGTGAGCAAGCTCTGCTTGGAAGTGAGAGGCGTCAGTACAGTAGAGCAGGGGTGAGGTTACAGAGGAGACACCATCAAGCTCTGTTGGGAAGTGAGAAAACGTTGGGACCCCAGCTGGCCTTGGAAAATGGCTAGAATTCTGAAGCACAGCACACTCCCTCCTGGGTACAAGAAGAATGCAAAGGCACCAGCGGAGTGGAAAATCCAGGAACTAATTTGGCTGCAGCACGTGGGTTCTGGCAGGAAGCAAAAACAAAAGGAATGGTGGATTCGATTGCTGAGGGATTTGACTATTGGGGACAAGGAAGTGGCAATGATCAAGCCAGGGGAACTTCAAATCTAAGTGTTTATAAATTCCTCCTGCTGCCTGTAGCGATGCTGGGTGGGAAGTCTGGAAAGAAGTCTGAACCCTGCTTCATAAAACAATGAAAGGGCCAAAGATGTCAAGAAGAAAGTGGGTGGAGACACAAAGAAAAGCACAGCCTGAGGGTGGGGCGGCCAGCGTCTGGAGCTCTTTAGGGTCTGAGAGGCATTTGGAGTTTCCCCTGCTGATGAGGAATTTTAGGCAGTTTTGCACTGGATGAGCCATGGAACTCACACCTCCTTTTCCTGAGAGGACACCTTAGCGGTGCCAAGTGGCTTCTCAAAGCTTTCTGCAGTGAATCTACATTTCCTGCTGGGTGAAGGTCAAGGCAGTGAAGGAAACAGTTTTATTCTACTCACACATACGTAGCCCATTGCAAGGGCTCCTCCAGTGGTCTCTCTGGAGTGAGGGAGGGGCTGATGGTGATGTGAATACAGAGTTCCTGTGTGTGGATTCTAGGGGTAGGAGAGAAAGGACTGAAACAATCCTGAAATAATACGAGGCACCACAGTAAGCGGAGCGGCAGCTGTAAGGAAGGAACAGGAGCTGAAGACAATGCTGCGTCCGTCCGTTATCCAGTCAGTCCTCAGAGAACTCGGAGCCTCACTGGCAGCTAGCACACAGCTAGAACTAGGAACTCCTTTGTTCAGTCATTCCCACACCACCTACTGACCTTTTCCATCAAATTATTACGATTTAAGCTATCCAAAGCCTGCTCATGCCTATCACAGGTAGCAAAACTGTCTTCTAATTCTGAGGACTAATAAAGCTAATTCTTGTACCCCTCCCCCCATTCATGTTTCTGACTCTACCCAGGTGTCCCTGTTTGCTTCAGTTTGGTCCATGTGGGTGAGAATATGAAAAGTACTTTTGTGACAAGAGACAATGGACTTGGCATTGGGTTCTAAACTCGTTGCTGGTGTCTCTTTCCCATTTTCCTTCACACTGACTGTAGTAGATGGAGCAAAGGTTAAAATGACTCAAATCAACAAGGTCCTATGAGAAAACACAAGAAACAAATTTATAGCCTCAGAGTAACAAAGGTCTTTCAAAGTGTAACAAAACCCTGGAGCAGCAAAGCAACGATTGATTCAAGTACATAGAAAGATAAATTTCCACATTGGGAACAAACCACCATGAGCAAACTAAAAAATTAGTCAATAAACTAAAAGGCTTTTATAAAGTATAATATATAAAGAATTCCTATGGATTTATAAGAGAAAAGTCAAGCCACCTAGTGAAAAATAGTTGTTAAGAAAAGAGGTGGTAGCGCACGCCTTTAACCCCAGCACTCGGGAGGCAGATGTAGGCGGATCTCTGTGAGTTCGAGGCCAGCCTGGTCTATAAAGTCAGTTCCAGGACAGGCTCCAAAGCGACACAGAGAAACCCTGTCTTTAATGAAAAAAAGAAAAAGAAAAAGAAAAGAAAAGACATGCACACACAAAGGAAGCACAAACGGACCTCTGCATTAACCACATGCCTAGTTTCTACAAAGCTGATGCATTCCATCTGCCCTGCAAGCATGAGCTAGCTACACCTTGTTCTGAAAAACCCGATAACGTGATATGTGTGAGTCACCTAGCCTTTAGTTTCCTGCTTCTCAACTCATCCTTCCTTTGACCTCTCCAGCTACACTTTTCAAATACAAGCTAACCAATCCAGAGTGCATACCCCACCTGCTCTAAGCACCTCGGAGCCAGGCACTAAACAACCAGCCACCTGCACATAACACCCCAGAAACCACAGGAATTATTCAGACTGGCTGTTCCTAAAAGCCTACTTACCCTGTCTCACCTGATCTTTAGCTCCATAAACACCACAGTAAAGTTTCCTCTCCAGTTTTTCCTTCCTGTCTGCCTGCTCATCTACTCTAGTACTTTGCCCCTGGCCCCTACCCCATGGTATCATTCTCTCAGGAACTGCAAGTAATAAAATATTTCTGTGGTGATCATCTCCTGACTTGTCGGCCTTCCCATACTTCAAATTTTCTATTACTATGTTATCTTTGTGTGTGTGTGTGTGTGTGTGTGTGTGTGTGTGTGTGTGTGTGTGTTGCCATGGGTTCTCATGCAGCCTAGGCTGGCTTCGGGTTTTCTATGTAGCAGAGGACACTTTAAATTCCTGACTCCCCTGCCTCCACCTCCCAAGTGCTGGGATTAGACAGGTATGTGCCACTGTGCCAGACTTACCCAGTGCTGGGAACTCTGAACCCAGGGTTTTGTGCACGTTAGGCAACCACTCTGCCAGTTGAGCTGTATCCCTAGTCCAGTATGTTGTCTTTTAGAGTAGTCTGATACATAAACAGAAGCTCCACTCTACTCATTTCAAGGTAAATATAAGGGCTATGGTAAAATAACACCACCCCCCACATAACAAAGGTCAAAACATTACAGGACACATTACAACAATGAGAGAAGAGGCCATGAATTGGAAAGAGAGCAAGGAGGAATATATAGGAGAGCTTGGAGGGAGGGAAGGGAGAAATGATGTAATTATATTATAATCTCAAAAATAAAAATTATTAAAAAACATTACATGGCATGCAGAGCTGGTTGGAAAAAGGGAGACCCATTTATGGTTGTAAATTGTTACAATCTCTAGGGAAGGCATTGTAACAATGGAGACACATTTTAAATACACAGACTACGATCCCCATTTCTGGATATATAACTATGTTTTAAAAACAGGATCTGGAAGAGATATTTGCATATCATGTTGAGAGAAGCTAAGAAATGGATGCAGCTGAAGTGTTCACTGACATGAGAGTGGGTAGTCACACAGGCGTCATTAATCTCAGGGTGAAAGTCAGACCCGTGCTCCAGCATGGGGAACCTTGATGACACCATGCTAAGCGAAATAAGTCAGCTACAAAAAGAAAAAAGATCTGTGGTCACACTTACAGGGGTGATGTGGAGCAGCCACGCACAGAGAGATGGCGGGAAGAGGTGGTTTCCAGGATCTCCAGAAAGAGGAAGTGGGTACTATTTAATGAACTTGAAGTTTCGGTTTTGCTGGTGGGAATGTTCAGGAGAATGTCGGAATGAAGCAATAGGATGCTCAGCTTCACTATAAACTTAAAAATTAATACATTTTATCATAAAGATCCAGCAGCCCCACTGTTAGGAATTTGTCTCTTTGATCGGATAATCCCACTGTGAAATGGTACATAAAAGGTTATTCAGTCTATCATTGTTTCTAATTGAAACGTAAGATTGGAAATGACCAAAACTCTCAGGACAGAGAATTACTTAAAATGTGTTATACAAAATACTATGTGAACCATAAAATAATATAAAAATAAATTTGTATGTGTAAAATGCAAGTGGGTATATTGTAATACCACTTCCTTGTTTGTGCATAGACTTTGTGTTATGCTACATAAAAGATGGTTCATAACCATTGCTCTGAGGGGTGGACTTCAAATAGTGGAATGGGGTAGGAGGCTAACTTTCATTGTATATGGTTTTGTGCCCTTTGAAATTAAAGATTAGCTTTACTTTAGAAGTTAACCTCATGGTGGAATCAAACTCTGCTGTGAAACTTTTGAACTTCCCAGCCTGGGCGCATCTCACTGCTCAGCACTGACAACCTGATCTTGCTGTGCAGAGTGACTGATGGTGTTGTCTTCTCTTCCTTTCTGGTCAGACTCATTAACTAGTGTCCTCTGCAAACCTGCTTCCCAGATGGCCCAATTCCTAGTCCGATTCTGCTTTGTTTATTGCCCAGGGCTCCACCTATGGATGTCAATACCTTCTGACCGTACATTCATATATTTAATTGAAAAAGGTATTCTTGATTTCAATACTTAAGCATCCAGTTTCAGTTCCCAATAGGAGTAGTTCTTAGAATGCTAATGGTACATAAGGCATACAACCTCAGAGAGTCACAGCTTTCCAAAGCCAACTTATTTCCCTGCAAGGAATTTTCTTGCTTTAAATATTTCTCCTTGTCCTTATTTTCAGAACCAACATCTGTTCACAATAACTACTAAAACCAAATGACAACAACAACAACAACAACAAAAAAAAACAGCATCCAATTTTAAAGTCCTCTCCTCCAACCCTGAGGATGGAACCCAGGGCCTCACACAATCATGCATCCTAACACTGAGTCTACACCACCAGCCATTTTATAATACTTTGAGACAGGATTTCCATAAATTGGCTAGGATTGCGTTGAATATGATCTTCCTGTCTCTACCTCCCTAGTTGATAGTATTACACCATCATACCCACCACGTAATATTTAATCACTTTCTTATAACAGATAAAATATCAATGAAAAATAGAAGCAACAAAAACTATTGAACTTGAAAACACACACACCAGTGTACATGCTTACACCCCGTGGGAGGCCCACATTATGTCAGGAAACATGGAGACACAGATAAAGCAAAAGGGAGGAAAAGAATCCGTGTAGATGAGGGCCACATGGTGGTCACTCCATTTTTCCTGCGTCTTACCCTTGGGCCTGGTGAACTGTAGATGTTCAGGGAAGATGTTGAGCATGAGAAGGTAAGAGCCCTTCATGTAGGAAGGGGTGAGAGGGGAAGAAGCCCTTCAGGTAGGAGGGGGTGAGAGGGGAATTCAACCCTTCAGGTAGGAGGGAGTGAGAGGTAAGACAGCCCTTCAGGTAGGAAGGAGGGAAATGCTAAGTCTTGCCTGCCCTGATTTTTATTGTTCTTTTGACTCCCACTTGCTCTTTTTTAATCAGTTTTTTTTTCCAGATCATTTTTCCTGACAGCAACCTAGATTCCAGGCCAGAACCAGTCTTCCTGTCTGGTGAGAGTAATGCCACCTCCCAAAGGACCCTCTCTTCGCTGGCCCTGTTCTGCAGTGTACACTTCACTGGCAGGACTCAGAAGTAGTGATCTGCTCTAGAACGAGCAATAGGGCCCATATAACGTTGATGCAAATAATCTTTATGAATAGACACAAGCCGTGTAGATATCTAAATATTGACGTGCATCCCTGGTTCATCTCAAGTTCTCCTTCTATAATGAAAATCATTTAAAAATCTCCATTCTACTGCCAGAGTAAAAGCTACATCAATCAATCAATCCATCCATGAAAATAAATAAAACCACCTCTATGAGAGTGGTGAGATCTGTCAACATTGTTTAGTAAACTATGAGTTTCTTTCAATTTCTTAGCAGCCACACAAAATCTTACAGCACTTTTGTAAGGCTGCCTGGATGTTTGAAGAAAAAGTGAAAACATGCCAGCAGTACTAAGATTTATAGGAAGATTTTAAAAACCATTAAAAAAGCCCACATCCTCCAAGTGTACCTATTAATGAAGTATGGAAACTAAAAAGGGAAAGAAATGAAAGACATATGACAAGAACATTACATATTTATCTTTCCCATTTATATATAGTATTTATCTTAAAGGTCAATTTATAAAATCCTAAGTGTTTAAATGTGTGAATCATGAGTGATGTCATGTTCAATAAGAGTGAAGGTAAGACATGAAGACAGGTTTCCTTCCTCCTTCCGTACAGGTATATAATCCAGGGAAGCCTGCAGGATGGAAGAAATGATGTCAGAATCCCTTCTCCTTGCAGAATCCATAGGAAAAGTAATCCTATATCTAAAGCTTCTTTGATGATAAGCTCCTTGTGGTTGGGAATCATATCTCTACCTGTTGTAGCTAGCAAATTTATTAGTTAAGGCATAAAACAAGTAAAAGATGTTTTAGTTCTTTAAAAATGATTTTAAATCCCATTAGGGACTATCTCAGAATCTCACCAGTAGAGCTACAGAATGTCAAGCATTGGAAGTACCAGAAAGCCCCAGTATATTTTCAGAAATCAGTGAACACTCCCAAGTGTACTTATCTGGAACCAGCCCTAGGAGGACAAAATGCATAAAAACTATCTTTTGGATGTGTAAGTAAGTAAAAGCAATGGCTTGTAAATCACACAACCAGGTACACAATGGCAATATCATTTTATACACAGTGCCACTGGGCTGTTAGACTCACTGAAGTAGCAAGTTGTGGTCATCTATGAAGTAATCTGAAAACAATCAAGACCTAACTCTGTCTGTTGCTCTAGCCAAGGACTTTTGCAAACTCCAATCCGCACACTAGACATTCCTCTTAGATCTGCTGTTCTTAACTCTGTCACTTCTGGTACAATAATTTATCCAGTTTCCTAATTCTAAACGTCAAGTTAGATTCCTTCCCTCACCCCATCTATCCAGACAGTAAGTCCAGATTTTTCCCTTCTTCACGTCTCTCCTAAACGTGCTCACTCCTCTTACTCACCATGCCTGCCTTAGTGCAGTCCCTTTGTCTTCATCTTGTCTCAGGGGCCAGGTGGGAATAGAGCCAAAGCCAGGAGACATTTACATGAGAAACAAAGGACAGAACACAAGTGAATCAGGCTTGGGAGAATACTGGAGGTGCTCTAAGAAATTTACCTTGGACTCTGAAGATATGCCAAGTACATGTGTGATCAGTGAGGGCAAAGTTCAAAGATAGGTCTGGAGCTGTATCTCCTCTTGTCTTACACTTACTGACTTCAAAACCCTTTCCACATCATCTCTTCCCATGGTGACTGGCTCTCTTTTTCAGTTCTAGTAACGCTGTACCTTCTAGGTCTGCAATCATGAATTATCCTTCCTTGACATTTAACATTTCAAGCCACTTTTCCCAAATAAAACTTCTAAAGAACAGATAAAGAATATTTCCTATGCTTTATCTATGAATCCCTATGGTACCTAGGGATACCACATAGGATCTGTTTAAAAGAAAGGAAGGAGGTTAGAGATTTAGCTCAGTGGCAGAGCACTTGCCAAGCAAGCTCAAGACCCTGGGTTCCATCTCTAGCACCAGAAAGAAAAAAAAGACAAAATTGAAACAAAGTCGTGGGGCTGGAGATTCAATTCAGTGGTAGAGCACTTGCCTGGCAATCATAAGGAAAAAGACAAAATTAAAACAAAGGAGGGGGCTGAGAGGTGGCTCAGTAGTTAAGAGTACTTTCTGCTCTCCCAGAGGACCCAGGTCCCAGCACTCATGTTAGGCTGCTCACAACTACTTTTATTTAACTCCAGCTCCATGTGATCTGACCCCCTCTTAGTGAACTCACATAGATGTGGCATACACATGCACAGACATGCATGCATACACACAAATACTTTTTTAAATCCTTAACAGGGAGGAACTGGAAGAATAAGTTTGGTTTCTGTAGCTTTAATAATAACAGTGACAAACATTTCTTAGCATCATGCTGGCATACACTGGGCACTGTATAAATATTTGTGAAGTAGATTAAGATATATAGATTAAGTTTTATAATCTCAATTCTTATCCAATGTAGCACTCAACTAAACCTTGTTATACTGAAAAGCTTCTATATGACAAAGGACAACATCATTTGGACAAAGTAGCAGCCTACAGAATGGGAAAAGATTTTTAGCAACTGCACATCTGATAGAGGGCTAATATCCAAAATATATAAAGAACTCAAGAAACTTGATATCAAAAAACCAAATAACCCAATTTAAATAATGGGTACAGCTCTAAACAGAATTCTCAATAAAGGAAATTCAAATGGCTGAGAAACACTTAAAGAAATGTTCAACATCCTTAGCCATCAGGGAAATGCAAATCAAAACAACTTTGAGATTCCATCTTACACCTATAAAAATGGCTAAGATCAATAATACAAGTGACAGCTCATGCTGGTGAGGATGTGGAGCAAGGGGAACACTCCTCTATTGCTGGTAGGAGTGCAAACTTGTACAGCCAATTTGGAAATCAATATGGCGGTTCCTCAGAAAGGTGGGACTCAATCTAGTTCGAGATCTACCTATACCATTCTTGGGCATATACTCAAGGAATGCTCAATCATACCACAAGGGCACATATTAAACCATGTTCACTGCTGCTCTATTCATAATAGACAGAAATTGGAAATAACCTAGATGGCCCCCAACAGAAGAATGGATAAAGAAAATGTGGTACATTTACACAATGGAGTACTTACTAGGATCTTTAAAAATAGTATCACAAAATTTGTAGGCAAATAGATGAAACTAGAAAAAAAAATCATCCTGAGTGAGGTAAATCAGACCTGCAAAGACAAATATGTTATGCATTTGCTTATATCTAGATATTAGCCATTAAATAAATGATAACCAAACTATAATCCATAGACTCCTAGAGGTTAGGCTTAGAGGAAGGTACTGGGGGAAACCTGGGTCTCCCTGGGAGGGGGAAATAGAATAGATTTTATGGGGGTTGATAATGGAAAGGGAAGGTGGAGGGAAATGGGATTGAAGGAGGGACTGAGGGGAGAGACAGCTAGAACTGAGGGGCATTTGAGAGGTAGTATGGAAACCTAGTCCAGTGGAAACTCCCTATATTATATGAAGGCAATCCTAATGAAGTCTCCAAATAATGAGAGAGATGGAACCCCAACTGGCCATCTCTTGTCACCAAATAAGGCTTCCAGTACCAGGACTGGGTTTCATCCAATGGAGTTGTTGGCTGAAAGGGTCCCCTGGAAACCCAGGCTGTTGCCAAGACAATAGGTTCCTTCCCACAGGCAAGGCTCCATTGCTAAAGCAACACCCACACAATTCATTGAACATGGAGAGGTTGAGCTGGTGCCTACATAGAACTATGTTCCAGTGTTTATGACATGGAAAGGTTACTCTGCGGGCCACCAAAACAGAAACATAAAAAATACCAACACAACCTCAAAATCTTTGACCTACAATCTGTCTTGACTGCAAAGTATGCTAGGGCAATGGTGGAACAAACCGTGTGGGGGTAACCAACTGATAACTGATTTGACTTAAGGCACATTCCATGACATCGAACCCATACTTGACACTGCTTGGGTGAACATGAACCAGAGTCTAGACAGCCCAGGGACCTAGGGTAAAAGCAAATACTCCTAGTCTAAAAAAAAAAGTAACAATAAAATGACTTCTAATGATATTCTGCTATACCCATAGATCAGCATCTTATTCAGCTATCATCAGAGAAACTGCTTCCTGTAGCAAACAGGAACAAATACAGAAAGAACAAATATACCAGGAGAACAGGGTCCTCTCAATTAAGTGCGTAAAGCTCATGAACTCAGAGACTCAAGCAGTGATGCACAGCCTTTGCAGGTCTGCACCAGGTCTCTGCATACATACTATAGATTTCAGTTTAATTCCTTGGCGGGACTCCTGAATGTATAAATGAATGGGTTGCTGATTCTGTGCCTTCTCTTGGGGCTCTTTTATTTTTCCGTTGGCTTGGCTTGTCCAACTTTGATATGATGGTTTTTCTTTTGCCTTATTATATTTTATTCTGTTTTTAAAAAGTCAACAGTAAAGAAAAATTTAAAAGCAGCCAGAAAAAGAGATGGCTTACACACTCAGTAGCAAGACTATGACAGCAGACTTCTTGTCAAAAGTGTCTGGTCCCGAAGACAACTGTGGAAACTATTTTTCCCACTGTGATAAATAAAATGTTTAAAGAAGGAGATACTTTAAAAAACCTTGTTATAAACACCTTATTTATTACAAATTTTCTAAGTAAAGCCATGCATAGCTTGATATCCATTGCTTTAGTTAGGGTCATTTAAACAACAAACTACAATGTTTTATCTACTTAGCCCACAATGAGTATCACTTCCCACACTCACCCATTGTAGGGTCTGCGTGCTGTCCTGACACACACGTTACCCACACTCACCCGTTACAGGATTCCACGTGCTGTCCTGACTCACACGTGGCCACAGCACACACATTCTCCCCTGTGCCTCCCAATGGCGTCCATGCTTCCTGTTCTCCAGCACTTGACCCAGCTATGTTGAGAACTCAAGAACTATTTGCAGGAAAGGAGGAGGAAGGCACAGGCTGGTTTCTGATAAAAGAGTCAAGAAGCCGGCAAAATAAAACAATACATTTATTTGTGCTCATGGCACTAAGATGAAGTGGCTTTATAGCTTCTGTACTGGGGCAGAGACAACACCTGGCACACTTAAAGTCAATGCCACTGCACACAGATGGAGCAGAACGACCCTGCATGTATTTCAGCATCTGACACGAGGCCCATCTAGGGGCAACACTGCTAAGCCTGATTCCAAACCTCCATTACGACATAGCAGCCTCACTCTTAGGTACATACCCATGATAAATATGAGTTCATACGTAGAAACCTGTGTAAAAACAGTGAGATACTATGCAGCAGTGAAAACAACCACACTGTTCTTAGACAAAGTGTCATTAATGAGTTTCACTGATATAGTGACAAAGAGAGGATGTGTGGACAAAATCGTGCCACATGATTTTATGTACACAATGTTGGCAAGTCAGAACAGGGGTTACCTTTGGTGGGGGCAACAACTGGGAAGGGTCCCAGAGAAACTTCTAGGTTACTAGAAATATATTTTGATTTGATTGAGGACATGATGGGAAAAATGATAAATTCAAGGACATTTAAAATGCACATTTAACTCTCAAATTGACAAAGAGAACACAGAAGGAGAAACAAAATCTGGAGAATGACAAATTCAGATTTAAGGAGCAGCACACCTAATATTTATGAGTTTTACTTCGTACGTGTTATATATGAAAAATTTTAAAACAGAAGTTTTCAACAGGGCAAGAAAAGTCTGTAGAGTACCAGATGCTTAGGCATCAATGGACAAGTGGATGAACAGAACTCCACACTAGCCCCTAGTCCACTGATGGACTCACACAGTTCAGCTCCCAAGCATTGTTTGGAACAGTGTGGTTCCTGCCTTGATGATCTTAGGTAGTCATAATGATGCTTTAGGTAGTCATAATATTAGCAAGGAACTTCGAAGTTTTTTGTGCAGTATCTTATGAGAAGATAGTCAGTAAATATTGGTTATCGACTGTGTACCAACTCATGTCCATTTATAAATGCCATGAGAGTGAGAGGTGGGAGGCCTGAGAAACTCCTGCAGTATCCTGAAGGAAGGGGAAGTTCAGTGAGGTTCCAGAAGGTTGGGGATACCTGTAAGAGTTACAAAGTGTGGTCTATGGAAGGACATCATTGGAATTTAAGTTGAAATGGCATAGATTTTATATGGCAATGTGAGTAGGCAGAATTTTGGAAAACCACCTTGTATCACATATTTTAATACATGGAGTTTTCCCCAGGCTTCTGAATGTATCACCTCTAAATTTAGGAAAGTCTATGATGAGTGGACCAATGTCAAGAGAACATTAGGGTCTAACTGAATAATTAGATTGAAAAGTTGTCTAGGTCTAAATAGCAGAGGACCATGAATGTCATACTAAACACACTTGAGTCAATGTCTGATGATGGGATGGGATATCACCTACACTCTGCCACCCACAGAGCAGATCAACTAACTGTGCAACTAGCATTAGCAACAGTACACACTGTGGGTGTGTCTGCTTTAATGCAACACAGTTGTGGGTGTTTGGAAGTGGACTCCTGGTAGATTTCCCTTAACTGTCATCTGAACTCTGCCTATCTCCAGACACAGCTTCTACCTAAACAACTGAAGGAAAACCAGATACAAAACTTTAAAATCCTCACAGATCTTAGAAAATGATAAAAGAATGATAACAGTTCAATTATATTGAACTACATATATATATATATATTTTCAGAATTTTTTTTCTTATTGAGGAAGGAACCCAGAGTCTCACAAATGCAGAGTGAGTACTCTACAACTTTGCTGTACCCAGGCTCCTTGGTGGTGTTTATTATACAAGTAAAGTAGTGTTCAGCCCAATAATTTGTTCTGCAAGACTTTGCACCTTTGAGGAATAACTCATAGGCAGTGAAGTTGCTAATGCTGACACTACACAGTGAGACAGTAAGATGGTTGGCACGGTGGTTGAGATCTCCTAAATGCCCCCCTGGATCAGACTTGACATACCTGTGGTGGTCAATCTCAGTTTTTAACTTGATGAAACCTAGAATTACCTGTGAGACAGGCTTTGGGGCATGCTATTAGGTTAACTGAGGCAAGAAGAAACATGCATTTTGAGTGGCATCATTCCCTGTGCTGAGATCTTGGACTGCATAAAAATGAAAAAGTGAGCTGAACCCAAGCATTTACTGCTCTCTGCTTCCTGATCATGAGTGTGATGTGACCAGCCACCTCACGTTCATCCTAGCTTGACCCCCACTATAACAGACAGCACCTTTGAATGGTGGACCAGATTAAACCCTTTTCCATTGAATTGTTTTGTCAGAGTTTATCTCAGCAACTGGAAAAGAAACCAAGGCTCTGGGTGGCAAATAACAACTTGTACAACCATATGTATCCAGAGATTTTTTAAGTTGTTAAAAATTGTTATGTTGAAGATAAATATGAAAGAGCTATCCCAAATTTTCTTTTGATTTTACAAAACACCTCTTTCATGTTTCATCTTTGGATTAAAAAAATTCCCTGAGTATTTTACTACTAGCATCATATAGCTATTGTCTTAGTTAGGATTTCTATTACTGTGATAAACACCATGACCAAAAGCAAGTTGGGGAGGAAAGGTTTTATTTTGCTTACACTTCCACATGACTGTTCATCACTGAAGGAAGTCAAGTCAGGAACTCAAACAGGACAGGATCCTAGAGGCAGGAGCTGATACAGAGGCTATAGAAGGATGCTGCTTACTGGCTTGCTCAGCCTGCTTTCTTATAGAACCCAGGACCACCATCCCAGGGATGGCCCCATTCACAATGGGCTGGGCCCTCCCCCATCAATCACTAATGAAGAAAATGCCTTACAGCTGGATCTTAAAGAGGCATTTTCTCAATTAAGGTTCCTTCCTTTCAGATAACTCTAGCTTGTGTCCAGCCAACATGAACTATCCAGCACAGATGTGTGTGTGTGTGTGTGTGTGTGTGTGTGTGTGTGTGTGTAAATTCAAGTTGTGATGTTATAGTTTCTAATATGATCTTGAGATCTCTCAGCAGAAAGTGACCATAAGCCAAGTGAGATGCTGTGTATGACACACCTGACCTGGAGCCAAGGTGGAAAGGGGTGTCAGACAGGTGTGTAGTTACAAGAGTGAAACAGAATAAATGCTTTACCTAACTATCCCAGAGAGTTAGAGGTATCAATGAGGGATGCCCAGTGAAAAGTCTTAATGTAGTCAGAACCTCCACCAATGTGCAGGAGCAAGAAAGAGAGGACCCATCTGTGCCTTACTAAGGCTCTTGTACATTATCCTTCAGACTTCCCCACAAGGGTGGTGATTGACTAACTAGGTGACTAACTAGGTCACAAGGTGGTGATTGACTAACGAGGTGAAGGGAAACATGTGCAAAGTGGAGATTTCTTCATAAGACTCTGATTTTGAACATTAAGTTTTTATTGTTAGTTTCAGTGTATATGTGTATGTATGGGTGTGGTGCACACATACCCCAGGTTGTCAGAAGACAACCTTGGGGCAGGTCCTTACCTTCCACCGTGTTGGAGTCTGGGCTTTCTCTGCTGCTCTGCTGCTGCACTGTGTGCACCAGGCCAGCAGACCTGTAAGGTTATGGGGATTCTCCTGGCTCCACCTCCTTTCTCACTGCAGCGGCCCTGGGACTGCAGACACGTGCTACCCTGTATTATTTTACCTGGGTTCTGGATATTTGAACTCAGTTCCTCATGCTTGCATGGCATCTCCCCAGCCTGAGCAAATTTACCTTGCTTAGCAGCTGTAGAATGTGTTAGGCTTGGGGAGGACATTTAACTAGACCAAAAGTGACGGGGTTTTAAACAACTTAGGAAAGACCTAACAGATCTTACAGAATGAGTGTATCTAACGTTTCTTTTGCCAGTGAAGACTTTAAATTTATGACAAAAGCTTAGGTTTAGTTTTGATCTCATTAAATTATTAAGAGTAAACTACAAAACGTAAAGTTGCATATATGATGGAGTTTAGTAGAAACAGTGAACTCTGGTCAGGTATGAATTCCTGATTTTAAATATAACAAGAGAGGATAGAAATAGATACAACTTTGTGCAGTTACAAATCTTCATGCAGCTATTTTAAATTTGTCCACAGAGTCAAACAAGCACAAGCTGAATGGCATGCCAGTAGTGACAGTCTCATTGACCACTGAGATACTAATTTCCAAATGTCCATCCCCAGGAAACAACTAGTGATCTCCCAAGAAAGGGCTGATACCAAGCCAGGAGAATGGGGGTGCAAAAAAACATGGAATACATTTTCATAAAGTAAGAAAGTATACAAACACACACACACACACACACACACACACACACACACACACACGCAAAAAAGAAAAATCATGGAGATGGGCCAAAAGGAACCTACTTAAAGCATGAACACTGGGCAAATCTGGAAATAAAAATAAACGACAGGAATGGATTACACCCCACTGACTAAAATAAAAACCCACCAGGCCACACTATTAAACACAGACAAAGAAGTAAATCAGAAAGTGGAGAGGGATCTTTATAGCACACAGGAAGCAACCTAATACAATTGTTGAAGTAGTAGGCACAGTGGCACGCACGTGTAGTCCCAGAACTCAGGAGACTGATACAGAAGGGTCAGTTCAATCCAGGGGTTTCAGACCAGTCTGGGCAACCTAAGGAGACCTATCTTAAATTTTAAAAAGAGTGTTTTTGAGTTGGGGGTGTGGGAGAATGTGTGGCTAGCATGTGAGACATCTGGATTCAATCCACTGAACTTCAGTACCAAAAGATATTCAGAGCTATAGAAGGAATGCCGGAATCAGAAACTATGATTAAGCAACTAGTAGAAGAGTAATTGGTTTTTGTATGAATCCTCAACTGATGTCAAAAATAGGTCAAAATTTTAGGAGGACTAAAATGCATATATAGTCTTTAGTATTTCCATATTAGGTGTTTGTTAATATCAAAAAGAAAAACAATTATAATAAATAGAAGAGAAACCTAAAGGTACCACCTTCACCAAGTGACTAAGGTCAACAGCACATCAATGCTCAGGTCATCATCTTATGCTCTGATGTGAAATACTTGGGAAGAGTGCAGCATTCTGATATTCCTTCCTAGCCTGGGTAACTTGAACCTAATAATGAAAAAAATCAGAAAACCCACACAGAAAGAGAGTCTACAGAATAGTTAGCTTTTCTCCAACAGCATCATGTTATAAAAATTAGAGAAATCACAGAAGCTACTCCAAGTCAGATTTTCTTGACTGGACCTTTTGAGGTGAGAATACACACTTTAAATCTGGATCATTTAATATCAGAAGACCTTCTTGTGGGAGCCTACACAAAAGGCTATTAAAGTAGAAAGCTTTTGTTTTTTGCCTGCTTGCCCTCATTCCCACTAGCAAGTTCATCCATCCTACTGCTGGTATTCCTTCACTGGCATTAGAACCTACTTCTTCGAAATCCCAACATACGCTATAGACAGATGAGACATCCAGCCTCATGGACTAAACAACTACTGGATTTTGGGACTTTCCATCAGTATACAGACACTGTTGGACTAGCTGGGCCACACCCCATAAGCCACTCTTATAAATTCCATATATTTATACATATATTCATCCTATTAGCTCTGTTCCTCTAGAGAGCCCTAATACAGAAGCTACTGATTTTGTGTGTTAATTTTGTATCCTGTTATTTTGCTGAAGGTGTTTAATCAGCTCTAGAAGTTTCCCAGTGGAGGTTTTTGGGTCTTTTATGTATAAAATCATATCATCAGCAAATATACTTTAAGTTCTTTTCCTACTTGCATCCTCTTGCTCTACTGTGGAGTAATCCTTTTCTACACCATGAATATGTCTTACTCTCATTGGTTAATAAAAAGCTGACAAGCCAGTAGGTGGGCAGGAAGTTAGGCAGGAAAGTCAAACTGAGAATCATGGGAAGAAGGAGGGCAGAGTCAGGAGAGATACCAGCCAGCTGCCTAGGAAGCAGGACATGCTGGAGGACAGGTAAAGCCACGAGCCACATTGCAATACATAGATTAATAGAAACGAGTTAATTTAAGTTGTAAGAGCTAGTTAGTAATAATAATTGGCCAAGCATTTATAAATAATATAAGCCTCTGTGTGGCAATTTGGGAAGCAGCTGCCAGGTATTTGGGAACAGGCAGGTGGAAGAGAAACATCCATCCACATTGATCTCCTTCAGTTGTCTCATTGTTCTAGCTAAGACTTCAGGTACTGTATTGAATAGGTACAGAGAAAGTAGGCATCCTGTCCACCACTTATTTTGGTGGAAATGCTTTGAGTTTCTCTCCTTTAGAATGAAGTTGGCCATGAGCTTGCTGTAAATTATCTTTATTATTTTGAGGTATATCCCTTGTATAACAAGTCTCTCTAGGACTTTTATCACAAAGATGATGGATTTTTGTCTCAGACATTTTCTGTATCTAATACGATGATTGTGTGGTTTTTGTCTTTTAGTCTACTAATGTGGTGGATTATGTTTATTGTTTTACATTTGTTGAACCATACCAGCATCCCTGGAATGAAACCAACTTGATCATGGTGGATTGTAACACAAATCTTAAAAGGTCTTATTGATAAAAAACAAGCCCAGTGCCAGGTATTGGGGTGAATGCTGGAAGATCAGAGAAACAAAACAAGCCACAGCTTCCTCACCTCACCAACTTCTCAGCTGATCCTGTTTCCTCAGACTGGAAGCCTCTGAGTCTTCATCCAAATGGATCTCAGCTGAACTGTTGCTCAAAGCCTAAAAGCTTAACCAGGCTCTAGTTCCCGGTCCTCACACCTTATATACCTTTCTGCCATCCCTTCCTGGGATTATAGGCATGTGTCACCATGCCTGGCTGTTTCCAGTGTGGCTTTGAACTCACAGAGATCCAGATGGATCTTTGCCTTCAGAATGCTAGGATTAAAGGTGTGTGTGCCACCATTTTCTGGCCTCTATATCTAGTGGCTGTTCTGTTCTCTGACCCCAGATAAGTTTATTAGAGTGCACAATATATTGGGGAACACAATATCACCATAGTGGATAATCTTTTTGATGTGTTCTTGGATTCAGTTTGTAAATATTTTATTGGGAATTTTTACATCTATGGTCATAAAGGGATATTGGTCTATAATTTTCCCTTTCTGTTGAGTCTTTGTGTGGGTTTGGTATCAGGGTAAAGGCCACTTCAGAAAAAGAATTAGGAAATGTTCCTTCAGTTTCTATGTTGTTAGTTCTTCTTCGGAAGTCTTTTAGAATTCGACACTGAATCCACCTGGTCCTGGGCTTTTACTGGTTGGGAGATTTTTAATTACTGCTTCTATTTCACTAGGGGTTATATGTCCATTTAAATTGTTTATTTCATCTTGATTTAACTTTAGTAGGTTGTATATGTTATGAAATCCATGAATTTCTTTTAGGATTTCCAGTTTGGTGGAATAGAAATTATTAAAAATGTGTGTCCTTGTGATTCTCTGAATTTCTTTGCTATCTGTTATAAACATCCTCCTTTTCACCTCTCTCTCTATATTTTGGTTAAGTTGGTTAAAGGTTTGCCAATATTACTGATTTTCTCAAAGAACCAACTCTTTGTTTCATTGAGTCTTTGGAATTTTTTTGCCATTTCAGCCCTGAGTTGATTATTTCTTTCCATCTACTCTTTCAGGGTAGTTTTGTTGTTGTTTTGTTTTTCTAGAGCTTCAACTATTAAGTTAGTAATATGAAATTTCTTCAGTTTTTTTTTTAATGTAGTCACTTAGTGCTATGACATTGCCTCTTGGAACTGCTTTCTGCATTCATTATGTCCTATAGGTTTGGGTATGTTGTATTTTCATTTTCATTCAACTCTAAAAAGTTTTTGTTTCTTTCTTGATTTTTGTCTTGACCCAACTCATCAGCTTCCGTGAGTTTGTAGACTTTTTGCCATTTCTATTGTTATTGATATCTAGCCGTAATCCATGATGGTCGGATAGGATATAGGGTACTCTTTCCAATTTTTTAGATCTGTTGAGACTTAGTTTGTATCTGAATATGGGGTAAATTTTGGAGAAAGTTCTATAGGCTGCTGAGAAAAAGATACATTTGGAGTGTTTGGATGAAACATTCTATAGATGTCTGTTAGAATCATTTGATTTCTGATGTTATTTAACTCCAGTGTTTCTCTATTCACTTTTAATCTTGATGACCTGTGTATTGGTGGGCATGGGGACCTGAAGTTGCCCGCTATTGCTGTGTAAGGGTCAGCATGGGATTTCAGCTGTAGTAGTGTTTCTTTTATGACCTTGGTGCCTTCGTGCTTGGTGCATAGATGTTTAGAATTGTGAGTCCTCTTGGTGGGTTTTTCCTTTAATAAATAGGTGGTGTTCTTTCCTGTCTCTTCTAAATGGTCTGGGGTTGATGTTTATTTATTGTTTTAATATTAAAATAGGTCCATTTGCCTGATTCTTGGTTCCATTCTTTTACTCTAAGGTGATGTCTGTCCTTGGTGATGAGGTATTGTTTCTTGGATGCGGCAGAAAGGTGGATCCTGTTTTCTAATTCAATGTCTTTTTATTGGGGAATTGATACCATTGAGTTAAAAAATAAACAGTATTTATTAATTCATGTTATATTGTGGTTTGAGTTTTCTCCCCACTTTTGGCTGTTCTGGGATTATTTCTGGTGGCCTGTTGTGTGTAATAAATGTCTTTTCTGTAGAGCTGAACTGGTGGACAGAATTATTTAAATTTGTTTTTGTTATGAAGCTTTTTCTTCCTCTGTTGATTCTGATTGGTAATCTTGCTGGGTGTATAGGCTGACCTGGCATCTGCGATCCCTAGAGCTTATAAAACATCTGTCCAGGCCTTTCCAGCTTACCTTTATATGTGACTTGGTCTTTTTTTTTTTCACGTTTTAAAATCCTTTCTTTGCTTTGTACATTTAATGTTTTATTATGTGACATGGGTAGTTTCTTTTCTGGGCCTGTCTCTTTGGTGTTCTGTATATCTCCTGATAGGCATCTCTCTTTAGATTGGAGACATTTTCTTCTATGATTTTGTTCAAAATATTTTCCATGACTTTGACCTGGGATTCTTCTCCTTCTTTTATAGTTATTATTCATAGGTTTGGTTTTTTCATAGTGTTCCATTTCCTGGATTTTTATTTATTTAATGTTTCCTTTGTCTAGACTAGCAATTCTTCTATCTTGTCTTTAAGACTTGAAATTCTTTCTTCCATGTTTTCTAATCTGTGAGTGGGACCTACCTCTAAGGTTTTTGTTTGAGTTTTTCATTTCCAGTTTTATTTCAGTTTAGGTTTCTTTAGCGATTCTTTTTCTGTGTTAAATTCTACTTTCATATGCCTTGAATTGTTTTCACTATTTCATTCAACTGTTTGTGTTTTCCCAGACTTTATTAAGGCATGTATTCACATCCTCTTTAGGGTCTTTGAACATATTCATAATTGCTATTTTGAAGTCCTCATCTTATGCTTCAGCTAAATTGCTTTTCTCAGGACTTCTTACAATAGAAATGCAGTCTTCTGAGGGAAGCATACTCTCGTGGTTGTTCATATTTGGATTTTTTACACTGGGATCTAGACATCTGAAATCATGGCATCTGAAGTATTTCTTGGTATAGGGATCTGGTTTTATCTTTGCTGGGTGAGTGTTCCATTCTTTGGTTGTTCTGCCCACTCTGGGTCCTAGTCAAGTATGGCAGCTGTGGGGTCCTTGGGGATCCCTAGTAGAGTAAGGTTCTGTGGGTCAGCAAAGTCATAAAGGACTGGAGATGTTCTAGAAGGGAAGGCTAGAAGGAGATGCCAGGAAGAACCAGTTGGACCCTGGGTCTCTGGGGATGAGTGTTGTGACTAGATTTCTTATCTTTGTTTTATGAAAGTTAACAGGTATATAATATACAATAATTAAAGAAAAATTTAGATATCATGCACCAACTTCTGAAATGTACTTAATGGACAATATGTATGTAAATGTTATACTTTAAAGGAGCCTACATACTGTGTTAGCCTAGAGGGAAAAGCAGGATCCATTTTGTTTTTAAGACTTTCAGCCTGTGCATATGATTACAGCCTATACGAGCTATGTAACCCAGAGTTTTGAAAATGACATAGACTTTGAATTTTAAGTGGGTGAAGATTAGGTTTTACTCTAGTAATAACGTACAAAGAAACGTACCTCATTCAGACAGCGGAAAGCTGGTGTTTCAGCTAAATTGACAAGCCGCTCCTCTCGAATATTAATTGTGGGCATTATGACAGAAGGGTGCTCCTTCTGGTCCTTTTCATATTCCTCCTCTTCTGTTTCTGCTGCTTCCTCATTGTCATCTTCATTTTCTTTTTCTGGGTCTGTGCTATCGTCTTCCATTTTTCACAATTCTAAAATAAAAACAGTTCATATTCAACTATTTAAGCATGTCTTCACTTACAAAGTAATAGAAAATTGTACAAAGTAAGCAAAGGTTAACTAAAGTAAGTCAGTCTTTGTCTGCTCTCTCTCTCTGGAACAAAACCCAGGCCTTGGGCATGCTATACAAGTTCTCTACTACCTCCGTATACTCTCAGCCCCAGATGCTATCTACAATACATTCAGGCTTTTGGTGCATTGAGAAAAAATGTATAACTAGATGACAAGCAAGCTGGCTATGAGAGATTAACCAATCAGTGAACTCTGGATTTTATTAAGAGACCCCGCCCCAAAGGATAAGGTGAAAAAATCAATCAAAGAAGATTCTGGACATCAACCTGGGGCCTCTACATGCACAGTGCCCCCTAACATGTAAATGTACATACATGCAAACTGTGCGTACACATATATCCTAAAATTATTAGCAGTGACTCTGGAAAATATAAACCAGCAGCCATCTTGAGATCCAGGCATGGGAAGGGTGAGGGGAGACAGAAACAGGCTCTTAGGAAGCCAAGCAGAGAATAGGCAGCAGTCTGTTGGAACATGCTATACTTATCCATTCAAACCCCATTCTTATCCATTCAATAAATAATATGCAGCAGGGTTAGAACATGTCTAATCTTAAGCAGCAGACCCTTTCCCCCATTTAATTTCTGGTAGCAAAAGGGTTACAATAAGAACATGAGTCAAATATGACCACATATGACAGTGGCAGGACCTCTCTAGCTACCTACTAGGTTAATCACACTTTGCTTTCTGATACTTCTATAGCACGTAGCTTGTCCATGCTTTTGTAGCCACACTTAAAAATACTGTATTATAATTTATTATTTTTCATACTGTTTCCTGTTGTAGAATATTAGTTTAAGATGTGTTACATTCATTTATGCTGTGGAACATTTGTTTAATGATGGAATGATGCGTTGCATTCTTTTATGTTGCATTTGTTTAACTGTGAAGCTGTGTTACTTTGCCTGTGCAAAACTGTGCCTTCCTAAAACACCTGATTGGTCTAATAAAGAGATAAATGGCCAATAGCTAGGCAGGAGAGGAACAGGTGGAGCTGCCAGGCAGAAAGAATAAAAAAGAGGATAAATCTAGGGAAGGGAGCAAGGAGCAAGAAAAGGAGGAGAGGAGGAACCAGAGGCCAGCCACACAGCCAGACACAGAGCAAGAAGGAAAGAAAGATATAGAATAAATAAAGGCAAAAGCCCAGAGGCAAGACATAGTTAAAGATAAATGGGATAAGTTAAGTTAGAAAAGCTAGTTAGAAACAAGCCAAGCTAAGGCCGGGCATTCATAAGTAAGAATAAGTCTCTGTGTATTTATTTGGGAGCTGAGTGGCAGACCTCCAAAGAGTAAAACAAGAACCAACTACAGTCTCCCCAGTTATACTCCTTAAAAAGGAAACTGCATTTGTGTAGGTATCTTCAACACCCAGCAAGTAATACATGTAATAGAATGTGTACCAAGAATATTTGCCAATAGAGCAAACAATTTCAGTTACTCCTCTCATTTTGCAACTGCAAATAATTTGCTTGGATTTCAGGCATGAAGTGCTAATGCCAAACCAATGAAGTAACAATAACCCAGTCAACGTGTTAGAACATTAACCCGTCCAAGCAGAAGTTCCAGGAGAGCAGCACCACAGCTCCTCCCTCACTTCTGTCACCAGCTGGGAAAAGCCTTCACCCCAGACCATGCCAGCAGGCTTCCTGAGAAGCTGCCTAATCCAGCGGAAAAAGGAGGGGAAAAAAGCAAGAAAAATTTATGATGAAAGTTACCCAAAATATAAAATTTACCCCTTAAGATGTTTTATTGTTTATGAAATACAATAAATTTAATGATGATACATGAAAACAAAATAAATACAGACTACATAAATTACAAGAAAATGTTTTATAATAATTTTATATAATGAAATAAACAATAGTGCAGTGACATCTTGCCTGGTCATAAGATTTCTCTGACTCATTTTTTTCTGCAAAATAATTTATTAGGTTATCAAAATTTATACTTTTGCAATTTCATTTTTAATTGACATAATTGAAAATGATGTCAGCTGCTCTTGGGAAATATAAAATCACAAGTAATTTTTGGCCATGTTTAATGGAGAAGAAGGTTGATAACATCAAGATAAATTTCTGAAGAGTCATTTTAAAATATAATATCTAGAGTCAATGAGCCTCTTTTGTAGAACACTGTTTTTCAAGCATAATGGTTATTGCATTCTTTACAACAGTTTTGAAAATTTTATATGCATGGTGTTTTGCATGTATGTTGGTCTCTATGTCTGTACATCACATGCATGCAGTAAGTACTCTCAGAGGCCAGAGGAGGGCATCAGATTCCCTAGAACTAGAGTTACAGACAGCTGTTAGCCACCATATGGCTACTAGGAATTAAACCAGGGTCCTCTGGAAGAGCAGTCAGTCCTCTTAACCACTGAGCAATCTTCCCAACTCTAATTATATTCATGCATGAACTGAATTTCAAGTGCAAAATCATTTAATACTCATCTTAGTGTTTCCTGGCACGTTTGTGCAGCTGTGGAGACTACCAGACTCTAAGCAAGGCTTTAGGCTTAGTATTGACACCAAAACACTTCCTTATTGTCTTAGTGAGCCTGTCTATTGCTGTGATGAAACACCAGGACTAAAATGAAAGTTGAGAAGGAAAGGGTTTACTTGGCTTATATTTAAGCATTGCTGTTCATCACTGAAGGAAGTCAGGACAGGAATTCAAACATGCACAAGCCATGGAGGGGAGCTGCTTACTGGCTCGCTTCCCATGGCTTACTCAGCCCATCTTCTTACAGAACCAAGAACCACCAGCTGAGGGATGGCCCCACCCACTATGGGCTGAGCCCTCCCCCATTGATCACTAATTGAGAAAATGCCTTACAGCAGGATCTCATGGAAGCATTTCCTCAGCTGAGGCTTCTTTCTCTGATGACTCTAGCTTCTGTCAAGTTGACACACAAAACCACTCAGTATAGTATGTAACCTATTCCTATAAGTTCATTGCCTTAGTTAAAGTGACTATTGCTGTGATGAAACACTGTGACCAAAGCAATTTTTGGAGAAAGGGTTTGTTTGGCTTACACTTTATAGCACTGCTCGCTGAAAGAAGTCAGGACAGGAACTCAAAACAGGGCAGGAACCTGGAGGCAGGAGCTGGTGCAAAGGCCATGGAGGAGTGCTGCTTACTGGCTTGTGCTGTGAGATGTTCTGTATGGCAAATGTGTTGCTCTGATTGGTCAATAAATAAAACACTGATTGGCCAGTGGCTAGGCAGGAAGTATAGGCGGGACTAACAGAGAGGAGAAAAGAAAGAACAGGAGGCAGAGAGAGACACTGCTAGCCGCTGCATGACAAACATCATGTGAAGATGCCAGTAAGCCATGAGCCATGTGGCAAGGTATAGATTAATAGAAATGACTTAATTTAAGCTATAAGAACAGTTAGCAAGAAGCCTGCCATGGCCATACAGTTTGTAAGCAATATAAGTCTCTGTGTTTACTTGGTTGGATCTGAGCGGCTGTGGGACTGGCAGGTGAGAGAGATTTGTCCTGACTGTGGGCCAGGCAGGAAAACTCTAGCTACAGGCTTGCTCCTCACAGATGGCTTGCTCAACCTGCTTTCTTATAGAACCCAGGACCACCAGCCCAGGGATGGTACCACCCACAATGGGCTGGGCCCTCTCTCATCGATCACTAATTAAGAAAATGCCCTACAAGCTTGTCTACAGCCTGATCTTATGAAGGTATTTTCTTAGTTGAGGTTCCCTCCTCTCAGATGACTTTAGCTTATACCAAGTTGACATAAAACTATCCAGTACATTCATTTACAAAGAAAGAACACAATGACAATTGTTCTCCCTTGTTAGTTCTTAGTTTAATGAAAACCTCATATGAAAATATTCATTTCTGTCAAATGCAACAATATTTACATTTAATTTGTATGTCCAAGACTGTGTAATACTGTAGTAGTTTTCAAAACTGGAGCTATTGAAACTCTGAGGAATTGTTAACTCCTATACTGTTTATTGTAATCTTTGTGTTTCCTTCAATTTTGTAATACTTTACTAAAATGTTTCCAAACTAAAAAGTCTTCTGCATGAGTGTCAGCAGTTCTGCCCTTAACGATGCCAATTTGTATCTGAGTCCTGGCCTAACTGTCTTAGGTCTCCACAGTGTCCGAAACCACACTCAAGCAGGCAGCTGAGACCAGGCCACAGGGTCAACGGCTCAACACCCACACTGCTGGCCACAGCCACAGGCTTAGTTCTTAGCTTGTGTCCACTGCTGCATGGCCTGCCTGCTTGTCCAGTTCAAGTATAAGCTTGATTGTCCCAATGAAACACAACCTAAAAAAGACAATCATAAACAGATGCTGACATGCGGCATCAAGCCAGGGATCTTCTGCTCTACAACATACACAACTGCCCGGATCGCGAATCTACCAAGGCAGGTGTACACTGTAGGTGCTGATTTGTTCTAAGTAGAGCACAGAGAAGTCTCTAGGAGGGTTCCTACAAGGTGCCATTGGCCCCATTTAGATGGAGAAGGTGCCTCCCCTGAATGAAAGGATGCCAGTCTTATTATCTGCTCCTTTGATCTCAGAATTGCATGAATCTGCTCTCAGCTAAAGAAACAGTCCACACTTCATACTCCTTTCAGGAAAGACACTGCCACTGTCTTCCTTTTGACGTCTGGCCATTGCCCTAGTCTGTACTGTCTCATGTCTGTCTTATGAGGTTTGCTGTTCCTTGATGGCAATGGCACGTTGTCCAAGTCTCAAATGGAATGCATGTTGTTAAATGAACCAGAAAGGTTGAGTGGTTCTGTTCTTGAATTTACTGCTCAAATGACCACAGACATATCATTGTCCATTGAATTTTTTTCCTCTCTCAAATGAGAATACCAGTAGCTAACTCATCTTATTTCAGAAAATCACAGCTTATAGCTTCCACCTGGCCAATTCTAATTCCCTCCAGTCATGAGTTATTCATTTCCTTTCTCTGGCTACTGCAAGTTTCCTCATAGTTGGTGACGTGTGTTTTAATCAGGAACACCAGATTATCTGTTTTTATGTGAAGTTAGTGGCTTCTGATATCATTTAGACACCCCCCCCTTAAGCACACATATTTGTTCATTGTTTACAGTGCCACAAATCACTCCTTTCATAGCTGTACAATAGGGTATCAATATATGGGATGTTTCCAGCTTTTTGCCATTACAAAAGCATTATAAAGTATAGCAAACTACTTATTTTATAAGCCCCTAATTATAATGGCACTAAGATTGAGGCAACCTTCCCAAACCATTGTACCCTTGATGTGGTACAGTTTATGTAGGTAACAGACAAGTAGTGGGGCTGGATTCAGTGGTTAAGGACACTTGCTGCTCTTGCAGAGGACCTGGTTTTGATTCCCAAGACCTGTATGACAGATAACAACTATAGTTCCAGGGCATCCTTCACTAGGCATGCATGTGGTGCACATACATTCATAATTTTTTAATTAAAAATATTTTTAAAAGGTGAATACTATGCTATATGTGGGCAAATTTCCCCATTTACTGAAAATCTCCATCTTTATTCTCTTTTTTTTTTTCATCTTTATTCTCTTTTTTTTTTTTTGTTTTTTCGAGACAGGGTTTCTCTGTGTAGCTTTGCGCCTTTTCCTGGATCTCGCTCTGTAGACCAGGCTGGCCTCGAACTCACAAAGATCCACCTGCCTCTGCCTCCCGAGTGCTGAGATTAAAGGCGTGCGCCACCACCGCCCGGCCATCTTTATTCTCTTAAACATTGTAAATATTTGAATGCAAGCAAAGCATTTCACATCATATAGTTACACTATAACAGAGTTCTAGGAGACATTACCAGACAAACTTCAACATACAAATTTCCTTCAGGTATATGAAAAGGTGTTCAACATTTCAAATTATCAGGAAGATTCAAATCAAAAGCACAGTGAGCACCACACACCCATGAGGAGGCCTACTGTAAACCAAAGTAAAAGCTAACAGGGGTTGAAGGAGATACGAACTAAACCTTTGTACACTCTTAGCAGAAATCTAAATTGGTAAAATAATTACCAAATTGTGGGGGCCAAGCTCCCACATTTATTTACTCCAGCGACTTTTGAGGAGTGAGGGATTTAGATAGAAATATAGAAGAGACAGATAGAAACACAGGATAGCTTCAGGAGGGCCTGGGTCAAAACCCACCAGCCCCTTCTGTCTCTTCTAAAGAGCTTTTAAAGGAATGCCAAGGAGTGGAGCAAAAGACCTCCCCAAAGCACAGCCAAGTGCAGACCATCCCAAACGCCTAGTAACCACACATGTGGTCAAGCCATCCCCTAATGCAGCCCTGCTGTGTAAAGCAAGTTCAGATCTCACTAGGAAGCTTTTTTGGGCTCCCACATCAATTATATTATGTGGACTTAATAAATCACAAAGCAAATGGCCTTAGATTCAATGGTATAACTTCTGATATATCCCCGAAGAACTGAAATCATGATCTCGAAGATTTATCAACACTTTCATATTCCTTGACAGTCCAGTGTCACTCACAAGAACTGAGTTACAGAATCAATGCAGTGTCATAATAGATGAATGATAAAGGAAGTGTAATCTGTTTAAACAATGGACACAAGTCAGCCTTCAAAAGAAAGGGGATTCTGATGTCAGAGTTTCTATTGTGAAGAAACATCATGACCACAGCAACTCTAATAAAGGAAAACATTTAATTGGGGCTGACTTACAGTTCAGAGGTTTAGTCCATTATCATCATGGCAAGAAGCATGGTGGCATGCAGGCAGACATGGTGCTGGAGAGGTAGCTGAGAGTTCTACATCCAGATTGGCAGGCAGCAGAAAGAGAAAGTGTCACTGGGCCCAGCATAAGCTTCTGAGAACTCAAAGCCCATTCTCAGGGACTCACATCCTCCAGCAAGGTCACACCTACTCCAACAAGACCACACTTCCTAATAGTGCCACTCCCTAAGAGCCTATGGGGCCATTTTCATTCAAACCACCACAGTGATATTATGGATAGACCCAGAGATCATTACTTGAAATGAAATAAACTGGAAAGGGAGATGGGGTTACTGTATTCTCATATACTCACAGAAACAGAGTTGGGTGGTGGTTGTGAGCAATTATGGGGAATGTGGAGGGGTGGCTACAGGTATAAAGTTAAAGTTATTCCATGAAAATAAGTTCTGGAAATTTATATAACATAGTGCCCACAACTAATAATCTAGGTCTACTTAAATCTACTTAAAGTTATCCAGGAAACTCTTAGGTAAGTGTTTGTTTTTGTTTTTGAGACAGTGTCTCTCTGTGTACTCTGGCTGGCTCGAAACTCATAGATCTGCCTGCTTCTGCCTCCCAAGTGCTGAGATTAAAGGCTTGTAAGTATTCTTAAAACTCAACAACACAATAGTAAAAGAGGAAGAAAGTAACTTTGGAAGTAACAGATATTTCTATGACTTTGATGATGATGATAGTGTCATGGGCATATGAAATTTAAATGTTTTTTTTTCACAAGTTACCTTGGCCATGGTGTTTTGTCATGACAATAGAAAAGTAACTAAGACAAACACTCTTTTTATGAAGGTAGGTAAGATTGTAAAAGCCACTAACTGCCTGAATCCGGACTCTCATCTACAGATACTGGAGAACGGCTGCATTTTCACAACCACCTCCCTGATCTGAAGGAACGGCTTGGAAAGAACGTGAACTTGGTGACTCAGAAGCACCACAGTGTCATGGTTAAAAACCAGACACCATGGTGAGCAAACGAGGTAGACATCAATTTGATTTCAGGTGGTTCATAAACGGGCAGCAAGACAAATTAACAAAAGAATCATAAGCACACATTTTAAAACACTCTAATAGAAAGAGGCTCCCCAAGGCTTGAGCTGCAGCAGCAGGGGGGCTGCACTGCACACTTCCAGGGGCACCGTTGGCACAGCAAGCTCCACAGCATAGCTGTCCTCCGGAAAGCTGGAGGGTTGGAGCCTGGGCAACTCTTCACTAGAGGGTCTGAAGGGACTCTTACACAGGCGCAGCACACGCTTCTGATTCACAGAGAAGCAAAAGGCTGCTAAGGAAGAAGGGAAGTGAAACGGAAAGGCTTCAGTCCTATCTTAGAGGAGCAGCTCACTCTGTTTTTCTCAGTTTATGTGTGGTGCGGTTAAGATCAAACCCAAAACAGGAAGCTTCACAAAGAAAAGAAATGAAGCAATGAATTCCTCAGCAGGGTCTGCCCCATTTTGTAAGACATGCCACTTCCTCCTCTTTCAAACCTAACATAGGTGGTCAGCATTTTGTTTTGATTTTACGCTATTAAGGAAAAATTTCTCGACTTTCAAGGAGCATGTGTAAAAATTAAATAGCCTATGTTCCAGAGACTGGAGCAGAGAGGGGCTCTCTGGGGGGTAAGATGGCAATGCTCCGGGAAAGATACTCTAAGGAACCATGTTCTCTTTCAATATTAGCAGCCACAGGACACACAAGTTTTGGTCACTTTAGAAATAGCATGCTATAACATGAAAGTTACACATGTTGTATTTCCCTCCTGGGCCCACATACTCTGATCATTCTGTTTTGTGTAACTGAATTCTTCCGATTGGCAGGGCAACATGATCACATGTTCCTTTTCCCAGAAGCCCAGTGCTGTGGGTTACAGGGTGTTTGTTTCTACAGTAACTTGGAGCCAAACATCCTGGAGGAAGGAGGAACTCTGAGAAACTTCCATTCATTTATTTTTGTTTCAGTTTCAAAATTTTTTCTTAAATCACAGAAATGTCAAATGGCTGGTAAGAAAACAATGGTAAACAGTTGTAAGAAAAGTGCCCCTCAATCTTGACCTAACAGCTCTGTGATCTTATGGATATTTCTTTTAAAGAACATATTGAATATCTTACTGAAAGTCCATCCTAAGAAAGTCCATTTGGTCTGCAAGATGACTGGCTTGGAACACTGGGCAGCCCATCTTAAACGAGGCACACTTGGATTCATTTAATGGACAACAGCAGTGTCAGATACTACCAACTTGGCAATTCTAAATGCAGTAGGAAAAATAATTGCTTTTTCATGCAGAGATCTTTTATTCTGTGTACAATTACCCAAGATTCATTATTATTACATAAAGGCTAAGTTAGACATGAAACATTTTTTCTAAAGCTATAGAGAAGATTTTTAAGAAGATGAGGTAAAAAGCTTTGTCATCCAAAGACCTAGAAAAGCAAGCCACAACTTCTTTCTGTTTCTACAAGCAACACAAAAGAAAAAGAAACTCTCAAAAAAGGTTGTGATTGGCAGAATCCTATTTTAGTACATATACAGAAGGAGAGAGAGAAAGAGAGAGACGGAGGCAAGAAAGAAACAAAGAAAGAAAGAAAGAAAGAAAGAAAGAAAGAAAGAAAGAAAGAAAGAAAGAAAGAAAGGAGGGAGGGAGGGAGGGACGGAGAGAGAGAGGGAAAGAGAGAGGGAGGAGGTTGTTTCTGAGCGGCAGCTCCAAACACATGTGTTAAAGTTCCACACACATCACACAGTTAGCTCTTAAACTATGTGTGTGTGTAATCAATGATGAATCTTCTACTTCCCCAGGACCATAAAGAACCCAACGCCATGGTCCAAATATGGACGGCTGTGCTAGATCCTTTCCATTCACTGTATTACTCTCTTGTCTCCCTCTCTCCACATCCACTGTGTTCCAAGCACAGATCTGGGACAAGCACCTTGTCATCCCTTCAGCATTAATAAACAGCAAGAGTCATTAAAACTATCTCCAGGCTCACAGTCCTTACCCATTCCTATTATATTTAAGACATTATCCATAGATCTGGAGTGACAGGCTAGCAGTTAGGAGCACTTACTGCTATTGCAGAGGAGCCAGAACTACCTATAATTCCAGTCTCAAGGGATCCATCACCTTCTCTGGCCTCTCTAGGCACCTGCATGCATGTGGTGCCCATAAACTCACATAGGTACACACATAGACATAATTAAAAAAAATAAATCTTTAAAGGTTTCCCCATGGTATTGGCAAAGAGCCTTATTCTTGGGCCCTCCCTCCTCTGCCTCCTCTTCTTCCTCACCTTACCAAGCCTGGGTTCACCACTTTAAATTAGTCTCCCAGGATGGAAACCGTGATTTGAAGTTCATCAGTTGAGACTTCAATTTCAATTCTTCCTTCCTGTGTGACCCAGGGCAGAATATGCAACCTCTAGTTACTCCATTAGCTACAAAATGATTTGACAGTACTGACAAAGAAATGGAGTGATGTTTGTGAAGTCTCAGCACAAAGCACAGCAGGTACTCCTCAGTAAGTGTTAGTGTCCACCCACTACTATTTGGTTCTTTTTTCTTTTGTATAGGATGTACTTTAATTGTTTTGACAGTTGGACCAAACATTTCAATGGTATATAAGCTACATGAACTGGTCCAGAGTGAGCTGAATCCAGAGCTCCAGTCGGGTGCTGGTGTGAAAGCACAGCACAACAAGCTACAATGTGGTCTACTCTTCAAACTGCATTCTAAAGTCTTAAACATAGGATTAGAATTGTGTAGACTGTCGGGTATGGAGAAACAGAAAGTGAGCAACACAGCATTTAAAAAGTCCTTAGTCAACTCCAAGTCAGGAAAGAGCCACTTTACATAGTAAGTGCTGTAGGTCAAGTTCCCTCTGCATGTCTATGTATTTCATAGCCTCCCTTTGTGGTTAAGTAGTACTCCCCATTTCTAAGCACCCTAAGTGGACCTCTACATCAATCTTCCTCCTCTGCGTAGCATCTCTTATCCAATCTAGTTCCTTCCTTTAGAGGACAAAGCACTATCAGTTACAGAGTTAGAAGAACATTTACCAACCAAAATTTTCTACCTTTGCATTGGAAGAAGACATCAAAACTAAAAATAAATTTCTGAGTTGGTGATGAGAAAACAATTTCACATGGCCCCTATGAACCCAGAACCTCATCTTAAGGAAGGAAAAGGTTTAGAACTCAAGCATTCAAGAACATCAGGGAGCAGACTTTGTTGTGGCCTCCATGTGCTTCCACTATGATGGCTGGTGGAGGTCTAGAAGCCATGGAGTATTGTGGAATATTATTGTAAGATGTGTTACATTCATTTATGCTGTGGAGTATTTGTTTAATGATGCAAAGATGTGTTGCATTCTTTTATGTTGCAATTGTTTAACTCTGTGAAGCTGTGTTACTTTGTACTGTCTAAGATACCTGATTGGTCTAATAAAGAGCTGAATGGCCAATAACTAGGCGGGAGAGAGGGATAGGTGGCACGGCCAGGTAGAGAAAATAAATAGAGAGAGAAGGAGGGAGGAGTGAGAAAAGGAGGAGAGAAGATGCCAAGGGCCAGCCACTCAGCAACACAGCCAGACATGGAATAAGAAGGAAGGAAAAGATACACAGAAATAGAAAAAGGTAAAAGCCTAGAGGCAAAAGGTACATGAGATAATTTAAGAAAAGCTGGCTAGCAATAAGCCAAGCTAAGGTCAGACATTCATAAGAAAAAAAAAGTTTCCATGTGGTTATTTGGGAGCTGAGTGGTGAGCTCCCAAAGAACAAAGACTAAAATTAAAAAAAAAAAAACAACAAAAAACCCAATTTTGGCATTCCAACATGGGCCCATATTTCCATGTAGGGCCTGAGAAAGCTGGAGAAAAAAGGACAGGGCTCCTTTAAGAAGTTCTGCCATACTGCAGAGCACTTAAACAGCCTTTTCCATGCTAAGTAATGCCTTCTACAGTTCAGGGCACTGGCATTCCAGAACTGGGGGGTTGAATGCATTTCCTGATCAAAAGTACCTCTGACCAAGCTAAGAGCTTTAGGTTTGGCTTCATGATCCAAGAAGTGGATGGAGTTAGCCATCAAAGCCACTTGGAGGTCTAGCCATGCTGCTTAGTATAGCAGTTTTTTGCTCGTTCACACAGACCAAAAAAAAAAAGACTATAGATATGAAGATGAAAATAAAACCTCTAAATGGATTCAGTGTGTTTAACAATGTGTGTAGGCTTAAGAAGAGAGAAAGGGTATAGACAGTCACAGAACAAAATGAATAGTTTAAAAATAATAAAGTCTTTCCTGAAAGAAGTAAAGTAATAAAAAAAATAAGCCATGTAGATAGAGATGGGAAATACACAAGGAGTTTAAATCCTGTATGCTGCTGTATTGATATTGAATTTTTTTATTGCTGATAGGCCAAAAACAGTGGCTAAGAGACATGGGATTAAAAGAGGGACTGATGAAATAAACCAGCTTAGATATTTTAAGAATGATTTAACTTTAAAATGGAACTCAAAAAATGCTTTGGAGAAGAGGTTTTGCTTTTGTTCCCATAGGAAACCGAAGGTTGTGGATTCCTTCCAAATTGATATGAATTAGATTTGATCAAGGGAGACCTCCTGAAGCCTTACAGGTGATATATATCAACAAAGGTTACAGCTGGTCTTCCCAGGACTTGGCCATTATCTCAATTTTCCCAGGGACCCCTAAAGATGCCTTTGCCCACAGACAATAGGAAGCAATATAGAGAAGACAATGCCCAAATCCCCAAGAGTTGGGTGTGGGTGGTTTTTGGTTTTTTGGTGGGTTATGGATATTTGTTATAATTTAGGGGAATATAGGAATATAGGATAAAAAGACAACTATTAATCCCAGATATTTTGCATTGGCATGGATTTTGGTATATTGATACAAATTTAAAGTTATTTTGTTACACTGTATATATGTTTCTAACCCTGTTTGGGGTATTGTGCTTATGCAGCTCATTTAAAAACGGAATGTATAATTAAGAAATGAGGTGAGTAGTTAATCTATAATAATCAAATTTGTAGTCACATTAGGTATGTTTTCAAGGTTAAATAGATATGTTTAGATAATCTTCAAACACTTCAAAGACCTACAGAATATGGCATTTAATATGTTTAATAACCTCAGACTTTTTATGACAGTGAGACATGTCTGCTCCTGGCAGCACCAATCTACCTCAGAAAAGGATGATGGGCATCAAAGAAACTCCATATGGAGTTTGCTTGCAATGTGGCCAGGTTAGCCATTTGGGCAAGAAACTGCTCTTGCCTAAACTGCCTGACAGTATGCTGTACAAACCGGACATGCAAGACACATAAGAAAGTGACTTCCGAACTTTGCCAAAACAAGACAGGACAGTCCTTCAAAATTCCTGTTTCATAGAAGAGTCTGCCAGATACTCTAGGCCTGTAGGCTGAAGATGGATGCCCTAATGTTGTAGAGGAACTTTGGGTGACTGTCCAGGCAGCCAGATGTCTCTGTTGTTAGGTAATATTACTTCCTAATGAGGTCTTTTATGGAATTAGAGACTAAATGGTTAAAGTTATAGTTTTCCTTAGTTATGATAAAAAGTAAATTAGGTATAAAACTTTGGAATCACTAAGATAAGATAGACAATGAAGTATTTATTCTAAATTTGCTAAATACAAATGGACTGAACATTGTAAATGTAATTCTTACTTGATAACTGTTTTTGTTGTATATAGTTTTACTATGTTAAAATTAAAACCTTTCATTTTTATCTAGACAAAAAGGAGGAAATGTGGAATATTATTTAAGATGTGTTACATTTGTGTATGCTGTGGAATATTTGTTTAACTCTGTGAAGCCGTGTTACTTTGCCTGTCTAAAACACCTGATTGGTCTAATAAAGAGCTGAATGGCTCATAACTAGCAGGAGAAAGAATAGGCAGGGCTGGCAGGCAGAGAGAATAAACAGAGGAGAAAAGAGAAGAAAAGATCAAGGAACAAGAGAAGGAGAGGAGGACTCCAGGGGCCAGTCATCTAACCACCCAGCCAGACACGGAATAAGAAGGAGGAAAAACAGATACACAGAAATAAAAAAAGGTAACAGCCCAGAGGCAAAAGGTAGATGTGATAATTTTTAAAAAGCTGCCTAGAAACAAATCAAGCTAAGGCCAGGCATTCATAAGAAAGAGTAAGTCTCCATGTGATTATTTGGGAGCTGGGTGGTGGGCCCCCAAAGAGCAAAGAGTAAAATAATAATAATAATAATAATAATAATAATAATAATAATAATAATATATAAAAAACTACAATGGGGCCAACTGATCATGGGCTAAACTCTCAAAATTGTGAACCAAAACAACCCTTTTCTTTTTTATCAAGTATTACCTATAGTGACAGGAAACTGATTAACAGAATGGGAAACAGAGACAGTCAGAGGCCACAGTGAGCACTTTGCTTCAAATCTGAGATACCTATAGAGGAGAAGTGGAGATGAAGTTAGAGATGTAGACTGAGGTTTGTGTAGCAAAGGCCTTGAGATCAAGTATATCAGTCTCCTATTGCTAAACAACAAAGAAATAAAATGCTTAGTGTCATAGAACAATCAGCCTTGGATTCAAGATGGTGGCTGCTGCCGGCGCCTAAGGGACCTCAAAGCAGCCTCAAGGAGCCTGAGAGACCCACAGATATTCCGAGGGAAGACAAGGCCATAGAGAATGAGTATTCAGAGCACAAAGTATCCCCAGAACAACTAAAAAAAAGGCAAGTCTTATGAGAAGATGCTGTTAAAAAATGTTCTCATGAAATTGGAAAAAAAGATGGTGGAAGGGAGCCATGCCCAGTCCTGAGTCCACCAGGAGCCTGGCCCAGAGCATGGAGGGCAGCTAGAGCTGCCTGCCCTGCTGCAGGAAGGAAAGTACAAGGTCAATGTACTGCCCTTGAACAGAGAGGTGTGCGTCGGCCTGGAGCTCTCACGGACCCTGCCTCAAGATGGCCTGCCCAGCAGCAAGATCACCCTGACTCTGGGCAACAACAGGATGTCTGAGACATCTCCAGTATTTATGGTCTTCAGAAACCAGAAACCTTGAACCAGACCAAAGACTCCTTTCAATAAGTATTTGCATGTAAAGTTGTTTGGGCAAAAATATATACGGTGTGACACCCAGCAGTTTGAAGTGCCACCTTGAAGGAAAAATGTGCAATAGACAGTGGAGAGATGTAGAAGTGGCCAGCAGGGTGGTGTGCAGCAGCCTGGACTGGCAGGGTTCTGCCCCTCCCCACCCCCCAATGCACAGCAGGATATCCAAGATGG
Source organism: Peromyscus eremicus (assembly GCF_949786415.1). Taxonomy (NCBI): domain Eukaryota; kingdom Metazoa; phylum Chordata; class Mammalia; order Rodentia; family Cricetidae; genus Peromyscus; species Peromyscus eremicus. The sequence continues at coordinate 2,731,073 of NC_081418.1, read as the reverse complement.
AGAACAGTTCATTTTCTGGATTGGGCCTCCTTGAAAGACCAGACGTCCGTGGTCTATGCTGAAGTGGGGGGTTGGGATGGAAGGCACCCATGGTCTGTGCTGCTGCCTGAGACCAGGTTGATTTTCATAGTCCATATTGTTGCTATAACTTCCAGAGGACATGTGGATGTCTGTGGCCCAGGTTGCCACCTGAGGTCATCTTGATATCTGTGGTCTGTGCTCCTGTTGGAGGTCATGTGGACATCCATGGCCTATGCTGCTGCCTGAGGACATGTTGATGTCCATGATCAAGGGTGCCACAGGAAACTATGTTGATGTCTATCCTCTGTGCTGCCACTGGCTGTTATGGACAAGGAAGCTTGTTTTGTTACCAATAAGTGCAGACTCATAATTGAGAATGAGAGGCATTGAGGCTTCTATGACCCCCCCCCCCCCCAAAAAAAAGCAGTCTAGACAGAAAGTCATTGAAGAGAGTCCTTAAAAACTGTGATAAAGATGTTGAAGTGTAGCTGTTCACAGTTGATGGCTTCTGGATGGGGGTGGGTGGGAAAGACTCAGTTTTCTTTAGGGGCTGGCCACTGGGAATCTAACCACGATCCAATGAGTATATGGGCAACACAAACTGGACTTGGTGAATTATTTTTCCTTTTTAAGGATCAGGCAAAAGGGTGGGAGAGTGGACCTTGGAGGACGGGGAAACGAGTGTGATTGGGGTGTATTCTATGAAATTCCCAAATAATTAATGAAAATATTATGTTGGGAAAAAAAGAATATCAAAAGGCTGATGGGGAACTTGGGGCCAGCAACAAGGTTCCAGAGCTATCACCACTCTTACCCTTTCATATGATAAAGAGGGTTATACATGTCCAGAGCCCTGGAGGGGTCATAGAGTGGTGGGAGACACGTATTGAGTGTAGTAGTGAAAAAATGAAACCCTAAGAGTCCTTGAAGGTGTGATACGAGACTGTTACTTCCAGGAGCTTTGGGAACTGTACATTCGAGACCAGATGGAGATGCAGAATTCTCAGAGGAAGACAGAGACCGTGCCCAAGACTCAGGTAGATGTACATCTCTGGAGGGACCAGTGTGGTCAGACACCAAATACTGACCACACAACCAAAATGTTAATGACCAAAAACCGAGGTCTCATGCCCAGAAACATGAGTGGTAAAAGAACTCAGGACTTAGAATTTATATTCAGTTTTATTGAAACGTAACTTGTGCACAATAAAAGTCACAATCATAAGTGTATAATTTGATGAGCTCTTACAACCTGATCACTATCAAAACCTTTTCCATTGTTCTAAAATTTTCCTTTGTGTCCCTTTACTGTCTGTGGTAGTCTGAATGTAAGTGGCCCCCATAATCTCAGGGAGTGGTGCTATTAGGAGGCGTGGCTTTGTTAGAGTGGGATGGCCTTGTTAGAAGAAGTGTGTCATTGTAGGGGTGGGCTTTGAGGTCTCATATATGGTCAAGCCATTCCCAGTGAGATAGAACACTTCCTATTGCCTGTAAGATGAAGGACTCTCAGCTCCAGCATCAGGTCTGCCTGCACACTGTCATGCTCCCCATCATGATGATAATGGACTAAACCTTTGAACTGTAATTGAAATGTTTTCCTCTATAGGAGTTGCCATGGTCATGGTGTCTCTTCATAGCAATAGAAACCCTAAATAAGTCACTGTTCCTCATCCCACTTGCTTTTACCCTCCACACCCACCATCCTTGGAGCATCTGAGAATGACCAGTTACTTTGCCTTTTTTAAAACTTCATATAATAAGCTATGAAGTGTATGCTTGTGTGTCATGCACACCCCCATTCATGTTAAAAGCTAATCCTAATTGGTGGTATTGCAGGCAAGGCCAACTGGAATAATGGGTCCTATGAATGAAGCTCTCATAAACAGGACTAGTGCCTTAGAGCCAGCAGAGAAGAGGACAGGGTGCTATTTAGCTCTCTTTCTGGCACACAAGGACACAAGAAGTTGGGTCCTTATATGAACATGACTATGCTGGCACTCTGATCTTAGACTTCCAGCCTTCAGGACCAAAAGAAATCCCTTCTGTTGTTTATAAGTCACCATGTCTACAAGATTTTGTTATGGTATCTCAAAGTAAGACAGAATCATAGACATGTTTGGCTTCTCTCATTTAGTACAAGGGTTATGAGATTCATCTACACTGTTGTTCACCCATATTAATTCCCTTTCTTGTTGAATTCAATTCCATTGCAGATGTATACTACAGTTTACTCGTCATTGACCAGTTGGCAGACATTTCACTTGTTTCCAGGTTTGGGTGATTATGAATAAAGTTACTAATAACATTACAGGGCAAGTCCTCTTCATGTGACTATATACTTCTATATCACGGGTAATAGTAAGAGTAGAATTGTTGGGTAATAAGGTAAATGTTTATTTAATTTTCCAGGAAACTGCATGGCCTCTAAAATACTGCACCTTGTTACATTCATATTTAGCAACATGCAAGATTCCTACGATGCTGCATCCTTGCCAGCATTAGATATTGTCAATATTTTTAATTGTAGACATTCTAGGGACTGCAGAAGTAGCTCATGGTTTTAATTTACATTTCTATAATGATTTTTTATTCTGTGCATATTTTCATCTCAGTATTTTTTGTTTTGGTTTTTCTGAGACAGGGTTTCTCTGTATAGCTTTGGAGTTCCTGTCCTGGAACTTGCTCTGTAGACCAGGCTGGTCTCCAACTCACTGAGATCTGCCTGCCTCTGCATCCCAAGTGCTGGGATAAAAGGCATGAGTCACCACTGCCTGGCTCATCTCAGTATTTTTTTTTATCTTTACATCTTCCTTAGTTAGATGTCTGTTAAGGATATTGGGTTGCTTTTTAGATCTGTTACTGAGTTTTAAGTCTTTTGTATGTTTTGGAAAATAGTCCTTTATCAAATGTGCCTTTTGCAATTTTTTTCCTGTGTTAGTAGCTTTACTTTCCATTCTGTTGATATTGCCTTTCAAAGTTCAGAAGTTTTAATTTTAATGAAGTATAGATTATTTCTTTCATGTATCATGTATTTAGAGTGGTATCTAAGACATCTTCACCATCTTGTGCATTTGGATAGTATCCCATACCACCTAAAAGTATCATCGGTTTCCTAGGGCACCACATCCTTTTCATCATGACGCTGTGTGACAATGCACATAGCCCCAGACACAACAAAGCCAAGTGACTGCGAGGTGAGACCCTTGAAGCCAGAATCAAGATCAATCTTTCCTCCTCGGGTTCTTTTTGTCGGGTATTTTTTCTAACAATCTAAAAACGTCTTACCTCACATGCTGCTGCCTTGGGCTTGTTTCCATGTACATGAGGAATACTGTTCTGCGGAGGTTTTTGTTTTGTTTTATTTCTGACAATATCTCTGTCTGGTTTTGTTAGCAAGACAATGCAGGTGAGTCAGTTGTGGGCACACACTTTCTCTGTGACCTGTGAGTTTGAGGCCAGCCTGGTCTACATAGTGAGTTCCAGGCCAGCCAAGACCACACAGAGAGAGACCCTGTCTCAAACCCCACCCCTCCCCCTAAAAGATAATGCAGGCACCATAAAATGAGTTTGGAAGCATTCTCTTCTAACTTTCGGAAGCATATATGTAGAACTGATTTTTTTTTCTTAGAATCTTCAACAGAATTCACCTGCCAAGCCATCTGCTTCAAGATGGGATTCTCTCCCAGTGATTCCTAGAACTCATTTCTGACCTTTACATAGAGCAAACCACTTTTGATCTCTAGTTCTCTGTAGAAATCATGATGCAGACAGCTCTCTATTTTCAACACTGAGCTTTCTACCACTCACACTCATGCCCACACTAACCCCAGTGAGAGCTGATCTGTTCCTCAACATCTACATGTTGCCTTTTCTAGGTCATGAGTATAACCACATAGTATGTGATCATTTGAATATGGCTTCTTTTGCCTATTACAATGTTTTTGACATTTATCTGTTTCATACATTGTCACCTTTTTACATGGATGTAAGACAATTTGTTTTTCCACTCATATATGAGAGACATTTGGGTTGTTTCAAAGCTTTCTGCACACTGTAAAGAAAATTTTCTATTATAAAGTCGGGTCTGTTGATTGTTTTTTGCTCATTGAGAACTGGCCAGACTCTATTCCTGATATGTTGGACATGTTGGATATGTTGGGTGATTTTTGCTGGATATTTTAAATGTGATTCTCTAAAGCTCCAGGTCTCCACTAGACCTACTAATTTTATTTATTTGTTTGTTTGTTTTCATAGGTGAGCAGTCCAGTTATACTCAGACCGCAATTATCTGCCTTCCGTAGATAATGGTTGTAATGTTTTTCTTCTGAAAGCTTTTGTTACGCTGTGTGCAAAAGTGAGTTGTCCTGAGAACTTGGTGTTTTATTGTCATCAGTTTCTCCAAGTCTTAATCAATCTTTTGGCTGTCTTCCATGTTTATGCAGGAGTGGAGCCCACTTTTATTTAAGAATCGTTTTCTCGAGCCTTCTCTCATATGAATTTCCCCTGTACTTTCTAGTTTCATGTGTCCTCTTCATCATGGCCTGAGAGACTGGGTTCTCTCATCTCTTATAGTCTTTCCTTATGATGTCACTTAGAACCACATAATTCAGGCTGTCCACACGGCTAAGAAGCAAGACAAAGGAGACGAGCATGGGTATCCCCTCCATCCTCACCCACTTCCAGTTTCTCTATTCAGTGTTCTCTAACTCCTGGGTGTCTTCATGACCTGATGATGCCAGTACAAACTGGTTTGGAGCCAACCTTGGGGCTGGACCAACAGAACAAGAGCTGACGGGGATTTCCCCTCACTCTCTGTATTTGAGAAGCCTCTTTTCTTCCTCATAGCTCTCAATTAAGCCCTCCACAAAGTGAAGGCCACAAGATAAATAAGGGAAAAAAAATAACAATGGAAGCATCTTAATTCTTAAATTGGATATTTGGCAAAAATATGTTCATTTCATTGTATGATTCTTTGTACCTTATACTTTACATTTATTTTCTATATGAGTGAATTATTTTATTTAAAAAAGATAAAATTTAAAGACAAATAAAATGATTAAAATTTAAAACTTTCTCATGAACACAAAAATTGAAAGGCTCTGAAAGAGGCTAATCCCTCACCATCCTGGAAGGAAATCATCATAACTTAGCATTGAAAGGATTTTCACAACGGGCAACTTCCATTGGCGATGAAAGACTAATCAAAATTTTAAAAATCTAGAGGTCATGACAGGAAATAAAGCACCATGAGCGGGAGACCACCTAAGCAGAAACAGCAACCTGCAAACAACATGCACTGTAATAACTGAATTTCAAAACAGTTAAAGGAGGCAAAACTGAGGCTAAAAATGTGCAGGGCAAAGGGAAAAGCAGAGCTGTGGAAGAACCAAATCAACCTCTAAAGACGAACCCGACGTTCGGAAGGAAAGGCGGGGCTGCAGAGATGGCTTGGCGCGAAGAGACGCACTGCTTTTGCAGAGGACTTCCATTCCAGCTTCAGGGGATTTGACGCCCTCTTTTGACCTCTGCAGGTGCCAGGCACTCATATGGCACACACATGCATTCAAGAAAAACATTCGCACACATAAAATAAACTAAATAAATCTTATTTAAAAAAAATAAGAAAATGCAATAGGGACATCAACTACAAGATTAGCTAAGATCAGAGAAGAATTAGCAGATTTGAACACAGACTTGAGGACATCATCCAGAATGGTGAACAAAGAATGAAAGCATGGACAGCTGCAAACACAGCCAAAGTGCATAAATGAGAGAATGCAAATTTTACAAATATCGAAATAAGAGCTCCACAAACTAGATAGAAAATAGGGAAAGACTAATGGTTTATAAATTGAAGATTTCACATAAAGAAAGCACATTTATTTTTGAGTAAGGCAAATAAAACTAAACCACAATACCAACTAATTCTCTACAATTCTCTCAGCAAAAGAAAAGCTACAACACTTACCTCCTAATTTACCATAACACCTAAAGGAAGAAAAGACATCAAAAAAAAAATTTCAGACTAATTAACTCATATAAACATGAAATACAAAAATTCTCATAAGCCATTAGTTGAATCTACCAACTCATATAGAAAAGATAGCAACATGATCAAACAAAGTTTATCCAGGGAATGAAAAATTGTTCAACATTTAAAGGCTTAATTATTGTGAGATACCACAGCAATATATTTCAAAAAGACTGATCATCTCAATGCATGCAGAAAAATAATTTAAAATACAATACTGATAAAAAGAAAATTAGGAATTACATGTCTTCCAAGGGCCATCTGAAAAATCAGCATCAAACTTCATGAATGCCTGTGAAATGTCAACGCTTCCCCTGAGGTTCCAAGTTGGAGTGGTCCTCTCTCACCACACAGCACAGCACAGCAGGGCTGTTGGCCAGGGCCCTCACCACTCAGCACAGCAGGGCTGTTGGCCAGCGCAGCAGTACAAACAAACAGTACAAAGGCGGAATCGAAGTGTCTCTATTTCTGGTTTCATAGGGAGATTTCAAATGGCTTTACCTACAGAGCCATAAAATACTTCTCAGAGGCAATAGTTATTAGTTTTCTTGAGTGTGTTAATATAAGAATAACAAATCACAAGAGGTATTTTTTTAAAGTAGTTCATAATTCAGAACATGAGCACAGTCCCACGGCCCTTTCACTGAATTACTAAATCAATGGTCTGGTTACTCTTTCTCCTGAAAACTCTCGTGCCCTCTGCTGTTCATGAACTGAACATAAAGCAATAATAAAACAGTCACTACCATTCACATTTACTTGGCAAACAATACTCTACCCACTTGCATTTATATTTAGATGCTAAGAAATTTTTTGAATTTCTGAGACAGCCTTAGGTGTCAGTACATTCCAAGAAGTTCTTACTTTTTTCCTTATTAAAATGTAAAACATGTTCACTACTGATAACACGATGAATCATTCAATCTCATTGCTTAGAGATAACTACCATTATAAAGTGCTGTACATCCCTCTGGAATTGTTTCTATGAATATAATTCTATATTAAATATATCACTGTTATTACAGAATTGACATCGAACTATATATGAAGGTTAGTGTGTAAAATTTTATCCAATATTGTAGATTATTTCCTATATGATTGACCAACCTTCAAAATATAATTTTTAAATTGCTTTATAATATTACAAATATATAGTCAATTTAACTATCACTCTCTTATTTGGGGGCATTTAGATTATTAAATTATTTCTAACTATAAGTAGCCCAATAAGACAAAAATTCTTGTACATTATGCTTTCATCACCCAAGCCCACAATTTCTGCATTATATTGGCATCATCTTATGTTTCTGAATCTGTTTCCTCACCTGTCATTCAGGGAGAATAATAGCCATCCTTCTTAACAACATTTTGTGAGGATACAGGGAGATGATGCACATAAGCATGTTTTGAAAATTGTATTTGTTAGTCACTATTTACATATAGATAAATGTGATACTTTTTAGATTGTTAGTTTACTTTAATATCTTACATCAATCTTAATATCAATCACAGTCTCAATTTTCAACCTCATAAAATCAGAAAGGTAATTTTTCAGTTAAGTTTTAGTTCCTTTATTTGAAAGTAATGAAATAATGATTGTATCACATATACCATTATGGCTCAGTTGACAATTCCATTAATTTAATTTTTCTCAGAAAAGGAAAAATTACTACAGAAACAGGATAACTTATTAAGGATGCATATTTAGGCTAACTATATCTAACAATTTTACACAGCAACTCTGAGTTCATTCTCAACTTGCTTGTGCCTTTTCCAAATTTTCAAAAATATGCCTATGGGTTTTCATAAAAAAGATAATTTGAAGACTAATCCGAGTAATTATGTCCACATAAAACACAAAGCCAAGGACGTTATTAATGGAGTGGGCTCTTGCTTAGCATAAAATCTATTTTATATCCTACTGAGGCAAGATAGAAACACAGAAATGATGGAGATAGGGGAAAGAAAAGGCGCCTTTATTCCAGAATCTGACCAGTGCCTCTTAACAGCTAAAAATGAAGAATTCTAACACAGTTAACAACATTATCAATAGTCAACAGAAGGATAGTTTTTCCGGCTGGATCAGCTCGCCCCAGCTGAGAAGCCCCATTCTCCCACCTCCAAACCCTGCCGTCTCAGAGAAACCACTAAAGTCAAGTTCCACCCATTTTGTGGCAGACACATCATTGCCCCGTGCCTACAGCTCGCTCCACTCCTCCCCCCAACCTCCCCCCTCAGAGAAACACCCCCAGCCCCCAAGCCCAGTTCCATGGTGGCTGCTCAAGCCCTGGCTCAAAAACTTACCATAGCACAAACCTACCATGGGGCATGTCATTACCCTGCACCCTACAGGGTACTTAAGCCATTCCCTTTAGACAAGGCATGTGATTTCTCTCCTGCTCCCATTCCCGAGAGTGCTTTGCTCAGATTAAACCTTGTCCTTTATCTTAATTCCGCTTGATTTGGCTTACTGCCTCATTGGTGAAGAAACCTACTAGGGCTACAAAAAGAACTATCAACTTGGTGCGGAACCTGGGTAGAGTTGAGTCTTTCCTGAGAACATGTGGGAAGCCGCTCTCCCATGGCTCTGTGCCTGTCTGTTTACTTGAGGCTCAGTTGGATGTGTGAATGTATGTGGCCACTGCATGTTTGCTTCTGACTGGTCATAGATGCCTGAGTTTACATGTTCATGACAGAGAAAGTTATTTTTTTTTTGTTTGTTTTGTTTTTTTCAAGACAGGGTTTCTCTGTGTAGTTTTGGTGCCTGTCTGGAACTCACTCTGTAGACCAGGCTGGCCTCAAACTCACAGAGATCTGCCTGGCTCTGCCTCCCATGTGCTGGGATTAAAGGCATGTGCCACCACCTTTGGACCAGAAAAAGTTATTTTATGCTGTTCTACCTAGTTAATAAACAAACAGCTAAGGAATTGGGTATGGCTAAAAATCTATAACAAAAATTTATCTTAAAACTTGTAACTCCAGTTGGAACTGCTCTGGAAAACAACACTTGGTCTGCCACCGCCTTAATTAAGTACAGCCCCATGAGCAGCCACCACCTAAACTAAGGATGGAGGGAGGTCATATGACTTTACTGCAATCTTAAATAAAGGTGACCGCACGGAGTGGGCCCACTAAGGAGATATCAGGTCTCCAAGATATTTTGGATTCGGATAGATTTCTGTGTGATAATTCCTGTCCTATCCTAAAAACAAGGTTTATGGAAGATAGGGTTTAAAACAATGCTGGTTGCTGAGGTATTAAAGCTGCACCTCCATACAGTCGTATACAGGGATGTATCTTGCTGGCAGCCAGATTTTATAGCATAAGGGTATTCCCTTAGTATTGAGTTTAAAAACATTAAATTGTTTACAATGTCAAAACTGGGTTTTACCTTCTAGAGATACTAAACTGCTTATACCTAACAGATAATGACTCTTGATCCTAAAAAAGCATTTCATAATAGAGACATGCCAGCTCCTGGCAGCATCCTGTATCTCCTCCAAGGAAGATGGGTGGCCACAGAAGAACTCCCACCTGGAGCTTGCTTTAAATGCAGCAAAGCCAGCCCCGGAGCAGAACACTGCTTTGCACCTTGACTGCTGCTAAGACCCTGTCCAGACTGGACAAGCAGGACTCGGGGGAGTTGACTGCCTGCTTTGCCAAGACCCTGTCCAGCCTGGACAAGCAGGACTCGGGGGAGTTGACTGCCTGCTTTGCCGAGACCCTGTCCAGCCTGGACAAGCAGGACCCTGGGGAACTGACTGCCTGCTTTACCAAGACCCTGTCCAGCCTGTGGACAAGCAGGACCCTGGGGAATTGACTGCCTGCTTTGCCAAGACCCTGTCCAGCCTGGACAAGCAGGACACTGGGGAACTGACTGCCTGCTTTGCCAAGACAAGGCAGGCTGGTCCCCCAGATTTCTACTCCATAGGAAAGTCTGTCAGATTTTCTGGACCTGGCAGCTGAAGACTGATACTGCCCTGGGACCCCTGTCTGTGACGACCATGGAGGAACCTGGGGTAGCTGTCACTTCTGCTCAGGTAAAATTTTTTCTTCTCAGATATGATAGTGTATGATGACTAGGGTACTGACAGATTTAACAGTTTAATAGTTCTCCCACCAACCCTCCAAGGCTACGACCATCTTGGTAGCTCATTAGTTCATTAGTTAAGTTTCTTGTTAAAAATACAGACAGGTTTGCCTTGTTCACAGGCTTCATAGTAGAGGATAAACAGGCTCCGGAGTTTTAGCGCTGACCAATGGGATTTTGATAAACAGATAGAGCACTGACTACAGACAGTTCTTAGGAATTCTTCAATTTCTGTGGATTTACTGTCCCAGCCTTCTCAGCATTGCTGTATTGTCTCCAGCCACACATGGCAAAACCCTGCTGAAGTGTTGCTAAAAAGAATGATACCGGTAACAGTTCAACAATCTGCGGCTGCTCATGCGTGCCGACTCCTCCCCTCTGAAACAGGGTAGCACTGAAGGTGGTATGGAAGCCTGCATGCGTGCTTAGCTCTTCCTCCTTCCCTCAGCCCCCTTCTCTCCTCCTCCTTTGCTTGCTCAACCTGGTTTTTGTTGTTGTTGTTGTTTTGGTTTTGTTTTCAGTAAATTTCCTCTGGTTGTCTTCTAGGTATAGTCTTAAAGGTGTGTTTCATTGGGCTAAAACCAGGACCTAGGAAAAATGTTCATGCCTTTTAACCCAAAGGCATAGCCTTTGCTGTGACACCCAGGTGTAAATCTGTTCCAGCTGTTTTACAGACACCCACATGTTCCTGGGGAAAGAGTTCTGTTACTTTATCAAGGAATCTGGACTGGTGGAAACTTGTGATATTTTGTTTGTGCTCTAACAAATAAAGCTTGCCTGGAGATCAAAGGGCAGAGTTAGCCAATAGTTAACCATAGAGGCCAGGCACTGGTGGCACACACCTTTAATCCCAGCACGTGAGAGGAGGAAACAGGAAGTGATGGCTGGGTGGAGAGAGGATTATAACACTGGCAGAGGCAGAAGCTCAGCCCTTTTTCAGCTGAGGAGTTGGCGAGGTAAGAGGTGGATGTGGCTTGCGCCTTCATCTCTCTGATCTTTCAGCATTTACCCCGATGTCTGATTCTGGGTTTTCAATATTAAGACCAATTAAAATTTGTGATATAGTAACTACTATCAGTCTCTAGAGCCCCTTTTTGACCCCACCCATCTTGGAGCCCATATTTTACAGGTCCATTCCTCCTGCCAGATGTGTGCCAAGGCCAACCCACAGGGGGCCCTCCGTATACACCAGCTCCTGAATCAGCTCTGAGGACACCAACTGGGCAAATACTGGCAGGTTGACTTTACCCACATGTCCACTCATAAAAAGCTCCATTATCTCCTAACTCTTGTTGACATCTTTGCAGGATGGATAGAGGCATTTCCTACCTCAAGGGAAACAGCAGATGTGATGGCTCAGGATCATTGAGCTCATGTTTGAAGCCCTCAACACCTCTGGAAACTCCATATCCCCCCAAGCTCCTGGAACATCAGTGCTGGTACCACCTCTCCAGGTTCAAGCGGGCACCTATCCAAGGTAAATGGTCTGTCCAGCAACTGGGATCCTATATACTCCAGCTTTTCAAAATGTCCCAGTAAAGGACATATCTGCTCTGTGTCTGGCTCATTCAGCCTTGCCTCTTCTGTAGAACTAGGGCAACTCGCCTTCTCTGCTTCCTCAAGAAACAGATTCCTGAGGTCATGACAGTGAACTGGATGCTCCTTCACGAACACCTCCTGCTGAGCATAAGCCCACCTACACTCTACTTCCCCTCCCCATACTGTCACATGCCAGTAGGAAGTAGCCAGACTTGAACTGGTGCCCATATATCCAAGAAGGTCGGGATGTTCAGCTGGAACAGTTTGGCCCAGCTAAGAAAGCCCCATTCTTGCCTCCCCAAACCCCACCCTCTCAGAGAAACTTCCGACAGCCCAGTTCTGTGACGCAGTGACCCAAGACCCCGCCTAAAATCTTATCATAGCACAAACTCTTCTTCCCCTACAGGGTATTTAAACCACCCCCTTTAGACCAGCCATGTGATTTCTCTCCTGCTCCCCTTCCTAAGAGTCAATTGGGAGTGCTTCACTCAGATGAAACCTGGCCCTTTTCTTTTTAATTCAGCTTGATTTAGGTTACCACATCAGTGGAAAAACCTACTATTGGGGATAAAAAAAAAACCAACCTATCAGTAATATTTCTTTTATATAGTTAGAATGTTGAAGTAGCAATGAATTCTGCTTAAGACCTAAATATATGTGGCCTTTCTTCTTTCTCATGTATAAACCAGCAGTTTTCTAGGAATCTCACCAGAAACCCTATTTACAATAAAGGACATGTCTTAATCCCCTCTACAACTCTTATGACACATGGTTTTATTTTAAGATTGTAACCCAATCTAAGACATCTCTAAAGCCATCCTATAATCTCACTTATTGAAAAAAGAGAGAGAAGGTTTTAAAGACATTTCTTAGAAATCCTTTGAGGCTCATACCACAAGGACATATGCTCAACTATGTTCATAGCAGCCTTGTTCATAATAGCCAGAACCTGGAAACAACCTAGATTCCACTCAACTGAAAAATAGATTAATGACATCATAAAATTTGCAGGCAAATGGATGGAACTAGAAAATATCATCCTGAGTGAGGTAACCCAGACTCAGAAGGACAAACATGGTATGTGCTCACTCATAAATGGATATTAGATGTAAAGCAAAGGATAACCAGACTACAACCCACAACTCCAGAGAAGCTAGCTAATAAGGAAGACCCAAAGAGGGACACATGGATCACCCTGGGAAGGAGAAATAGATGAGATCTCCATGAGTAAATGGGGATGAAGGGTGGGCAATGGAGAGGAGGGGATGGGGATGAAAACATAAGGGAATGGGATGGTCGAGCTGGAACAGGGATGGAGTGGGAAAGCAATGAAAGAGATATCGTGATAGAGGGAGACATTATGGGGATAGAGAGAAACCCAGTGCTAGGGAAGTTCCCAGGAATCCTCAAGGATGACCCCAGCTTGAACTACTAGCAATAGTGGAGAGGGTGTCTGAACTGAACTGGCTTACCCCAGTGATCAGACCGGTGAATACCCTAACTGTCATCACAGAGCTTTTCTCCAGTGACTGATGGAGGCAGATGCAGAGATCCACAGCCAAACACCAGGCAGAGTTCCAGAAGTCCAGTCAAAGAGAGAGAAGAGGGATTCTATGAGCAAGTGCATCAGGATCATGATGGGGAAACCTACAAAGACAACCAAACCAAACTAGTGGGAACTCATGAAAGTTGGATCAATGGCTGTGGAGCCTGCATGGGACCGGGCTCTGCCCTCTGCTTGGCAAGACAGTTGTGTAGCTTGATCTGCTTGGGGGGCCCCCTAGGGGTGGGATCAGAATCCATCCCTGGTGCATGAGCAAGCTGTTTGGAGCCCACTACCTATGATGGGACACCTCATATAGCCTTGAGGCAGGGGGAGGGGCTTGGACTTGCCTCTGCTGGATGTACCTCCCCATGGGAGGCCTTGCCTTTTGTGGGGAGGAGTGGGAGGTGGTTGGGAGAAGGAGGCTGGGGGGTGGGAGGAGGGAAGAGGGGGATCTTTGATTGGTGTGTAAATGAAAGGAAAATTTTTCTTAATTAAAAAAAAGAGGGAGAGAAAAAAAAGAAATCCTTTGAGGTATAACTTGAGGGTCACCAAAAGAGTCAATTTACAGAGCTACTGCAAAGACACTTAAGGACATACTCTCCTTTGAAAGCCTATACCTGTTCTTCTGGGTATGTCAAATTCTTTCCCCGAGTGATCACCTTTATCAACACCCACGCTACTTAAATCTATGTTTAAAATCTCTTTTTAATCAGCTCCAACTCTCTTTCATACTAACTTATCCCAACATTCATTTTTGCAGCAAAGTCAAGGATGGGCTTCACCTCAGTGAAGTGCCTCAGGATAGGGAACTTCTGAGGTGCTGGCAGCAGGTCTGAGCTGCAGTACTGTCACCACCAGGACCACAGTCTTCACTAAAGGAATAATATGGACACTGCTGAGGAGGGCATTAGCTCAGTCAACCAGTCTCGCTATTACTTCAGGTCCCAAGCTTTGAGGTGAGGGCTTCAATCTTTAAAGGTACCATTTTGTTTCAGTTTTTGAGACAGAGTTCTTACTATGCAGCCCAGGTTGACCTCAGATTTGAGATCCTCAGTTTCAGCTTCCCAAATGCTGGAGGATTACAAGTGAACGCCACCACACAGGACATGCATTCTACTAAACCTACTATCTGTATGTAAGGAATTTAGGGAATTATGTGTAGAAATTGGCGAAAGAGGAGAAACTAGGAAAGCAAGGCTGAAATAATGCCTGCACCCCACACTTTCCATTATTTTTACTGCCTACTTAATAATAAAGAAGGATAGAAGCCTTATAGAGTTATTTAGTAATTCTCTCTTTACATCAAAACTGAAGGAACACAGATAAACCTGGTGACACAGATAAACCAACAGGGACAGGAAAATAATCTGACATCACCTCACAAGTCTTATGGCCTAAAAGAAAGAAAAAAAGAAAAAGATTTTATTTTACCACTAAGGCCAAGGATCATTTGTAGTGAAAGAGATCTATGCAGTTCTCTAAAATGTTCAAATGTCTCAAAATTTCCTGGCAGCTTAGAAACAATGCTATTCCTAAAACACTACTCTAATTATTTTGTAGACCGTGTACCGCTTTTCCAACCGTTATTTCATTTGATTTTTGTAAAAACCCTTCCACACAAGGCAAGAAAGATATTGTTGTCGTCATTTTACAAGCAAATCGTAAAACCCAAAGGCACCGAATGACTGACCTAAGGTTACTTAACAGTTAGGAAAGAGCCAGGATTCTAACACTTTTTCTATCTAGTGCATTCTAGCTGAGAGGGAGTTCTCTTAAAGGGCAGAGGATAAGGGAGAGATGGGGCAGCAGAATGGGTCTCCTCTCTCCTGCTAAGTAAGGTCTCTCGCTGAGGGATTCTCTGTTCCCAGGGGACTCAACATTAGTTTGGTAAAGTTTGCTTCTAGCAACCTACAGAGGGTAACCTTGCATCTAACTCCCATCTGTAAACACGCTGATTCTTACCCTTTCTCTTGGTCCTGATCGTTATTTAGACTCTTATTTTTCTCTGTGGGTTTTGGTCTCTGGGGTCACACTCCCAAACTCCACTCTCTCCAAACAAGTCGCGTCCTTGGTATCCAAGGTAACCACAAAGCTGAGTCTGTCCTGTCCCTTCCACTCTTTCCATTGGTCAGTTGGATTAAGTTCCCCTCCCCTCCGGTCCTTTGGCCAATGGACTTGAAGCAACGACAAGGCTCCTCTACCAATCGGCTCTTGTCTCCCTATCTATTCGGCGCACTGCCTCCTGGGATATGTAGTTCCAAAGCCACCAGAGTACTTTGATGTCTGGCTCCTCTAGAACTACATATCCCGGCGGCCTCCGCCAAAGGGGCGGAAATAGACAAAGAGTCAGGGTCCCCGTTTCAACAAGGCGCTTTAAAGTTCCGATTTTTTGCCGGGTTTGTTTTGCGGCTGGGATTTAAAACCTTCGGTTCTGTGCTGGGCCTTGCTGGTTCTTCGTGACTGACCTGAGGCAGCCTCGTGGCGCGGGCGCTCGCGCGGCCGGGAAGCCAAGGCTGAGGCGTTCGGAGCGGGCATGTTCGGCCGCCTCCCGCCTTGCGCGCTCCGCGTGCGGGCGGGCGCCCGGTTCGGGGCTCTCGGAGCCCGGGCGCGCGGCTGCGATGGGGCGCGGCGGGGAGCGGCGGACGACCCTCGGGCCGGCCTGGCGCGCGCGGCTCTGCGGGAGTGGACGCTGCCGGTGAGCCCGTTCGGGCGGCTGAGGGCGCGGCTGCCGTGCCACCTGGTCGTGAGGCCCCTGGACCCCCTGGCGTACCCAGACGGCGACCGCGTGCGGGTGGCGGTGCGCGGGGCGGGGCGCGCGGCGCGCGGCCTGGACAGCCTGCAGGTCCAGTACGACGCCGCTCGGCAGGAGATGGCCATTCTGTCCGAGGACATCGACCCCCAGGCGTCGGTGGAGGTGAACGCACCCGTCAAGTTTGGCAAGTGAAGTGAAAACGGGTTCTTTCCACTCTGCTTTCTAACCTAATTGGCCCGCTCAGGAGCCCTCTTTTCTAAAGCAACACTCTCGGATTCCCGAATAGTATTTAAGAGTCAGGGTCCCAGTTAAGGAGAAAAATTAAAACCGAATGGAAGCGTGGACTGGAATAACCTATGTCTTACTACATCATGCTCTACTGCTTCTCAACTTCTAACTAGCCTCGATGAAGAAGAGGCTGTGCCCTCCAAATGTAATAATCCGAAGGTGCTGGGGAGGCTTTACCATAATACAGATTAAGGGGGTGTGCTGGTTTAAATATTAAGGCCACTCCATGTGGTTAAAAGGGAGGTTTATTTTGTGGGGTAACTTACAAGTGAAGGGATAGGTTGCAGGGTCTGGGGAAGACATAGCGCAGTCCGGCGTGTTCTCTGGAGAACTCCACCTAGAGAGCTGGCCCATCCGGATCCGGGTCTTCAGCGTCCTCTCTCAGCTCCGCCTTGTAGGGGTTACCGAAGCCTCAAAGGGGTGGTACTTCCAGGTCAAAGCACTACAGTGGTGTCTTAGGGTTTCTGTTGCTGTGAAGAGACACCATGACGACAACTCTTATAAAGGCAAACATTTAATTGGGTGGCTTACAGTTCGGAGGTTCAGTCATTGTCATCATGGTGGGACTTGGCGTGCAGCCAGACACTGCAAGAGAGGTAGCTGAGAGTCGTACATCTTGTGCAGGCAACAAGAAGTGGTCTGTCTCACTAGGTGTAACTTGAGCATAGGAGACCTGAAAGCCCACCTCCTCAGTGACACACTTCTTCCAACAAGGCCACACCTCCCACCAGTGCCACTCCATTTGGGGGACGTTTTCCTTCAAACCACCATAGGAGGATATCAATGGGGGGCTAAACAAAACTTAAAACAGCATCTATGAAAATCGATGCTACATCTGCTGGCGATCCGAAATCTCGTTACTTCTAACCAGAAACCTGTTTCCGGTGTACTGTCTCCATGCCTCTGTTCCACAGGCCTCTCAAATCTGTATAGTTAATTTTATTATTTGTTCCTCCAACTTGTGAAAGAGTGACTCAGTGAACGTAGCATTACTCCTGCTGTCTTAGTCCCTCTGACTTCCCGCAGCAGAGTGTGTTTAGAATCCCATTCCTCATCTGTGTAGTTGGCAGGCCTGCCTGAGTTCTCGCTATATGACTAGATTGAGTTGGGAAGTAAGCTGTGCAGTTGTTTGTATCGGTATTCGGCTTTTTATGTGTTCTCACTTCCTTTCACTCAGTGTATTGTTGCTAATTTAAACCATTGCCACACAACTGAGGACATCCGTCCTGTAACTATTGAAATTGTGGCATTGGGTCCCAATAACTTGCTTTAGGGAAACATAGTTGTGCCGGCTATTTATTTATTTATTTATTTATTTATTTATTTATTTATTTATTTATATCAGCTTGACACAAGCTAGAGTCACCTAGAAGAGAGAGCCTCAGTTGAAAAAAAAAAAAAAGCCTTAATCAGACTGGCCTGTAGGCAAGTCTGTGAAGCATTTATTAATTAATGATTGATGTGGGAGGGCCCAACCCACTGTGGTTGTCCTGAGTTGTATAAAAAAAAGTATGCTGGAGAATCATGGAGAGCAAGGCAGTGTTCCTCTGTGATCTCTGTTCCAGTTCCTGTCCTGACTTCGTCCTGGCTCCCCTTCATGATGGGCTGAAAGCTATAAGATAAACCCTTTCCTTCCCCAAATGGTTTGGTCGTGTTTTTTCACAGCAACAGTGACTAAGACAGTAGTATTTGTTTCTATTCTCTGGAAATCATTAATAGTGTGAATTGCATAGTCATTATCACTGTTTACAATTTTGTTATTTTGTTGTTTGTCTTTGAGACAGAATCTCTCTCGGAGCCCTGGCTGTCCTGGAACTCACTATGTGGACCAGGCTGGCTTTGTACAGCTGAGCATGCCACCTGTGATTCCCTATTTTTCAAACTTTCTTCAAAAACATTCTTATTTATCCACAGTATTGTAGCTTTGATTCTTCTTATCACTAGGTTTTTAAAGATGATTCTGGTTATTAAAAATTATTTCGAGTACCCTGTGCTACAGCTATATGGCAATATTCCCATTTGGGGGTTGTGAAAGGCTAGAGTAGAATTTGAAAGCCTAGGTCATGATCACATACACTGATCCATGCTATTTTAATATGCTCTTAATTAGGTGATCAGTGTTTCAAATCTTCTGGAGTATAAGTCAAGGCTAAACAACTTCTTTGACATTTGATGACTTGTTAATTCACTGTCATATCCTTACTCATTTGTGTGCGTTCTTTTCATAGGATAGGAGCTAAGCTATTTCTACATGAGACATGAGTACTTAACCTATAAGAATGGCCGACTCAGGTCCTTTATTCCCATCTGTGGCCTTTCCTCTCTTTAGATGATATAAGCCGGGAAATATAATCTCTAATAACTGTTAGAAAGGCTCTGCATTTGATCCTGCTGCTTTGGTAAAGACCTCTTGCTTTCAGGGAGAAACCATACTGCTCTCTGACCCAGCACTGCAGTGAGTCCCTGAAGACCTAGGGGATGTTAAAATGCTCTGAGGCTAGGCACTGACTTTTTCCTTCTTTCTGCTTTTGCTTCTAGATTTGAATATTGAGTCATCAGGGTCTGGCTCTGTAAAGGTGCAGAATATTGAATGTGATAGCTGTAAAATTGACACTGCGCAGGGGACCAGCGTCTTGCAATCTGTGAAGGTATGAGCATTTCTCTCACTTTGTTCCAGTGGCAAAATTACCTTAAACTGTAAATCACAGAATCAAACTACAAGGCTTAATTTGTTATTCAGATTATTATCATTCATCATTTAGAAAGTCTTCAAAAAAGTTTGCCTTAAAAGCACAAATGTTGCAGCAACTTTGAAGGTTTTGCTCTCTTTCTTTCTTTCTTTCTTTCTTTCTTTCTTTCTTTCTTTCTTTTTTATTATTATTATTTTTAGTTGTCATTTCAAAGCATAGTTAAACTCCAAGGTATATTTTTAGGATTTTGAGATACTACTATTACTAAAAAAAAAATTAGTTTTCGTACCATTTTTGTCTACTTACTAAAGAATAAAAAACGTCTTTATGGACTATAACTGTGCTTTAAAATGTATGACTGTTTCACTCATTTTTAGTATTCCAGAAGCTCTTTATGGAGTACTAGGCAGCCAGTTTTGCAGAACAGATGATTCAGCTTATTTATAATTAACAATTTTACATTCCATTTTTCTCAAAATGAGATTAGTCTTAGCCATATATGTTTTATATCATACCTCTGTTAGGGAGTTTGGTGTTATTTCTGTAGCAGGCTTTCTTTTTTGGGCCACCAACCAGCTTCCAAATCGTGACATGGAGACCTATGAGTTATGAATGCTTGGTCTTAGCATGTCTTACTTTCACTGCTTCTTGTGTCTGTCTGGAGGCTGCTGGCTTCCTGCCTGGGGTGTGTCCCTCTCTGTCTCCCTGTTCTCTTCTCTCTCGAGCACCCCCATTCTTCTCCTGCCTAGCTATGGGCCATTTAGCTTTCAGTCAGTGCCTTAGGCAGGCATGGTGAAACAAATGCAACACGTCTTTACATAATTAAACAAAGGCAGCACAAACAGATGTAACACACCTTTGCATAGTTAAAGTAATATTCCACAGCATAAACAAAAGTAACACATCTTTGCCCAGTTACGATAACATTCCACAGCAATTTCTAATTGTTCTAGCATTTGCAGGGTCAAGACCCAATCCTTTGACACGTTTCATTGAACTAGGTCATCTGTGTTGCAGTTGCAATGCTTTCACTTTGAAAACATTAATTTGAATGATGGATTTATCTGTCTTTACCTCATTCATTGGTTTGTCCATCTTTATCTGGGTACCTGTGTTGTGGAATATTATTTTAAGATGTGTTACATTTGCTTATGCTGGGGAACGTTTGTTTAATGATGCAAAGATGTGTTGCATTCTTTTATGTTGCATTTGTTTAACTCTGTGAAGCTGTGTTACTCTGCCCGTCCAAAACACCAGATTGGTCTAATAAAGAGCTGAACGGCCAATAGCGAGGCAGGAAAGAGAAATAGGTGGGACTGGTAGGCAGAGAGAATAAATAGAAGGAGAAGAACATTAGAAAGGAAGAGAAGGAGCAAGAAAAGAAGGAGAGGAGGACTCCAGGAGCCAGCTGCCCAGCTACACTGCAAGCCATGGAGTAAGAAGTAAAGAAAAGTATACAGCAGTGAGAAAGAAAAGCGCAGAGGCAAAAGGTAGATGGGTTAATTTAAGAAAAGCTGGCTAGAAACAAGCCAAGCTAAGTCCAGGCATTTCATAAGTAAGAATAAGCCTCTGTGTTATTTGAGAGCTGGGTGGTGGCCCCTAAAGAGCTAAGAATTAAAGAACCAACTACACACCTCCTTTTCACATTTGTCTACATGAGATAGCGTCAAAGAATGTAGTTGTACAGACGTCATAAAAGACAGTGTACAAAAGCATTAATAGACTAGACATTGTAACTGTAATTCTTACTTGATAACTGTTTTGTTATATATAATTTTACTATGTTAAAGTTAAAACTTTCATTTTTAATTAAACAGAAAAGGGGAAATGCTGTGGGATAATGCTTTTGTACCCTGGTTTAATAAGACACTGATTGGCCAGTAGCCAGGCAGAAAGTATAGGCGGGATAAGCAGACAAGGAGAAAGCTGGGAAGAGGAAGGCTGAGTCAGGAGACGCCAGCATGTAATGACACACAGGTAAAGCCATGGGACACGTGGGGACATATCGATTAACAGAAATGGGCTGAGTTTAAATGTAAGAGCTAGTCAGTGGTAGATCTGAGCTAATGGCCGAGCTCTTTTAATTAATATAAGCCTCTGTGTGTTTACTTGGGGGACGCGAGTGGGAGAGATTTGTCCCAACTGCGGACCAAGCGGTACACAGCAAAACTTCAGCTACACTTCAGAGAGGCTGAAGAACAAGTAGCTAACCTCCTCTCCTTCCTTGTGTCCTCCAAAAAGCCCTCATGCTTCTCCTCACCCCTCCTTATAAACCCTTCTCCACCTGGCTCCTCCCTACCACTTCCTTTCAGCTAGTTGCTGACTCAGCCTCCTGACTGCAGGTGAATTTTATTTAATCAAACATATCTTTCCACCATTAAACAGATGTTCCAGAGCATAAAAAAAAGTAACACACCTTAAAATATTTTATAACATTATTCTTTTTTGTTTTTTTTTTTTTTTGGTTTTTCGAGACAGGGTTTCTCTGTGTAGCTTTGCGCCTTTCCTGGAACTCACTTGGTAGCCCAGGCTGGCCTTGAACTCACAGAGATCCGCCTGCCTCTGCCTCCCGAGTGCTGGGATTAAAGGCGTGCGCGCCACCACCGCCCGGCACATTATTCCTTTTTAACTTTACATTTTTAAGAATTTTATTGACTAATACAGAAATTTCAAGATAGAATTTAATCCTGTTTTTAAGTACATTTTGTATTTGTTCCATGGAAGACTTGTTAAGAAAGAAAAAAAGCTATGAACTAGCAGTCTTTACAAATAAAATAGCTAAAAAAGAACTAGAGCTAAAGCTGATACTAGTGCTGCTGGTTAGTTTGTGGCAACTTGACACAAACTAGAGCCACCTGTGCAGAGGGAGACTTAATTGAGGAGCTGAGTAGGCAAGTCTGTGGGGGTATTTGCTTGACTAATGGTTGATGTGGGAGGGCCCAGCCCACTGTGGGCAGTGCCACCCCTGGCAAGTGGTCCTATGCTATATAAGAAAGTACACTGAGCAAGCCAACAAGCAGCACTTCTCCATGGTCTCTGCTTAAATTCTTGCATCCAGGTTCTTTCCTCAGCTTCCCTGGATGATGGACTATAAAACTGTAATTCAAGTAAACTCTTTCTTCCCCTACGTTGGTTTTGGTCAATACTTTATCATAGCAACAGAGAAACAAGGACACTAGTCTTGTACTAAAAGAATTAGTCTTGCAATGTTAGCCTTAACTAACTCACGTTCATAAATGCAGGCACTTTGGTAAAATATCTGGCTTAGGTTTTTAAAAATATGGTACAATATGATCTTGAATTAGTGGTCATCTGCTAATATGTCTACCTTTCACTTATTTAACATCACATATAGGGTTATGTATATATAAAATAGCATTTTAGTAACTAACTAATGCTGATGAATTGTTAGTATGTACTGAGAATCTCAGCTAAACCTTGTTAATCTTTGGAACATTTTCATTTATCAAGAATGGAAACTCGGAGGCACCAAAAGACTGAGGAACTTACTCACTCAAGCTCACAAAGCTAAAGTAGTTGAGCTGGGATTTGATCTTAAGTTTGTTGTTTCCAAGCTCAAATTCTTCCCAGCTCTCTTTATTAGCTAAGGAAGACATATGGTAATGTTGCATTTATTCAGCATCCGAAGTAATAAAGTAAGTGAATGTCACACATCTGCATTTTAAAAAAATGTAGCACAATCATTTCCCCCAATGATTTCTGACTCATTTTCACTTTTTAAAAATTTCCATGTTGTATGGGAGTCAGGTGAGCTTCTGATTACAGTAGCTCAGTGTCTTTAAACCTTAGGCCTCTTCAAAAAAAAAAAACCTCGTGATTGTTTCTCTCTAAAGAAAAAATGAACATGTATATGAAAGTTTACTTACAACTTCATAAATTTCAGAGACACTCCAGAAATTCACTTAATTTCAGTTAAGAGCTTTGGATATGAAAACAGAGTTACTTTGGAGATAGATCTTTCTAAAACTTCATTAATACTTAGATTTTAGGTTCACATCTGTAACTATGATGAAGTTAATCACAGTGTAAGACAAATCTTTGTGAGAACAATTGTTTTGCTCTTCTCCATACTTTCCTGAAAACTGATTCCTGGGTTATTTTATGAACATGCACAGAAGAAAATGTTTCCTTAGTGTCATGTGAGCTTACTCTCTCTACCCTCTGTGGTCTTTTTGTTTTTCAGAGCCAAGAATTACATGTTCAAACAAAAGGAGGCAATGTGATCTGTCTGGGAACAATTTGCGGAAATATAGATATTCATGCATCACATCACAGTGTAAGATTAAAACCCTCTAAGTAGCTTCAGCTTTGCTGTTGATTTCTTAAACAGATTATAAAATTCTTCTATAGAATTTGTTGTGTTTTCTTTTTAGTGATTTAGTTCTTTAATAAGCTCATGTTTGGAACCGAAGTGGTTAAATGCTTATAATATAAATTTTAGTGTGTGATTTAGTACTTTTGATAGTTATTTAGTTCGTTACAATCAGTAAACACTTCATATTTAATTCTGACTTGTCTAAAGAGACTTTTATTTTGATAGTCATGAATTAAAATATCAAATTAAGTACTGCCACCAGTATGGGAATTTGGTTCTCGTGGGTGCTGGATTTACTTGAATACAATGTTCTCCTAGGCTTGCTGCTTTTTGGCTAATCGAAGGGTAAATTCTGAAATGCTCATGGGTTTTGAAAAGAGGACCTGATATTGGGAGAGGGAATAAGGCAAAGGGGCTCTGGGATGAACTGGATGGGGAATGAGCAGTTGATATGCTCAAATCCATTGTAGACTCAGAGGATTAATATTAAAACTGAAAAACCATCTGAAAGTTGGCTTCTTTAGTGTTTCCACAAGGTGGCACTGTGAGACAGAGCTACTGTTCTCCAAATCCCCCACCCCCATGTTGCCTCAGATTTGTGTTACAGAAAGATGGTTTGTATTTTAAATCAGCTATTTACTGCTTCCAATTTTTTATTGTGCTGTTAATAGTAATTGTGATACATAGTGTTTTAAATCTTACAAGAAAAATCTAAATCTGATGGTGAAGGTTAAGCATGTTCTGTAGCATATTGCTGTCATAATTTTTATAATTATATTACATTTTATTTATTTGTGTATGTACACAATGCATGTGTGTGTCAAGATGCACATGTGGAGGAGGTCAGAGGAACACTTGTAGGAGTCGATTCTCTCCTCCTACCATGTGGGTCCTGGTAATCACACTGAGGTTGTTGGGCTTAGCAGCAGCTGCCTTTGCCCATGAGACTTCTGCTGCTCGTTGCTGGTAAAATTAAGAAAAGCGGAGTGTAGCATTGTTTCTGCTGTTGTTAATTTCCTATCACTTTTTTCTTAGAATCTGTGGGAAGCTGTTTAAAACAAATATTTAAATATATAATAAACATTTCAAATTAAACTAGGAAAGTCTTTCGAGAGCCTGTGGACTTAGGCCACTGCCCTTGGAGATGATCTTTAGTTTTTTTCAATCAGATTACTATCTCCTTAGAGTTGCAAACAGGCAAATGGAACAACTTTTCAGTTCCTTCACATTCAACCTTGCATTAATGGATAATGTTACTACAGGATTACAAGTTCTTGGGGGTGTGATGCATGTACGTGCTTGGAGGTCAGTGGTCAGCACAGGGTGTCTTTCTCAATTGCTTGTCACCTTGTTTTTTGAGCCAGTGTTTCTCACTGAACTTGGAGCTCGTGGATGTTGGCTAGGCTGGCCAGTCAGTAAGTTCCAGGGATCTGCCTGTCTTCACCTTCCCAGACCTGGAGTTATAAACTTGTGGCGCTAGGTTTTCACATGGGTCCTGGGCATCCAAACTTGGGGCCCATGCTTGACTGGCAAGCATTGCACTAATGAACCATATCCCCAGCCCCAGGATCATATGCTTTCAATCAGATGTGAGTATCAGAAATTTAAATCATGCTATTTTGAATAATTTGGCCACATTAGTTGTTAATTTGTTCCAAATGACACATGGGTAATCAGTCAAACATTTCTTTACTCCTACTTCCTGTTAAACTTTTGTTTCTTTCCTGAGTTTTGTGAATTTTTTCTAATTTTCCTGCATAGTATTAACTCTTAAAACATTTGAAAGTTTATTTAAAAACATAAAAATATACTTACTGGTTAAGAGCACATGTTGAGAATTAAATTTCCTGGCTCAGCCACTTACTAAGTTTTGTGACTTCAGACAAGTTACGTAACATTTGTGTGTCTCAATTTTCTGAAAAACGGGGTCATAGTAATGGACCTATCTCAGAACGTTCACAGGAAGATTCAGGCATCAGTACAAGTAAAGTGCTTTAAATGGGCTCTTGCGTGAGGCTGACTCTGACATAGGACTTGCTCACAGTGAGGGTGAAGGAAAAAGAACCACAGAAGAGATCACGGCACCTTACTTCCCTGAGCCTGCGTCTCCTTGTTCACTACTCAACAAGATAATGAAAGTAAAAGGACATCATGAACAGTAGCACTGTCAGCTGTGGCTGTTCCAAATGATATTGTGAATTTCAGAATCAGCCTCTATAACTTAACAAGAACATCGACATCCCAGGATGACTGATGACACAGTTGTCACTTTCCTTTCTGTCTAGACTACAGAGTCACAGTACTTCCTGAAGACTTGATTTTTGTTACTTGTAAACATTGTATTATAATAAAGTAACCAAGTGTAGGGAAAAATCCCTCCTTATGTTAAAATTAATTTTAGCGACACCTCTCTCAGGAAGGTATTTATCTTCTAATCTACCTTTTGTCCTCTCTTTAAATAATTTCTGTTAAAAATCAGAGTATACAGTTTAATCTAGAGAGTCTACATGTGACACTTTTATCCAGTAATATTACTGACTAAAAATAAGATTTTTGTCAATATTTTGATGTCAACTGAGCTAACCCAAATTTAATTTTTTGAGTTATTATCTGACATTGTTCAGGTGATATCGTTAGGTTTTGTAGCCCTTGGAGAATTTAGAATTTCTGAGAAACTGCATGAATGATTGGCAATTATACTGTGTTGGTGATGTGTGCTGAGATTTTACTTGCTTTCATTTACTTTGGTAGTGCAGGATGTTTTCTGGCCTCCTAGGGATGTATTTAGTTTTTAAGGAACAGTACAGATCCTTGGCGTTTTCCAGATACTCATAGAGTGTTGAAACCCAGCTTTATTTCACATGGTGATGGGCAGTATCTCGGTAGAAGTGCTGCTTAGCTAGTTCAGGGTGTTTCAAATGTTCCATTAAATGTCCCTCTTTTGGTGTGAAACAGCCCCATTCCCTGTTGAAAGGCCGGAATATTCCATTTTGTTGCTTGTTTCATGGAAATTCTTGGAGAGTGTGAAACCATGAACACTAAGCAAGTTTTCATGAGTAGAGTTTGTAGGTAAAGACTTTCTTGTCAGGAGTTTTATGCCTTTATTGTAAGCCTGTGGAAGATAAAACATTTATGTTCTGGTAAATCCCTTTATAAGTATTTTTATATTTTTGTTTGATTCCTTTTTGATTCGTTGAAACTAGATTTAAAGTAAAAGTTCCTGTTAGTCCGTAATCAACTTAAGATAAACAAGTAGTTAAAAATCAATGTTATCAGGCAGCGGTGGTGGCGCACGCCTTTAATCCCAGCACTTGGGAGGCAGAGCCAGGCGGATCTCTGTGAGTTCGAGGCCAGCCTGGGGTCTACAGAGCGAGATCCAGGAAAGGTGCAAAGCTACACAGAGAAACCCTGTCTCGAAAAACCAAAAAAAAAAAAAAAAAAAAAAAAAAAAAAATCAATGTTATCATATACTTTCTAAAAAATACAGGAAGTTACGTACTTTGAATCCAGAGGGGAAAGTAGTTTTTACCTCTGCCCCACTGAGTATTTTTTTGTACTGTTGTCTATAGTATTTTGTTCTTGAAACTCAATCTTGTTTGGTAACATTTGTTAACATTCTTAACAGTTTTTGGAAAACTTGTGAGGAGGGTGATGCTGATAACAGTGATATTGTTGGTTTAAATGCTCTGGTGTACTACTTGAAATTGTTTGGGGGCAGAATTGTGGCAAGCCATCCTAGTAATTGAGTGTGTAGTGCCAACATTTTCATATTAACACATATTCGTTTATAACATGGTAGAGATGATGTGAATTCTTAACTGTCTTTGTTTTACAGGGTGAACAATATTTGAAACACAAATATATACTGAATTTTGTTAGGGAAATTTAAGGATGAATAAGAATTCCTTTCATTTTGTTCACTGGAAAGCTACCTTATTAACTGTAAAGTGGAAAAGTTTTAGAAGGTTATAGTTACTACATCAACATATGAGAAAAATCATGTAGCTCAGCAGCATCAAAGCATGTGAAACTCAAAACACATTCATGAATTCAGTATAGAAATGACAATACAGTGATTGTTTAATCAGATAAAAGATACATACAAAACATCTTCTATAACAAGCATCATACTCCCTGCTGAGATGCAGTACACTTTCCCTCTGAGAAAAACAGGAAGATACGGTAGGCTGCTCTTCATCTAGTTGCTACTATTCACTGTTGAATTGGAAAATGGATCCAGATATAAGAGAAAGAATGAAAAAGCACAGAGAATGTAATTAGTATAAGACTATATAATAGAAGGGAAGAAATAGTAATCATTTGGAGATAATATAATTATACATGTGGAATTATTTTCTAATGCAAATAAATTATTGGAATTAGTGAGTTTGTGGTTGCTAGATTAAGTTCAAATATAAAAGTCAAGATAACATGAACTTTTAAGAGATACATTGTGTAATAGCACTTTAAAAATAACTGGTAGGAATAAACTAATAAGATAAATTCTACAAAGAAAACGTAAAATTTTAAGAGAAACTAAAGAAGGCATAAATAAATGGAGGAATCTGGTGTTGGCTCTATTTTACATTCTACAGAGAATGCATGTTGCCCACAGTCTTGGCAGCTAGAGCTGATTGTGTACTTCTCATGGAGTTGGTCATCATTCTAGATAGGCAGTTCGCTACCTTCCTAATGCTACGACCCTTCAATACAGATCCCCATGTTGTGGTGACCCCCAATCATAAAATTATTTCATTGCTACTTCATAACTATGATTTTGCTACTGTTATAAATCATAATGTAAATATCTGATATGCAGGTTATCTGATAGGCGACCCCTCTCGGGGTCGTAACTCACAGGTCGAGAACCACTATTCTAGATGGACTGTTTTGGTTGTTTACAGTTTGTTTTATAATGAGCTGATTGTAAGTCTCTCTTTTACTAGACTGTGACCGTAGATAAACTTCAGGGAAGTTGTGTAAATATATCTACAGAGGATGGTTTGCTGAAAGTCAAGTATCTTTATACAGAATCTTCATTGTTGTCTTCTGCTGCTGGGGATATTGCATTAGGAAATGTTCATGGTAAGCTGACAAAGACCTAGTGTATCTCAGACATTTCCACATAACATAAATTAAAGAGATGACTGTCACATGAAGGGTCAGGGAAGTGGCCTTCTAGATAACTTAACTACAGACTAGCTATCTTTTTAAAATCTGTGAAAATAAACTTACTCACAAGCTAACTTTTATTTTGATAAGAATTTGAAAATTATGCTGTTATATATGAAGCTAATATAGTTCTGATTTTTTTAAAAGATTATTCTTTTACAGTGTGTGTGTGTGTGTGTGTGTGTGTGTGTGTGCAGCATGTGCATGCCATCTTTCCAGCCCCAGTAGTTGTGGTATTTAAATATATATATATATATATATATATATATATATATATATATATATTTGGTTTTTTGAGACAGGGTTTCTCTGTGTAGCTTTGCGCCTTTCCTGGGACTCACTTGGTAGCCCAGGCTGGCCTCGAACTCACAGAGATCCGCCTGGCTCTGCCTCCCAAGTGCTGGGATTAAAGGTGTGCGCCACCACCGCCCGGCCGGTATTTAAATATATTTTTATAAGAAGAAACAATATCCAAGAGATGAAATAAAAGCAGTATTAATAAAGATGGGATTCTTAGTGGTAACTTTTCATGATAGGAGAGGTAACAGTTAAGTGAATTAAATGTTTGAGTAGATCAAATTATAGAAACTCTATGATACTAATTTTGGGTACAATGCATTAATGTATATTTGCACTGGCAGAGGTCCTCTTAGCAATGTGCTATTTCAATTATCTTTAAGTGTCTTCTTGTGATGTCCCAAACGTATATCTACAGAGAGCAGCATTACTTAGTTAATGTTTGTATTATGGAAAGAAAAAGAGAGAACATAAAGGTGAGGTAGTATGATCAAAGGCCTGTTGGTGGTCAGTGTCATTCTGCCTCTTACATTTCCACAGAGCAGATGATTCAAATCCAGGTGTATTCTCTGAAATACACGTGAGTAGTATTAAGACCTACTTAGTCCTTGAAAGAAGTACATTCAGTATGTGCACATCTGCTAAATGTCTGTTGGGCCATCTTCCAGGAAGTGTGGGCTGGAACATTTTCCCGTAGATGGTCCACTCATTTCATGTCTTAGTAAGGCAGAATATTGGTGTCTATACATTTTGCAGCACTCCCACACTTTAGTAGTGAGCACAAATTAAGTTGTATTAGAACTGGCTAGTGCTAGTCATGCTAGCCATGCTAGTAAGTAACAAATCGGCAGGTGTCTTCTGTTAAAGAAAAGTGCTCAGGTGATTAGAATAACCTTTGTACCTCAGTTTAATGACTAAGCTCAACAATCCCTACACTGATTACATTACTAAAGTAGAGCAGAGCTATATCTAAATAAAACAAATGGTTTTCTTCTTACCGTTTTTGTTGTTGTTCAATGTGCATTTAGTTCAAGGTAGTAGTAATGCAGTAGTGAAATAGTAACAACTTATAATTTCATATTTTAAATTGCTTCTAATAAGGATTGCATTTCTATGATCATAATTAAGGCATTATACCTAATGCACCAAGTAGGTTTCAATGTAAAACAGTTCCTTACCAAGTCATATATTGATTGACAAACACTGCAGGAAAAACAGTGTGACTGAAATAAATACTGATAGGGACAAGAGTCCAACCTTTTGCTTTTGTAAAGCCTTTGAATATTATTGACTTTAATATGAAACCAAGTACGCTTCCTCACGTGGCTTAAGTATAGGTCTCTTTTGCACTGCTGTCTCTAATAGGGTCTCCCTGAGTAGAACACTGAGAATGCAGTGTGTTTACTGCAGAGACCTCTTGGGGCCCATGCCTTGCCAAGGAAAGGAGAAGCCAGGCTGTGGTAGACCTTCTGCAGCCCCAAGTACAGCTCTGAAGCTGGCGTGCCTCCTCACCCTTGCCTCAAGTTGTAGTGACGGAAGCTGGAGCTTTATTTCCTGGGCCATGAGATCCCAGCTGCTGCAGGAAGGAGTGTGACCTTGGGCCAAGATGGCTGTCTTCAGCTGAGGCAGTCTCCAAAAAAGTCTGTCCATGGAGGGCTGTCTGCCAGTGACCTCTCAGCATTTAGGAAGTCAGCCCTTTAGGGATGACGGGGCTCTGCATGAGGAATCGTAGCCTCTGCTCCACTTAAATATATTCATTCAGCACAGTTATTGACTGAATACTGTGTGCCAGATTTCAGGGTGCCAGGAGTGCAGAGTTGGGCAAGAAATGATACCCACCTTTAAAGAACACAGTTGAATTGAAAGGACGTCTGTCTCACTCCCTCAGTCTTCCTCCCACCCATCTCCAGTTGTCCCTTGTCACTCAGTGTCAAAGCAACTTCCTCACGACTCCTTTTGCACTCTGCATCAGTCAGCAGGAGTAGGGAGGGAATCTGACTCAATTGCTTCCGTGTTACTCAGCCAGTTTCACCCTCTGTTTTTTGGTCCTCAGTTTGCTTTGGTTGTCTCAGTGCAGACAAGAGAGAAGTTGGAAAGGAACCCTTACCCATCCCTTACACTCAGTGCTTTGACTATTTTAAATCACTTAGGTAAGCCAAAGTTTTTTGCACCCTCTTCTCTGTTGTCTATCCTCCAGCCTTGTTCCAAGAGCTTGTAGGAATGTGCTGTTGAAGCTTGGAGTGTGAAGGTAGGATGGAGATAGAAAAGCAGGTAAGGTTCCACACCCTAGGAAGATCCTGAGGGTATATTTCAGTGAACCCTTTGTTTTAACCCTGTCAGCAGGTAGTTGTGTAACACAAACTCTGTGTGTGTGTGTGTGTGTGTGTGTGTGTGTGTGTGTGTGTGTATGTATACACACACATACATATATATGTGCTGTATTTAAACAAGCTAGCTTAGGATCCTATAACTTGTTTTTATGAGAAAATATGTTGCTATTTCTGAGCATCTTTTAAATATAAATAATAAACTTTTAAAATATATTCTAAGACCGGCCTGTTTGGGATTTATTTAGTGTGTCTACTTTTTTCTTACGATTTAAACTGATTTCTCCTTCCAGTTAGAGCTGAAAAAAATCCAACATATAGTTGTTCTAAAAAGCCTTTCTGTACAACTCTGAGTGAAAACTGCCTTTTTGGTGAGTTGGACTAAGTATGTGTCCATTACCTCTTCCCATATGCCTCTAGACAGAGTGTTTAGAGATGTGGTCTAATTGCAGAGGTAGTGTAGATAGTCCAGCATGTTCTACGGAGGGAGGAGAGAAGCACACAGATATCTATGGACACTGGCAGTCTGTCATGTCTTTAGTTGTTATTCTCCAGGATTGTGTATATCTCTGTTCCACTGGTCGTTTGTGTACTCTGAGTCTTAACTACTGCTTGCTGTATCTGATGATGCAGTGACTCCAGTCATGACCTCCAGTGTGCACATCTCACTACCTGGTACACATAGCCATTGAACGTTCACAGGCATCTCAAATTCAACATTTCTGATCTTTTTCCCACTCCTTTTCCAGCTTCCTGAACTCATCCATATTGTCTCCTTTATTTACAGTTGCAAGTTGTGAGGTTACCATGTACCTCACTCCCCATGCTATGAATCCATGACTTAGACTTACCTTTAATTCTCTCATCTCCTCTCTCTACTCAGTCACTAAATTTAAGTTTTATACATCACCTAAATGATTCTTTAGTCTACCCTATCTTTTTCCTTCTGATTTCTGTCCTTCCTCAGATTCTGCTGCCTTTTGTTGAGGAGTAGTTCTGCCTCTAGCCTTGCCTTCTTCAAGCCCATCATCCTCATGTGGCAATAGTGGTTCATCAGAAACACACATTGAACACACTGTTCTGAAGCCCTCTATCTTCCCTCCTGGGGTTCTGCCATCTCTTCCAGAGTGATATGAATTCTCATTTTTTTCTATTTACACATCTGAGGCCTATATCAGAGCCTTTGATCATAATGACCTGCCTTTTATATTCTACGTGAAATGCTTTTCCCAGCTTTTTAACTCTCTCTCTCTCTCTCTCTCTCTCTCTCTCTCTCTCTCTCTCTCTCTCTCTGTAATCTTTTAGTACTTAGATAAAATATTCTTCCATTATCTCTGGTTTATTTTGTTTGCAAATTCTTAGCATTTAGCCTTGTGGCTTGCGGTAGCAAGGGCCTTTCTTCCCATCTCTCCCATGTACTACCTCCTCAAAACCATCCAAAGGTGTGGTGGTTTGAAAGAAAATGGCCTCCAAAGGGAGTGTGTGGAGGTGTGTTAGGAGGTGTGGCTTTTTTGGAGCAGGTGTGGTCTTGTTGGGGGAAGTACGTCATGGTGGAGGTGGGCTTTGAGGTCTCGTATGCTCAAAATACTGCCCAGTGTCTCAGACCACTTCCTGTTGCCTACAAGATGGAGAACTCTCAACTAGTTTTTCAGCACCATGTCTGCCTGCATGCTGCCATGTCCTACCATGATGATAATGGACTAAACTAGTAAAAATGTAAGCCACTCCAATTAAATGTTTTCCTTTATAAGAGTTGCCATGGACATGGTGTTTCTTCACGGCAATAGAAACCCTAACTAAGACAAAAGGGCTTTAATTTGAAGGGACTGTCTAGATCATGAACATATATGTGCTATTTAACCATAACCATATTCTTTTGCTGAAGAAAATAGTGTTTATACCTTTTAATTGATTCATTTGTTTTCTCTAATCATGCTAAAATGAAGGATTCTGAGATGAGAAAAACTGTGTGTTCTTAAATACTGGAATTGTGGAAAAGTTGTGCAACTTGAGAGTATTGGAAAACACATAGTTACCATAGCCATATGCTTCTGACTTCATGGGGAATGAAAATATTTCACTAAATTTGACTCAAATAGTTGATTCATTTATTCTTTCAGTGATCACTATGAAATAGATGAAACTAAAATGTGGATAATTATGCTAATAATGCCCATGGTTGAGTTGCATACATTTATATATTCTGTTTTATTCCACAAAATAGCTAAGACAGAAGTTCATTTTGTATATTCTGATGATTTTGGAATATTTCTGTTTAAGGTAGAGATTTTCTAAATATTTTGGTGTGAATTGAAAATATTTTTGTGTCTTTTAATATATTTTAATTAATATTTAACTATATCACCTTCCACTAACTTTTCCTCCCTTCAACCCCCCTTATGTTCCCCCATCTCAAATTAATGGCCTACTTTTCTTTATTATTGGTGTGTGTGTGTGTGTGTGTGTGTGTGTGTGTGTGTGTACATACACATTTTTTGTTGTTTGTTCATTATTGAGAACAATTTTTTTTTGTTTTTTTGAGACAGGGTTTCTCTGTGTAGCCTTGGCTGTAGACCAGGCTGGCCTCAAACTCACAGAGATCCGCCTGCCTCTGCCTCCTGAGTGCTGGGATTAAAGGCATGCACCACCACCTATTTTTGAAGTGTTCTTTATAACCATTCTTTAGTTCAGTTTTTTGTTTCATTTTGTTTTTTACTGTATAGTAGAACTCTAATATTCAAGAGGGAAGTTATTAGATACATGTCACTATAATGAGTAGTTTTCATTCTTTGTGGATCTTTTTTTTTTTTTTTTAAAGATTTATTTATTATGTATACAATGTTCTGCCTGCATGTATGTCTACAGGCCAGAAGAGGGCACCAGATCTCATTACAGATGGTTGTGAGACACCATGTGGTTGCTGGGAATTGAACTCAGGACCTCTGCAAGAGCAGCCAGTGCTCTTAACCTCTGAGCCATCTCTCCAGCCCCTCTTTGTGGATCTTAAGCTTTTGTTTTATAGCTGTCAAAATCATTTACTCAAGGCTTCCATATCACAACCAGTTTTGAGAGGATTGTATTTTCATTTAAAAATATTTTGCTACAGTAATTTAAGACTATTTTAAGTGTATAGGGCTCAATTTTCTTGTGTATGGGTGACTGGACTCAGTAGCTGTGTGGCTATAAAACTCTTAGTTCTAGAGTGGCCTAGCTGAGTTTCTGATTTAAGATCTCTTATAGGATTATAATCATGATGTCATCCTGGGCTGTGCGCTCTTGTCAGTGTTCAGCAAGGGTAAATATGGCTCTATGCCTACTCATGACTGTTGTCAGAATCCAGCTCATCCTGTTAGCCAGAGGCCTGTAGCATGAATCTTAATGAGTCTTATTAATAAAATCAAACCTGAGGCCAGTTATTGGGGTGAATGCTGGAAGATCAGAGAAGTAGAACAAGCCACAGCTACCTCACCTCGCCAGTTCCTCAGCTGATCCTGTTTCCTCAGACTGGAAGCCTCTGAGTCCTCATCTGAATGGGTCTCAGCTGAACTTCTGCTCAAAGCCTAAAAGCTTAACCAGCTCTAGTTCCTGGTTTTCATGCCTTATATACCTTTCTGCTTTCTGCCATCACTTCCTGGGATTAAAGGCTCACTTCCTGGGATTAAAGGCTCACTTCCTGGTGTAGCTAGAGTTTTCCTGCCTGGCCCACAGTCAGGGCAAATCTCTCTCACCCGCCAGTCCCACAGCTTCTCAGACCCGACCAAATAAACACAGAGGCTTATATTGCTTACAAACTGTATGGCCGTGGCAGGCTTCTTGCTAACTGTTCTTATATCTTAAATTAATCCATTTCCATTAATCTATACCTTGCCACATGGCTCGTGGCTTACCGGGATCTTCCCATGCGGCTTGTCATGGTGGCGGCTGGCAGTGTCTCTCCCACAGCCTTCCACTTCCCAGAATTCTTTTCCTTGTCCCGCCTATACTTCCTGCCTAGCCAATGGCCAATCAGTGATTTATTTACTGACCAATCAGCAACACACTTGACATACAGACCATCCCACAGCATCCTGGGATTAAAGGCGTGAGTCACCATGCCTGACTGTTTCCAGTGTGGCTTTCAACTTGCAGAGATCTGGATGGATTTCTGCCTCCCAAATGCTAGGATTAAAGGTGTGTGTGCCACCATTTTCTGGCCTCTATATATAGTGGCTGTTCTGTTCTCTGACCCCAGATAAGTTTATTAGGGTACACAATATTTTGGGGAACACAATATCACCACAGAGGCCTCTTGAAAGGGCAGTTGACAGTGTTACAGCTGACTTCCATGAGAATCGCAGGAGACTAGAAATATAGAATTGTAATCTTTTTATAACCTAATCATGGAAATGACAGCCCAGCACCTTTCTCCTGCTCTCTTTGTTAAAGCAAGCTACTGAGGTCTGACCTGCACATGATGGAAGATCATACAAAGGGCATGGATGCTAGGAGGAAGGAATAGTGGGAGCCATTTTAGAGCTGTATGCTTTTGGCTACTGTTCGCATGTGATGGTGAGACTATATTTACTGGGTTTGGAAATTGGAAGAGAGTATATAGAGCAAACCAATG
This sequence comes from Peromyscus eremicus, assembly GCF_949786415.1. Classification (NCBI taxonomy): domain Eukaryota; kingdom Metazoa; phylum Chordata; class Mammalia; order Rodentia; family Cricetidae; genus Peromyscus; species Peromyscus eremicus. The sequence continues at coordinate 2,695,378 of NC_081418.1, read as the reverse complement.
AAGTAATATTTACTTAACACGTTTAACAAGATATTCAAAGCCTTGTAATATCCTAAGACATAAAAATAATTTTATGGGCTTCTCCATTTAAACCATGTTCTTATCCCTACATAAATGTACCCCTTGTTCTTGGACTCACATGAAGTGTGGTGGAATGTTAGACCTTTACAACTATTTTTGCCATCACGCATGTCTAAGTATTGGGCAAATGAATCGTGTCTTTCTTTTTACTTTTTCCAGAAGTTGGCATACTATTATTTACAAAATATATGAAATAATTTTGAATTAAAATTGAATTGATTAATTTTGAATTCAAGTTATTCCTTGTTTTCTGTAGTTTTAGATGATATTAGAAGAGATGATATTGCATACGTTTTGGGGCGAGAAGCTCTGAATTTCTGACTCTAGGAGTACTTGTACCCACAGACACACATGTGAATAACAGTCCTGTTTTTAAACTAAGGGGGCTGAGAAGAACAGATGCAACACCCTATTGTAATTCTGGAAATAGATTCTCATTGCATGGTGGAAAGCTTTGAAGCCTTTTTCTTTGTTAGTTATACATCTGTGTATTCATTATTGTTATCCTAAACCACTTTAACACTTGGCTCAGAAACTACTTTAATCCAACAGATGTGGCAACTGGCCTGGAAAAAAAAGACATTTCCGTGAAACATTTGTGTTCCTTGGCTAAAACTTGGTTTTGTGTGGTCTAATTAATGAACTGATGTTGCTGTTTAGGTTGAAAATGCGTAGGGAGTACGTTTGTCAGGGTGTCATTTCCTTTCCTCCGTATATAAGTATGATTGTTTTGTAACTATTCTATAAGCCTTCAGTGTGGGGAGATGTGGAGGTTATAGGCCCATAGTCATTTGTTTCAGAACTGCAAATAAACCTGTGACTGGATCTCTGATCGTGACAGAAATGACCACAACAGTAGTAGTAGTACTAAATGACATTGTGGATATGTAGCCTGTGCATTAGGATTCTTAATAACAGTTCCTTCCACATCATCCCTAGTAATTTCAAACTCTGATTTTCTCTCTTTTGCAGGAAATATCATATTACAAAGCAAGATGGGTAACATTACAGTGGGTATGTGTCAAGATGCTGGTTGGTAATGGCTTAAAACGTCTATAGTTGTGATGCTTTATTAAAATCTATAGTTTGTCTCTCAAACCTCACTTAGGTCATGTGTAGGCAGGCCAGTATGAATGTGTCTGCTCAGAGAAAATGCCCTGGATCTAGTATTAAGAAAGAAAATCAGCCGGGCGGTGGTGGCGCACGCCTTTAGTCCCAGCACTCGGGAGGCAGAGCCAGGCGGATCTCTGTGAGTTCAAGGCCAGCTTGGGCTACCAAGTGAGTTCTAGGAGAGGCGCAAAGCTACACAGAGAAACCCTGTCTCGAAAAACCAAAAAAAAAAAAAAAAAAAAAAAAAAAAAAAAAAAGAAAGAAAATCATATAAATTTTCTCAAGTTCTTTAAATAGCTACATTAACTCTTTGAAAGAAAGGATTACTCAGTGTGTGTGTGTGTGTGTGTGTGTGTGTGTGTATGTGTGTGTGTGTGTGAATTGTTTTTCACACTGTTATTATTTGAAGTCAACTGTTAGTATGCCAATACCTTTTCCATTTGTGTTTATGAGTGTCTGCTGTACGTCAGGAATTCTTTTACTATTACAGAGAGTATATTAGTCAACAAGGCTACTCATTTTGTCTAGGAGCTGTCCCCTCTGAGTACCAGGAAGAAAAAGAACAGACATGTAAATAACAAAAGGTGGTTTCAGATCACCATAAGTGCAATGAGGAAATAGGATAATAGGATAGAGATTGTTTATGGAAAAGAAAGTGATTGCAGTTAGGCCATCAGGGAAGAAGAGAGACATTTTAATTGAGGTTACCGAAATAACAACTAAAAGGCTTATAAAATTATGCGTACAGAGCTCCCACACAGAGGAATGGCAAGAACAAGCCTTAGAAAGGGAAATGGTTTACTGTTCTTGAGGATGTAGTGGGATTGATGAGAGACGAGGTGGAACTAGATCTTAGAACCTTGTGTGTGTCACTTACATCACAAGAAGGTTCAGATGGTGGATAGCATATGTTCAAGACAAGACCATCCCACAATTAAAATGAGTGAGCAGGAGACAGCAGGGCCGATGTGCTGGTGGTGGGCTGCCAGTGCTGGCAGATTGCTTGTCCACCTCTGCTTTGTCTCCTCCCTTTAAGGCGTTACCAAAACTTCAAGGCGTTACCAAAACTGTGTTTCATCTTTTAAAAAAGTGAACGGGGTTTGCCTCACACATCTCCCAGAGACCTGTTTACCCCCTTCTTACTTATGGAATATCTAGAGGGGACCTTGTTTTTCAAATCTTAGCTGGTCTTTTAATAAAAAACCCAGAGCCAGATATTAGGGTGAAAGCTGAAAGATCAGAGAAACAGAGCAAGCCACAGCTAACCTCACTCACCAACTCCTTAGCTGATCCTGTTTCCTCAGACTGAAAGCCTCTGAGTCCTCACCTGAAAGGGTCTCAGCTGAACTGCTGCTCAGTTCCTGTTTCCTCATGCCTTATATACCTTTCTCCGCCCAGCCATGTCACTTCTGGGATTAAAGGTGTGTGTGCTTCCCAGTAGTAGGATTAAAGGCATGTGCCACCACTGCCTGGCTCTGTTTCCAGTGTGGCCTTGAACTCACAGAGATCCAGATGGATCCCTGCCTCCCTGTGATAGGATTAAGTGTATGTGCCACCAGTGTCTGGCCTCTATTTCTAATCCAGTGGCTGGGTCTGTCCTCTGATCCCCAGGCAAGTTTATTAGGGTACACAATATATCACCACAGGACCTCATAGAAAACTTGAAGTTGCCTTAAATTCTACCTTTTCAAACTCTTATGTCCTGTGTATAAAACCTGCCTGCTCTTGCACTTTGTATAGCTTTAAGAGCATATGAATCAGTCAGAAAACAACTTACTCCTCCTTTATAACTTGAAAGTTGAAATTTAAAAATATTAAAAACTTGCTTTGAACATGCTTATCCAATTTTGAGGAAGTTTTCCATTTATCTAAAAGAAAACAACGCATTTAAAATGTTAGTTTTTCAAGCTTAGTTGTTTCCTCCTGTCAACAATACATATGTTACAAATACATGTGTCTTTGCTTGAGTATGGTGTTAAACTGCTAGTTGACATCAGTATTTCTCTTTTGAGTAATTAAAAATAAGATAACTCCGTGGTCTCTGTCAGACAACGGGATCTTGGTCCAGAATTCTAACAACAGATAATTCTGTGTGAGAGTCTACGTATCTGCCTGTCTGCTCTATATTTTCTATTCTCTTGCCTACTCCCTTAAGACATCTCCAAGAGCTATAGAACTTCTTCACATAACCTTTAAAGTATGGAATTCTTGTGGATAAAGCCTTCATTTCACTCTTGGTGATTAATTTTCATTTCAGTAATTTGTATTATAGAAAGTTTGTTTTGCTGCATAACTTTTTAAAATGCAAACTATCAGTTTTATTTAAAAATTTTGAGTTTCATACATGAGTACTTGTATTTACATCATTCCTACCCATTCTCTTACCCTAACAACTCCTCCAGTGCCCCCCTCAAATTCACGACTTCCTCTTCTTTATTTTACACACCACCACACACATGTATATGTATGTATAAATACAGCCTACTGAGTGCACTTGGTGTTATTTATATGTGTGTGTGCATGTTTAGGTTTTCCTGGGATCAGACAGCTGACTATGGACTCATTCCTGCAGAAGATTTACCGCCCTGTCAGCAGCCATGTATTGCCTACATGTAGGGGTGGGACCTTGTGAAATTTGCCCACCCACACTGGAACATCAGCTGGTGTTGTTATTGTGCAGGTCTTACATAAGCAAACATAGGTTTGAGATTTCATGTTTGCTACATAGGTTTTAAATATCACATGTCTTCTTTCTCTTTATAAAACGCATCTTGAGTCTTTTGACAGCTTTGGAAATGAGACATTAACAAAGCTCAAGACTGATAATGTTCAAATATAATTACTTTGTAACTTCTAATTATTTCCCCATGGTGAAGGGAATGAAAACATTGTTTGTAGATCACCTAACATTCTTGTAGAGTCCCTCTTCCCCAGAGAAAGAAAGTCAAACTAGTTTTCAAACACTTTGTTCAAGCTGGGATGATACATGTACACATTAGGTAGCCTACATGTTTGTTGTTACCATAATACATTTTTACATGGCTTCTTTTGGGCTTTTAAGAGGTTTTTAATGAAGTTTCTCTTGGTACTCACCTAGCAATGATGTAGCAGTCTCTGTCTCGTATCATTTACCTAATGTCTTCATTTATTTACATTGGTATTTATTTTTGACACTTGAAATCTAATAATTGGAGTCTGATAAAGGATATTTTGGTATTGATTGGAGACAAATTATTCTAAATAATTTTTGTGCCAGATCTTGAATAATTCACTTCAAAGTCTGATTGAAGTTATTTAAAATTTTAAGGAAAAAATGTTGCCTTTGTGGATAATATATTTTCTCTCCGTATTTTATAAAATATTATTTCTCACATAATTTTCACCACAATTCCTAGTTTGCTTCTCAATTGAAGTAGTAAAAGCTCTTGATAAAATATGCTTTTAAGAGAGGCTTCTGAAGAGAATGCGCTCTGGCCTTCTCAGTACCGTCAGGCGGGATATCACCTTAAAGTTTCCTGGCGATGGGAGTAGGGAAGACGACCCTTCGCACTGATACTTCAAGTCGTTCTCCAGTTTCCTTGTCTCTGACTTTGTTTCCCTTTTACCTTAAACTGTTGTTCTACTGAAAACAGGAGTCATTGACAACACTAGGAAGTTTGAGTCCGTGTAAGGACTAACTTAGTTATGACTTCCTTATCCTGACTTGAAGATACTGATTCAAATCAGGAACTTGTAAAGAAATATTAGATGAAAACAGGAAACAGCCTTCCCTCTTCCTGTGATAGCTCCACACCCTTGCCCCCTCCAAGAAGTGCAGTAAAACCTCATGTGGACAACCTGTTTCTCTCACTACAGCAGGTTTGCGGAAAGAAAAAAATGTGAAATGTCTTGATTTCTCACTAACTTTGCTCCTGTTTATAGAGACTGAAAACAGGGTAAATGTCTTTTTGGCTAATCCTGGAAGTTTTCTTAAATTTGCCAATTTGAGAATAAATGAAATACTTAAGTGATGCTTTCTGGTCTTGGCATTGGCTGCCAATTGTTACATGTCATACTTCCGACAATCAGGTTTTAAGAGATGAGCTCTGGGTCAGGAGAGATGGCTCGGTGGTTAAGAGCATTGGCTGCTCTTCCAGGACCTGGGTTTGATTCCTAGCACCCATGTAGTGGCTTACAACTGTCTGTAACTCCAATTCAGAGGACTCAATACCCTCTTCTGGCTTCTGTGGGTACCCAGTATGCAAATACTTGTTTACATTTTGAGAATAATGACGTAGTTCTGAGGAAAATACAAAACTTCGCAAGGTTTATAGATTCTTACCCATATGTCAAAGCAGGGCCTTTTATTTTGTTTATAATTCCATTTATTCCATTAAGAACAATCATGGGTACAATTTTCTTTCTCCCAGATTCGTCCTCTGGATGTCTAAAAGCCTCAAGCCATCAGGGTGCCATAGATGTTTATGTCAGCCAACTGGGGGAAGTGGCACTGACATCACAGGAAGGTGAGCCACTGGAGTGTCACCATGTGATGTGTCCTGTAAGGAGAGAATGACGATGTAATGTTTAGGGAACAGGTGGTCGGATTATCTGCAGTGACTTCAAGAAATTTTCTTCTATTAGATCCTGATATAAACACTGGTTATTGAGCTCTCTAAGCCAATCAGAAATCTTTGTTTAGGACAACTGGCCATGAAGACAAACTTTCTTTTTATAGGACAAAGAAACGTTGGTGTTATATTTTGACTGATACTGTAGAATTTCTAATGTTCTGTGTGGATTTTTCAGTTTTGTCATGTAGGAAATAGAGTATTCTTTGTAGGGGAAAGAATCTCTAAATTAAGGCTTTCTTGCCAGCCTGTGGAGACCCTTCCGCTGTCACTGTAGAACAGTAGTCTTCAAGTGTGGTCCTCAAGTGTTCCCATAAAGGTCCCCAAAGCAGACTTCTGATGTACTTGTCTATATAATTTCCCATCAGGTAACTTGGTTTGAGTTCACATATTTTATTTAAAATTGTACACTTTTTATTCACTGGAAAGCTGAATAGAGTTGTATGCATCTAAATAATCATCTTAAATATACTTTTTATTCCTCTGAGAACTAATTCTCTCTGTAGGCATACACATGCGCCTGGTAACAAGTGACAGCATAGCTTAGCGATATGGACTGAGGTGCCGAACATTAGGAACTATACTTCTGTATAAAAGACTTAGAAAGATTAAAAACAATAATAGAGAACCTTTTGCATATTGGCTAGGATGGGACTGTGTATTACAAGGATGGTATTTCTTCTCAGAAATGAGTTCCTGCTATTGTTCATTTCTGTGTCACAAAGCAGGCTTCTGTCCAGTCAGGGTTCTTTACCAGCATCAGTGGAGAGCTACTGAGCACAGGGTAGAACTGAAACTGGTGCTGACACACAGGCAGAATTTCTCAGGATTCTGGCTCGTTGTCTTTAAAATAGGATATGATCTTTGTCTTAGGGTTTCTACTGCTGCGACCAAACACCATGACCAAAAAACCAAGTTGGGAGGAAAGGGTTTATTAGGCTTACACTTCTACTTTGCTGTTCATTACTGAAGGAAGTCAGGACAGGAACTCAAACAGGGCAGGATCCTGGAGACAGGAGCTGATGCAGAGGCCATGGAGAGGTGCTGCTTACTGGCTTGCTTCCCATGGCTTGCTCAGCCCACCTTCTTACAGAACTCAGGACCACCAGCCCAGGGATGGCCTCACCTACCGTGGGCTGGGCCCTTCCCCACTGATCACTAAATGAGAAAATGCTGAATCCTCTGGATTCATTTTCTCAACTGAAGCTCCTCCCTCTGGTAACTCTAGCTGGTGTCAAGTTGACACACAAAACCAGCCCATACAATCTTGTCCTCAAAAAATTACTAACTTGCCGGGCGGTGGTGGTGCACGCCTTTAATCCCAGCACTCAGGAGGCAGAGCCAGGTGGATCTCTGTGAGTTCAAGGCCAGCCTGGGCTACCAAGTGAGTTCCAGGAAAGGCGTAAAGCTACACAGAGAAACCCTGTCTCAAAAAACCAAAAAAAAAAAAAATTACTAACTTTGTCTTAGTTACTTTTCTGTTGCTGTGGTAAAATACTATGACGAAGGCAACTGATTAAAGAAGTCATTTATTTGGGGCTCACAGTTTGAAAGAGTTCAAGTCCATGATCATCATAGTGGGGAGCGTGGCAGCAGGCAGGAAGGGAGACCTGGCACTTGAGCAGCAGCTGGGGCTTCACATCTTGATCACGAGCAGAGAGGGTCTAACTGGGGAAGGTGTGGGCTTTTGAAGCCTCACAGCCTGCCTGCAGTGACACACCTCCTCCAACAAGACACACCTCCTAATCCTTCCCACAGTTCCACCAGCTGGGGACCACGTACTCAAACTTAGGGCCCCATATACAGGGCCGTTCTCAATTAAAGTCTTAGCCGTATAGTTTTACTCTCTTATGAAGACCCAAGAGGGAAACTATTAACCATGAATGTAACTAGTAGCAGAATAAAAAAAAAGTTTTGAATAAACAGCTCTTCTGTGAAAGTTTTTTCTTGCATTGTTCAGTAGATAAAAAATCAAAACAAACTACTTTTTTTTAAACTTTGAAGTTTATCACTCTTCACTCAAAATATTTTTTAGTATTAATTATAGCATTGTTCCAACAACATATTGAAAGAGCATTTCAATATAAAATATTGAAATGAGATATTGCAACACTTGATTAGGATTATAATTTTGTTTTTTCCTACTGTAACCATGTTCCCGGCAGCTTGGAGATAACTAGAAACAGCAACCTCTATCTCATCTTCAGGGTTCATTTGCTCAGTGTTGGTTAAGGACCTTGACGATCTGTTCCAGCTTTGCTGTCTACTGTCTTGCTGTGGCTTCAGGGCCAGCTACTTGAGTGTCCGAGGTCTGCACCATTTGCCATGGGGTCTGAGGACACATGTTAGAATGCTTGTTTATTGTCCTTGAGAGTGAACATGATGGATGACCTTTTTTATCCCTTCAGAAAGTCTGTGTTTGAGCTTGGGAGCCAGCTTTGCGTGTGAGTGCTGAGATTTCCACTGAACATGTCATAAAGAAGATGAATAACCCTTACATAGTATGCTTTCAGTTTGTGGCATTATTAGAATTAATTCACTTCTGAATTTTTGAGAGGATAGTGTCGGCTGGTGGTGATACAGAGGTTTATCTACCTGGCTCTCTTCTTTGTATGAATGAGAGTCCGTAAATCCCATGTGTGTGGTGTGTGTGCACACGTGTGTGAATGGAGGCCAGAGGAGGATGTTGGGTGTCTGCCCTGTTGCTCTCCACCCTTTGAGACATGGTGTTTCACTGAACCTAAGGCTAAGCTAGCAGCCAGTGAGATTTCTCAGCAGTCCTGCCTCCCACCCTTTCCCCCAGCAGTGGGTTACAGCACACATGGGCATGCCCAGCTTATTAAATGAGTTCTGGGATTTGAACTCAAGTCCTCATGCTATTCAGAAAGGAGTCCTACCCATTGAGCCATCTCTTCAGCCCCAGGAAGTCCATCTTAACCCAGACTTCCTGCTGCCATAAGTGCAAAGCTGATGTTCAGCAGACTGGAGGGAAACTGTGACCCTGATATAAGTGGATTCTAGAAGGAAGGCTCAGAGTGTCTGCCATCCTGTCTTTGTCCCAGAGATGAGCTGATACTGTATGGCAGAAGGCTCTAAATTTGATGAGAGCAGAAGGAAGCTGATGAAATACGAGTGTGCTGGTGAACTTGCGTTGATTGTTTTGACAGGGATTTCACAACTGATGGAGTACTTTTTCTGATTTATTCCTTTAGAATCTTAAAATCTTCCTTTAGAACAGCGAGCAGACTACACTAAAATAAAGCTGAGTGTGTTTGGCCACCAGTACTTAAAAATCTGACTCTAAAGGAACAGTAGTCACTGGAATCCAAATAATCTTGTTTTTTTCTCCTTGCACTCCAGGCACAATTGAGCATACAGGATCTTGTGGTTGATATGGCATAGTGCTCAGTGAGGACATGGGTCCTGCTGGACAATGAGGTCGTGGTGTGTGAAACACCAGGGACTGAAGCACAGGCTTCACATTGCACTAACCCTCCATTCTGACAGCAGCTGCAGTGGGAACCTGAACAAATCCTCCACTCTAAAATTGGAGTGATAATGGTACTTCCTGAAGTTGAGATGGCGATTGGCTGGCTCTTGGCAAATGCTCACTGACAGCATATCCTATTTGTACCACGTGTGTGGTAAATTACTCCTTTATGGTATGGATGAGTGGGTAGGGATGTTAGCAAAGGAAGAGCTAGTAGTTCATAATGTTCTGGTGCCCAGACTCTTGACAGAGTCATGGTGAATGTTTTCAGAGGATACTGTGACTGCCTGGGAGAAAGAAAATCCACTATTGTTTAAATCAATATGCCGAGGAAGAAAAACAGTAGAGCAGGAGCAATATTTTCAATTAAATTTATAATTTGATTTATTTGTATTGTTTTACTCTAAATTTACCACAGGCTCTATTACTGTCAAGGCCCCATCTTCTCTACGAGCTTATTTACAGTTGTCAGGAAGAGAGGTGATTGTGGATGAAGAAGCTCATGTTCAGGAAGTGGCCAAAGATCAGAAAGGTGGCGGTGTGACGGTCACAGGTAAGGAGACTGCTTGTGGCCGTGGAGGGATGGTCCTGGGTAAGTGGCAGTGTTAACTGCAGTTTCGTCCTTTTCTGTTCTCGCTCTGCAGTGTTTGACATTATTCTCCCGGTGATTGTCATTAATGTACTGCAGACACTGTGTTAAAAGACCTCCTTCAATCATTTAGGGTCACTCAGTACTTCTGTCCTTGTATAAAATGCACTTAAATCCTTTTCCTAGGGGAAAAGTCTAATTTTTGAACTTGAAAATTAACATGTATTATTACACAAGCCTTAAATTAACTGCATGATTAGACAGGAATCTTGTTTGCTATGCACACTGTACATTTGCTCTTTTGGTATGGCAAATTCTCAGTTCCACAACTTAAATAATTCTTGTACATTTTTCATTACATCTAGCTGCACTAACGGCTATACTATCTTTATTAGTTTTAATGGCCACTGAAATTAATGCTGACATTTCCCTTTAAATTGTAACACAATGTCATCAGGAAGGACCTTGAAATACACTGCATGTGTACATATGCTACAGACTTACCCACGAGAAAATGGCTAAAGAGAGAATATGAGAGGGTATTCTTCATAAAGTCAAATTTCAGTTTATTTATTTATTTATTATGTATTCAGTGTTCTGTTTGCATGTATTTCTGCAGGCCAGAAGAGGGAGCCAGATTTCATTACAGATGGTTGTGAGCCACCATGTGGGTGCTGGGAATTGAACTCGACCTTTGGAAGAACAGCCAGTGTTCTTAACCTCTGAGCCATCTCTCCAGCCCCAAATTTCAGTTTTAAAAGTTCTTTTTCTAGGTCATGAGAACTAAGAGTGCAATCTGCTTAAAAAAAAAAAAAAAAGGGATATCGACTAATAAAAACATTTCCAGGCCTGACTCAGTGCCTAGTAGGCAGAATCATAATTACAAGATAAAAATGTGATTAATGTCAGAGTATGTTAATTGTGCTAAGGATCAACTTGAGACTTGGGGTAGGTTGATTTAGTTTGTGCCTTTTAGGTAGGGTCTCCCTGAGTAGTCCAGGCTGGCCAGAATTTATATCTTGCTTTAGCCCACCAAATACTGCCACCTTGTGTAGCCTAACTTCTTGAGTTCATAAAGAGCCAAGAGTCATCTAGTGCTACCTCAAACTTTATATAGATACAGTTATCTTTCTCTAGCCTAGCTCTCTTTCTTTCGGTCCTTTCCTGCTTTTATTTGGACAGTCACTGCACAAACATTTCTGGAGTCAGACACTGCTAGAAGCTAGGAATGCAGAAGCCATACAAAGCTGACCTTCTGCTTCCTGAGGAACTTGTAGTAGGAAAGACACCAGTGCAGCCAGGTGTGTGTTAGAAAGCTGGGGGGGGGGGGGGGGGCTGGAGAGATGGCTCAGAGGTTAAGAGCACTGGCTGCTCTTGCAGAGGTCCTGAGTTCAATTCCCAGCAACCACATGGTGTCTCACAACCATCTGTAATGAGATCTGGTGCCCTCTTCTGGCGTGCAGGTATATATGCAGGCAGAACATTGTATACATAATAAATAAATATTTAAAAAAAAAAAAGAAAGCTGTGTGGTGTGAGTACTGTGTACTATGCAGGTACTGCATCTAAAGTAGATGGCATGAGTTGGAGAAAACAGAGTCAAATATGGCTAGAATATAAGAGAACAGAGGGGAAAGTAGATTAAAAGGTGGCTGAAAATTTGAGTGAAGTCAGCTGATTTGGATTTTATATTGAGGGTACTGAAAAGCTTTACCGTGGGATTCACATAACCAGGTTTGTAGATGAGAATGATCACTTTAAGTTTCTTGTGGGGAAAGGTTAGAGAGAGCAATGGTGGGTGAAAGCGGAGCTCGTCAGAGGTCACAGTGGATTCAGTGGCCTGGCCTCCACAGTAGCTGCCTCATGTTACAATAGGTCTTTCACAATTTGGTGGAAGGAAAAGGCCAGTGAATGCTATGAGGACACAGAATATTGATTGATTTTGAAAGCTTATTAGCCCCTTTTGTCTTTTTCGTGTGTATTTAGCTCCTGAACTCTAGCTCTACTTCCTGAACCAGAAGAGGTTCAGTAGCCGAAGAGAGAGCCCTTCTTTGCTCACTGCCAGCAGAGTCGTCCTGCAGTGCTGCAGGGGTATCCTACAAGGCTGGCCCCTGGTTCATCCGGTGCTGCCTCTGCCAAGTGCATTAGAGTGACAGGACAGAGGGCCTCCAGTGAAGCAGGAGCAGTCTCTCTCAGAGCTGTGGGAACAAAAACTCTCCTGCTGTACTCACACTCATGCTTTGATTCTTAAACTGGTGTGTTCCCAAGGCCAGAGGCTTTGTTTATGAAGTGCAGAAAATAAAGAGCCTGACTCAGATGTCTAGTTGGAAACCTAATTTTGGAAATAATAAGTAGCTTTACATGTCACTTATGTTATAAACAGCTGAACTCTGCTCATCTGGGCCTTGTGCATGGCCTATGAGGCAGAGAAACAGAAATACTACCCTTATTTCTAAGAGTTCTGGATTGTATTTGCAGCCTGACTTCTGGATAATTTCTGTAAGAAGCCTTTCCAGTCAGATTAGCCCCTCAGGCTCAGACTTTGCTCAGGGTTTTCATGTGTCACCTGTAATTTGGAGTTCCTGTTATATAGTTTCCCTCACTCTAGCTGTCCCTGAAAAATAACTCTAGGTTGTATAACTGCCATAGTGATTTCTAAGTATCACATGCCTTTCTGAGGTCAAAAGGAAGCTTAGGCGCTCAGGCTGAAGTGCTACCTACTTGGTGGTGTGGTGAGCATTCTTAAGAGTGCATACTCTGATCTTCATGAGAATTTTGATTCTGCTTTGTGAGCTGTCCATATATGGCAAGTTGAACAAGTTGTAAATGGCTTTGGTAATGTCTTTTAAATAAGTTGATTTCTCTATTGAGTGTTAGAATTCAGTTTCATCAGTTTACACATGAAACTTGATTGTGGTATATATAGTCTCCAAGCCCTGAGATGCCTGTGGTACAATAAAGAATGTTAAAGGAAAAGTGTATTCTGGATTAAAAACTGACATTTGTCTTGCTTGTCTCATAGGGAAGCCAGCACTACCGCTCAACTACATCTCAGTCAAACTGCAGGATAAAACATAAAATACCATCGACTTAGAGCCCTAGAGTGTTACTATCTAGAATGGAAAACTGGGGCTGGAAAGAGACTCAGCCAATAAAAGGCTTGCCTTGTAATCATGAGTACTTACGTTTGATTTTAGAGTCCATACCCACATATTTAAATCAAACCAAAAACATGGTAGGTAGCAATCTGCTTATAATTGTAGCCCTGGGGAGGTAGTGACAGGCTGGTTCCTGTGCTCTCTGGCCAGCCAGTCCAGCCGACTCAGTGAGTTCCAGGCCATTTGGGAAAACCTGTTTGAAAATACAAGGTGGATAGGACCCAAGGAACAACTCAGAGGTTGTCCTCTAGCCTCCACACACTGGAGAATCGGGTTAGAGGTTAGAAAGAAGTTGAAATGTGATGTTAAGTCCTTAGGTTATATTTTGTAAAATCTAAGGATAGATTCTATTGCTCCATAAGTGTAGTCTTTTGACATGACTTTTAGAAATAACTACGGCTTTTAGAATACACAGAAGTAATTTGTTAGTGACATATGTATATTTAGGATTATGTGGGGGAAATTCAGTAACTGAAAACAATATTATCAGGTTTATGTATGTAAGGCTTTTTTTTTTTTTTTTAATATTCGCTGGTGTTTTGCCTGCATGTTATGTCTATATGAGGGGTCAGAAGCCCTGGAACTAGGGTTACAGATAGGTATGAGCTGCCATATGGGTGCTGGGAATTGAACCTGGGTCCTCTGGAAGAGCAGCCAGTTCTCTTAATTGCTGAGCCATCTCTCCAGCCTGTGTGCTTTTTAAAGCATTTACTTAAATATGCTGATGGAGAGTTAATGTAGGAACTGTTTTCATATCACTTGTGGTCTTATGTTTTATTTCCTTAACAAAGTGTGAGATTTTGGAAGTACCAGGGCAATGGGACAGTGCCTTTGTTGATGTCTACCAAAAGGATCAGGTTTTGCTTCTGTTCATTGTAAGCTTTGTCTGTAAAGGCTGATAGTTTTTATCTAACATTTTTGAAAAGACAAATCTCCCAGGCAGGATGCGGTTAAGGGATTAAGTTACCCTCTTACCTGAAACAATGACCAAGGAATAATACAATACGGTTTTCGTCAGTTTTCAAGACACGGACATCAGGCACTTAACAGAAGTGGTCACTGAGTGGTAGAAACAAAGGAGAAGAGTGCTGATTATGGCTTTGATGAGGCATCAGGCTGCCACTGGGAGAGGGAGCTGCTGTGGACTCTGGCCGACTCGGAGCTGAGTGGGCAACCATGGTCTTTTAGAACTTGGAGTACGCTCTTCTAAAGTTTCCATTGAGAAGTCAGCCTCTGGTAGGTTTCCCTTTGTGTAGGATTTGTGTTCTTTCTTTTGCAGCTTCCGGTACTCTGCTTTGTACTGGGTGTTTTCACTACGCTGTGCTGTGAGGAATTTCTTTTCTGGTCTTGTCTATTTGGTGTGCTGTGTGCTGCTTGTGTCTGTGGTCTGTCTTCCCTTAATTTGGGAAATATTTCTTCTATGATCTTATTGAAGAGATGGTCAGTGACATTCCTGAGGAGTCTTCACTTTCATCTGTGCCTATAATTCAAAGACATGGTCTCTTCTGATGTTCCCTTAGTCCCTGCATGTTCCTTCTGTGTATTTTAGTTTTTTTCATATGCTTGCTTGTATGGTCTAATTCCTCTACTTTGTCTTCAGGTCCTGATAGTCTTTGTTCTCACTTGGTCCATTCTAATTGTAAGGCTTTCCCCCGAGTTTTCCAGGTCCCATTTTGGCGTGCATTTTCTTTGGTATTTCTTTTCTGGTTCAGTTTTCAAATCTTACATTTCCTTCCTTATTTTGTTCAGTATGTTTGTGTTTTCTTAGGCATCACTCTGGCATTTATTGCTGTTCTCATTAAGTCCATTAAAGTTTTTATTTTTTTGGGGGGGAGTCTTCTTTAAACTTCTTGAGTTCTTTGAAGTTTATGATTGTTCTGTTTAAGTTGTGTTCATCTAGCTAATTTTCACTGGAGAAAAACCTCTATATGAGTGATGGATTTAGGGGGATACACTGTCTTATCCTGTCATTTTTGTTTGTTTGTTTGTTTGTTTTTGTTTTTGTTTTCTGAGACAGGGTTTCTCTGTGTAGCTTTGCGCCTTTCCTGGGACTCACTTGGTAGCCCAGGCTGGCCTCGAACTCACAGAGATCCGCCTGCCTCTGCCTCCCAAGTGCTGGGATTAAAGGCGTGCACCACCACCGCCCGGCCTTATCCTGTCATGTTATGTGTAGGTTTTGTTTGTTTTCCTTTTTTCCTTCACAGAATATATTCTCATTAGAGTTTCACTTCTCCAGCTCTCCTCCCATCCAGTTCCACTCCCTGTCTCTCAGAAAACAAAGAGACTTCTAAGGGATAATAATAAAATATAATATGAAAAGATAAAAACTAGTGTATCAGAATTGGACAAAACAAACAGAATGAAAAGAGCCCAAGAGAAGCCAAAAGAATCAAGAGACCCACTCATTCGCACATTCAGGAATTCCATAAAAACACTAAACTCGAAGCTTTAACAGACACTGAGGACCTGGAGCCAACCCTTGTAGACCCTGTGCATGCTGCCTCAGTCTCTGAGTTTATACGAGCTTTGATCATGTTGATTTAGAGGGCCTTGTTTTCTTGGTGTCCTCCATCCCTTTGGCACTTACACTCTTTCTGCCTCCTCTTTTGCAGGGTTCCCTAAGTCCTGAAGGGAGGAATTTGATGGAGACATCACATTTCGGGATGAGTGTTCCAAAATCTCTCACTCTCTCTGTAATGTCTGTAATGGCTGTGGGTCTCTGTATGTGTTCCCTTCTGTTGCAGGATGAAGCTTCTCTGATGATGGCTGAGCAAGGCACTGATCTATGAGTACAGCAGAATGTCATTACGAGTCATTTTATTGCTCTTTGAAAAAACAAAACAAAACATAGTATCTGGTTTTACCCTAGGTTCCCTGAGCTGTCTAGTCTCAAGTTCCTGGTTACTTAAGCAGTATTAGATATGGGTTCCATCTCATGGAGTGGACCTTAAGTCAAATCAGAAATTAGTTGGTTACTCCTATAAGGTTTGTGCCACCATTGTCCTAGCGTATTTTGCAGGCAGGACAGCATTGTAGATCAAAGGGTTTGTGGCCAGGTTGGTGTTTACATTTCTCCTTTGGTAGCATGCAGAGTACCTTTCTGTGCCAAAGACTCCAGAACAGGGGTAAAGGCTCTATATAGGCAGCAGCTCGACTTTTCCATGTTCAATGAGTTCTGTAGGTGTTGTTTTCAGCAGTGGGGCCTTGCCATCATTTTGTGGAGAGCAACCTATAGTCTTGGCAACAGCCTGGGTTGTTTGGGGGTTCCCCATGGGACCCCTTGAGCCAACACCTCAGTTAGATGTAACCCAATCTGGGTTCATTTGGTGACAAGAGATGCCTAGTTGGGTGTCTGTCCTCCCAGACAGATTTTGCAATTTCATTTTGGTGGTTATTTGGCCATTTTTATTTGGATTTCATTTAAATTGCCTTCAAATAAGTGTATATTTTAGGAAGCTTCTACTATAGTTTCTATGCTACTCCTCCTGTAGTCCTTAATTTTAGCTGTTTCTCCCTGGGTCTGCTCCTTCATCTCCCTTTCCCCTCCCACTTCCCACTTGATCCTCCTGTTCCAGCCCCTCCCTCATCTATCCATAACTATCTGTTTTACCTCCCCTTCCTAATGAGATCTATCTGTTTCACCTTGTCTCTTACTCCATACCTAATCTCTATGGATCTATGGATCATAGCTTGGTTATCACTGACTTAACAGCAGATATCTACTTATAAGTGTATACATACCAAATTTGTCTTTCTGGGTTTGGGCTAATTCATTCAGGATGATTTTTTTTCCCCCTAGTTCCATCCATTTACCTGTGAATTTCTTTCTTTTAACAGCTGAGTAATACTCCATTGTGTAAGTGTACCACATTTACTTTATCCATTCTTCTGTTGAGGGACATCTAGATTGTTTCCAATTTCTGACTATTATGAATAGAGCAGCAATGAACATGGTTGAGCAAGTGTCTCTGTAGTAGGATGAAATACCCTTTGGGTATATGTCCAAAGTCTTGAGGTAGATAATTCCCATCTTCCCGAGGAACCGCCACACTTATTTCCATAGAGGCTGTATAGGTTTGCACTCCCACCAGCAATGGATGAGTGTTCCTCTTTCTCTACATTCTCATAAGCATTAGCTGTCACTTGTGTTATTGATCTTAGCCATTCTGACAATTGTAAGATGAAATCTCAATAGTTTTGATTTGCATTTCCTTGATGGCTAAGGATGTTGAACATTTCTCTAAATGTTTCTCAACCATTTGACTTTCCTGTTTTTGAGAATTCTATTTTAAATTGGGTTGTTTTCTTGATATTTAGCTTTTTAAAATTTTTTTCTAATTTAACTTTTTATTGATCCTTTGTGGATTTTACATCATGCGTCTTGATCCCACTCATCTCCCTGTCCCTTCCCATCTGCCCTTTACCCTTGCAACCTCCCACCAGGATACAACAAAATAAAATTTAAAAGAAAAAAGAAAAAAAAATCTCATTGTGGAAGCTGCAGTGATGCAGTGAGTCATACAGTTTACTGTTTAGTCCATATATCATTACTTGTTAGTGTTCATTGCAATGAGTCATTGATCTTGTTCGAGGACTCTGGTTTTTGCTACACTGTCAATACTGGGCTCTCACTGGGGCTCCTCTTGGATATCCTGTTGTTGACCTTTGTCATGGAGACCGTGCAGCTTTGGATCTGCAGGACTGGCCCCTTCATGTACTCCAGCAGATCATAGATGGGATGGATGATGGGATGAGCCAATTTATAGCCCTGGTTCTGGGTTGGTCAGCCTGTCAGCTGTCCCTCATCCTAAATACCAGGTGAGCTCTCCAGTACCACCCGGGCTTGCTCACCCTATGTAGTCAACAGCAAGGGGTAGGGCCGATCTCCTGCTCTCAGGTCCTCAGGGCCAGTTTTACTGTGTTGCCCAGATGAGGTATAGGGAACACTCTGCCCAGTGCTGCAGCTGATGAGAGGCAGGGTCAGCTCTCTCCCTCTTGTGACCTTAGGAACAGATCTCCCACCTGCTACAGGCCTTGAGGGGCACATGGGGGTGGGCACTGTTCTTTCCCTTGCCCATGTGCCCATATTGCAGATGAGGTTCAGGGCCAGATCTCTCATGCTCATACCCACAGGGCTGGCTCACCCTTGCCCCTGTCAATGGGATCAGCTCTGTAATGTTGCCGAGGTGAGGTGCAGGGTCAGCTCTCTAATCCACAGCAAATGGCAAGGGGTAAGATGTGGAGGGCATCTTTTCCTCGCCCTTGCCACCACATAGCAGAAGAGGGGTACAGGGCCAGCTCTCCCACTCTAACCACCTCAGGGCAGGCTCACCTGCACCCCTGCTGGCAGGATTAGCACTACTGTGGTGCCTAGGTGAGGTGCAGGGCCTGCTCTCCTGAGTGCTGCAGCTGGTGAGGGGCGTGGCCAGCTCTTCCAATTTCATGACCCAGGAGCTAGCTCTCCTGCCTGCTACAGGCTGCAAAGGGTAAGGGGAGGCATCTCTCCCATGCTCACGCCCTCAGGGTGGGCTTACCCTTGCCCTCTCCAGCAGGACCAACTCTACTGTGCTGCCCAGGCATGGTACAGGGGCTGTTCTCCCAAGTGCTCCCGCCAGTGAGGTGTCAGGCCAGTTACCCATTCTCATGACCTCAGGGCCAGCTCTCCTAGCTGCTACAGGTGGGGGGGGGTAGAGAGGGCATCTCCCCCTCACTCTCACACCTTAAGGCAGATGAGGTAGTAGGAGCCAGAGTTCTCACACTCACACCCTCAAGGTGGGCTTACCCATGTCCCTACCAGCAGGACCAGCTCTATTGTGGTGCTCTGGTGAGGGGCAGGGTCAGCTCTCTCATCTACCACAGGTGTCAAGGAGCGAGGAGGGAGGGCATCTTTCCCTCAACCTCACCACCACTTGGTGGGCAAGGGATGTGGGGCCAGCTCTCCCACTCCCATGACTTCCAGGGCTTACCTGCACCCCTGCCAGCAGGGTCAGTACTACTGTGCTGCCCAGCGAGGGGCGGGGCCTGTTCTTCCTAGTGCTGCAGCCAGTGAGATGCTGGGCAGCTCACCAGTTCTCATGACCTCAGGGCCAGCTCTCCTACCTACCACAGGTGGTGGGGGAAAGGGGGTGCACCTTTCCCTCACCCATGTCATCACATGACAGACGAGGGGGGCAGGACCAGCCCTCCCACTCTCTCACCCTCAGGGCCAGCTCACCTGTGCCCCCACAAACAGGGTCAGCTCTGTCATGCTGCAAGGTGCAGGACCTGCTCTCTCTTGAGTGCTGCCACCGGTGAGGGCAGGGCCACAGTTTTCCTTAATGCTACAGCCAGTAAGGTGTGGGTCTGACTCTGTGCAGCCCTATCCTTTTGGTCTTTAGTGGTAACAGGAGCCACAGACCACAGACATCAGCATAGACCATGGCCATGGCAGAGGCTGGGCTTGGCAGCAGCCCAGGCCCAGACAACCCTGGCCCTGGTGGCAAGAAGGCCACCCACCTCAGCCCACTCCTCACCGCCCTCACCTTTGGATCTGCCTCTCCACAGGACATGAATCACTCTGTGTCTCTCTCTCTCTTCCATACCCCACCATATATTTGCTCACCATAATATGCTGTGGGATGTTCTGTATGCTGTGAATGTGTGGCTCTGATTGGTTGATAAATAAAATGCTGATTGGCCAGTAGCCAGGCAGGAAGTATAGGCGGGATAGACAAGGAGAATTTCAACTACAATAATAGAGTCCAAGGCTCCTGGCGGCCCTGTTTTTTCCTTAGGACTTGGGGCAGAGAGCCCCAGACCAGCATGTGGATCTTTGTCTACCACTCTGATATCTAGTTTTATTAGTTCTTTATATATTCTGGATATTAGCCCTTTATCGGATGTGTAGTTGGTAAAAATCTTTTCCCATTCTGTAGGCTGCCATATTGTCTGAATGACAGTGTCCTTTGCCATGCAGAAGCTTTTCAGTTTCATGAGGTCCCATTTATTAATTGTTGATCTTAGTGCCTGTGCTGATGGTGCTCTGTTCAGGAAGTTGTCTCCTGTGCCAATGTGTTCAAGGCTAGTTCTCACTTTCTCTTCCATCAGGTTCAGGGTATCTGGTTTTATGTTGAGGTATTTGACCCATGTGAAGTCTTTTGTGCAGGTTGCTAAGTATGGATCTATTTGTATTCTTGTACATTCAGCCATCCAGCTTGACTAGCACCATTTATTGAAGACTCTGTCTTTTTTCCTGACTTCTTTATCAAAAATCAGATATTTGTAGGTGTGTGGATTTATGTCTGTGTATTCAATTTGATTCCATTGATCAGCATGTCTGTTTTTGTGCCAATACCATACTGTTTTTATTATTATATCTCTGTAGTACAACTTGAAATCAGAGATAGTGATACCTCCAGAAGTTCTTTTATTATTTAGGATTGTTTAGCTATCCTGGTTTTTTTTTGTGTGTGTGTTTCCATATAAAGCTGAAAAATGTCCTTTCAAGATGTGTGAAGAATTGTGTTGATTGCACTGAATCTGTAGATTGCTTTGGCAGGATGGCAATTTTTACTATATTAATCCTTTGGATCCAGGAGCATGGGAGAACTTTCTGTCTTCTGATATCTTCTTCAATTTCTTTCTTCACTATCGAAGTTTATATATTATAAGCCTTTCATTTGCTTGGTTAGATTACTCAAGATTTTTATATTATTTGAGGTTATTGTGAAAGGTGTTTCCCTGATTTTTTTTCTCAATCCATTTGTCATTTGTATATAGGAAGGCTACTGAGTTTTGTGAGTTAATTTGTATCCAGCTACTTTGCAGAAAGTGTTTATGAGGGGTAGGAGTTGCCTGGTGCGATTTTTAGGGTCACTTATATATACTATTTTATCATCTGCAAATAAAGATACTTTGACTTATTCCTTTTTGGTTTGTATTCCCTTGATTTCTTTCAGTTGTCTCCAGGACTTTTTCATAAAGGGGTATTGGATTTTGTCAAAGGCCTTTTCTGCATCTAATGAGATGATCCCATGGTTTTTGTCTTTCACTTTGCTTATATAATAGATTACATTATGTATGTTGAACCATCCCTGCATCTCTGGAATGAAGTCTACTTGATCATGGTGGATGATCTTTTTGATGTGTTTTTGGATTCAGTTTGCAAATATTTTTTGAGTTTTTTTGCATCTATGTTCATAAGGGAAATTGGTTTGTAATTCTCTTTTTTGTGTGTCTTTGTGGTTTGAATATCAGGATGACTGTGCCTAATAAAATGAATTGATTTTTTTTTTTTTTTTGGTTTTTCGAGACAGGGTTTCTCTGCGTAGCTTTGCGCCTTTCCTGGAACTCACTTGGTAGCCCAGGCTGGCCTCGAACTCACAGAGATCCGCCTGGCTCTGCCTCCCGAGTGCTGGGATTAAAGGCGTGCGCCACCACCGCCCGGCAGGGAACTTATGAATTGATTTTTATTCCTCGTAAAAAGAAATAGTCTTTCTGTTTCTGTTTTGTAGAATAATTTGAGGAGTATTAGTGTCAATTCTTCTTTGAAAGTCTGGTAGAATTCTGTGCTAAAACCATCTGGTCTTGAACTTTTTTGGGGGGCATCCATCTTCAGTCTACAGGCCTAGAGTCTCTGAAGACTTTTTAGTGAAGCAAGAAATTTGAAGGATTGTCTCGCCTATTGGCAAAGTTCATCAGTCGCTTCTCCCTGTGTCCTGCAGAATGTCTGGCAGTCTCCTCTGCAAAGCAGGAACCTGAAGGACAGTCTCGCCTTGCAAAGTTCAGTGGTCATTTTCCTATGGGTCCTGCATGTCTAGTTTATACAACATACTATCAGGCAGTCCAGGCAAGAGCAGTTTCTTGCCCAAATAGCTAACTTTTGCCATAAAGAAAGCAAACTCCATATGGAGTTTCTTCAATGCCCATCATCTTTGCTGAAGTAGATTGGTTCTGCCAGGAGCAGGCATTTCTCAATGTCCAGAAAAGTCTAAGTTCTTAAAACATTTTTAAATGCCATACTCTGTAGGTCTTTGAAGTATTTGAAGATTACCTACTTAATTGAAATATATCTATTTATACCTGGAAAACTTAACAAATATGACTATAAGTTTGATTATTCTAGATGACTAATTATTAATCTGTATTTCTTAATTATACATTACAATTTTAAATGAGTTGCATAAACATAATACCTTAAACAAGAGTAGAAATATATATACAGTATAACAAAATTAACTTTAAATTTGTATCAATAAACTAAAATCCACAGCAATGTAATGCTTACCCTGCCAACTCTAGGGTATTTTAAAGAAGTTGTTGCTCTTTAAAAGTAGATTCAATAATCTACCCTTTTATCATATCTATGCCCTGTTTCTATATCATATCCCCCTTTCTTCTTTTAGAAAGAGATTGACTATGGCCAATAACAATTTTTAACTAACCCCCTAAACAAAGACAAATGTCTATAGTCTATTTTTTTTTTTTTTTTTTGGTGGGGGGAATGTGGGCATAGTCCTCTAGGTTACTTCCTGCTGATTGGGGTGTTGTTAATCTTATGGGGATCCTGAGAAAATTCAAGATAATGGTCAAGTCCTGGGAAGACCATCTATAACCTTTGCTGATAGATACCATCTGTTAAGATTCAGGAGGTCTCGATTGATCAAATCTGATCCATCTTAACCTGGAACAAATCCACAGCTTCTTGCTTCCTGTGGAAAGAAAAGCAGAGCCTCCTTTCCAAAACAACATATCCTTAGACCCAAATTTTGAAGTCAAGTAACCTTTAAAATATGTATATTGGTTTAACTCAGCAGCCTTTACAATCAAATCTCTCTCTCCAGTTAAAAATCCCAAAGACAACATAATCCAGACTCTCTATGCAATTATTTCCATCTTTACATGACCTACTATATTCTTTATATATTATTTTATTTTTAAGACTTTATTTTTATGACTATCTATATCCTTTCTCTTCTCTCTTTCTCTCAAGTTTGTGTACCTTTTTATATACAGTGTAAACTGTTTAAAGTTTTATTCCATCTGAATCTGTCTCATTGTGAATCTATAATTCTTCTCTGACCAGGAGAGATTTTAAACTGCTAAACTGCATGGTTAGTACCACCACAGTAGCCTTGGCTGCTGACTCCTCCCCTTTCAGCTTCCCAACATGGTGGAGGTACCCAGGAGGGTCATGCTTACCCTGCCAACTCTAGGGTCCATGCTGCTACCAGGTAGCGTGCAGCTGGCCCACAAACCTTTTTTGTCTGTATAAGTAAAAGCTAAATCCACCATGCAGCATGCTGCAAAGCTTGGAGACACCTCTGTATACTGAGTTGGAATCTGCCATGCTGTGCTCAAGCCCGAATGCTGTGGTGTCTCTGTACTGTGGCCCACATGAGAGACACAAGTAGGAAGCTGTTTTGGGCTGTTATGTTTAGAAGCCCTTTTAAAGCTCTTTTAGGCCTTATGGAAATTCAAGAGCCCCAAGTTGGTATGCCAAATGTAGCCAGATGTTTCTCCGGTCCTGCCTGGCCCCTGTCTGGACGAATCTCTCCCACCCTGTCCTACAGCTGTTTGGTCCCAAGTAAACACACAAAGACTTATATTATTTATAAACTGTATGGCCTATGGCTCAAGCTTCTGGCTAGCTAGCTCTTTGATCTTAAATTAACCCATTCCTATTAATCTATATGTTGCCATGTGGCTGTGGCATTACTGGACTACTGGCATCTTGTTGCTCCTTTGGCGGCAGGCTGGCGTCTCCTTTGCCTCTGCCTTTCTTCTCCCTGTCTCTCTCTTGGATTTCCTGTCTGGCTATAACCTTACTCAACATAGGCCAGAACAGCTTCTTTATTAACCAATCATAGCAACACATATTCACAGCTTACAGAAACACATCCCACAGCAGTTTCTTCTCCTTCTTCTATTCCTGTTATTTTTAGATTTACTCTCTTCATGGTGTTTCAGACTCCTTGGATGTTTTGTGCCAGGAATTTTTTTAGATTTAGCATTTTCTTTAGCCAAGGTATCCATTTCTTCTTTTTGTGTCTTCAATGCCCAAGAATCTCTCTCTTGCATCTCTTGTATTCTGTTGGTGAGGCTTGCCTTTGAGGTTCCTGTTCAAGTTTCCAAATTTTTCATTGCCATATTTCCCTCAGTTTGGGTTTTCTTTATTGATTCTGTTTCCACTTTCAGGTCTTCAGTGGTTTTATTCATTTCCTTCCTGTTTGTGTTCTCATAGATTTCTTTAAGGGACTTATTAATTTCCTCTTCAAGGACCTCTATCATATTCATAAAGGCTACTTTAAGGTCTTTTTCTTATGTTTCAGCTGTGTTGCAGTACCCAGGGTCTGCTGTGGTAGGGTTGGTGAGTTCTAGTGGAGATATATTGTCCTGTTTGTTACTCTGTTTTTACGCTGGCATCTAGGCATCTGGATTTGGGATGACTCTAGGTGCTGAAATCTGGCTTTGTCTTTGTTGAGTGGGTATTTTGTTCCTTGGCTTCTGTTGTCCTCTCTGGTTCTTAGGAGAGTGTGGTATCTGTGTGTTGCCTGGTATGAAATTTCTTCTGGGATCCTGATAGGTGTGGCCACTGGAGGTTCCAGGTAAAATGTGTTTCTAGTTATTGGTAGATATGATGTGGGCAGCTTGAGTGTAGGAGAAGGGGAAAGCCCAGAGGTAGCCTACCTAGGTCTGTATTACAGTGGTGGCTACTGGGCTCCAAAGGAAAGGAAACAGGCTGAGACGAAGAGGCTATCCATGGCAAGCAGCCACTGGACAAGGGCTACCAGAATGGAAAGCAGGAGGGGAGAGTGCAGGAAGCCCATCACACCACATGTGGCGGCTACCACACTGGCCTAATAATAATGCCTGTTTCACCCGCCAGACTAGAAAGAAAAGTCTTCAGAGAGCCTTCGGTAAATGGAAGACTCAGTAGTGGGAGCAGATAGGTCTTAGGCTGGCCATCGCTTTAGAACCGGCTCACATCATAAACACAGGTACTTCATCTAACTGTAGCCTTACAACACTGCAGAGTTACAGAAGTAAGGCATTTAGCCTTCAACAGCTCTAGTGTTCCTGCTGGCATCTGCTTGGGATTATCAGACATTCAAAGAGAAGAGAAAGCGTGATTGTGGTGTCTATACTATACTCCAGCACTAGGGAGGCAGAGACAAGAGGGAAAACATGACCTGTAAGAAGAAAATAAGCCACTGCAGATTTGACATATGTTAGAATTAGCAGGAAAGGACAACAAAACCATAGCTGTTTTCCTCATCTTCAAAAGGTTAAGACCTGCCAAGTATAAAAAAAAGACCAAAATTACATCTTTAGAAACAAAAGCTACAGTGTCTGAGATGAAAAGTACAATAGGCAGAATCGGATGTTGCAGAGGAAAAGGCCTGAGGAAGAGTCTCTGTGGGGATATTTCTTTCTATGTGTCTTTGTTACTCCAAGTAACTGATGGATAATTTAATGGATGGGGGTACCATTTGGACTAGCTCAAAAAATATTTTCTTTTGTAATGACTTCTTGTTAAAATGTCTTTGGTTGTGCTTTGATTGAGAGAAGATTAAAATACTTCTAACAGAATTCAAGTTACTTTAGAGTAGAATGTATGTGTTGTTAGGTTTTATGTAGAAATGTGTATGTTAAAAATGATAAAAGTTAGCCGGGCGTTGGTGGCGCATGCCTTTAATCCCAGCACTTGGGAGGCAGAGGCAGGAGGATCTCTGTGAGTTCGAGGCCAGCCCGGGCTACCAAGTGAGTTCCAGGAAAAGGCGCAAAGCTACACAGAGAAACCCTGTCTCGAAAAACAAAAACAACAAAAACAAAACAAAACAAAAAAGATAAAAGTTTAGAATAATGATTTGCACATTGCTTCATAGGTGCAAGATTTATTTCCTAGCCAGCTAGTAAATTTTGTGAGGGAACTGAGTTGTCATTTGCATTTCTGAATTTCCCTAACATACTTCTTGTGGTGCATCTGCCAGTGTGTGGCACTTCTATATGACAGCAGCGTCCTCTGGCCCAGTACACTGCACTTTAGTCTACTCTCTGAGGTAGGAATGCTACCCTGGTGCAAATGTAAACAACTTCCCAGAGCCTGTCTTAGTCTGTTAGCTTGTGCAGCTTAAATCAGTATGTTCTGAGTTAACAAGAAAGGACTTGGAAATGACATATTTGGGAAGCTCTGAGTAGGAGGCTAGAGACTAAATTAAATGGCAAGGTTAAATATGATGTAGAAAACTGTTCTTCCAACTTATTGAAAGGCATGGGAATTCTCCCATTTCTTAGCTACAGGAAAGTAGGGTGGTCATTCTCCCACTTCTTAGCCACAGGAAAATTGTCTCCATTTTTAGGCTAAGAGACATATAAGGATGAGGCTTTGGAACCCCAGGTTCCAGTGTGTTGCATGACTTTCATCTGAAGGTCTGTAAACCGTACAAGCTAGAATGGCATCTGCACAGACCCAGGCCAGAGGACCAGGAGCTTTAATGAAGTCCCTGTTGACAAGACAGGATGATTGCAGCCTACAGGAAGTCCGTAAACTGTCTGGATTTGAGCATGGAGGCTAAATCAAAGTCATTCATCTGTGTGTGTTCCCAGCAGCCTTGCTCTTAGCCTCTCTTGCTGGAAAGAGATGAGTAGGTCAGCTTTGCACTCCGTAAGACAGATACTTCCTGAAGCAGTGATGAGAGCTGTAGATTAAGGATAAGGCCCAGGAAAGTCTTCCTTTGGTTGATGTTTTGTTATCGGTGCTAAATGATGTTCAACAACAAACAAGTTAAGGATTTCCAGTCTTTTCTCCGTGTTTATTTGAATAACAAGAAAAAGAAATTCTGTATTGTAGAAAAAACATCAGTGCAAGGTCACTCAACATACCTACCAAATGCAGCACAAGCACAGAAAAGAACAGTGTAAAGCAGAAGCTGAGCCTCACTGCAGAGTTGGAGGGACAACTCCAACACAGGGGTTCACTGCATGCAATGAGAGGCACTTACTCCAGGATAGCAAAGGGAAGGAGTGGAGGCTTGGTTACATGGAAAACATAGCAAGAAAAGCACACAGGAAAACTGCACAGGAAGTGCAATCTGCAACAGGTGCAGGGAGTTCGAGGACAGACTCGAACTGTGGCTCAGGGGGAAGGGAAGGGAAGCAAGAATATAGAGAATTTGCAGTATGGCATAAAGGTCGTCTATTAAAAAGGAACATTTCCTCAGCTGAGAGTATCTTATGGTACTAACAGGGAAACCACTGTAGAAAAAAGAAAATGTTGATAGTGGAGTGAGGAACGTGTTCACAACTCCCTAAACGGTTCCGTAGTGACTTTCTTAAGTCCACACTGCAGTGGATCTCAGGAGAGAGACTCCACTGGGTGTTTTGATAGCGGAGGTCATGTACAGCTAGAACACCAATGAGATGAGAAAGAAAGTGTCAGCCTGTGGCTGCCACCCAGTTCCCAGGCTGCAGGACAGGGAGAGGAAACAGACAGGGCCCAGCAGAATCCCAGAATGAAGACTAAGCTGAAGCACCAGGGACAGTGGGGACCAGGAGGAGCTGTCCCAGAAGTTCTATAGATGCCACCTGTGAACACTCAACAAGTATTGATGCCTTGGGGGAAGCTGCCTGGTACAATGTGAAAAATAGTACAGCCTCAATTCATTGAAAAAGACATTTTTAACAGTACAGTTCCATTTATGTAAAGATTTAGGGAGTACAAATAATCCACAGTGACAAAGGAGACAATCAGTGATTGCTAGGTTGCGAGGTGAGGAGGGATACCAGGCAGGGAAAGGATACTAGTCAGCTTTCTGTTCCCGTCACAAATATCAGAGCTAATCAGCTTCCAGTGAGAACAACTGGCTCACGGTTGGGGTGCTGCAGTCTCTGGCCAGCAGGCCCTTTACCTGTGGGCTTGTGCTGAGGCATCACAGCCAGGCACAGCAAGTGCTACCACCCAGCTGCTCACCTCAGGGCTGCAAAGAGTGGAGGATGAAGAGGGCTGGGGCCTCACTGTCCCCCTAAGGGCACACTTCAGTGACCAAAAGACCTACCACTGGGCCCACCTCAGAAAGTTCTACCTTTCCATAGTGCACTGGTGATGAAGCCTTCACCACACAGGCCTCTGGGGAACAGGGAACGAGTGAAAGATTAGTGTGTAAGGAACTGTGGGAGTGGCTGAAGTGCCCACTGTCTTGTGGAGAGTTGACTCCCCAGACCAATACGCTTGTCAGACTTGACTATATTGTAGACCTCAGATGCAGTAGTTTAATTATCATCAGTGGAAGTCTCTCTTTTAACCTATTCTAGAACCAGTACAGACATAACAGCTCATCTCCGTAGTTCTTACAAAGCAAAAGAAGAGGAGCGAACCCACATGACCTCTTTACAGCTTTCCTGACTGAAGCTGTGTTTACAAAGGCGCTCTTCTTAGGCATTTCTGCCTTTTTGAGATACACTAGTAAGATTAGTGTGCTTAAATATTGTTCTTAGCCCCTAAACTGAACTTGGTGCAATTTTGTATTTCAGGACTCCTGAATCAAGCAAGCAGACATGAAAGGTGGATAAATGCCGTTGCCCCCAAAGGCACTGTAAGTTATAAACATCAGAGCTGGTTTCAGTCTCTGAAACTGCAGGACTAAGAATGGTTTCAGCTGTATTTATTCATTTTAATGTGGAATAACAGACCTGTGAGTATAAAAATGCAGACACCAGTGTTCCTGTAAACGTCAATAACAACAGCATTAGCGGGAAATACTGGTGAACAGTCTCGGGGACTTTTGCAAAACATGCACTTAGCTGTAGAATTGGTTTTCTATTGCTGTGTTCCAAATTACAGAAGCCCCCCGAATATGTTCTAAGACCTCTGGTGGTTCTTGAAACCACAGACAGTGTCAACCACTATACACTTGTTTTTATAAACACATAAGCCAACTGAATGCCTTTTCTGTTCAACTAAGCTGTTATATACTCTGGCCAAAACACTTAAACCATTGTAGTTCCAGTAGCAAAGAAATGGCTTTCTTTTTTCTCCTTTACAATTTCACACACAGTATGTCTACCCTGACTGTAGGGCCTAGCAGCCTCAGCATATAATTTTGTTTTGTTTTGTTTTCTAACTAAGTTGAGAACTTTTACCTTTTTCCTTAAAGCATTTGTGGCTTCTTTTTGTCAGACCCAATTGCAAGTATCACTGTGATTGTACTTTAGAGCCGTTACTAAGATAAAGACTTCTTGAACTCTGGCACTATGACTACCGTGATGGTTGGATGGACAAGATGGCCACTGAGTGACTAACAGATAGATAGTATACACATATAGCATGCATGTGCATGGCAAAAGAATGACTCACATACTGAGTGGAACAACATAAGATTTCCTCATGCTACTTCAGGTGACACAATTTAAAACTTATGCATTATTTATATCTGGAATTTATCAACTACAAGTTACTGAAGAAATAAAAAGCAAGTCCTTGGATGGGGCAAGAGAACAGTTCTACCACAGTAATGACCTCAGATCATAGTCTTAGTAGCCTTGTGCTTAGTGTGTCACATGGCTGGAATAAAGGTGTTAGCCAGGCTGAGGATATTATCTGGGGACTATGGTGAGAAGTCTTCCCACATTCACTCACATTATAGGAAAAATGGAATTCCTTATGCCTGTATGACATCATTTCCTTCTGCCTTCCACAAATAATCACGCTTTATAAACACTACCCACATGCCCATCTTTTTCCTCGTGTGGACACTCTGTCTTCAAGCAAAACACACGGAATTCTTCTTATGCTCTGAATATCTGACTTTCTTGTAAGCTGGAGAAATCTCTGCTTGGTTGGCCAAGATATTTAACATGATTATGGGAATATCACATCGCATCCACAGCTCCCACTCAAGAGATGACTATGTAAAGGTGCCAATTGTTGGAGTAACCTCAGGATTGTTGGTATTGTAATGCCCATGTGACAGATTTTCTTCTTAATACTTTCTATGGCATTGCCTTAAGTTGTGAATAAAACATATAACATGTAGATGAAGCAGGTGCTTCTGACTTTAGTGTATCTTGTGTAGGTTATGATGTACCTCACTATGGGGAAGAATGGTTGGTTAGTCTATCACCAAATGTATGAAGATGCAATTACACTTTTATAAGCTGTGCTTTATAGAGTTACTTCATGAATTCCATTTCTTTAGAAATGTCTATTTAACATTAAAAACTATACTATACTGAGCAGGTCAATTTGTTGGATTATGAATTTTGATTTGGATAAATCAGTGATTAAACACTGATTTCAAATAAACTTTTCTAAATATTATAGTAAGTCTTCTTTTACTAATGTTCCATATCTGTACATTCTTTCTAATATCTTATTTGTGAAATAAAGTCAGCCTTGTTGGTCTGTGACTATCCCCTTAGAATTCACTCTTAATGAAATCAGAATTTATATAAGACGGAATGTCTGACATGCTGGATATTTGTTTGGTGATTGTGTGTTAAGCTGTTAAGCAAAGGAAATGGTGAGGCAGTAAGGCAATTTTTATGATATTTTTTCACTCTTAGGCAATTAGAAAAACATTTCATGACTAAAAATAAAGTTGATAAAAGTAGCCAACAATAGCCTAAAAGGTCATTAATTAGTAGAATTCAGCTAAGAATGCTTAAAGTTATTAGTGGAATTGTACATAATGGCCTCCTTGCATAGCTTGCTTTTCTAATTCTTACCCTGTCCAATCCATTTCTGTAGCTCTGAAGTTTACCTCCTCAGGATTAATGAACAGTCTCACATTCTTGGTTTTAAAAAGACATTAAGAGTTTGGAACAAGCTTTGGCCATAAAGCCACCTGCTGAGTTTCTCGATAGTATAGCAGGGTATGTTTTTCCTTGGCCTGTTATTCCCCGTGCAGATGTTACTCTTTGAGAAGCCAGCTGCCTCTTTTATGTCTCCCTGGTTGTAGACATGAAACACCCAGGGGTCAGACTTCTGAAGCCAACTCTCATGCAGCTGCCACAAACCTCAGATTTCGTTAAAAGTCTCACTCTTACCATAGTCATTTGGCTCAGATCTTAAAACTTGCTGTTTAACAGATTCCCGTGCTCTTGACTCCCATGAGCCTTTCTGCCACTGATTTCAAAAACATTCAAAAAGAGGAAGGGAAATTATTTAAAAGCATTTAACCGATTCAGAATATCCAATAATAATAATACGGTGTAGAGGCCTTTTAAAACTTTTTAATATCCTTTAAATTTTTTAACTTTCTTTCAAATTTGTAGGTAAATAGGCTAACCTCATTCATGAGATAAGTGACTGCTCTGATGTCACTGACACTGCTTGTGTATAGCAGTCAGAAAAGATAATGGATCGAATAATGGTAAAAATCCATGATAGAAGCATATTAAATTAGTTTTTAGACATGAAATTAAAGGCCATTTCTTCATAGAAGAAGATTGAAAGGTGTTTTGTTTTTGTCTTTTGGCATTTCATAGTTAAAATTCCTGTGTAGCCCAGACATGATAAGAAGAGCTGAGATGGTACAGGAGCGCCCTTTCTGGTCTTGTTTCTCTTTAATTTGCTTCTGTTGGGTATTGAATCTAGGGCTGACTTTTAGCTCTCCTCCTTTGAAAATGTATGTCCCTATCATTTATAGTAAATCTTTGCAAATCCTCAGAGTCATCACCTATCTGGAGAGCAATTCCTACTTGTTTAAAAAAAAAAAAAAGCCTTTCCAAGCTGTTTCCTACATTGTAACCTTGGATCTGATCATCTCATCTAAATTTAGTTTGCTCAGAGCTGGCTTAGTAGATAAAAGTTTTTACTGGCCTTGAAGACCCAGGTTCAGTTCCCAGCACCTACATAGCTCTCATAGAATTCTATAACACCAGTTCCAGGCCTTTGTGGACTCCTGCACACACACAGACTCACACAGGCACATATACATTAAATAAATAGATGTCTGAAAATAACTTGATCAGGTTACCTTGGGGTCTCATTAGATAAAGGTGACATTTGCCCTTGAAGTAAGAAGCAGAGGCATGCTGCTTTTTTGTGCTGTTATTGGGAGCCAGCAACTAACAATATTAACATCAAATGAAGAAACATTGTCAGTTCCAGATGTTTTGTTTTTCCTATATGAGGTTGGCGTCTGGACTTTCCTCATCACTGCTGAATGACTCTTTGACTATCAGTTCCGAGTAATTTCTAGTTTGTATTCTGCTTTGAGTCTCTTCAAGAGGATTTCCTTCAGAGTCGTAGCCAAACCAACTTGGAGGGTCATCAGAGCTGTACTCCTGATGCTGGACCACAGAGGACATCCTGTGAGCTGCTGCCCTGCAACAACAGTGCTGAGCGTTAGTGACCGAAGTTGGAATTGAAAACTTACCGTCTCTAGTCACATTTTTTTTTTTAATGCCGAATGCTGTTTATTGAAGGAGGGAGGAGGTCTTAAATACAGGCTTACAGCACAATGGGAGAACCCTGGAGGGCAGAAGTTTGCTACCGATGTTTTACAATCTTGTATCTAAGCTGTTAATGCCCAATATGCAGGATACGCAGACAAGGAACTTCCCTTAAGCATTCAGGAAGGTGGAACCCAGGAGGGAATTAGCATAGGGAGGATATCAAGGTCAAGGTCAGCAAGCAAGGCAACAGCTACCCAAAACGGGGGCCAGGGCCCTATAGGTCCCCCTTTTACTAAAAAATGAGCTTCTGACTTAGGTTGCGTCAGCAGGTTACCTTACCCGTCATGGAGACACCTGCCCAGGCCACACAGGCACTCTGTCTTAGGTTGGTGAGCGCCCCCTCCCCTCAGGCATTACCCGTCTCTGAATACTCATTATCATACAGGCTCAGTCATGTGTGAGCTGCAGAGTTAACTGCTGCCAAAGATCTCAAAGTGGTGCTGGGCTTGCAATCTGTGTGTTCGTCACAGAAAAGACCAACAGAAGTCCTAAGCCACCCATAGCCAGTAGGCTAAAGGCAACTGAGCCATTCCCTTCCTTAACGAGCCTTACTGAAAATTGGAGTCCTTGTAAGGTGGTATCCCAAAAGCAAATGGAACTTGAGTTTATAAATTTATAACTTTTAAAGCCAATTGAAATGTATATAACTATTGAATTAAATTTATCATGCCCAATAGAATGAAAGATTAACTACTTTTGCTGCCAAGGTCTCCACTGTGCTAGCTGTAGTAACCAATTATGAAATGGCAATCTCAGAAACAGTAGCAGTGGTGGCCACCACTGTTTATAACAGCAACAATGGCAGCAACGATGTCAAATTCTCTTCTGGAGCATGTGGGCATCCACTGGCATGGACACAACTCCAGGAACACGAACCACCAAGGCCCATTTTTCTTGATCCCAGCACGACTTAAGCTGGCAGCTCTGCCATCTCCAGACCAGCAGATCAGGTCTCTAGCTCCTAGGCCCTAGCGACCAGACAGCTACCTTTCTCTGCTCCCCCACCAAAAAAACAAAAAAAAAAAAAACAAAAAAAACCCAAAAACAAACAAAAAGTACTAGTCACATTTAATACACAGCTTCACTTGCTGTGAGAGAAAGTTGGGAATTGTACAAAAAAAAAGTCTGGCACCCCAGGCAAAAGCATCTATAGTTCAACCAATTCAGGGCTTACCAGGCTGTGAGTATGCCCTTATAGGGGCCAAGGAGCAGGAACACCAAAGTCATTTACAGTACTTTTGTGAAAGTGCTCAGCCTGATGTATCTCCAGTTCCTTTGATGAAGTAACAGCCTGGCCCACCCTTCCTGTGAAGGCTGACATGTCAAAAAGGACCTCGTCACCAGAGTTCACAGACCCCCGTGGATGCATGATGGACTCTAGAAAGGTTCATGAACTTGCTAAAAATCTGTATAGTTTTGTCTTCAGTATATATTTTTCTTGGAAGGTTGTGACTCAAAGAGGTTGATACCCAAATTATTAAAAATAGCTTTAGACTTTCTTAGGAAGAAATGAGGAAGCAAAGAACACATACATGCATGCACATGCGTACACATAGACATACACACATTTCCTGTTTATTAAACAGAGATGCAAAAATTCTCAACAGAATACTTCCAGTCAATTGCAGCAACACGTTAGAAAGATCATATACTATGATCAGGGTGGCTTCATTGCAGTGATGTAAAGATGGTAAAACACATACAAACCAATAAATGTAATACAGGACATCAAGAGATTCAGAAATCACATTATTTCAGTAGGTGCAGAAATGGCCTTTGACAACATTAATAACCACTTATGATAAAGCTCAAAAACAAAAACTACTAAGGATAGAAGTAGCATACCTCAACACAATAAGGACTATATATGACAACCTATAACAAACACACTAATTAGAGGAAAGCATTTCTTCTAAAATCAGAAGTGAGTCAAGAGTGTTCACTCCCTTCACTCTTACTCAATACCATGCTTATATTCTTAGCCAAAGCAATAATACAAGAAAAAGAGATGAAAGGAATACAAGGAGAAAAGGAGAATTCAAATTATCTGTAGACAATATGATCATGCACTAAAAGACACTAACGACTCTTCTCAAAAATTCTTAAATCTGATAAACACTTTTCAGTAAAATATCTAGTTCCAAAAACATCCAAAGCCTAGCAGCTTTATTTATACCAATAACATACTCAGAAGGAAATTAGGGAATGATCTCGTTCATAATAACTGAAAATAAAAAGTAAAACCACGCATGCACATGTGTGCAGGCATGTGCACACACAGCCTAGGAATACACCTCACTAAGCAGGTGGAAGATGTGTATAATGAAAACTAAAATAGTGAAGAAAAATGCGCCAAGGCTGCTGACGTTGACTTTGATAAGGACATTATATTCATAGACAGCAGTGTCCTTGACTTCAGGGGAAAGAAAATGCGTGTTTAGGGAGCAAAGGACTTGAAAGGTGACCAAATTATGTGTTACTTGTTTTAAAGAATTGTGGCTAGTTGATAGGAGGCTAAGTACTCATTGCTAAGTTTGGGAATGTGTAAATAGTGGGTTGTGTAGTACAGTTCTTCAGTCAGCTACAAGCTAGAGTAAATTAAGCGCTTAATTTTTTTTTACATTTTAGATTCTATAAAAGTTATGATGAGTGCATTATGGTTATCCATCTTGTCACATAACAGGAGGGTCTATAAGAGGCATTGAGGCATTAAAAACTTAACAAATAGTAGGGGACTGAGAACAATCTTAAGGAAGTTGCTGCTGACCGAGAAGAGAAATGGGCTGGGTTTAGTCACTGCTTGTGGCTGCAGTGTCACAGGAAAGAGTGATAGTAAGCCAAGCATTTATGCACAGCCACAGGAAGTACATGAGAACGTGCATTTCTGTGCTTGCTCTTGTGTGTGTGTGTGGAGGGGGACTTCTGGTCCCCTCACCCCAGCTCTTCCACCATTCCACCCACAAACAGCTTCAGTGAAACAACTGCTTAGTGGGTCCATGGTCCAAATAGCAAGCAGGAAGGCTTCAGAAAGAGGCCCACTTCCTCTAGTTCCAAGTTCTTCA
Organism: Peromyscus eremicus; assembly: GCF_949786415.1. Lineage (NCBI taxonomy): Eukaryota > Metazoa > Chordata > Mammalia > Rodentia > Cricetidae > Peromyscus > Peromyscus eremicus. The sequence goes on along the minus strand of NC_081418.1, from coordinate 2,659,841 downwards.
AGTCCTGGGTAAGGAAGCTGCTTTACTCAGGGAGATGAACCAAGTGGACTACATTTCACCAGCAGAGCTAGAGCTAAGTGACAAGGAGCAGAATTAACTTTGGTTGTCTGCTTGACCGTAGAGAGGAAGGGACTGAAAGTAAAAGGCTTCTGTGAAAGGAATATAAGACCATGAAGTTAATTTTAGAAGGGCATCCCAGGTTCAACTCAGAATGTTGATTTCAGTCAATCAAAATATAAATTGTTGCATATTATGAATGGCACAGCCACATAACATGCTGTTCTGGCATTTCCAAGCCCTTTCATATCCAGCTGCCTACTTACACGGAGATGGACCTGCAGAATCGCATCTTGAGGATCCGGAGTTGTTTGCAGCCCATTTGAAGGTCCTGAAGGATCTGGTCTGTAAGTAGGATACAGCCGGAGATATCCAAAATGTGCAGATAATGGCACTTTGCAGATAACGTCTCCAACCCTCCATCAGTAATCTGCACACACAGCCAAAGTAAGTAGCAGTTACTGAGCGACTCTGTCCCACAGGAACAGTATTTTAATTTAGGGTGCTGTAATAAAATATGATGGATTAGGTGGCTCAAACAACAGGCACTTATTTCTTACCATGAAGCCTAGGAAATCCAAGAACAAGATGGCTGCACATACAGTGTCTGGTGCCTCGTATCATGCTCTTAGTGGATAGAGAGCTCCAGCCTCTGCCTCTTCTTACAAAGACATGACCCCATAATAGCAGTGTCCCTTTCATGACCTCTTCTAAACCTCATTATCTCCCAAAATCCCCTCTTTGTGACACTGTTACACGGGTAGTTAGAGTCTGAGCATTGGTAGCCAGTGGCAGGGGATGGGGGACAAGCACTCTTGCCATGGCAAACAAATTTAAGACCTAGCAGGCTTTCTTTCACTGAGTTTATTCCATGCTAAGCCAAGTTTGTGGCTTAACTACTTCCAAACAAGAATGATAAAATACCTGCCTCAAGTGACACCAAGAGGATTTGTGATTTTGGTGTTTTCACTTAAGCATCCTCTGGTCTGCATGAGAAACACTGTCAAATTTTCTCTGTAATTAATAACTGTTGTGTCATTATGAGGAACTTTGGAAATGCTACAGCAATGGGGCTGTCCGTGCTTCAAATCCTCTGTAAAGCTTTACCAGTTTGGAAAAGTATGCTTAATAACATATCTTGCAGAATTACAAACATATATATCCTGAAGTCCATCTCCATCCAGGATCGGCCCTCCATGAGAAGGATCTGAACATCTCCGATAGGTCATACGCAAGAATGAGTGTACAGCAGTAGGTGTGAGGCAAGAAGGAGATGGGCAGAAGCCACAGAGAGTTCAAGTCCCACTCAGACAAATCTTAGCCAGTGTTCCACAGTCGTACAAATCTGTCCAGCTGTCCTGCAGAGGTAGTTCAACTCCATCACTAGTGTCTTTCACTGACTGGGGTCTGGCTTTTGACTATGGATGAGCTGAAACTTGCTGCAGAGCAAACTAGAAAGGAATCTTTCAGCTGGATTTAATTTTCTACTTTATATATGAACATTTAGAAAAACATACACTATGAGGCTTACCTCATAGTTTTTTAACATAAAGTTAGAATTATGCAGAAAAGCCCTTTGGTTTGAAATGTATCCTTTTTAAGTATGGGAAAATAGATGCTGTCATTGTCTAGGCATTCCCTGTTTCTGAAACATGCTTGGAACCAAGGCTCAGAATTGTAACTGGTTCTCAGAAAAATTCCTCAGACATCCCTGCCGTGCTCTATGAGTCTCTATGGATCTGTTGTCATTGAAAAAAGAATCCTGTAGCATTATAGGACAATGAGGGGACAGGACAGTTCAGGCAGATGGAACTTAAAGTGGAAGGGTTTGACAGGGAGCCCTCATCTGTAGTTTGGAAGCTCCATGTGTCCAATAAGGAGGTGATGTCTGGGCGGTTATGACTCAAGGGCTGGAAACTGGGGGCGGAGATGAGTTGGCTAATATTCCCAACTCTCAAATACAAGATCCTCGCCTTGGCTCACTGGACAGATTGTTATTCCCAACACGGTTCCCTTTGAGTCTTAGAAAACTCTTGGTTTCTTTAAATAAATTTATTTCCTATTTTGGAAGAAATATAAGCACATTATCTTAACAGTTAGCAAAGGAGAAATAATTACAAATATGTCACCTTAAAACGTAACTACTTTTCAACATGCTAAATAACACTCCCATCGTCTGCTTTGACCTCTTGTTTCTTGGGATGCATTGCTGGCTAGAAGCAGCTCAGGGAGCCTGTGGGAGGGCAACACCATGTCCAATCAAAGAACTCCCTCTCAGCCGAGGATGCATGTACAGGCAGGATGCGTGGAGCCAGCAGGGAGCCAGCAGGTGGCTGCAGCTCTGTGAACAATGCTGCACAGCCACTCGTGGGAGTCCACGCGACTGACATGGCCCAAACTGCTGGCCCCTTGGATTGTGAGCAAATAAAATGGGAGAGGGCTGGGCTGCAGAGGTGTCTCAGGGGTTGAGAGTGTACTGCTCTTGCAAAAGACCTGAGTTTGGTTCCCAGCACCCATACCGGGCTGCTCACAACTGCCTGTAACTAGCTCTAGTGGTAATCCAACACCTCTGTGGGCACTGCACTCAAGTTGCACACACCTACATGCTGACACATGTATGTATACATAATTAAAACTAAAATTTTTACTAAGGTTTAAAAAGATGTGAGTTGTCCAAGTCATCAATTTCAGGGGGTGATTGACTGCATAGTAACAGATTATACACATTATCCAACATCACATGTCAGCCATCCCATGCTGATAGATGGTAAAAAATCCATCGATCATTTTTTATAACTATTATAAAACCTCTGACTGACTTATGACCATGTTGAAATCTCTTAACAGAAAGAATTTCCAAGATTCCACTTCCTAAAGGTTCCATAACTTTTTGAAACAGTGCTGCCAGCTAGGGACCAAGTGTTCAAACGCATAAACCTACAGGGGATATTCCGTATTGAAACCATAACTTCCAGTGTATTCACATGCCTAGCAGTCTCCCAGTTGGTGTTGGATTCATCTGGGTCCCATCTTTTTCTCAGTTGTTAGCTCTAAGAAATACCTAGACTACTGGAGTACAGCATCCTGACCCTGAGGGACTGGTTGGATACCCTGGGTTCTGTTCTAGTCCCCGTGCAAACAGGATGCCCCTCAGTGATTCATCTTAGCATGTCATTTTCCCCCTTGGGTATAAAATCCATAGTTGGGGCTAAGTTGCTGCTTTCTGCAATCCCTTAGCTACAGTATAAGGGAAATGTCTGGTGGAGACTTCTTCTACTATGGCAGCTGTCCTGTACTGACCCTATTTGCCCTTTGCTATCTGCAAATCATACTTCATGTCACTTGTTGTATATGAATACATTTTTGTACCATACAAGACAGTAACCACTATACAGAGAGTCTGCTACCCATTGCCTATACCCCCAACACAAATGCAGTTACTAAGTTAACAGTTATCCCCTTGCCTACTTGAGATTTCTTTCCCTCAAAGATGAATTGTATCAATATTTCATTATTGTCACTGATTTCTTTCTTTTCCCTTTATTCTTCCTTTGTAATTATTACTAACTCCTACCTAAAGCCAATGTTATGGTCATCAAAGGTGACAGCAGAATCACACTGCTAAGAATCCTGTTAAGGCCTGTGCATTGGGCCCATGGCAACCAATTTTCTTCCTGGTCTCAGGGGCATTTTCTTTCCTTGGCACCTCAGTGCCATAGAGATGAGGGCCCAGCATTACTGATTGACCTGGAGATGAGCAGGCTGCTGGAAAAAGCTAGCCTTCCCAGAAACATGTTAAACAGATCTCACAGTTCAACTGTGGGCAGCTGGAATGATGAGCTAGACTCTTAACATATTTTATGGCCTCTCAAAAGCAATGTAAGTAGAATAAATTAGGCAAAGTGAAGCAAGTAAGCTACCAGATTGGCCCAAATGAGTATCCCTACCTCTTCTGAATCAGGACACATTTGTGACTTAACTGGTACAACCTGGATGGGAAAGCCAAGCCTGATTTCTTAATGTTCTGAGGAAATCTACTCCACTTCCCTTTTCTTCCCCTACTTGTTAAGTACAGAGTGATACATTTGATGTTAATTCATCTATGTCAAAGCTGCTTTACTGTAGGGGCAGGGGAGAATCCCTTGGTTTATAGAGGAGCTCTTTCTTTAAAAAAGGAATCCTCTTCTCTCTTTCCTCTGCTCTTTAGAGCCTTTTCTTCATGCAGGCTCTTCCTGCTTGCCTTTGTTCGCAAAGCCACCAGAAAGCCTGCCTCATCTTCCATCTGCCTTGTGCAATAGCCAGAGTAGTTCCCAGTGAGCCGTGCTGTGAGCGCTCATGGTCCACATGCAGAGTCAGGTGGCCACTGCAGCTGATATACAAGCTCCTTGACACAGCTTACTTCCAGAGCCAGGTGACATGGACCAGAAAAAAACATCCACTTTCCCTTGTTCTAACCAAATACATTAGTAAAAGAACTCGTGTAGCTGGACATGTGGTACACACCTGTAATCTCATCACTTGGGAAGCCGAGGTAGGAGAATGGCATCTAGTTCAAGGACAGCCTGGTCTACTGATAAGGTCCAGGCTAGCCTGGGCTAAGTGTAAAACCCTGTCTCAAAAAAAAAAAAAAAAGTTTTTACTGTAAACTTTCTGGCTTTAGTTTGTCCTGGCTTATCACATCTTTTCCCTCCTGTCTCCTCTTCTTTATCTGATACATTAGTGTGGAATATTCGGGAGGTTCCAGAATCACCCTCAGTCCACTTAAGCCAACAGTAAAGCAGCTGAATTCGTAGCCCAGCAAGGGTGCACAGCCCCTGAGAACCGGGGTGATGCCATTCAAATAAAATCCAGTGGATGTGCACAGCAGAACAAGCTCTTAACAGCTTGCCATTCCCAAGCACTTTTAAGGTTTATATTCTCTTCTGCATCTTTTGCCAACTCCAGGTTCTCCCTGATAACATGTTTGGATTTTTAATCTTCTGTTTAGAGACTTCCTTGCTAATCTTTACTGGCCATTTGTTGTTATCAGTGGAGGGCTAGCCTCTGAGCAGAAGCTAAGTGAACAGTGTGGGCTCTCCTACAGACCTGAGTGAAGAGTGATTTAGGAGGGTGTGTGAGAGTTCACTCTCTCACTGGGGCTGGTGAAGGCTCTAGAGAATCAGCATCTAATCTCCTGCCTGAAGGAAAGTTCTGGCAACCACACTGAGTGAGAAGGGAAGTGCCAAAGTGTCTGCTTTCCATGTCAGGGGCCCCACTTCCCCTTTCTCTTTTGCTCCCAAACTCACAGTCAAACATGGCGTTTCCCCACACAGACACCCTCCTCTGCTTTACTGTGTCTAGACAATGACAGTTTTGCTCTCCAGGGGACATTTGGCAGTATCTGGAGACATTCTTGGTTTCAAGATGGAAATACAGGGGGTCAGATACTAGCAGCCCAGTGCCTAGAGGGCAGGGGTGTTAGATATCCAGTGGTGATAGGTCAACCCTCCCTCCTTGCAAAGAACTGCCTTGTCTGGAGCTTCAGGGCTGTCAGGCTTGAGAAAGCTGGATGGAGGAAATGAATGCTCATGCTTCTGGTTTGGGTGGGGAGGTCCACCCAGAGGTGTGGGGCAGAGGATACCTGGGCCTCTGCTCCTCTAGAATGCTTAATTAGGACTCTAGTCCCCTTCCAACACAGTCCCAGCAGTCTATGGAGCTGCCAAGCTTACAGCCATTGTATGGATGAGGTGTTCCCAGCTTTCTCTGCTGTGGCGTGGGTTCAGAGCTGTCTCGGGTCACCTAAACTTGTTCACCTGTTTTCAAGTTCCCACAATTTCGTTGCTTGTTTCCTGATTTTCTTTTCCAAATGGGCCCTCACTGTTCAGCTGCAATTGTGATGGGGTTTCAAGAAATTGTATGTGTATATTTGATCTGCCATATTACCAGACTCGGGTTTCTATAAGATGAAAGAAAGTAGGTTATATTGTACTTTGAAAGTATTAGTCCATCTTTTAAAAACGAACAAAACACAAACCTTCTATAACCATTTCTGACCTTTTTGTACAAAGAAAAAATCTGAAAAACTAAGTATTAAGTGTCAGCAATTTGTGTTTTCTGGTGTATGGCAGTGGGTGCTTCACTTTCCCCTATAAGCATTAATATAGCCAGTGTTTATTATAATACACATTATTTCTTTTATACATAAGTGTCAGGAAAGTTGTCGAAATTAAGACTGAAGATAATTCCGTACCCTTTTGTTGGAAACAGAGACATGTCTATCCCACTGAGGAAGTGCTTAGAGACTTCAGCCTTTACTTCACACACTGTTTATTGTTTACTAAGGTCCAAAGTCAGTGAAGTTGTGTGTTAACACTTAGTATTTTTTTTTTCATCCAGGAGATACGCAAATTATTTTTGCTAGTAGAAACTCTAACCCAAGATTCTGGCTGTATTGCCCTGTAGGATATTAACCGATCTTAGATCTAACCTGAGACCCATAATCCAGTATTCATTCTTCCGTTCCTACCCAGTTTTTTCTAATGCTCTGTGCCATGACTTCGTTATTTTGCTGGTTCTCTCATTAATGAATTAAATGAATCTCCAGCACATAACTATGTTTGCATGAGAGTAATGTTTTGGATGTTTTTAAATTCTACTTTGGCACAAATAAAATGCTAGAACTATTTCCAATTTGAAGATGGGAAAAAGCACCCAGTGATTCCACCAGCCATGCCAAGCCCAGTCCGACTACTGCCCCGCCCAGCTCCCCGCCCGGCTCCTCTGTCAGCGCTGCCCTTTGACCTGTCTACGCTCCAGCTGCCATACACACCTTTGGACATCCTGCGATGTTGAGAGACGTGATGTGCGTGCAGAAAATGGCTACTGTTTTTATAATGTCATCCGACAGTTGGCGACAGTAGGAGATATCCAAGTGTTCCAAGAACAGCGAGGTTTTACAGTAGGCCTGGAAGAAATTTCCGAGGTCAAAGGTTTGTTTTGTTTCCTCTTTTAAAGTTTTCCCCCTTACTTTCCCTTAGTCTTTGTGGATCCAAATGCTGTGTCTATCTGAAGCCACGTCACCTGCAGTAGTTTGTTTAGTATACATTTGGGTCCCTTAAATATAGATTTTGCCATAAACAAAACAAACAATAAAACATTACATCCAAAATCAGTATAGCTGGGGGGTGGCTTGGGAGGGAAGGCTGGGGGTGGGAAGAGGGAAGAGGTGGTATCTGTGGTTGGTATGTAAAGTGAATAGAAAAGTTCTTAATAAAGAAAATAAAAGGGAAAAAGTGAGAATAGAAAAAAATCAGTATAGCAAAAATTAACAGTTAATCAGTACTCAAATTCCTGCTAGCAAAATCCAGTTTTTCTGAAGTTCCCGCTGGTGAAATGTGATTGGCATATCAGTAATTAATAGGGTTCTATTCATCAATGAGTGGAAGAAAGGGGTGTGGATGCGAGATGACAGTGGAAAGAACACGTTCTTTTTACTTTCCATTAGTTCAACCTATGAAAACTTACAAACACGTTCGTCTCTTTGGCGCCCCAGTTCTTCTTCTAATTAGGACAATTCATACCTAGAGTGCAGCATTATTCTGAAATGCCAGTGGTCATCTGTCACAGAGCTGTTCACTGCTTTCCTATAGCAACAGCAAGGCCATGGAACAGCCTGGACAGCCATCAGCAGGAAATGGATAGTGAAAGCATGGTACACAGACACAGTGGGATTTTGTTGAGCTATAAAAAAAACTGACATCACAAGATTTCCAGAGAAATGGATGAAGCTAGGAGGTATTATATTGAGCATGATAACCCACACTTAAAAAGACGAAACCCACACATCTCATCTGTGGATTCTTGCTTATATGTCTGTCTGATTTAATGAGTGGCGGTAACTCGAGCAGAAAGGAGCCTGGGGGTGGGTGGGTGGGTGGGTAGGACAATCCAAGGGGGCGGGGAGAGAATCCACAAAACAGATTTTGCTTAAAAGTCCCATACTGAAACCTCATAGCATCTATGCTAATTTACTGATTTAGAAAGACTTTATAACTCTTCAGATATTATATAAAAACAAAATGAGGAGCTGGAGAGATGGCTTAGTGGTTACAAGTGCAGAGGGCCAGAGTCTGGTTCACAGTACCCAGGCCAAGCAGTTCACAACCTCAGGAACTCCAGCTCTAGGGGATCTGATGCCCTCTTCTGGCTTCTGTGGGCACCCAAACACACACACACACACACACACACACACACACACACACACACACGATGGAAGGAATAAAAATAATAAAATCTTTAAAATAAAAATATTTAAAGGACAAAATGATCCACAATAATAAAACTAAACTTGTGACTGTAAAAAGATAATAAATGAAGACAAGTAGAAATCAGATGTCATGACTAACTCAAAGTAATACAAGTCCTTCCTCACCACTGTAAGCATGGCAACCATCAGTCACTCCTAGGGTTTTGCATCACTGTGAAGAAGCTCAGGTGCTTAGAATACCAAATCAGAATCCTCTGTACACGACACCTTACCATTAACTTTACTTTGAGCATTAGACTGGGAACACTACTGGGTTCCGAGTGATAGCTCTTATTTCTATGAAAACAGGTGCTGACTGGGCTACATGCCAGTTCTGCTCTCAGGACTGAGGAAGGACATGAGTGTCAGGTCAGCTCATGGCCGCCAGGCTGACTCTAACACAAGTGTGCCTCTCTCCCTCTGCTTCTGCCATTGGTTTAGAGCTGAGGATGAAAAAGAGCTAGTACACAGTTACAGAGAAGGGAGGATTTACCAGTCTAGCAAAGAACCCAGGACTGTGGCATCACTTGGAGGGCCAGAACCTAGCTCTGATACTGTATGGATCTCTGGGGGTGGGGGGGTGCGAGGGGGGATAGGACCCATCCTAAAGGATGGTTACACAGATTATATGTGTATATGTGTTTGTATGTATGATATGGCTCCTATCAAAATCGATCACTTTTACAGTTTCATACTGCATACAGTATTATCTGAGAGGTACTATACAAGAATTGCTAGTATGAGGTACATAGTGCCTCATAAAGTTTACTACATGCTTTAGCTACATATGTACTGAAATTGGAAGCACTCAGACAGGATTAACTTGATCCATTGTTGAGGATGGCATGCAAAGTTTTTGTATGTAGGAGGAAAAGGGTCAACCAGTGATACTAGAGTTAATGGTGATGTCATTGTGTTAGTTTGCTTTCTGTTGCTGTAATAAAACACTGGCCAAAACCAGCCTGAAGGAGGAAAGGGTCATCTCATCTTACAACGTCCAGACCAAGTCCATCCCTATAGCAACGCTGACTACTTGCTTACTTTCCACAGCTTCCTCGGCCAGGACCACTACCCCGGGGTGGCACTGTGCACAGTGGGAGGGGTCCTCCCACATCGTTCATTAATCAAGAAAATGCCCCACAGACTTGGCCTATAGGCCAATCTGATGAAGACATTTTCTCAATTGAGGTTCCCTCTCCTGAAATGACCCAAGCTCATGAGAAGCTGACAAAAACCTAAGAACACAGTCTTATAAACTTGAAAATTACAAGTAGATTTGAAAAATTCTCACCACAAAGTAATGAGTATATGAGAGGTTGGATGCTAACGAGCTTCAAGTAGCCACTCCACAGTGTATGCATACATCCATAGACTAATGTACTTTAGCTCTTGACAACTGAAGCTTTTTAAATCCATTGAAGAAGACTAAATGTTAGCTGCTGCTAGTCTTTGAGTGGCACCACTGTTAATAAATGTATACTTACAGAGAGGACGCAGTCTCGGCAATTATCCTTTTCTGACCACAGCAGCCAACAGTGATGACAGCGCCCATGCAGATCATGGATTTTCCACAGGGCTCAGCTCTTTCTGTGCCTGACTCACCCTGGGTTGTGACTAACTTTACACAGAAATCTGTCATGTCTAGAACCAAGTGATGCCAGAAATTGGAAGGAGTCACTGTTCAGGGATAGAAGGGTCACTGTCACTGGAGATAAGCAAGCTCAGGGGCACACCCGGGGTGGTACATTGACTGGCATCAATGGCTTTGTCTCTCAGCTCACCTGCCATTAAGAGTGCAATGACTCTCTTGGGGTCCTTTCTGAACCGCTGGTTTTTATATGCTCTCACAAGCATCACATTTAGAACACAGTACATTCTCAGTAAATACTAGGATGTCGATTGGTCCTATGTAAGTGTCTTCCAGAAAATTAAGTCTGTTTTAATAATTCAAAAATTTTGATGTTGCAGGGTGTGGGGTAATATTGTTTCCTCTTAGAGAATGGACAGAGAGCAAGAACAAGAGACAAGTCCTAGCATGAACAGTTTTTGAGCTGTGGGGGCTGATGGGATGACAATGGTAAAGGTGCTGGTTGTGTAAGCCTAATGGCTGGCGTTCAATGGCCAGGACCACAGTGCAAGGAGAGAACAGATGCTGAAAGTTGACCTCTGACTGCACACATGCTGTGGCGCACCATGTACATGTACACACACAGAATAATAATCATTAATAAAAATTGGAAGCTTGAGAGCTGGCTAGCTTTAAAGGGAGATGCAAGGCACCTCTTCAGCTTCAACTGCCAGTGTCTTTGGACTGCCTGAATCAGTTCCCTGGAAATCTTGAGACAAAAAGATTGATGCTAAATTGGTAGCAAGTCTGCGAGCTAAAGTCCATACTTCATCTCTTCTTTAGAGCCGTGTAAGTCCCCTGAGGTAAAGTCCATACTTCATCTCTTCTTTAGAGCAGTCTAAGTCCCCTGAGGCCCCAAGTCTGCAGATGTGTCTCAACTCGGTCACTCGTGAAGTCCTCTCTTCTCCTCCAGAGACAACCGCCTGGTACCCTGCTGGCTCCAGAGCTGCCCCAGTCCCTCACATGGCAGTCTTGGAAAATGCTACTCTATGCTCCTCCCTAGTCAGTCCCTTACAGTAAAGATCGAAAGAGAAAGAGATATCACCCCGTTTGGCTCTGTTCCAGTGTATCATCCAATCTTGCTGTGCGTTAACACTTTTACGGAAAATGTCCATGTCTTCTGCACTGAGTCACAGTGTGGGGGCCAATAACCACATTCCTAATTTGGGTATGTAGCTGGGACCGAGTTTCACTCATATTTCTTTGTTGTTACAGTAGTGTTCTTTTGCCCAAATCCTGGTTAATCCATCTCAACAGGTGGCAGCTCTTTGTCCAAACCCCGGCTTTTGCCGTCCATTCTCACGACACTCTCTTGACAGCGAGCCTCATTGGGGCCCCATTTATTGTCCTGCGAAGTTGGAACTTTTTGTTTTGTTTTTCTCTCTGTTGATAATTGTGGAAAAAATCCATTGTGCTCTCAGGAACTAACTTCTGTAACAAAGATGAGTTGAGGTGGCTCAAAGCTAAAAGTACAATTTCCACAATTATAAATGATACACTAAATATGAAACTTCAGTTTCTTAGGCCTCACACAGTCATGAGATGTGGAGGTACATTTCCTCAAAGATTGCCTTCTTCCTACCAGGCATCAGCGTAGGTGGGGGTGGTCCTGGCTTGGTCATGCACTCCATGGAGCCTGGTGCCCTGTCTATTTCCTGACCTCCCTAGCTAGGGTTCCTGTACACAAGAAGGGCGGGGAAATTAATTATGCTCTAATCCTCAGGCAGGGAGGGCTGCTGGTTTCTGTCGAGTCACTCTCTTTTTTTGTCCTTTTTTAAAAATTGTCTCAAGAAAATGGCAACTAAGTCCAGCCTCTTGCATTTCAGGATCTCTAAGAAACTTTGTTCAGGGACCGTCAGTACTGCTTCGACCCTTCATTTAGGATATAGTAGAACCAAAGATGATCTAGTCAAGGAAGGCTTCCAGCCTTGTAGAAAAGCTCAGAGCTAGAATCTGTTGGGTCTATATGACCCTAACACATTTTTAACCTTAAATTTCCTTATCTGTGACTTTATATATATATGCATATGTATATCACAGGCTTTGGGAAGACAGAAAGAGTATGTTTTCTCTTGGCAGAAACAATACCTATCATAAAAGCTGTTTTGTCTGTCAGCAGTTGACTGAGGAATCATGGACTGACGGTCTCTGCCTGGGATACCACCTTTAACCTGTAATGCCATGAGGGCTTTAGAAAGGAAATAGAGAAGGAAATTCTAAATGGGCCTGACAGAAATACAGCTCTTCTGAGCCATGCTGCAGGCACCCTGCTCACATCAGACATGACACACTGGACAAATCCTAGGTGTGTCACAGAGGGATCAAAAACAGCCATAAACTCGTACTATCATGGGAAAATGGGGCCCCTACACTTGCTTTCCTTGCCTTTTCGCTTTGCCTGCAGGCAGTCTGACAGGTTTTGTTCAACTTTAGGCAAATTTCATCTTACCTGTGATAAAGACATATTCTAGGGGGAGCTTAGGGCAGAAAAGGCCTCCTAAGGATTATCTTGCTTTTAACATGCTCTATAGTTCTTCTCTGTGGACATTTGACATGAAAATAACAGATGTTTGGGTCAGTTAGGAAGTACAGCAAAATTTCAGCTGTCCACTGGTTCTCACGGTGGGGGTGAGCAGGAAGCCAGCACTGGTGTGGTGGTTACTCAGCTTCACCTGATTCCTTGCCAAGAAAACATGGTACCCAACACTCCAGAATCCCTTGGAAGCTTCTAAGCTATGGGACTCTGAGAAGCTGTTGAATCCCACGTCCTTTGAAGTCTGGCAAGTTTCAAATCCTGTTGGACTGCTTATAATTGGAAACACATTAGCGTCAAAGAGCAGTAGAATGCTGAGCTCTTTGCTTTTGCTCCCGGCCACTGAAGAAACAATAGTACCCTGATATCTGTGCCCCCAGTTGATTGCACATCCCTGGAGTCTCCTGGCATTTGCTATTTTATTGTAAAGATCAGGACACTGTTCTTCATGGATGATCGATGCAGCAGGGATTTCTGAAATGAAGCTCTTTATTGTTTCAAATTTTGTGGCTGTTGTCTTTTCAACAAGTACCAAATGACCACCCTTTTAAATCTACCAAGAAATTAATTAGTTCCTCTTCTCAGACACTTTTAAAAAGTCTACAGCCTGAGTCCTCTGGGAGCTCCATACTTCCCGACACTAACCGGAGTGAAAGACGCCAGCATTAGAGCCAGGTGCTAAAAGAGCCGAATGTCTCCTGTTCTCCTTCCCCACACAGGACAGCTGGGAGCCTCTGCTGCACCAGAGGCCATGATTGAAGCCAACGTGACTAGGAGTCTTGATTGTTTCCCTTTAAACCCATGAACACAACTTTATCCCTGGAGACTAGGTGTAGTTATCAAAATCTCATACTTTGATAACTTTTGCATGAGTTAATCCTAGAAACTAAATAGAAATCAGTGTTGATTTTTTTTTTTAGTAGTTGCTAAGGGGAGCTGACTCATCTAGCCCATCTTTGGCATTGTAAGTCAGGATGTATCAAAGGCTACCAAAATCAATTTTAGTTTAGCAGTGGAGGGTGGGGCTATCAATGGATAAAAATTATTGATGAAAATCTTGCATAAACAATATTTTGGAACTAGTTAAAAGTTAATGAATCCAAGTATTTTAAATGAGGAAAGAGTCACAGGAGAGTGACGCAACTTTGCTGTTAGGGTCCATGAATAAACCCTTCTCAAACTCCAGATATGTCTGCAACAGGCTGGCCAGAGGCCAGTCTAGGGGAAGAGGACAGTTGTTGAACAAGGTAGATGCTTAGACTGTGGAAAAGCCAACACACACACACACACACACACACACACACACACACACACACACACACACACACACACGGAAGAGGGAAAATGAAGGAAAGATGATGAGAAAGAAAAGTTTTTCCTAAATAGAACATCAGATCTTGTGCAACTAATAATGAAATAATTCTGCATCCCATGCTTCTTTAAAAAGATACTTTGTATTGCAGAAAATAAAGAGCAGTTTTGAAAGTTTCAACTGTTTAAAAAGACATGCCAGCATTTCACTGTGTGATGATATAATCAACGCGTGAGCACACACTTTCACCTAGGCTCCTAGCATCTGAAAACAGTGTAAACTTAGGCCCTGTAGAAGAGTGGGGAAGATGCCTGGAGCCAATAGATCAAAAACAAACGGCAGAACGTGACGCTTTACCGATTCTCAGCCTTGTCCCAAGAAGCATCTTTTAAGTGTTGAATATTTAGAGGCTGACATCCCAGCACTGACTGCATAGGATACGTGTAAAAGGTTTAGTTACTGCTCAAGTACAACTGCCTCCTCTCTAAGAATGCAACTCAGTATTAGAAATGTCAATATTTTTAACTTTTATTTGGGGCCTTCATTCAGTCAGTAAATGCTAATTTAACACCTATAATTACCTACAACTGAAGTACTACTACTACTGCATGTTTAACCTTACAATTAAACCACAATTTACACTTACACACATCTTTTGGCTTCTTTTCATAGCAGGTTATGTATACCTAAGCATCTGTAATTTCTCTTATTATAGAGTTATAATCTTGTCCCATATGAAAGTTTTCAATTCTTTCTGGGCTCTTCATCTTGAAGCAGTATTTTGTTTTCTGAATAACTCTATACTAGGCAGAGTTGGTGCCAGGGACTACAATTAGAAGAAACAAACCTTGCTTCACATCACAGCTTTTAAAGAATCTTAGTAATGTTACACTTTCCTCTTATAGTACTCCACTGTCCAGACACAATGCGAAAAAACAAAGCAAAGCGAACGGCACAGTGAGGACTGAGCCGCGTTGCCGCTCAGCCGTTCAGAAGAGTGACTCCCCATTTCTACGCCTCATTTCCATAAAACGGACCTGAAGCTGGTTTCCTGAGAAAGTCTGAAACCTTGGTCAGTTGTAACCTCTCAGCCCTTAGCTTATCTGTAAACTTAGAAAATTGCTTTACATGTTTCTAAGCTTCCTTCAGCCCCCAAAGTCTGTAATTCTATGCTAAGGTCTACGCAGGAGCTGACCAACCCTCCAGTTCACTGCTCAATTAGTCATTTAAAATTTCATAAGTCATCTTCAAATTTGTCATGCCCAAACATCCCGACTTTCTTTGGACTTCTCAGCCAGCACTTGCATTATCCGAATGCTTGTGGGATTCATTCTTTTATCCCTATAAGAAAATGTTCCTCCTTCCTTCCCTTCGATGCTTTTGCTTTGGAGCCTGTCCTGCATCTTGCTCTGTAGACCTGCCTCTGCCTCCCGAGTGCTGGGATTAAAGGCGTGTGCCACCACCGTCTGATGCTTTTCTGTCTTCCTACTCAGTCTAATGTTTTCCTGTATATTGAAGGTTAACTCCCAACATGCCCTTATGTGATGCTTCCAA
Source organism: Peromyscus eremicus (assembly GCF_949786415.1). Taxonomy (NCBI): domain Eukaryota; kingdom Metazoa; phylum Chordata; class Mammalia; order Rodentia; family Cricetidae; genus Peromyscus; species Peromyscus eremicus. The sequence goes on along the minus strand of NC_081418.1, from coordinate 2,644,474 downwards.
TGGCTTAGCAGTTTCCACGTACTAATTTTCAGTTCTTTCTTATTCAGTGCATGCTCAAAACATAATTTTGGGTGATGGTTGGCCTCCCGCTCTCGCTCGCTCGCTCGCTCGCTCACTCTCGCTCTCTCTCATTGAGATGCTTATAGTGCTAAAAAAATTTCATTGTGACTTACATGTAGTGTGCACTTTATGGTTTCCTGCATGGTACTCGGGCCATGCCTATGGACCCTTACCCTTCTCACTCACCTCACACAATCCATTCTGTTGAAGTACACTACAAACTATGTATGGATAACTTAAACTCCCAACTGTTAGAAACCTGGTGTAGTCTCTAAACTTCCCCAATTTTCATGATTATATAGTACTTTAATTTTCCATTTTATAAACTATTTTCTCTATATGTAAAGACTTTGGGCTACATAGAAGTTTATCATCCTCCAAGTAGATGGCCCTGTCGATCCTATGAGTCTGACACAAAGATGGAAGCAAATAGATGGAGAAAAAAAATGAGGACACAAGCTTCTTCAGTACCGCAGGCCCTAGAGGCCTGGCTGAGAGCCCAGCGTAGTGCATTAACTACCTGTGTGTTACAATGACCAAAGACACTGGCAAAAGCAGTTTAAGGGGGGAAGGCAGGCACTGGCTCGCGGGTCCACAGTGGTGGGAAGTCTGGCAGCATCCACTGTGGCCACAGTGTGAGGCAGAGGCTGCTCTTCACGTGGAGTCTAACCTGAGAGCTGGTGAAGGTCTACTCCACCAGCCAGGCTGTGTCTCCTAAGGGCTCCATGCCTTCAAAATGGTGCTGTAAGCTAAGGACTGAGTGTTCAGATGGGAGCTGTGGGCAGCATTTTAGCTTCAAATCATGACACCCAGAGTTGACCTGTGGCTAAATCCCAGTCCCACATGTATTGTGAGTTGGCTCCTGTTAGTTCTTTCTATTGTGACTTACAAAGTTTATTGAATTTAGACTTAACTTTTAATCTTAACTCTTTAGTGGAAAACCCTAATCATCTTACCCGAATTCCAACGTCAGTGATGTTGGCACACTCAGACAGAGAAAGTTCCCTCAGTTTCCTGTGTCTGGAGAGGATGTTCAAGCTCTAAAAATATAAAGACCATTTTGTGATTACAATTTAGTATGGGATGTGTCCAAGAGCCATTTGTACAAACTAATGGCTTAAAAGAGCAATCATTTAAGCAAGCTAAATAGAACTATCTACCCTATGGGTCATACTCCTTATATCTAACAAAGCAATGAGCTTAACTTTGGCAAGAAAATTAATTTTAGTCACTATTAAACTATTAAATACGATTTTTCAGTTGTCTCTAATACTTTGAAAAACAAAAACAAAAACAAAAAAACAAAACAAAACAAAACAAAACAAAAACTACAGAGTCGCAAAGCTAGAAATCATCTGTTGCTGCTGTGTCCAGACAAATGCTGTCAGAACCAATGGGAACTGCCTTGAGTTACTTGAAGACAATTGATGCAGTTAATGAATTTGCCAGGTTCTTATTCATTCCTAACCTAAAAAACTCAAAATCTTTAGTTCATTTCATGAGTCTAGTTTCTGAAAGAGAAAGGGAATAGATCTTTATAAAGGTCAGTAGTCCACTTTTTTCGGGTTTAAAGACAAGACAGCGGATTGCTCTCCTGGCCCTTATGTTGTTGTGCACATGGCCATGCTGTGCCACTTCTCAGCAGCTTCCCCAGAACTGACTGGATGGCCCTCCAACGTGTACTGATGACCTGATGAACTGGCTTACAGCCATATCCTGCTGAGTATGTGTGCTTGTTTGCTGGTGCTGAGGATAAGCCTGGGGCCTTGGCATGCCAGGCAAGTGCTCTCCTGAGACACAGCCTCAGGCTCTCTGTCTTGATTTGTATTAAAGATCATCTCAGAATCTCGCAGGATATGCTTCCTACACAGCCGACATGAGCAGAATTTATTCTCAGTCAGTGAGCCCAAGAACCATTAACGGAAGCAATGTCAGAAATGGCTAGGGATTTGTCTTTATTTTCTATTTATCCTCATGGCTAGTTTATATTTTGTTGATCTTAAGTGCAGTGTTTGAGCCATAATGGAAAATAACTATGAAAATGTAAGATCTTGTTTTTTCCCCTTAAATAACTTTCCTTTAAAGAGATTTTATTTTTAAATCCAGATCAAGGGGGAAGCGCTTGCCACAGCCATTGTTCAACCGTGCTGTCTCAGTTTGTTTAATGATCCTGTGCACTATCTCCAAGGGAAATGACTGCTGGGTCCCTTCATGTCATTGTGACTGTGGAGCCTTTTCTAAAACACGTTATCTTTCCTGCCTCCTCCTTTCAGAGCAAAGAATCCGCCCGTGGAGCCATTGCACACAGTCTGCATTCCAGATGCAGATGCTCTTCTATTCATGCCAGAACAGCTGGAGGGGTGGAGCTGTTCTCCCAAAGAAACCAAGCTCTTTGAACAAAAACACCAAGACGTGCGGAGTTATTTCTATGTCCTACACTTGAAAATAGAAAGAATAGAGGACCCTGTGAGACTCTTCCTTTGAAATGACCCCTGAAGCAGTTAGGTTTCACTGCTATAGCCAAGTCAGAATTTGTAAAGCTTAGCCACAGAAGTTCAGTTGTAAACGCTTATCAGTCTGTTTGCTCCTTACTGCTTCACCAAAGAAACCACTGAAAGTTAAGACAGAGGTTTGGAAACATGATTCAGCCAGTTAAAGCCCTTGTCATGCAAACCTGATAACCAGAGTTCACATAACCCACATAAAGGGAAACAGAAACAAACTCTATACATGAGCTTTGGCACATGCATCCCCAGCATATACATCCAGGAACAATAATGATAATTGTATTAATAACTTTAAAATTAAAATATGAACATGGAATGCTATGTTTAATACTATAATTGCTCATACATGAACTCAACAGCGATTGAAGATCAGTAGCTGTCACTTAAGTATATAATGAGATACCACACTAATTGACTAAGATGTCTATAATGAAGAAGAGAGACAATAAAACGTGACAGTGAGGAGATGCAAAGACTGACAGGCAAATAATGCTGCAGGAAAGCGAGTGGACCAGCTATTCTGGAAAACATGGCTCTGTCTCAGAAAGCAAAGCAGAGTCAGCACATGGCCCAGCAATTAGACTCTTCTAGGGGTTTATAATTAAGAATAAAACATCCACATGAAAAAATTGTATGTAAGCGTTCTTAACAATGTTATTCAGAAACAACCCAAATATCTACCAAGGGATGAAAATGTAAATAAGATACATTTTATCCCTATAATACAATGCTAGTTGATAAGAAAAAGAAGTGTTGGTGTACGCCATCGTACGCATAGCCTTGAAAACATTGTTCTAGTACAAGAAGCCAGACCCCAAACACCAGACATGATTTCATTAACATATAAAGTCCAAATGGGCAATTATACAGAAAAGATAGATCTGTGCTTGCCTGAAGCTGCTGGAGGGTGTGACAAGCATAGGAAAGGGGTCTCGTTAGGAGTGATGAAAACGTTCTGGGGATTGGGCTGTGGTGATAGTTACACAGCTCCATAAATAAACCAGCAAAGTGAAACGCACTGAGGGCCTTTCATCTCAATAACGATTTTGTTAATTGACAATTGTTTGATTAAAAACTATAAAATTTTCCTGTCATTCTTCTGCCCAAGATGGATGAAGACATTGCCTCTGTGTCACGTATTTTTGTTAGACTCAGACCTGTGCCCATGCTGACACATTACCATACAGCCTTGCTGCTGAGTAAACATAACACTAACAGAGAACCAGGAAGTGGAAAGGAGACCAGTCAGTCCTCTGTAAGCACCACCTACGGGCAATAGGGGTCAGCAAGAGAAATGCACTGTTCCAGCTGACGAGATGTGTTCTGATTTGACTTAGGACCTCTCAGAGAACTGACCTAAGGAACACCTGTGCCAGCTAGGTAAATGTTCTGTTCAGCACTATGAGATTCAGAAATGCTCCAAAGCAGGAGGAATTCTTTAAAAGAACTGACAGTTATCTTCTGCAATTTTTATTTTGAAAATCTGTAGTCTCAAGTTTGGGGTTTATAATTGCTCAATTTGATGGGTGAAGGCTTAATAACCCTCCAACCCTCCCACCTCCCACTGTGAAAGAATATCAGTAGGCCTGATCTTGTGGGTCTCCTATGCAGCTGCTCTGATTTAAACGGTAGTTGGCTGCCATATTCGGAGGACACGGTCCACAACAGCATGAAACAGAACAGCAAGGTGTAGAACTGTACAGCACAGTGTAAGTGAATTTAGGACGGCATTTAAAGATTTTTCTGTACACTGGTCATCAAACTGCTCCAAAGGAGGAAATTTCTGGCCTTGATGGTATTACTGCTTGGTTTGGTTTAATATCATGGAGCAAACGTGCTGGGGGTTGGCTGGGTCCAAGGTTTAATTGGGAAGCTGGGGGAGAAGCCAATAAGATGGGGTTGCTGGGCCTCAGTCAGCAAAGGGCTGTTGGGCATCCTTCCAGTGAAGTCTGGCAGTATTGCTATGAAAGGTCTTCCTTGTTCGCCCAGAGTCTGCCAAATGCACGAGTCCCTTTGCAGGACAGAGGTCAGGATTTGTTTCCCCAAAGTATAAACAGGCTAAATTCATCGTCAGAGAAGCTTCGTCCTGCAGCAAAGTGAACAAATACAGAGACCCACAGCCAGACATTATGTAGAGTGAGAGACTTTGGGACACTCAGTCCTCAATGGGAGGTCTCCAGCAAATCCCTCCCCTCAGGGCTCAGGGAACCCTGCAGAAGAGGAGGCAGAAAGAGTGTGAGAGCCAGAGGGATGGAGGACACCAAGGAAACTGGGATCAACAGGATCAATGCACATATGAACTCCGAGACTGAGGCAGCATGCACAGGTCTGCATGGTCTGCTCAAGGTTCTCTGTGTATGTTATGACTTCGAGTTTAGTGTTTTTATGGAATTCCCAAGTGTGTGAGTGGGTCTGGTTCTGGTGCCTTCTCTTGGGCTCCTTTCCTTTTGTTTGTTTGTCCTGTTCAACTCCGATGTGATTGTTTTGGTTTTATCTTGTTATATGTTATTATTGTCCCTTAGAAGCCTGTGTTTTTCTAATGAGAGACAGGAAAGGAGTAGATCTGGATGGAAGGGGAGGTGGGGAGAAACTGGAAGGAGTAGAGAGAAGGGAAACCACAATCGAAATCTATTATGTGAGAAAAGAATCTGTTTTCAATAAAAGGAAAAAAAATTTAAATTTTAAAAAAGAGACTCAATTGTTTAATCGGGTAACACACCGAGGAAACAGCTGGTGTGATAGTCGGGTGAATTATCAGCAGAACTGCAGGCCGTGTGAGAATTTAAGACTCCAGAATCCCAGCAAGCACTTTGCTTCTCCATAGCCCACAAAACTGAAGGACATGGATCCAAGATGCCTAGGAATCCATAGTGGGAACGTGGCTTACACTACAGTATCAGGTTCACTGAGGGATGTGGTCTCAAGACATAAGATTCAAAAGAAAGCAGGCATCCTAACAAATCTGCATGTCACCCAGAGTGGCAGAGGTAAACAGAGCTCTCCTGGTGTGGGGAACACACTGTTACACCTTACATCAAGAACAAAATGCAAGAAAAATGGGGCTTGTGTTTTAAGAGACGTGTGAGGACCACCCAGTAGGTGTGACTGCTTCCAACTAGAAGGCAAGGGGGTGGTCTAGCAGAGCTTTCAAAGAGGAAGAAAACTCTGAATTAAGCCTAAAGATTGTGATTTTGACATGTAGTAAATATAATAGGGACAGCCTTTCAGTCGAGGAAATGGTATAAGCTGAGACTTTGTTTGCAAGTGAGTTGCTTGGAAGCAGTTCAGTTTGGGGTCACTGGAATCAGTGGGAGGGAAGACAGAACACTGCCGGGGACAGATGCATGCACACAAGACCTTTGAGAGCTGAAGGTTTCTTGAACATTTCTCCCAGTTTTACATCTGGATTTGTTTAGCTAATGTAGATAGACATCGGCAGTGAACTGGTTACTGAATGTTAGGATGGGGGGAGCATGTTAGGGTGGGGGTGCATGCTCTGGCCAAGTCATCCTATCCCTGGCTTGGAACACCACCAACATAAATATAAAACATCTTCCAACTCTATATTGAAAACATTCGTATTTCCAGAAAAGGTCAAAGAAAATTAGAAGGAATACCTTTATGTCCTTTACCTAAATTCTTCAGTTAGCATGTGTGTGTGTAGGCCACACGACAACCTCGGGTGTCATCGTCCTTGGGTGCAGTTCATTTTGATTTTTGTTGTTGTCATTGTTTGTTTGCTGGGTGGGAGCGTGTCTCTGATTAGACTGTGGCCTCTGAGTGTCAGGGATCTGCCTATCTCTACTTCTCCAGAGCTGGGATTTTACAAGTTCATGCCACTGCACCTGGCTTTCCACATGGGGTTCTGAGGGGTGAACTTGGACCCTTGTGGGACTGAGCTCTCTCCCCAGCCCAGGATGCTTTTGGAAGCGCCCTTGCTGGTTGTTGAATGTCTCATAATCTGCATTGTTGGCTTATGCTTTGGCTTGTTTTTGGATGTCACCTGAATGCTGCCACATCCCCCTGGGAGTCTCCGTCAGGCCGTTGCACAAGCAGGGATGTCACTGGGTCACTTGATCTGACTGCTGCACCACTTCGTTAGATACGTATTTTCCTTGAGTTCATAAATCTATAGTGTGGCTCTTTCAGGATGTTACAGTTCTTGCTGGTCCTTCTCTAAGTAAGTTATTAGATGCACTTTTTAATTTCTGTCCTTCATTTTTAGATTCCTTAGCTGGACCTTATTTAAACTTTCCTTTTCTTACTGAACTTTCCCTTTAATTCTGCTAAAACATTGGGGGCGCTTTGAATAAATGAAAGCTCTTAGACCTAGTACTGTCCCGAGTCATGTGTGGTGTTACGCAGTCATTGTTTTATATCCTGAGGATTGAACACTGGGCCTCACAGATCTGAGTACACAGTTTTACCAGTGAGCTATATGCTCAGCCACTTATAAATACGAGTTTAACTTGCCTAAATTCTTGTTAAACCTATTTATGAGATAAAATCACTGTCTTTCCTGGTGGAATTATGTCTCTTGTTGGTAAAAGATGCTAGCTGAGGGAAGTGTTCATGTTCTGCTGATCTCTCAGAATGAGTAGCCAACCGTGATTTCTTAAACCATATCCTGCATGTGAAAATGAGGTGGATGAAAACTGCCTAAACAGATCAGTAGTATGATGATGAGGTTTAGATTTTCATAACTCACGTGGCTTTTCTTCTGAGATACTGAATTTTTATAAAGAGCCTGGAAAATAGCCAAGGCATTATGGAATGTGATCATTAGAGCAAATATAGTGTGGTAATTTATCTGGCAGCCACGATGCTATAAATCATCCTTATGAATGGTTTGTTTCAGCTTAGAAACTCACTTTCATTTTCAGATTTTATTTATTTATTCATTATTTATTTTGAGACAAGTTCTCACTGTATAACTGAGGAAGCCTCAAGCTCCAGACCCTCCTGTTCCAGCCTCTTGACTGCTGGGGTTACAAGTATAAGACACCAGGCCTGTCTTATCAATACACGTTAATATAAGCATGCCAGAACAGTGAGCATGGAGAGGGTAGCATCATAACTGTCATGCTCATGATTTAAAAACCATAAAATTGCATAAGGTTTCATAGTTTGCCCAGCTTTTAAGTCACTTTTTAGTAGTCTCTAGAAAAGGTAAGTAAGCCCACAGACTCTAAGATAAACATGCTAAAACAGAGATCTCATCCACAGCTGCAAACCAAGAGAAAATAGGACTTCATAAGGAAAGAGATGTATTTTACTCAGAGTCTGGTGGCTTGATGATGCACCCTGCAAAGATCTCCATGGCTGAGCCACAGCATGGTAAGCAGAGAGAGAGAAATCCTTGCATACAGAAGATGTCAAGGCCTGGAGAGGCCTCGCTCTGCAGCAGCCCCCTCTCCTGACACAGCACTAGTCTGTTTGTGAGGGTGGACCACTATGACGGAACTGCTACCCACTGGGCACCATGGTTACAGGTTGCATGACCTCAACACTGCCACAACAGTGTGCGAGTCCCAGAACTTGGGCTTTTGGAAGAATACACCACTTCAAACTCATGGGGCAACAAGCAGCCCAAACACAACAAAATGTTTTGCTCAACAGAGGGAGAAACTGAGGGGGGATAATTCTGACTAGAAGACCTTGACAGTAGCAGGAACTAGAGAGGAGTAAAAAAATAATGAATTAATGAATAAGTTTCTCCAGAAGAGAATAGCTGAGGCTATGGTATATTTGGAATAGTCCACAAACACAAAATGATTGTTGTAAAAAATATTGCACAACATGCTTAGGTTTAAATAGCAGGGTATGAAGCTGCGTTTGTGCACATGTACATGCAGTATGTACACACATAGTACAATCAGAGACCACTCCTGGAAATATATTAACATTTAGAAGTGGGCAAACATTTTAATGCATTTTTCTGTAACCCACATTTCTTTTGGTGCTGTTAGAATGTTCATGAAAAACCATTTAGAATAATTTGTAGGGAAAATCCAACACAAAAATCATTATTACATTTTTTAATCAACAAAGAATTCTATGAAGTATTAACTCTGGGCTCTTTTCTTCACAGAGTCACACAGTTCTGGTTCTAAACTATACCATACAAATATATCAATAGTTAAGGGAAGTACTAAGCTAGGAACAGAAACACACATCATTTTTCCAAAAAACAAAATTCTTTTTTTATAAAAATGGATGAGTGCTTCCTAACTTCATATTGCGTGGTCCGTCTGTGAAGCGTGACCCTGCTGACCGGCCCTCCCTGTCTCAGGCTCCACTTCCCTTGCATCCATGACATTATTCTGACCTCCTCTCCTACCTACTTCTTTAGATATTCTTTGGATCTCTCAAACTGACCCGCTGCACACTGCCGTTCTGAGGAGGTCTGCCTTTGCCATCTCTCTTGCTCACATATTTACTAACTGCTGACTTGGCCGCAGCGGGCCCTGAGTACCTCAAAGCAGCACAGGACTTTCCGAAGTCTGGTAGTACAACGGGAAGCCGTGGGCTTTCATGCGCTCTTCCTTCTGGCCTGCTATCTGGTCAGGGTCTGTTAAAAGAACTTCCTTTAAGAACTTTGCCCCTCCTCAGTTGTGCTTTCGTAGCCTTGCCCATGGGGGCTTCCCTGCAGGGGAAATCTGTATAACACAGGAAATTTGGTAGTTACATATAATTTCACTGAATGTGAACTCTGAAATAAAATGGACTGGGTAGCAAGAAGTCTAGGATGACTGAGAAGCCTCTACTGGGGTGTAGAAGAACATGGGGTCTGAAAGAACCCTCAAGTGAAAATGCAGGAAGCCCTGCTTCCCAGTGCTGAAGATAAAGAAAACACTTGGTAACTCTCCTGTTTTGATATTCTGGAATTTGAATGCATATAAATCCTGGAACTCCAGACAACCCAAGGAAAACAGCAAAGCCAAACAAAGCAACAGCAGATATTCCAAAAATCAGGCAAGTGTCTGTCTTCTGTCTGTCTATTCTTTGTCATCTGGTACCAAAGGAGCCCATGGTAACTGGGATCAAATATGTCCACAACAGAATTTGGCATCTTGCCTCCAAGTCTCCACCTCTCTCCTAGATTCTTTTCCTGATTAGTGACCTATTATGCCTACACCTGGACAAATAAAAATCCTGAGTACTGCCTGGGACGACTCTCAACACTCCCCACACCATTTCCCACTCTCCGTTCCCAGCTATCTGTCAGGCTCTGCTACCTGCCATTGTAACAGCTGCTGTTCTGTAAGAGACCTTCTCCACTAGGGCCGGACTCACTGCACGCAGCGCTGTATGTGGCTCCCACTGCTTATCTTCTCACTCTGTTGGTCACCAGAGTACTGGGAAACAGGCGGCATTACAATCATTGCTTGAAAAGGAAGGAAATGGAGACACACTCGCCCAAGTTCTCACAGTGTGGGAGCACCAGTGAGGACACTAGCGAGGATGCTCCAAACCGTGCTGTTCATAACTTGCAATCACCTGGCACTATTTTCTTCTTGTTTTGACACTGGGTTGTACCTCGACATAGGGCTGTGCCTTTCGGTTTAGTACTTCAGAACTGACAGACAGTTGATAGCGAATAAATCAATACTTGTTGAGTGAATGGGAAGCTGGTGTAATGATGGTGTGTGTCTGCGTCTCTGTGCAGATGGCAGCTGTCTCCTCAGTTGCTCTCCACCTTATTTTCTGAGACAAGGTCTTTTTCTGGAACCCGGAGCTTGCTGATTAGACTGGCTAGCCAGTCAGCCCCAGAGGTCATCATGTCCTGACTCCCCAGAGCTGGGCTTACAGACATGTGCCGCCCTGTCTTGTACACATCTAGGATCTGAACTAGCGTCATCTCCCCAGCCCTGCTGTGTGGACTGTGTTGAGTAGCTCTTGTTTTGCTGACACTCCCCGATTCATGACTGGAATACACTTTCTTGTCAATTGTTTGAACTGAGAAGGATTTGTTCTTCCCGGTACTACTTGCAGTCTATTAGCAATAGTGAATCAAACTTGTTCTTGGACTGTGCACCATCTCAGCGAGCTCCGTCTGAAGCCACTGATAACACCACCCTGTACAAACTGCCATACTGCTTTCCCTTCTATAGCTAATTAGAAATTACGATTTTATAAAGAGACATCCCTCAACTAATTTTTTTTTGCTTCTACTCACTTCATTGTTAGTATGAATCCTGTGATCATATTTACTTTCAGCTGTTTTTCTTTCTCTCTCTCTCTCTCTCTCTCTCTCTCTCTCTCTCTCTCTCTCTCTCTCTCTCTCTCTCTCTCTCTCTGAGACTGCCTTACATTGTAATACAAGCTTCCCTGGAACTCACTATGTAACACAGGCTGGCCTCAAACTCGTGGCAATGTTTCTGCCTCAACCTCCTAAATTGCTGAAACTAAAGCTTGAGCCACTACAGATAGCTCTGTGGTGACTTCTTTGTGAGATGTTATCAGCCTTTGTGACAATGATAAGGCCTGAAGGGACGCAGACTCTGCCCAACACTTAGAAATACAGAGTATCTGGGAAGACCAGCATCTTTGCTGGCTGGGCTCATGGCAGCTCCCCCTCCAGGGCAGAGGACAGAGGTTCTGCCCAGGACTCTGAGAGAATGACAGACAGCACCCTCCTTCTCTTTATAGATTTAGCGGGCACTTTGCTGGACACAGGAGACAAGGCACTGTGACCTCTGTGAGAGAAACTGAGGTTACCGGTCACAGGATCTGCATATTTACATCCTATCCTGGCTAGAGAGAAGAACGAGAGGCCCGTTTCCCTGTGGAAGCCACAGCTGGCTTCTTGTTCTGTGTTTTTGAAAATTCAAGGCCAATTCACTTGTCGCTGAGTTCCCTGCTTCCTTTTAACGCTCATCTTTTCCTATATCTCGAGTCCCAAGGGAATTCCGGGTTTCCTGTTTGAGAGGTTGTATGTCCCTGGACCTTGAGCTTTATTTGTGTGTGTTCCATGCAGATGGGTGGTCTCCACCAGCATGTCATCAGATGAAGACATGCAGCTGTAAGTACTCCCACTTCTGGCTCAGAGCATCGCTGAGAAAAGGTGGAATTTAAAGAAGCCTTGAGTGCTTGGTGGAGAAAGGAAATGGTGCCAGATCCATTCATTCACTCGCTCACAGATAAAACTTCCTGTGCTTCCTATGAAGTAGGCATTAGTACCAGGCCGCTTAAAGATGAGATGGCCCAGCCTCTGTCCTCCCAGAGCCTAGAGTGCATAGGAAGGGGGCTTAGAACAAATATGAAGAATAATGGGCCAATTGTTTTTTAACATAATTTCTTTATTGAATCTTTGAGAATTTTGCTGCAAGCTGCAGGAAAATGTAGTGGAATTCAGCTACTGTGACAAAAGCTATGACCTGGAAAGTCAAGGACTTTTCCAGCTGGTCATTCCAGGCCACTGGGGCTGCCTGCCTTAGGTGAGAGGGTGGAGCCAGGTCCCCTAGGCCCATGCCATCAGGGTCAGTTCTCCCTTTCCCATGATGAGGGGCGGGGCCCTGAGTGTGGGGGCAGCTCTCCTGATGTGGTGTCCAGGTAGAGGCAGGGCCAGCAGAGGTCGGGGCTGGCTCAGCATGGCCCTCTGATTTCATCATGCATTGTTTCTATGACACCCTGAGGTGACACAGGCCACAGACATCAACACAGAACCCAGCTGAGGTAGGACCATAGACCCAGACATGGCCCTCAGCTGCAGCTCAGACCAGTTGATTTGACTGAGGCATAGAGACTACTCAGTGGGAAGTGGAGAAAGTCCTAAGCCTCTAGCCATCCTGGGCAGGAAGGAAGATATTCCATCAGACTACCCAGACAATGCATCCTATAGAACCGGAATTTCCCCCAGAAAAGGCGGGGGCCCTGGTGTCTACTGCAGTGCGAGCTTATCTCCTGGACAAGAGTTCACACAGTCCTGACAACTTGGTGGAAGGTTTTGCAGAAGAGGCCACAGCATAAACAATGGTGGTGGGGGACCACACCCCAACCAGACATCTTAGCTGTGCACCTCTGGCCCTTCATTTAAACCTAAACCTCATGTCAGGACCCTGAAAATGGACTTGGGAGTAGGGTAGGGGATGTCATTGTACTTCTTGGTTACTCCTCCTCCCAACGCAGACAAATTGAATAAATTTCCTTTTTCTGCTTTTCACACTTACTTGTTGGTGTAATTGGCCTATTGTGAATGGTGGCTAAGCACGGCTTCTTGGGGTCTACCAGGGCCCAGGCTCTGACCTAACAACTCTGTAACAAGCCTACTCAAAAGTGTCCAAAGAGCCACTCAGAGCTGAAACTTAAAAGACATGTCAGAATGGATTGGGTGGGCTTGGAAGGGGAGGCATGGCTGACAGAGGGAATAGTTTATGCAGATGAAGAACGCAACGCACGCGGTATATTTGGGGAGACAGAGGTCAAAGGTATGAGTAAGCTGAAAGTGGGACAGCAGAGGGAGCAGTGCACACACATGTGCACACACACACGTGCACACACACACACACACACACACACACACACACACACACAAGAGCACAGGCCACCTGCCGCTTAGGCTTTGGGAGACAGCAGTCAGTAAAATACTTCTTCGTAGTCTTGTTGTTGTTGGCCTTTGTTTTGATTAAAAATATCTTAAACTAGATAGTCTGTGGCTTACAATTTAATTTAACATGGAAAGTGAATTGAATTAGATCTGGATTTTGTGCAATTCTGGTTGAAAATGATTTGTGTACTTCCGAAAGTTTTAAGAAGGTATCTAAGTAGGTAACAAGCACAAGGAAGCCACACTGTGAAGGGCAACAATGACACAGAGGACATTAGGAACAGAACAACACTTACCTAACATTCGTGGAAAACAGCTGGAATTACGTCACCGCACAGTTTGTTTTCCTAAAGAAAGAACGTATCACCAGGCCTGGCGGTGTGCGCTTATACCACAGCTCTTCAGGAGCCTGGAGCATGAGCCTCAAATGTCAAGGCTACGAGGTGAGCTCAAGGCCAGCCTGGGAAATTTAGTGAGACCTTGTCTCAAAATAAAAAATAAAGAGAGGGTTGGAGTGTAACTTGATGGAGTTAGAGAGCTTGCTCGGCCTGATCCAGGCCCTCAGTTTACTCCCTGGTACTGAAAAAAACATCAAGCAAGCATGCAAGGAAGGGAGGGAGAGGGATGGGAGGGGAGGGAGGGGAGGGGAAGGGGGGAGGGAAGAAGGGAGGAAGGAAACATAAAAATCCATTTGATATTATCTAGATAGAGAACTGATTTTCTGTCATTATGGACAGTATAACCAATGCTTATTATAGAAAAATTATCTCAAAATATTAACAGGCCATCTAGCTCCATCAAGATCCCCTAATTACCTACCCAGGAACATGCCGGATGGTTGTATCCAGGCAGGAGGAGTATCCAGGCACATGTATAAAGACCCTGCATCCCAGGCACATCTGTACAGATCCTGCATCCCAGGTGAATGTTTACAGATCCTGCATCCCAGGCACATGTTTACAGATCCCACATCCCAGGCACATGTTTACAGAACCTGCATCCCAAACACATGTATAAATCTTCCTGTTCTACAACTGGTCAATCACCAACATCTTTCAGTTTTACCTACACCTACCAAATATTGTTTAGAGTCTTTTCCATACTAGCTCTAGACTGGTTCAAGGACTCCTTTTCCTTTAATTCCTAGAACACTTATTGGTTCTGTTCCCATAGTCCTTCTCCTAATCACCCACTGTAGTGGTTTGAATGAGAATGGCCCCCATAGGCTCCTATACTTGGTCACCAGGGAGTGGGACTGTTTGAAATGATTAGGAGGTCTGCCTTTGTTGGAGGAAGTGTCACTGAAGGTGAGCTCTGAGGTTTCAAAAGCCCATGCCAGCCCTCTTCCCCGCAACCCCCAGATCAGGATCTAGTTCTCAGCTCCTGCTCCAGCACCAGGTGTGATGCTCCCACCATGACGACAACAGACTAAACCTCTGAACTGTAAGCCAGCCCCAATTAAATATATCCTTTATAAGAGTTGCTGTGGTCATGGTGTCTCTTCACGGCAATGGAACAGTGACTAAGGAACCCCCCTTCCGGCTTCCCAAGGATCCACTTAACATGGCGGGGGTTGGGGGGGCGACTGTGACTGCTCCAAGTGCTACTGTGTCACTGGTTCAAGTCTATACTTCTCAGCACAGCATTAAGTTCCCTTTCACGGAACATTCCAGCAAGACTCAACTGCATGGAGTTCCTTGAACAAGCATGCATTTCTTTGTACTATCTATGCTGAATAGGCCAAATTACGAAGTCATTGTGCCTGTCTGCCAGACTACATTAAAATAACCACATCTTCTCTTTCAACTGAAGCTGCAGAGAACAGCTCTTCTTGTTAGAAACCACATCACCAACCACGTGTCCTTCATCCCACATGTACATATCAAGGCCTACTGTTCCTGAAGAGTCTAAGAAGCAGCAGAAGGAACCAGTTCTCAGTCCTCAGAGATCTCAGTTTTGGGGGGGGGGGGATTCCAGCAGGTTTCCCACTGAAAAAGCACTCACAGTCTAGGACTCATGAAAATTCTTTTAAATTTGTGCAAATGAAAGAGTCTTCATAAACCGCTGTCTGAGGAGCCCGTCTGGAACACTGCTCTGACTCATTTTTCCTTTAGACAACAAGCATGGCAGTGACCGAGGCAGCTGCGGCAGTGGCTGGGGCTGCCCCAGTTATGGGTCCTGTGGTCTTCAGTAAAGTATAGCTCTTTTAACTAGTAGAAACCTTTTTATATACTCGGAGATAAAGTTATACCCAAGTAATCCAAATTGAATTAAGGACATAATTTGGTAGATGTTTACAGAGTTATAGAAGATTAAAGATGTCTTCCCCACACAGCACCCCTCGATCTCTTGATCCCTTGATCTCAGCATCAAGCCATAGCCACACATGCAGGCGTCCTGATGCCGCCAGTACTAACCCCCCATGGCCTCGTCTGCCTGTCCCTGCTCACATGCCCTTTCTCCTCTGCGTACAAATTAAGGCATTCCCACACACTCTGAGCCACAGGAGGCCTCTCTTTCCTCATCTCCTACACCCTCTGAACCTTACAACATGGCCTCACAGAATGTAAGTGCTCGGAGGAGGGGCCAGGGCTGCCTCGTTCATTCTGGTGTCCCCAGCACCAGACACAAAGTCACAACAAATACGTGTTAACTGAGTACTAGTGAAATTCTAACTGAAAACTTACTCAGAAGAATTTAAAATGGATTATATTAATAGAAAACAAACTTTGTCCAAAGGCACAACTGGTCACATTTCATCTCTGATGAGTATCTGGAACATCCAGAATTGAAATTCTGAGTGCTAAGGGTGCAGGCAAGTGCACACTTCATCAAACCTGCAGTCCAGGACGGTGTGCACCTGCTCTGACACAGGGTGACATCGACTCAGATCGGCTGAGGTTAGCTCCCACAACTGTTGTACCATTGTCCTGTGAAGGTCTAGATTTGACTTTACAGGCTCCAGCTTAGGGAAGGGGCCACCATCTCAGTAGTAGTCAGTTCCAGGAAGGACGTCATGTCAATGTGCCATGACAACTCCAAAGGATACAGAGCAGTATGCTCCTACAGACATCCTGTCTGCAGTTTATGGCCCTTGAAGATATCTAGATAATCCTGCTGAGCAGTCCAGATAATCCTGTTCACCTGGTTGTGGTTCCCCGCCAAAAGTCTAACCCAATGGTTTCAAATATGGTTTCGTCCAAGGTCTAGACCAATAGTTTAAAAAAATCACCTTGCCTCATATCCTTTCCACCCAATCCCAAGTTGCCAATTCCCAGCTTGTGGTTTTTCCCTATGAAAACTCTCTACACCTGGGCTCATGACTGCTACCACATTTCCTTCCATCTGCCGTTCGGTGGCCCAGGTTGAACCTGAATAAAATCACCCTTATGTGCTTGCATCGAAAACCGGCTCCTTGGTGATCTCTGGGGGTTTCTAGAAATGGGTACAACAGTCCTCCTCAATCACTTGCCTTTTAGACGAGTTTGACAAGAGGAAGGAAAAACCTTCCGCAGATTTTCAACCCCTTAGTGTTATTTAGTTTGGCTCATGGACAGCTCTACAGATCTCAAATGACAGGCTTTCTTCAGGGGAAATAAAAACAAAGAGAACAGAGCGTCAGGCCATATTCTCAATTAAGTTTTTCACTTGCTCTTGGTAAGTAAAATTTTAACACATGGTCTTTGGAAATTAAAACTGAGTTCCCTCTAAATGCTAAAAACCCACTTAGTCACTGTTGTTAGCATTCAGACCCTCCTTGGGGACCCGCCCAGCACCCTGACAAAGCACCCTCCCCCTTCCCTCTCTCTCACCACCAGGTAGTACACACCTCCTCCCTTCCTTTTCTTTCTCTTCTTCTCCTCTCCTCAGACCCTGCCCATTTTCTGTCTCTAACCCCTCCCTTAATACAACTGTCCGCACGGGGGCGTGTCTGCAAGGTGTGACTTTCCACCGTTGCCCCTGGTCGATGCCCTGTGTCTGCATTGCGTGTCTCCCTCACCTGTTGTGGGGCACCTTGGCTCCACCCACCAAGGCCTCTCTCCTGCCTTTTCACAAAATTGGTGCCATGCTGGCAGAGGCCCTCTTGGCACTTTCTCCGGCCTGCTGGCAGTCTGAGACATACTAGGACCCCTGGAACCTTCAACACGCACCTCATCCAACACTGGTATAATTGGTAAGGCCCCTCTTCTGGCCATTTTCCATGAGTTAAGAGTCGTCTTGTCTTGACTATGGTTTCTCACCTCTCTGCCCCATTCATAAGTCTGGGTACCAGGCAGCCTCGTGTCTCTCTGGCTCAGCACTCTTTGGTCCCTGTTCTCTGATGAAGCTGTGCCATCTCACCTCTCGGACTCTGCTTCCTCGGGGCCCCTGCTCTGTGTTTGGCGAATCGCTCAGCAGATTGAGCCCTAATCATTCTGCATCACTGGTGGACATTAAGTCTACCACCAAACCTCTACGCTTAATGCCCTATTTAACGGCTTCTAAAATCATCTGCCTTCACAGTCAGGCTTGGTCCCATACCCTCATCTTTGCAACTTCCGCCAGTGATCCAGTAGATCCCATCCCTTCCTCCCTCCCTCCCACTGCTGGCAGAATGGGAAGACCTGGGCTTGACTGCTCTGCTTTCAGGGCAGAGCCAGCTGCTCCTCCATGAACCACTCCTCCTCCCTCCCGGGGCCACCGGGGCCACCGCTGACGTGCTTTCTCACCCCGCTGCTGCTGCTGCTGCTGCCGCCATCACCTCCTGTACCTTCTCGCTCAGGTACGTGAAGTGTGAAAGTTTCCCAGGAAGTTTTGTCCATTCTGTTAAAAAAGTCTATTTCATATGTATGGAAATGTGTGACTGTGATGGCCACATGAATGTGTTTCTGACTGATTTTTGAATGCTTGATTTTATATGTTCCATATATGCTCCATTTGTCTTGTTTAAAAAAACAAAACAAAAAACCCCATGTGACCACATGGGCAGGTGCCCTCTTGACTGAGGTCAAAGACAGACAGGTCAGGTCGTATGGCTTCACCACCATATTTGATGAGGTCAGAACACATGGGCAGGTGCTATTTTGACTAAGGTTAAAAAGAGTCATAGGACTCCACCACCATCTTTAGTAAGGGTGACTGTGTAAATTGGGTAGATTTCTGTATGATAGTTCATCTCTTGCCTCTTCCCTCTCACTTAATTCTGTTGCATGTGGCGTGTTCGTTTTTAGTGGCACACCCCGACAGGGCCCACTTATCCACATAGTACCAGGACTTCACTCCCCTGCTCTCTTCTGCCTGTAACAAATCTGTTTTCTCATTTACCAGTGGCTCTGCCTTCCAAATGTCTTTTTGATATAGACAATGCTAAAATTGTTCTATGCTAGCTCTAGGGTTGGATTATGGCTCTTCCCTCACTAGACCCAGGCATGCTTATTTAAAAGTCTCCTCTGTGTCACTCTGTCAGTCTGAGCCTCTGGCACAGTGACAGGAAGAAGAAAAACAGAACAGTCCAGATATTAAACTTTGGAATTGTTTGCACTATTAGAGCTTGGTGTTTTCTCCCTCTTAAAATAAGAGGGTACTTTATTTTTGATATTACAGGAAGATATTTGAGAGATTTTAAACCTTTTCTGAAGAACAGTTTTTAAGATATTTAAATTTATAAGGCTATAGACAACTTGTCAGCTCATTTTTATATAAAAATCAAGCCTGACTTTTCTAAAGCTACTAGGTCTCTTGATTAAAAAATGTTCTAAGATATAAAAGTCTATGCAAGACTTGAGGGTCTCAAAAATGGTTTAAGATATAAATACCAGTTACAAAAATATAAATAAATGATTTAAATGCTTCAAATTACTTTTCCCTACTATATTATTGTTATATTAAGATTTCAAAAGTTCAGAGTTTAACATTAACGGAATTCTGATACTGTTTGAGTCACAAGCTCAAGACTTTAGATTTTCTTTGGCTGTCTTCTAAATATAAACTTATAGGTATGAGTCTACTGCTGTTCTACAGATATCCATTAACTGCTTTTTCTATTATTTGAATTTTAATACTGATTGCTAATACTAATATATCTAAAACTTTTATATTCTTTTGTAAAATAAAAATTCATATAAAGTTCAGAGGATCAAAAGAAGTCATAAAACTTGGATCTACTTAACAGAGGTCAAAAGGACTCCAGATAAGTACAGCCTGAGTTTTCCCCACCTGTTTATTCCTGAAGATGGTATTTTTCTCTCTCCTGGTCTTGGAACTCCTCCCCTTCCCAATTACTAAAAATATGGGCCTAAAAGTTCCAATAAGTACATAAATTTTAACCTCTGTTCCTACTTTGAACTTGTCTCAACAGGTTTCCATTTGACTAGCGAACACATCCAAGCATTGGTTGCTGACTGCAACCTGCTCCAAACAACCATGAGCTCTGGACTTGCTAAAGGCTGATACATACCAGCCTAGCCAACGTGACTGTTCCTTGTCTCTACAGCTGGGTCAGATAACCATATGCTTCTGACAAATACCCCATTGCCTAAATTCCTTCCTTCCCTTTGACTAGCCTTTCAGCCTTCCTGGGCCCTGATCATCTATACCCCATTTCAGCTTGAAGCAGCTATAAAAGAGAATACATCGTGCCTGCCCCCAAAACAGGCTAAAAAGACTAAGTCAAAGTGAAACTCCCTCTCATAGGGGACAAAATGCCTACCTATAATATCCACTGACATACTAGGAAACTGGGCCCAGAGCTGTTAATTGATAGATTTATTAACTAAAATGGTTCTGCAATAAGATAAGACACTTGACTTTCTTTATGCAAAACCAGAGAGGTGTTATATGGCCTTAAGAAATTCCTTCAACAAGGGGGGCCTATGCAAGGCCTTAGGAGAGCAATGCTGTTTTTATGTTAACCACTTAGGGGTCATTAGAAATTCCATGGCCCTGCTAAAAAAGTGGATCCATGACAGAGAAAGGCAGCAGCAACAAGGAAACCACACTGGTGTCTGGTGTCTGCCTTAGCCAGCCCCCTAATGATCTTGCTTCTTTTGAACCTTTTTTACAGGGGTAGCCTAGGACCACCTGCATGTCAGATGTTTGCATTGAGATTCACAACGACAAAATATGAAATAACAAGCCTCAAATATTTTGGACTGGTATAGACTTTTTGTATGATGATAGAAATGTAAAGCTATATTTGGTTCAAGTCTGGTTTAGAATATACTCTATGTGATAATAGAAATTGAAAGTTATAAAGGTGTATTCAGATTAACAAAAGCTAACTTAAAGATTTATACCTGTATCTTTGCCAAGCTTCTAGAGAATTTAAATAAATGATGGTATAGGCTTGATAAATAAGGTATCTAAGAAATAAGATATATATTCTATGATGGAGTTTCTGGTCCCCTGATAGGACCCTTTTCTCAGAGTTGGGCCACACCCCAACTCACAAGCCCTTTCTCTCCTGTTCTCATTTGGGCCTGGATCTTTCCCCTGTCACTCTTCTTTGCCTTCTCAGGAGACAATAAGTCCTAGTCTCATGAAAGCGGATAACATATTGAAGACTGTTAGAGAACATAAGCTGATAGTCAGTCATTCATACCTGATAGACAGACAGTCCTCAAATGCTCAGAGATCTGCAGAATATGGCATTTAAAATGTTTAATTAAAAAGCTTTTCGTGGTAGACATGCCAGCTCCTGGAAGCACCCCTATTTCCTCCAAAGAAGATGGCTGGGCACAGAAGAACCTCCACCCAGAACTTGCTCCAGAGTAGGAGCATCAACCACTGAGCAAAAACTGCCTTTCACCTCAACTACTGCCTTTTGCCTCTGCTGCTGCCAGGGCCTTCTTCAGACCATGGACAACAGGACTCTGGGGACCCATTGCCTCACTTTTGCCTAGGCAAGGTGGCCTGGTCCTCCCCACAAGTTCCTACCCCACAACAGTCGGATCTTCTGAGGTCTGACATGCCTAGAACTGGAAGCCGAAGACTGATGTTGCTGCCCCGAGACCTCTGCCCTCCACGACCATGGAGGACCCTGGGGTGGCTGTCTAGGTAGCCAGCAGGTAAGTCTCTGTCACTTTCAGTCACTAACCCAGGTAAAATTTGTCCTTCTCAATCTCTGATGCCGTTTGATGACCAGGCTTTGTCAGTTCAACAGCAGCTGCTTCCGAGTTCTCAGTGTAAAACCCACAGGCCTCACTCTCCTAGAGCTAATACTAAGTCTAGACATGGTTCACCTTGTTACTGGACTCAAAAAAGGGATAAACTCACTTTGCAGTGACTGCTCTCAGTGTCTCCTGGTGAATTAGATGAAAAGGAGATGCTTTAAGGTTTGTTTATGTGAAGACAGGAAAGCTGTCTCTCTCCTGCTCACTTACTTATCCTTCTCAGATCTGATGGTGTTTGATGACCAGGGTACTAATAGATTTTTGACAATTAACAGCTCTCTCCCCCAACCCCAAGGCTATAAGCCCCTTGGTAGCTCATTAGTAAGTTTCCTATTAAAAGTACAAACAGGTGTGCCTCATTCACAGACTTCATGATACAGGATAAACTGGTTTCAGATATAACTTCAGAGGTTCAGAGTTTTAACAGTGGTAAATGCAGTTTTGATAAACTGATAGAGCATTGACTATAGATAGTCTTGGAAGTCCTTAAATTTCCGTGGACTTTACTGGTCCCAGCTTTTAGAGACAGGCTAGCATTAGAGAGGGTGTGGAAGCCTCCCTCCTCCTCCTTCAATCACTCAACCACTTCCATTCAGTAAATTTCCCCTGGTTAGAGATTTAAAGATGTGTTTCATTGGGCTGAAACCAGGCCCTAGAAAATATTCATACCTTTTAACCCAAAGCCATAGCTTTTGCTATGATATCAAGATGTAAATCTATTCCAGTTGTTTTACAAATACTTGCAGGCTTCTGCACAGATCCACCTCTCTTGCCAGACTTGTGCCAAGGCCAGACCCTCAAAGACCCTCCAGATACACCACTAACCATTGCACCAACCAAAGACACCAACCGGGCAAATACTGGCAGGTTAACTTCAACCACATCTTCACTCATGAGAAGTTGTGTTATCTCTTCACTCTAACTGACACCTTTACAGGATGAGTGTACCCCCTACTCCAGGAAAACCGCAGAAGTGACGACTCCTGTACTCCTGGAATACATCATCCCTCGATTTGGCGTTCCGTTTCCCCGAGCTCCTGGAACATCACTGCTGGTACCACCTCTCCAGACTCAAGGGCACATCTGCTCTTGTGTCTGACTCATCCACTCTTGCCTCTTCTGTACAACCAGGGCACTTTTTCTCCATCCCATTCTTTCTAGCAGTTATCACTCTCTCCATGGCTAGCCCCACTCATGAGGCCTGCCTTCTTAGCTCCCTCAAGGAACAGATGCCTGAGGTCTCCACAATGACAGCTAACTGAACGCTTCTTCACTCACACTTCCCGCTGTGCCTGACCCCAACTCCCTACTTCCCCCTCCCCACTTGGCCCTAAAATCAGGAGGAAGCAGTGTCTAGAATTCGGCACCTTCACCCCCGGCCCCGACTTGCTATCCATAACTCACCTTTTTATAATAATCAAATAGGGAAGAAGGTTAGCATTCAGGCCCACCGCTGGGGGACCCGCCCAGCGTCCTGATATCATCTTGCATAAAGTCCCCTTTAAGAGAGAACTCCTCCCCCTTCTCTCTCTCCCTCCCTCTCTCACCACCTCCTCCCTTCCTTTTCTTTCCTTTTCTCTTCCTCTTCTCCTCTCCTCAGACCCTGCCCATTTTCTCTTTCTTCCACTCTCCCACTCTTAATAAAACTTTCCATGTGTGTGCCATGTCTGCATGGTGTGAGTTACTTTCTGCTGTGCCCCCTGGGTTGCTGCCCACCGTGTCTGCACGGCATGTCTCCCTCACCCACTGTGGGGCACCTGCCAAGCCCTCTCTCCCCCTGTTTTACAAAAACTGTACTGTGCCTTCACTTAGCAGACCTTTCCTGGCATGTGGAGAGAAGAGGGGAGAGGAGAAGGGAGGAGAAGAGAGGACAGGAGAGGGGAAGGGAGGGGAGGGGAGGGGAGGGGAGGGGAGGGGAGGGAAGAGCCAGAAGGGAGCAAAGAATGTGGTGCTGGGGGATTCTGTATCATGGTGAGCCTGTCTAGACCACCTCAGATCGGATCAGCTGCCGAGGAAGACAGAGCCTCCAGACAGGTCAGGGAACCCAACCATTCCTTGTAGATCTGGTGAAAGTAAAAAGACACCAGAGTTTCTCTGTGCTCATCGTTGTATCTGGTACAATCCAAGGAAACAACCAACCACTAAGTAGTCAAAACTAAGGAAACGGGCTAGAGAGATGGCTTAGCGGTTAAGAGTTCTCTTTCAGAGGACCCAGGTTCAGTTCCCACAAGACAGCTCACAAACAGCCCTGGGGGATCCAGCGCCCTCTTCTGGCTTCCGTGGGCACCAGGCATCTACGTGGTGGACAGATGTATATACAGACAAATATCCATACACAAAAAATAAAAATTAAAAACTAGAGGAAAGAGAACTGGATGTGTAGATGGTACAGACACTGAGAAGCTAAGTGGGTAGGTGTTACAACCAGACACTAAGAGCCGTAGAAGCCATCGCTCATGGTCCTGTGCTGGGACAAGGGGAAGAAATGGTGTTGTTGGAGCTCAGAGGTGAAGGTAATCCAGGGAATTGAGACCATAGCAGGGAGGTTTCGAAGGAATTAGAGCATACAGGACACACAGGCGATGGCAATGTGAAGGAGGAGGAGGAAACCCTGGCCCTCCCTTCATGGACCTGCTAGCCACTCTCAAGTGTCTCACTACGAGCACCAAGCTCAACTGGACTCTAGCTTACTTGAGGTCAGCCACTCTGCAGAAAAGCAAGAAAAGGCTGAAGCATGGGTCTGTGCACAAATAACCGCATGATGGTGAAGCAGAATGTCTGTGGGGTTACCTGGGACAGTGCCCGAGAGAGCCTCACAGGGTCACCATGCTCTAGCAGGATTCAGAGGAGCCCTGAGATTTGGTCCTGGAGCTGATCTGCCCAGACATCAATTCCTGCATGCACGGAAGACCAAACAGGAACTGCACCACAAGGAACTGACGACATACCACCGCTCCACACCCCACCTGCATGTGACACTCCAGAGGAGGGCAGAGGAGACCATCCTACAGAGTGAAGGTTGGACCTAGGTGCACTCCTAAGTAAAGAAAGAAAAGGACCTAGACCAATGGTGGGCATGTCCTTGTCTAAAGCAGCTGGCTGAAGGCTGGGGAAGGATGTCCGTGGTGCAGTGAGAAGCAGATCACGTTAATGATGTCCTGGGGCTGGAGATGTGTGGAGTTCCAGGGCTTGCTTCCAAATGCAGGGCTTCTCAGAGAAAGTCTCCAACAGGTGATATTTGACTTTGGTCTTTAAATAAGGATTTAACAAGCAGCTGGGGGTGGAGCCCAGCCCGCTGATGTCTTTCTCTCCAATGACATCAAATTTTGAAAGGAATTCCTGCTTACGTATACCAGTAAGGTCTTTGGGAACGTGCCCATCTCTCAGCAGCTTCCTCCATGGGTGAGGAAACGAGGCAGGGCTGGGGTGGCAGGATGGCCTTGGTCTTTGAAGAGTAGCATCAACTGAGTTTGGGAAATCCAAGTCTTGCCGGGGCTCTTCCTAGACTTCAGTTTCCATCTCAAAGCTCTACAGCAGTTTATAGGGTGTGAAGTTCCCAGGGAAGTGTTATACCCTGCCATCTAGAGTATATTATTGCCACACAACCAAACATCTACTGTAAAACCAATTTCAGACTGCTTGGTCTGCCATGCCTTTCCTCAAAATACTAGACTTTGCTAAATTTTTTTAAGCAAAGAAACATGACAATTTACAAATAACATCATTTATTACTATTCTAGGGACAATATTCCTAAAGTTTCCACTTGTAATCTAATAACTTAAGAAAGAAAAAATATTGTTCTCTCCATTTTCTTGCTTACCAGAAAATGATATTACAAAAAAAGAAGACTATTTAAAATATGTATATATATATATATATATATACACATATAAATCTCGTTATATTTTTTATTTACCTCATTTGAGATGAGTGTTCCAGAAAGATCTATTGATACCAAGGATAGCATACCGGAAATACATTCAATTGCCAGGTCAGTCAAGTGTTCACAGTTCCGTAAACTCAAGTAGTGTAAATTAGGGCAGCTGAAAAGAAAAGGCCGTGGAGATTAGCCTCAGCTCTCAGACGATCAGCAATGCCAGTTCTTCATTAAAACTCTGGGGAGAACAAGTGCTGCAGAAGAAAGGATTTGCCTTTTTCAGCCTAAACGGAAGCCAGAAAACAGTCTGGCTGTTTTGTTTGGTCGATACAGGGTCTTACTCTATGCCTTAAGCTGGCCTGGAACTTGTTACGTAGTTCTAGGCTGGCCTGGGACTCACAGCAGTGCTCTCTCCTCACCCTCTGCAGTACTGGGATTTTAGGGTGTGAGTCACCATATCTGGCTAATATTTTGGCATTATAAAGTTGGGGGGAAGGAAGGTAGATTAATGTGATGCTTTCTTCGATTTCGTTTCACACAGTAATTTATAACAATGCAAGAAAAGCATTTATCACAGTCAAGTGAAACACCACCATGGAAACACCCTGAAGAACAGCCATCAGAAGTGCAAGGCTGATCTCTACACTTGTCTCTCAGGGGTTTGCAGCAGGAGCTGAGCTCATCCCTTAGTGAAGGGAAGGCTATCGCCAAGCCAGGAGGGTCGAGATTACATCAATCAGCCAGAATAGCCCTCAGGAAACCTGGAGCAAGGTTTGTACTAGGTAGGGATAGTATCCTTGGAAAGTGCAGAGAAGTCACACTATCAACATATCCATCTCTCTATTCAGAAACAAGCCCAGGTAACAGTAAGAGGAAGCGGTGCAATGTGATTAGGTCAGTTCAGTCTAATGACTCAATTCTTGAGGGCTACTCCAGCTTCTGGGTGTGTCTAATGTGATGGAAAGGGCTTGGGCTCTTGGCTTTTAGGTCTATCTCTGATCACTCCTATTAGAGCCGATGTTATAATGCAGAGTACCCCTTTGTCCTACCGCTCTGACAGTCTAAGAATGGACGCGTCGCCCAGGAGGGAGCAGTTAGTCAAATTGAGCTCTCTTATCCTCACACTTGCAGGACCATCAAGAAATTGCCTCAGGCCAGTATCACTAATCCTGTAGAAAAGAAAGAAGCATCACATATGATCTGATATACAAACATTCAGGCTGGTGGTAACAACAGTTTTTACATCAAATATATTCCCAAGTAGGAAATATCTACATACTGGTATTTTGTGAAATTAAAAAAAAATGATTGCATAGCTCTTAATATAAAAAAAAAATGGATAGTTGATAGCAATAGGAGGGATAATCACAAAAATGTTATTTG
The DNA here is from genome assembly GCF_949786415.1 of Peromyscus eremicus. Classification (NCBI taxonomy): domain Eukaryota; kingdom Metazoa; phylum Chordata; class Mammalia; order Rodentia; family Cricetidae; genus Peromyscus; species Peromyscus eremicus. The sequence continues at coordinate 2,617,947 of NC_081418.1, read as the reverse complement.
TGTTCATTTGTTTAATTAGGTGGCATGACTATTAATAACATAGATGTTCTCTTTCTTCCAGTTTAAAATGTATGAAGGCTAAGAAATCCCTGACAGGATCTGCAAAAAGCTAAGGCCAAATTTTAGAACAGGGAGAAGCAAGACTCAAGATTCCAGATAGATTTCCACTGCGTTCCAGGTCACCTAGGCTGGACTGCAAACACAAGAGGTGACCTGTGGAACTTAGACCAGAGAAAACTTGCATCTGGAAGGAGACCTTAACCTCAGCCTGTCCTCATTAGAAGCACTTTCAGGGGCCAGCACCATCTCCCCGTGATGTTACTCCTGCATTAACTTAGGAGGCATTGGACTCATCATCCTCTGTCTTCCAGTGTGGTTTTTATTTCTAATTCCACTTGAAGACCACCAGTTCCATCTTTAGAAAGCCTTTCAGCCAGTGAAACAGGACCCAGGATTGTATCAGCTCAAGCCACGGAAGAACATCCACACACAGCCAGTCTACAGGAGGGTGTGCAGACAAGAAGAGCGCTGAGGTGATCCGAGATGGCGGCTGCACTCTCCCTTTGTGCCCACCATTTGGTCAGACTCGCAAAGAGCAGAGAAGAAAAGGCAAAAGGCGATTGCCTATCTGCTGTAATGAAATGCCGTGAGCCAACCAGCTTCTGAGAGGGCGGGTGTATTGACTTACAGTTTCCGGTGACAGTCCGTCATTGACAGAGGTTAAGATAGGAACTCAAACTAGATAGTCACTTCACATCCAGTCAAAAGCAGAGAGAGCTGAGGGTACCCAAGGCGCCTGAGATGCCTGCTGGGTGTCTTGTTCTCAACTAGCTTTCCATCTCATAGTACTCAAGGCCTGTCCTGCTTTCCTTTCTGTTGCTGTGAGAAAACACTGACCAAAATCAACTTGGGGAGGAAAGCATTTATTTACCACATCTTACAGCTTAGATTCCATCATTAAAGGAAACAAGGACAAGAACCAAAAGGCAGGGAGATACAGCAACCTCAGAGATACAGGCTCACGCTCAGCTATCTTTTTTAGATAGCCCAGGCCCACCTAAAGAGACAGCACCCCCACAGTGGGCTAGGCCCGCCTACATCTATAAGTAATCAAGACACAGTCATGCCCACAGGTCAACTTGGTAAAAGCAATTGCTCAATTGAGGTCCCATCTTTCAGGTTGTGTTCAATTAACAACCAACATTAGCTATCACAGGACCCCAAAACCAGGGCATGGTATTGCCCACATTCAGGGTGGGTCTTTCCATGTCAATTAACAAGGCATCCCCTATACACACACAGAGAAGGCCAACGTGACATAGACAATTCCTTAATTGAAACTCATTTCAGGTGATTCTAGGTTGTGACAAAGTTGACATTAAAAACTACCATAACATAGTGTTTCAGCAAATGGACTAGTTTGGTGAATCCCATGATGCATCTCACCCAGCCACATACCTGGGCTGCTGTATCAGCAGCTAGGAATGCAATCCAGAGGCTGGTGGGGTGGGAAATGAGGCATGATGAAGCAGAGGGTCCAAACCCAATCAACTTGGTGAACATCAGACTGGAGTAGCCAGTGAGTAATGTTTTCATTAACAATAAAAGAAAATATAGCACCCAACGTGTAAGACAGAGAAATATATCTCTGGAAAAGATTTGTACACGGAAGCAGACAAACAGCACTGTGGGCAAGAAAACAGGAGTGAGAGTTCACAAAGGAAGAACTTGAAGCAGGGGACAGTTTAGTAACCTGAGACTCTCATTAGCTTGAATTAGCCTAGCTCCTTTACCTGCACATATGTGCACACTTATCTCCCCGCACACAATGTACCTAGCAACCCCAGACCCCCTCGAGCCCCACCCACACTGAGCTATTTGTGCACCTCTGTCTGAGAAACAATGTACGTTGCTTTTTCCCCAACAACAATCAAACACAGACATTTTCTATTCAGATAGATTTCCAGATACCCAGAATGAAAAGTAGGCGGAACCACCTCAACTGGTTTTGGGAGCATATGCAATAAGGCAGAATTGTGTTTTCAATGAACTTTTAGGGAAAATCCTCTGCTTACTATCTTATACATGCATAATTGGGCATGCATATGATTAAAATCAGATGCATTATGGGAAATGACATGTGCAGTGGAGAAATGATTATATAATTATCAGTCAAAATAGAAAACTTACTTACACAGTAAGACTTGGACCCCTGCCTTTCCTAATGCCCTCATTAACATTGTGGAGAGAGCCTGGCTCATCCTTGATAATCTGTGTTTCTTGAACACTGAGTTGACACAACCTGAATGATTTCTTACCTTACACAATTGGTCAAGTTCAATACGGTCAATTGCTTCAAAACTGACATTGACTTAAGGCTGCTGTCTGTTAGCGCCTTGCAGTCCACCATGTAAATGTGATTGATACCTGGATAATTCTTGTCTATATATTTGAAGCATGCATCAGTAATCCTTTTGTTTCCTGTTGAAAAAAGAAAATACAAGTCCTATATTTAAATGTCTAGGGAATAAAATTTAAAAATAAGGTTAAATTTAATATCACAGACCTTCAAATCGGATCTTTTTGAGGTTACAGGAAGAAAGAGCTTTGAAAGCACAATCAGAGAGGTGTGGCGAGCCAATGAAAACCACCGTTGAAATACGGGGACACTTCTCAACCAAGACCTTTGGGAAAGGAAGAAATGGAGACAGGCTAACTACTTCAGAGAACCAACAGAGAGGGGATACTGTCATTTCCCCCTCAAGATCTTCAGAAACAGACATACTAACTACTACATTTTCCTAATTTTGAAACAAAAAGGACTGTTTTTATATTTTATGAAATCAATATGCTCATGTTTCAGTAATGCAGAGAAATGAAAATTAAATCATGTTACAAGAGCATGGGAACACACGAGGAAATGAAATGCTGAAGAAGTCAATTGGCAATTTGACATGAGGGAATCAGATTTAAGCCAGGCAGAGATGGGTCTGGGTCATAGTTAATTGGGAGAATTATGATTGTGCTTTGGCTATAACATCATAAAGTAATTTAAGCATTCAAATGTTTTCGTTTTGTTTTTGTTTTTGTTTTTTTTTAAATAGGCATTGGTGTTTTTCCTGCATGCATGTCTATGTGAGGGTGTCGAGTCCCCAGGAACTGGAGTTGCAGATAGTTGTGAGCTGCCATGTGGGTGCTGGGAATAAACCCAGGTCATCTGGAAGAGCAGCCAGTGCTTTTAACCACTGAGGCATCTCTATAGCCTGTCAAATGTTTTTTTTTAAGGTGCATGCATGTGTGTATGTGTAAATATTTAAGTGATTTCCTAGCTATTAATCAATTCAAATAAAAAGTCAGTTCCCATTTCTGCACAGCCCAGGCCATTAGAGTTCATACTCAGATAAATGAAGGGAAAGGCTCTTTCTCACTACCTACTTTTACACAGTTGTCTGTAAGGGTTGGCATGTCATTGATGGTCAGGTGCATGATTCCTGTGCAGCTGCTTGCAATGTTCCTGAAGCCTTGCACTGAGATCTGAATCACAGAGGAGAAAATCATGGGAAAATTAATTAGCTGGGCCACTCATGAAATGTAAGGAAGTGATCACCAAAGGTAGCCATGAAATTTTCGCATGTTTTAAAGCTAAAACCATGTGCTGGCGAGATAGGTCAGTGAGGGAGAGTGCGGTTGGCAGCCAGACAACCTGGGTTCAGTCCCCAGAGCTCACATGCTAGAAGACAGAACTGACCCCAGCACGCTGTGTTCTGACCTCTACAAGCTCCGTGTGTGTAGAGAGCTGTGTACAGCCGCACCTTAAAGATGGCGCTGGCTTCCACCTTCCACCCTCCCGAAGGTGAGTGCTCTCTGAGATAAACAACTCCTTATTTGGCTAAGGCTAGGATCTGGCTTGCGCGCACCTGGACCTATCCGCAGTACCCACGTGGCAGACTGGGGTAGGCTACCCAGAGGCTATTTAGGTTGTTGGTTGGCTCTCCCTGGGGTCAGAAGATTGTCTCAAGGTTCCTGAATAAACTTCTTGGAGAAGAGCCTGGTGTTGCATCGAGGCGGATGCGACACATGTGGCCCATGCACTGAGGCATATTTGCACACATCCCAAACAAGTAAACAAATAAACGTAATTTTCAAATAAATAAAATAAAATTGAGAGCATAAAATAGGACTGACACAAGATGGGAAGAATCCAGTTCTGAATTTTTGTCATTAGATGATGTCTTAATGAAGTAAAAACTCATATAATATGAACATTAACCATTTAAATAACTATTCAAATAATATTTAAATAGCTAGTCATAGTTATATAACCATTACATAACTATGTTTTATAGTTACCACCTGAATCAAGTTTCATAACAACTTCATAAGTCAAATGAGCAACCAGGTGCCTGCTCACCATACCTGCCCCTCAGTCCTTATCACTCACATGTTTTCTGCCTCTTTGGACCAACTTGTGTGGAGTATTTAATACCAAATGCAGCTATACAGTGTGAAGCCTTTTGTACCTATCCTTTTCACTTAGCATTTTGTTTATCCACTGTGTTAGCCAGGTTCTCTAGAGGAACAGAACTAATACACACACACACACTTAACATATATATATATATATATGAATGACTTACAAGTTGTGGTCTAGCTAGCCCAACAATGTCTGTCTACTAACAGAAAGTCCAAGAATTCAATAGTCTTTCAATCCATGAGGTAGATGTCTCAGCAGGTCTTCAGTATATGCTGGAATCCTGAAGAAATAGACTCTATTGCCAGTGAGGGAATGGACTTGCCAGCAAGAGCAAGCAGACAAATAGAGAGAAGGCTTTTGTGTTCCATGTCTTTTACATAGGTTGCCAGGAGAAGGTGTGGCACAGATTTATGGTGGATCTTGAAGTGGGTTTTCCCACTTGAAATGATTTAAGAAAAATCCCTCATAGGTATGCCCAGTCTCTCGGGGTTTTAGCTAATTCCAAATGTAGTCTGTAGGTGGACTTTTCTGTCCTACCAGCCAATTCCCAAATAACCTCAGAGACTTATTCTTAATTATAAATGATTGGCCTATAGCTTAGGCTTGTCTCCAACCAGCTCTTACAACTTAAATAAATCCATTTCTGTTAATCTATGTGCTGCCCTGAGGCTCGTTTACCTCATCTATGAACATCCCATGTTGCTTCTGCATCTGGCTTGCAACTCCTCAGACTCCAGCCATCTTCTCCCCAGCATTCTCTGCCCCCAAAATCCTGCCTAGCCATCTGTCAATCAGCTTTTTATTAACAACGAATCTAATCTCCTTTGTTCAGCTTTTCTTTTCTTTTTTAACTATTACCAATACAACTTGTAATCAACTACCCTAGCCAATGGCAAATATCCATAACCCATTGAAAGACCAAAAAACCACCCACCCTACCTCTTAGGAATGTGGGTGTTGTGTTCTTAAATTTACTTCCTGCTGTCTAAGGGCAAAAGCCTCTTTAGGAGATACCAAAAAGAAAATTTTGGGTTAATTGTCAAGTCCTGGGAGAGGTAGCTACATCATTTGTTGTCCAGTCTCTGCATAATGGGAAAATGCAGGGCTTGTCTCATGTCCTGGCTATAGTAGTCTGTGAGGCTAGACCATCTCAGCTAGCCATCCTGAAATTGTCCTGAGCAGTTTGTAGTCCAAAGCCAATCTTTGGGTGGTGTTTGTCAGCTTGGTGGCATTGTCATAGTCCATGTAGAATCATCATTGTGGGATTCCATCATCTTTTTGGAGACTTCAGAGACCCCATTAGGTCAGATTATTTCTTTTCTTGGTAAATTTTTCAGGGTAGTTCTCCCTTCTTTGGATGTTTTTCTATCCAAGGGCCTTTAAATTCTTTAAGATGGTTGTTTTTATTTTCTTGGAATGACAAAAACAAAATCCTGCTCCAACCCTAACTTTGGGGAGATTCCAACTCTAATCTCTATCAATTTTGATTTATGGTTTCTCCTGATTTTTTGTTCTGTCTTCCGTTTTTGTTTATCATCCAGAGCAGTGTAGTTTCTTACAATAGGCATTATATTCTTAATTGCTCTGGGAAGAAGTTTCTTCCATGATGACAGCAAAGGACTGAATGGAATTTGACATAGGGGCCTGCAAGAGGCCCCTCAGGGCATTTCCCAATGGCAAAGGCAAGGGATTACCTTGTCTGTCCCTTGTTGATCTACATTTGTTAGTCCAATGCCTGCCTTTGTCACACCTTCTGCATAATCCAGAAGGGAGGGGCATTTTGTTGGGATTATGTCTTGAAAAAACATTGTTTCTAGGAACGCCCTGTTTACAGTCCCTTTTTAGGTGACCTTGTTTACCACATTTGAAACATGTGACATGATGGTTTTTCTTCAGACCTCTGGAAACCACCTCTCCTATCTAAGCATCAGCATGATCATGAGATCCAATATTGATTATATCTTGGATCCATTCCTCCAAGGGTGCTGATCTTGCCTTTAATGGCCTAAGTACCCTTCTGCATTGTGTGTTAGCATTTTCAAAAGTCAGATATTCAATTATTATTTGTCTAGCTTCTGAATTTGGTATCATTCTATTTACTGTTGAAGTCAATTTTGTAAGAAACCAGTGAAAGTTTCTTTTGGGCCCTGTATAACTTTAGTAAATGACTCAATTTTCTTTCCTACTTCTTAAATTCTGTCCCAAGCATTCAAGGCTGCTGTGCAGCATAAAGCCAGAGTGTAGTATCATATAAAGATTGTCTTTGTATATCAGCATAATCGCCCTCTCCAAGAAGTTGATCTTAGGAAATTTTCATACCTCTATCCCTACTCCATTGTTCAATAGTCTTAGCCTCATCCTTCCACCAGGTCTTCCATTGTAACTGGGGACCAAGACAGCTGTAACCAAATCTCTCCAGTCTTGAGGGATAATTCTATTACAAGTTGACCATGAGTTTAATATCGCTTCACAAAACGTGAGTGCATGCCATATGAGATTATCCCTTCCTTGAATTTCCTCAAATCTAACATTTGCACAGGAGTCCATTCAGCTCTTACAAAGTCTTGGGGGATAACTTTCATTTGATAGTTTCTATAAGATTAGTGGATAGATTAAGTTTGGCTATTTGAAAGCCTCAGGTTGATTCTCTGTAACCATATAATGCAATGCTGAGATTGGTTCTCCTTTGAATTCCTCTGTCTGGGTCTGAATATCTCTATGATCTGTTTTAACAAGCTTTTCTAGAACTTTTATCTTGGCACTCATATTAGCCAACTTTTTGAATGATAAAACAGAAATGACCAAACAAATGATATTTAAATTGACGTTACATAAATCCCATTAACATTAATTATCCTCTCATTTAATTGTTCCATTTAGAGACCATCTAATGTGTTATCAGAGACCAAACTCCTTCCATTATATTGTTTCCCATTTTTTTTTCATGTGGGAAATAAACTCTATTTTAACTAATTCCTCCCTTTAAGAAATCCCAGTTGACTCACCAAGTCTGCTGATAGTGACAACTCAGATGATGGCATGGCAGCAGCCCGAGGAGGGGGCCCAGAGAAAGCCACAGCCCACCAAGAGAGGAAAGAAGAGAGAGCCAGCTGTCTGCACAAGGGGACATGGGAAAGTGGCTAACTCCTGTGGCTTTTGGAGCCCAAATAGTCCATGGAGTTTGCTGCAGAGAAGCTGCAACAAAAATTTAGCTGGTAGGCTAGGAACTCCAGTCCAGGCAAAGTGGAGACTCCAGCTGCATGCAGCTCCAGCCTGAGCCGGGGGCTGCAAAGCTACAGGCAAGCAGCTTTTTCATGAATTTGTGCCACATGTTGGGTGCCAGATGTTGCATGAATCCTAATGGTCTTATAACAAAAACCTGGAGCCAGATATCAGGGTGAAAGCTGAAACATCAGAGAAGCAGAACAAGCCACAGTCACTACCTCTTACAGCACCAATTCCTCAGCCTAAAAGAGAGTAAGTTCCTCTCTCTTTCTGTCTTATATTCCTTTCTCTGCTCAGCCGTATCATTTCCTGTCTCAACTTTCCTAGTCCTGAGATTAAAGATGTGTGATCCCAAGTGCAGAATTAAAGGTGTATGCCACCACTGCCTGACCTCTGTGGATAACTCTGTGGCTGGCTCTGTCCTCTGAAAATGACTTCAGGTTATGTTATGCCACCAGCCACAGGAATATGAAGTAGGAATTCAGCTGATATTGGCAAAGCTATTACCTGGAAAAAGTTATGGGCTTTTCCAGAGGAAAACCAAGACTTAAGGAGTCTTGGTGATATTGGGTTTTGAATGGATTAGCTGTGTCTTGCAATGAATTTTTTGTGTGCTATTGGAGTTCCCCCATTTGACTTTTCCTTCAGGAACTTCTAACAGTGTGATTGATTATTAATTGGGTGCAACTCTCCTTATACATTTGGGATAACTGGATAAATTTCACCATTTGTATTTATTCTTCATTAGCTTACATCTGGCCAGGACCATTCCCTGGACAAAAGTATTTCAACAAATACATCTTTTTATCCAAGGACAAACTGCACATAGATTAACATTAGCTCATCTCATTTACAGATAAGAGAAAATAACCATTAAATCTTCAACTCCTTACCTTCATCCCAGTTTACTTGCACAAGACTTTTTAGAATTCCCTAATTGATCCTAGCCTTTAGTTGACCTTACCAGAGAATTCCCCTTAAGTCACTCCCCCTTTTGGGTTGTAATTGGAAGCTGAAAATTATTGCTTTATGTGTAGATCCTTATCACTTCTCACTGGGACCCTGAAACGTCAAGCCTTGAATTGCTTTGCCAAAGAATTACAGTTTGTGTATATACTGGTTCTCTGAGAGCACTGGAGAGAATGGATTTAGAAGAACAAAGATGAGGACAGGGATGGGAAGAACTAGGTAGACATGATAGAACAGCAGAAGGGACTGAGAGAAGCTAAGAATGAGAACAGAAAAGAAGCTGTGGAGATAGAATTGATTTAGAAGAATAAAGTAAATGGACTAAAGAACTCAGTGTTCTTAGATTCATTTTATGTCCCTCAGATTAGAATCCTCAGGTAGTTGTTAGGATCTTCCATGGACCCTGGGGAAGAACAACAAAAGCAGGACCTTTATTGTTTTCAGTAATGTTAAGATGTTTTGATAATAGCTTTGAAGTGAAAAAAAAACCTTAGAAGACAATCTAAAGTTCACAAGGATACATAGCTGAGTGATAGATTCATTAAGGTTAGGGAGCAAAAACAAAGCAGCCCAATTATTACTAACTGTTGTACCTTCCTTTCTAGGATTGGTTATTGATCAAAGATGATGATTAATTCCTTGTGCCCATTTCTGCCCTCAGTTTCCTGATATAAAAAATTGTTGATGAGTGGGTATGCATTCCTAAAGATTTAAATGATTGTTTATATATATATATATATATATATATATATATATATATATATATATATATATGTGTGTGTGTGTGTGTGTGTGTGTGTATGTATATGTATATATATGTATGTATATGTATATATATATACATATATATATATAAGTTTAGGATTGTGATTCTTTTAAGATTCCTTATAAGGTTACCTTTCAAGATAAATAATAAAGTGGTTGATTCCTTCTTTGTAACCAAAATATGCAGCCTACCAGTAGAAGAACTGCTTGATAAAAATACCCTGCTTGCTCACACTCTGTTAATCTATAACAAGTTACTTAGATGTTAATGCATGTAGATTCTTTTCTTTTCTTTTTTTTTTTTTTTTGGTTTTTTGAGACAGGGTTTCTCTGTGTAGCTTTGCGCCTTTCCTGGGACTCACTTGGTAGCCCAGGCTGGCCTCGAACTCACAGAGATCCGCCTGGCTCTGCCTCCCGAGTGCTGGGATTAAAGGCGTGCGCCACCACCACCCGGCTGCATGTAGATTCTTGGGATGACTTTGTTTAATCATGTAAGGGAAATGGGAAACATGTTTTTTTTTTTAAACCTGTATTCATTATAATCATTCACTTGAAAAATAGAGTGTAACCACATTGTAATTTTTATATTGCTTGAAAGATTCTACTAGAGTATATAAGCTGTAAGGGAAAAAAATAAAGTTAGTTAGAAGTAAAACATCAAGAATAAGAGTTAGAAGAAAAACATCAAGAGTGAGAGAAGGAAAATACCAGGAAAGATGTAGAGAAAAAAATAAGAATACAGAAGAATAAAGAAAAAGTCAGAAGGAAACCACCAAGAGAGAGTGTGTCTTTTCCCTCACTCCCTCAGATAAAAAGTCTTCGTACATTGACTCTGTGGGTCCCCATTGAGCCATGGCTGCTGTGCTTGTGCTCATGGCAGCAGCATTGAGGCAATGCTGCTTTGATAGAGATGTAGCCTCTGCTCAGCTGCTCAACCCGTGAAAGGGGAATAGAAAACAAGTCTGTATTTTGGTGTGTTACTGTTGTCTTAAGGGTTCTGGAAAATTGGCCCCTTTGCTGGGCCCTGGGAATCACCCAGACACCAGGACTAGCCATTGTCCCCATAACAGAAGCCTGTATAGGATAAGGAGTTCAGCCCACACATGATACACACACACACACACACACACACACACACACACACACACACATACACTCACACAGATACACACACATTTTTAAATAAAAACACATCTTGTAAAAAATCAACTGGCCATAAACATATGGACTTGAGGATCCTCAGTTTAATTGGCTTACATCTGTCTATGTTTATGCTAATATCACACTCTTGGTAGCTTTATAGCATGGTTTCCTTTTCAACTGTTATAAATCTATAGTAATGGAAGCAACAGTGATGGAGGGTGCTCAAAATAATGTCTACATGATAAAATACCTTAAAACAATTAGTTCTTTAGGACAGGAAGCACTTAATGTTCAGCTTTATCAGTGGGAAAATGAGGCCATCAAGAAGCAAATGGATGCCAGTGTGGGGGTCATTTCTACAACAACACAGTGTGGAAAATTGTCACATCTACAATAAACTTCTTACAAGACCTTCAGAGACTTCCCACGTGGGGGACCTCTCATCAGAGCCTCACCTGATAGTAGAGGACTAACCAACAGTTGCAGGAATGAAAGCCACATCTTCAAGTGCCACTTTTTCAGGAAAAGCCCCTGACCCTTAGACTAGACCAGATTCCTACAATACACCTAAAACACCATGTAATATCATAAACTAATTTATGTTTAGCTATTGAAATAATTCTACTCAGCTTCTGGCAGGCCACCTATGGTATCAAGTAGATAGATAATCAAGTAATATTATTATATGAGCAGACATGCGAATATATGAATAATTGCAGAGAATGCTCTTTTAGATGCTCCTAAGCAGCAAATTTTGGCAATGTCAAAAACCCATGTGTTATGGGATATTTGTACACTGTGTGAAGATGTATTTGCTGTGATTGGTATAATAAAAAGCTGAATGGCCAATAGCTAGGCAGGAGGCATAGGTGGAATTTCCGGGGAAAGAAATGAAGAGGAGATGAATCTGGGCGCACAGGAGATGCCAGTGGGCCTTAAAGAAGTCAGACATACAGATCAGAGGCAACCAAGTCACATGACAGAACGTAGATTAAAATAAATGGGTTAATTTAAGTTATAAGAACTAGTGGGACAAGTCTAAGATAAAGCCGAGCTTTCTCAATTAATAATAATATCTTGTCATTATTTGGGAGCTGGCTGGCCAGACAGAAAAAGACTCATTACATCATGGAAACCTGGAATCCAGGGCTGAATACACAGAAGTCACGACTTTGGGCGTGAGTGTATTTGGATCATCTTTTTAAGGAAACTTTCTCATTGAGCTGGTGATTACTTTACTTCACAGCTGGTGATTTTGAACTTCTGATCCTTTAGCACCTCCATCCTGAGTGCTGGGATTACATGTCCCACTATACAATGCTAGGGACTGAACCAGAGCTTTGTGCACACTAGGCTAAGCACTCTATCAACTGAGCTACAGCCTCAGCTGAGAAATAGAATATATGTACCCTGGGTCAAGAATTTTTCTTGTAGGCTAGAGAGATGGCTCAGAGGTTAAGAGCACTGAGTGCTCTTCCAGAGGACGTGGTTGATTCCCAGAACCCACGTGGCAGCTCACAACTGTCTGTAACTCCAAGATCTGACACTCTCACACAGACATACATGTAGGCAAAACACCAATGTACATAAAATAAAAATATATAAATTATTTTTAAAAATTTAAAAATCATTATACGCATTAAAAAAAAGAACTCTTCTTGAACAAAATTATCCTAATGAAATAGAGTTGCATGCTGAGATTTCTGTACATACAAGGATATAGTTATATATGACAGATTCTGAGAAATGTGTTGTTAGGTCATCTTGCCAATATGTGAACATCAGAGAGTATTTTTTACACAAAATAAGATGTAGTTGTTGTTGTTGTTTTATTCTTTAGGGCCCCGACACCCAGCTCCCAAATAAAAACACAGACACTTATTTTTACTTATGAATGCCTGGCCTTAGCTTGGCTTGTTTCTAGCCAGCTTTTCTAACAACTTAAATTATCCCATTCGTTTTTAAATATGTTTTATCTCTAGGATTTTTACCTTTCTTTATTCTCAATACCTTTCTTTCCTTCTTACTCCATGGCTGGCTGTGTGGCTGTGTGGCTAGCTGTGTGGCAGGCTGTGTGGCTGGCTGGCTGGCTGGCTGTGTGGCAGGCTGTGTGGCTGGCTGTGTGGCTGTGTGGCAGGCTGTGTGGCAGGCTGTGTGGCTGTGTGGCTGTGTGGCTGGCTGTGTGGCTGGTTGTGTGGCTGTGTGGCTGGCCCCTGGTGTCCCCCTCTCCTCCTTTTCTCGATCCTCACTCTTCTTTCCTACACTTCTTTATTTATCCTCTCTGCCCACCAGCCCCACCTATACCTCTTTCCTGCCTAGCTATTGGCCATTCAGCTCCTTATTAGACTAATCAGATGTTTTAGACAGGCAAATTAGCACAGCTTTACAGAGTTAAACAAATGCAAACTTTTCATCATTAAACAAATATTCCACAACATAAATGAATATAAAACATCTTAAACTAATATTCCACAACACTAAGATATCTACGGCTTTACCAAGCACTAAAACTATAGCTCGAAAGGTTGGCTACATAGTTTTCCTGTTGAGAATCTGGTCCACAGGGAGCAGGCTCAGTGCCTCCTGGGAGCATATTGGAGATATAGATCCACTTAGAACCTGGAACTGAACAAATTCCAGACTTTTCAGGTCATTCCCAAGTGTATTATTGTCAGAGAAATGAGTAGTACCAAGATGTGTTAGTCAGTTCTTCAAGAAATTACGATGGTGTCTATCTATCCAAGTCTATTTCTAAAGAGAAAGAGATTGATTTTTAAGGATTCAGATCATGCCTAGGTGGTGGCACGTGCCTTTAATCCCAGCACTCAGGAGGCAGAGGCAGGTGGATCTCTGTGAGTTCAATACCAGCCTGGTCTCTATGGTGACTTGTAGGAAAGCCAGGGCTGTGTATATAGTGATCCAGTTTTTTTTTTCTTTTTAAAAGAAAAGAAATCATGTCACATCATTCTAAGGGCTGGCTAGTCTGAAATCTATAAACCAAAGCCAGGAAGCTGAAATTCCAAGAAGAGTGGATATTGTATCAAAAATCAAGAAAGGCCTCCATGTTGTAGTCTTCAGGCAGAATTCTGTTTGCTGGGACAAAGCCTGGTCTTCCTCTTGAGGCAGACTTCCCCATCCGAGGTTCACCCACATGATGAAAGGTAGCACAAGCAAAAAGCACAGCAATCTGGATGCTGCCACGGAGGGGTTCTGTCTGCCTGTTTCCGTAAACACAGCAGGAAGTGGTGTGGGAGCGCTACTCTCGGCTCCAGTGGCGAGAAGCTTAGAAGATAAAAAGGGAGGAAAAGCAAGAAAGTAAGAGGGAGGCATCTTGTCTTGTTGCCACGGGTTCCTGAGGGAATTTTTCATGACTTTTCTTCCAGGAAAAAAAAGTCCGGGGGAGATGAATGATGAATGGATGGGTAAACACACAGAGGACGGAGAGGTGAAGGCTTGGGGTCAGCAAAGCTGGGCTCTCTGGCCTTACCCCTTTCACACACAGCAGTGTCTGTAGTTTGGCTCACACAGTGCCCAACCACATACCATCAGACATAGTCTTGTTGGTCTTCTGGACACGTTACTCCTATAGAAAACAGAGGCCTCAAAACCAGAGGGGAGGGGGTCTTGAAATTCCCCACAGTGCATTCCTCACATGGCAAAAACAAAAAAAGGCGTGGTGTTTCGAAGACTGGGTTCCTGGTCCACTCCTCACAGCTTTCTCCAGCGCTGAGTAGTGTCTGACACAGACTGGATGAGCCAGAGGAGTCAGTGAATGAAAATTCTTCAGTAGATTGTCAACATAAGAGCCTGGTCCAAGGCCACCTCTCCGTATGACCCTGCAGGCGACAACTGTTGTTTTTGACAGTTCTGAGTCCACTCCCTTCATCTCAGCCCCCAGCACTGCTATCTCAGGTTCTGGCTTCTACAGAGCAGCAGCTTCTAGGGGCAAATAAACAACCTTTTCCCTCTTGTCTTGGAAACACGTTTGTGACAAGGTCTCCGGGAAGGGAAGAAGAGCAACAGAGCAGCCCACACCCCACTCCCCCAGCCGGGCAACCCCTGCAGCAGAGCCAGAAGCTTGGTGTTCTCCATCCAAGGGCCTGTCTCTGGAGGAGCCTCTGAGGAGAACGTTTCAGCTTTGTCCTGGCACCAGGCACTTAGTTCTCCAAAAAGTTTATGTTACAATATCCAAAAAGATGTTTGGCTATTTTATGGCTCAAATATTTCTGCCAGAATGTTTTAGGCCAAGCAATTATTAGTTACTTTCTCTTCACTGAAATAATGGGAGTATAAATCTGAAACTGGTATTTTCTCTCTAAAATAAGGAGAGAATAGAACATACTTTACCATCTCCAAATCCATGGCTTCCTCACAGCTGATAACTTCATCTTCTGTGTAGGAATCTGAGATTTGGTCTCTGCTTAGCTGAGAGGTGGTGGCTCCCCTTTGCCTCCATGCCCTTGGCTGGTTAGGAAGTTGGGGAGACTGGCCCCACCAGTGCACTCCAAGCTCATGTCCCAGTAGACACTATGGCTGTCGACAAGGAGGAGATTCTTCCCAGCTGCTAATGGAGCAGACCAGCTACATGGCAAGACCACTTGCACATGTAAAGGGCCTTGTGTGGAGAAAGAGTGGCCATGTGAATGGAGGCCAAAGTGCAGAGCAGAGCGTGGCTGGGTAGAGGTCAGGCTGACCACACTGTGATGACTTCTCACCAAGCTTCCGTCTGCTGCTCCTTCTATAACTATACCTCTGCATTAGTCTGCTCAGAGCACACAGATGTATGTGCAGGACCAGACCCTCTGTGACAGACATATCAAGCTTAAAGCAGATGTGGTACAAGCCGTGCTCCTGTACCATTTCCAGCTGTTTCTCTCATTCTAGAAGCACCGTGGCCAGTGACTAAGAAGTAATGTAATGACTTTGGTCAGACTCATATATCCTTTGCAATCTCTCAGTGACCCCAAAGGAACGTTGCTCAGTTAGAATAAATTGGAGTAAAAAGCAGAGATTCCCCTCAAAACACCATGGAGCATTCTACTTCACTCATTTAGCTGAAGCCCACAGCTCTCACTCTGCCTTGTGTGGTACTCGCCCACACACATTTATTATCCCGTCTGAGAAACACAGACAGGGTCTTAGCCATCAGTGTATCCTATCCTATACAATATAACATACTGAATATGTAGAATGTAGAATATGGTCCAACAAAAGTTTTTTAATGGACCAAGCAATTGCTGAATGAATTGTTTATACAATGTAAATTATAATGGGGGAGTGTCAATATGGCCAGTTCAAAATTGCCATATTTATGAAAACATTTGGATAACCAAGCATTTTTTAAATAGCTTTATTTTTCCAGTGAGAGTGAGGAACTAACACACAAGCAGAGGGAGCCTGCGGATGCCAGGAAAGCAAGCATGTTCTGCCAGCTTCACATTTGCTGTACAATGACTCAGAGCTCTGATCAGCCAGCAACAGGCTGGCCGGGCTTGAACGTGTGTCCTTGTTGTTGAGCAGTTTCTTGTTCTTTTCCTCATCCGGTGGCCACGTCAATCACAGCTTCCCCTGGGCTATAATGGAGCACTCCTCCCTTAATGATTGAGAGAACATGGTGCTTCCTTTTTACAGCACAGTGGTGCTCAGAGCTTCTTGGCTCACCCACACTAATTCACTGGACAGTGGCTTCTAGCTAGAGCTTAAGCTTTGTGCTTTATTCTTATCCAAAGACCAAATCAGAGTTTCTGAATAACTTGTGAACTCTGTGTGTGATAGAGAGTGGAGGAGAAACGTCAGTTAAGTGTGGTTTCCAAAATGTGTGAAACTTCTTCAAAAAAAATTTTTTTTCAGGAATGGGAAGAGTGATGGTCTCTCATCTGATTGAGAATTGTCGCCAGATGTTTCATTTTTACTACCTAAAGTCCTTTATACATTTCACCTGCAAGAACCTTATATTAAACAGTAGACATTAAAAAGCATGCATTCTTATCTTTTTTTCCTCTTCACTATGGCCAAGATAGTTACGTGAAACAACTAACTATATGAACACCATTTCAGTGCTACATGCCTGATTTAGAAGATAAATGAAAGGATTTCTATAACCCAGCATTTTTTTCAGTACAATTGAGCTGTAGTTCTGGAAGGACTAGGTTAAATTACTTCCCCTAAGGGCTGAGCTATGACAAGCGATAACTGTACAGTTTTTCTGACCTATGGTTCTCCTAGAAGCCCGGCCTCCCTGTCAAATGACACTTAAAACCATATGATTTGTTTTCAAATCCTAAAGGCAAATTTAAAAAATTACAACCTAAGTATCACTTCAAGATTGATGTCTAAGGGTCCGGTCTTTAGTTCCTGTAACCGTGCCTTTGCTCAGCCATCATAGACAGGGAGACCTGCCTCCCACCTGGCACTCTCCTGTGCACAGAAGGAGAGTTTTGCCCTTTAGAACCCTAATCTACACATATTTTCCATTTTGAAATTTTGACAGAACTGAGAACATATCTGTAAGAGCTCTGAAATGAACTGGGAACTAAATGCTTTAAAAATCATTTTACTCACCTATTAGTCATTTATGAGGATATTTGAGAAAGACTCAGAGGAAGTTAACCATATGGATAGCTGCAGAAACAGCGTTCTAAGCAGGGAGAACAGCCAGTGCAAACCCCCAAGGGCCGGAGGAGGCCTGTTGTTGGGGCAGAATTGGCAAGATGGAGTCAGGAAGATGATGTCAGAGAGGCAACTGGAGGACAAAGCGATTACACAGGCTTCATTCTTCCACGGCTTTGTTTGACTGAGCCAGTAAGAAGCAGAGGAAGGGTACTGGCTTGGTCTTTAAAAGGTGGCTCCAGACACTGTGTTGAGAACAGCCGTGTAGAAGGCAGGGGTGAAAACACGGAGACCAGCTGAGAAGAAACAACACTAACACCCAGGAGGAAATGGGACAGGCCCTTGCAAACAGGGTGGAGGCAGCCAGAGGCTGGGTAGACTGTGTAGTTAGTAGACTAGACTTCACACATCACAGGGAGCGGGCTCAAGGGCATCATCCCAGTTTGGTAGGTCTACCATAACAAAACAGTACAAAGTAAGTTACAAACAGACAGCCAGCTCGGCCTGGTAGGAGGGGACTGGACCTACCTGGACTGAGTCTACCAGGTTGATCTCAGTCCGCAGGGGAGGCTTTGCCCTGGAGGAGGTGGGAATGGGGGATGGGCTGGGGGGAAGGTGAGGGGGGCGGGAGGGGGGAGAACAAGGGAATCCGTGGCTGATATGTAGAACTGAATTGTATTGCAAAATAAAAATAAAAATAAAAACAAAAACAAAAACAACAACAAAAAACAGAACGCACCCTTTCCCAGTTCTAGAGGCTGAAGTTTGAACCAAGTGTCCACAGGCCTGAGACCTTCTGAGGCTGTGAAGGCAGGATCCACTCCAGTTCTTTCTCTTTGGCCCTCTGGTAGCTCCCATCTTACTAGTGTTCTTCCTGTCTCTGTGTCCATACCCAATTTTTCATTTTTTATAAGGACACCAGTCATACTAGACCAGGACCCACCCCAATGACTTCATCTTAAGTATATTTGTAATGATACTATTCCTAGATAAGGGATGTCTAGGGTGCTTGTGGTTGGGACTTCAATATATGAATTTGCTGGTCACCTAATTCAATCCATAACAAATGACACCAACATTCTCAACCTAAATAGAGAGAACTGTCACTGACTGAGATAAGGGACAATGAGGTATTACTTTTAGAGCAGGAATATTTTCCTTAAGAGATAAGAATCCAAGCCAGGAGTGTTAGCTCATGCCTATAATCCTAACACTTGAGAGGCCGAGGCAGAAGGATTACCCTGAGTTCAAGGACAGCCTGAGCTACAGAGTAAGACTCTGTCTCAAAAGCAAAACAAAATAAGTAAATAAAAAGCTTATGAGTACAAGATTTGGGAGAAAATCGGCTCTGAGACTTATTCATATATAAAATATACATACAGCTTTATAGATACAAAAACATAAATACTCCTACATACATGGTTACAAGTATGTATGTGTAGAGTGTGTATGTGAAATATCCATATGTACACATACTTGTGTAATATCAAGTTATGAGATGAAGTCACCAAGGCTCTAGGCAAGGCCTGAGAAGGAAGGGGGAGCCAGAACTGGACCCTGGACTTTCAGTGACTGGTGTCAGAGAGAAAAGTGACTTAAGCCAGGCGGTGGTGGCATACACCTTTAATCTTAGCACTTGGGAGGCTGAGGCAGGAGGATCTCTGTGAGTTTGAGGACAGCTTGGTCTACAGCAAGATCCAGGACAGCCAGGGCTACACAGAGAAACCCTGTCTCAAAACAAAAAGCAAACAACAAAAGAAAGTGGCTTAGACAGGAAGTATGGTCAGAAACGAGCTCAGCAGCATACTCTTGTTTCTGAGTATTAAAATGAACATGCGTGGAGCCACACCGTAAGGATGTACAAGTACGTGGAGGTTTAAGGAACCAGATAATGTTGGGAGGTTGCTTGGAGGGAGGGTGGCAGTGGAGTAAAGGGTGTGAGTCCCATTAGAGGGCCATGTTCAGCCAGATGAGGGAAGCTGCCAGGGACTGAGGAATGAGACCAAATCAGCTCTTGCTATCTGAGTTCCAAAATAAGCAAAATAAAGGAAAATCAAGCTAATATGAAATAAAAATAGAAATCCTTGCTTATGTTTCTTCCCCTGGGTGTTTTTTCTTCGCTGCACAAAGCTAAAGAACAAACATTGGAAACTCGTCCTTTTAATGAGAGTAGTCACAAATAGTCACAAAATTATTGACTTCTGACAGTTTGATATGAGTCCCTGAAAAGACAACGATTGCATGAAACCTTCTTACCATGGGTAGAAATAAAAGACTGAAATATTTCCTGTCAAATTCTAAAGACAAAGGATTACTTAACAAAGAAACCCACTCTCCTCCACCTTTCATAAGACACTTAATGATAGCGTTACTATGGAAATAAGCACCGAGAGGAACTGGGGACCCATAACCTCAGCCTCACTGCAGAAACCACATCTCTGGCTTTTCTAGGGAAAAAAAAAAGTCACTGAGATTGGCCCAAACAATTCAGAACAATAACAATATCAAATATCAAATATCAAAACATTAACAATATCAGCTAAAGCTAAGCATGCCAGCCTTTGATTCCTCCTTATACACTCATCAGAATGTGTTGTAATATGCGTACGTGCACATGCACACACACACACACACATTCAAATACACGTATGTGCACATACCCATGCAAAGATGCATACACATGTACACTCACACATGCATGCACACACGAACACACAGGCACACACACAGCCATTAGAGCATTCCTCTATTTTATCCAGTCCAAGTCTTCACACTGGCAAAGCAGGAAGCAGACTCAATTGAGCTTCTGGAGCGTTAGGGATCGCTTTGTGGGCTGTCACATCAGTGGCTCCTCTTCTTGGTATCAGAGACCAAATGCCTAGCAAGAAGCAACCTGGCAGAGGGAAGGTTACGGTCATCCTGGGGGGAGGTGGGGTGGTGGGTCACTCAGTGGCACCAGAGTATGTGGCAATGCTTGCTCACATTTCGGTGGACGCAAATACTGGACATTGGCAGCTGGGCAGTACAAACCCCAAGGCCACCCCACCTCACCCTCAGAGACCCACTTCCTCCTATCTCCCAATGATCCCACAGCCTTCCAAAAACAGTGGCCTCCAGCTGGGAACTCAAACACACGAGCCTGTGGGAGACATTTTATATCCAAACAGTAGCAGTCACAGATACGTTCAAAGCAAATTTAGGTAGGTGATAGAAGGTGAGCCTTTCTCTTCAGCCTTGGAAATAGAGAGATCTTATTCTTTTACCAAAAGAAAACCCTGCATTCAGGCTCAAAACAAAATGAATTTGGTCACTGCTTTGGTAACAGCAGTGTTATTTAACAAATACTTTCGTGCCTATGATGGTGCTGTATAGCATCTGTGAATGATAATTCCTGGACAGAAGCTGGGTCCCCAAAGGTTGATTGACCAGAATTTCAGTGAAATTGACAGGTTGGAATGGTGCAGAACTCAATGACAATCTCTCCTGGGCTGTTCTTAGCCTCCTAAAGAGCCATCCTTTGCCCGCCTCTATCAGACCTAACATCCCCATAAAGAGATAAAAACGTTACGAATATATTAACCTAACAAATCCTATTCTCTACCACCAACAGGCCAAGACTGCCCTCGGACAGCATCCGAAGCCCAGGGCTGAGTGCGCTCCACTGCGCTGTAGCTTCATACTCAGGTTCCCACCAGTGCATTGGAGAAGCACTGGATTGTGCCTGTTTCTTCTCTTGTTACTGTATAAACAGCACAACACTGCTTCTACATTGGAACACTGAATCAGGACAGCCTAAATCTGTATTTCTGGGCCATCATCACTAATATTTGGCTTCAGAATAAATAATCTCTTTGTCCGTTTGGGTGAGAGCTATGTTTTTGGGGTGGACACATTTAACCTTAAAATGATAAAGAAAACACAAATTAAAAAAAACAAAGTGCCTTGTTTAATGCCAAGCTGACAAAACACTGGGCATATTTATGACACTAATAAGCACATGTTGATGTGGAGTGCAAGCTGGCAACCTTTGCAGAGTAGGATGGTCTTAAAAATAACTACATCCTTTCATTAACCGTCACATTCCCAGAAGCTTATGACATATGCAAAAATATGGCCATAAGGAACTTCACCACAGGCTTTATGTTTATAAATTTTGACAGGCTAGTAATGAATGGTTAAGTAAATAAATAAAAATTAGAAGAGAACACTAGTTCAACTGAGGTCACCACTAAATATTTAATGAAGAAAGCTGTGTACTTTATGGGATATTGAATGAAAGGTATGCACTCTGTACCACACATTTTAATAAAGGAATGTAGACATGTGTAGAGTGAATACCAGAAAGCTATGCCATGAGATGTTGGTAAAATTTGCTATTTGAGTGGTGAAGTTTCAAGTGGTTTAAAAACATTTCTTCTTTTTCTTTATATATGTTCACATTTTTATATATCTAATAAGAAAAGTCTTCCTTAAGTGAGCTGGCTGATCAGGTAAAGGTGCATGGCACAAAACCCTGGCCACTCGGGTCCCAATGCTGGAACCCACATGGTAGAAACAGAGAACTGCCTTCACCAAACTGTCCTCTGATCTCCACACACACACTGTGTGTGGCATGTGTGCACCCACCCCCACACCTCACAACACATACACACATAGAGTGGAATGTGTGTTCCCACCCCCACATCTCACAACACACACACATGCACACACACACACAGGCATTTGTGCACCCCCACATCTCACAACACACATACACACAGACACTGGCATGTGTGCACCCATAACCACACCTCACAACACATACACACATAGAGTGGAATGTGTGTACCCACCCCCACATCTCACAACACACACACATGCACACACACACAGGCATTTGTGCACCCCCACATCTCACAACACACATACACACAGACACTGGCATGTGTGCACTCCCCCACATTTCACAACACACACACACACACACACACACAATTTTAACAATAATTAGAAGTCAAAAATTTTTATAACTTAGAAATGACAATTTAAATGACAAGGTAAGGCTAGAGATTTGCCCTAGTTTATAAAAAAGAGCAGAGGGCTTCCCCTGATTTGGTGCTGGCCATGAGGAGAGACTTTTAGAGAGGAAGCCCAGTTAAGGCAGAAGGCAGGTGCCATTAAAGAGCAGTTACGTCACCTCAGCACTTGGACTGCTTACCCAGTCACAGAGAATGAAGACTGTCCCTAAAACATATGGAACTGATTTCCATGCTGCACTACAGCTCTCCACTATGGATTTATTTTTTCTAACACACATGGCTAAAATTCCTTCATACCTTTTTTGGGGCAGTGGTGACCACATTTAAGCTTCATCCTCGGCATACTTACATCAATCCTAAGTTCCTGAAAGAAAAGGATGCTCTCTACCCTTCGCCATGCTTGCCATGCAGCAGACACTTGGCAACCACCAGAGAAAATCACTCAGTGTCTTTTTTGTCTTATTAGGATCTTTCCTCTTGGTATATGTTCACATATAACTTTTTAGGGCAAAATTCCAAACATAGGAAACATATTCTGGTTTCCAGAACTGTCCTGGTTGGTGTTTTTATTAACTTGGCACAAGCTAGAGTTATCTGAGAAAGGAGAACCACAGTTGAGAAAATGCCTCCCTAAGGCTGGGCTGTAGGGAGTCTGTGGGGTATTTTCTTCATTAGTAGTTGATGGGGGAGGGCTCAGCCCATTGTGGGTGGGGCCACCCCTGGGCTGGTCCTGGGTTCTCCAAGAAAGCAGCTGAGCAAGCCAATGGGGAGCAAGCCAGGAAGCAGCACCCCTCCATGGCCTCTGCATCAGCTCCTGCCTCCAGGTTCCTGCCCTGCTTCCCTCAGCGATGGGCTGTGCTGTGTGTCTGTAAGCTAAGGTAAACCCTTTCCTCCCCAACTTGTTTTTGGTCACAGTGTTTTATCACAGCACTAGAAACCCTAAGCCAGAGACAGAACCTCCTTCAATGGGGAAATTGTTAACATGGTGGGTGACCAGATTCCTTATTTGAATTCAGAGGAGGCAGACCTACCCCTGGGGTGGAAGCGGCTGCCCAGAAGCACAGATATGAAGCTTGCAGGGTTCTTTGCAAGGTTACACAGCGACTCCCTGAGACCTGCACCTAGTGAATCGCCCCTTTCTCACTCCCAGTGGTCTCAGATGCCTCTAGTGCTGACACCAAGAACTAAATCTCTTTTGGATTCTCAAAGAAATAGAAATGGAGAAAGGACAAAAAGAAGAGACAAACACTTGTGGTTTGAATTCACAAAATAACGAAAATTAGGAAGACAGTTTCAATCTCGTGTGTATGTGTATGAGATGAGTGTGTGCTTTGTGTTCGTGTGTGCATGCTTATGTGTGTTTGTGCATGTGCACATGTGTGTGCATGTGGAGGCAAGAGGTCAACCTTGAGAATCATTCTTCAGCAGCCATTTGTTTCTCCTCCTTTCTTTTCTTTTGGAGACTGACTGGCCTGGCGCTCACCTTGTAGTCGGTTAGGGTTACCTGGTGGCCAGGCTAGAAGGCAGGCTGCCCAGCAGGCCCTATGGGCTCCCTCTCCGGCCTCCCAGTAGGATGACAGGTAAAGCACACTAAGCTTCTGAAGAGGTGTGGTTCTGGGGAACGAACTCAGGTCAGCACACGTGCAAGGCCTTCTGCTGAGCTTTCTCCCCAGCCCGAGTTTTAGTCTTATGTGTCTAGACCAAATTTAAATAGCAGCTGGGGCCAACAGGCACTCAATTCCAGGAGTCACTGTGCATGCAAATGCACACACTCAGGGACTTAGCAACAGAGGACGAAAACCTGCCCCATCCCGAAGGGAGGAGGCTGACTCAGCTCCAGATTGCCGCTGCCATGCGGGGGTGCACCCCCACTTGGATAGCTCTAGCCTTTGATTGTGCATGCTTATTTTTTAATCCAGGTGATTATGTGTGTGAAAAACCCTACAATTTTAAACATTGGCTCCATTTTCAGTGACAGGCCAGGTATGTTCAGCGGTAGAACATAGATTTAAACTTACTCTGACTCTACTGTATCTGAAGATAACTGCCTTTGAGTGTGTGTGTGTGTGTGTGTGTGTGCATGAGTGTGTGCACAAGTGTGTGTGTATGAGTATGTGAGTGTGCATGACTGTGTATCATGAGTGTGTGTGCATGAGTGTGTGTACAACTG
Organism: Peromyscus eremicus; assembly: GCF_949786415.1. NCBI lineage: Eukaryota > Metazoa > Chordata > Mammalia > Rodentia > Cricetidae > Peromyscus > Peromyscus eremicus. Next base: position 2,593,574 of record NC_081418.1, on the reverse strand, counting down.
TGTGTGCAGGAGTGTGTGTGTGTGCAGGAGTGTGTGTGTGTGCAGGAGTGTGCATGAGTGTGTGAGTGTGCATGACTGTGTATCATGAGTATGTGTGCATGAGTGTGTGTACAACTGTGTGTGCAGGAGTGTGTGTGTGTGTGCAGGAGTGTGCATGAATGTGTGAGTGTGCATGACTGTGTATCCATGAGTGTGTGTGCACATAAGTATGTGCACAAGTGCGTGTGTACATGAGTGTGTGAGTGTACATGACTGTGTATCCATGATTGTGTGTGTGTGTGTGTGTGTGTGTGTGTGTGTTATTGTGTGTTGTGGCTACATGGAAACTACCAAGAACAAGGGGGTCAGGCCCACTGGCGGGGTTGAGACCCAGAATGAGTGGCTAGAAAAGGACTTTTACAATTAGGATTTACAATTAGGGAGTTTGGCCATGGAATTTGCCGAGCACATGAAGTTATCTCTGTATTTGGAAATACTTTTCTCTGTGATAGGAGTATCTGTGTTTCCTAATTGGCACTCATCTAAGCTAGGGTTCTACCTCCCTTGGAACCTGGGAGATGAGACACCATCTTCTTTAATGTGATTATGTCAAAGGGACAGCTCCCAGATCCTGGATGAAGACATTCCTAGGCTGTAAAACTATCACAAAGATTTTTTAAAAGCTTTTCTTCTCAAAGGAGGAAGAGAAAGAATGTACAATCCCTGCAGTTCCCTGTTTTCTGAATAAGTAAGTGCTCTAGAAAAAGAGACATCAGAGGGCCAGGGAAGAGAAGCCATCTGAGGTTTAGGCAAACTGAGGTAGATAAAGGTGCCTCCATCTTAGGGCCTTGTCAGGGGGGATGCACATCACAGGTCAGTTTCAAGAAGTATCCATTCTCCACATCTCCAACCTTAGCGAGTCCTTGTGCCTTCCTTCTCCCACCTAGAACACTCAGAAAGCACGTCAGGCAGCGTGTGTGTGCCTGTGTGAGAATTCTATGCATTTGCTGTCCCCACGGTCTCCACCTCCAGGGCTCACCACTTGACCTACACCATAGACTTCTATCATATGTGTGATACTGGCCAATTTATTCGACCACCTGGAACCTTGGTAAGTGAGCAAAAAAACCCACACAAGCAATCCACTGCATGAGGGCTAAGTCTGATCTAACACAAAGCAAGTCAATAAATGGTGTCTAGAGCTAGTTATGGTTAGACATGCATTTTAGCTAGTTCTCACCCATGTTGTATTATAAAGAACATAGTAGGGCATTAATATCTAAACATACGCAGAGACATGTTAGGAAATTAGTTATAAGAAGTACAGCTGGAATCTATGGAAACGATGGAGAGCAGAAGAAACTATGGATGAGGAGTAAATGCTTCTGCAGGCTATTTGCCCATTCCTCCACAGCTTTACCTGGCTTCCTGCCCAACTTTCCTAATCCCAGTTCCTTCATCTTAAAGCATTTTCCCATGCAGACCTTGAATCTTCATGGTATTTAGCACATGAGTGTAACACAGTTTTAAACATGTACAGTCCTGTCACAGGGTCCTGACTGACTCGTCAGGAGTCCTATGCTCCCACCCCATTTGTTTGTAACTTAGCAGCTCTACAAAGTTCTGGAGATTTGGACTCTGCCCTCTAACTATGCTCAGAAGTGGTCTGTTTCATCATCCAATGAGCTCTGCCTGTTTGTTGATGTGACGCGCCTGTGGACAGAAGCCAGGCGCCTATAGTAGCAATCCTGGAGAAAATTTAAGCAGCTGTGGCCATGTAATTTAAAACCTCAGCAGAGTGTGCTGTGCTCTATGCACAGGGTTAGTGCAACATGAGGGCTGGATGCAGCTGGCTCTCGGGAGGACGTCCTCGCCCGCTGCAAGACAGAGAAGACAGAGACTGAGAGGCAAACCTGGGTGCAGCCGGAAAGGTCCAGATAGATGAGCTTGTGGCATCCGTTCCCCAAGTTCAGGTACTGTAAGCCTTTGTCCGTGAACTTTCGGCAGTAAGCCAGACTGAGATTCTGTAGATTGTGGAAGTACCTGGAGCGATGGGGCAGAGAGGGAGAAGGAAAGCCAAACGCTTCAGCTTTTCTTATATCTTTCCCGAGCCACTGTGACAAAGAGAACTAAAGCCGTGCTCAGCCTGCCCTCTCCTCACAAACGGTCAGCTCTTTAACAGCTGCTGCCCCTCTTCCTGTTAAGTGAAGGAGATTTTAGTACTAGACCAGATAGTGCATGATTGCATTTCAAAGGAAAAGAAAGAATAGCTGGCTAGGTTTTAAGAAACTTGATGGGATAAGACTTTGTCTGGGGGTAGGAGGAGCCTTGCGTGCATATTATTTGGAAGTTAGTTTGTTGCTGAAACCCAAGTTAGAGTTTACTTTCTTGTTTTTAGCTCTTACTTTTGCCAAACTAATATTCGAAATATTGAGGAAAAAAACCTTTTATAGCATCTAATGGATATTAACTGTTCCATCATGGTGAAGATTTGGAACAGAGAGAAGACAAACCTAATGTGGCAGGCTCTTAAAATGGGTCTGATAAGAAAACGATTTAAAAACCAGAGTTTTCAACATGCACAATTTTGTGGGTAATGGTTTCCTTATGATAATTAAAAATAATTAAGAAAAGACTGATACACATTCAGGGCTTAAGCATGGGTTAAAAATAGTGAATAACTAAGTGGGCAACACTTGAGAAGAATGAAAATTACCCAGGAGCTGCCAATCTCACTGGAGTTGAAACAGAGGAAATATGCCATTGCCACAAGGACCAAAAGGAGAGCTTCCAGAAGAGTTAGGATGAGTCTGTTCTTCCATGGAAGGACCATCATTGTGAGGACCCTCTGTGGACAAGCCTCTAAGCCCTCCAAAGCATGGCATTCTTTAACAATGTGAGGACTCTTGTTGCCTGCTCTCAGTTTGGAATCTGCAACAGCTTAGCAGCAAATGAGGATGCTAGAAGAAGTGGGGAGAAAATGCCTCCCTGCCTCTTATAAAGCTTGCAAATCAAGTTTATTTTCACAAAATGGGAAGTAAAATATGCAAACATTGTCTATAAATTAGATTTAGCTCTAAACTTGAAACCCAAGTCTATATGGTTTAATGGTTCTGTTCCATGGTGAATTACTGATTGAGAACACACGTTCCCCCCTGGGAATGGCTGTGTGCATGGGATTCCACAGAAGAGCCAAGGAAGTCTTTGGACCACAGTGGCAGTGGGCTGGACCTGGAAAGAGAAAACTCTCTAACATCCAAAGACACTCCCCCTCGTCAGCCCCACAGTGGGTTGAGAAATGCTTTCTCCTTCTCTCCTTGAGCAGAGCTTGAGATTTCAGTGCTAACAGCTCTCTAGTGTGGAGACAGGAGCCATGAGATAGGCAGGACAACACCATGGAAAATAGACAAGAATTTGGACTCAGACCAAACTGAGTTAGAATTGTAGCCTTGATGCTTGCTACAGCTCCCTATTCTGTGGCAGACTGTTTTCCCAGCTGCTAAGTGAAGAGGATAGCGCCTTTTGTTTCAGAGTCCTCCTTTGGAGCCCCTCAGCAAACCACGGGGCTTACAGCTTTCCTGACCCTCAGGTTTCTACTCTGTCACGTGGATTTGATCCCATCTGCTCTTGCCTTTGAGAAGTATGAGAAAATTAAATGACTGTTCAGATCTAATAGTATTATCAGGAGGGTTATTTCTGATCATTGAAAACATCAGGAGCACGGTAGACTTTAAGAATTTATGCCTTGTTGTTATTGCTACTGCTATCTACAATACACTGCTCTTTTAGTTTACTGTATGTGTGTGTGTACTCAGGCATGTCTGTGTGTGTGTTTGTGTGTATGCATGCATGTCTGTGTGTGTCTGTTAGTGTTTGTGTACATGTGTGCCTGTGTGTGTATGTCAGTATTTGTGTGTGTGTGTGCATGAATGTCTATGTGTGTGTACTCACTTACACATGTGCCTGCACCACACGTACCAAAGGACAACCTCAACTGTTATTCCTAAGATGATGCCCACCTTGTGTTTTGAGACAGGGTCTCTTATTGCCAAGCATGCTAGCCAACTGGGCAGCATGCCGAGGGAAGAGGGAATCTCTCTCTCTCTCTCTCTCTCTCTCTCTCTCTCTCTCTCTCTCTCTCTCTCTGGGATTACACACTCAATGACCACACTGGCTTTTTTATTTGGTACACAGTTTCTAGTGGATCAAACTCAGGCTCAGGCTTGCAAAGCAAGCAGTTTATCAACCAAGCTAGGACCCTAGGCCAACATCTTCATGTTTCTATGATATGTACCATCTTCTTTCATTGAATGGAGTGGATTCTCTGTAGTGAATCTTTCTCTGTCCCACCAACCAGCTCCCAAATCATAACATGGAGACTTATTATTAATTATGAAAGTTTGGCCAGTAACTCAGGCTTGTTTTTAGTAGCTCTTTTTATTTAACCAATCCAAGTGACACATTTTCACAGTGTACAAAAAGATTAACCACAACATTGCTCGTCTGACAAGAGTGTGGAGGATGTTACATGAGGTCTATATCTCACCTGAACCTATTACTCCAGCTCCTTAAATCCATATGATCAGTCAGTAAATATCAAAAATGACAATTAAGTAAGGAACTTACTTGACTATTTTTATAATACAGATAGTTTCGGTGATCTATAAGATCTATAGATCCTTCCAGCATTAAAAAATTTTTACTCTGTGTGTGTGTGTGTGTGTGTGTGTGCGCACACACGTGCGTGTGCACATGTGGGTTTCTCAGCACCCAAGTGTAGGTCAGAAGACAGCCTTTGGAAGCTGGTTCTTTCTTTCTACCATGTTGATCCCAGGGATTGACCTCAGGTGGCTTGGAGGGCAGTGTCTTTACTCACTGAGCCAGCTCTTTCGTTCCCCTGTCTTTCAGTGAAAGCAGAGAGAATTTTCACACTGTCAAAACCCACAAACAGGCTGCAGAGATGGTTCAGTGGTTAAGAACACTCACTGCTCTTCCAGAGGACTGGAGATCAGTTCTCAGCACCCATGTCAGGTGACTCACAAGCACCTGTAACTCCAGCTCCAGGAGATCAGACACTCTAGCCTTTGAGGGCACCTGCATTCACATGCTTATACTCATATGCACGCACACACTACACACACACACACACACACACACACACACACACACACACACACACACAAACCTCATAGGTATCTGAATTCTTTCCCTTAGGGAGCAGGGGCCACTGGATGAAAGTTAAGAGCCTCTGCTGTGGACAAGGACTAAATGGCTCCATGGCTCCCAGGCTGAAGATCTCTAGCCAGCTTCCCTTTGAAGTGAGAACTCAGGGGACTCATCCTGAGTACAAAAGGAAGGCATGGGAATCTTAACAGCCCCATGCACTTTCTAGGGATTCTCAGTGCTGCAGACAGAAAACGGCTAGAGTGTGGAAATGTGCTGGGTACAGTGAGACAGTATGGCAGACTTGGGTGTCACTGATACTTAGTTTAGAGCTGGGCAAAGAAACGTTTCTCCTTTCGAGCAAGACCAGGTTCACCACCTTCCCAGCACAGGGAACTGATAATTCCATTTCTGCTTTGAGAAAGACTATTTATGGTGTGTTTTATCTTTCCCTAATTATTTGGTAACTTTTTATTGAGGGTATGAGTTTGCTTTTTATTTTTCTGCTACTAGTGTAATCTTTAGGAAAACACAGAAATTGTTTTTTGTTCTTTCTTTTGACTTTGTTTCCACTGAAGAACTGATGTATTTTATGTTCCATCTTCAATACCAGAGGGAGTCTACTAGAAAGAGTTAAATACCATGTATTCAAATGGAAATTTCTTTCAAAACCACCAAGACAAGGCCTAGTATAGGAAGAGGAGAATTTGTAGGTAGATTCTGTAAGTTTGGGACTCTTTGACTTCAAAAAGCAGAATTCTTTAGAACTGGAAGACGTGGCCTCATAATGAGAGTGAACTTGAAGTTGTCCAGTGAGCATGCCAGCCGACCACGGCTGCTCCTCTTTGATGGACGTTGGTGAGACTCCATAACAGATAACCCTGGTATATAAGAAAATCAAAAGCCAAAAGGGGGCAATTAATCTATATAAAAATGAATACACACCATTCACTATAGCATGTAAGGATCCATTAGGAACAAGGTTCAAGCCACACAGTGATGTGGCCCTGGAGTGCCGGCTATTTGGGAGGCTGAGGCAGAAGAATCAATTGAGCTCCAAAGTTCAAGATCAGCCTGAGTAATCATAGCAAGACACACAGGCCTTCTAAACAATCACAGTAGTCTGTTCCTGACTGTGTGCCCAGCAGGCTTTGTGCATTATCAAATACCTGTTATCACCACAGGGTAAATAAGTGAGTGCCTCTGCTGGGATGCAGGAAAAAGGAGAACTCACTGGTCTTCTGGAATGCCATGGCTTAAAGAGGCTGAGAATAAGGCAGGAAAGGAAAGGCTTCCCCACTGCAAGGAAGACAAGCACGGAGAAAGAGATAGGCAGAGCTCAGGGCAACCCACACAGTATGTTCAACTAGATAATGTCAGGGACAGCAGGGAGGAGTAAGACAAGACATGAGTGCTCCAGGATGACTCCTCCTGTGCCATGGGTCAGAGCAGACTGGAGGAAGGGAGACCAGAGGCAGAACGGGCAGGATGCTGTGCAAAGAAGAACTGGAGAGTACTGCCAAGGCTATGGTAACAGAAATGACTAGAAAGGATTAAATTCAGAAATGGTAGGAGGCCAACATGTTCCTGGAATAAAGGCTGGGTCTGTGAGATCGCTCAGCAGGTAAAGGTGTTTTCTATCAGCAAAGTCTGATGACCCGAGTTCTAGCCTGACAAGTCACTGGTGGAAACGGAGTCGCTCAAGTGGCCCTAACCTCCACAGGCACATGTGGTACAACCCCCAACACCACCAAAAAAACCCCACAAATGAATAACGAGAAAGAGCTGTGGGCAGCCCTCATTTTTAACTCTAGAAAACTAAGTCTCCAAAGAAGTAGGGGAAAACATTCAAATAAAATGTCAAACCAATGCTGCCATTAACGGCGACCATCATTTTGTTTTTCTTTCTGGCAAGTGATTTCTTTGGAAAGAAGCACTAGAGGCAGTGAAGGGGCGGGACAAGCAGCAACAGCTGGCACTCCCTGGCTATTTACAGTCGAAAGAATTCTGCATACCCGAGCATGTTTGAAACAATGGGAAACACAGCAAAAATAGACAATCACTGTGAAGTGCATTTTTATTGTGGATCATTTACTGCATGTCTTTTTCATACGACAAAAGGCAGCAGCATCAAGAAACTTCATTCTGAATGTTGACTGAATGGAAAGAAGTAGAAATTAAAACCAAAACAAAATTCTTATTTGGAACTCAACTTTTCTATCTTTCCCACTAAATTATATATTTGTTTGTAAAATAAATATCCCCCAAACAGCATTCGACTCATAGCGAAACTAATATACTAAGTCACCTAATGGGGAAGGAGCAGCTTAACATATTGCTAGCAAGAATGTTTTAAGTTTAAAAAGTGGAAGAGGGAGCCAGCTATGGCGGCTCACATTTGGAATTCCTGTACATGGAAGGTTGAGACAGGAAGATGACCACAGGTTCAAGCCAGTCTAAGCTACATAGTGAGTTCCAAGTCACCCTAGGCTATACAGTAAGACCTAGCTAAAAAAAAAAAAAAAAAAGAAGAAGAAAGAAGAAAATAAAACAATTTGTAAAGTGATATAAACTACTTTCAAATTATCTACTTTGTAAATTCAGATTTTAACATATAAATTTTGTATTTTATAATCTTTAAAAAATAAATATTAATCTTTTGAACTTCCCTCTTCAACAGACACAAAGGATAAGCATATCTAAAAATAGAAGCTAGTGGCCAGATAGAGGTGCACACCTTTAATCCCAGCACTAGGGAGGCAGATGCAGGTGGATCTGAGTTCAAGGCTAGCCTGGACTATGGTACGGTAGGATAGCCAGGGCTACAAAGAGAAACCCTGTCTCAAAAAACCAAAAATACAGTGGAAGCCAGCTACATGCTACACATAAAACACAACTAAAATCCAATGACACAAAGGCTTAAGAGACAGGGACTCAGAGCTATTCTACAAAAAGCATGAACAGTGGAAGCAAAGGTGGGGGTGTTAGCAGCAGAGTTTTAAAGAGTCAGCTCGGTATGGTAGTGTGTGCCTATAATCACAACACTCAGGAGACTGAGGCAGGAGGATTGCAAGTTTGATAGCAGCCTGGGCCAATCAGTGAGATCCTGTCTCAAAAAACAATACAAATCACAAAGAAACACTAACCAGGAAAAAGATACCATTTTATGTGGGGAGAATGCTGTAGTCTATGATAAAGCATGATACTTTATCTTCATATATAAAATAAAAATAAACTATAAGCTTGGCTATAGTCAGTGACTAACACATCACTATTATATTATGACATGTCAAGAAGATCTATGTATAAACATACATTTACACATGGAAGTTTGTTCTCTTAAACAAATTCTCTTCGCTTTAAACATTCTTGGGTATGCTGAAACTAATTACAAACTAGTCCTTGAAGAAATCTGAATTCCAAAAAGCAGAAATAATTCAGTCCATGTTTCTTCTACAATTAAAGACAGAAGTTTAAACATCGAAGCACCAACCACTTTAAACAAAGAATTCTTCTCCAAGTATTGAGTCAAAAAGGAAATAAAATATAGACTACTTGTTTGAGAAGTGGAAATAATATGTAACAAGTCTGATACACTTTTCCCAAATTCTTATTCAGAAATAATTACCTAGCTCTGTTTGTGTCATTTTTAAAGAAACGTTTAAAAAGACACTTGCATCTCACATTCCAACCCAAAAAGGACCATTTGGCAAATAAAGTTAGAAAATACAGTCAGAAAGTCTTCCACTAATGATGACAACTGAAAAGACATCTATAAATAACTTAAAACATTTTTCTGACCAAAAGAAAATTCTATTAAGAGATTTATGAACTTTGAAAAATGTAAAAATACTCTGTTCCTAAGAGGATAATTACATATAAATCACTATTTTATCTTTAATTATTAATATAGTGATAAATGTTTAACTGCTTCTCCTTTACTGTGTGTAAATATGTTTACTGTAAATTTTTTTAATCTTACTACTTCATAGATACAAAAGTTAGGTATCATATGATTTAACGATAATAAACTATACAATATTAATTATAGTCAATTCCATGTAGTCAATTGGTTCTTACACAATACTTTCATTGACTTTTGCCAAATTCTTACAGAGGTAGCCATCCCAACTGATCACTGCCATTGAGGCACGAGCAGAGTTCCATGAGTTATGTTACACTTATTTTTCTCGAACATTACATCCATTTATGTAATAGAATGAGTTAGGCAAACTGAGACATGTGACCAGAATGCATACACCTGTCAATAGCATGAGGCTTTTGCTGCTGAATCAGATCATTTTAAAGGACTGAAAGAAAAAAGATATTGCCTCAAATTTTGTGCTATTTACAATGTGCTGGCTGCAGGCAAGACAAACATTTGAACTTAATCTGCTTTATAAATTGCCTTTTGCATCCATTTAATTCTAAACAATTGTCAAAACAATAATTTAAGTCTTGTTTTGTCATTTTCCATGGTGTGAAAGACCCCCATCAGCCCCTTCTAAGCCACTAGGAATGGAAGTGTTTTAAGTACTTATTGCCTTTCTAAAATTTTTAAATATATGAGAAAGAACCACACAGAACTATGGTCAATAGATAATGTTGGACGGAGAATGTAAAATTGGCTGATGGGCCACACAGAAACAAGCTTTGGACCGCACGGGTCAGAGTTTGTTGACCTCCAGTCTGGCTCATTGCTTCTTTTATCACCAAAGGAAATTCTACATGGATTATCTGCCTGAGTTTAAAAAAGATACAGTAATAAAAAGCAAATGATTGCTAAGTGCCTGGCTGGGTGAAGATTCCGTGTGTTTTAAAGGATCTGAAGGACTTCTAAACGGAAGGATTTGCAGAAGTGACTAAAGCTGGAAGGTCTGTGCCACTTTCTGAGGTTTGCCCACCTGTGGAAGACTGTTAGAGTTAGAACGTAAAGAAGATTGTCACCTAGAATTGTTTCTGTTTAAGTTTTCCCAAATGTCTTATTGTTAATTTTTAAAGGCTCTCAAAAAGTTATAGTATCAAAAAAGTTTCAGTCTTTCACAATGGTTTGAGGAATGCTTTACCAAAGTCACATTTGAACAGCTCCCTAGGACCAGATACACTACCTGGTTAGTTTTTCCACAGTACACAGAGTAACTGAATAAGAAAAGCTTGTGTAAAGCTGAAGATCATGCTGTGCTTTCCAAATGCTGTGCTTTCCTGTGCCTTCGCCAGAGCTGTGCTGGCTAAGGAACAGCAGCTGCCGCACACCAGGACATTAAAGTCGACAGACATCAACCTCAGCAGTGTACGCTCCTGGAAGCGGTGGCCTCTCAGTGGGACACAGGGTACCTGGACCTGGACAACAGTCTAGGGAGGAGGCATGTTGGAGTTCTCTTAGAGAAAGGTCTCAGACACTAGAAAGGAAGTTGGGGGGCAGACTCCACTGCCCAGGAAGGTCTCTCTCAAGCTACTGGGTACACTGTTACAGGAGTGACAGAAACACTGGCCGAGACAGAAGTCCAGTGATCAGCTGCTCTTGCCAAGCAAGGAGATACAGACACCAGCTCAGGGTCGGAAAACAGTTGTCCCATTATCGTGCTGTCGTGGTTGGGTGCTAATGTTGGCGGATCATCTTTGAGGACAACTACAACAAGCCAAAGCTTAGGAGAATACAATATTCTCAATGTGATACAAATAATACAAGCAGTGTCAGGCAGAGGACAGAGGAGCATGAGTTCAAGGCCAGCCTGGAGTACATAAGAGACCCTATTTCAATCTCACACACAGCCACAGCATTACCTGGGCAGGAGTCGCATAGTCCTATTGGTGATAGTTGTATTGGACAGATTGAGATACAGGACCCCAGGACATCCCTCGGAAATGTGTCTCATTGATTCATCCTGCATAACAAAAGAAAAACAAAAATTGTATCAAACCCTCACAGGCCTCTCAAGTGATCCATTATCTCTCATTTCTCTTCCTGTCCCAGAAAAACATGCACATAATAACATGCACATACAACTTGTTCCTTCATGTCTTTGATTAAAAAGTAGAAACCAGTCATTTTATATGGAGCTTCAGTGCTCCCTCCTTTCATTACATCACAATGGCATTTCATTAAAAAGTGAACCCTTGCAAGTTCTAGTATGTGTCACAAATATCACAGTATGACTTTTGATGTCCAGATACAGAAATGTGGTCACAAACTGGCCTGTTCTAAAGTTATTCTGAAAGACTGGAATAGTGAACTTTCTTAACAATTGGACTTCATTAAAAGCAAGGCCGTGTTTAGCCCAGGCATGTCATCTGTCTCTGTGACTGAATTTCTGTGGTTCTGATAATGATACATTTAAAAAGCTAAACAAATTTTCACCAACTTTATGATAACTCTTAGAGGGTCTCAATATCTATATTTGAAAAGTAAAATGTGGTGGTTTGAAAGAAAATGGACCCCACAGGGAGTCCATTAGGACTCTATTAGGAGGTATAGCCTTGTTGAAGGAAGTTTGTCACTGTGGGGGTGGGCTTTGAAGTCTCCTATGCTTAAGCTACACCCAGTGACACAGTTCCCTTCCTGCTGCCTGAGGATCAAGATGTAGAACTCTCAGCTCCCTCTCCAGCACCATTCTGCCTGCATGCCACTATGCCCCGCCATGATGATTATGGACTGAACCTGACACCGTAAGCCATTCCATTAAATGTTTTCCTTTACAAGAGCTGCTGTGGTCATGGTGTCTCTTCACAGCAACAGATACCTTAGCTAAGACATAAAATACAGACAATACACAAGATGCATTGAAGGCACGAGCTCCAGTTGGGATTAGGGTTGGAGAGAGAGGGACTAAAGTCGAAGTGAATGAAGGCTGTGGCTGATGTTAACTGAGAGGCAGTGGGGTCAAGTGATGGTCTTGAACTGAAGGTGAAAAAGACCAGATGAGTGTCACGCTTTGACTGCAATGACTACTTTGCATATAAAAAATACAGAAAATACAGTAACTGTCAGGCGTAATGGTGCATGCTTATAATCTCAGCACTGGGAAGACTGAGGCAGGAGGATCACCTCAAGTTAAATGACAACCTGGGCTACATAATGAGTTTCAGTCCAGCTTGGGCTTACAGAGTGAGAACCTGTTAAAACAAAAGGAAAGAGAGAAAAGGGGAAGAGAAATAGAGTTAACAATAGGTTTTTATTTATTCAGTGATGGTTGCTGAATTTCCCTGAGATACCACCAGGTATCAGCTAGTTTTAAATAACTTTGCTTCGAGCACATTTCAGGACACTGTCTCCAGAGGAGGATAGCCCACTGCTGGTGTCTGTCTGGAGGAGGTGGATTTTCACTAGCTCTGAGAAGTGATTTGGAGAATTCAGATGGGCAGGACAGCTGAGACACCACTAGGGACAGCAAGAGTTGATTTTCAGTGGCATTAGGGTCAGTCCGACATTCCACTCTTCATGGTTTCCAGGATGCATGCATATTTACCACACCAAAACCCCGGGGCACAGTGGCTGGTGGTTGGTCATCCAATGAAGGATTTCCTGGGAATCAAATCCTGTCTTAAACAAGACCCAGGGGCTCTGCACAGGGAAGCTTCTTCCAGCCGGTGCTTCATGTGGACGAGTGGGGCCTTTGAAAGCACTGTGCTCTTAGCACCGCACTCAAGCTGTTAGTATTTTTTCTAGTCATTCGATCACCAAGTGTAGAATTCAGATATGTGTAGAGAAATACAGTAAATATAGTACACGTTTCCCTCAAAATTCAAAGACAGCCGTCATCACATGTGGCACCATACTTTAACAGGTTCGAAACTAGTCTCTGAAAATACAGTGCCAATTGCTCACAGAGACTGTGCACTTGTTAAAACACGTAGGTGAGGATGTGAGTGAGGTGGGACAGGACCGTGAGAGAGCTGGCTTACCCATCTTTAGAGAGGCCTCGGAAGAAATGGGGCCAAGAAGAGGATAGTGTGTGCTTTGTGTACAGTGGAAGAAGGTGACTCCCCTGAGCTCAGTCAGCAACCCCTTCTCTACCTTCACCTTTCTCGAGGTGCTTGGCAACCCAAACAAGTTCAGACCACTCCCATTCTCATTAAAGACAATGCAAGACTCAATATTGAAATGTTTGAACATAAAATGCAAAGCCATTTGAGTATGAACACTACAGAGTGGCTAAAGAATTGTCTACAACACATGGGACTCAAATTCTTCAGTGTGATATATTTTGCAAGACAAAATTAGATATAGCCAAGCTCTTTGAATAAATGTTACCCACATCTTTAAATGTAATCCTGTCTTCCAGCCTCTGTCTTGAAGGGTAAAACAGCAGTAAAATGGAGCTGGATAAAATTACTAGCCCTTTATAGATCCCAAACTTGGACAAGACTTTGATGTTCACAAACTCGATGCAGATGCTTTGTGTTGGCTTTCCTGTTTAGAAGGCCAAATTCAAAGAATGAAATTTTGTATTCATACACAGAACTAATGCTCCGGAGGCAAGAACTGAGAATTAACTCACATTAAAATTCCTTCTAACACCTAATGGGATAGTTTTAACATAGCAGATGCTAAAAGTATTTATAGAAAGAATGAATCCACTTCACAACAACCCCATTTTAATCGTCATCAGAGATCTGAAGAATATGCTAGCAAAGATCACCATTTCTCTTGACGAAGGAGCCTTTATGCTCTTTGCTGGTACAGAAACAGTCCAACCAGACAGAAAGTAGAATTTTTTTCTCTTACGGGTTCTATGGCCTGCCTGTCTGCCCCTTGCTTTCTTGGGAACTCTGTTGAACGTAAAGTAGCAGCTTGTCATGCTGAGGCATGAGCCACCGAGAGCTGAGAGCAGTGGCCTGGTGGGTAGGAACCAGACAACTAATTGAAAGGCTTCAGTTTTGTAGTAGGAGGAAAGAGTTGAAGTGTTCTATGGGTCTTAGTACTTTCATGTTTATATTTTATTTACTCATAAAATGTCTTCCATCTTTGGGGAACATAAATGTTCTGCTCTGAAAATGAGAGGAAGACCTTCATGGAAAAAATATGAGAAGAGGATTTTCAAAGCAGTCCTTGTTCTAAAAAAGGAGCTACAATGTAATCATAAACATAAGGGCAGAAAGTATAAATGCTGAGGGACTAAGACCGCAGTGCCAACTTGGAAGAGAAGTAAATTCATCCTCTCAGAAGAAAGAGGAGTTGCAAGGTGCTAAGGAGTTGGGATAAAACGTAAGGCAATTTAATGGATGTGATTTCTCTTAAGGATGAAGAAAATGTTCTAAAATTACTGGGGCTATGATTCCATAATTTTATGCATATACCACAAATTATTAAAGTGTTCATTTTGAGTAAGTGGTAACATCAATTTGTTTTTATTTCTACAATGCTATTTTTAAAGAGTTACGTTTTCTAAAGTGTATGGAAAACCCCAGTGGAGATAAAAGTGTTTCAAAGGAGGAACAAATGTAGCCAGGGTGTGGTTGTGGGAATGGAGGGAAAGCATCATCCAGGCAGACAGAAAAACGCATTCAAGGACAGATGAAATGGCATTGTGGACTTCAAGTGACTTGATGTTAAAACAGGGCGTCTGGGAAGGAACAACTGTGACCACAAGGCACACTGCTGTGCACAATGCTGGGTCAACACTGAGGAGCCAGTGTAAGATGTCTTGCCAGCTGTGCCAGGGCCTTGGCCTCTGCCTGGTGGTGATGCGTGCTGAGGCCATTACACCATCAGGCTTTCCTTCTCTTCTCTGTTTCCACTGGCTTCTATACACCTATTTGCATTTTCCTGCCCCTGTTCCTCCTACCCGCTCAGCCATTTTTCTGGAAACAGTAGTTTTTAACTCATGTTTACTTTCTTGTATCTTGTCCATTTCGCAGCTCACTACAGTTATGCCTCTGCCCCAGTATCCCACTGGAACGGCTTCAGCAGACATTAGCAGCCCTAACTCTTGAGTCTGGGCTGCCATGTTCAGTGTATTTCTTACCTACCTATTTGGGCCACTTCTTCCTAAACGTCTTCCAGCCCACTTTCATTCACATTCAAACCTATTCCCTTCTCTTCCTTCGACATTCTTCAACCTGCTCCTTAGAGTCAGTGAGACACAACCCCATGTCTTCCTCTGTAGATTAACTTCCTTCACTCTTACAGTGTTAAGTACGGCGCCTACACATAGCAACACAGACAGGCTTTCAAGTTCTACCTTCGTTGCCCACTATGCATTACCACAAAGTGGCATTAGATATTAAATGTTGTTGAAACCTTATGTTTTTTTTTAAGCTAAGGCTTGCATCCAGGTCTTCTCCGCCACTGACGGACATCAGCAGCCTTTATCCCCAGACCGCTTTTGATTTGAAAACAAGCTCTCAATAAGTTACTCAGACTTACCTTAAAGTACTCATAGCTCAGCAGTCTTTGAACCTGCAAACTTCCTGTCTCAGCCTCCTGAGTAGTCAAGATTACACACTTGTATCATTGGCCACTAGGCCCATTAAAGGCTTACTGTGTGTCAGTGTCTGACTGTCACACAAATAAGACACAACCGTGCCCTTATTATCTCGTTTGTGGAGGAGGCAGAACACTACAGTTAGTAGCTCCTTCTGCTGATAGGAATATAGAGGAGCAGCTGTGAAGACTGTCTTGAGAGATGACGGCTTAGAGGAAGTGGTATAGACGCTAAGCCATACCAAACCACAAACCCTGCTTGAGGGCAAGGTAAGAGCCGAAGCCAGGTGTGGCGGTGCACACCTTTAACTCCAGCACCTAAGAGGCAAAGGCTGGTGGACCTCTCTGAGCTGGAGGCCAGCCTGGTCTACATAGTGAGACCCTGTCTCAAAAAAGAAAAACGAGACAGTACTGCATGAGCAAACCCAAGAGGTTGCTCTGGGTAGCCTGGTACATGGTCACTAGAACTTGCTGTATGCACAAGAGTGGAACAAGATGAGACTGTGAAGGGAGGCAGAGGCTGCAGAGAGTCTCCAGGGTGCACTAATGCCAAGGTGGCTTGATTCTTTTCCAGTAGTATATGGATGATGGAAGATGGAGTGAGTTGGTCAGACCTGCCTGTAGAAAGGGTATTGTGTACTCATAGCATGAACGACAGATTTGGGGTAGAGAGAAAGACAAGGGGCCAGGGCCGGGAAGGAGGAACCTGGGGTTATGTGTTCATTTCCATCTTCTTTGGTATAGTTACTAATTGCCATGAAACCCACCAAAATAAGCCTATCAACCTTGCTGCGACCCAGTATTTCCTGTCTCATAAACACATGAAACATAAACACAGTTCATTTTTATGTAACCATTAAAGAGTTTCCATTTGCCAGAGGCTCCAACACTGAGCACATATCCACAAGATTAATGATAGCATTGTGCAGAGGGTAAATGTTTTTTGCCAATGTTTAGTATAGTTTGCTTTTTCCATATTCAACCCCAAATGCACACAAAGTATGTGCTCTGCCCACTGGCTCTCCAATGTGAGAAGTTTGGACCTACATAAACAACAGTAGAAAATCTGTCTTACTCACTGTGAGAGACTGGCAGTCTGAGACGTTCAACTCTTGCAGGTTTTTACAGTGGCCTAAATCAAACAAGCAGACATCACTAAACAACACACTGCAAACACTTCGTTTTTTTCATCCTACATTTAATGCAACATTTTCACTAGAAAGTAGATAGAAACCTTGGCAAGAAATATGTTCTAAGTATGTGGGTTTCTCTGCTTGGGCAAATGCTTTCTTTAAAATCTGATATATATGTGTGCTTTTTAATTGTTTGCAGGGTATAGGAAGAAGGTGGAAAGGAAAAAAATCACTATTTTGTTTTTAAAAAATACTGTATCCTTGGGGCTTTTAGCTTGAAAGTACTCAAGGAAAATAAATTTGATCGTTTTGTTAGTTTTTGTTTTGATTTTTTGACCTTTTTTGGTACATAGTTTTTAATTCTTGTGAATGTGTGCTTATGTGTGGTATACAGACGTATGTACACATGCATGTGAATGACAGAGTTGACACCCAGTGTTTCCTCATGTTATTGTTTGGGTCTCTGGGTAAACTTGGAGAGCCCGGGAAGACTTGATGTCCAGGGAGCCCTAGGGAGCCTCCTGCCTCTGCCTCCCCAGGACTGGAATTACAGACACACTACTACATTCAGCTTTTATGGGGGTGTTGGGAAGTAGACTCAAGTCCTTATGTTTGTGTGGTCAGTACCCTACTGACATACTGACGAAGCCATCTCTGCAGACCCATCTTTTAGTGTTAAAATATTTTATTACATCTATTTTTTGCACATATACAAAAATTGAGAGGACTACACCATGAGCACCTATATCTCTGCCACCTGGATTTTATACTGGTTTTATTACATGCCCATTCACCCATCTCTCTCAATTGGTCCTACATTCTGCATTTTTGATGCATTTCAAAACATGTTGCAGATACCAGCACACTTCCTCCCCAATAGTTAACATGCATAATAATTGAAATAAACTATTTGTTGTGACTTTTTAAGTTATATTTACATAGAAATCACAATAAATTACAGAAAGTGAAGGTTGAGAAAAGCGATGTGTCTTAATAGCTCTTGCAGTACAGACGTTGCATGGCTCAGGGAAGACGAAGCAGATACAGACAGCTGAACAACACAGTAAGCAGCGAGAGAGACACTGGGTGGGGGACACTCAAGTGGGGAGTGTGAGGACTGCTTGACCCAAAGCAGTGCGGAGGCCTTCTAGGTGGGCAGGAAAGGATGAAGGCATGGAATAGGTAAGGATGCAGGTAAGGATGGCCCTGGCACTCAAACTAGGATGAACCACATCTAGATGAAGCACAGTCAACACTCATAACCATACAGCCCAACACTAATAAGAAACACATTACTCGTTATAAATCTACTTTGGATATTTCTTCCCTTGCTAAGAGTGGACTCTGTCCTAAGTGATAGATATGAACAAGAAATATTTCCAGAATATTTTTACAAAAGGCAAAAAAGTTCTTGAAACATGCAGATCTTGGCTAGGGTGTCGCTCCACTGGGAAAGTGCTTGCCCAGCACATTCAGTGTATCACGTTAAGTAAGCAGGGTGGCACATGCCTGCAGCCCTAGCATTCTGGAGGGAGAGGAGCAGCAAAAGTTCAGGGTCATCCTTGGCTACTTAGTGACCCTGTCTCAAAAGAAAAAAAATGCAGATCTTAGGCATCCCCAGCAGAGTCCCAAATAACATTAGTTTGTGTGTGGTAAATCTTTAGGATAGAATGGCTACAGATATTTAGAAAAAAATATTTGTCATGGAAACATAGTAGCAATAAAATGGACAAAAGTCATTGCCCT
Source organism: Peromyscus eremicus (assembly GCF_949786415.1). Classification (NCBI taxonomy): domain Eukaryota; kingdom Metazoa; phylum Chordata; class Mammalia; order Rodentia; family Cricetidae; genus Peromyscus; species Peromyscus eremicus. The sequence continues at coordinate 2,575,130 of NC_081418.1, read as the reverse complement.
TGGGGAAATTGATTTCTAGTTAAGGAAACTGGACAGAACAGTACACAAAGAAGTAAAATGTTTGCTTAGACAGAGGCTGATGAACACTGTGGAGAAAATGAAATAGCAAGGGCAGATGAGGGTAACAGAGAAGGCTTCATGTCACCTTCTCAAATAGTGACACTTGAGACCAGACCTATATGGGACTGGGACAGTGCCATTTACTCTGAACATTTCTGGGTCCAAATTCAACCCGAGTGGTTGAATGAAAATGAAGACCTAATGCTCCTAAGTATAGTAGAGGAGAAGAGTTTTATTATGTACATGAGAGTGCAACCAGAGGAGCCTGGAAGGGTCCAGACTGAACATGACCTGCAGAGCAGACCTAGCTATGAGAGGATGGGGCTAGGGAGGGAGGGAGGGAGAGAAGGGCGAGAGAGGGGACCAGGAACCAAGAGGACAAAGAGCACCAAGGGAGCGCACGGCCTAAATAGCTGAGGTTATGTACAAAAGAGAAGCTGGAGGAAAAGAAGTGATGTGCAGGGGCCGGAGCCAGGGGTGAGCAGTGCGGAGAGGAGCAGGACTCTGGAGCAGGTACCTGCGATACAGAGACAGCCTGGCAGCCAGGGGCCAGCATCCACTTTGATACATTCACAGGCACCTCAGCCATTTGTCCAGGGTTCCTTTGGGACCTGACAGTGGTGACAGGAGAGAGTAAAAGAAAAGGAAGGTCACACCTACATGGCTGTGTGTCTCAGGGCCACAAGACAACTCCTTTAATTTCTGAAATCCACACAATGAGGAACATAGGTCTGAGTGTTTGCCAGGCTGAGTCCGAACAGTTGAGAGCTTCCCACTGGCCAGGCACTCAGCCCCTATCATCTGCCCAGGGACCAGGAAATATCATAAGCCCCATTTTACAGACAATGAAGATGAGGTTGTGACATATTACAGCAGATGGCAACTAATAATTCAGATGTCATCCCACCAGATGAATAATTCTCTGATGGAGGAAACCCGTTTCAAGCAAGGCTTGCAGGGCCACAGACTCTGAAAGCTGGTTGCTTTTTTGTTATTTCACATGTGCAAAAACATCTGTGGAATCTCCCCATTACTCTATTTTCATGTAATGTGTACATGTAATCTCATGATTACATCTCAATCTTATGGGCATTTATTCTGTGGACTGTCTAAAAATGATTTCTTCTTAAGCTGTATAATTTTGATGAATAGAAATAATACTAGGATATTTTTCATAGCTCAGGCTGACATAGGAAAATAACAGTATTCTCAGCTACAAAGAGCTTTTCACACATTTATCTGACTTAAGACCTCAGAGCAAATTCAAAGTAGACTAGTCGCCCCTGAAATGACTTGCACAAGGACAGATTCCCAGGTATCTGGTTGTTAAATCAAGGTCAGGCAAGAGGCAATTTTAGTGCCAGTTCTTCCCTTGCAAAATTCTGGCTGATCACATTAAAGACATTACCCCCTGCACAGATTCTCTCAGCAAGTCTTAGTTTTACGATACAAGACTCAAGGTTCAGCCAACTAACTATTTATGTTTAGGTCCTGGGACGCTATTAAGGTCACTGTTCCTTGAAAAGGTGTGGAGCACTCAGGCGTTACATGCCTCCCTTCTGCTTCCCAAGGAGCTTGGCTGACCACCACTCCTAGCCATGTCAGTTGCCCGGTCAGTGTAACATTCCAAGTCCAAGAGAAACCATGTGATTTCATGTGTGTTATCAGAATGGCTCTATTTCTTATTGTTTACTCAAGAAATGTAATGTGACCCTCAAAATATAACTCATATCGTCTAGCGCTTTCTGTTGGAAATATATAGATATATAACTATGTAAAGACAAATTTTTCAAGAAGAGAGATTTCAAAATGGAGTAATAAAGAAAGTTAGCATAGGAATGCATGTGTTCTTTCGCTACCCCTTAGTTTGGTTCTTGCTGACATCGTGGATTCTTTTTTTTTTTTTTTTTGCATATCCTGGGTGCAGTCTTGAGAAGGCTCTCTAGAGACCATAAATCTCACATAAGGAGAGCCTTGATTCAAACTTAGGGCCAAGCATATGTCTACTAACTAAACTAGGCAAGTAGAAGGGGAAAGAACCTTCTACAGCAGTTTTTACCCACTTAAACTAGGAGATTAGATCAAATGAAATAAATCTGCTGTTTCTGTTATACATTGCTCAAGATAGTACTTAGCTGTTTGTTTTTTCTTTCTTTCTTCTGTCCCACCTAGGAACTCTGAACCCCTCCACTGGGACTTACTCTCCCTGACCTGTGTTTGTTAAAGCTACCCAAACTTGGATTTCAAAGGAAGACTCTCCTGTTCCACCTGCCCTGGGGCCAGGGGCCAGCTGGACGTCAGAATGCGCATAGTGGCCATCTTGATTCTTCTCTGCTTTTGCAGAGCTGCTGAGCTTCGCAAGGCCAGTCCTGGTGCTTTGAGAAGCCAGGCCAACCCCAGCCGCAGCAGCCGCAGCCAGGCAGGTGGTGGCAGGAGAGGCAGCCCTATCAAACGCTACGCACCAGGCCTCCCCTGTGATGTATACACTTACCTCCATGAGAAATACCTAGACTGCCAAGAAAGAAAATTAGTTTACGTGTTACCTGACTGGCCTCAAGACTTGCTGCACATGCTGTTAGCGAGAAACAAAATCCGTGTGTTGAAGAACAACATGTTTTCTAAGTTTAAAAGGCTGAAGAGCCTGGACTTGCAACAGAATGAGATCTCCAAAATTGAGAATGATGCCTTCTTTGGTTTAAATAAGCTTACTACCCTCCTGCTGCAGCACAACCAGATCAAGGTGCTGACGGAGGAGGTGTTCATTTACACCCCCGTCTTGAGCTACCTGCGCCTTTATGACAACCCCTGGCACTGTACCTGTGAGTTAGAAACACTTGTTTCAATGCTGCAGATTCCACGGAACCGGAATTTGGGGAACTATGCCAAGTGCGAAAGCCCAGTAGCACTGAGAAATAAAAAACTGCTGCAGCTAAAGACTGATGAGTTATGTGATGAAGAGGAAAGAGAGCAACTGGACCCCAAACCCCAAGTATCAGGGAGACCCCCAGTCATCAGGCCTGAAGCAGACTCCACTCTGTGCCACAATTACGTGTTTCCCATCCAAACACTGGACTGCAAGAGGAAAGGTGTGTGCGTGTCTCCCTTCTTTGTTTCTGCAGGCTGTTAGGAAGGTATCTAGTCTTAGTCCCCTTCCTATATCTCAGGTGCCTGGAGCTATCAGGTAGCATTCTCCAACAACAATGGAATCTATGGAGTCTGATTCAAGGCAGCTGGTAAGTAGGGAACAGGAGAAGAGGACATATGTAGCCAAGTTGGTAAGGCACCTGGCTAGCATGTGCCAAACCCTGGGTTCAATCCCCAGACCCACATATACTGGGCAGAGGGGCACACACCTGTAATCCCAGCACTTGAGAAGTAAAGATAAGAAGATCCTAAGTTCAAAATCATCCTTGACTACATGATGAGTTTAAGAATAGCCTGGGTTACATGAGACATTGCCTCAAAACACATACTCTTAAAAAATTCACACCCCAAACAAAACAAAGCATAAGCAAATGAAAACAAGTTCAAGGTCATCCTCAGTTACCTGGGAAGCTGGAGGCCAGCCTGGGCTTCGTGAGCCCCTGTCTCACAATCAGGGGTCTGTGCTGGACAGATGGGTTAAGAGCATGTATTGCTTTTCAGAAGACCCAAATTTAATTCCCAGCACCTGTATCAGGTAGCTCACAACAACCCATAACTCTGACTCCAGGGTAATCCAGTGCCTCTGGCCTCCATGGGTACCTACCCACATGTGCTGTCCACACACATGGTAAAACATACCATAAATATTTACATAAAAAGAAAACAGCAGGGCTAGCCACGAGAGCGGGTTCTTTTGTTCAGGGAAGCTACGGCAGTCAGGAACTCCTTCCATCGTGAATCTAATATATCTTGGCTACAAGTGCAGATGTCCTCTATACAATCTGACCTATACCAAACAAGTACAATCCATGCATCTGTGGGGAGACAACGTCCAGGGAAGAACACTCACAGCACAGGCCAGCAGGGAGCACTGAGATGGAGGCCAGCAGAGTGTGATGACGCTTCTGTACTCCAGCCCCTTAGTCCCAAGGTTCTCATGAATGCTGATAGAACCAGACATCTTAATTCTTCTCAAGTTATCCAGAGTGAACAAAATTAAATCATTTCCAAGTACTTAGTCTAGGATTTATGAGACTGGGGAACTTTCTAGACTATTACCTACTGTCTGTAAATCGATGGTAGGCTTTACATCCTACACAATCTTGTGCAGTGCTGTGCGGGGTCTCCACATATAAAGTCATGAACTAAGAAAACAGATAGGAGATTTCAGAAATGCTTATGATGTGACAGCAAAGACTGGCACTGTCACAGAGTCATCTAAGAACTGCTAATCTCTTTATGATAACAGGCCATATGACAATGTGGATGTGCTTTGCTTTCGGCATGCTTTAATCGTTTATCTGTAGTATTAAGTTACAGCCAGATGTCTTTGGATTAGAGTCAGTTTGAGCATACTAAAATTATTTTCTGTCCATCTTAGGAGGTTTTGTTTCAGGGAGAAAGATCAGGACAGTTGAAGGGAATCCTAGCAGATCCTCTCAAGAAGGCTAAAAGCAGGAATTCATTAGTGTTCGAGATCAGACAGCTGTATCCAAGAATAAATTTGTTCACGTTTGGCAAAGCTGTGGTCGGAGCTTGGCACGTTCTTCTTGACTCTGAAGTGGCGTCTGGTCAAATCAGCCTGACCCAGGTAGCACGGAGAGGTGCACTCGCAGGAGTCATGGCGGAGTCGTGATAGTAACTGGGGCTGGCCAGGCTGGCCTCCTCTGGTTTGGGAGAAAGTGCTCACTGATTGAAAACCTACCAACTACCAGGTGCCCTCCCCTGCACCCCTGCTGTCAGTTTTCAGGCAGTGGTATCCCCATTTAAGAGATGAGGGAAATGAAGCTCAGGAGGTCCCATCCATCGGCCAGGGTCTCACAGTTAAAGAAAAGAGCAAAGAACCTTGGTCTCCCCAGCCAGTGCTTGCAGTCTTGCAGAATTCATCTGACCACATGCAAACAAGCCACCACCACCACCACAAGAATGCACTAGAGAACTCTCCATCACTCGGTGGGCGCAGTCTTGCTGTACCAGGTTGGGTGGACTGTCTTTGGTGTCTTTACAATGAGTGCTTGGGTTTGCGCCTTCTTTTGCACTGCTTAGATTACAGGGCTGGAGTACCTGGTATTACTGAGGTTCTGCCCTCAGGTTTAGTTGAATCTGCTCTTGCTACACTGGGTGTCAAAGAGTAAGTAGGATCGAGCCCACCAGTTATCTGAGAAAAATACCACCCACATAAAAGACACATGAGACTTCTACAGCAAGACTACACCATGGTCTAAGAGGGAAGAGTTAAGCTGGGTGGAGGCAGGTGGATCTCTATGAGTTTGAGGCCAGCCTGGTCTCCAGGGCTATGTAGAGAGACCCTGTCTCTTTTTCTTTTCTTTCCTTTCTTTTTTTTTTTTTTTTTGGTTTTTCGAGACAGGGTTTCTCTGTGTAGTTTTGGGTGCCTGTCCTGGATCTTGCTCTGTAGACCAGGCTAGCCTCAAACTCGCAGAGATCCTCCTGGCTCTGCCTCTTGAGTACTGGGATTAAAGGCCTGTACCACTACTGCCTGAGAGACCCTGTCTCAAAAAAAAAAAAAAAAAAAGAGGTGAGAGATAAAGATGCCATGCTCCCTTTTTACTTTACTTGCTTCTGACTCTTGGGCTGCCACCTCTACCAACCCCACCAATGAGCAAGGTTCTTATTTTGTCTTTTTTCCCATAAAACATTTCTCTTTTTCTCTTGGTAAATATCAGCTATAAAACATATTTTATTGCTTTCCTTTTGTAACTTATTGTTGCCTAAATATAATCTTCCAAAAATACCCCACAAATTAATCCTCTTTGCTACAAAACTGCAGGGAACCAATATGAACAAAGTTTCATTGCACATAAATTTAGCACCTAGAACACTGAGTCATACATTAGAGGACAACCCAAGTCCCTCTACTTGCTAGTGACTATGTAAAATTCAGGGCCCATGTTTTCATTTTTTAAATGTTTAAATGCCATGCAGTAGTAATTCTATGTGTTTGTGAGATACAACACAATATTTTAATTCAAGACTATGATGTTTGGTGATCTGTTCAGAGTAACTGATTTATCCATCACCTTCGACATGTATCATTTGTGCTGGAAACATTCAATATTCTCTCTGCTAGCTTCTTGAAATGTACAATGTCAATCTTGCTTATGCTACAATCTAGCACATCAGAGCAATTCCTGCCATTCATCTTTACCCTTGTATCTGTTGACTACCTTCTCTCCATCCCCAACACCAGGCAGAGCCTCTAATTCTAGATTATAAAATAAAGGCTAATTAAGTCTTTTCATAATTAAGTACAAATACCTCTCCTTGTGTATAAATCTATCAATTCCATTCATTGTTATTTTCATTTTTGCTTTATTATAAATTCCTGTTTTAAGTTACATTCTTATAAAGAAAAGTCTATTAAACTCCTTTTTTAGTGTCCAGCATTGGGCACTGGGTGATAATATTATCACTGGGTGATAATATTCTTTGCTCCTTCAAAGCAGTAACTTAATCAGCTTTAGCCACAGAAGTGCACAGCAGTTGAAAATCATGATTAGAATTCAAATATGACAACCTTTATCTACTCTAGTTCTTTGTTTGGTTCTTTAAATGGATAACAAATCTCAAGTACTACAAATGCTCAGTAATGTCTGTTTCTAGGCCCCTGCTGGAGTGTGCCGATGCCTTTGATGACTGTACTACACATGTTACATACAACATAGACTCTCAAGAGATTTAAAGTGTGCCACCAAGGGGGGACCTAGCGGTGACATTCGTGACCAATAGCCACTGGTTAAACACACAGTCACTTACTCCTCACAGCCCTAAAGTAGTGCTGCCATAATCGACATGATGAATGTCATGTCATAAACGACGAAGCTGGGTACAGAGAAGCTGTCCTTAGAGATCACCAAGGCAGCAATAACGCACCATTTCAGCCACGCACCACCATGTGATGCTCTCCCTTCCTAAAAGATGGGGTGCATCCTCTACACCAAGAATTGCTCCCTCCCAATACTGATGCCTCCTCCTGAGCTCTCCACAAGAACACCACACGGTGAATGCAGCCGGGAACCTGTGGTGTGGATCCTTGCAGGGAGGGAACTCAGCCTTCCCAACAGACCAGCAGTGACTCATGATTTGTGCAGGGTACTGACTTGTGCCAATTCAACCACACAGACCTCAGAGATCACTGTTTTTGCTTAAACATCTGACAGCAAAAAAAAAAAAAAAAGGAAAAATAAAATAAAATAATAGCTTTATTCACTGAGTGACAGGCACTTTGCCAAAAAAACTCAGCCTTTCAAAGGGAATGAGTGTGGGACTGGTTGAAAGGCACATTATGCCATATTGACATGGCTGGATTTGCCAAGAACACAGAGTGTGAGCTCTAAAACTACTTTTAGCTCTGCATTTACCAAAATAATTTGCCAATTTTACTTTGAGGGCTGGGAAGAATTATATAGGTAAATTGCCTCCAGGTGCCTCTGACATTAGGGCCACAATATTGCCCCTGATTTCGAATTAGTTCTGAGGTTGCTGACAACCAAAAACCTACTGAATGGGGAAAATGATGTGGAAAAAATTTCTCAATTTCTTCTTCATGGTAAGGTTTGGTTGGAGGAGGGGCACAGCTCATAAGAGCTGACGGTAGATACAGCATCGATTGAAGTGTTTATCAAGAATGTGACCCCCCAGTTGCAAACCCAGCACTCAGAGATGGAAACACAGAGATCAGTTGCTCAAAACCTTCCTTGCTCAAGTCACATTGCAAGTTCAAATCCAGACCCTACCTTAAGCCTTCTTCCTCGCCAACCTCAAAATGTTTTGATTAGTGGCAAATGTGAAATATGGGTGCCATATGGTCCTCCAGAAATGTCCTCTAGAAATGGGGACGTTGATGAAGTTTGGCTTTGGCGTGAGGAACTGTGTATTTGTCTGCTCTCTATCAAAGGCACATATTTTGCATCAAATTTGTAATTCTCATTCATGGTCAAGGCAAAAGAAGGATCTGCTTTCCCTCATCACCATAACCAACGCGATTTTCCTGTTTGTTTCTAGGTCGTGGTAGGAAAACTCTTGGTTTGCATTTCCTGCTACTTGTGGATGCTATTTTTATCCAGGAGTTTGCTGACAACTCCAAAGCTGATTCTACAATTCGTATTCTTTTTCTAACACCCACAAACCATTGCTTAAGCCAGGCTTCGGGGTATTTTTATAAACATCTTTCCTACCCCTTGATTTGTGGCTAACCCACTTCAGCTTGTTTTCTGAGGTTCTTCTGTGATCTGCCCTCAAATCCGGTCCAGTAGATAGGAGTTCAGTAGGCAAGTTCTTTCTAGAACTGAGGAAGTGCTGCCTCTGGTGACAAGGACACGGTCTTTGCTTTGCTGACTCCGCCTATTAGCGCGTCCTCCCCCACATACATGTGTGTTACACGGGGGATTCTAGGCAGGTATCCAGTACAGATGAAACAGGAGGCTAGCACAGATAGACAGCAGAGCAACTGTGGCTTAGGTGCTAGGTTAGCATATTTAGATTGTGACCACGTAACTACGGGCAAAGGATCTATTTTGTTCTTCCATTTTCACATATGTAAAATGAGGATAATAATGGGACTTATACAATTCTCCTCATTTAATTTTATTAAGAGTACCTAGATCAAGAACAGATAGTAAGAGTCCAACAAGAAGGGGAAAGAAATTTCAGGAAGTAAGACTCCAGGGGGTGCATTAAGGAATCTAGGAATGAACTTCCAATAACATCCCATTAAAGACCAGGATGGGAACGTAGATCAGTCAGGAAAGTGCTTGCCACAAAGCATAAAGTCCTGAGTTCAATCCTCAGCTGCCATGTAAAAAGTTGGGTATGGTTGCACATGCCTAGAATCCCAGCTCTAGGGAAGCAGAAACAGGCAGATCCCAGGATTTACTGGCTAGCCAGCCTAGGCTAATCAGTGAGCCCAGGTTCTAGTGACAGACCCTGCCTCAAAACAAAAAATGTAGATACCACCTGAGGAAGAACAGCTGAGGGAGACTTCTAACTTTCATGGGCATAAGTATGTATACCCAGAGAACATGCACACACACAGACACACATACACACACACACACATGCACACAAAGGCCATGCCATCTGGGCCATTAAGAGGAAAGCAAAAACTAGGTCCACGTCACTATGATTGTAAATATACCTGAGGCTAAGAAATCATAAATCCCAGAGTTGTTGTGTTTAATTAATATTTCATTGGAACTATTCACAACTCAACTATTCTGTACCAAAAGAGGCAGTGTGGATAAGTGAAAAACACCTTTCATAAATGTGTTTTACATTTTCTGGTTCTAAGAATTTCTGTTTTCTCAGAAAGCCCTTGAGCCACCCTACTCTGCAGAAGTCAGTCAGTCTGGCCATTGCATTGCTGCTTCTGATTTTCCTTCATGAAAACAAGTCTCTCTCCCTCCATAGGCTATGGCTACCCTGATGAAAACTAATCCAGGCCTCTTCAGTCTTGCAAAAGACCAAGAGGAAGGGCAAGTCTCACGGCAAATGCAATGTCAGTGTGATTAACAAATTCTGAGAAGCATGGTAGAAACATAAGTAGCAGAAGCTAAGATGAGGCAAGCCTTGATTTCCTATTGCCTTTGAGAAGATGACCCACTCCTTCTGGCATGCTGCTGGGGCTAGCTTGCTCTTCTGAGAATCTGGTTACCACTGGAGCAGGAAGCTTTGGGGGTGCCAGAGTGAACTCCATCGCAAGGACTTGGGAACCATGTGGGTGAAAGGGAAGTCAGACTGGCAAAGCAAGCGTGAATTTTATAGCATCTAAGGAAAGCAGAAATCAGATACAGAGCCTCCTTTCCCTGTATTAATTTTTCTTTTTTTTTTAAATTTAAGTTTGCATATGGTCAGCCAGGAACTGAAAATATTAAGTAGAAAATTCTAGAAATAAACCACTTGTAAGGTTTTTGCAACTTCTTAAAGCAAACATAATTGCTCTACTTTCCTGTGTGATATTGTTGCTGAACCCTTATTGTGCCTACTTCACAGAGTAAACGTTGTCACAGGCATGTGTGTACAGGATTTGGTGCTATCTGTTGTTTTAGGCATCCACTGGGGGCCTTGGGCTTTTCTCCTGGAAAACTAGGGGCCTGCTGCCATGGTTTGAAAGATCAGAAGGTCATGAGTGTGGTATTTATGAGAGTAGAGCCTGAGATCACTTGTTGGCAGAGGATGCCTAAAATGATGGATAACATGAATCCGGGACAGAAAGGCAACTCCTTAGGAGAGAAAGAACAAGAGGGAGACTGCAGCTTCACTGAGAGCTCCCCCACCCCTGACCAAAAGCAAGGAGAGAGTTCATCCATTATCAAGGGAAGCCAACCTGGAGGCAGCAGCTGAAGCAGAGACTGTGGAGGAGCACTGCTTGTTGGCTTGCTTTCCATGGCTTGCCCAGTTTGCTTTTTCAAGCAACCCAGGACCACCTGTCCAGGAGTGGTACCACCCACAGTTTGTTGGGCCCTTCCACATCAATCATTTATCTATATTAATCTCTATGCACAGACATGCGTTTAGACCAATCTTATGGAAGCAATTCCTCATTTAAGGCCCCTCTCCCAGGTGACTCATTTGTATAAAGGTGATCGAAACTGACCAATACACTCTCTTTTTACTTTCCGCCTGGTCTTATTCTGTAGCTCTTTGCTGGCCTGAAACTCACATGTGTCCTATGCAGCCTCAAATTTGCATCAATCTTCCTGCCCATCTCCCAACGTGCACTACCAGGCCCAGCCTTTCAAAATGTTTCCTGATGGGCATCTTGGGTCACCGGGATGGAGTCTCTTTGCTTCCCAAATGACTCAGCAGCCTCAGCTGTGACCTGTGGGGTCTTCCTCTTCTTCAGTTTCTACCTCTAGGGCGTGACTCTGACCCTCCCTCTGGGGATTGCCTCCTGCTGTCTCTTTCCTCACTAAGCTGGTGCTGCAGCTTTATAGCTTTAATAGAAAATAGGAGCCAAAAACCTGTAACCCAAACACTTCATTTTTCCAGAGTTGAAGAAAGTTCCAAGCAACATTCCTCCAGACATAGTTAAGCTTGACTTGTCATACAACAAAATCAGTCAGCTCCGACCCAAAGAATTTGAAGATGTTCATGAACTAAAGAAATTAAACCTGAGCAGTAACGGCATTGGATTCGTCGATCCTGGTAAGTCCCACTGTGTTGTGCCCCTGGCAACTGTGCTGTGCTTTCTCCTGTGGCAACATCTATAGTAACACCATTTAGTTAAAAAAAAACAAAGTTCAAAAAGTATGAGTTTTAATTAAGCATGATGCTAAAATAGGACTTGTTTGGCACTCAGAAGTATGTGCCAAAATATTGCCTTACAAAGGGTGTAGTACTATCTAGTCATACCTTGGTGTCCAGGGTCATTGTTCCAAGATGCCTCTTAGACACCAAAATCCCTTTTATAAAATTGACATGTACATTAATTACCCCTTTATACTTTAATTAATCATTTGTTGATAATACTTAGTATAACAAAATGCTATATAAAGCGTTGTTATACTATATTGTGTAAGGAATAATAAGAAAAAAAGTCTAGAGAGAACACTACATATTCAGAACAGATACTTTTTTTCAGCTATTTTATCTGTGGTTGGTTGAATCTGCAAATATAGAATATGACAGATGCAGGGCACTGACTACATAGTACTCCATCAGCTCAGATAATAAAAACATTGTAGAGTAGATATATACACAGAGTAGGAGTGGAGGGATTCTCACAATGTAGCCCAGACTGGTAATAAACTCTTATTCTCCGGCCCTGGCTCCTCAGGCACTCCTATTACAGGTGCACACTCTCACACCCACTCCTCAGGTACTCCTATTACAGGTGCACACTCTCACACACACTCCTCAGGTACTCCTATTACAGGTGCACACTCTCACACGCACTCCTCAGGTACTCCTATTACAGGTGCACACTCTCACACCCACTCCTCAGGTACTCTTATTACAGGTGCACACTCTCACACCCACTCCTCAGGTACTCCTATTACAGGTGCACACTCTCACACCCACTCCTCAGGTACTCCTATTACAGGTGCACACTCTCACACCCACTCCTCAGGTACTCCTATTACAGGTGCACACTCTCACACCCATTCCTCAGGTACTCCTATTACAGGTGCACACTCTCACACCCACTCTTCAGGTACTCCTATTACAGGTGCACACTCTCACACCCACTCCTCAGGTACCCCTATTACAGGTGTACACTCTCACACCCACTCCTCAGGTACTCCTATTACAGGTGCACACTCTCACACCCACTCCTCAGGTACTCCTATTACAGGTGCACACTCTCACACCCACTCCTCAGGTACTCCTATTACAGGTGCACACTCTCACACCCACTCCTCAGGTACTCCTATTACAGGTGTACACTCTCACACCCGGCTCCTCAGGTACTCCTATTACAGGTGCACACTCTCACACCCACTCCTCAGGAGCTCCTATTACAGGTGCACACTCTCACACCCGGCTCCTCAGGTACTCCTATTACAGGTGCACACTCTCACACCCACTCCTCAGGAGCTCCTATTACAGGTGCACACTCTCACACCCACTCCTCAGGTACTCCTATTACAGGTGCACACTCTCACACCCACTCCTCAGGTACTCCTATTACAGGTGCACACTCTCACACCCGGCTCCTCAGGTACTCCTATTACAGGTGCACACTCTCACACCCGGCTCCTCAAGTACTCCTATTACAGGTGCACACTCTCACACCCCGCTCCTCAGGTACTCCTATTACAGGTGCACACTCTCACACCCGCTCCTCAGGTACTCCTATTACAGGTGCACACTCTCACACCCACTCCTCAGGAGCTCCTATTACAGGTGCACACTCTCACACCCACTCCTCAGGAGCTCCTATTACAGGTGCACACTCTCATACCCACTCCTCAGGTACTCCTATTACAGGTGCACACTCTCACACCCACTCCTCAGGGGCTCCTATTACAGGTGCACACTCTCACACCCACTCCTCAGGTACTCCTATTACAGGTGCACACTCTCACACCCACTCCTCAGGTACTCCTATTACAGGTGCACACTCTCACACCCGGCTCCTCAGGAGCTCCTATTACAGGTGCACACTCTCACACCCACTCCTCAGGTACTCCTATTACCGGTGCACACTCTCACACCCCGCTCCTCAGGTACTCCTATTACAGGTGCACACTCTCACACCCGCTCCTCAGGTACTCCTATTACAGGTGCACACTCTCACACCCACTCCTCAGGAGCTCCTATTACAGGTGCACACTCTCACACCCACTCCTCAGGTACTCCTATTACAGGTGCACACTCTCACACCCACTCCTCAGGTACTCCTATTATAGGTGCACACTCTCACACCCACTCCTCAGGTACTCCTATTACAGGTGCACACTCTCACACCCACTCCTCAGGTGCTCCTATTACAGGTGCACACTCTCACACCCACTCCTCAGGTACTCCTATTACAGGTGCACACTCTCACACCCACTCCTCAGGAGCTCCTATTACAGGTGCACACTCTCACACCCACTCCTCAGGGGCTCCTATTACAGGTGCACACTCTCACACCCACTCCTCAGGTACTCCTATTACAGGTGCACACTCTCACACCCGGCTCCTCAGGTACTCCTATTACAGGTGCACACTCTCACACCCACTCCTCACGTACTCCTATTACAGGTGCACACTCTCACACCCACTCCTCAGGCACTCCTATTACAGGTGCACACTCTCACACCCACTCCTCAGGGGCTCCTATTACAGGTGTACACTCTCACACCCGGCTCCTCAGGTACTCCTATTACAGGTGCACACTCTCACACCCACTCCTCAGGAGCTCCTATTACAGGTGCACACTCTCACACCCGGCTCCTCAGGTACTCCTATTACAGGTGCACACTCTCACACCCACTCCTCAGGGGCTCCTATTACAGGTGCACACTCTCACACCCACTCCTCAGGTACTCCTATTACCGGTGCACACTCTCACACCCACTCCTCAGGTACTCCTATTACAGGTGTACACTCTCACACCCACTCCTCAGGTACTCCTATTACAGGTGCACACTCTCACACCTAGATCCTCAGGTGCTCCTATTACAGGTGCACACTCTCACACCCACTCCTCAGGTACTCCTATTACAGGTGCACACTCTCACACCTAGATCCTCAGGTGCTCCTATTACAGGTGCACACTCTCACACCCACTCCTCAGGTACTCCTATTACAGGTGCACACTCTCACACCCACTCCTCAGGAGCTCCTATTACAGGTGCACACTCTCACACCCACTCCTCAGGTACTCCTATTACAGGTGCACACTCTCACACCCGGCTCCTCAGGTACTCCTATTACAGGTGCACACTCTCACACCCACTCCTCAGGTACTCCTATTACCGGTGCACACTCTCACACCCACTCCTCAGGTACTCCTATTACAGGTGCACACTCTCACACCCACTCCTCAGGTACTCCTATTACAAGTACACACTCTCACACCTGTGTAGATTTTTAGAAGTAGAATATGTCTGAGGAGATGGCCCCCTGGTAAAGTGACTGTGGTATAGCACAAAGACCTGAGTTCAGATCCCAGCATCTACATCAAAGCTGGGTGCAGTGGCACACGTGTGTAACCACAGCATGAGGAGGGAGGCCAACAGCTCAAGTCAAATAAGTGTGTCTCCATTCAGTGAGAATCTCTGTTTCAAAAACAAGGCAGAGACTGAGGAAGGCATCTGATGTTGGCCTTTGCCTCCAGACACATACACACACATGTGCATACAGCTACATGAACATGTACATACATCACACACACACACACACACACACACACACACACACACACACACATACACACACACAGTGGAAAATTAATAAAATTAAAGACAGGAATATGTGGCAAGGGGTCATTCACACACTGAACACGTAATGGTTTTATAATGGAAATTCAGGCCGGGCGGTGGTGGCACACGCCTTTAATCCCAGCACTCGGGAGGCAGAGGCAGGCAGATCTCTGTGAGTTCGAGGCCAGCCTGGACTACAGAGCAAGATCCAGGAATAGGTGCAAAGCTACACAGAGAAACCCTGTCTCAAAAAACCAAGAAAAAGTAAAAGAAAAAAAAAGAGAAAATGAAAATTCATATTTGACCTTTGGGGGCATTTGTTAAGCCCCAACTTGTTTAGTATAAATTCAAAACTAATTGCAAAATGCCGGGTTCATAAATTCAGATAAGACATGCTCAGATCAGGGCAGGACACACTAGCCATCCTCCTAGATCGATATCAATTTCTTTTTCTGCCCTTTGAGTCTCTTCCCCCTTGCCAAGCAAAGCCTCTGGAGAAAAATGAACGCAGCAAATTAAGTGAACACTAGACCTGGACAGAGCCAGGGCTGCTGAGGCACTGGCTAGGTAGAACACACCTGTGCCTTTGCAGTGCTTGCTGTCTAAAAAGCCCAGCTATAAAATAATCCTTTATAAATATAATATTTATTATAATAGTTCAACATAATGCTAGAAACATTTTGAGTACAGTTATTTCTCCTATGTAAATAAATTAACTAGAGCAATTGCTTTGTGTCTGTGTGTGGGTATGTGTGTGTGTACAGGCAGACTTTGACAGCGTCTTTTTCAGTCACTCTCCCCTTTGGTTTTTGAGACACAGTCTCTCAACTGAATCTCAAGCTCACCAGTCAGATATACTGGCTGGCCTGGGGAGCCCCAGAGACCCTCTGTCTCCATCTCCCCAGCACTGGAATTATAGGCCTACATTACCCTGCCCAGCCTTTTACATGGGTTCTGAGGAGCCAGCTCAGGTCCTCCTGCTTGGCCAGCAAGCACTTTCGCTTCTGGCCCGTCTCCTCAGCCCCTCTGCTTTCCTTAGTAATAACACAAGCACTAGTAGAACTCCACAGTTCCAACGTGATCGAAGCGAAAGCTGAAGATGAACATCCTGGGGGCACAAAGGCATATTTTAGAATTAATATATTATTTAAATATTATAAAATTATAACTTAAATTTTAAAGGAACAACAGTTGCAGCACTTACCTTAGCCTGTACACAAATTGCACTTTGAATGGCAAGATTAAAAGCAATTTTCTCTTCACAGTAAATAAAGAGACAATTCTTGGCTACAGTCATTATATTAATGTTCATATCAGACACTGGTATCCAGTCTCTACAAAGTCAGGCCACAGGTTGAGGAACCCAGAGGTAGAGACCCTCTTGTGGCCCATGAGAACCATAGATCCATAGAACAAGTACACTGTGCCAAGGATCCCTGAGCAAGCATCTAATTCCTTTCTAATGCTGTCACTCAAAGCTCTAGTTGACAACTGCCAATAGTAGGATGCCGGGCGTAGCTTAGTGGTGGAGCACTTGCATAACAAGTGCAAGACCCGGGTTCAATTCCCAGCAGCACACATGCACACGTGCACACAATGAATGCAGATGACTCTTTAGTTAAACAAAAACGCCAAGTATGATGGAGCCTTGGTTAAATCTGTTAAAGCAGTGAACAGCTGTGGTATAACAGTGGCGCAATCACAACAGAACTAGGGGATACAAAGAGCACTCCTCTCTCCCTCCTTCCCACCTTCCCTTTGTTTATTCAGCACAAGGGAAGCGCTTTCATTAACAGGTATGTATTGAACCAAGTGCCAAGTACTTTTATTGCTAACTCCTTTAGAACAAGAGAAAATGGGTCTTAGAACTTGAAAAACACAAAATGAACTACACCAGTTTTAAAGTAAAAGACCTGCTGTGTTTTGGGATGCTTGGGATGAGGCAGTGCCCAGTGACTTCCTTAAGAATTTAGGCTGCCTTGTGAGCAAATGTGGGGCAGCAGATGACCGTTCAATAAAGTGCAGGGCAACAGTGGAGAAAAGGAGAGAAATCACCCTACTGGGATATTATTTCCTTCAATAAACAGAACTAGCTCTCCCAGGGGCCCCACATGCATACACTTTAACAACAACTATAGCTTGTTTGAAATAGAATGTAGGAATATTCATCTGCATGTGCTTTCCGTCTGGAGCACTGACTAGTTTCAAGAGAACTGAATTTGTGACAGTCTGATGTTAGAATGCCAGCAGATGATCCTCAAAATGCCGGGTTTTCAGAACTGTCTGTCTCCTGGCCCCCACTCCTCCTCAGTCCTTGCTTTGTCCAGAAACAGGAAGTGGCCTGTTTGGGTTTTGTCTAAGAAAATATGATATGAAAATAGTTAATAGTATTGGTATGAAGCATATTTCCAGATTCAAAATAAGGTAACTATGTTCTAACAAGGGCATTTTGAAAGAGTAATGTGAAATGCTCAAAATAGAAACCAAACGTTTGAAGTCAGGAGTGACCTGTAAATTTTAGAATATGTGGTTAATCTTTATGTGTACATTTCTTTGTTCTTGGAAAATTGTTTTATTTTGTTATGTGTTATCTTGTTCTAATTACTCAGCATCCAGCTAAATCAAATGCATATGAATTCTGATAGCTACCACAACTTACCAAATTCAACCAGATGTTTTAAAAATATTGGTAGAAATTATTTGGTTTGGGACTCTACAAAAACAAACTCTCACCGCCAGTGCCACTGAACTGGGAAAGATCATTTTGTAGCCATTTTTAGAATCTACCAGTAACCCGGGAAGCTGAGGTCGCTTCTGTCTTCCTGCACTAAGGTCTTACATTTGATGCACTCCCCTTACTGTGCAGCACGCCCCCACCCCCCTCGCAACATCTTCCCAGTAAGTACAGAAAATGTACACCAGAGAAATGAATTTTACTGGAACATTCAGAGCACTGGGCAGAAATCACATGGTGTCAACACCTCCTGCAGGCCTTCCCCATGCTCCAGAAAAACGAATTGTAAAGATTAGCCTACAACTGACTTTTTCAAATAAAGTATCACACACTGGTCTACATAATCCAGGAAAAGCTTTGTTTGAATAAAGGTATATTTCATTTTTTGAATTTCTTCATGTTCAGTAGGGAGACACACTAAGAATCAAAAACTCCCAACCCAGAAATCTTCTCCACAGAAGGAGTGTGGAAGACCGCACTTTTCTTACTGAATAAACATTACAACAGAATATGATACAAATCACAGGCAAAGACACAATGACAAAGTCAGAAAGCTGTTGCACCCTCATCTACATTTGGACCTGGTGGACCCTGCTCATCGTGCTCATGTTTTCACATTAAGAACAGCTAGTCCTCAAGTAAGAGGGCCTCACAGTGCATTTTTTGGGGGTGTTTGTTTTTTGAGACAGGGTTTCTCAGTGTAGCCCTGGCTGTTCTGGAACTCACTCTGTAGACCAGGCTGTCCTCAAACTCACAGAGATCCACCTGTCTCTGCCTCCCGAATGCTGGGATTAAAGTGCCACCACTGTCTGGCCACAGTGCATTTTTTAATCACATAATTTCACCTGTTAGTAGGGTGACCATGTGGTTTAGCTCAGGGTCTTTATGCAAACAATGCTATTCTTCCTTATTTATGACAGGAAGTAGTCTGTAACTAGAAGTCCTGGCAAAGTTAGTTTCCTGTCCTCACACTAGCATCAAGATGAAAAGTACTATCCCTTGATAGGCTCTGTCCAGTCTTCAGAAGGACTTCAAGACAGTTCAAAGAGAGGAGAAAGCACTTGGAGTTGCGCGTGTGCTGGAGAGAACGCTGTGACAGTGAGGGCTGAGCCTCTTACTGAAATCTGTGTCTGCCCTTACAGCACATCGGGTACAGCTTTACAGTTCCCTTGCTCACTGGCTAACACTCTGTTTCTAGCTGCCTTTTTAGGGCTCACACATCTAGAAGAGCTCGACTTATCAAACAACAACCTACAGAACTTTGACTATGGAGTGTTAGAAGATTTATACTTTCTGAAACTCCTGTGGCTCAGAGATAACCCTTGGAGATGTGACTATAGTATCCACTACCTCTACTACTGGTTAAAGCATCACTACAATGTCCATTATAATGGTCTGGAGTGCAAAACACCGGAAGAATACAAAGGGTGGTCCGTGGGGAAATACGTGCGGAGTTACTATGAAGAATGCCCCAAAGACAAGCTGCCAGTGTACCCTGAGACTTTTGACCAGGACACAGAGGATGATGAGTGGGAAAAAATACACAGAGATCACACAGCAAAGAAGCATAGAGTGAGAATCACCATAGTGGGATAGTCGGGACTAGCCGCACAGTGCTATGCTGGTGTTGGAAAACCATATGTTTACATTTTGATCAATTGTGATGCCTATTTATACAGGGTTACCCAGCTATAAAAGCTTCTTTTGATTAGTTCCTAGTTGTTACTACGTTGTAGTAATTTTAGTCATCTAGGGAAATCTGTATTCTGCTTATATGCCCTCCTGTGGGCAGACTCTGATTACAGGATTCCACAGTGGGCCAGGACTAGTGGTACATGCCTGTAATTTCAACCCTCAAGCTGAGGCAGGAGGATGATGATGCCCACCTGTGCTACATTGCCAGAAACAGTCTCAAAATAACCAAACTATTCCACACTGGTGACCTGAGGGACTTAGATCTTAATATGGTATTAGAATTTCATAGTGTCTTGCATATGTTTTTAATGGCTTTTTGAAATAAAAGTTAAGAAAAAAAAAGCAAGTTTCATTTTTACATGTCTTTCTATAACTCCTTATACAATCTGAAAAATGATCAAAAGGAAAAGTCACAATGAGCTGTCTCCCCAAATTCTATCAACCCTCTGCTGTTATTAATGCTTAAGACAATGTAAGTGTCAAGTAGATTTGCATTTTGGTTTCCTGTATGCTCTAGAGTAAGGTTCTGGCAAACCCAACTCTCAATCATTCCTCACTGATTAAATAAAACTGACACAATAAGCAACAGAGAGTATGAGACTTATAGTATGAGAGATTGGTCAGAACAGCTCTGAGAAGCCTGGGGAGATGGTGAGAGTCATGAGCCCTGAAGACCTGGATCCACCAGTGAATGTGGAAACAACACAGCTCATTTGTCCTCATCCGTGTCTGGCAGCCACTTGTCTGTCACCCAAGCACTTCCTCCTAAGGTAACAGGGCAAGGACCATAAAATTAGGATTTAGGGTCAGAATCCGGAGTGAAAAAGAGAGCAAAAAAATACTATCAGAGGCAACTGAAGGGAGGATGGGTAGTCAAGGGATCCCTGCAGTCTAATTAGTAAAAATTAGATCACCTAGAAAACAGCCAGTAAAAGAGGCTGTGCGCAGAGAAAATAAATCTGACTTCATCAGCTGGCACACCAATGACCAGTGATACTCCACACACCAGGCAAACCACACCAAGGATATGCATGGACCCTGAGTGAGTTTCCTCCCACACAGAACATATTTTCATTTCTCTGTCAAGACAATGGGTACAAAGTTTAGCAAGTGGTCCTTCTTAACTCTTACACAAACTGCACAAGCATGAAAGATGGCATCCGATAAATAGTTCTGAGTACTGTACGAAGTGCCAATAGATTCTGAGCACTGCACTAACAGTTTCTCATGTTCTTCTTGAAATGACCCCCCTGAGGACCATAATGTTATCTGCCTTTCAAAGATGAGGAATCCACAGCTCAGGGGGGTCGGGTAACTTGGACAAAGCCATACAGCTGGCAGGAGGCAGAGCTATGCAAGCTCTTTCTATTGAGCAAGGGAACATGGCCCTTACCCTTGACTACCTGTGTCAGAATTTCTAGAACCAGATCCTGCCCCCCCCCACACACACACAAATAGCAGATGTGAGGGAAATTAAGCCTTCACTTCCAGCAGCACCAATGAGAGTAGCTGGCAAGAGAGACGTTTGAATCTATATTAGTATGCAGAGGGAAGCAAGGTTTGGAAAGCCAGAGTAGCTGCCAGTGGCGCTGCTTTGGTTTGGGGCATTTGTGTGGCTGTGAGGATCTGAACTCCTTACCAAATTTACCAGTGCTTTGGTTAAAGGAAATGCAAATCCCACATTACACACTAGGAATCATCAAAGACATCTGTTAGCTTTACAATGTTGCCCAAGAGATTCAATGGGTTTACTCATCATTGTCCATGGGCCTCCAGGTAGAGCAGTAAGGATGAGAACCCCAAGTAGTCAAGATCTGGTGTTAGAGAATCCAGGTGTTACCTCACTGGCGGGCAGGAGGATTGAAAGGAGGGGAACAGATGAGTATGATTCAGAAAAGGGTCCAAATTGTTCCCTGCTTCAATTTTTAGAGGCTAGTTGGGGATTTTATTGGTTGACTTTCATAGCCAACATCATCCCTTGGGATGTATTTGGAAATAGGCTCTGGAACACATTATAATAGAAATTAGTCTCAAACATCCCAAAGCTAAGTGAGTTGGAATGTTGGTATTGCTCAAAGCCTTAATTGAAGTTATATTTTTGAAAGCATAAGGTTTGCTCATTTCCAGTCAGAGCTTCAAGGAACTACAGTCAATTTTTGTGCTACCAAGTTCTTACTTAACAGTTACCCCATAGACTGACTTTGGACGTTCCTTTATGTTCAGGATATATATATATATATATATATATATATATATATATATATATATATATATATATTCAAGTTTACAAGAATTAAAACTGGTTTTATTAAATCATTGGTGACAAATTAAAAATATCACAATAATTGAGACAGGTTGCTTCCTTAAAAATAATACCAAGATTTGGTCAGATTTGCCTATTTAATTATTGCTACAATAAAGATATTTGGGCCAAGAATTACTATATTTTAAAATATACAAAAGCACCCCTTAAATTAAGAAAATGTGTTTGGGCTATCTTGATCCCAACACACGCATCAGTTTCATATATTCTAGTCATCATTTGATATAACGAACGAATGTTATCATTTGATATAACAAACACATAGTCAATACACCCACTGCATAGGAGAGAACTTGGCCCAAGAATTTTTATTATCTGAAGATCTCTGGACTCTACACATCGTGTTAACAATGTAGCTTATTTTCTCTCTATCCCAAACTGCTCAGTGGGCCTGTCCTAAACACCAGGGAGCCTTTACATGGAAGTAAGTTTCAAAAATCAAGAGAGGATTATAGCTGTGTCTGTGTTTAAAAAGAAGAAAGATAAATAAAAGGAAAGGCCAGTCACACCTTAGGATAGTGTATTTACATGACACATTAGAAAATGAACCATTATCTGAAACATACAATAAGGAAACAAGCTGATTTTAAAATGAGCCCAAAACCTTAACAGAGATAGATGTGGTGGTACATGCCTGTAATTCCAGTACTCAAGAGGCAGAGGCAAGAGGATCACCAAAAGGTCAAGGCCAACCTAGCAAGATCCAGTCTCCAAAAATCAACAAATAAACACAACACCTTAATAGACACTTCACCAACAAGATGTGAATACATACGAAAAGAGCATAAGCCATCAAGGAAATCTGAGAACCGCAGTGGGATGCCATCACACACCTACAAGAACGATCAAACTCCAGGACAGTGATGGCACTCTTGTTCACTGTCATAGGAATGCAAATGGAGTGTTAACACCCTGGAAAACAGTTCAGTGATTTCTTACTAAGTTAAATATACTCTCACTATACAATTACCAATTATACTTCCTAGTACCTAACCAAAAGAGTTGAAAACTTTTAGTTTGGCTCTTCAATATTTCTGAAAGGCCAATTATAAAGGTCTAATTTCCAGCCCGTGGCACCCCAGGGAGGTGGCAGAACCTCCAGCCTAAAACCCAGACACCCTGAGTGAAAATAAGCATTTTCTTCTTTTAATTTATTCACCTCAGGCATTTTGTACTGGCAACAGAAAACTAACAAGATTTATGTCTACAACAATAGTTAAGCACCTCATGTGCATGTATACAGCTGTAACACAGGGTGAAGCTTGAATACATTATGCTAATGAGCTAGTCACCAGACTCTAACTATTCTGTTATTACATTCACATGGAGTACTGAGTCAGCACATCCATAGAGACAGAAAGTAGGGTGGTAGTCAGAAGGAGCTGGGGAAAGGAGGAAGGGGAGAGTCGGGGGTTTAATGGGGGATGAGATCCAGCTTTCTGTGACAGAATAGTTCTAGGGACAGGTGGTCATGGTTGCACAATGTGAGGATACTTAATTCCACAGACTTGATACATATAGGGGTTAAATTGGTAATTTATATGTTATGTATATCTTTAAAAAGAGTCCAAAAATTGATTGCTTGAAACAACAAAATTAACAACATATAAACTAGCCTTACCAAGAAAAAACACAAACAAGAATGTAGTATTACTAAAAACGAGACATGAAAGAGAACTTGTTAGTGCTAACTTTACAGAAATAAAAAGGATTATAATACTGTCAACAGTTATACCCCAATTACAAGAAATGCTATCAACAGTTGTACTCTAACTACAGGAAGTGCTGTCAACAGTTATACCCCAACTACAGGAAATGCTATCAACAGTTATACACCAACTACAGGAAGTGCTGTCAACAGTTATACTCTAACTACAGGAAATGCTATCATCAGTTGTACTCTAACTACAGGAAGTGCTATCAACAGTTATACCCCAACTACAGGAAGTGCTATCAACAGTTATACTCTAACTACAGGAAGTGCTGTCAACAGTTATACACCAACTACAGGAAGTGCTGTCAACAGTTATACTCTAACTACAGGAAATGCTATCAACAGTTATACTCTAACTTCAAGAAATGCTATCAACAGTTATACCCCAACTACAGGAAGTGCTGTTAAGATTATACCCCAACTACAGGAAATGCTATCAACAGTTATACCCTAACTACAGGAAGTGCTATCAACAGTTATACCCCAACTACAGGAAGTGCTATCAACAGTTATACCCCAACTACAGGAAGTGCTGTCAACAGTTATACTCTAACTACAGGAAATGCTATCAACAGTTATACTCTAACTACAGGAAATGCTATCAACAGTTATACCCTAACTACAGGAAGTGCTATCAACAGTTATACCCCAACTACAGGAAGTGCTGTTAAGATTATACCCCAACTACAGGAAATGCTATCAACAGTTATACCCTAACTATAGGAAGTGCTATCAACAGTTATACACCAACTACAGGAAGTGCTATCAACAGTTATAACCCAACTACAGGAAGTGCTATCAACAGTTATACCCCAACTACAGGAAGTGCTATCAACAGTTATACACCAACTACAGGAAGTGCTATCAACAGTTATAACCCAACTACAGGAAGCGCTATCAACAGTTATACCCCAACTACAGGAAGTGCTGTCAACAGTTATACACCAACTACAGGAAGTGCTGTCAACAGTTATACTCTAACTACAGGAAATGCTATCAACAGTTATACTCTAACTATAGGAAATGCTATCAACAGTTATACCCTAACTACAGGAAGTGCTATCAACAGTTATACCCCAACTACAGGAAGTGCTATCAACAGTTATACCCCAACTATAGGAAGTGCTATCAACAGTTATACACCAACTACAGGAAGTTGACAAATTTTCAAACACTTAAACTATCAAAACTGACTCAAGAAATAAAGTCTAAATAGGTCTATAGTAACCAAAGACTGGAAATAAATAACAGGGAGCCTCCAACAAAGAAGAGCCCAGGACCAGATGGATTCATTGGCAGGGTCTACCAGACATTTAAAGGATAAGTGACACTAACCCTTCTCATAGTCTTTAAGGAAAGAGAGAGAATTCCTCCTGAACTCATTCTTTAACACCAGTATTATCCAAACAAGGACACCAAATAGATATCACAAGAAAGAAAGCAAAAGGCTAATATTCCTCTAAAAATATACATGCAAACAACCTTCAGAAAATGTTAGAAAATAAAATACAACCGTATATTAAAAGGCTAACGCATGATGTATGAATAAGATTGGTCCTAGAAAAGCAGCTGTGGGGAAGGAGGGACGTGAGCACAGAAGCAGACTGACCAGGAAGAGGAAGGGGATCACTGGGCAAGAGGTGATGGGGGTAACTATGATCAAAATAGATTACATGCATATATAAAATGCTATCATGAGGCCCATTACTATGTGTAATTAGTATGTGCTAATAAAAACAATAAACATTAAAATCTGTAGCAGTGACACCCCACTTCGTTGCAACCAGCCTACCTGATTTCCCTACTAACGTGCCTCGATTTATGACTTTCTTTTGTTCACTGATGATAAAAAGTTCAGGTAACCAATTCCAGGGAACATGTTATTCGGGGCAACTCATACCTGTGTTCCTGGTCCACAGTCACTCTTATTTGAATAAAAATAAACTAGCTCTTATTTCCTTTGAGGTGGGAAAAAAGGAAATGCAAGTACACAAACAGCACTCGGTGTGATCTGTGCTGTGTTAACAGAGTGGAAGTGGGAAGCAGGTGACAGAGGTAACGCATTTGAAAAAAACCCAGCACACTTACAGGAAAAAAAAAAAACTGATCAAGAACATTGGGGGGCACGCCAACAAATGATAATCTCACTTATTATGAAAATCTGAAACTTTCCTCTGAGACCAGGAACAAAACAGAAATGTGAGCTTCTAGAGCTTTATCCTCACATTCCTCGGAAACTCATTACAGTGTCATCAAAATCGAAAGTCAAACTGAAAATTTAAATATTACTCCCTGATTTTGCCTTCTTTATTCAAAAATTATAGATTTTGTAAACAGTATATTTCAGTGTGTCTGTCTGTCTTTCTTTCTTTCTTCCTTCCTTCCTTTCTTTCTTTCTTTCTTTCTTTCTTTCTTTTTTTTGGTGGTGGGAGGTTTTCAAGACAGGGTTTCTCTGTGTAGCTCTGACAGTCCCAGAACCAACTCTGTAGACCAGGCTGGCCATGAACTCATAGAAATCCACCTGCCTCTGCCTTCCAAGTGTTAGGATTAAAGGCATGTGCCACCAACACCCAGTTCAATATATATTTCTTATATGTGTATGTATAGAGATATATGTGAAGGGATATAACAAGACAGAAACAGAGGCAGAGAGAGTAAGGTTTATAATTATTTTATCTATTTTTAAGACTATAAAAAAGCCAGGCATTTTGGAAATCAATGTGTTGTTTCTTAGAAAATTGGGAATCAATCTATCTCAAGACCCAGTGATATAACTCTTAGGCATATACCCAAAAGATGCTCAAACATACCACAAGGACACTTGCTCAACTATGTTCATAGCAGCTGTATTTGTAATAGCCTGGATCTGATGCCCCTCAACCAAAGAAGGGATAAAGAAAATGTGATATATTTACACAATGGAGTATTACTCAGCTGTTAAAAACAATGACATCAAGAAAATTTGAAGGCAAATGGATGGAACTAAAAAAAAGAAAATGGTATGTACTCACTCATAAGTGGATATTAGTTGTAAAGTAAAGGATAACCTGGCTACAATCCACAGACCCAGAGAGGCTCGGTAGCAAGGAGGGCCCAAGGGGGGAATGCATGGATCTCCCTGGGAAGGGGAAGTAGAAGAGATCTCCTGGGTGGACTGAAGACAGGTGGGCACAGGAACTTGAGGGGTAGGGTTGTGGGGAGGAGGGAAAAGTACTGAAAAAGATGGTGGCTTTTGGGTGTGAGGTAGAAACTGGATACAAGGGGAACCTCCATGAATCTACAAGAATGACCCCAGCTGAGACTCTTAGCAATAGTGGATATGTAGCCTGAACTAGACATCCCCTGTGGTCAGATTGGTGACTACCCCGATTGTTATCAGAGAACCTCCATCCAGTAACTGATGGAAACAGATGAAGTGACCCACAGGCAAACATCAGGCCGAGCTCAGGGAATCCTGATAAAGGGTTGGGATAAGGATTGTAGGAGCCAGAGGGGTCAGGACATCACAAGAAAACCCACACAAACAACTAACCTGGCCTCATAAGAACTCACAGAGTCTGAACCAACAACCAGGAAGCCTGTGTGGGACTGACCTAGGCCCTCTGCATGTGCGTGACAGTTGTGCAGCTTGATTTATTTGGATTCCTAATAGTGGGAGCAGGGGCTGTCCCTAATGCTTTCGCTGGCTCTTGGGAACCTATTCCTCATCCTGGATTGCCTTAGCCCAGCCTAAATGCAAGGGGAGAAGCTTAGTCTTATGGCAACTTGATATGCCATGCTTTGCTGATACCCATGGGAGGCCTGCCCCTTTCTGAGTAGAAACAGAGGAGGAGTGGATTGGGGGGGGGGGAGAACAGGATGGAGGGGGAATTGTGGTTGGGATGTAAAATGAATAAATCAATTTTTTAAAAGACTACAAAAAGCAATCAATTCAAATGGTAGAATAAAGAGATGTTCATTCTCTCTCTCCAGCCTAAACTCTTTTCCAATGAACTTTTTCCAAGAACCTGTAATATGAGCCAGGCTTGGTGGTACATGCTTTTAATCCCAGCAACCAGGAGGCAGAGGCATGTGAATCTCTTTGAGTTTGAGGCCAGTCTGGTGTTTATAGGACTGCCAGGGCTACATAGAAACAAGAAACAATCTAGACTATAAATCAGAAAGGGTTTTGGTGCATCAAAAATTAGTAATTGTAGTAGGTAGCTGTTCCAGCTTTGACCTGGAAGTACTACCCCCAGTGAGGCTTCCGGTAACTGTCATGCCTACCTATAGCCTGCCCCTGAGGCGGGGCTGAGACAGAAGCCCTTAGGACCTGAGATCCAGATGTGCCGGCTCTCTTGGTTTCTGGTGATCCTGGATGTTGGATGGTAGACCGAGCAGAGTTCTCTGGAGAACACCACTGGACTGCTTCACCTCTCCCAGACCCTGTAACCTATCCCTCTAGTTGTTGTAAGTTATCCCTCAGAATAAATCTTCCTTTTAACCACGTGGAATTGCCTTAATATATCCCCCAATAAGTGGTTCCTTAAGAACCAGAGATTGGCCAGGTGGTGGCACATGCTGTTAATCCCAGCACTTGGGAGGCAGAGGCAGGTGGATCTCTGAGTTCAAGACCAGCCTAGTCTACAGAGTGAGTTCAGGAACATCTAGAGATGCATAGAGAAACCCTGTCTCAGAAAACCAAAAATAAATAAATAAAAATTAAAAAAGAACCAGAGACTGATGTGACCAGATGGAATGAGAAACAAACATGTGGGAATGGCTTCTGTGGGAGCAAGGATAGCATATTCTCACATGGGCATAGCCTGGAAAGAGTGTGATAATATTAATATTATTCTCATTAAAGGTATAAGAAAGGGTGCTAAGTATCAGGCCAGATAGCTGCATATCTGTGCTCATTTTCAATACTTCAAAGCGGGGTTCTAAGCAACAAAATTAAAATAGGGGGAAAGATACAAGAATAGGAATGAACAGACATAATAATAACACGTGATTGTCTACCTGGGCACCGAAGAGAATGAAATGATGGACGTGAGAACAGGAAGACATTTAACATGTTCCAGTACAACCCAATCGTCCACAGGGCTACAGTTTTCCTCAGTACCAGCAGAAAGCCAATCTAATGAGTCATTTTTCTACTTATGTCTTTATTTATATACAAAAATAATGTAGAGATACATTTGTACTCCTTGTGCATTTCCTCTGTTCCACCTGTTTGTTCCATACATCCTGCCCCCTCCCCCTCCCCCCTCCCCCATCATGTATTTGGAGTGTTCTATTCCCATGCATGTCTTTTACATTACTACATGTGTATATGTCCTTAAAACATGTATACATCATTGCAGTTGTCTCAAATAAGAATTAAGATATATATATATATATATATATATATATATATATATATATAATTTTTCACATTGAAATTCTTCACATAAATTTATGTTATATACAGGGTACAAATGTGTGTGTATGTCACTCTGTAACTTGACTTACCCTCTTACTATTGTTATACTTTTCCAAAGTAAGATGTTAAATACATGTATGTAACTTTTTCTCATTATCTGGAATCAGTTGGCTAAATACTTTTAAAACACATTGTTTCCTCTGGGAATATATATGGGGAGTAAAAACCTGAATCTCAAAGAACATGTAGATTAAAGACAAACAGCACAGTGCAAGCACAGAGTGGCCTTGGAAAACTAGACATGACTTCAATGCCCTCAGCAAGAAAGCAGGTAAGGAAATTATGACACATTTATCACACAAAGATTATTTTACAGTCAATGAAAAGAATTTAGTAAGTCTATATGCAGTGAGTGACAGAAAAAATTTGAAGATAAAGGAAAATGCAAACAGCATGATCTTTATGTTACAAGATGAACCTGTTCTTAAGACCTCCAGGGTTAACAGTGGGAGAAAATGGGAACCAGAAGAGTGTGATGCCAATGCTATTCACTTTTAAATTATATGTCAATGTAAGTTTTGAACAACTGACAAAGTAGGGAACCTTTCCATAAGTGAATGATGGTCTGAGGAGGAGGGTAGGCAATGTTGTTCCTGCCTAGTGTTGGGCTTTGTTAAAGTGGGGATATATGCTTACAGTTTTAGCAGACAAACTGATCGTACAGACATGAAGTCTAGACAAAAGAAAAAAGTGATCAAGAAGAATGGACAAAGGACAAATTCCCAGAACATACAACCTAACAACACTGAAGTCTCCCCTTAATGCTTTTCTCGCTTTGATTGGACACAGCAGAGCAAGGTAGGCCACTGGTGTGAGCATACTTACTGACAGCTTTCAGAGTTTTTGTTCGGAAGAGACAGCCTCGAAAGTTCAGGCGTAGCACAGTTAGACGCCACCTCTGCAAAGTACTCACTACACATTTATCTGCAATGTTTTTCGTTGTGGAAAAATCAATCTAAAAGGAATAAATAAAATACATTAAGAAATCATATCTATTTCATATAAAACTTTTAAACATTTTAAAGCATCAAATACTAGAAGCTCTTCATGGAGTCATTTCCAAATAGAAAAGGAGTCTAAAATGTTTAGAGTTCTCTAATACTCAAATTTCACAAAATAATGACTACACTTGCAAAACACATTTTCAAAAGTATTGGATTTGGCCAATGAAAAATAAAGTGCGCTCAGATAAAAATGTTAAACATGTTTCTTCAGGTTGGGAATCAAACCCCCATACATGCTAGACAGGCACTCTGTCACCGAACTCAATGTACATACAGCATTCAGTCTCTTTGGGAGTTAAGACATACAAAGTGGAAAACAGTGAAATCTCATATATCAAAAAGCTGGGAGAGCCCAGAAAATTTGTAACAGAAAGTACTCTTTAAGTTCATATGCTTTTGTGATTATCAGTCAATCTAGTATTTACCCTGACCTGTAAGAATTTACAATAACATGCATATATAAAAGAATGAAGAACAGAATTTTATTAGCAAGAGGAGATGACCTCATGTCTTCTGATGAGACTGATTGAATAAATGGAGAGACTACACCCAGCAGAACTCTGGGCAGGAGTTGAACTTGGGGCAAAAGAACATAATACAGCAAAAGAATGCCTAAACCAATGCAGCCCAACTACACTACATTCTAACTCAGTCCAGGGACAAAAGCCCTTACCTAGGAATTTAATGATAAACTGTTTTTATGAATATTGCCTGATGCCATTCTTTTGATGAGAGTTGACTCTCAGACAGAACTCAAGATTCCATTTTAAAAGAAGCTGGAGAGCAGAGATCCTGTGCCACCAATTAGGAGAAGAGCAAACGGCGGGTGACAGGTTTCTCATTCATGTTTAGTAATTAAGTGCACACTTTGTGGTCAACCAGATGACGGTTGTAATTCTAACCCAGGAACTTACTAATACGAGCAATTGTTTAGCTAACTCATTTTCTCCCCTGTCAAATGAGAACAATGGCAACACCTGTCTAGGGGGGACGTGGGTAAAGTGCCTGCACAGCACCCGAAGTACAGGCTGCACTTAAATTGCAACTGTTTGTTACTAGTTCAAAAACTATGATCAATCGTCACAGAGTGGGAAGTAAAACACCTTTTCAAAGTGCGCAAGGCACATAAACAAGCTGCTTGGTACTGTCAGTGCGTCTGCATGCACACAAGACGCCCTTATACACAGCCCAGCGTTTCCTAACATGCACTTCTAGGCACTGTCATGGTCCTAGTCTTTACATGGTCTGTACTCTTTATAGCTGGAAATGAGGAGTCTTGTGGCCACGATAAAAATGAGGCATACACTGTCCCTTGGTGACTTCTCATGTCTCTTGGATGACACTGTAATCTCAACAACTGGGATCAACCCAGCTTCAGAGGCCATCACTTCCCTGCTGTCTAAAGTTAGTTCACAGCTGACTTCATCACTTTCCCTCATGAGTAATGACCAGAGGACAGACGACAACATGTACTCAGACTGAGCTGTGTCCGGTGGCCAGGCACTAGGTACAAAACCTGCTCAACGTTCTTATAGAAGCTAAGAGGAGCGGACAGGGTGCCAGCAACTACAGACCAAAGTCACCTCCATGACCATGCAGCCCATCAGGACACCATCCAGTCCTGACCAGACTACTCTGCTCTCCCCCTGTGCAGTGCTGCCAAGGAGCTAACAAATCAGAAATGCCTGTCTTGGGTTTTAGTTTAAGAAAGTGATTCTAAAGCTGGACCTGCAGGGACAGTCTGGAGGATTATAAAGACCCGCTGCTGAGTGAGCGAGTGGGGAGGCCTGAGAATTTGTGTCTCCCACAAGCTCTCCCGTGGTGCTGATGCTCTGAGAATAGATGTTTAAAGAAACAAACCTCTTGTTTATGTGTTAGCTGTTAAGGGGTGTTCCTTTTAACTTTGGAAAACTCAAAGAAGAAAAGTGAATACAAATGCTCTGGAGGGGAAAAAATAGCACACCACTATTAAAGACTGACCCTGCATAAGCCTGGCAGGCATTAGAAAAGCCAGCACTTTCTCTCAGAGACCTGTTGGATACAGGTGTAGAAAATACCAGCCCACGGCAGCGAAGAACAGGAAGAACAAAGCGAGAGTTGAGAGTGTTCTTGGGTTCTCCTTCCTCTTATTTCTGCTTTTCCCAGAGTCCATATAAACACCTGCTCCCATCAGTTCTACATGCTGTCAGTCACGTACAGTAAGGAAATGCCCTCTCTTTTTCAGAACTAGCCTTACAGTTATGAGCTATGAAATGGTCATTACAGATCATACACCCCAAAAGCGCCCCTCGGGGTATGGAGAGATGGTTCAGTAGTTAAGAGCACTTGCTGCTCTTCCAGAGGAGCTGGGTTCAGTTCCCAGCACCCACATAGTGACTCACAACCTTCTCTAACTCCAATCCCAAAGGATATATTGCCCTCTTCCTGAAGGTTCCAGGCATGCTGTGGTGGGTGCATAGACACACAAGCAGGCAAAACACCCATACACATAGAATAATTATAAAAACTAATAATAAAGAAAACAATTTTCTTTCTTTTCATTTTTTCCCCAGGCCAGAAGTGGAGGATGTTAAGACAGGGTTTCACTATGTAGCTCTGGCTGTCCTGGAACTCACAGAGATTCGCCTGCATCTGCCTCCTGAGTGCTGGGATTAAAGGCGTGCGCCATCAAGCCCAGATCAAAATTTTCTTTCTTAGAAGTTTCCTTTCTCATGGTCAAGAGCTCATGGAGTCTGTGCTCATCAACTGGAATAAGAACACAAATAATGAAGCCAGACAGTGGTGGCTTTAATCCCAGCACTCAGAAGGCAGAGAGGCAGGCAGATCCCTGTGAGTTCGAGGCCAGTCTGGGCTACAGAGTGAGAGAAACCCTGTCTCAAAAAAAACAAAACAACAACAACAAAAAACAAAGGACACAAGTAATGAAATACAGATGAGGTACAACTTATCCAGCAAAGTGGGTCTTTGCTTCATTCTAAAAATAATATTCAACATACATATCTCACCATTTAAAATTTAAAATATAGATATATCTCTTAAGGTAATGTTATTCTCTATCCTTAGCTCTTCCTCCAGGTTTGCACTAACCAAACTCAATCAACCAACAAACCAAAAATACAAACAAAAAGTACTTACTGCTGGTGGCCACAGGGAAGGGAGAGAGTCACACCTTCCCACATGTCTACTTACGGCATTCCATAAGAAGCCTCTCTGTGTCATCGCCATCCAGGAGCGGTTGACTTGACCACACATGATCGTGTCTCTAAAACTGAGGTACAAGAAAATCTAAATGCAGAGAAAAGAAACAGATGATTTTGAATGATATATGAATTTTGGTATCGATCTTCCATTGTGTGTGTTAGTAATGACAACATCATCCATATATTAGAAAAGTAGACAAATACACACAATCCTAGAGACCTACACAAGACAATCTCACCAAGTATGGTATGGTCAACACACTGGATGTGATGGCACATATCTGTAATCCCATTACTTGCAGATACAGGAGGATTGTGAGTTTCAGGGCCTGGGATGTATATTGAGACAACTCTCTTTCAATAAATAAATAAATGAATGAAGAAATAAACCTTCTCTTTTCTCCCATAAAAGTCACAAGGCTACCCTGTAGGAAGCACCTCAGAGACGTAGCCATATATCTAGGTCATAAAAATCAGAGATCCGAGGCCTCATCCAGCCCTTGGAGAGGAATATTACAAGAAACCCAGACTCTCTCTTTCATTTATAAGGACCCTGAAATTTCAAGGGGGATGTCCTGGTAGTCCAGGGTAAATGCCCCATCTCAAGACCCTTAATCACATCTGAAAAAAAATATTTTGCCATGTAAGGTAGCAAATTCAAAGGTTCTTGAGACTAGGAAGGTGATATATTTGGGAGGCTCTGTCTATTGTGCTAGTAATAACAAACACTAAATTAAAAAGAGCAGTGAAGAAAACGCAGTTGAGGACACTTTAATTCTATTTGTTGTACTTTACTGACTAAACCGGGTGGTGAGCACATGGCTGCTCATTATATTTCTTTGCATGTCTGAAGTAGCTTATGATCTTACTTTTGAATAAAATACATAGGAATAAATTCAAGTAAGGCAGAGAAAGGGTGGTCAGTAAACTGAAAATAATGAAACACTGGAAACTGAGGACGATGGAATAAATAGAACAACAGTCCATGTCTGTGAATTGAAAGACACAATAATAACATAAAAGGAACTAAATCAGATTTTTACAACTGTCCATGACATAAACAATAAATACACACAATCCTAGAGACCTATACCAGACAATCTCACCAAGTATCCAAAGAACAGATGTTACGATCAGTAAAAATATCAAGATGTCAATTCTATCTCAAGTCTACAGATTCATTAAATCATGTCAACTTTCCAAAGGCTCCTTTTGTAGAAATGGAAGCCAGTCCCGCTGGACTGCACCTCACCTCTCCTGGGTCCTGTAACCAATCCCTTTACTGGCTGTAAGTTACCCCAAAATAAACCTCCTTTTTAACTATGTGGAGTTTCCTTGTTAAATTCCCCACATTAGGGGGCTCCACATTTCAATGTAGAATAAGCCATTTCAGATCTACACTCTATCACAAATCTCTATTTTCTCCTAAGGAATGGAGCCATGTTACATAATATATAAGGAATTTTCAAATGTACATGTGCAATAACCTTTGGAAATACTAGAAATTAATTCCACATGCAATACTGGCTGTTGCCAATATAGTTCACGGGAAGAACACTGGGGTGAGGAACTAGACTTTCCAACTTAATTCCATAGATAATCACCAGTTGGATTATTTTGTCTAACTCAGAAAAGTGACAAGATGAGGCACAGAGAAAAAGAGGAGTTTTAAGAAAACTGTACACCAGTAAAGTCTACAAGATAAGAGGTTATCGATTCTGTTAATGTCTCAGCTCCCACTCTATGCCTGAGGACTGGGGGGGGGGCGGTCTCAGGAGACAAAAGAGCATCCAGAGATTCATCAATAATGTAGCAAGAAAGGGGAATGGGAGGGCCCACCTCAAGAGAAATAGAGGGATGTAACAAGAAAACAAAAGATGAAAGGGGAAACTCCTGAGCCTCTAGTAGGGTGAGAACAACAAAGAACCCATGGGTACAAGGAAGCCAGCACACCAGGAGACTGAAGTGAATCCAGTGATGTCGGATCCAAGTCAAGGTTACAGAGGCAGCTGCAAGAGTCAACCAAAGGTCTGAGACTCTTTGAGCCTGTAACCCCCTCCTCCCCTTCCGGACTTGCATGGAGAAGAGTGAAGCTCCCAGAAGATAACCAGAACACACTGGGGATGGCAGTTTGTAGAATGTGGGCAGTACACCGAAGCACCAGAAGTACACCAGGTAACTGACCTTAAATGACAAAATCGGGGTCAGATTTCAGCTTTCTGTAGAGAAAGACCTCTAGATCAGGAGCTCTATGATTTTAAGATTCCATGATTCTCTGCTACCTAAAAGATGCAATACTCTTCATGTAGAAAAGAATGTGCGATGTTCATAAGGACTAATTCTCTTCTCTCATACTCTGGGACTAGCTTGGTATCAGGGTATCAGCATGTGTTCCACATGAGACCAGCAAGAAGAACTGAGGAGAAGCTGAGCAGTCACCATGCACTGTCGTAGAATCCAGCTCACTAGAGAAGGACTCCACGACACAGATGTGTCCTCTGGCAGTGCCAGAGCCTCCTTATTGTTAGACTGCCTGGTTACTAATGCACAGCATGTGAAAAGTCTTGCTCGTGAACACAATAAAAGACAAACAAATCCAGATGCAACTGGCATTGTAGATGGAGAAAACATACAGTATAAATCTTCAAAATTCGGCATAATTCATCCATCTCGGAGTTAAAGGACTGTGGGCACCAACAAACAACAGTTGCAATGTCTCCTCAGTGTAGAACCATCTGCCATGTCTGCTCTCCATTGCTGCCATACAATGAACAAAGAAAAGAGCCTTTAGGAGGAGTTTAACTTACTTGTCCTATCACAGACCGTCACTGACAGAAGCAGCTGGGAACTGAAGCAGAGACCATGGAGGAATACTGCTGACTGGCTTGCACCCCATAGTTTGCTCAGTCTGCTTCCTTACACTAGGAGAGTCACATGCCCAAGAGCGGCTCCACCCACAGTGGGCTGGGCCTTCCCACATCAATCATTAATCAAGAAAATGCCCCACAGACTTGTCTACAGACAGCCCCTGGACAAGCACTCCTTCTTCCCAGATGACTCTAGCTCGTGCCAAGGTGACAGACTAACCAGCAGGGTACACAAACCCACACCAGTCAAGGCATTCCACGGGAACCCAGCGCTCCAGCTACTCAGTCAGATTGATGAAGAATTCCCATCCATTTCTTAAGTCTTGTAAAATATGAAGAGGAAGAGATGAAAAATGAAAAAAAAAATCCTATGGAAATCCTTTTGACAAGCAGGAAGTTCCTTTGACAGTTGGCTCCAATGGCTGACTGGGTAGGTGGGCCTATGAGTGACTTCTGCCACCAAGAAACTCAAAGGGAAAAACATAGAAAAACTCCTTTTTCTTGATGGAAAGAAAGCAAAATGAAATAAAACATGAAAATGTCAGTTTGGGCCCACAGCCTGTCAGGTGCCACAGCCTGAATCACTATACCTGGGGATACCAGGATGGAAACAATGATGGCGGGGAGGGACCTGAGTCCCTGCCCTTTCCTAGAGCCGTTAGGTGGAACTGGGCAAAGAGACACTGGCAATGCGTGTGTGTGTGTGTGTGTGTGTGTGTGTGTGTGTGTGTGTGTGTGTGTGATGGACCAAGGTGTCAAGGCCCAAGCAAAGTGAGGAGACTCTGAGTGTCCCTTGGGAGACTGTACTATTAATGGCTGCCTTTCAGTGGAAGGAAGTGGGTCCACCCTAGATGGTAAGGGCATGGTATGGAATGTGGGAGGCCAAACTGCATGAGGGGGATGATCTGGCAGGGGGGTTAGAGGTTAAGTAGAGGTTAAGTAAATATAAAAGTGATCTCATCAAGGAGAGGGGAGGCCAGGGATCCCAGAAAGAGTATAAAGCAAGAGGAAAGATGGTGGGGTTTGGCAGGGTGAGGGATGAATGCCCTTGTGTCATGAGGGGCTAGCTTATATTGTATGCCAGGAAGAGATCATGATAAGGGGTCATTTGCCTAGCAAATGTAACAGGAAATGAATGGTTGGTATCTATGTGGTAAAAAAATCACCTGAGTAAAAGCATCAGAAAGTTGGGAGGAGGTTTCATTCCCTAGGGAGCATTTCAAAGTATGAAAAAGAATACTAGAAGGCGCCTTGATGTACTACACTAGAATTGGGTATAGCCAGAACTTTAATATATAAAGCACTGCTTCTGATCAAGAAATTTACTTTACAGAAAAAAAAAAAAAAAAAAATTGCCACAGTGGCCCTAAGTTTGCGAGAGTCACAGGCCTTACTGTGCTCTCACCACCCAATGCAGCTAGTTCAATGCAATAGTAGAATGGGATTGTGGAGACTCAGTTTCAGTGTCAAGACAGGTGACAACACCTAGTTCAAGGTTCTCTAAAAGGCTGCATGTGGTCAGTGTGGTGGTTTGAAGGAAAATGGTCCCTAAAGGGAGTGGCACTATTAGGAGATGTGGCTTTCTTGGAGGAAGTGTTACACTGTGGAAGTGAGCTTTTAGGTTTCATATATGCTCAAGCCACACCCAGTGAGTCAGTTCACTTCCTGTTGCCTTTGGATCAAGATGTAAGGATTCTCAGCTCCAGTACCCTCTGCCTACATGTTGCCACACTTCCCGCCATGACAATAATGGACTAAACCTCTGAACTGTAAGTGAATGTTTTCCATGGTCATGGTATCTCTTCCCAGCAATAAAAACTCTAACTGAGATAGTCAGGGATGGAAATGATGGTAACAGATTCACTGCTTCCCTTTGTAACCAACCAGCAAACCTTTGCTTCCCATTCCCATGATCTGATGCAGCTGACTTGAGGAACACTTCTAAAATTACTGCCTACAGGTCTCAGTCCCAAAAGAAGGAATGATTGCACAAAGAGATAAAACAATGATTTTACTGAACTGACCACCACCTGGCTACTCTGGTTACAGGCAAAGAAGGGGTTACTGTGCTGCGGTGGCTATTGAAAGGGTGGCCTGCCTTTCCATGATGGATGTAAAGAAGAGGAGTGTGTCAGGAATATAAGACACCCTGTGGCCATCTCCAGCGTTACCATGCCCTGCAATGGTAACCCAATGGAAAACAACAAGGACCCAATCTACGAACTCCAAATGACCCAGGCCCTTCAGGAATGACAAAGGTTTAGCTTACTGCACCAGGCTAGGAACCACAGCTACCTGAGGTGCTCACTGAAGACCAAGTGAGCTCAGACTTAGTGGGGAAAGGTGTGGGAAATACCAGCTACAACCTCATGGTCAGTTACTCCGACTCAATACGTCTGTCAGTCAGGCTTTTCATCATGGAAAGGATTAAATTGCTCATGATTTTAGTCTATGACCAGTTTACTCCATTGATGTGGCTCGGGCTGAGGCATCTCAGTGATGAGAGTGCAGTGTGGAACAAGGATCTCACCACATGGTGGCCAGAAAGCAGAGGCAGAGAGTCCAGGACCAGATACAGCCCCAGACCTATGAATGAAACTGTACATCATCTCCTAATAATGACACCAAATTACAAACCCACCAGTGAATTAACACACTGATTATGTCAGCCTCAAGATGTAATCATGACTAGCTTAATGGCTGGATCAAGTTTTTAACACATGGGCCTTTGGCGAGAGGCAGGGGAATACATCACATCTGAACCTTAACATTATGAATATATATTAAATTGTCTACATCTTTTTAATTTATGTATATCTCCAATATCTTTTCTCTCTCTTTCCCCCATATATGTGTAATATCAGATACACTTTCATCACTTCTTATTAGGGTTTTTAATTTTACATATTAAAGAGTAAGGTAAACATAATATTTTATCTACTTTTTCTAGAAAGAAGTTATATTTCCATTTACATATAGGTTAATTGTGTCATCTTGGGGAAGATTTATTACCTTGCTATTGCCTATAATTAGAGATAAGGAGATTTATACAGATTATCAGTTGTCAGAGGTGGATTTATGATGGTTAATTCTATGTGTCAATTGAGTGGGTCATGGGGTAAACATTATTTCTGGGTATGTCTGTGTAGGTGTTCTAAATGAGATTAACGTTTAAATCAGGCTGGGGAAAAGAAAAGATTTCCTTTCAGAATGCCAATGTGTTTTACCCAAGCCACTGTAGGCATGATGAAAACAAAAGACTGATCAGGACTCAACCCTCCTCCTCCCTCACTCTCTCTCCCCCTCTCTCTTCTAAGCTATGATATGAGTCTTGCCCTGCCTTTGGACTCACATTTGTGTGGAGTTTACAACATGAATACTCTTGGTTCTCAAGCCTCCAGACTTACACTGTAATGGTATCACTGGTTCTCCTGGATTTCCAACTGGACAAATGAAAGGTCTTAGGACTCATAGCCTTCACAGTTACATGAGCCACCTCCTCAGAGTGTATACATGCACACACACACTCACCAGTTATTGGTTTGTATGTTAACTTTTTTTTAATCACTGTGACAATATACCTAAAAAATGTCAACTTGAAGGAAACATTTATTTTAACTCAGAAGAAAGGTTTATTATAACTCATAGCTACAGTCCATAGTCATTTGACTGTGTTGCTTCTGGCCTGTGGTGTCTTTACTTCATGATGGCAGGAGAGGGAGAGCAAGGAGGATGGAGGGACGGGGGAGAGAGACAGAGACAACACCAAACCCTTTGAAGGTATGTTCTCAATACCTCCATCAACTAGGTCTCAATTCTGAACAGCTCATTAAGATTAATCCATTGGTAAAGTTAGAGTCCTCGTGATCCAGTCACCTCTCTGAAAATTGCATTGAGGTCCAAGCCTCCAGTAAACAAGTCTTTGAGCAGTATCTCCTATCTCAAGCACAACATTCTTTCTGGGAACAACCCAGATTAACATAGGATCAAAATACAGAATAAACAAACATGAAGGAGGAGCTTTAAAAAAAATGCCTGGGAAAAGTAAAGTTGCATCTTAAAGCTGGGAACATAATTTAAAAAAAAAAAAGGGAGGAGGGGGTCCCAGAGAAAAGGGGGAGGGGTCCTAGAGAAAAGGGGGAGGGGTCCTAGAGACATACACAGCAAATTTCTTTCTGGGGGATAAAAGAGAGTCTTAAAAAAAAACATCTCTGAATGTAATTTCAAAAACGGTAATAGTATTTATTAAATATAATTAATGTGTATTAATTCATATTGATTGCTATCCTTGATCTTGGATTTATTAGCCCTTAGAACTGTGAGAAATAAATTTCTGTTATTTCTAAGCCCTCGAGTCTATGAGCCTGTAGATCTATAGTGGGCCAAATGGACCAAGTTTTGGAAACTGTCTTCTAGGTACAGTCTCTGAGAATAAACTTAAATTAGGGAAGTTGGGGGGAGACTGGAAAGTCAGGCATTAATCATCAGTTTTTCTGTTTGATACCATAAACATGAGAAGTGCGTGCTAGTTACTGTCCTCGTTAGAGCTACTGGTGCTTCAGTGAAACACCACGACCACAGCAAGTTGGGGAGGAAAGAGTTTATTCAGCTTACACTTCCACATCATTGTCATCATTGAAGAAAGCCAGGACAGTCACATAGGGTAGGATCCTGGAGGAAGGGGCTGATGCAGAGGCCATGGAGGGGTGCTGATTACTGGTTTGCTCCTCATGGCTTCCTCAGCCTGCTTTTTTATAGAACCCAGGACCACCAGCCCAGGGATGGTACCACCCACAATGGGCTGGGCCCTCCCCCATCAATCACTAATTAATAAAATGCCTTCCAGCCCGATCTTATGGTGGAATTCCTCAGTGAGGTTCCCTCCTTTCCAGTAACTCTAACTTGTTAAGTTAGATATGGAACTAGCCAGCATAGTTACACTATTTTTTTTTTGAAACAGGGTCTCACCATGTCGCCATGGCTGGTATGGAATATTGTATATATTCTTAGAATACTACTTCTGAATCATAAATAGAACATTAAACAATAACCTCTATAGAATATCCTAGTTTGGGCAAGCAGAACAAGATAATGGCTAAGAATAGAGCAGGTG
The DNA here is from genome assembly GCF_949786415.1 of Peromyscus eremicus. NCBI lineage: Eukaryota > Metazoa > Chordata > Mammalia > Rodentia > Cricetidae > Peromyscus > Peromyscus eremicus. The sequence goes on along the minus strand of NC_081418.1, from coordinate 2,533,942 downwards.
CTATATCAGTGTTTAACACTTTAAAAGAATAAGGTTAAATAGAATGCACAATTAATCCATGGTGGCAGATTATTTAACCATTAAGCATTTTATCCTTGGAAGCTTTATTTCTTTGAGATATTATTAAAATCCCCTCTTAAGTGTCTGGAAATCAAAGTGTTGTTATTTTTTTTCTTTTGGCATTAGATACTGTTAGAAATAGTTACTTTAAGCAGAAAACTTTTGACCTTATACTGGTCAAAGTCTTTTTAATTTTGAATAAAAAGAAGGGTTCCATTAACCCACCAAGGTTTACTTTTTTGAGCAAAATTTTATTTCAAATAAATGAGTGTTTGTAGACCTTGAACACAAATACCTCCTAGAAGAGTTTGTTATGTGAAGTGAATGAACCTGTTGTGATGGAACATGCTAGAAGGATACACTGAAGAGATGTAGGCAGGGGGTCACAAGTTCTAACCCATCTTGGGCTACAGCTTTGGAGCCAGTGGCACGGTGCTGCAGGTGAAGGCTCCTGCTGCCAAGCCTCACACCTGAGTTCCATCCCCGGACCCAGATGGTGGGAGAAGAGAACCAACTCCTGCACATTGTCCACTGGCCCTCACATGCTGTGACACACGTGACTCCCCCACCACTGGGGTATGAAGTACTGCTTGGAAGAGGAATGAAGTTTAGTGATGGAACTGGAAGATAAATTAGAAAATGAAACAGATCAGCAACATTGTAGGAAAGAAGAAACCAAAACAAAGAGGAAGAGAGCTGAAATGTACCATGGTGTGCATTCACTCAGCCACAGAGACAAGGAGCCCAAGAACACAGTGGGCACTCCGTGGGACTCAGATCCCAAGGACTTGGGGGTCTCAGCACAGTGTACTCTCCACCCAGCACTGTTTTGCCCAAGAACCTCATTTTAGAAACAGTGTTATGAGGCAATCCTCCACAAGAAAGCAAACCAGAACTGATGCTACAACTTAAGTGGTCTAGGTATCTCCAGCTGAAAGAATGTGCTTCCCACGCAAGAGGATTAACTTGAATCTTGGTACCCAAGAGACACCCAAGGATGCTGCTCCTCCCATTGATTCTGACTCAGTGTTGAGTAATAAATCATATGGTTACATGTTTCTGTGTCGTGTATAGTTTCCTCTCACAGCAGGACCAGAACACAGGGAGAGTTCAGTTGTAAGTGCATACATGATCCAGGTAAGCTATCATCTAGAGATCATCTCCCCTGTCCTTCTAAAGGTTTGGCCAGCTCAGAATGGGGGATAAACATGGCCCAACCAACATGAAGAACCAACACATTCCAAATTCTTAAAAGGTGGCAACTGAGAGAGTGTTAGGGATGGAGACACAGGGATGAGACTAGAAACTATCACAGAACAACTGAATGAAGTGGGAACTAGTGAGTAAAAGAAACTAGAAAATAAGATAGTAACCATGCTTAAATTCCATGAATGCAGCAAAAAGAACCAGGGACAGAACATACTGAGGAAGCACTTTATTTGCTTTGATAGAAAAACAACTTTCTAATTATCTAATCCTCCCCCAAATGGAACAGAATGTCTTTCAGTTAACAGACTCCCCAGCATAGAAAGCACCAGACCAGAGCTGCATAAACATTACTTTTAATGGAGACATTTCATTCCTTGGCCTCCTCTGTCCATCTGGAAACAGTTCAGTAACCCTGTGCATCTCTCTCTCCATCCCCAACTCCTCCCCTAAAAGGAGGATACCCAATTATAAAATTTGGGGGGAAGAACCAGGACAACAGCTCTGGTCCTGCTCCATGCTACTCTAATCTGAATGCAGGATGAATGCATCTGGTCTGCCCTGGGGGAGTCTACAGGTGCTCAGCTGTGCAGTGACCAAAGGATGAAATTTTCCTGATTTGTGAATGTAGGAATTAAGTCCCAGTCCTGGTCACTGGGCCTATGCCACCATGTTGTAGAAACTGGATCTGCCCATTTTCCAGCTTTCTACTCCACACTTGGTTCCAGATGCAGATGAAAATAGCTCTATATTGCTCTCTAAAACTTAAAGAATATCTGTAAAGATACTGTCCTGGCAAAGAGATTGGACATGTAACTCTAAATATGTTCTTTATGTATAATTCTGCAACCCTATAAATTTTCAGCTATTTCTGGGACTTCCTAACTTAATTCTTCATTGTGATTTAAAATTCAATGATTCCAAAATTATATTCCTCTATTCCTCAATCCAGTTTACTTATCAAATATTGCTGTACATCAGATGTATCTCAAACCTCACATTCTAGATTTAAATACTTAAAATTCCAAAGTGCTTGTGGAGTTAGAAATCAATATCATCATTATAAGTATTGAAAAAGCCTCACTGTCATAACTGAAGTTTTTCTGTGTCCCACCCTTTAGCATGAATCTTAAAGGTCTTATTAATAAAAACAAACCCGGAGCCAGGTATTGGGGTGAACACTGGAAGATCAGAGAAGTAGAACAAGCCACAGCCACCTCACCTTGCCAATTCCCCAGCTGATCCTGTTTCCTCAGACTGGAAGCTTCTGAGTCCTCATCCAAAATGGATCTCAGCTGAACTGTGCTGCTCAAAGCCTAAAAGCTTAACCAGCTTAGTTCCTGGTTTTCACACCTTATATACCTTTCTGATTTCTGCCCTCACTTCCTGGGATTAAAGGCTCACTTCTTGGGATTAAAGGCATGAGTCACCATGCCTGGCTGTTTCCAGTGTGGCTTTGAACTCACAGAGATCCAGATGGATCTCTGCCTCCCAAGTGATAAGATTAAAGGCGTGTGTGCCACCACTTTCTGACCTCCATATCTAGTGGCTGTTCTATTCTCTGACCCCAGATAAGTTTATTAGGGTATACAATATTTTGGGGAACACAATACCACCACTTCACCCAGTATGGAGCTGCTCAGACCCAAGTGAACACACAGAGGCTTATATTAATTAAAACTGCTCAGCCATTAGCTCAGGCTTTCCACTGACTAGCTCTTACATTTAAACTCAGCCCATTTCTGTTAATCTGTATGTTGCCACGTGTTCCGTGGCTTTACCTGTGTGTCATTACATGCTGCTCCCTGGACGGTGGGCTGGCATCTCCTGACTCAGCCTTCCACTTCCCAAACACTGTGACTACTATGACCTAATGAGAATATAGAGGAAAGGGCCATGGTCAATATCTGGGGACAGTCAGACAGCTCAAGTGTGCTGGGATTGGGAGCATGAAATATCATGGAGAAGAAATTTCCAGAGAGTAGAACTAGACATTTTCATGGCAAAAAAAATAAAAAAGGACATTTCAAGAAAGGAGAATAATCAAAGATGAATAAATAGGCAATGAGCATCTAACCATTGTGCACTCAAAGCAACTAAAACTCTGTCTCCAAGCCCAGCAATATAGATACCAAGAATTATCTCCTGACTCTGGGGCACACAAACTGAGGGAGAGAACAGATCAAAGGGAGACCCCCATCTGGAAGAAATCACATCCAAGCTGGGTCTGAGCAGGACCAAGGTTGATGAGGAAGGGGCAGAAGGGGAGTGCTACACAGGGAAGTAATGGTGGGCAAAGCCATACAGCCAGAGAATATATCTTCTACTTGGATAACTGAGGGACACAGCAGGACTGACAGCCAAGGGTTCTAGTGGGAAAGCAATGAGACTGGATCTCAGAGGCAGTCAGGGGCTAAAACAGGACCAGCCTCATACAAGGAGAGCAGAAGACACTCTTTTACTGTTTCATTTATTTCTTTTAGAGAGGTGCATGTATGGAGATCACAGGACAACTTGCAGGAGTTGTCTGTGGGTCCTCGGAGATCTAACTCAGGTAGTCAGACTGCGAGGCAAGTGCCTTTACCCATGGAGCCATCATCTTGTTGGTGCCAGAAGACACTCTTAACCAGGGAAGTGATGGGAACAAATTTGAAGAACTCTGGTGGGCAAATGAAAAAGGTAGATGTTGAATGACCAATGAAAGAGTCTCAATAATACCAATGAGTTAGAGGCAATGAAGAGGAAAAAAAGAAAGTGAGATTAAAAAGAAAAGAAAATGTAACAAGGGACACAGAGCAGAAGCCAAAGACCATTTCCAAATACCTGCTGAGTCAGGTGAGTAGACAAGGGTGCCACTCTCTACAAACAGGATGAATGAGAGAGAGCACTGGACAGGATACAGGAGAAAGGAAAGGATGCATTCCATTTCAGAAACAATGAGTTGTGCCACTGGAACACCCAGATAGAGGCTGTTCAAAGCAGTCTTTGAGTGAGTCTGTGGGCAGGTGGGAGGTGGTGTCAAGAAGTTTGACAGCATACAAGCCTGAGAAATGTTTTTTTAGGAAAAGAGTCAGTTGAACACATTTATAGCACTGAAGGAAAAATTCATAGAAACAAACTGAAGCTGATGGGCCAGGGAAGGTGTGGGAAGTGGTGTTGGCAATTCAACTACAGTACAGTCAAAGAATAATCTTCTGAACATAAAGCATGGACTTGGGAGTTAATTGATAAATTGCTTCAGTACAGATCACAAGGCAACTAAAACAGATGGTAAACTGCTAAAGTGAACTAATTTCCATCAGCCATTTAAATGTAACTCTGTATAGTGTGGAAAGAAAGTCACAGAGTGAGGCTTCAGGAAGTGAGTCAGGCACTGGGGGCGAGCCATGCCTGTAAGTCAGTAGAGAAGCTGTTCCTGACGCCTTCCTTCCTGGGCAGGCCATGCTCCACTCGCCCCTGAGTGCCTCACCACCCTTCCACTCCGTCTGGTCTCGGATTCTCTCCACACTTTGTTTCATACCCAAGTTTTTTCCTTGGCATGCCCACTGGCACTGCCCTCCCACTGGTTCCTACAGAAATGCCCTGCCTCCAGACTTCATCCACTTGCCCTCTACATGGCAGGTAAAACTGTTCAGGTGGACTGGCCAAAATCATGAGCTCCAGGTTTGGCATGGGACCTTGTCTCAATAAATAGTGATCAAGGAAGACACCCAATGTCAACTTGAGGCCTACACGCACACATACACCAGCACACATATAAGTCCACATACACATGCACACACAAAACACAACATGTATGCACTGACACATGGGTGAACAAGCATACACACATACATACGCAACATACACACCCAAAAAAATTTAATTCTCAGTGGCATGTTTTTGTGTGCTTGTTGATATGTTTGCTACTTGACTCATTTCAAAATATAAATGCACAGGAGCAAAGCTGTTTTCCCTAACCTGCTGTTTTTTCTCAGCATCCAAAAGAAAGCCCTATGTACTGTGTGCATCCTTAGATAATAAGTAAATGATCAGATCTTCATTGCTTGTGACAGTCTCCTGGGTACTAGAAGACGCAATAAGTTAAAAAAATGCCAAGGAGAATACACAGGCCCGCTTTCAGCACTAGGCAGTTGGGCTCTTTATGGTGAGCAAATGTATGGTGTGATATGGGAGAGAGACAAAATGGTTCATTTCCTGTGGACAGAGGCATATCTGAAGAGGTGAAAGCAGTGAGCAGTGGGCTGAGGTGGGTGGCTTCATTGCCACCCAGGGCCATGGGCTGCTGCATCGCTCATGTCTGGGTTTATGGCACTGCTGCTATTGCAGTGGAGGTCTGTGTTGATGTTCATAGCTCCTGAGAGCACCAAAGGAAAAGGATGTCGAGTTGGCCCAGCTCCCCACTGGCTGCAATACTATGGAGAACTGGTCCTGCCCCTCACCTGCTGCAGCACAGTAGAGCTGACCCTTTTGGCAGGTTGGGGAGGTGGGGAATGGGGAGTTCAAGTGAGCCAGCCCTAAGGGCATGAGAGTGGGATAGCTGTACCACCCCCCCTTGTCTCCAGTGGTGAGGGCAAAGGAAAGATGCCCTCCCCCTGGCCATCTGCAGCAGGTGAGGGAGCAGACCCTCCCCTTTACCAGCTGCAGTACTCAAGAAAGCAGGCCCTATACCTCATGTGGGCAGCACCATAAAGCTGACCCTGTTGGGGGTAGGGTAAGCAGACCCCAGAATGTGTGTGTGGGAGGGTGAGGGAGAGATGCCTTCCCCCCCTTACTACCTGTGGCAGTGGAAAAGCTGATGTTGAGATCACAAGAGCAGGAGGGCTGCTCCTGCCCCTCACCAGCTGCAGGACTCAGAAAAGCAGGCCTGCACTTCACCTGGGCAGCACAGTAGAGCTGACCCTGTTGGCAGGGTGCAGCTGAGCCAGCACCAAAGGTGTGAGAGTGGGAGAACTGGCCCCACTACTGTCTGTCATGTGGAGGTGTGGGCAGGAGAGATATGCCCTCCTTACCCCTCACCCCTCAATGCCTATGAAAGATGAGGGACCTGACCCTCTCCCTTATCAGCTGCAGCACTCAGGAGAGTAGCCCCTCACCTTGCCTAGGCAACACAGTAGAGCTGGCCCTGATAGTATAGGAGTGGGACAGCCGACCCTGAGAGCATGAAAGCAGGAGAACCAGCCCAACCCCTTGCTCATTGCTGCATAGGGTGAGCTAGCTGGGACAATGCAGGAGAGCTCATCCTGGTGGTGAGGATGGGATAGCCAGCAGGCTGACCAATTACCCAGGCCCAGAACTAGGGTTATGAGTTGGCCCACCCCAACATCCATCCCATCTGTGATCTGTTGGAGTACACGAAGGGACTGGTCCTGCAGACCCACTGCAGGATCTCCATGACACGGGCAATAGCAGGATAACCAAGAGGAGTCCCAGTGAGGGCCCAGCATCAATAGTGTAGCAGAAACCAGAGGCCTCAAACCAGACCAATGACTCTTTGCAATGAACACTGGCAAGTAAAGATATACGGACAAAAGAATTTGCTGCATGACTCACTGTGTCTCACTGCAGCTTCCATGATGAGATTTTTTCCTTTTTAAGAAATATTTTCAATTCTTATTTTCTTTTCAATTTTAGTTTATTTTATTGGGGGAGGGGTTGGGATCAAGATGCAGGATGTAAAAAACATAAAGAAGATCCCTACCCCAGTTGCCAGTCAGCAGGGAAGACTCCTGCAGGCAGGCTCCCCCACCAAAACCCCCCATCAGACCCAGCAATCTACAAGACCCATGCCCTACCCCAGTACCCATCCCCCTGCAACACCAGTGGCTTCCTGAGACATAAAATCTGCCAGCTCTGACTGGACCAAGAGCCCTGATAAGTCCAAGAGTGGCTCTCTGAGCCATAGAATCAGCTAGCTTGGATTGGACCAACAGCAACTCCCTAAGACACAGAATCTGGCAGCTCCAATTAGACCAAGAGCTAAGATTGGACCCAGAGGGGCCCCTGAGATACAGACACACCAAACACAGATTAGACCAATAGCAGCTCGCTCAGACACAGGCACCTCTTGCACCTAGTGGAGGAAGAGATGGGTAGATGCCAGTGCAAAAATACATACAACAACATAAAGAGCAATATGGCATCACCAGAATCTAGTGATTCTACAATAGAAAGACCTGAACATCACAATGTAGAAGAAGCAGAAGAAAGTTATCTTAAAAATAACTTCATGAAGATGCTAGAGGTCTTTAAAGAGGAAATGAAAACTTCCCTTAAAGAAATTGAGGACAAGACAAAAAACATGGAAGAAATCAATAAATCCCTTAAAGAAAGCCAAGAAAGCCATGAAAAAGCTATTACACATATGAAGAAAACAGTTCAAGACATGAAAAGTGAAATAGAAACAATGAAGAAGACACAAACAGAGGGAATACTAGAAATAGAAAATCTGAGAAAACGAACAGGAAACACAGATGCAAGCGTAACCAGAATAATACAAGTGATGGAAGAGAGAATCTCTGGTGTATAGGATACAATAGAGGAAATAGATATGTCAGTCAAAGAAAATACCAAAGCCGAAAAAGTCATAACACAAAATGTCCAGGAAATCATGGACACCATGAAAAGGCCAAACCTAAGAATAATAGGGATAGAAGAAGGAGAAGAATACCAACTCAAAGGCACAGAAAATATATTCAACAAAATCATGGAAAAAAACTTTCCCAACTTAAAGAAGGAAATACCTATGAAGATACAAAAAGCTTATAGAATAACAAATAGACTAGACCCCCAAGGAAAGTCCCCTCGCCACATAATAATTAAACCACTAAATGTACAGAATAAAGAAAGAATATTAAAAGCAGCAAAGGAAAAAGGCCAAGTGACTTGTAAAGGCAGACCCATCAGAATAATACCTGACTTCTCAATGGAGACTTTGAAAGCCAGAAGGTCCTGGACAGATGTAATGCAGACACTAAGAGACCATGGATGCCAGCCTAGAATAATATACCCAGCAAAACTTTCAATTACCATAGATAGAGTGAACAAGACATTCCAATACAAAACCAGATTAAACAATACCTATCCATAAATCCAGCCCTACAGAAAGCACTAGAAGGAAAATTCCAACCTAAGGAATATAATATACCCACAAAAACACAGGCAATAGATAACCCCACAGCAGTAAATCCCAAAGAAGGGAAATATACACACACTACCACCAAAAGATAACAGGAATTAACCATCACTAGTCATTAATATCCCTTAACATCAATGAACTCAATTCTTCTATAAAAAGACAGAGGCTAACAGAATGGATATGAAATCAGGATCCATCCTTCTGCTGCATACAAGAAACACACCTCATCTTCAAAGACAGACATTGCCTCAGAGTAAAAGGCTGGGAAAAGTCTTTCTAATCAAATGGACTTAAGCAACATGGCATAGCTACCCTAATATCTAACAAAATAGACTTCCAACTAAAATCAATCAAAAGAGATCAGGAAGGATGTTACATCCTCATCACAGATCCATCAAGATGAAATTTTAATTCTGAACATTCATGCCTCCAAAACAAGGGCACCCACATTTGTAAGAGAAACATTACTAAAGCTTAAATCACACATCAAACCCCACACATTAATAGTGGGAGACTTCAACACCCCACTCTCACCACAGGACAGATCTGCCAGCTCGAAACTTAACAGAGAAATAAGGGACCTAACAGATGTTATGACTCAAATGGAGCTAATAGATATCTACAGAACATTCCACCCTAACAAAAAAGAATATACCTTCTTCTCAGCACTGCATGGAACCTTCTCTAACATCGAATACATACTCAGTCACAAAGCAAATCTCAACAGATACAAAAAAATTGAAATAACCTTCTGTATTCTATGAGACCACCATGGCTTAAAGTTAGATTTCAACAGCAACAAAAATTTCAACAGCAACAAAAATTATAGAAAGCCTACAAACTCATGGAAACTGAATAACACTCAATTCAATCACCAATGAGTCAAGGAAGAAATAAAAAAAGAAATTAAAGACTTCCTAGAATTCAATGAAAATGAATGTACTACATACCCAAACTCATGGGACACTATGAAAGCAGCGCTAAAACGAAAATTTATAGCACTAAATGCCCACATAAAGAAGTTGGAGAAATCTCACACCAGTGACTTAACAGCACACTTAAAAGCTCTAGAACAAAAAGAAGCAAAGTTACCCAGGAGGAATGGATGACAGGAAATAATCAAAGTGAGAGCTGAAATAAATAAAATAGAAACGAAGAGAACAATACAAAGAATCAATGAAACAAAGAGTTGGTTCTTTGAGAAAATCAACAAGATAGACAAGCCCTTATCCAAACTAGCCAAAAGGCAGAGAGAGAGAGCATCCAAATTGACAAAATCAGAAATGAAAAGGGAGACATAACAACAGACAATGAGGAAATCCAAAGACTCATCAGGTCATACTTCAAAAACCTGTACTCCACAAAACTGGAAAATTTAAAAGAAATGGACAATTTTCTGGATAGGTACCACATACCAAAATTAAATCAAGACCAGATAAACAATTTAAATAGACAAACAACCCCTAAGGAAATAGAAACAGCCATTAAAAGTCTCCCAACCAAAAAAACCCAGAACCAGATGGTTTCAACGCAGAATTCTACCAGATTTTTAAAGAAGAGCTAATACCAATACTCTTCAAATTGTTCCACACAATAGAAACAGAAGGAATGTTACCAAACTCCTTTTATGAGGCTAAAGTTACTCTGATTCCCAAACCACACAAAAATGCAACAAAGAAAGAGAATTACTGACCAATCTCACTCATGAATTGATGCAAAAATACTCAATAAAATACTGGCAAACCAAATCCAAGAACACATCAAAAAAATTATCCACCACGATCAAGTAGGCTTCATCCCAGAGATGCAAGGATGGTCCAATATACGAAAATCTGTCAATGTAATACACCATATAAACAAACTGAAAGACAAAAAAAAAGCCACATGATCATCTCATTAGGCTCAAAATGCATTTGATAAAATCCAACGCCCCTTCATGATAAAGGTCTTGGAGAGGTCAAGAGTACAAGGAATATATCTAAACATAATAAAGTCAATTTAAAGCAAGCCAAAAGCCAACATCAAATTAAATGGAGAGAAACTCAAAGCCCATTAAAATCAGGAACAATACAAGGCTGTCTGTTCTCCCCATATTTATTCAATATAGTACTTGAAGTTCTAGCTAGAGCAATAAGACAACAAAAGGAGATCAAGGGGAAACAAATTGGAAAGGAAGAAGTCAAACTTTCACTATTTGCAGATGATACAATAGTATACATAAGTTATCCCAAAAATTCTACTAGTGAACTCCTACAACTGATAAACACCTTCAGTAATGTGGCAGGATACAAGATTAACTCAAAAAATATCAGTAGCCTTCCTATACACAAATGATAAACAGGCTGAGAAAGAAATCAAAGAAACATCATCCTTTACAATAGCCACAAATGATATAAAATACCTTGGGGTAACTGTAGATGTAACCAACCGTCTTATTAAATAAGAAACATAGAGCCGATTCAGAGAAGAAAGCCAAGAGGTCAGAACTAAGAGCCTTACCCTTCCTGCTTCAGCTATCCTGCTTCAGCCAAGAGAGCTCTCCGAAAAAGAGGCCTATTTCCTGTGTGTATGTCTTTAAATAGTCTAGATGTTCTGCCTTCTCATTGGTTGTAAACTAAACATGTGACTGCCTTGTCATTGCCTGTATGTACCGCCCTCCAGGTCCTTAAAGGCGTGCGCCACCACCGCCACGCACTTGCTATGGCTCTATAACTCTGACCCCCAGGCAACTTTATTTATTAACATACAATTAAAATCACATTTCAGTACAAGTAAAATACCACCACAGGTAACTCTAACTAAACAAGTGAAGGACCTATATGACAAGAACCTTAAGTCTCTAAAGAAGGAAATTGAAGAAGATATCAGAAAATGGAAAGATCTCCCATGCTCGTGGATAGAAAGGATTAACATAGTAAAAATGGCAATCTTACCAAAAGCAATCTACAGATTCAATGCAATCCCCATCAAAATCCTAACACAATTCTTCACAGACCTGGAAAGAACAATACTCAACTTCATTTGGAAAAACAGAAAACCTAGGATAGCTAAAAGAATCCTGTATAATAAAGCCACCTCTGGAGGCATCAACATCTCTGACCTCAAGCTCTACTATAGAGCTATAGTAATAAAAACAACTTTGTATTGGCATAAAAACCAACATGTGGACCAATGGAATCGAATTGAAGGTCCTGACATTAACCCACACACCTATGAATACCTGATTTTTGACAAAGAAGCCAAAACTATACAATGGAAAAAAGAAAGCCTCTTCAACAAATGATGCTGGCATAACTGGATGTCAACATTTGGGAGATTGCAAATAGAACCATATCTATCGCCATGCACAAAATTCAAGTCCAAGTGGATCAAAGACCTCGATATAAAACCAGTTACACTGAACCTGATAAAAAAGAAAGTAGGAAGTAGTCTTGAACGCATTGGCACAGAAGACTACTTTCTGAATATAATACCTATAGCACAGACACTGAGAGAAACAATTAATAAACGGGACCTCCTGAAACTGAGAAGCTTCTGTAAGGCAAAGGACAGAATACATAAGACAAAATGACAGCCTACAGAATTTGAAAATATCTTCACCAACCCCACATCTGACAGAGGGCTGATCTCCAAAATATATAAAGAATCCAAGAAACTAGACATCAAAATAACAAACAATCCAATTAAAAAATGGGCTACAGAGCTAAACAAGAATTCTCAACAGAAGAATCTCAAATGACTGAAAGACATTTAATGAATGGCTCAACATCCTTAGCCATCAGGGGAATGCAAATCAAAAGGACTCTGAGATGTCATCTTACACTTGTCAGAATGGCTATGATCAAAAACATTGATAGCTTATGTTGGAGAGGATGTGGATCAAGGGGAACACTTCTCCACTGTTGGTGAGAGTGCAAACTTATACAGCCACTTTGAAAATCAGTATGGCAGTTTCTCAGAAAATTGGGAATCAATCTTCCTCAAGACCCAGCTATACCACTTTTGGGCATATATCCAAGGAATTCTCAATCATACCACAAGGACACATGCTCAACTATGTTCATAGCATCATTGTTCATAATAGCCAGAACCTGGAAACAACCTAGATGCCACTCAACTGAAGAATGGATAAAGAAAATGTGGTACATATACACAATGGAGTACTACTCAGCAGAGAAAAACAATGACATCATGAAATTTGCAGACAAATGGATGGAACTAGAAAATATCCTGAGTGAGATAACCCAGACTCAGAAGGACAAACATGGTATGTACTCACTCATAAGTAGATACTAGATGTAAAGCAAAGTATAACCAGACTACAACCCACAACTCCAGAGAAGCTAGCTAACAAAGAAGACCCAAAGATGGATGCGTGGATCACCTGGGAAACAGAAATAGATGAGATCTTCATGAATAAACTGGGGATGAGGGGTGGGCAATGGAGGGTAGGGGGTGGGGATGAGAACATAAGGGAATGGGATAGTCGAGCTGGAACAGGGGTGGAGTGGGAAAGCAATGAAAGAGATACCATGATAGAGGGAGATGTCATGGGGATAGAGAGAAACCTGGTGCTAGGGAGGTTCCCAGGAATCCCCAAGGATGACCCCAGCTTGGACTACTAGAAATAGTGGAGAGGGTGCCTGAAATGAACTGGCTTACCACAGTGATCAGATCGGTGAATACCTTAACTGTTATCACAGAGCTTTTCTCCAGTGACTCATGGAAGCAGATGCAGAGATCCACAACTAGGCACCAGGCAGAGCTCCAGGATTCAAGCCAGGGAGAGAGAAGAGGAATTCTATGAGCAAGTGCATCAAGATCATAATGGGGAAAACTGCAGAGATGACCAATCCAAACTAGTGGGAACTCATGAAAGTTGGATCAATGGCTGTGGAGCCTGCATGGGACTGGACTAGACCCTCTGCATGGCGAGACAGTTGTGTAGCTTGACTTGCTTAGGGGGCCCCCTAGTGGTGGGATCAGAATCCATCCCTGGTGCAGAGCAGGCTGTTTGGAGCCCACTACCTATGATGGGACACCTCATGCAGCCTTGAGGCAGGGAGAGGGGCTTGGACTTGCCTCTGCTAGATGTACCTCCCCATGGGAGGCCTTGCCTTTTTGTGGGGAGGAGTCGGGGGTGGGTTGGGAGGGAGAGGCTAGGGAGACGGGAGGAGGGAAGAGGGGGATCTTCTATTGATGTGTAAAGTGAATGGAAATTTTTTCTTAATTAAAAAAAGAAAAACACAAAGAATAAACAAAAAGAAAGTTAAAAGAATTTTTTTGTAAATGTGACACTGGAATCCAAAGAGCATATGATTTGACAGGAGAAACAGACAAGAAACAAGATATTTAAAAGAATTAGAAACTGTTCATAATGATAACTGTTAGGTCTCAAACTTTGAACAAAGGCTAACTAATGTGCTTATTAACATATCAAAACTGACACTTGCCGCCAGGTTCTCCCAATACCCCTCAGGCCCTACCTGTTAAGGGGTCTTTCTTGATTGGCATACCCCACCTTCTCCCTTAACTTCTCTAGCTCAGGGGCTGGGTAGTCCTTCCCCATGTGTTCTTCCCTGTATAACCCAGTCAGTTTGGCTGCAAGGTCCTTTTGGCCCTTCTGCCTCTTGCCCTCTCAGCCAGTCTTTTGTTCGTCGGTGCCTCTCTTGCTTTCCTACCCCCATCTCCTCACACGGCCCAGCTCAGTCTGACCACATCCACTCTGGACTCTTCCAGATATCTGCCTCTGGCTGTGCTCTCCCTCACAATAAACCTTCACCTCAACCCCTTAGAAGCAGTCCTGTCCTCCTTTTATTTCTTTTTTTCATTCAGTAACTATTTCCAAGAATATCAGGCCTCCACAACACAGATGATTTCAGTCATCATAGTCAGGAGAAACCTCTCTGATGGAGCCATGGAAGCTGACACATGGGAAAAGCCCCAGCTAAGCTATCAGTGTGAGCACACACATGAAGCCCCCTCCACGCTTTTTTCTGAATTTCCTCCCAGTATTTTCCTCTTGTGTGTTTCATGTTTCCATCTCGGATTTATAGGCACATACAGACACCATGCAGCTCACTCTCCTTTTACAGTGGAAAATACAAGTGTATACTCTTTTTGCTAAAAATTCTCAAACTTCAGACTGAGGAGTTGGTGACCTAAGAGAACTAGCAGAGATGTGTTTGGAATCCAGTCTTCCTGACTTTCCACCTGATGGCTTCAATTCAGCAGTTAGTTTGCTGTATGCCGGGCATTGCTCCAACACTTCCTAAATACTGACTGGTCTTACAAGAACAAATGCAGAGGGTATCTGTAAGGATTTGGTCCTTAATTACATCATCAGCCTTCGATGGCGTCCTAGCCTAAAAAGCGGGTGGGCCCTCTGTGTGCCCTCTGTCTCCTCTCCTTTCCACTCCTTCCTCCCATCAGCCCCCCTCTCTCCCTCTCTCCCTCTTCTCCCTCCTCTCTCTTTCTCTCTCTCCCCCTTCTCTCCCAATAAAGCTCTAAAAGGTAACCATGGCTGTGATTCTTTCAATCACCACGCTCCTCTGCCGGCATGGCCGCTGCAGGAAGTGACCAGCCATGAGGAGCAGCGCCGAGCATAAACAACAGTATCATCCTGCACTTCCACCACTATGAGACAACCTAGAAATAAAAAGATAAGCAGCCCAGGATCACACAGCCAACTGCACAGTCAGCCACCCAACTACAGAACACATCTTTTCAATTTCCACCCAGCTGCCTCCCTCTGTGGTGCAGTTTTTCATCTCTCAGATGATACATCACTTTTGAAAGCATGGTTCCTGATTAAATTAATGGAGCTGTAAAACTCTTGAAAATTTTGAATTAAAATCAAGTGTAAACTTGCTAGCATCACTGAAGCAATGAAAACAAAGTCTGGGGTAGGCAACTCTTACCAAAACATACCATTCCTAAAAGCAATTCTGAAATGCTTTGTATCTCCAGCTCTTTCATCCACACCACAAATCAAGCCAACAAACACATAGTTCCTTGATAGAGCAGTGCAGTTTGGAAACTCTAGTCTGAAGTTCATTCGATACAGAGCCACAAAGCTTTCAATCACTTTCTGCTTGGTTAGTTAAGGTCAGACTGACCCATGGGGTTATCAAAACATGGATTTGAGAAGTCATTGAGCATACTCTTTGATTTCACAATTCCAAGTAATTTAACTCAACAAGCCTGAACTATCTGGTTCTTCCCCAGTCTGGCCATGCTTTAATAGCTATCCAGGTTTTAGGGGATTTTTTCCCAAGTGAGATGAGTCAGCCATGCTGTAACAACTGAAGGTGCTTTTTTAACTGTTTTTTGTAAGTCCATGTGCTTTGCATCGTTTACAAACAAAAAGTCACAGCTACTTAAAGTCATACGGCAAGATTTATATTGTTAGCTAATCAAACAACTGCATTACTTAGGAACATTATTCAAACTCCAAATTCATCAACATAAGGCTTTTTTCTGTGTTGTGTGTATTTTCATGGAAAGCGGTCTTTGCCAACACTGTTACTATTCTGATACCACTCTTTGGTGCCACCCTATGCCCTGACTTAAAAGCCTATTCTTAAGGGAAAACTCCACCCATTTCTCTCTTCTCTTCTGCTTTCCTCTCACAAGGTGTGCACCTTGTGAACCCCTTGCCCTTCTCTCTCTATCTCTCTCTTTCCCTCTTTCTCTTCCTCCTCCTCTCTCCCCCTACCAAATAAAACTCTTCGCTGAGTGCTGTCTGCGTGGCATCTCTGTTGCTCACCCACCATGGGGCCCCTAGGCTCCACCCACCTGCACATGTGATATCATGACAAACCCTCCCACCAGCTTTGAGTCTGCCTAGCAGTGTGACTGACAGTATATGAGCACTACCATCTGTTAAGGAAGCAGCATTCCTTAACGAGCAAAAATGATACTGAAGAAATGATCACAAAACAGTAACCTGACTTGTTTTGAGTTGGTAGAACCAGACCTAAAAACTGCATATTTTCAACAGTTCACACAATTCTGAAGAAGAGGTGAATGATCTGCTTGCCAACCAAGCTGCACCATTTTCTGTTCTGTTCCTAGGACCCATCCTGAGGTCTTCCCCCTCCTACCCCATCACCAGCACCCCAATGGGCCCTGCCCACAAATTCAGGGTAAGTCCACTGCACTGGTGCAAGCCACAATAGTTGGAGGAGAGGGTAAGTGACCCACCTGCCAGCTGGACTATCCCCACTGCCTAGAACCCATTTCCCCAAGACCCATTGCACTGCCCAACCTCCCCTGCCTGATCATCCTCCCTGAGGCCAGCCCTTCCCCCCAACTCTGGCAGACTTCAGAGACTCAGATAGAGGCCATACCAGTCTGAAAACACAGCACCACTTCTGGGCCATTGCTGAGCCCAGACTTCCAACTCTGTTGGAATCCCACTGCTGGGGTACACAGTCTGAGGAGGGACTTCAGGATGGACCACACCAGGTATAGATCACACTCAGGTATAGACCACACCAATTGAAAGAATAGGTGCAGACCACAACAGCCAGAAAAACACCCCATGCCAGTCACCAGAAGAGAGACCCCTTCCCCTGTTGCACAACAGGCCAAGCTAAGCACCAGAAGGCCAACTCTTGACTTAAACAGAGACTCCTTACTAGAGCAGAGGTCACATTAGCCACCAGAAATCCAGACCACAAAAACTAGAAGACCAAAAAAGAAACAGAAATCAAGGAATAAAACACCCATCAAACAAAGACAAACTAAAAAATCAGGACCTAGACCTATGATCAACCCCAAACCAGATGTCTAAACACAGTGTAAGAACACGATCAACAATGGCCAGGGCAATATGGCACCACCAGATCCCAGCTATCCTATTGCAAGACCTGAATATTCCATCACAGTTGAAAAACAAGAAAACAACTTTAAAAACAACTTTATAAAGGTGATAGAAGTCCTTAAAGAGGAAATGAAAGAAATCCCTTACAGAAACTGAGGAAAAGACCAAAAAAATGGATGAAATCAGTAAATCCCTAAAAGAAAGCCAAGAAAAAAATGAACAAACAGATGAAGGAAACAGTTCAAGACCTGAAAATGGAAATAGAAGCAATATAGAAAACACAAATGGAGGGAATCCTGGAAATGGAAAATTGGGGTAAGTAAACAGGAACAAACAGATGCAAACATCACCAACAGAATACAAGAGATGAGAAAGAGAATCTTAGGTGTTGAAGACATGATAGAGAAAGTAATAGATTCATAGGTCAAAGAAAATGTTAAATCTAAAAAAAAAAGTTCTAACACAAAACATCCAGGGAATCTGGGACACTATGGAAAGACCAAATGTAAGAATAGGAATAGAAGGAGGAGGGGCATCCCTGTTCAAAAACCCAGACAATATATTAAACAAAACCATAGAAGAAAATTTCCCTAACCTAAGGAAAGACATGCCTATAAAGGTACAAGAAGCTTACAGAACACCAAATAGACTGGAGCAGAAAAGAAAATCCCCTCACCTAATAATAATCAAATCACTAAACATACAGAACAAAGAAAGAATATTAAAAGCAACAAGGGGAAAAGGCCAAGTAACATAAAGGAAGACCTATTAGAATCACACCAAACTTCTCAACAGAGACCCAAAAATCCAGAGGGGCCTGGACTGATGTCTTGCAGACTCTAAGAGACCATGGATGTCAGTCTAGACTACTATACCTAGCAAAACTGTCAATCACCATAGATGATAATCACTGTAGCTAAAATAAGATAGTTTGTGACAAAATCAAATTTGAACAACATCTATCCACAAATCCAGCCCTACAGAAGGTAATAGAAGGAAAACTTCAACCCTAGGTAGTTAACTACACCCACAAAAACACAGGCAATAGATAATCTTATACTAGCAAAACCCAAAGAAGGGAAAGATACACACAAACATACTCACACTACCACCACTACCACCAAAAAAAAAAAAAAACCATGAATGAACAATCAATGGTCATTAGCATCCCTCAATATCAATGGACTCAATTCACCAATAAAAAGCCAGAGGTTAACAGAATGGATACAAAGAAACAGGATCCATCCATCTGCTGCATACAAGAAACACACCTCAACATCAAAGACAGACATTACCTCAGAGTAAAAGATTGGAAAAAGATTTTCCAATCAAATGGACCTAAGAAGCAAGCTGATATAGCTATCATAATATCTAACAAAATAGAATTCCAACCAAAATTAATTAAAAGAGATAGAGAAGGGCATTTCATACTTATCAAAGGAAAAATCTACCAAGATGATGTCTCAATTCTGAACATCTATGCCCCACATGTAAGGGCACTCACAATTGTAAATGAAACATTACTAAAGCTTAAGTTACACATAGAATCTCACACATTAATAGTGGAAGACTTTAACACCCCACACTCACCAATGGACAGGTTATCCAGACAGAAGATAAACAGAAATAATGGAACTAACATGTTATGACTCAAATGAACCTAACATATCTACAGAACATTCCACCCAAACACAAAAGAATATACCTTCTTCTCAGTACCACATGAAACCTTCCCCAAAATTGACCATATACTTGGCCACAAAGCAAGTCTCAACAGATACAAAAAAATTTGAAATAACCCCCTATATCTTATCAGATCATTGTGGATTAAAGCTGGATTTTAACAACAGAAATGACAGAAAGCCTAAAAACTCATGGAAATTGAACTCTACTAAGTTACCACTGGGTCAAAGAAGAAATTAAAGACTTCCTAGAATTCAATGAAAATGAATGTTCAAGAAATCCAAACTTACAGGACACAATGAAAGTGGTGCTAAGTGGAAAGTTCACAGCACTAATGCCTTCATGAAGAATTTGGAGAGATCATATACTAGCAACTTAAGAGCACACCTGAAAGCTCTTGAACAAAAACAAGCAGATACACCCAAGAGAAGTAGACAGCAAGAAATAATCAAACTGAGGGCTGAACTCAATAAAATAGAAACAAAGAGAACAATACAAAGAATCAATGAAACAAAGAGTTGGTTCTTTGAGAAAATCAACAAGATAGATCAACCCTTATTCAAATTAACTAAAAGGCAGAGAGAAAATATCCAAATTAATAAAAAGAAACAATAAGGGGGACATAACAACAGACTCTGAAAAATCTAGAGTATCATTAGGTCATACTTAAAACCCTGTACTCCACAAAATTGGAAAATCTAAAAGAAATGGACAATTTTCTGGATAGACACCACATACCAAAGTTAAATCAAGAACAGATAGACAAGTTAAATAGACTTATAACCCCTAAGAAAATAGAAGCAGCCATTAAAAGTCTCCCAACCAAAAAAAAAAGCCCATGGCCAGATGGTTTTAATGCAGAATTCTACCAGATTTTCAAAGAAGAGCTAATACCAATACTCCTCAAATTATTCTACACAATAGAAACAGAAGGAACATTGCCAAATTCTTTCTATGAAGCCACAGTCACTGATGCACAAAGACTTAACAAAAAAAAGAGAGAATTACAGACCAATCTCCCTTATGAACATTGATGCAAAATACTGGCTCACCGAATCCAAGAACACATCAAAAGATCATCCACCATGATCAAGCGGGCTTCATCCCAGGGATGCAGGGATGGTTCAACATACAAAAATCTGTCAATGTAATCCACCATACAAACAAACTGAAAGAAAAAAAAAACACACATGACCATCTCATTAGATACTGAAAAAGCCTTTGACAAAAATCTGACACTCCTTCATAATAAAGGTCTTGGAGAGACAAGGGATACAAGGGACATATCTAAACATAATAAGAGCAATATACAGCAAATTGATGGAGGGATCTATTGTGGAGTCCAGGGCAATTGGAGGCCAAGGAGAGCACAGTCACCTAAACTAAACCCTTTGCTACAGAGAGGATGTAAAGAAAATAACACAAGACAGTCATGTCTGTGTATTCTAATGAAAAAACATAGCATGCATTAACTCATGAGGAAATGTAAAACAAGCCAAATTTGAGAGATGCTCTATAATAAAACATTCCTAATTTTCCTTTCAAGGGACCCAAAATTAAAGACTGTGGAAATGTTCTGGACTAAAGGAAATCAAGGAGACATAGACCAACTACAACATGCAATCTGGACTGGTCTCTTAGGCTAGAACGTTATTGGAAAACCAAGAGTCTGACGATCTTGATGGCTAACTGTAAGAGAATGCCCTGGCTACAGTTCTTCAGGAAAAACAATTCTTTGTCTGTACCTGAAACTTTTCTGTAAGTCCTAGATTATCACAAATGAAATGTGCTGGAGAGTGATAATGTTTAAAGCAAACATAATTTTAAAATTGTAGAGCTATGAATACATAGAACCAGACCTACTTCAACAGTAACTAAAACCATAAAAGGGAAAACAAAAGCATACTGTCCTAGGTTCTTACAGTATATGCAAAGGAGCATGAAATTATTTGAATGTCTTAAAATGTGTAACATAAGCCCTGATAAAAAAGGAAGTATTAGCAAAGACAGAAAAAAGTCACAGAAAAAAAAAAAAGCTATGTATGTGTCAACAGTATGGTATCACTCAGACAAACCACTGAGAGTGGTATACTAATGTGGCATAAAGAGAAATTACTAGGGTGAGAGTGATAGATTTTATTACCTAAAGCTTTAAATTTCTTGACATCAAAATACCCTAGAGGCAAAAGAGATAATGTTAAGTGTGGTGGAGGGAAATACTCAAATATATTCTAGATAAAGGGTTAATGTTGCCAAAATATATAAAGAGCTATAACAAACAAGTGTGAATTACAATAGAAAGAGAGGACATGAGCAGGTAATTCATAAAGTAGGAAATTACAGGCAAAACGTACTTACCCTAACTCCAAGCTATACACAAATTGCAAGACCTTACCATATTTAACAGAGTCCTACACACCTGCATTATTGCTCGTTCTGGTAGTGCTGAGATGTCAAATTCCACAGGCACAGCTGGGACAGCAGTGTCAGAGGAACTTCGCTCAGGGCTAAGGAGTTTTTCCTCAGTTGCTTTGGATTTCAACTTCCATTTTCTCAGCTGAAGTTCGTGTTTTAAAATCTGCAATGAAAATAACTTATAAATTCCATGGAATTGTCCTAAGGGTCAAATGCAATGATCCACAAGCAGCACATACTTGGCCTAATACAGTACCAGCTACACATTGTTGACTATCATTATGACCTAAATGATGATTTTCCAAGGGAACACAACATCTCTGGGCCACCTCAGCTTTTACAGACCTTTTCCATTAGCTGTCATAAATATTGGCACAGGCCACCCCCTGAAAGACCTAGTGTCATCTCCTCTTTTAGAGATAAGAGAATTGTGGGCCACAAAGTGGAGTTTCGAGCAATGGAATCCACTAGTGTTTAAGGACACGGAAGAAAAGTGTTAGCAAGGAGATGACTAAAAGAGAGGAGTCAAGGAAAAGTTTCAGAAACCTGTCTAATTTATCACCACAGCAAGTCCCACTTTAATGTGACACATTTCCTGAAAATTATATTGAGAAAGTACTTCCACGGACCAATGAGGATTTTGTACACACAATTATAGTATGAGGTATTTACCATACAACCTCAGGAAGGGTACATATTGGAAAGCCAGCATGCACAGGTATCACCTGCCTTGGTTACCAGCACATACCTGTTATCTTCACTCTGATTGCAGAATGACTGTTGGCCAAGAAATTGTACTACTAGTGGGGAATGAATTCCTAAGCACTCATCTAGCTACAATTTATAAAGGATAGTAGAATATTGCTAATCCACACTCTATATACCAATCAGGGTATGCCGAACATCAGGCTCATCAGGACGCCAACTTTTCTCAGGTTGGTTGGAGTTGACTATCTCACTGTTAGACCATCAGTCATCAGCGAAGGGCAGTGATCATAACACCAGCTTAGTGTACAAAGTGGTTGCAAGCATGGCGTGAGCAGAGGTGCCCAGTGGTGCCCAAGCAAAGCTATCTAACTTGCAATTATGAAATGGTTTCCACAATAGGGAAAAGAATAGAGGACAGCATGCAAAAAAGCCAATTCAACGTCTGTAAGTTGTACACATCTAGAAAGAAAGAACTATGCTTTGTGCACAGCAGACTCTAGTGTTTACCAAGCTTCACACACTCTGCCTGCACATGTGGGACCGACCTCCAACAGCTTAACAAACTGCGAGTGAGTGGGATTGTTGACCCTGCCCTTGGAGGGCAAGGGCTTAATTTCAACTTCTTTCTCTCTTTCCTACTTATCTCAACTTTGTATTTTAAAAACTACTCGGGGGGTGGGAGGGTGAAAAAAAATAATAAAAAAATAAATAAATAAAAACTACTCACAAAGTATTGCTTACTAAATAATGTAACTATAAAAATCTCAAGCATAGCTCTGTATCTGATTCAAGTACTCTAACATTCTAAAACAATTGAGGAAGTAAATAGTGAAATAATGTAAGCAAAAGAAGGTAATTTTAAGTTTGCAGGTGGTTCCTCAGGCCCTCCATTTTAATTGCTTAAATTATGGGTGGATGTCCTAGTTACAAATAATCCTTCAATATTAGTAATTAGTAATTACTAATTTAATCAGTAATTTAAAACGTTAGTAATTTAAAGAAAACATTTACTATTGAAACTGTGACATTAAATATTAGAAAAGAAATGCAACTTAATCTCATTTAGAAAAGGAACAGGCCAGGCGGTAGTGGCTCATGCCTTTAATCCCAGCACTAGGGAGACAGAGCCAGGTGGATCTCTGTGAGTTCAAGGCCAGCCTGGTCTACATAGCAAGATCCAGGACCAGCACCAAAACTACACAGAGAAACCATGTCTCGAAAAAAAAGTTAAAAAAAAAAGAAAAGGAACAAATTACTGAGTCCTTATCATTCTTTATTTTATCCATATCAGAAACTCTTGTAGTTTAGACATCTAACATCTCAATTGATTAAACAGAACTTTTAGTGTCTTCATCAATATATTTAAGCAAAATATTAAAATATTTCCTTCTTCTAAACAAATAGTGTCTAATATCATACCAAGTCATCTTCTCTCGTCTTACTCTTGTGTTTGGCTTTCTCCTTCCATTTTGCTAGGATAATTTTTTGCCTTTGGACACAGAACATCTGTCGCAACCGTAACAGTGAAACTGCAGGAAATGTACTAGGTTATTGCATGTAGTGAAAGCTGCTTCTAAAAATACTATAAACTAATATATCTGACAGTTTCTGCTTCATTTTAATCACACTAAAATTAATTACCATTGATAGCATTAGATAATGCTCTAGAGACTTTTTTAAACCTGTGAATATCCCCTTTGCACTTAGAGATTAGATATAATAGAAATATATACATATATATATATATATATCTTTTCTAAAAAACAAATTTACCTTTTACAAAACTCGAACTTCCAAGCATTTCATAAGAATCATAATCACCACATAGTATTGAGAGCCAATGTCTTTGAATTATGTGTTCTAGAATTAAGTAGATTGCCTGATACATGTTAATCAGAGGTCCATAACTCAAACACAGGAACCAGGAAAAGCAAACAGGCTGGGAAGCAGGAAGGCTCCTCAACTGCACATGGCTGCACATGGCTGCACTGGCTGCACCTGGCTGCACACTGGCTGCACCTGGCTGCACTGGCTGCACCTGGCTGTGCTGGCTGCACCTGGCTGTGCTGGCTGCACTGGCTGCACCTGGCTGCACTGGCTGCACCTGGCTGTGCTGGCTGCACCTGGCTGTGCTGGCTGCACTGGCTGCACCTGGCTGCACACTGGCTGCACCTGGCTGTGCTGGCTGCACCTGGCTGTGCTGGCTGCACTGGCTGCACCTGGCTGTGCTGGCTGCACTGGCTGCACCTGGCTGTGCTGGCTGCACCTGGCTGCACTGGCTGCACTGGCTGCACCTGGCTGCACTGGCTGCACCTGGCTGTGCTGGCTGCACCTGGCTGTGCTGGCTGCACCTGGCTGTGCTGGCTGCACTGGCTGCACACTGGCTGCGCTGGCTGCACTGGCTGCACTGGCTGCACCTGGCTGTGTTGGCTGCACTGGCTGCACCTGGCTGTGCTGGCTGCACTGGCTGCACACTGGCTGCACCTGGCTGCACCTGGCTATGCTGGCTGCACTGGCTGCACCTGGCTGTGCTGGCTGCACTGGCTGCACACTGGCTGCGCTGGCTGCACTGGCTGCACTGGCTGCACCTGGCTGCACCTGGCTGTGTTGGCTGCACTGGCTGCACCTGGCTATGGTGGCTGCACTGGCTGCACACTGGCTGCACTGGCTGCACTGGCTGCACCTGGCTGCACCTGGCTATGCTGGCTGCACTGGCTGTACCACCTGGCTGCAGGATCCCCTGTTTTCTCTCAGAAGTTAAGGTTCAGTGTTTTCTCTTTATCTTTGGTTTGGGTTTTCACTTTCAACTGAAAATTGGTATCTGAATTGTATGTGAATACTTCTGATATTTAAACTTTGGCAATGTTGTTTTTTCATTTGAATGCTGTGCAAACAGAACAAAACATGGCAGCAAGCAGTTTCCAGCACCTCAGGTGAAAGTCTAAAGTCTCTGTTCTTTGGTTCTGCCTGTCAACCTCACTGAACATCATTGAGCATCTACCTGGAGTCTCACTGAACATCACAGTTTTGTCCTAAAATCTAAGCTCTTTGAGAAGGCAGAACTCAGCTAGGTTAGCTAATGACCAGTTCCCCTACTGGGCGGTTGTTACCAACTGAGAACTGGATGTGCATTCACGATGCCACATCTGCTGTGTTCTCATTAACTCCCCAGGCTCTGCTTCTTCCTTGCACTGAAGCCATCTCAGTTATCAGCAGAGCTCAGCGCCAAGACTAAGTTCAGCTCCCGACAGAATGGCAAAGCCAGGTCTGTCCACCTAATAAAATGTCTTTCCAAGGACAAATTAGCTTACAAAGGTCAATGCTTTCAGTCTGAAACACAAATGGATGGTTTCTGTAAGACAGTAATTTCTTCTATTCATTTTCAGTTAAATACTTCTTACTTGACTTATTATCTATCAAAATTATGTTTCTATACATGTAAATGCTAAGGTTGATTTCAGTTTGTATCGCTTAAATTGTAACAAGTATATTCTGGGAGGAATTAGCATATTTTTCAAAACCTCATTTTTATATCAATTGATATTACTATATTATATATCTTCTAAACTAGATTAGAATATTTATTAGACATTTAAGACATTGCATGATATAAGAATGTAATAAAACACTTAAATATTGGAAATCTATATAGCTATTAGTTCATTCTAATGGTACTACTTTGATAATCACAGGTTAGGTTTAGAATTTTTTACAATAATCAAAACTTTAAGTTTTTCATAATCAAGAGTTGTATAGAACATATCTTGACTTGAGGGTAGAAAAAGAGGAACAGTGTCCACGAACTGTGACCATACAAATGTAACTTGGGTCTTTTTGAGAGATTATGTAACTTTGGGGCTTCTATTTCATGGATATTAAATGTATGTGTGTTTTGCCTGCATGTATATCTGTGGACCAGGTGCATGTCTGGTACCCATGAAGTCAAAAAACAAAATCAAATCCCTTGGCCATGGAGTTATGGACAGTTTTGAGCTGCCATATGGGTGCTAGGAATTGAGCTCCCATCCTCTGGAAAAGCAGCCAGTGCTCTTAACTGGCTGAGCCATCTCTCCAGCCCCAAAAGATGATGTAACTTTGGTGACTTGATTTAAATTACAAACAGAAATATAAATCTTGACAGCATAATATCTGCTTTATAAATATGTGACTATTTTGTGTTGTGAGTTAGGGAGGCATAAGATGACACAGAGCCAGGAGGATGTGAACCACAGAAAAGAGGTGGCTGGAATTAAGGAAATGGAGAGCAGAAAGGGGGACAAAGGAAAGAGGACCATTGGCACCATGTAGTTCCACCTGAGTGTGCATGGGAGATGTGTAAAGAAAGGCAAAGCAGAGAAGAGATGGGGTTAAAGAGAAGGGAAGGGCAGACGTAGGAAAAGGCTTGGGAAAAAGAAAAGTCACCAGGTAACAGAGCAAGAAGCCACAAAAGATGGGAGGAAGGTGCTGAGAGCCAAGGAGAACCTAGAGGGGCAGAAAAGACAAGAAACTGGTACAAGGCATCCTGACTCTCTCAAGAGCTTGCAGTTCATTCAGGATTTTGAAGAGCATCACTCCCTACTATGACAATCTTGTGACATGCTAGCCAGTTAACCAGTCCCTAACCCTTCATTATGTTTATGTTAAAACCTTCACAGTCCACTTTGAGGCAGGGACAGACAACAGTGCTCAAAAGGAAATGATTTTCAGCTGGGTGTGTTAACTTACAATCTCGGAATACCAGGGCTGAAGCAGGAGGATTGTCTTGAATTCAAGACCATCCTAGGCTACATAGTAAGACCTTGTCACAAGAGCAAGAGTGAGATCACTGATTTTTCTAGTTTGTCACAGCCACAGGTATAAGTTAGTATCCAGAACTGTAACCAAAAGGCTGGGGTCCTCTGACCCTACTAAGATCACTTATGTGTTGTCCATGCATCACATTCCAAGAAAATGGTTTTTCTTTAAGCTTATCCACATGGACATTAAAGGAAATATGGATAAGGAATGCAGACTGTAGTCAACTGGTCTCTAACAAGAACTAACTAGCTCTGTATTATGCCTAAGAGCTTGAAGTAGCTAGACCTAGTAGTCCAGGCCTGTGATCTCAGCTACCAGGGAGGTAGGAGATTGCAAGTTCAAGGACCACCTAGGCAACTTAGCAAGACTTTGTCTCAAATTGAAAAGGAAAAAGGGATCTGTGGATACAGCTCCATGGAGGAGTGCTTGCTTGGTATGTACAAGGCCCTAGGTTCAGTACCACACAAAAAAGCTAACGGTAGCTCCTTATTTATATATACATACATACAAGTATATGTATATGTGTATATATAAATGTATGTACATATGATTTGATGTTAACTGTGAGTACTTTACATTGCAATCAAATATTTAAAAATGAATCTAACAAAAATGATTAAATTTTGTTACTGTTTTGTTATGACAAGTTCTCCCTCTGTAGCCTAGGCTGGCCTGGAAGTCCCTGCTTTTGTCACAGTGTTCTAAGTGCTGTTAGGCATGTGCCACTATACCTAGCCTTACAGTAAGTACTTTTAATTGGTTCATTTAATGACAATTCTCTACACACACAAGTTACATGTGCTCTAGGTTTAACTATCAGTCTGTTGATTCATTGCATAATTGAACACCAGAACTAAGTGCTACGGAGTGCACTTAGTTTTAGCACTTATTTACCTATAAGCCTTTCTCTACAGGTTATCACATAAAACAGCCAGTGATAAAAAAATACTCTTTGACATCTAAAATTGTCATGTGTTATTGCTCTCTCCATTTTTTCAGCCAAGATAGCCTCCTGATTTGCACGAGGTATTGCAAGTTCTCTCCAACCACTGCAGGCAAAAGATACAGAAAAATATTATTTTCAAAATATTACTTTGAAGCTAGGATAATATAGTAGTAAATAAATTAAGAGGAATAAGAAATGAGACGCCTTTTAACCCCTCAAAATCACAGCACACACACACACACACACACACACACACACAAAACCTGTAAATTGGTGTCCTAAAGAATTCCTGGCAGTTAAGGTGCTGTATGGCAGTCATATTTCTTTTTTAATAAAATAAGCACATCTTGAGATAACATCATTATTATAACTTCAATTTACCCAGAGAATCGCCTTAATGGTGATTTAAAAAAGGAATTTAAGTTCCCAAGCACACCCAATTCCAAGGATTTTAGACAAGCTGTATTTCAAAAAGGAGGTATTTTAACTAAATATAAACTCATCAACTATAAGAGAAGAAGCACAGATGGCAAAGAGTGAGCTTTTTTCTGTGTGGATAATAGCAGGGATAAAAAAAGCAAAGACAAAGAAATGATATGGGAAAACACATTCTTACCCAAAATGGTTCTTTACCAAACGTCCAGTGTAAAATGTACATGCTTTTATCATCAACTCTGGAGTCACCTAAAATAAATAAATAAATGAACTGCACATCAGAAATAAATAGGACAAAGCTGGACATGGCTGTGCACACCTTTAATCCTAGCACTGGGGAGGTTGAGGCAGGCAGTTCTCTGTGAGTTCAAGGCCAGCCTGGTCTATGTAGTGAGTTCCAGACAGTCAGAACTACATAGTGAGACCCTGTCAAAAAAGAAAAGAAGAGAGGCTGCCTCTGCAAGACTGATAAGGGGCTGGGACAACAGTTGCCTCTGGGGAGAAGAGGGGAGGAATTCACACCTCTCACATATTTAGAAATTGTATTATATATGTCAATCACCTATTTTTATTGAAGTCATCTTTTTCATATACTTTTATAAATTCTTTGAAAACTCCATACATGCATCCAATGCATCTTGATCACAGTCACCTTCTATTCCTTCCACTAATTTCTCCCAGACTCACCCCTATAACTCCATGCCCCGCCCCCAGCTTTATACACTATTGAATCCAGTTTGCACTGTTCACATACACATGGCTGTGGGACCAACCACTGGAACACGGCCAACCTATCGGTGTAGATTTTTTTTTTTTTACTCTTTGAGGGCCTATGGTGATATTTTATTTGTATTAAAATGTTATTTGTATGTTAATAAATAAAGTTGCCCAGGGGTCAGAGCTATTAGCAAGCCATAGGAAAGCAGGGCAGTGGTGGCGTATGCTTGTAATCCCAGCACTTGGTAGGCAGAGCTAGGTAGATCTCTGTGCGTTCAGGGATACAGCCAGTATTGGATACACATGCCTTTAATCTCAATACCAATCATAGAAAACCTGGAGGTCTATACAGACAGGCCGTGATGAGGCGGTCATGTGGTTGGGTTTACAACCAATGAGAAGGCAGAACAGGAACTCTATATAAAGACTTTAACACAGGGGTAGCTCTGGTTCAGAGAGGTAGGACCACCGCAGGAGGAAGGGTAAGGTTTTAGCTCTTAGCTCTGACCTCTTGGCTTTCTTCTTTGCATTGGTTCTGTGTTTCTTATTTAATAAGAAGGTTGGTTACATCTACAAGGGCCCACCACCCTGGTCGTAAATAAATACACAGACCCTTGTTCTTACTTATGAATGACCGGCCTTAGCTTGACTTGTTTCTAGTCAGTTTTTCTTAACTTAAATTATCTGTTTCTCTTTAACTACATTTTGCCTCTGGGCTTTTTACCTTTTTATATTGTGTATATCTTTCTTTCCTTCTTACTCTGTGGCTGGTTGTGTGGCTGGGTGGCTGGCCGCTGGTGTTCTCCTCTCCTTCTCCTTTTCTCACTCCTCTTTTCACTAGATTTCTCCTCCTATTTATTCTGTCTGCCTGCCAGCCCCACCTATCCTTTCTCCTGCCTAGCTATTGGCCATGCAGCTTTTTATTAGACCAACCAGGTGTTTTAGATAGGCAAAGTAACACAGCTTCACAGAGTTAAACAAATGCAACATAAAAGAATGCAACACATCTTTGTACCACTAACCAAATGTTCCACAGCATAAATGAATTAACACATCTTAAACTAATATTCCACAACATACCGGGGTTCACATCTCTAAAGAAAACTAACTTCTCCTCAATGATATAAAGCTGACTGACTTGATCTTGCTCAAGTCTTATGCAGGCAGCACAGCTGCTGTGAGTTCATGAGTGCAGCGGACCTGCCTTGTTCAGGAGACAGTTTCACCCTGCTCTTTCTCCACCTCTGGCTCTTACAATCCCTTCCTCCCCCTCTTATGCAATGTTCCCTGAGTAGAGTCACATTTTGAATGATCTCATTACATCCCACTTACTTTAGACTAAAACACTTAAAGATAAGCAGTTATGACATTGTTATTGTTGGCTATATTTATGAGCATTTAATTGCAGAATTGAGGATATGATTCAGTTGGTAGACTGCTAGCCCATCATGCATAATGTCCTGGGTTTGAATCCCAATGATACATGCCTGAAAACCCCTAATTCTCCTGGTATGCATGCCTGCAATCCCAACACAAGTTCAACATCATTCCCAGCTACACAGAAGGTTTAAAGCCAGCCTGAGCTACATGATACCTTGGCTCAAAAAGAAAAGAAAAAGCAATTGTAGTCTGTTGGTCACTAGCAGGACTGGGTTTTGCCTGTCAGTGCTATAAAATGATATTCTCTCTTCTAAACAAGAAGGACTAAGAAAACCACAAAAATAAAAGTATAAACCATGGAATCTGCTTAAAGCGAAACAAAACTTATTCCATACAACTATTCATAATAAATATAGGGACAGCTAAAGACAGTTTGAACTGACTGGCCTCTATATGTTCTTTGAAGAATAAACATGACAGTAACATATTTACTCCGTGCATATGCCTACTGTTAAAGACCAAGAATGTTTCTGTCTGTTTTTTTTTTTTTGCATGTGTATGTGAGGGTGTGGTATATGCTCACTTCTGTGCACAAAATACAGTGCCAACAAAGTTCATGTGACTTTAAATTTTGTAATTTTGAACTAATATAATATTTAAAAAATCACAAAGGTCTTATATAATGCCAAATTTTGAAATACTGCAAAGCTCCTAATCAAAATTGTATTGATCAGCTCTTCTTTTCAGAGCTGAGGAAAATGAATTGAAAGTGTTATCTGAGTCCTTGCTACACAGTAGTTGCACAATGGCAGGTAAAGAAATGTCTCAGCATTAAAATTACAAGTTTGACTTGCTAGAGTAGAGAGTATTATCACCTAGGATATCTTCAGCAAGGCGAGGAGCTCAGGGGATGAAGGGCCACTTTGGATCTTAAGGATTTGCAGGTGTAGACACAAGAAACACTACCTCAGCCAGACACCAGGCTCTCAGAAAAAGAACCAGGCTAGTATCTCCTTCAGATGGCCTCTCAAGCTCAGGACACACAGAAACAACAGCAAAATGCAGCCACATCTTTGAAACAGAGCGAACAGCAGTTTGTGCACACAGTGCCATGACAGGGTTTGAAGGATTAGGGAATTAGGGTTTCACCGTGAGTCATTCTTCTTCATCTTCTGCAGTTTATTGAAAGGCACCTTGATAACTAAAGGACTTTGTGTGTGAAGGAATGCTCATTGTCACTTGATTTTCAATGCTCTACTTAATAAACACATTTAAATAAATACAACTTTGGAAAAATATTTTTCATAAACTTGTAGATGTTTATTAATGACTTTATTAAGAAAAATCACTGAAACAATTCAGACTAATTACAAATATTGCTTTTGGGGAAGAGTCTTGCTATATAGATCAGGTTGACAAAGAATATCTGCCTCCAACTCATGAGTGCTGGTAAAGGCATTCTTTACATCTCAGATGCCATAAATAACAGGAAATAGTACACACAAGTACCACAGAATTGATATTATTCTTCTATGTTACATTTAAATTTACAGAAAACATTAATCTAACTCAAACCATTATTCCCATAGTTTGTTCCAGATTATAGAAATATTTAAGTTTGATGCCTTCTCAGGAGTAATTATTCAGTCTCTCTCTCTCTCTCTTTTTTGTTTTTAATTATTTTTTTTTTGAGCCAGGGTTTCTCTGTGTAACCCTGGCTGTCCTGGAACTCTCTGTAGACCAGGCTGGCCTCAAACTCACAGAGATCCACCTGCCTCTGCCTCCCGATGCTGGAATTAAAGGTGTGTGTCATTATGCTTGTCTCTGTCCAGTCTCAAAAGAAAAGGAATACTATGACAGATAGCAAGGTTCAGGATTAAGTTACCAAAACTTCTTGTCTACAGCACAGGACCTACCTTTCCCAGACTGTTAAAGCTAAGCCCAATGGTCCTAAGGTTCACTTTCCTTTTCTGAGATGAACTTTATTTATATCTGTGAGACTATTTAAAGCCCATATTTTTTTCATTTCGATTTTAGGTTTTTGTTAAATGGTACTCCTGGTGACAGTACCATTTAAAAAGCGATATATATATATATATCATATACAAAATTCTCAAATATAAATTAAAGGATTCAATTTTTAAAGCTGTATATATGAATATATCTCCTGGAGATATTTAAGGAGGAAATAAATAGAAGATTATAGATAGGTTTGTGCTGTGTTTATGCATGCAGTGTGTGTGTGTGTGTGTGCACAGTGTGTGCTTTGTGTATGCAGTGTGTTGTACAGTTTGTGCAGTGTGTGCACAGTGTGTGATTTTGTAATGTTACATATAACTGGAAAAGCATAATTATGTCAAAAAGAAAAGTAGGTGACATCAACATTGAGCAATAATTACTTTAGGTAACAAAAAAAGTGTATTACTTTTATTGGCTGTTCCACCACCACCTCCACCCATTGGACCCTGTAAACTACAAGACCCACTCTGCTATTCAAGCCCACAGAACCCATCATCCTCCCCCTGGCCAACCATCCCCCACAAAATTAGCAGCCCCTAAAGGCACAAGCACCACTGGCACCAGCTGGAAGAAGAGCAGCCCCCACCCCATGGACAGCCCTCTCCAGCAACCTCAGCAGATCCTATAGATACAAGTGCCACCCACAACAGCTGGAAGAACAAGCACAGGCAAAACCTACATCAGTTGGAAGAACAGACTCCACAGGCACAGGCGCAACCCAAACCAGTTGGAAGAACAGACCCCATAGGCATAAGTAAAGCCCACACTAGCAAGAAGAACTAGATGATATGCTGGATCTAAGCACCCAAACCCCTACAAACCTCAGCTGAGACAACCATACTCAACCTGAAAACCAGACAATCACCAGAATCCTTGGTCATTCAGGGTGAAAGAGAATAAATGAAACGGACAATAAAGGAACAAAAGACCCATCCAACAAAGACATCACAAGAATCAACACCTGTTCCTATCATTATCCCAAACCCAGTTGGGTAAATGGCAGTGTAAGAATACATTCAACAACATAAAGAGCAATGTGGCACCACCAGTACCTAGCGATTCTGTAACAGCAAGACCTGAACATCCCAATGCAGATGAAACAGAAGAAAATGACCTTAAAAGTAACTTTATGAAGATGATAGAGACCCTTAAAGATGAAATAAAAAATTCCCTTAAAGAAATCAAGGAAAGACAAACAAAAAATTAGAAGAGATCAATAAATCCTTAAAGAAAGTCAAGAAAAAAACAATCAAACAGGTGAAGAAAACAGTTCAACACTTGAAAATTGAAATAGAGGCAATAAAGGAAACACAAACCAAGGGAATTCTGGAAACGGAAAATCTGGGTAAATGAACAGGAACTATAGATGCAAGCAAAACTAACAGAATACAAGAGATGGAAGAAAGACTCTCAGGCATTGAAGACACATTAGAGGAAATAGATTCATCAGTCAAAAAATGTTAAATACAACAAATTCTTAACACAAAACATCCAGGAAATCTGGGACACCATGAAAAGACCAAATCTAAAAATAATAGGGATAGAAGGAGAAAAAATTCCAGCTCAAAGGCACAGCAAATATATTCCACAAAATCATAGAAGAAAACTTTCCCAACCTAAAGAAGGACATGCCTATACAAGAAGCTTACAGAGCACCAAACAGACTGGACCAAAAAAAATTCCCTAGCCACATAATAATCAAAACACTTAACATACAGAATAAAGAAAAAATATTAAGAGCTGCAAAGGAAAAAGGCCAAGTAATATATAAAGGCAAACCTATCAGAATTACACCCAACTCTTCAATGGAGACTCTGAAAGCCATAAGGTCATGGACAGATGTTTTACAGACACTAAGAGACCAAGTATGCCAGTGTAGCTAGAGATTTCCTGCCTGGCCCACAGTCAGGACAAATCTCTCTCACCTGCCAGTCCCACAGCCACTCAGACCCAACCAAGTAAGCACAGAGACTTATATTGGTTACAAACTGTATGGCCATGGCAGGCTTCTTGCTAACTGTTCTTACAGCTTAATTTAATCCATTTCCATAAATCTATACCTTGCCACATGGCTCGTGGCTTACTGGGATCTTCACATGCGGCTTGTCATGGTGGCGGCTGGCAGTGTCTCTCTGACTCAGGCTTCCACTTCCCAGCTTTATTCTCCCGCCTACACTTCCTGCCTAGCCAATGGCCAATCTGTGTTTTATTTATTGACTAATTAGCAACACATTTGACATACAGAACATCCCACAGCATGCCAGCCCAGACTACTATACCCAGCAAAACTTTTAATCACCATAGACCAAGAAAACAAGATATTCCATGACAAAACCAGATTTAAACAATGCCTATCCACAAATCTAGCCCTACAGAAAGTACTAGAAGGAAAATTCCAACCCAAGGATGTTAGCTGCACCCATGAAAACACAGCCAATAGATAATCTCACACCAGCAAATTCCAAAGAAGGGAAACACACACATGCTATCACCAACAACAAAACCAAAAAATAACGGGAATGAACAATCACTGGTCATTAATATCTCTTAATACCAATGGACTCAATTCACCTACAAAAAGACACAAGCTAACAGGATGGATATGAAAACAGGATCCATCCTTTTGCTGCATACAAGAAACACACCTCAGCTTCAAAGATAGACATTACCTCAGAGTAAAGGGTTGGGAAAAGGTTTTCCAATCAAATGGACCTAAGACACAAGCTGGTGTAGCTATCCTAATCTCTAACAAAATAGACTTCAAACTAAAATTAATCAAAAGAGATGGAGAAGGACATTTCATATTCATCACAGGAAAAATCCATCAAGATGATGTCTCAATTCTGAACATTTATGCCCCAAATACAAGGGCAGCCACATTTGTAAAGGAAACATTACTAAAGCTTAAATCACATATCAAATCCTACACATTAATAGTGGGAGACTTCAACACCCCACTCTCACCAATGAACAGGTCTGCCAGATAGAAACTGAAAAATAAGGAAACTAACAGATGTTATGTGACGTGTTAATCTGTTTAGTCTTAATCGTAAAAACCCAGAGTCAGATATTAGGGTGAAAGCTGAAAGATCTGAGAAGCAGAGCAGCTAGCCACTAGAGACTTCTTACCTCTAGAAATCCTCAGACTGAATGGGCCCAAAATCCTTTCTCCACCCATTTTATATTCCTGTTTCCACCTCCTAATTGTGCTGGTATCAAGGGCATGAGATCTCAAGTGCTAGGATTAAAGGCATGAGATCCAAAGTACTGGGATCAAAGGTATAAATGACCCCCACCTGGCTCTGTTTTTCTTTTAGACTGGTTCTATCTTGTGTAGCCCAGAGTGGCCTTGAACTCCTGATCTTCCTGCTTCTTCCTCCTAAGTGCTGGGATTAAAGGTGTGTGTCACCATTGCCTGGCCTCTATGGTTAACTAGTGGATACCTCTGCCCTCTGATCTCCAGGCAGGCTTTATTTATCAGAACACAAACAATATCACACAACATTTCCCCCTTTTTGTCTAAAATAAAAAGTGAAGGTTTTAACTAACATTGAAAGGTATATACAATAAGTACAATAACTATATAAAAATATATAAAGACAATAATTACTATAGTGGGAATTCATTCCACCCATGACCTTGGGCTATCTTGTCTGATAGAGGTGATGCTTCTTATCTGTCTATGTGACCATTTAAAAGGGAGGAGAAAGGGGGTCATACTGAAGGATGTCTTTCTGTATGCTATGAATATATGTTGTTCCCATTAGTTAACAAATAAGCTGCTTTGGCCTATAACAAGGCAGCTTAGAGGCGGGTGGGAAATCCAAGGAGACAAGAAAGAGAAAGGCAGAGTCTGGAGAGACACCAGCCTGCCTCCCAAGGAGAAACATGCCAGCAGACTGGTAAAGCCATGGAACATATGGCAAAACATAGATTAATAGAAAAAGGTTAATTTAAGTTATAAGAGCTAGCTAGCAAGAGTCCTGCCATAGGCCATACAGTTTATAAATAATATTAAGCCTCTGAATGATTATTTTATAAGCAACTGTAGGACCATGGGGCCAGGTGGGACAGGAGAAAAGCTTCTGGCTACAGGGTCATGCTCTCTTGGATGGTGAAGCAATGTGTGATTGGTCCTCAGCTTTCCAAGGACTCTGCAACTGGATTTACCTTATCCTATATCAGTGAGTTTGTTTTCCCTGTAGAACCCCTTAATAAATTGATATATATACCATTAAGGCTCTTATTACAAATTACATTAACAATATCTAGTTCATTAGCATTTGACAAATTCAAAGAAAATACTCCATTATCTATCCTATCTTGGTGAGTCCAAAGTGTTATACCTAATTCACTTTCTATCCTAACTTGCATTACCAACCCAAAACTATCTTTTGATGTCTCTCAACCTTATACACTTTACACCTCTTTTATGAGTCTTTTTTAAATCTGGTAACAAGGAAAACTAAAACTATAACTATCTAGTCTTCAACTCCATTCAGAGACCTGAGAAGGCTATAATATTACCTGAGTAAACAGGAAGTGTAGAGCAAACAACTTCCAAAAATAAGAAATGACAGAAACAACTGGCTGCTTGGACAATCATCCAAGGTTCCTCTACAACATTGGGGCATCCATCTTCAGCCTACAGGTCTAGCATATCTGACAGACTTTTCTGTGAAGCAGAATTTTTGAAGAACTGTCTGACACTGTCTTGACAAAGCTCTGCAGTCACTTTCTTTTCTGTCCTGCTTGTCTCATTAAGACAGCATACTTTCAGAATCGAGGCAAGGGAATTTCTTGCCTAGCATCTAACAAAGAAAGTAGACTCCATAGGGAGTTTCTTCAATGCCCACAATCTTCTCTGAAGTAGACTGGTGCTGCCAGGAGCAGACATGTCTCATTGTCATAAAAAAAAATAAAAAAGAACCTTATGTTATTAAAACATCTTAAATGCCATATTCTGTAGGTCTCTGAAGTGTTTGAAGACCACCTGCCTATCTAAAATATATGTTTGACCTTGAAAACATACCTAACATGACTATAAGTTTGATTGTAATAGGTGACTACTAACCTGCATTTCTTTATTATCCTAAATAATTTGTAAAAATAACTTTTAAGGACTAGAAATGTGTATTGCATTACTAGATGAGCTGTATGGGTACAATATCTTGAACAATAGTAGAAACATATGTAATGTATGTTCTAACCAGAATAACCTTAAATTTGTATTAATATATAGAATAAGTATGGCCGCAGGGTCCTGGCACTGAAATCCAGCTCCATCCTCTCTACGCACATGGCAGGCTGGCTTGCTGGGATTTGTTCCTATGCTAACCCGAGGATCTATGATCCAGGATGATGGCTCCCACAAAGAAGGTTGGTGAGAAGAAGGGCTATTCTTCCATCAACGACGTGGTGACCCAAATATACACTATCAACATTCACAAGGACATCCATGGAATGGGCTTCAAGAAGCATGCCCCTAGGGCATTCAAAGAAATCCAGACATTTGCCATGAAGGAGATGGGGACTCTAGTTGTGCACATTGATACCGGGCTCAATAAAGCCATCTGGGCCAAAGGAATAAGGAATGTTCCATACCGTATCCATGTAAGTTTGTCCAGAAAACCTAATGAGGATGAGGACTCACCAAACAAGCTCTACACATTGGTAACTTATGTACCTGTTACCACACTCAAAAATCTACAGTCAATGTGGATGAGAACTAATCTGCTGAGTCAAATAAAGTTAGAGAACTACCCTCAAAAATTTTTTTATCAATATACAAAAATTCATATCAATGTAAAATATTTGAAACTAGTAGTGGTGCCGGGCAGTGGTGGCGCACGCCTTTAATCCCAGCACTAGGGAGACAAAGCCAGGCAGATCTCTGTGAGTTCAAGGCCAGCCTGGTCTACAGAGCAAGATCCAGGACAGGCACCAAAACTACACAGAGAAACCCTGTCTCAGAAAAAAAAAGAAAAGAAACTAGTAGTTGCATTTTGGATTCAATAGTTTACTTTTTATCCTATCATTTTTATAACATACATACGGTATAACAAAAACAACCTCAAATTTGTATCAATATACAAAAATCCATGCCAATGTAAATATTTAAAACTAGTAGTTTCTTTTTAAAAGTAGATTCATTAATCTACCTTTTATTCCCCCCATTTTTAGAATGAGATCTCTGAATCTAATCTCCTTTGTTCAGCATTTTTCCTGCTCATTACCAATAACAACCCCCTAAATGATGAAAAATATCCATAACCTACTGAATGACCAAAAACCACCCACCCCACATCTTGGGAATGTGGGCATCATATTCTTAAAATTACTTCCTGATGTCTGAGGGTGATGGCATCTTTAGGGGATCCTAAAAAATGGGACAATTGTCAAGTCCTGGGAGAGGTAGCTGTATCATTTGTTGTCCAGTCTCTGCATAATGAGAAAGTGTAGGGCTTATCCCAAGTTCTGGATAGAGTAGTCTGTGAGGCTGGACCATCTCAGCTAGCCACCATGAAATTGTCCTGAGCAGTTTGTAGTGCAAAGCCGATCTTTAGGTAGTGTTTGTTAGCTCAGTGGTGTTACCATAGTCCAGGTGGAATCATCATTGTAGGGCCCCATCATCTTTTTGGAGACTTCAGAGATCACATTAGGGCAGATTATTCCTTTTCTTGGTATTTTTTTTTAGGTAGTGCTCCTTTTATTATATGGATGCTTATTTGTCCAAAAGTCTTTAAGTTTCTCAAGATAGTTGTTTGTTTGTTTTTTTCTAGGAAAGACAAAAACCAAAACCTGCCCCAAGCCTAACTTTGGGGAGTTTCCCTTTTGGCAAGTTATATCTGATCAAATGAAATGTTAGTTTTATTAGTTAGTTTAGAGTGAGTGGTCATGATGGTTGATGAACTATCACCCCTCCTGATCAAGAAGTCTCTCTTGTTCAAATTGAATCTTTATTAATTTTGATGATATATCTTTTCTTTGTCTGTGGAAGCAAAAGAAAAACCTCTTCCCCAATATAACACAATCCTGGTTTCCATTCTGAGGTCAACACACCTTTAAAGTAAACAGGCTAATATAATTCAGGGTTTTTTTTTTTCTATTATCCAATGTCTCTCGTTAGTATTTAGAAAATTTAAAGTTAATAGAGCATTATGCAATCTATTTCTAGGGGTATTTATTACCCCTTTCTATTTATTTAACATTTCTTTTAGAGTTCAATTAGATCATTCTATAACTGCTTGTCTTCTAGGATTGTGTGATATACCTATAATATACTTTATGTTGTAATATGCAAAAAAAGCTGTTTCATTTACTAGAGATATATGCTGGAGCATTGTCAGTCTTAATTTGTATACCCATTAATGTGGTTGATATATTGTGCACCCAATAAATTTATCTGGGGGTCTGAGAAAAGAACAGCCATAATATTAAATGTGGAGGTTAGGCAGTGGTAGCACATGCCTTTAATCCTAGCATTCCAGAGGCAGAGATCCATCTGGATCTCTGTGAGTTCAAAGCCACACTGGAAACAGCCAGGCATGGTAACTCACACCTTTAATCCCAGGAAGTGATGGCAGAAAGGTATATAAGGCATGAAAAACCAGGAACTAGAGCTGGTTAAGCTTTTAGGCTTTTAGACTTTAGCAGCACTTCAGCTGAGATTCATTCCAGATGAGGAAATTGGATCAGCTGAGGAATTGGTGAGGTGAGGAAGCTGTGGTTTGTTCTGCTTCTCTGATCTTCCATCATTCACCCCAATATCTGGCTCTGGGTTTCTTTTTATTAATAAGACCATTTAAGATCCATGCTACATGTTATAGCTGTGACTTCTAATAGATGTGTAATTACAGAATCAGCCTTTTCAGAACTCAAAGCAGTTGCCCATTGAAATCCTGAATATGTATCTATGGTGTGGTGTACCTATTTTAATTTTCCAAACTGCAAAATGAAATATGTCCATTTGCCAAATTTCATTTCTTTGAGTACTGTTTGGGTTACTTCCTGCAGGTAGTGGAGTTTGATTATACAAGGAACAAATATGACATTTTCTTATAATTTCCTTGGCTTGTTACCAAGTGATGGAAAAATCCTTTTCAAACTCTTGATATTGACATGGTGGTTTTTTTTATAAAATTTTAAGGCCTCTAGCACATTTCCTATTAATAATTGATCAATTTTATCATTACCTTATGCTTGAGGGCCTGGCAGACCCACATGGGATCTGATATGGGACATATATGGGATAATTCCTATTCCTGATTAATTTCTGTAATCATATAAATAACAAAGCTAATCCTGACTCATCAAGAATAAGTTCAGCAGTTTCAGTGTGTAAAACAACTCTCTCTGCATATCAAGAGTCAGTAACTATACTAAGAGGTTCTGTAAAATCCATTAATACCATGAGAATAGCATATAATTCTGACTTTTGGGCAGAATCATAAGGGCTTTGAGCCACTTTACTTAAATTTCCTGATTTATAACCTGCCTTTCCTGATTTATTTGCATCAGTATAGAATGTAGGGGCTCCAGAAATTGGTGTTCCCCATACAATGTAAGGAAGGGTCCAGTTAATGCTCTTTATAAATTGAATTCTCTTGCTTTTGGGATATTTGTTGCTAATCCCTCCTAAAAAATTACTGCAAGCTCTTTGCCAATTTTCATTTTCTGACCATAAAGAGGATATTTTAACATTAGTAAAAGGTATTACAATTTCTGATGGGTCTATTCCTGTCAATTGATGAAGCCTTAATTTTTCTTTTAGAATCAACTCAGAAACCCTTTTCCATGTATGTCTTTAATTTTTTTACTCTGTGTGGTAAAAATATCCATTCTAAGATAATATCTTCCTCTGAATTAAAATCCCTGTATGGGAATGTATAGAGGGTAAAATAACCAGGACGCAATCAAGCTCTGGATCCAAATGATCCTACATGTGCATCCTGTAATTTCTTTTCCCCCAAAGCCAATTCGCTCTCAGTTTCTGCTGATAATTCTCTGGGACTATTTAAGTCCTTGTCACCTTTTAAGATTTGAAACAAATTACTCAGTTCTAGAGTTGTTATTCCAATAGTGGGCCATCAATGGGCAATGTCTCCCACCAATTTTTGAAAGTCATTAAGAGTCCACATTCAATCTCTGTGGATTTGTACCTGTTGGGGTTGAATTTTTGGTAGGCCTATTTTGTATTCTAAGTAATTAATATAATCTCCTCTTTGCATTTTTTCAGGAGTAATTTGTAATCCTCAACAAGGCAAAATTTTCTTTACTTCTTCAAACATTTTCTCTAAAGTACCTAAATTTGAATCAGCTAGTAAAATGTCATCCTTATAATTGTAAATTATAGATTGAGGGAAATGTACATGAATGATTACCAAAGGCTGTTGTGTAAAATATTGGCATATTGGCATAGGGTAGGGCTGTTTAGTATCCCTTGTGGGAGAACCTTCCATTGGTTTTCTCGTGAAGGTATATGGAAAAAAGTCTTTTAAATCAATAACTATAATAGGCCATCCCTTATTAATAGAGAGGGTAGAGCAATTCTAGGTTGTAAAGAGCCCATTGGATGAATCACCTTATTAACAGCTCTTAGATCTGTTACCATTCTCCATTTTCCAGATTTTTTTTGGGGGGGGGGATGTAAAAATTGAATTTTTTTTTAGTTTTTATTTTGCAATACAATTCAGTTCTACCTATCAGCTACGGATTCCCTTGTTCTCCCCCCTCCCGCCCCCCTCACCTTCCCCCCAGCCCGCCCCCCATTCCCATCTTCTCCAGGGCAAAGCCTTCCCCGCAGACTGAGATCAACCTGGTAGACTCAGTCCAGGTAGGTCCAATCCCCTCCTCCCAGGCCAAGCCAAGTGACCCTGCATAGGCCCCAGGTTTCAAACAGCCGACTCATGCAATGAGCACAGGACCCGGTCCCACTGCCTGGATGCCTCCCAAACAGATCAGGCCAATCAACTGTCTCACTCACTCAGAGGGCCTGATCCAGTTGGTGACCCCTCAGCCATTGGTTCATATTTCATGTGTTTCCATTCGTTTGGCTATTTGTCCCTGTGCTTTATCTCAACAATTCTCGCTCATATAAACCCTCCTCATTCTCGCTAATTGGACTCCCAGAGATCCACCCGGGGCCTAGTCATGGATCTCTGCATCCAGATCCCTCAGTAGTTGGATGAGGTTTCTAGCACGACAATTAGGGTGTTTGGCCATCCCATCACCAGAGTAGGTCAGTTCAGGCTGTCTCTCAACCATTGCCAGCAGTCTGTTGTGGGGGTATCTTTGTGGATTTCTGTGGGCCTCTCTAGCACTTTGCTTCTTCTGATGCCCTTCAACTGAAGAATGGATAAACAAAATGTGGTACATATACACAATGGAATACTACTCAGCAGAGAAAAACAATGACATCATGAGGTTTGCAGACAAATGGATGGATCTAGAAAAAATCATCCTGAGTGAGGTAACCCAGACTCAGAAAGACAAAATGGTATGTACTCACTCATAGCAGGATACTAGATGTGGAACAAGGATGACTGGACTGCTACTCACATCACCAGGGAGGCTACCTGGAAAACAGGACCCTAAGAAAGACACGGGGATCGCCCAATGACAGAGAAATGGAATGAAATCTACATGAACAGCCTGGACATGAGTGGGGGTAGTGAAGGGCGAGGGTCGAGGGAAAGAGAGCTTGGGTGAGCGGGAGATCCCAGCTGGATCAACAACAGAGAGGGAGAACAAGGAATAGGAGACCATGGTAAATGATTTCTTTTTAATAACAAATACAGGAGAATCCCAAGGACTGGTCAGTTCCTCAATATATTGAGCATTTAGCTGCTCCTGTACCAGCTGTTCTAAGGCCTGTAATTTTTTATGTCAATGGCCATTGTTCAACCCAGACAGATTGTCAGCCAACCATTTTAAAAGTAGGGTTGTTGGTACCTTTGAAAGATCAACAGCTGTTGTGCCCTGTTTTTGTACAAACTGAACGGTCAGTGACTGTTCTTTATAATACCATTGAATATTTTTCCCAGAAATATATGTCAGTTTATGGTTTGTTTCTGAGATTGGAGGAATGTTAACCTGGGTATTTCATTGCTGTAACAAATCACATTCCCATAAATTCATTGCTATATTAGCCACATATGGCTTTGATTTTCCTCTCTGTCCTTCTGGCCATATACATTAGACCCATCTCATGTTTTGTTTTGCCTGAGATAAAGTTCCAATCCCTAAATGCTAAACATCTACCTCCTGAACAGGCTAGTTTCAATGCCAAGATTGTGGGGCAATTATTGTTACATCTGCCCTTATGTTTACAAGATCTTCAATTACAATGTCATTTATTTGTAAACCTTTAGCTTTGTTCTTTGATCATTTATAGATATTTGCCAAAATATTTGCTTTATGGCTTCTCCTGAAATTTCTGTTTTATCCTCTAAAGCTCTTCTATCATCCAGAGCTGTATGGCTTTTTACAATAGGCATTAAGCCCTTTAATTTCTTGGGGAAGGAGTTTCCCCCATAGTGACAGGGAATGACTGAACCAGGTTTGATATAGGGACCTGCAAGAGGCCTCCCAAGGCATTTCTCAATGGCAAAGGGTTACCCTGCCTACCCCTTGTTGATCTGCATCCATTGGTTCAATGTCTGCCTTTGCTACATCTTCTGCATACTCCAGAAGGGAGGGGTCTTCTGTTTGGATTATTCTTGAAAAAACATTGTTTCTAGGAATGTCCTGTTTACAATCCCTTTTTAGGTGACCTTGTTTGCCACAATTAAACCACCTGACATCTTGACTTTTCTTCAAGACTCTGGAAATTATCTCTCCTATCCAAAGGTCACCATGGTTATGAGATTCAATATTGGATATATCTCAGATCCATTCCTCTATGGGTGCTGATCTTGCCTTTAAAGGACTAATCACCCTTTTACATTGTGAATTAGCATTTTCAAAAGTCAAAGATTCAATCATTATTTGTCTAGCTTCTGATTTTGGTATCATTCTATTTACTGCTAAACTCAATCTTTGTAAAAAAAATCAGTGAATGTTTCATTTGGGCCTGTATAACTTTAGTAAATGACTCGATTCTCTTTCCAATTTCTTCAACTCTGTCCCAAGCATTCAAAGCTACTGCACTGCATAAAGCCATGGTATGGTCATCATATAGAGACTGTCTTTGTACACCAGCAAAAATGTGCTC
Organism: Peromyscus eremicus; assembly: GCF_949786415.1. NCBI lineage: Eukaryota > Metazoa > Chordata > Mammalia > Rodentia > Cricetidae > Peromyscus > Peromyscus eremicus. The sequence continues at coordinate 2,489,397 of NC_081418.1, read as the reverse complement.
TCCAAGAAGTTGGTCTTGGGAGATTTCAATACCTCTAGCCATACTTCATTGTTCAATGGTCCTAGCCTCATCTTTCCACCAGGTCTTCTACTGTAATTGAGGACCAGGTTCCAATACTGCTGTAACCAAGTCTCTCCAGTCTTGTGGGACAATTCTGTTCCTAGTTGACCATGAATTTAACATCTGCTTCACAAAAGGCGAATGTATATCATATGAGACTATCACTTCCATAAATCTCCTCAAATCTAACATTTCCACAGGAATCCAGTCAGCTCTTACACAGCCTTGGAGATACCTATCGTTCGGCGGTTGATCCTATTTAATTTTATAATGTAATTGTGATGTTGCTTCTTCTTTAAATTTCTCTGTCTGGGTCTGAATATCTCTATGATCTGTTTTAATAAGTTTTCCAAGGCTTTTATCTTGGCATGCATATCAACCAACTTTTTTAGGGATAAACTAAGAATTATCAAACTGACAGTAAGGATTATCAAAATGATAATTAACATTATGTCAATCCCAGTTAAGTTGATCCTTTTAATTGTTCCATTTTTCAATCATCCATTGTGTTATCTTACAGAGCTCTAACTCATTCCATCATAATAGTGTTTCCCATTTTTTAATTTGAGAAAAAACTCTCTCTTTTAATTAATTCTTCCCTTTAAGAATTCCAAATTGTCTTACCAAATCTGCTGACAATGACAGTAAAGTGTGAGGCTGACTGCTGCCATATGAAATTTCAGACCAAATGGGAATGATCCTGTCTCTACAAATCCTAAGACTGAATGGGCCCGAGATCCTGTCTCTACCCACCTTATATTCCTGTCTCCACCTCCCAATTGTTCTGGGATTAAAGACATGAGATCCAAAGTGCTGGGATCAAAGGTGTGAACCACCACCACCTGGCTCTGTTTCTCTTTTAGACTGGTTCGATTTCCTGTAGCCCAGGGTGGCCCTTGAACTTCTGATCTTCCTGCTTCCTCTTCCCAAGTGCTGGGATTAAAGGTGTGTGCCACCACTGCATGGTTTCTATGATTAACTAGTAGCTAGCTCTGCCCTCTGATCTCCAGGCAAGCTTTATTTGTCAGAACACAAACAAAATATCATACAACAGTTATAACTCAAGTGAACTTAACAGTCATCTATAGAACATTTCACCCAAACACAAAAGAATACATCTTCTTTTCAGCACTGCATGGAACCTTCTCTAAAAGTGACCACATACTCAGTCATAAAGCAAATCTCAACAGATACAAAAAAATATTGGAATAACTCTCTGTATCTTATCAGATCACCATGGCTTAAAGTTAGAATTCAACAACACCACAAATTACAGAAAGCCTACAAACTCATGGAAACTGAACAATGTGCAACTGACTCACCACTGGGTCAAGGAAGAAAGAAAGAAAGAAAGAAAGAAAGAAAGAAAGAAAGAAAGAAAGAAAGAAAGAAAGAAAGAAAGAAAGAAAGAAATTAAAAACGTCCTAGAATTCAATGAAAATGAATGCACAATATAAACAAACTTATGAGACACTACGAACGCAGTGCTAAGAGGAAAGTTCATAGCTCTAAATGCCCACATAAAAAAGTTGGAGAACTCTCACAGTAGTGACTTAACAACACACCTAAAAGCTCTAGAACAAAAAGAACCAAACTCACCCAGGAGGAACAGATGACAGGAAATAATCAAATTGAGGGCTGAAATCAATAAAATAGAAACAAAGAGAACAATACAAAGAATCAATGAAACAAAGAGCTGGTTCTTTGAGAAAATCAACAAGATAGACAAACCCTTATCCAAACTAACCAAAAAGCAGACAGTGAGCATCCAAATTAACAAAATCAGAAGTGAACAGGGGACATAACAACTAACATTGAGGAAATCCAGTGAATCATCAGGTCATACTTTGGAAACCTGTACTCCACAAAATTGGAAAATCTAAAGGAAATGGACAGTTTTCTGGATATGTACAACATGCCAAAATTAAATCAAGACCAGATAAACTATTTAAATAGACCTATAACCCCTAAGGAAATAGAAGCAGTCATTAAAAGTATCACAACCAAAAAAAATCCCAGGGCCAGATGGTTTCAGCACAGACTTCTACCAGAATTTCAAAGAAGAGCTAATACCAATAATCTGTTTCACATGATAGAAACAGAAGGAAAACTGCCAACTTTTTTTTTTATGAGCCTACAATTACCCTGATACTTAAACCACACAAAGATGTAACAAAGAAAGAGAATTACAGACCAATCTCCCTCATGAACATTGAGTCTAAAATACTGGTAAACTGAATCCCAGAACATATCAAAAAAATTATCCACCATGATCAAGCAGGCTTCATCAGAGATGCAGGGGTGGTTCAACATACAAAAATCTATCAATGTAATACACCATATAAACAAACTGATGTAGCATGAATCTTAAAAGGGTCTTATTAATAAAACAAACCTGAAGCCAGGTATTGGGGTGAATGCTGGAAGATCAGAGAAGCAGAACAAGCCACAGGCACCTCACCTGGCCAATTCCTCATCTGATCCTGTTTCCTCAGACTGGAAGCCTCTGAGTCCTTATCCAGAATGGGTCTCAGCTGAACTGCTGATAAAAGCCTAAAAGCTTAACCAGCTCTAGTTCCTGGTTTTTCACACCTTATATACCTTTCTGCTTTCTGCCATCAATTCCTGGGATTAAAGGCGTGTGAGTCACCATGCCTAGCTGTTTCCAGTGTGGCCTTGAACTCACAGAGATCCAGAGGGATCTGTGCCTCTGGAATGCTAGGATTAAAGGCATGTGTGCCACTGTTTTCTGGCCTCTATATCTAGAGGCTATTCTGTTCTCTGACCCCAGATAAGTTTATTAGGGTGCACAATATTTTGGGGAACACAATACCACCACAAACTTAAAGACAAAAAAACCACATGATCATCTCATTAGATACTGAAAAGGCCTTTGACAAAATCCAACACCCCTTCATAATAAAGGTCTTGGAGAGATCAGGGATACAAGGAACATGCCTAAACATAATAAAGGCAATTTACAGCAAGCCGACAGCCAACATTAAATTAAATGGAGAGAAACTCAAAGCAATTCCAACTAAAATCAGGAACAAGACAAGGCCGTCCACTCTCTCCATATCTATTCAATATAGTACTCAAAAGTTCTAGCTAGAGCAATGAGACAACAAAAGGAGATCAAGGGGATACAAATTGGAAAGGAAGAATTCAGACTTTCAGTATTTGCAGGTGATAAAATAGTGTACATAAGTGACCACCAGGGAACTCCTACAGCTGATGAACACCTTCAGTAATGTGGCAGGATACAAGATTAACTCAAAAAACATCAGTAGCCCTCCTATATACAACTGATAAGTGGGCTGAGAAAGAAATCAGAGAAAACAACACCCTTTACAATAGCCACAAATAATAATATAAAATATCTTGGTGTAACTCTAACCAAACAAGTGAAAGACCTGTATGACAAGAACTTTAAGTCTTTGAGTAAGGAAATTGAAGAAGATATCAGAAAATTGAAAGATCTTCTATGCTCTTGGAGAGGTAAGATTAACATAGTAAAAATGGCAACCTACAGATTCAATGCAATCCCCATCAAAATCCCAACACAATTCTTAACAAACCTTAAAAGAACAATACTCAACTTCATAGGGAAAAACAAAAAACCCAGGATAGTCAAAACAATCCTGTACAATAAAGAAACTTCCAAAGGTATCACCATCCCTGACTTCAAGCTCTACTATAGAGCTATAGTAATAAAATCAGCTTGGTATTGGTATAAAAATAGACACATGGATCAATGGAATTGAATTGAAGATACTGACATAAATACAAACACTTGATTTTGCACAAAGAAGCCAAAACTGTACAATGTAAAAAAGACAGCATCTTCAACAAATGGTGATGGCTTAACTGGATGTCAGCATGTAGAAGAATGGAAATAGGTCCATATCTGTCACCATGCACAAAACTCAAGTCCAAGTGGATCAAAGACTTCAATATAAATCCAGTTACACTGAACCTGAAAAAAGAGAAAGTAGGGAGTAGCCTTGAACGCATTGGCACAGGAGACCACTTCCTAAATATAACACCAGTAGCACAGACACTGAGAGCAAAATTTAATAAATGGGACCTCCTGAAACTGAGATGCTTCTGTAAGGGAAAGGACATGGTAAATAAGACAAAACATCAGCCTACAGAATGGGAAAAGATCTTCACCAACCCCACATCTGACAGAGGGCTGATCTCCAAAATATATAAAGAACTCTATAAATTAGACATCAAAATACCAAATAATCCAATTAAGAAATGGGGTACAGATCTAAACAGAGAATTCTCAACAGAAGAATTTCAAATGGCTGAAAGACATTTAAGAAATGGCTCAACATCCTTAGTCATCAGGGAAATGCAAATAAAAATGACTCTGATCTTACACCTGTCAGAATGGCTAAGATCAAAAACACTGAGGACAGCTTATGTTGGAGAGGATGTGGAGTAAGGGGAACATTCCTCCACTGCTGGTGGGAGTGTAATCTTGTGCAGCCACTCTGGAAATCAGTATGGCGGTTTCTCAGAAAATTGGGAATCAAACTACCTCAAGAACCAGTGATACCACTCTTGGGCATATACCCAAAGGCTGCTCAATAATATCACAAGGACACTTGTTCAACCATGTCCATAGCAGCATTATTCATAATAGCCAGAACCTGGAAACAACCTAAATGTCCATCAACCAAAGAATGGATAAAGAAAATGTGGTAATTTACACAATGGAGTATTATTCAGTGGTTAAAAACAAAACAAAACAATGGCATCATGAAATTTGCAGGCAAATGGATAGAACTAGAAAAAAATCACCCAGACCCAGAAATACAAACATGCTATATACTCACTCATAAGTGGATAGTAGATGTAAAGCAAAGGATAACCAGAGTACAACCCACAGCCCTAGAGAAACGAGGTAACAAGGAGAACACTAAAAGGGATGTATTGGTCACCCTGGGAAGGTAAAATAGATGAGATCTCCTAGGTGAACTGGGGGCAAGGATGGAACAAAGAGGAGGGGGTGGAAGATGGGAACATGAGGGATCTGGATGGTCCAGTTGGGGAAGGGATGGAGAGGGAGAGTAACAAAAGAGATATCTTGATAGAGGGAGCCATTGTTGGGTTAGGGAGAAACCTAGTGCTAGGGAAATCCCCAGGAACCCACAAGGATGACCCCAGCTAAGACTACTAGCAACAGTGGAGTGGGTGTCTGAACTAGCCTCCTCCTGTAATCAGATTGATGACTACTCTAATTATCATCATAGAACTTTCATTCAGTAACTGATAGAAACAGATGCAGAGATCCACAGCCAAGCACTGTGTTTAGCTCCAGGAGTCCAGTTAAAGAGAGGGAGGAGGGACTATATAAGCAAGGAGGGTCAAGATCATGACAGGAAAACCCACAAAATAATTGACCTGAGCTCATGGGAGCTCACTAACTCTAGACCGACAGCTAGGGAGCCTACATGGGACTGACCTAGGCCCTCTGCATGTGGATGACAGTTGTGTAGCTTGGTCTGTTTGTTGGGGCCCTAGCAGTAGGACTAGGATCTGTCCTGGTGCATGAGCTGGCTTTTTGGAACCTACTCCCTATGGTGGGATGCCTTGCTCAGCCTTGATGCAGAGGGGAGGAGCTTGGTCTGGCCTCAACTTGGTATGCTATGCTTTGTTGACTCCCATGGGAGGCCTTACCCTTTCTGAGGAGTAGATGGTGGGGGGGGAGTATAGAAAGGAGGTGAGGGAAGGGAATGGGATGAGAGGAGGGAGGGGAAACTGTGGTTGGTATGTAAAATAAATTTTAAAATTAATTTTAAAAAAAGAAGGAAAATATTTATTTTTCTGTGTCTAAGTATTGGCCTAAATGTATACCATGTGAAAGCTTGGTGCACATAGAAGCCAGAAGAGGGTATCAGATCCCCTGGAAGTAGTATTACAGACTATTGTGAGCTGCCATGATGGTGTGGGAAACCCAATCATTGTCCTATACAAGATTAGCCAGTGCTTTTAACCATTGAACCATATCTCTAGCACCCATATTCAATTTTTTTTTTGAGACATGGTCTCTCTACATAGTCCTGGCTGTTCTAGAACTCACTGTATAGACCAGGCTGGCCTCAAATTCAGAAAACCAGCTGCTTCTACCTCCCAAGCACTGGAATTAAGGTGTGTGCATGCCACCATCATGCCTGGCTGCACATTCAATATTCTTAATGACAGTGGTACTCTGGCACTGTTACTCTGAAAGTGTGTTGTATGAAGTGTAGAATACAATTACTCTGTAATTATACAGTTGCCTACAGGACATTTAATCATTCAAGTTCAAGTTGTCAGTTGTAATTCTGATCACTGGTGATTAACTTTTATGTTAAAACTTCTAAAGACTTATGATGCATTAATTAAGTCAGTCAACCAGACCGTATGGGCCTACAAGGTTGATAAAGCATTAGCATGCAAAAAGAAAAATGCAAAGGACTAGAGAGATGGTTCAGCAGTTAGGAACACTGTCTGATTTTGCAGAGGACCTGGGTTTGATTTCCAGTACCTACACAGCATTTCACAACCATCTGTAACTCTACTTTCAAGGGATTCTGTGCCCTTTTCTGGTCTCCTTGGGAATTGCATAGAGGAGGTACCCAGATATGCATGCAGGCAAAACACCCCTACATATAGAATCATTTTTAAAGGATCTTTAATTTTAAAAAAAAAAGAAGGAAAAGAACCTTATTGACATCAAATTTCTTCAGTAAATATACAAAACCTAGCAACAAAAATGATTAGAACAAAGAATGAAAATGTAGTTTATAAGACATTTAATAGAAACAAGACAGGAGAACTGTTGTCAATTACAGAAGAATCAGATACACGCAACCAAGTCCAATATGAGGACTCTGAATTCTGACTTTAACAGACATTAAATAAGAAGACATTTTTGAGACAATTTGGGAAACTCCAAAATGGAATAATTATGCCTGAATATAATTAGCACTCGGAAATATTCAACAATTGTTGCAATTATGTAAAACAATGGCACTGTTTTTGTCTTGTTTTTCCTTTTTACAATTATTTCAAGACACACATACAAACAAAAAGTATACATATTAGTGAGACACTATGTAATGTCTTGCTTAATACACACTGGGTGATGTTTAGGTCCAATTAAATGTAACTCCTCAAACATCTACCACTTCTTTATGGTAATAACTTCCAAAAACCTTTCTTCTAGATTTTTAAAATTATTTTATTGCATTTTTATTTATTTATGCTGTGTGTGTGCCACAGCTCATATGTGAAGGTCAAAGGATAGCTTGTAGGAGACAGTAAGTTCTCTCCTACCGTGTAGATCCCATCCTGCCAACACTTCTTCTGTCTTTGTCAAATGCTTGGTACATTACTAGCTCTAATCACTTCTACAGCTGGAACATCTCACTCCTATCTAATTATAACTGGGCCATGAACCATTCTTTCTCCACTGTTTCCTCCAGCCCCAATCTCCCAGGCCTCTGATAACCACCATTCTAATCTCAACTTTTATGAGATCAACTGTTTTTTTAGATTCTACCAGTGAGATCCCAAGACATTGATCTTTCCCAGCCTGGCTTGTTTCCCTTAATGTTATCTCTGTTCATGTTTCTGGAAATGAGAGAATTCCATTTTTTCATGGTTGCATTATTCTGCTGTGTGTATGTACACATTCTTTAGTCATTCATCAGCAGATAGAAATGTTACTATTCTTTGGCTACTGTGACTAGTACTGAAATTAGTGTGGGATTACAGACATCTGTAGCTTTTATTGGAGACAGTCCCATGATCTCGCCCTGGCTGAGTGTCAACTCATGATCCTCCTGCCTCAGTCTCTCAAGTGTTATAATTAGAGGCTCTCCAGATATCTCTTCAATATACTGACTTCATTTCCTTTTAATGTATATGAAGAGGCAGAACAATATGGTAGCTCCCTTTTCTGTGCATCCTCGTCAAAATGTATCAGTCATTCTTCCTGGAGTAGGTATCACCCTCACTGTGCTTTGATGTGTTTCCGTGAGAGTGATGTTGAACATTTTTCATAGACCTGTTGGTCATTTATGTGTCTTCTTTTGAGAAATGTCAATTTGCCTCAATCGCCTGCTTTTGAATCAGGTAATTTGGGGGTTGGGCTGTTAAGTTTTTACAGTTCCTTATACATGCTAGATACCAACCCAACTACATAGTCTTTATAGTTTCTCCCATTTTGTAAGCTGTATTTCACTTCTGTAACCAATTCTTTTCCTAAATACAAACTTCTGAGTTTCATAGAACCCCACTACTTTTGCTAACCTTTATTTTGGGGGTCTTCTCAAACAAAAAACCTTGCCCATTCTACTTTCCTGTTTTCTTCTAGTAGTTTCACAGTTTGGGATCTTACATTTAAGTCTTTTGTTCATTCTGAGCTGATACTTGTTGGTGTTCCCGGTGAGAGACAGGGGTCTAACTTCATTCTGCATGTTAATTCCCAACTTTCCCAATAACATTTATTGACAAATTGTCCTTTCTCCAGCACACACTCACACAGCTTCCTTGACAATCTGTTGGCTGTATATATACCAGTTTCTAGGCTCTCTGTTCTGTTTCATGTTTTCCTGTATACTACAGCTTTGTGGAGTGCTTTCAAGTCAGATAATACAATGCCTCCTGATTTGTTCTTTTTGCACAAAGTAGCTTTGGCTACTCAGGATTGTGTGTGTGTGTGTGTGTGTGTGTGTGTGTGTGTGTGTGTGTGTGTGTGTGTGTGTTAGCATATGTATTTTAGGATTATTTTATCTGATTTTGTAAAAGGGGAGGGGGAGTCACTGATATTTCCATAGGGGTTACCGTGAATCTCTCCCATCATCTTGGACAGTATATTTGAACTGACTTTTAAGACTTTGTTGCCTTTTAAAAAGGCATCTCTTTAAGTTTCTGTTACAGTATTAAAACATTTGTGCTATGGGATGTTCTGTATGGCAAATGTGTTGCTCTGATTGGTTAGTAAATAAAACACTGATTGGCCAGTAGCCAGGCAGGAGGAAGTATAGGCAGGACAAGGAGGAGAAGAATTCTGGGAAGTAGAAGTCTGGGTCAGAGAGACTGCCAGCCGCTGCCATGACAAGCAGCATGTGAAGATGCCTGTAAGCTATGAGCCACATGGCAAGGTATAGATTTATAGAAATGGATTAATTTAAGATATAAGAACAGTTAGCAAGAAGCCTGCCATGGCCATACAGTTTATAAGCAAAATAAGTCTCTGTGTTTACTTGGTTGGGTCTGAGCAGCTGTGGGACTGGTGGGTGACAGAGGTTTGTCCTGACTGTGGGCCAGGCAGGAAACTCTAGCTACACATTTGTGTTTTTCACACATTTGTGTTTTTCTTTAAGCTCACTGAGATTGTAAAAGCCATTCTTTCAAATTCTCTAAGAGTTCTCCCATACTAGACATCTGGTGGGTTTCTGGCACCTCATTTAGGTGAGGCCATGGTTTCCTCAAAGCTCTTGATGCCTGTTAGTGTGAGGCATTGTGAAGGGGTAAGCACTTCCCTCTCCTTCCTAGTCTGGTTTCGTTTACTTGCCAAACCTAGATTTCTAAGCAGCTGCTGTTTTCTGTCTATCTCTCTGCAGTCATCTCACTATTTCAGCACAGGATAGTGCCCTGGTCCAAATGTTCCAAAGGGCTGCAGCTAACACTACTATGGTGGTTTGAAAGAACATGCCCCCCAAAGGGAGTGGCACTATTAGGAGGTGTGGATTTATTAAAGGAAATGTGTCACTGTGGGGGTGGGCTTTGAGGTATTTTTCTCAAGCTTCACTCAGTGTGTCAATCAAGATGCAGGACTCTCAGCTCCAGCACCATATCTGCCTGCACACTACTATGCTCCCTGACATGATGATAATGGACTGAACCTCTGAAACTGTAACCAAGCCATCCCAATTAAATGTTTTCTTTATAAGAGTTGCTATGGTCATGGTGTCTCTTCACAGCAATAAAAAAAAAAAACCCTAACTAAAACAACTATTGCTCCAGTACTAAAGAGCAGTCCAATCTCAGAACACTGTCTGAATATACATTGGTGTGTTGTTCAAAAAGATCCAGGAGAGTACCTCGAGAGCACCCCTGTCTACAGCCTCTTCTTAGGGCTGAGGTAGCCTGGATGCCACAGTCTAACACATGCTCAGACACACTTAGCAGGATTCTGTTCAGCTCTGGAAGAAAGACTGTGGACAGCCTACCCTGAGGCTCCAATGTTGCCCCTGTGGCCACTAAAGGCCCTGAGCTCTCACCAGCAGTCTTAGTTAGGGTTCCTATTGCTGTGATGAAACACCATGACCAAAAGCAAATTGGGCATGTAGCCAGAAGGTTTTCTCCAGTCCCGCCTGGCCCTGTGGTGATTATAAAATAATCACTCAGAGGTTTAATATTATTTACAAACTGTATGACTTATGGTAGGCTTCTTGCTAGCTAGCTCTTATAACTTAACTCAACCCATAACTATTAATCTATGTATCGCCATGTGTTCTGTGGCTTTATCTGAGACTCATTACATGTTGCTCCTTTGGCAGCTGGCTTGCATCTCTCTAGACTCCATCTATCTCTTTCCTGTCTCTCTCCTTGGATTTCCCACCTGCCTCTAAGCTGCCTTGCCATAGGTCAAAGGAGCATATTTATTAACCAATGGGAACAACATAAATTCACAGTATACAGAAAGGCATCCCCCAGCAGAGGAGGAAAGGATTTGTTTGGTTTACACTTCCACATCTTAGTCTATTGTTGAAGGCAGTCAGGATAGAAACTCAAAGAAGGCAGGATCCTTGAGGTAAGAGCTGATGCAGAGGCCATGAAGGAGTGCTGCTTACTGGCTTGCTCCTTGTGGTTTGAATAAGAATGGTCCCCATAGACTCATATATTTCAATGCTTAGTCACAAGGGAGTAAAACTATTTGAGAAGGATTAGAAGGATTATGAGTTGTGGCCTTGTTGGGGGTGGGATTGGAAGTTTCAAATAGCACACACCATGCCTAGTGTTTCTTTCTCTCTGTCTGCTGCCTATGGATCAGAATGTAGTACTCAGCTACATCTCTAGTGCCAGAGTGTTACCATCCTCCCGCGGTACTCCCACTGTGCTCCGACCATGATGATAACAAACTCTCCCTCTGAAACTGTAATACAAGCCCTAATTAAATGATTTCTTTCATAAGAGTTGCCTTGGTCATGATGTCTCTTCACAGCAATAGAACAGTAACTAAGACAGTCCTCATGGCTTCCTCAGCCTCTTTCTTATAAAAAGCAGGACTACTCCCCCAGGGATGGCACCACGCACAATAAGCTGGGCCCTCCCACATCAATCACCAATTAAGAAAATGCCCTACAGGCTTGCCTACAGCCCAATCTTATGGAGGCATTTTCGTAATTAAGAATCCTTTCTCTCAGATGACTTTAGCTTGTGTCAAATTGACATAAAACTAGCTAGCACAGCACCTGAGCCCACTGCCTGCCAAGAATGCACAACTCTGGGGAGAAACCAATACCTACACTGCTCTGGGTAGACTTGTGGTCCAAAGTCAGGGCTACAGCAACAAGCCAGAAGTGACTTTAGCCAGTACAGAATTCAACAGGCTGGGTAGCTTTTCTTCTTCCAGTACCAAAGCAGTTAGAGAAGCCCTGTGTACAGGAAGGCCTGGTGATGAGAGCCACAAGAATCTGTCCACTGTTAGGTTCATCCAGCCTGGAACTAAGTTCTAGGAAAAAGTGTCGTGTTGACTACCATGTCCCACACCCAGGGAACAGTCAGGGATCAGTTCTGAAGCCATGATGCAGCTGTCAGTGATCCAAGTCAAAGCACTTATGCAAACCAGAGGTGCAGGACTCTGCCTGTTCCCTCAGGAACTCCAGACTCCAGTTAGTGAGCACTGGCTTGGCAACAGCTGTTCTGCCAGATGTTAGGAGACGATGAAAGAAACAGCCCTTCCTAGTCCACAGCTTCAGAGAACCTCCTAGTCTCTGGAGGATGCATGTGCCCCAGGTTCGTTTCAAGGCTGGAAATGGTGAAGGGCCAAACTACAGTTGGCCCCACTGTCACTAAAATTCCTTCCCAGGGGAGATATTAATAATGTCTACCCATTCTCCTAAGGTTCCAACAACAAAGTGCAACATAAGTCTGCCAAAGTTCACGCTGAGGAACTGCTGAGTTTATCTGGCTTCCTTACAAAGCACAGGTGAGGGTTACTTACCGGAGTGTGGGTGCTCTTACCCCCAGGTTGCACCCAGAAAGCCTTTACTCAGTAGGGATGCAGGCATCCTCACAGCTGCATAGATAGAGCCCCCTTGCATCAGCCCTAGTCTATATATTCCAGCCATGTGCAATTACACAGAGTCATTTATAACAGGAGATAGGAGCAGGTGGATACTCAGGTAAGGGTCCCATGACTCTCCCCACTCATCCAGAAAGGTAGTGTAAACAGTCAACAGCACAGCTTGGGTGGTCTTCTTGCAAGGGGGTACAGCTGAACTACCCCAGATAGCAATTATTTGGCTCAGAGGACTGTCACTCACAACACCCACTACCACACAAGTCTCTAGCAAAGGCCAGGGCCTGACCTGGGTATAGGGCCTCCAGTGTCTGTGGAGGGCTGGGTCTCACTATGGTGGACCTGGCAGTGACCTCTAAGGCCCAGCCTGTGCCAGCTCTTGTGCCCTCCTCCCCAGAGGAGGGGCAGGAGAGTCCTGTTCCCTGCTGTACTGCCCTAGGTTGAGGGAGGACAGTTTCTCTCATCACCCAGCCTGTCTGCAGGAACCAGCTGGGCATTAGGGGCTGTGGGGTTTTCCAAACACGGGCTTGCACTGAGGCAGACCTAGTACTGACTGTCCAGTCTAAAATCTGAATTTTAGCCTCTGTCCTCTGGCAAAGAGGGTGGTGTAGCACGAATCTTCAAAGATCTTATTAATAAAAACAAACCCAGAGCCAGGTATTGGGGTGAACGCTGAAAGATCAGAGAAGTAGAATAAGCCACAGCCACCTCACCTGGCCAACTTCTCAGCTGATCTTGTTTCCTCAAACTGGAAGCTGAACTGCTGCTAAAAGCTTAACCAGCTCTAGTTCCTGGTCCTCACACCTTAAATACCTTTCTGCTTCCTGCCATCACTTCCTGAGATTAAAGGTGTGTGTCACCATGCCTAGCTGTTTCCAGTGTGGCTTTGAACTCACAGAGATCTGGATGGATCTCTGCCTCCCAAGTCATAGGATTAAAGGTGTGTGCCACCATTTTCTGGCCTCTATGTCTGTCTAGTGGCTGTTCTGTTCTCTAACCCCAGATAAGTTTATTAGGGTGCACAATATATTGGGGGACACAATATCACCACAGGGTGGTATCTCCCTGGATGCTGAGCTGCTTGAGGTTAAGGGATGGGTTGGATAGGCAACTATGTCCTTCCTGCCTTCAGTGACCCTTTGTTACACTGAAAGCTGGCTCCATGGTCCCTCACTTGGCTTCCCCAGCACTTGGGCAGGTAAACATCTGTAGTCTGAAGGATGTTTGACGTGGTATGTCTGTGGGAAACCACCACTAGAGATCTTCCTTGGCTGCCACCATGCTCTACCCTAGCACTGCATTTATGTTCTCTACAGCCATCTTTTCCTGTCAGGGACGCACACCTAAGGATTTTTTAAAAATTAAGTGTAACTGAACATTTCCTGTGTCCCAGCTGAGAGATTCTTCTGTCCCATATCTGAAATAAGTCCTAAGATTGGTCTTCCAATACTCTGACACAGAGGACAGAAGGGAAATAAACTAGACATGCAATGGGACAGCTGTTGTTCAGGCTGCATTGCGGCATTAACTTTGCTGTTATGTTTCAACTTTTCCATCGTTAGAAGTTTCCAAGTATGCTCTCTTGTCGTTAGCAGGCACATATGGAGTTTTTTTTTCCCTAAGAAATGGGAATTGAGTCCGTGGGGTTACTCTCTTCCTCACAAAGGTTGAGTCTCTCATCTTGGGTTGCATAATTAAATGTCTTTCTGTCTGTGGTTATGAAAGCAATTTCAGCTTTTTAAGAGCATCTTTTTGGCTTGCCCAGTTCCCTTTGTCCAGTCTTCTAAGTGACAAGACACATTATATTTTATGAACAGGCAGATATAGGCAGCCCTACTGTGTAGAACTGTAGAGTGTGAGATTGTAAAATCCTGCAAAGCAACCTTAAGCAATGTGAGATGTAATAGTTTGTGACCTTTAAATTTTTGTGAAAATCAGCTAGGTGTGGCAGCACATGCCTTTAATCCCAGCACTCGGGAGGCATAACCAAACAGATCTCTGTGAGTTCAAGGCCAATCTGGTCTACAAAGCAAGTTCCAGGACAGCCAGAGCTGTTACACAGAGAAATCATGTCTTGAAAAAAAAAAAGTAAAATCAATAAAATAAAGCTAATAAATCATTTTAATAAAATCATTTAAAATAAAGCTAATATTACTATACAATGATTTGAATGTCAAATTCACTGAGGATTAATGTTCATTCTTCAATGTTGTTATTTTTAATGTTTTTTTCTGAGTGTGAAAGAGTGAATTAATCCACATCCAACCTAGGCTGAGCTCTCTAATTAAGCAACCCAGAGCACCTGGAGATTCACATTTTTATATCTAAAACGTTTTCTTCAGTGTTGCTGAAAGGTCACATCTCATAGTTACTTTTTTGTCAACTTATATAGTATGTGTTCTATACCTTGGCAAATTACCACACTCCTACCAAGGTCTGAATCAGCTTCCATCACTTTTCCTTTGTGCTTTAATATCACAAAGCATATCTATTTTCCAGTAGAACTTTAGGTTTGAACTGTTGATGCCTCTTGGAATTCTTCCCAGTAGTTTAAAGATTCCAAAGGGACTTCTACAGACATTGGTGCAACCTGATTTCATGTCTTCTGTGATCCTTGTCAAAATACTGGCCATGAAGTTTATTCTCTCTCTCTCTCTCCATTAGTGTTTTCAAACATGTTAGCCTGTTTACAGCAATGGATTTTTTTTTCAGTCAAAATAACATTGAAAGCAAACTTACTCTAGAGAGAAAAGATGGAAATGGAGAGCCCAGAATCCTGTCCCCTGCCCCTCTCTTTTAGTCCCTGAGGTTGTCCCTGAATATCTCCAAGAACATAGCTTGCAGATATCTGCACTCTGTAGTAGATCAAAGCTCTGTAGTTGATGTAGTGTTACTTAATCTACACATCATAATGCACATCAGTTCTGATCAGATGCATGGGTTCTAGCCCATGCACTGGTGCCTCCAGCTAATCCCAGACTTGGCAGAACATCCCAGTCCTCTGCATCTGTTTCTCTGTTGCAGAACACTGAGGATTAAGGCTAACCACAACCCATCCTTGTGTTCCGGTGTCTCAGCACTTTGAATATGACTTTGATTACAATTTTCAATGTCCAACTTTACTGAGAGCCCCCAAGTTTTACTTGGGCTTACACAGGCCATATCCCTAGCATTACCAAATGCCATACACTGTCCTAAGCATATCTAATTTTTGTTTACATTTCTCTCTCCATGTAATTTTTGCCAACACACACACACTGCTCTAAAAATCTCCAACTCCTCTATTACTTCCATTTCTCTTTAGAGGAGTTGCTGGAAAAGGTCCTCATTTCAGGGACAACCAGATCTGGTTTTCAAGTTCAATCTCATTAACATTTTGGTTATAACTTTATAAGCATGATTCCCTGTATCCTCATTTGTTGGGGCCACCAGCAGACAGTGGAGGGTGGAACACAAAAGGGAGTAACTAGGAAGGAAAGAGAATATCCCCTTTAAAGAGTCCTCTAAGGCTTTTCCTTTGTTTTGAGAGGATCTTGCCAAGGAGCCCGAGTTGCCCCTCAATCTCTCCATCCTCCTGCCTCAGCCTCCTGAGATTATAGAGTGTGCTGTTAAACCCAGCTTTCAGAATGCTATTTCTGCCCATGAGAGGAAGAGAGGGAGAATGGCAGACAGTTAGAATGGACGTGTTTGGTTCTGAGTGTGTTGTTATCACTTTCCTGAATGGCCTCAATTCAAAGGAGTTTCTGATCTCATGCATCCTGCCCCCTGTAAAACCTAAAATCTGTTTGGGTATTTCCATCAGAACTTAAGATGTGTTTTGAAGTGCTTAATTAATTACCAGCTGGTCATCCAGTCCAAAAAGTTGTTCCAGGTAAGTTTCAGAAAGTCTTCGAATTTTTGGTTTCAGTGATGGATCAATGCACATGTCCCTTTAATAAAATTACAAAGCAAGATCAAAATTAATTACATTTTGAAGTAATTCCATAACTGAGTCACTGACTCTCATGTGTGTGCATGTGGAGTGGGAGGGTACTTCCCCTAAGGAGGCAGGTCAGAATCACCAGAATTTGCTGAGTTCCTGAGAAGAGTGTGCCACCCTTTTCTCATCCTCACCTTGAAACATTCTGTCCTAGGAGCACAAATGGGAGCTTACTCTGTTCTCACACTGAGAAAATCAGTGACTATATTGGTCACATTAAATCTTGGGGACCTAACAGCCTATGGAGGGATTCTTTAACAAGCCCCTGATTTGAAACGTTCATTGGCAAGACCTTATAATGATACTATACAAAGTTCTTGGCCTTCAAAATATTTCCCTGCCACACAACAAAACAACACTTACCAAAGAAGGTTTTCCAGACCATTTTGAATGATGACTATGATCATGTGCTCTAAATACCTCAGTGGATCCTCAGGACATGTCACAAGTAAACCACATAACAGAGCCTGGTAAGAAAAGAAGGAGGGGATGGAGCCAGGGTTTCTGCTTTCACTCAGGTGTCTCTTCGTATTTACTATGTGGACATGCTGCTCAGTCAAATCAAAATTCAGTACACCTCACCTGTCTAAAAACTCCTACAATGACACAGGAGAAGTTGCTGCACAGTATTTTGTGTTACGTGAGAAATTTTTTGTACAAATCCAAACAATGTTTAGATCCATAGTTTCTACCCCTTTTAAGAATGAGGAGCCAGTCAGTGGTGGCCTTTAATCTCAGTACTCGGGAGGCAGAGGCAGGTGGATCTCTGTGAGTCTGAGGTCAGCCTGGCCAAAAAAAAAAAAAAAAAGGAACTATTTATTTTTCATTGATTCTTTGGGAATTTCACATCATACACCCCATCCCACTTATTTCTAAGTCCTTCCCTGTCTGCCCTCCTCCCTTGGGGCCTCCTCCCAAAAGAAAAGTGAAAAAAAAAAGAACAGAAATTAAAATTTAAAAAAAAAATCACTTCGTTCCTCCATCTTGCCCACCTCCCTATCACATATCCATTCATTGTAGTGGCACTGGGAGCTGCAGTGTGTCACACAGCATGCCCTTTTGTCCACAAGGCTTTACTTGCAAATGTTCATTGCAATTAGTCTTTGGTCTGGTAAGGAACCTTTTTTAAGTTAAAAAAAAAATACTCAAGTCAAATCATAAGGTGACTGATAAAATCCATGGTCAAAATCTACTGTGGAGATAAATGCAGTCTTCACCCCTCATCAAGGAGACTTCTCTTTGCAACAGACAGAGACCACTAAAGAAAACCACAACCAATCAAAATGTAGTGTTGTGGAGCCCAGTCCCAATGGATACATCTATAAAACACTCTCATGCCTAAGGCTCAGGGAACATTGCAGAAGAGGGTCAGAAAGACTGTAAGGGACAGAGAAGCAGGCAGTTTGCTGTGGGAGTGTGTTTCTTAGTAACATCAGAAGCTACATCCATAAAGCCTCACCAACATGACTGCCCAAATATGAGCTGAACAAGGAGACAACAACGGACATGCCCAACTGCTTAGGGGAAAGCACACAAGGCCTTGACCCTTCACAAGGAACTATAGCCAAATGAGAAACACTGGGAGCAGGAGAGGTGGTCCTCCAGGGAAGAGGATACCAAATGGTTGTCCAGTGCCAGATGACCAGCCCTGAAAACATACACGCAAGTAACATTATACAGACTGAACAGATTGCATTTAGGAATAAATATACATATAGTACAGATACATATATGTATGCAATAACAATTAGTACAAAAGGCCATGAATTTGAAGGAGAGTAGGGAGGGGTATATGGCAGGGTTCGAAAGGAAGAAAGGGAAGGAAGAAATGTTGTAATTATATTATAATCTCAAAAATACAAAAAAAAAGAAAGAAAAAAATTTAAATCTACTATGGGGCTATGGCGGGGTTCAGTGGCAGAGCCCTTTGCTAGGGCATGGTAAGGCCATGGATCTAGTTCCCAGCAGTGGGGGAGGGGGGCTTAGTGTAAATTAGAAAAAACATTAAAATGCATTTGTATTTTACCACCCATGATACTTATAGAGAATATATATATATATATATTATAGCATACATAATATATATACATATTTGTTGCCTACACAGGTAGGCAACAAATAACTTAATAGATAATTAAGCTAGTAATTGTTTATTATTAATAGATAATATGCTTTAAAGCACATATGTAGAACACAGAAAGCTGCTGCAGTGTTATTTTCCCCTAGGAGATCCCTGTGAGAGAAACTTCCCATTAAAATAATATCAATGAGACACAGAATTACTGAACACCTCTGCACTTAGGGCAGAAAAAAAGGCTCACATTGCACAGCCAACAGAAACCACCTGGGAATTTATCTTGTTTTTCCTGGTTCCCTGTCTCCCTTTGGGGTCTGCTGTGTGTGTCTCAGCAGGAGGGAGATTTTTTTCCTTTCCCTGACCCAGAGGCCACTCTTATTGGCTTTCTCCTACTTCTTCATTTCAGAAACAAAATATCCCACACCTTAGAGTTACACAGAGCAGTTGTTCCCACAGTCATGGACCAAGCACCAACAAACATAGATCTAGGGACTTAGCAGCTCTCACAGTGTCCCTCCAACAGACAGACAAAGAGAAGCAGAAACCCAGGAGATGTCCTGACTGAACTCTGTATAATGTAATCCTCCCTTGGCAACAGCTCCATCTCCCTCTTGGTGTGCAGCCTGGTAGGACCCTACCAGCAGGATAAAGGCAAAATGCCTCAGCTTAGACACAGATCCCTTCCCCCTCTCCCTCCTGTTGGAAATAAGATAATAAATTCAAGAGACTGTGAAAACAAAGCAATTTTAAAATACCCAATTCAGCAGAAAAGGACACCAACATGGAGAAAAGGCCGGAACTGCCACCCAGTAGCAGCTTTTGAAACCCCTTGACTGTCCTCTGTCCCTGTTGGCAGGAGCCTGCACCCTTCACAAACTCCAGAGACCAGAGGAGGGTGTGGGACTGAACAGAGTTCTTAAAAAAAAAATACAGGCTAGTGAGACGGCTCAGCAGTTAAGAGCGCCCTACTCTGTAGAAGACTCAAGTCTGTTTCCCAGAACTCGCTCAGGGGTGTTGGCTTCTCCAGTTCTGGGGAGCTAGCCCACTTTTACAGCCTTGGTGGGCACCCAGCATGCAGGAAAAACACCCACACACAGAAAAATAAATCTTTTTTTTTTTTTTAAAGAAAATGGACCATAACAACCTCTTAGGCTCCTCCTTGACCTTTCTCAGGAGAAGTTCAGCTACTTGTAGACTAAATACACAAGGTACCCTTGGTTCCCACCACAGCTGCAAGCTAAATTTTAAAAGGTGGCTACTACCCAAAAGGCAGCAAGGGACCTAATAATGGGGATAAATCCTTCTACTCCATCAGCTTCCTGAATGGCTGTGCTGAAAAGCCCATCTCTTTAGCACTTCGCTGTATGGGTCTACAGAGCTCAGGGGCTCCTGCCTTCCCCCTCCACAGCCCACCTCCTCCTTCATATTTTGGTGTCTAGAGGATATTTACATCCCAAGTATTTTAATCTGTTACCTAAGGCTCTGTATTTTTAGCAAGCTCCTTGAGAAGTTCCCAGGCAGACAGAAGTCTAGGAGTTACTGGAATTTAGTTTTACAGGAATTAAGAAAGTTAGGGATTGCGCTAAGAAATATCAGAAACTGCATGTTGTTTTGTATTTCCAAGCTGTCCAGATAAAAAAACTGCTTTCCTAAAAATTTATCCTGCAGAAGCCTAGTCAAATTTAGAGGGTCTTTTGAAATGGCAATATAGGCATATGGAGCTAGCGGAGTTGGAAAGGTTTTTGCAAAGAAATATGACTGTTCATTTATTCCTTGTTGTTAGATTTTTTTTTTTTACTCTTTTGGTGGCCCCACCACCCAGCTCCCAAATAAATCACACATGGAGGCTAATTATTACTTATGAATGTCCGGCCTTCATTTGACTTGTTTCTTGACAGCTTTTCTTTACTTAATTTGTCTTGTCTACCTTTTGCCTCTGTGCTTTTCCCATTCTCTTACTTCTGTAAATCTTACTCTTATTCTGTGACTTGCTGTGTAGCTGGGTGTCTGGCCCCTGGGGTTCTCCTCCTTCTCTGGCTACTTCTTTTTTCCTAGATCTCTCCTCCCAGATTTCTCTTTTTATTTATCCTCTCTGCCTGACAGCCCTGCCTATTTCTCTCTCCTGCCTCACTATTGGCTGTTCAGTTCTTTATTTAAGCGTCAGGTGTTTTAGACAGGCAAAGTAACACAGCTTCACACAGTTAAACAAATGCAACATAAACAAAAGTAACATACCTTAAAATAATATTCCACAACAGTTCCTAATGGACAAAATAACACGGCATGCAGTTTAAAAATTAATGAGTGGATGGCACACAGCAGCACACAATGAGGCAGCGTGAAGAGTGAGTAAATAAGCATTTTCTGTTTGCTTGTTTTGAAGTGCTAGGGATGGAAGCCAGAGCCTTAGACAAGCTAAGCGAGGACCACAGAGCTAACTCCTCAATACCATCAACACAAAGGTCTGGGGAGACGGCTCAGCAGACAAACGCACTTGCTATACGAGAATGAGGGTTACCTCTGCTCTTGTTTCCTTAAGTGGGACAATGAGGTGTGTGTGTCATAAGACCCTGATGAGGATTAAATGTATTAATATACACAAGCAGCTCTGAAGTACATCTAGAACAGAGTAAGCGCTTAGATAACGCAGCAAGCGATCGTCTGTGTCTTTAACTATCCGCTGCTGTTTACCACCTCCACTAAAGGAAAAGGTCAAAGAAAAGAAACTCAGGAGAGTCCTGCACACCTGAAAGTGCAATGTGACAACAAGGAAAAACCCTGAGTGACAGACTGTTCACCAAGCTAAATGGAAAAAGTTAGAGGGGAAAAACATGTTTAGGAAAAAATGGCAAGGAAAGAGAATGTCCTTGAACAATATATATATTGTTCAGATATAAACCACAAGATAGTTAGCTGCCTAGCACAGCTCTGGGTGGAGGGCGGCAGAGTAGGAACAGAGACTGGCTAACTTGTGAAAATCAATCATGTTTATCATGTCAGACACCCAGATAGACGCACAGTGAATGTGTTAACTGCCTCAATGGTAACAAAAACAACTGCTCTCAGAATGCAGCAATGAAAGCAGTTCTTGGATGCTTGTGCAGCCTGTTAGAGAAATTTCCAAGTGGCAAGAAGAAAGGAAAGAGCTTATGGGTGGGGAAGCAGGAAAAGCCAAGCCCAGCAGCACAGGCAAAGTCACCAAGAGCCACGGATAGAGGCAGGAAGCACAGACAGGGTCACTCTGTGAAGACCAAGGAATTCTCCTCTAGACCCAATAGATCCCTGTCTCCTTTTATATTCTGCTGCAATAATAGAAAATCACAGACTGGGTGAGTTACAAAGTCCCTCATGGCTTAGTGAGGACCTTTGTGCTTAGCCGCAGCATGCCCAAGGCTAGAGGGGACTGGGGGAGCAGAATTTGTTTGTATAACAACCTGTCCTGTGATAACTCAGTCATCCTGAGATCAGTCCATCTGTTAGGCTCAGGGTCCACGGCCACAGCTGCTGTAAGAAGTCCCACTACCCCTCCACACTGTTGCATTGGGAGCTGACATTCTAACACATGAGCCTTATAGGGACACATTCAAACCAGAGTCATTTGCGATGAAACCCTTGTCCTTGTGCTCCTTGCCCACACCATGTACTCACACAAAAGTATGCACGTGTATAGCTTCCTACAGAACTGGCTATCATCTATTTGGAAATGGTTTGTTCACATATAAACACAGAAATATATCTTTTAAACAGACAGTAGAACAAACAGTATAGATGTGTATACCCTTTGGGAAAAAAAAGAAAAAAGGAGGTTGCTTTAAAAAGAAAAAGTGCCACTTGAGAATCAGAGTTCCAGAAAGCCCTTTACTTTGCAATAAAAAAAATCTGAACATTGTTGAAAGCTTTTCCTACCCCTTCCCCAAGCCCCATGAAAAGAGCCAAAGTGACACCCCTCACCTCCGAGGTAGATGTGGAGCTACTATAACATTACTTCAGTGTATGTTTCATTTTATAATTCAGTAATGAACATTTGAAAATAAATCAGCTATGTGTACCAACATTTAAACAGATGGCATGACTTTTTAACTTTAGAAGCTTTATAAACATGTGTCCCGAGACTATTAAAGGGAACCAACTGCTTTGACCACGTAGAAGGAAACATGGGGAATAGAAAACACCTTTTGGGACCAACATGAGGGGTCTATTTGAGCCAGAGTCCAACTGTGTTATCTAGCTGGTCTGAAACTTGTAAGATCAAGCAACTCTCCTGCCTCAGTCTTCCAAGGAGCAGGGACTGCAAGAATCCCACCATGCCCAGATCAGACTGCACAGGGGGAAGCAGCAGCCGCTGGGATGGAAGAGAAGGACAACCATTTGAACACCTGCAGTGTGTGCCACCAGTGGAGGGATCATCATGTGGCTAAGCCCTAGATAAAATAACTCCTGCAGAAATAACGAATTGGCAGCATTCTGTATCTTTAGTGTGGATTCTCCTTAGAACGACATCTGTGAACTGGCTGGCCGGGCTGACAGCTCAGCAAAGATTTGTCCCCTGCCCCAGCCAAGAAGCTATCAACTTCTTACCCAGGTCCAGCAAACCAAGTTAGTGAAGCAATCCCTCCTCTCCCAAATCAGCAAGCTGTCCCTCGCCACATTCAAATTCCTGACTCTTGTGTCTCTGGAAAATGTTTATTCTGTCTTTCAAGGCAGGGTTTTGCGATGTTCCCCAGGCTGGTGTCCTGGGCTCAAGCAGTTTTCTTTCTCAACCCCTCAAGTAGCCTGAAAGAGCTGTGCCTCTCCTTTGCACTTGACGGGTATCTCGCCTTAAAACAAATACTCAATAACAGGATCCATGTACCTTATAAATAAACGCATTTCTTTCAAGCACAGATTGACAACTGAATCTTGAAAGAAATGTAAACCATAAAAACTTTATAAAAAAAAAAATCAAGAAAAATTCAAGTGTCTTTAGTCCTGATTTGCAACTGAAGTTCGCCCTCTGCTGGAAAGAGCCAGATTTGCATGTTTCTAGACATTTGAAATCCAACTTCACAATTTGAAATGTCGTTTCTTACTCTGATACAATTGCTATGTTTATTCGTTTAATAATTTTGTAGACAGTGTATCCATAATACATAGCTCATCATTGGTCTCTCTGGAGCAGGCTTGTTTGTCAATAAGTAACACACCTAGTTCTAACAAGTAGAAAGTGAGAAATACATACCTATCTCTAATTTTTTTTATGTACCCAAATCCTTCCAAAAGGGTATCATTCATTGCATGGGCTCCTATTTTAATAATCTGCTTAAGGATATGAGTGCCTTTCAGAGTCCCTCCAAAAGACAAAGAGTGGGATGCTGACACAGCAGGCACAGTGTCTATATTCTGAGAGAAAAGACGACTACAGTGACCCAGAAGAAACCACAAATATTCACGTTCCCTACAATTCCTTGTAGGTACAACCCCTAAGTGCTGTGGGATGTATGGCAAATGTGTTGCTGATTAATCAATAAAACACTGATTGGCCGTTGGCTAGGCAGGAAGTATAGGCGGGGCAAGGAGGAGAATAAAGCTGGGAAGTGGAAGGCTGAGTCAGAGAGACACTGCCAGCCGCCACGATGAGAAACATCTTGTGAAGATGCCGGTAAGCCACGAGCCATGTGGCAAGGTATAGATTAATGGAAATGGATTAATTTAAACTGTAAGAACAGTTAGCAAGAAGCCTGCCATGGGCATACAGTTTGTAACCAATACAAGTATCTGTGTTTACTTGGTTGGGTCTGAGTGGCTGTGGGACTGGCAGGTGAAAGAGATTTGTCCTGACTGTGGGCCAGGCAGGAAAACTCAAGCTACACCTAAGTGTTGCCATTATGTATTTTTTCTATTTGGAGTTTCTAAAATATATAGTTCCTGGACCATAAAATAATTTATACAAAGTAAACATTTTATTGCCCAAATGTCTAAGTATCTGACTATTTACTTCATTTGTTTAAAATATAAAACAAACACTTAAAAATATCTAGCTCTGGACTGAGGAGATAGCTCAGTGGGTAATGCACTTGCCTCACAAGATTTAGGGCCTGAGTTTGAATCCCCAGGACCCATGTAAAGGCAGGTAAGTAGCACGCACCTGTAATTCCAGCAGTCCTGAAATGGGGGTGAAGACAGGAGAATCCCCAAAACTCAAGGACCAACAAGCCTTGCCTCAAAGAACAAAGAGACCCTGTTTCAAACAAGGTAGAAGGCAAGAACTGATGCCCAAGCTTTCCACTGATGCACCATGACATGCATGTGCCACCCCTTATATACATGAACAAACACACCCAAAATATTTTGAAATACTGAGTTCCAAGATCTTTTTTAAAAGGTTATCACTATATTTTATGTTCATATCTTTTGTGTAGACAACATACTTAGATGGCAAGAACATCTCACTAGATTCTAATGATGGGAAAGACTAGCTTGCTATAAACATGAGAGACACAGAGAGACAGAGACAGAGAAAAAGAGATTATAACCTGACAGAATTATATTACTTTTTATTTTTATACTTTTAGCATTTATTTATTCATTGATTGAGTGATTCATTTATTTACTGTGTGTGTGCATACTTTCAGGAAAGCAATTGAATAAGGTAGTTGAACTCTGGCCACAACATGGGTGCATGCATCCTAGTGCAAATGCAAGTAAGACATTGGAGAGTGGTGAATTCCACAGGAGGAAGAATCTTCTTCAGTGAACTGCCCAAGCTCAGCACTCTTTCCTAGCTCTGGGTCTAGAATGAGGACCAGGCTGTGTCCCTCTACAGGATGCTCCACCGGCAGTAAAAAGGGAAACCAGCCAGTGCTGGTGGTCTCATCAAAGGAGCAGCAGGTTGCAATTGAAGTTCAAGGTGTCAGCCCACCAGGAGGAAACTCCCTGATGGGTACATCTCAGACAGGCAAGGCCCAGAGACCACAGACCCCAGAATGTCTTTTCCTTTTTGTGGGAGGCCAGCTTCCAACTTTAGGGTCTTATGAGAAGAGAGGAATAAGAATATATCAGATAGAAAGACAGCAAAAAGGAGAAAGATAGAAACACAGGATAGCTTCAGGAGGACCCAACAACCTTTTCCGTTTATTCAAAAGGGCTTTTTATAACAATGCCAAGGAGTGGGGCAAAAGACCTCCCCCTTGTTAGATCAAATTACATGGCAAAGCCAAGTGTAGACCCTTCCAAACACCTGGTAACCACACCCATGATCAAATCATCCCCTTATGCAGCCCTGCTGGGTAAAGCAAGCTCAGATTCTCAGACCCTGAGTAAGTTCTCACTAGGAAACCTCTCTGGCTCTCCACAACTCCCTCTTCTTAATATTTTAAAGGGTCCCTCAGACCCCTCAGAAGACACTGCCTGTCTTAGGTCGTCTTCTTCTTTACTAATCAGCCTTACCCATCATGGAGATACACATTCTGTCTAGTGTAATCTGTCTTAGGTTGGCAGCTAGCAAGAAGGACTTACCCATCTCTATCAGCTGCTGGCAAGGGAAAGTACAGAGCTTAATTCTTTGCAGGTCTAAATCAGGTCCCTACTAAGTGCATGCAAGTAGCTGGAATAACCACAGCAATCCCTATGGCTATCAATTCCTCCCTTGTCTTATCCCAAGTTTTCTGTTCTTTAAACTGAGCTTCATGGTCAAGAGGGGACAGACCTTGAGTGATCAATTTTGTAAAAGCATTCCCATTCAGCAGCAGCTCTGGTGGAGTGGAAGGTTTTGTTTCGTCCATATCTGCCTCAGGGAAAATTCCCCCCTGCCACTCAGGACTCAGATCCAAACTGTCCAAAATTAGTGCCCACAGTCCAAAAGCTTCCACTGTGATCATTTCCATCCCATGCTCCTCATAATGTTGTTGCATTTTGACTCTGGGTTCTCCCCGATGAGTCTGCGTCCAGAGTCTCATAGTCAGAAAACCAAGGACACAGCTCCTCTACAAACACTAAGAACTTCTGTACTTGTTCCTGTTCTACCTTAACTCTTCTGGTTTTCAAACTCTCTACAAATGAAAATACAAACATCTGGTTACTATTTCCCTGCTCTATATTGGCTTCTCTTTCTCAGACTGCTAAGTCCGCAGTGGCTGCTTGTTCCTGGATGCTGTTTTCTGTGCATCAGGTCCGGCACTAGGGAAATTCTACTCTTACCCTAAGTTTCTTCCTATATAATATCCCTATACCTAAACTCTATATTTTTACCTAATTTAGTAGATAGAGATTAAGAGAAAAATAGAGACAGAGATACTTTTTAAAGATTTATTTATTCTTTTTATGTATATGAGTGCTCTGTCTGCATGTACACCTTTATTCCAGAAGAGGCCCTCAAATCCCACTATAGATGGTTCTATGGTTGCTTGGAATTGAACTCAGAACCTCTGGAAGAGCAGTCAGCATTCTTAACTGCTGAGCCATCTCACCAGACCCCGACAGAGAGATACTTACTGCAGCCTAACTTTTACTACTTGCTTCAGCTTAACTTTTAACTGCTCTGCTTTATTTATATACAGTTTTACTCCCAAAGAATAGAATACCATCACCTGATCCTTAATTCATAACCAGACATGTCCACCTGCTTCTGCAGTGCCCCCTTCTCTCTCTTACTTATTTCCTCTGTATCTAAGTCCCAAGTTCTGGTTTTATCTGTGCTTTTCAAGGGTTCTGATGGGGAGGATAGAGGGATAAGAAAATATTAGATAGAAAGATAGCAAAGAGGAGACAGACAGTCACAAGTTAGCTTTGGGAGGGCCTAGGTCAATACCCAACAGCCTTTTCCATTTATTCAAAAGTGCTTTTTATAACAATGCCAAAGCAAAAGACCTCCCCCTTGCTAGATCAAAGCATACTGCACAGCCAAGTGTAGACCCTTCCAAACACCTGGTAACCATGCCCATGGTCAAATCATCCCCTTATGCAGCCCTGCTGGGTAAAGCAAGCTCAGATTCTTGGACCCTAAGTAACTCACTAGGAAACCTCTGTGGGTCTCTACAGCTTCTGCTGTGCTTTTACATGTTTGTTGCTGCTATCTTTCTCTGGTATCTGGCATGGTGTGATTGGGTGTGGGGAGATCCCTACTGTTGTAATGTAGTATATTTATCTCATGGAAACATCCCATTCTACTGAGCATTTTTACCTGTGGATTGTTATGAGATGATTCCTCTCTAAGCTGTACTGTCTAACTGATAATAACAATAATGTTAGCTTATACAGAGTTTTGATGAATAAAAATAAATACAAGGAAATGTTATACAGCTAGGGCCTATGCATATTACCTAAGGAGATGCAGAGATTGCAGTTCAGGTTAATGATTAAGAAAAAAATTGAGTCCCAGTTAGCCCAGCTAGCTTATATTCTTTTAATCTTAATGTTGAGAAATGTGTTCACACGTTTCAGAGTGCATCACAGCTGAAACAAAGCCTTGAAAATAACTTAAAGTTAGACTAAGGTGTTTTTATCAAATAGCTTTGAGGTAAAAAACCCAAGAAGACAATCTAAAGTTTTAGAAAGGCACATAGTTGAATGAGGAACTCTTTCAGGTCAGGGAACAAGAACAAAGCAGCCCAGTTATTACTACCTGACACACTTTTCTTGCTAGGATTGGTTGATGACCAAAGGTGATGATTAACTTCTTATACCCATTTCTGCCATTAATCTCCTGATTTAAAAAAAAATAAAAACTATTGATGAGTGGGTATGTATCCTAAAGATTTCAAGTAGAGCTGACTGATTCTTTTTCATATATAAAAGTTTAAGTTTGTGATTCCTTTAAGATTCCTTATAAGATTACCTTTCAAGGTAAGTAGTAAAGTAATTGGCCTTTTCTTTGTCACTGCAAAATGCAGCCTGCCAGTAAAAGACCTGACAGAAGAATACCTTGCTTGCCCACATGGTTAATCTATAACAAGTTACTTGGGTATGAATGTATGTGAGCTCTTGGGATAATGTTGTTGTTGGCATTTTACTCGTTTTGGGGGGCCCACCACCCAGCTCCCAGATAAATTTGCACAGAGGCTTATTATTACTTATGAATGCCTGTCATTAGCTTGGCTTAGTTTCTAGCCAGCTTTTCTTAACTTATCCTGACTATCTTTTGCCTCTGAGCTTTTCCCATTCTCTTACTTCTGTAAATCTTACTCTTACTCTGTGGCTTGCTGTGTAGCTGGGTGACTGGCCCCTGATGTCCTCCTCCTTCTCTCACTCCTAGATCTCTCTCCCCAGATTTCTCCTTCTATATATTCTATCTGCCTGACAGCCCCACCTATCCTTTCTCCTGTCTTGCCATTGGTTGTTCAGTTCTTTATTAGACTATCAGGTGTTTTAGACAGGCACAATAACACAGCTTCACAGAGTTAGACAAATGTAACATAAACAAAAGTAACACACCTTAAAATAATATTCTACAACAGGATAATTTGTTTCTCACCTACAATACCTAAAATGTTAATCATATAAGGGATATGGGAAAAAATGCTGTTTTTAACTGTTTGTTTTGTATTCATTGTAATCATTCACTTGAAAAACAGAATGTAGCCATGTTGTAATTTTTATATTGCCTAAAAGATTTTGCTGGGTTATATAAGCTGTAAGAAAAAGAATAAATATAGAGTTAAAATAGGCTAGAAGAAAAACATCAAGAATGAGAGTTACAAGGAAAACATCAAGAATGAGAGTTACAAGGAAAACGTCAAGAATGAGTTAGGCCGGGCGGTGGTGGCGCACGCCTTTAATCCCAACACTCGGGAGGCAGAGCCAGGCAGATCTCTGTGAGTTCGAGGCCAGCCTGGTCTCCAAAGCGAGTTCCAGGAAAGTTGAAAAACCAAAAAAAAAAAAAAAAAAAAAGAATGAGTTAGAAGGAAAACATCAAGAATGAGAGAATTAGAAGGGAAACATCAAGAGTAAAGATAGAGTTAGAAAGAAAACATCAAGGATGAGAGAAGGAATAGAGAATGCAAAAGAAGAATAAAGAAAAGGTTTGAAGGAAATCTTCAAGAGAGTGTGTGAGCATCTTTTTCCCTAACCCCTTCAGATAGAAAAGTCTTAGTACATGCCTATGCTGTGGATTCATTTTGAGCCCTTCACTGCTGGAGGCTGGGCCCCCAGGCAGCAATAAGCCAGCTTTTGGTAGTTGCATGGAGTTGAAAGAATAAGAGGTGCCCAAATGTGGCCATTTGTTCAATAGCAAATATGTCTGGTCTAGGGTGTTCATAAAGGAGCCAGCACAACTACATCTAAGAGGATATTCACAGGAAAGAGGGAGGAACCTGCAGTCTAGCTTCAAGCCAGCTTCATCTGCCTAGACTGAGTGACCTCTTCACTCTATAGAGAGGAAAGGGGGAACCCTCTATGGTGAAAGAATGTATTGTGTAGAATGTCTACTGTTCCTTTTTACTTGATATCCAACAAAACAAATCACTCAATGTGTGCATGAGGAAACATGATAATCAGTGGAAGAAAAGAAACAACAGACACAGACCCCAAAAATGATTCATATATTGAAGGTACCAGTGTTTCTTTTTGTCTTTGTTTTAGACAGGCTCTCTTGCTAAATTTCCTATGATTGCCTTGAATTCAATATGTAGCCCAGGCTAGCCTAAAGCCATCCTTCTGTCCTAGCTTCCTGAGTCTTGGGATTACAGACATGTGCCATCAGTTTTCCAGATAATTATTTTATAAAAATAATCACTAACATGTTAAAGAAAACAGGAAATGATAGCAAAATAAATGAAAAGGTATTTTCATAATTTTAAAAATAGAATGCATTGACAGGAATCAATGAGCATTCCAGGCTTGAAAAATATATTGTCCACAATTAAGATTTAATTTAATATATTCAACAGATGGGATGGGATACAACATAAAACAAAATTAGTAAATTTAGCAATCCATGGGCTGGAGAAATGGCTCAGAGGTTAAGAGCACTGACTGCTCTTCCAGAGGTCTTGAGTTCAATTCCCAGCAACCACATGGTGGCTCATAACCATCTGGTACCCTCTTCTGGCCTGCAGTCATACATGCTGTATACATAATAAATAAATAAATGTTAAAAAAAATTAGCAATCCATTACATTAATCAGTGAAAAAGATCCAAAATTGTACCCAGAAGAAAAAACAGTTAACAGGACAAAGGTAAAATTTTTATTATATTCACGATTGGATTCCTATAAGAGAAGAGAAGAGAACTGGGTAGAAATAACAATATATTCAAGTGGTTGGTTGCAAAACCAAGGAAAAGTATTAGTCAACAGATTCAGTAAGTCTAGTATATCAGGCAGGTTTTTGTTTTGTTTTATTTGCTTTTTTGTTTTTTTCTTTTTGAGTCTTACTATGCCTGGGCTCAAGCAATCCTTAGCCCCAGTCTCCCTAGCAGGTAGAACTACACCTACCAGTGGCATGAGTAACTTTTTGGTTTTGGTTTTCATTTAGTCAGAATGTACACAAGTTCGTAGAGAAATGGTATTGTAGGTAAACAACTAGGTTTTACTTAGAACACACAGATGTTCAGAAGAGGTCAAATATCCATGGATGTCTAAAAATAAAAGATTAAGTGTTACACATATTTGCAGGTGGCTTTTAGAAGAGTAAAAGTCCTGGGAAATTGAGTCAAATAGATAGAGAGCTGGCAGAATTAAGTTCACCTTAATGGCCTCCAAGGGAAAGTGAATGGGTGGGACCCAAGACTTCTATTTCACCTGCTGTTAATGCATGAGCAGAGGTGACTGAAGGGTTTCTCGGGATAAAATCACGGGGCATACCCCTATTTAACATGTTAATAAATACTTCAAAATACCACCCTAAAGGTACAAGAGTTGGTACCAAATTGCCCTGGAAGTTGAATGGTTTGCCTCTTCCCTTCCCTAGAGCATTCATCTCCCCTGGAAGTTGACTGGCTCTCCCCTTCCCTGCCCTCTCATTCTCCCCTGAAGTTGAATGGCTCTCCCCTTCCCTCCCCTGTGCTCTTATTCTCCCCAAGAAGTTATCTGCTCGAAACTCCTACTGTATCACCCACAATACACACTTACCATTTACAGACAAAATAGAAGTTACCAGAACTTTCTCAGCTCCCTACCCTGAGGAGAATAAAACCTTGTATTCAGCACCATACTGTTCTCCTGAGGCAGGGCAGAAGGGGGTAATTATGAGGGCGAGAAGGAAACCCTGCTCCCTGTTCCTGCAGCTCTGATCTGCTCTCACTGTCAGAAGGGACCTATGGGACCACACAGGGAACATGTTTTTCCAAACGGTGCTCTAATAAAGATGGGGCATAAACTGTGCTCGCTCAGGGCTAGATGTTGTACTTCCAAACGCCCCAGTCAAGAATGCCAAGGCCAGTGATTAGGCTGTGCTTACATAAGGCCAAACAACAGATAACCTTCAACTCCTGGCCTCCTCTCTCCTAGACCTAAATGAAGCCACTCATAAATCCATCATACAACTTTAGTTACTGAGAGAAAAAGAAACTTCAACTTTTAATCTAACCTTGTGACAAACTACACTCTCTGGGTAATGTTAGAAAAAAAAAGTGTGTGTTGGGGGGGGGTGGATTAGCAACACTTAAAGATGTAATTTTGAAAGCCACAAGAAGAAAACATACACATACCTATAACTCCACTGTAAAGCCACTTACACACGAGTGTCCCTTCAGAAGCCCACAACTGACAGTGTTTTACTCTCTATTGCAGCACCTTTGTTTCTGCTTCTAATAAATCCAGTTTTGCTTCATACAGATTCGCCCTGAAACTCATTTGCTGAAACCAAAACCCCAGGTTTTGCCTGGGTGTCCATGTCTGAAAAGGTGTAGTGTGAAGCTGTGTCGAACAGCAGTGACTCTTCTTCCCTCCTGCTAAGAGCGGGAAGAGGCAATTCTTACCCACAGAACCCTGAAGTCTAGGCTCACCGCCCACTTCTTGCTCAAGATACTCTTCATAATGTAACGCTCTCTTTTCCTCTCTGTGTGTCTGACACTCTCCCCTTTTTCGTCTTGTCTAAAGGTTGACACGTGGGGTTTCCACCCAGGGCCCTGTGCTCTTCCTCTCTGGAAAATGTCGCTTTTTTTTCTGCCCTTCTTTCTCATCCCCATCCCTGCTTTGGCCACCATCACCACCCTTCGGTGGTCTCCACCCTTCCCCTTCAGCCTCTCCCATCCCGCTCCTTCCCAGCTGCAGCTCTGGGCATCTCCTTGCCTCTCCCGCTCCCTCTGTGTGTGTGAGGCCGCGTGGCTCCAGTACCTCACAGATTTGAGGAATGTAGTTGTCCCTGAAGTAGTTCCTCAGTTTGGGGGTGGCACTGCGTAGTGAAGCCATGGTCAAGGGCAAGACTGAGAAACTTCGCTCTGCGGACTACTGGTGTCAACGCTGCCCGGGCCGGCCGCGTCGGGGCGTTGCCCGGCAACCACGGGGGAGGAGCCGTACAGTCTCCGCCAGTCTGGAGGCGGAAAAAAGAGCTTGAGCGGAGGGGCGGGGCAGAGTGGGAAGGGGGCGGGGCAGGGCGGGCTGGGCGGGGCAGGGCGGGCTGGGCGGGGCATAGCTGGGCAGGGGAGGTTGGGGCGGGGCTAGGGGCGGGACTCACGCGGGGAGGTCCGGCCCGGGACGAGGCTGCAGTCGGGGTTCAGTGGGGAGCGGCGCCTCCGGCCAGCCCCTCCCGCCCGCCGGGGGGAAGGCGCTCGCTGCCGCGCCCTGGCTGGGAGGGCTTCCGATTTCAGCAGGGCGGCTTCCGGAAGGCGGAGCTCCAACCCCATTTCCTTTCTCTGGGCCTGAGCTGGTCCCGGCTTCCCGGTTCCCTGCGGCAGCGGCATGGGCGGCGCGCGGGACGTGGGCTGGGTGGCGGCGGGGCTGGTCCTCGGCGCCGGCGCCTGCTACTGCATCTACCGGCTGACTCGGGGCCCGCGGCGAGGCGGGCGCCGGCTGCGCCCCTCGCGGTCCGCAGGTGAGGCGATGGGCCACCCGGCAGGTGGACAGGTTCGGGGCTCCAGGACCACCCCGGGCTGGGCTGGGCCGGAGGAGCCCTAAGCACTCGCGACTCCCTGTCGTCGCAGTAAAACTAGGTCTGAGTGGGAGGACATGGGGCAGGGCGTGGAGGAAGGCTGGAGGTAGACGAGTCAGGAAGCCTAGGTTGCCTTGGGTGGGTCCTGAGCCGCTTCCCTGCCCCCGCTTCTTTGTTTAAAATAAGGGCTGAAAACATTGCCTGAAGTTTTCTGTTGCTTCCTCAGGCTTCTC
Organism: Peromyscus eremicus; assembly: GCF_949786415.1. Lineage (NCBI taxonomy): Eukaryota > Metazoa > Chordata > Mammalia > Rodentia > Cricetidae > Peromyscus > Peromyscus eremicus. The sequence continues at coordinate 2,455,735 of NC_081418.1, read as the reverse complement.
AGCCGAGAACTAAGGTTTCTCCGCGCCATTGTAGATTACCTGTCACTGTAAAGTTTGTCCTTGGCCTTTGTGTTACCAAAGAGATGCCCCTGACTGCGAGAGCCTTAGTGCAGGGCCTCGAGCCCAGGTTGCAACTTGCACGTAGCTGTGTGAAGAAGAGATCCCTAAGGTGCTATTCTGCCAGCACTTTACGGGACCTGTCCAGGGCAGGTACCTTGAAGCCCTCCGTAGCATCCTGAAATTCAGGGTGTGTGTTGGAAATAACCTCAGCCTACAGGAGGTACTCCCTTCTGGCAGACAAGGCTTGTAGGTTCAGTCCTATGGTGATTGGGACATTGAGAGGTCCAACAATTTGCTGCACATAAAGGGATCGTTTAGGTCGTGAAAACTGTTGGGCAAACAATTTGAAATAAAATCTGCCAACCAAAAACCTGCCTTCCTCAGAGGTAGAGAAACGTAATTTTTTTATTGAGTAATCATTAAAACATTTTACCGACACCATTACATGTAATTGGCTAATTTCATTCCAAAGATAGAATTCTCACCTCTGTGTAGCTGGAGATATGCAAAATAAATAGTAGCTTGTCCTTAAAATAAGAGGACTTAGAGCTGGGCGGTGGTGGCGCACGCCTTTAATCCCAGCACTCGGGAGGCAGAGCCAGACAGATCTCTGTGAGTTCGAGGCCAGCCTGGGCTACCAAGTGAGTCCCAGGAAAGGCGCAAAGCTACACAGAGAAACCCTGTCTCGAAAAACCAAAAAAAAATAAGAGGACTTGACAATACCATTTTCTACACATAGTTCATCTCAAATTCACTGAGAGTTCAGGCAGGTATAGGTGAGAGTAAAGGCAATATAGATAATTATTGCCTTTCCCTAAAGAGGAAATAAAGCATCTTTATAGGCAGGTATAAAAGTATTTTCGGGTTGTACAACTTTGGCATTTACTTTTCAAAGTTTGCACGTACCTGAAGGGACCAGGACCACCCATGGATTTATATTCTAGCCTTCCACTTCCTCCAGGAAATGCTGTAAGAAAAGAGGGTATGCAGTATCTTTCCCTCTTCTCACAGAGTTTAAACAGTTTGTGAAGATGAGCATTGCCCTTACAAAGCCTGGATTGTTGTCTCTTTCTCTGTCAAATATTTCTATGCAAGAATGTTTTCGTTGTTGTTTTTGATTTTTGGTTTTTCAAGACAGGGTTTCTCTGTGTAGCCCTGGCTGCCCTGGAACTAGCTCTGTAGACCAGGTTGGATTCGAACTCACAAAGATCCACCTGCCTCTGCCTCCTGAGTGCTGAGATTAAAGGTCTGTGCCACCACTGTCTGGCATGTTTTGTTTTTTTAAGGCAGAGGGTCTGATGTATCTCTGCCCTGGAACTCACTGTGTAGCAGAAAATTGAATTTCTGATCCTCCATCTCTATCGTTGCTGGGCTTGAGAGCATACACCACTACGCTTTGGTACTGGAAATGAAACACAGGTCAGACAACTTTATTAATGCCCACGGACCCTTCCCAAAGTTCTACCCTTATATTTAAAGAGAAATCTTTTCTTCGTCTTAAACTTTGGAGAAATGTGTAATTCCTGTCTGTCAGTCCAGCAGAGGGCGGTGGTGTGAAAGTTGGTCCCTGTCACTCAGCAGGCTGAGGTAGGAGGACCAAGAATCAACTCAGGTCTAGGCTACATAGTGAAAACTTATCTCCAAAAAAAAAGTATAATTCCTGAACTAAGACTCTTCGAAGCCCTTGGAAAAGATGAAAACAGTATCAAATCATTCAGTCTGCTTGACATAAGAACTTGACAAAGGTGGTACAAATCTCCCTCAATCATGAATAAAGAAAATCTATCAGAGAGTTGAGGAAATGATATACTGAGGCCAGATGGACATATAAGAAGAATTCATAGGAGAATATATTATTTATTGCATTAATATATTTTTAAACAACATAGTAATGTGTAAAAGTCATTAAAATAGTATTGCTGATAACTTGCAACATTAGGAATAGAAAGAAATGTTCTTAAATTGATGGATAATACTCATCAAAAACAAACACAGAGATGCTTTAACTAAAGGTATTTAATATTAAAACATTGGTTTCATCTTTACTAAGTTCAAGACTAAGAGACGTGCTATTACAACTATTTAGCATTGTCTTGGAGTCCCAGGCCTCTTGACAGGAAAAATGATAAAATTCAGTGTTACAAAGGAAGCAAAATTATAGAAAATGAAATTCTGAAAAAGAAATTTGTAAATGACTTATTTTGAGTCAGAAAAGTGCCAGAGAATTAACTGAACACTAGAAGGCCGGGGGGGGGGGGGGGGGGGGGGGGGGGATGGTAAAATGGAACACAGCACAGATACACTTAGTAACTTCTTATATCCAAGCACTATGTGCAAGTTTTCAGTATAAATTTAATTGAAAAGATTTCATTCATAATAACTTCTAGAACTAGGAGTCTATCAAACAGGAAGCCTCTATGTAGATAAACTACACAACCGCACACTGAAAACATGATTGTGCTATTTCCATAGGCTTCCTGCCTGATGGACTCTTAAAAGGGTAATCAGTCCCTCCCTTATCTACTTAGCACAGACCTATCATATCGTCGCTCTTTAGGCAAATGTCCCATCAGATCCGTATACCTATAAAGTAGGAGACAAAATGCTGTCAACATCAGGGGTCCCTGTTATTTACATGCACTACCTTACTAATAGACATAGATTATGGGACCACTGGCTGATACTTGATGGCTATGAACCTTTGTTTCCTACATAAATTCAGAATAATAATAGTATCTTTTTCCTAGGAATACCTGAGAATCAAATGATGTAAACCATGTAAAGTGCTGCAGACGAGCAATGCCAGGCAGCCATCTACAGAACCTTGGAAGTTTGGGCTGCTCACTCAGAAGAGGCTTGCCTTTCCCTTTCCCTTTTCTTCATCTTTTTTGACTCTGACCCAAAGCCTAAGCATGCTTTCCCACACACTTACTTTCTCACTCCTCAGTATTTCCCTTCTTCTTCCACGTGCCAGCCTCCATTGCTGAAGCGGCCTTTGTTCTTGAAGCTGTGACCTTCTCTCTTCCTCCTCTTCATCTTCCTCTTGCCCACAGATGTCAGCATTTACACCTTGCTTGCCTTTTGCTTTCTCTCAAATGATGAAAATTGTCCCCAGCCTTTAAAAAACAAAACGCTTATGCTGGGCGGTGGTGGTGCACGCCTTTAATCCCAGCACTCTGGAGGCAGAGGCAGGCAGATCTCTGTGAGTTCGAGGCCAGCCTGGGCTACAGAGTGAGTTCCAGGACAGGCTCCAAAAGCTACACAGAGAAACCTTGTCTCGAAAAACCAGAAAACAAAACAAAACACTTCAATGATGATTTTAATGACCTTTCAATGGCTTTCCTCTCATGCAGAAGACTTAACTGATGGTTCCTATGATGAGATCTTAAATGCTGAACAACTTGAAAAACTTCTATACCTGCTGGAGTCAACCAATGATCCTATAATTGTTGAAAAAGCCTTGGTCACCCTGGGTAATAATGCAGCCTTCTCAGCTAATCAAGTAAGCCTCCTCTTTTTACACACAGTAGTAGTTATGATTCTAGGCACTTAACTCTCGGAGTCTCTGTATCCTCGTATGTACTTATGCTCACAACATTATTTGCTTTTTTTGCATCAGAAAATCACAGCCAAATAATGGCACAGGAAGAACTGTCTGAGAAGCTGGATACTAGCATCACATTCATAATAGTTCCTATTCATCAAAAAGCAGAGCTTCCATAAAATAGAAAAAGCACCTAACATTTAAGTATGTGTTTTCATTGGGAACCTGACCTTGCTGGCATGGTCCTGATGTAGGTGGTCCCTTGGCCAGTGATAACCACCAAATCAGCGTGAATGGCTAAGACTGAAGAGTTCAGTGTGAATGCTTCTTTCTCCCTTCCCCCACAGAGAACAAGGAAAAACAATTTTGGGTTGTTTTTTTTTTTTTCAACAATGCTTCTTGTTAACATTGGCATCAGTGCAGATTTATTTTGAGCTAAAAAAAAAGAATTTTGAATGTTTTGCCATTAAAAAGTAATACATGTTTGAGGAAATATATGCATTTAAGGTGGTTATGCAATGTATGCATGTATCAAAACTTTATATATATATAGTATATACATACTATATATATATATATATATAGTGTCTGTCAGCTAAAACAAAGGAAGATAGATCAATGGGTAAAGTGGGCCCACATGAAAACCAGGCATGGTACCATGCACTTATAATCCCAGCACTGAGGAAGCATTGAGGAGTCAAGGAGTCCCTGAGGCTCATTGGCCTAAATGTAGCGTAATTACCAAGCTCTGATCCTCATGAGAGACCTTGTCTCAAAAAATAAGACAGCTACTGAGAAACAACACTCAAGGTTGACCTCTGGCTCACACTTAGGAACATGCCTCCACATACATAAATATGTGCATCCTTCCCCCACACACACAAAAAGTAAAGTAAATAAATAATGAAAATAAATAAATAGAAAATTAAGGCTGAGGAGAAAGCTCAGTAGGTAAAGCGGTTCACCTTACAAGCACGAGGACCTACATTCAGTCCCCAGAGCTCAAACTAAAACAGCCAAAGCCAGGTGTAGCACACACTTGTAATCCCAGCACTAGCAAGGTGGGGACAGAAAGATGATGCCTGAGGCTCCCCGGCCGGCCAGCCAGGTCTACTTGGTTGCACTGACTGTACACATTAGTGATGAACTCCGAGTCACCAGTAATGCATTTGTGTCACATTGAGGAAATAAAAGCACTTCCCCTTAGAGTCATTTAACCAAGAGTGAGTCCACTGTACTTCATTCTCCCTGTGTCTTTTGTCCTCTGTCTGTCTGTTATTTGAGTCTGAATCTGTGCCTGTCTCTGTGTGTGAGTGCCTGGTGTGTGTCTGTCTGTGAGTGATGTAGCTGACTATGCCTACAAAGGGCCTCACTATTTATTGAACAGTGTCTTAGTCAGGGTTTCTGTCGCTGTGAAGAGACACCAGGACCACAGCAACTCTTACAAAGAAAACATTTAATTGGGGCTGGCTTACAATTTAGAGATTTAGTCCATTATTGTCATGGTGAGATGCATGTCAGCGTATAGGCAGATGTGTTGGAGGGTGGCTGAGAATTCTGCATCTGGATTAGGGAGCAGGAACGGAGTCACACTGGGCCTGGCTTGAGCATCTGAAACCTGAAAGCCCACTCCCAATGACACACTTCCTCCAGCAAGGCCACACTTCCTAATAGTGCCACTCCTTATGAGCCTGTGGGGACCGTTTTTATTCAGACCTCCACAAATATCATGTGGGGAAGGATGGGACACTTTACAGAAATCTTTAACAGTTTTACAAGGGATTAAATTACTGGCCCCAGCTGATCCCAACCCAGATAATAAACATTGTTTTTAACCAATATCCATATTACTTTCAGCTTCCGTATTTGCTGCTTTCGGCAATAATGATACACATGCATTATTCTGGTTCAGGGGCAAGAAAGAGTATTACTTAAGATTGTCACGGTGCGTTAGTTTAGGTTGAAAAAGTTAATTGCTTTGGAAATCCAAGGCAAGGTTAATAGTGACATTATTCTCTTAAAGGCAGGTAAAACAGTTTGAGTACATGGTAGGCTAGCAATCTTAAGTGACTTCAAGATTTATTATTAACTTTGGCTATGAGGTCCAGCAAAAAATTCCAGTCTTAGAATATAAGATATTTCAGAATATTACATCTCCACACTTGTTGAGTCCCAGGCAATGAAAGAACTGTCTCAAAAAAAAAAAAAAAAAAAAAAGTGAATGGCATTTTGATGAATGACAGCTGAGGTTGCCCTCTGCATGCACATATATACACAGACACTCACATAAATACAATTTTTTTAAGTAATAAAATTTTCTAACAGGAAGATTTGTTTATGAGAATAGCATTTCTCTAAAGTGATTAATTTTAGTTGCATTTTTAGATGTACAGAATTCAGTTAAAGGGCTGCATATTGAAGTTACAGTCCATTTTTTCCCCCTCTCTTAGGCCATTATTCGTGAGTTGGGTGGCATCCCAATTGTTGGAAACAAAATCGACTCTCTGAACCACAGTATTAAAGAGAAAGCTTTAAATGCACTAAATAACCTGAGTGTGAATGTTGAAAATCAAATCAAGATAAAGGTGAGTTGTCTGGAATAAAAATGCATCGGGTTGTCCTTTCAAAAGAAGTGATTAAAGGTGAGTGATGGAATATAACAAGGTGTCTCTTATAACTTTATAGCCAACAACTACCTTTAAAGAAAGAAACTAAAGCAGAGCTATCCCCTAGGCTTTTCTAGTTGGGTTTCAGTTTAATTCAGGAATGCTAAAAGAACAAAGCTAGCATCCAGGAACACACCCGAAGAAAGACTCGGTAAACTAAGAAACCAAGTGGGTGCAGCTCAGTGTTTTTAAACTGTTCCGTGGTACAGAATGAAGACATACACAGGATGGCACTTTCAGTCTAAGAAAATACTTCCAAAGTCAATGAGGAAAAAACAGATCCACAGAAAAGTGGTTAAAGATGAAGATAAGCAGCTAGTGGACTGTCATCCTCAAATATCCAGTACACCTACCTGTAGAGCCCTCCTCACCATCAAGGCTTTTAAAGGATGGAGAGTAAGGAAACTGTGACCAAAGAGAAACAGTTGGCTTACAAGCGTAATTTAGAGCTTTACAACTTGATCTCTGCTTTCTTATTGTTACATTGCCACATCTATGGCAGCGTGGATACATTTGGAGTTTCTCACAAATGTTAGTAAAGCTGTGTTGGGTGGTTAGTTGATGATTTCTTAGAACTTCAAATGAGTAACATTTTCTTACAAGTTTGCAATTTTTGATGGCATTCAGATTGAGTGATAAATTTTCCAGTCTGGAAACTCATGCATGATACCTAGTACCACCAGTGCTTCATTGCCTTTTACCAGTGAAAGGGAATAGTAATGTGGAAACTCACATACGTGTATCTGCATAAGTAAGAACAATCTTGAGCTGAATTTAATTTTTCTCTGCTTGCTTTTGATTCTCAGCACAATGCCAGGTCATTAACAAAGGCAGCTCAACTAAAATAGTCACCAGAGCTGGAGGGCAAACATAAATGGCCCCTTTTCTGAAGAACCAGTTCATCCTGAGGTCTACTCAGCCATTCAGTAGACATTTCTAGAAAGTCTGTGTTGCTCAGTCTTTCTTTTTGCCTTCAGGTATATGTCCAGCGAGTCTGTGAGGATGTCTTTGCGGATCCCTTGAACTCCCCTGTGCAGCTGGCTGGACTGAGGCTGCTCACAAACATGACCGTCACCAATGACTACCAGCACCTGCTCAGCAGCTACATCGCAGGCCTGCTCCACCTGTTACTTATTGGAAACGGAAGCACCAAGGTAGGGGTGCCAGTCAGTGTTGCAGGTTGAGAGCTGTTGCATCAAACTTAGTAAGATTGAATTTGCAGTCTGTGTGTGGTAACGCACAGCTTTAACCTCGACACTCTGGGATGCAGAGGCAGGCAGAGTTCGGAGAGTTCTACCTAGACTACAGAATAAGTTCCAGTGAGGAAAAAGAAAGACTGTAATTCCACACCATCTATTTCAACCCTGTGATGTCTCAGCACTTGAGAGTCAGAGGCAGGTGGATCTGTGAGTTCACGGCCAACCTGATCTATACAGCAAATTGCAGGGCCACATAAAGAAACCCTGTATCAAAAAGTAAAAGAGATAGTCCATTCAAAGTTTATGAAAAATACTCAGAAGCCCAAGAAAGCACATTAGTTTTATCTCCTAACGCTTAACTGCAGAATCAGTGTGTGAAGATCATGTGACATTCACCTCAGGTGGGTGGTCATTTGATTTTCTGACATCAGTAAACCATGTTCTACTGGGATCCCTAGCATCCTTAACCAGAAATAGGAACACTGAGTAAAGGGACTCAGAAATAGTGACCATAAGTTGCAGCTTTTACCTTTTTACCTTGACCAGTTTTTAAAATTAGCATACAAAGTAATGGTTTTCATTGTTTCATTTTTATGTATAGTTTTTGTTACTCCTTGTCTTAGTTAGGGTTTCTATTGCTGTGAAGAGACACCATGACCATGGCAACTCTTACAAAGGAAAACATTTAATTGGAGTGGCAGCTTACAGTTTCAGAGGTTCAGTCCTTTATCATCATGGCAGGGAGCATGGTGCTGCTACATCTTGAACAGAAGGCAACAGAAAGTGGACTCAGACACTGGGCAGTATCCTAAGCATAGGAAACCTCAAAGCCCGCCCCTACAGTGACAGACTTCCTCCAATAAGGCCACACCCACTCAAACAAAGCCACCCCTCCTAATAGTGCCACTCCCTATGAGATTATGGGGGCCAATTACATTCAAACTACCACATTCTACTCCCTGACTGCCATAAGCTTTTAATATCATAATACAAAATGCATTTAGTCCAACTCCAAAAGTTCCCATAGTCTATTACAGTCTCAACAATGTTGAAAAGTACAAAGTTCAAAGTCTTCTTTTGAGATTCATGCAATCTCTTAACTCTAATGCCCTATAAAATCAAAATCAAAAACCAGATCACATACTTCCAACATATAATGGCACAGGATATACATTACCATTCCAAAACATAGGGAAAGGAGCATAGTGAGGAAATACTGGACCAAAACAGGACGGAAAACCAGCTGGGCAAACTCCAAATTCTGCATCTGAATGTCTGATGTCAAACGCTCTTCAGATCTCCAACTCCGTTCAGCTTTGTTGACTGTAACACACTTCTTCCTTTTGAGCTGGTTCCATTCCCTGTTAGCAGCTCTCCTCAGCAGGTATCCCAGGACTCTGGCATCTCTAACATCTTAGGGTCTCCAAGGCAAGCCAGGCTTCAACTTCACAACTTCACACAGTGGCCTCTCTAGGCCTCCATTCAGGGATACACTGACATCTGCCTGGCCTCAGTGGCTTTCCTTAGTCCCAGGCAAATTCTATAGTCCCTTTTATCCTTAAGTCCAGAACCACTTGGCCAAAGCTACAAGTACTGCTGCTTACTGGGGCTGGAACATGGCCCTCTTGTTCAATTACATCTTCACCAGCTTTCTGTCCTTCACTACCTAAGCTTGCTCTGTAGACCAGGCTGGCCTCAAACTCAGAAATCCGCCAGCCTCTGCCTTCCCAGTGCTGGGATTAAAAGTGTGTGCCACCACACCTGGCTCTAAGCTTTTCTTTAGTTCCTTTTCACAGGTTGGAAACTTAGCTGGGTGGGATCTTGCCCTGAGGTCACCACCCTCTTTATTTCTTAATCCCTTTTTCTCCTTGTGCACAGGAGTTAACTCTGTTCCACTTCCCGGTGACCCTTTTCTCAGTTTGTGCCTTTTGTACTTCATTTGCTTATAATCTTTTCATTATAAATCTTCATCAGTTACCATTAATAACCACACAACAGAATCTATACTAGGCTGTTTTGAGATTTCCTCTGCCAAATCCAAATCTCTTCACTTTTGCCTCCAGCAGACTCTTCGGACAAGGGCAAAAAAAGCAGCCACATTCTTCAACAAAATATCACAGGAATGATCTCTAGGCAACATATTAAACCTCCTGAGGTAGCCTCCCACCCATATACCCAGTTCATCAAATCACACACAGCACCACTGTCTTCCATGCTCCTACTAGTATGGCCCATTAAGAATGCTTAAAGCATTCTGCTGCTTTCCTAACCGAAAGTATCAAAGTCCATTTCGCTCCAAACAAAAATGGTCCAGCCTATCACAGCAATACCCCAGTCCCTGGTACCAACTTCTGTCTTAGTTAGGGTTTCTAACTAAGACTGTGAAGAGACACCATGACCATGGCGACTCTTATAAAGGAAAACATTTAACTGAGGTGGTAACTTACAGTTTCAGAGGTTCAGTCCATTATCATCATGGCAGGGAGCATGATGACATGCAGGCAGACATGGTGCTGGAGTAGCTGAGAGTCCTACATCTTGTAGGCAACAGGAAGTCAACTGAGACACTAGGCAATATCCTGAGCATAAGAAACCCCAAAGCCAGCCCCACAGTGACAGACCTCCTAATAGTGCCTAAGGGTTTATGGGGGCCAATTACATCCAAACTACCACATTCTTCCTTCTCAATTTCCCTCCTTCTTAACCCTGCCTGCCCCCCATCCTCCTTCCCAGTGTCCCTTTCATTTTCATGTCACATGTGACAGTCTGTCATCATCACCATCATCATCATCACTACACTTATTTATAGGAAGGGAGGAACTCGCATGTTATGGTGCACACACCCTGAGTCAGATCTCTCTCCCACATGTGGGTCCTGATGACTGAACTTTGGTTTTCAGGCTTGGTGGCAGGCCTTTTGCCCACTGAGCCTCCCACCAGCCCTGTTTTATTTTTTTATAAGTTTTCTTTTATCTGTGTATGTGTGTGTTTTTGTGTGTGTGTGTTTGGTGGACGTGTGGTATGAAGCATGTGTAGAAGTCAGAGGGAAGCTGTGGAATTGATTTTCTCTTTCCTCCGTTACGTGGATTTGGGGCTCGGACTCAGGTCCCGGGGCCTACACAGGTGCCTTATCTGCTGAGCCCTTCATGGCCCTTACTGAGTTTTGAGGTGGGGTCTCACTGTGCAGCAGAGGATGATCCTGGATTCTCATCCAGCCTTCACCTTCCGAGTGCTGGGATGACAGGTGTGTACACCTTGCCTGGTTTTATATCCTGCTGAAAATGGAACTCGGGTGTGCACTCTACAACTGCAGTATGTCCCCAGCCCTCCATTACTCTCTTAACAAAATGGTTCGTTTGGTTTTTGGTTTTGGTTTTTTGGTTCAGCCATTATTTGTTGAAGTCCTCCTACTCCACAGTTATGCGGTGTTAACAGTGAGGGGAATCGTGCAGAAGGCTTCATTTGTCCGTTGTACAAATGGAGGAGGCAGCAGAGGTGAAGACGGCAGATAGGACCACAGGAGACACCTGAAAGTCCGAGTGAATCTCCTGTATTAAAGTCTATTCTTCCTGCTATTCTTTTTAAAGCAATCGATAGAATGTAGATTGACTAGTTGTAATGGTGGGTCTATTATTTATGAGGGTTGTTTTAACCATGTAGATGTGTGTTCTCTCAGACAATTGAAAGCAAAATGCATGGGCGTTTGATTGTGCTGGATATGATTTTATTTTTAATTTTTATTTATGATTTGTATATATGATGGAGGAAGGGTGTGTGTCACAGTGTGCACCTGGAGATCAGAGGAGAGCCTTGTAAAGTCAGTTCTTTTCTTCACCTTTACCTGGATTTGGGGAACTTAAACTCTGGTTCTAAGGCTTTACTACAAGGGCCCTTCCTACTGAGCCATCTAGCTGGCCCCAAGCTGGATTTTTTTGAGACAGTTTCACTATGTGTCCTTGGCTAGTCTTGAACTCTTGACTCTCCTGTTTCAGCCTCCCAAGTGCTCAGATTGATAGGTTAGTGCCACTATACTTGGCTGCATTAGTATTTAGGAAGGATCAATGTGAAGATGTACCCCAAGTATCTGACGTTATTTCAGTGCTTCTGGAGTTCTCAGGGTATAATTGCCGAAGTACCTCACTGTAGTCCAGTGCTTCTGAGGTATTTATGTGGGTTTTCCACATTTCCTATGGCCCAGCTTGTCTGGGTCTGGTCCAGGACATACCCAGACATTCAGAAGTAAACACAAGTGTAAGCCGTCCTTTTTGCAGTACTGCTATAGCTGCTGGTTATTTCCAGCCCAGTGGAAGATGACTTCCAGCCGTCTGGGGCCCAGGAGAATGCCTCCCTCTGTGTTGAATGTGACTACTATAGGAAAAAACCTTGCCCTTGACTGTCTCTGCAGCTGCCTTACCCAGAATCCAGGAGGAACTCTTGGTTCAGAGCCAAGCAAATCTCTCTGGACCTGTACATATCTGTCTCAGATCTGGTTGATAAAATCTACAACTTTTTAAGAGATGACTCGCATTGTTTTGTCGTGTTTTTCCATTGCGTTGCCTACAATTTTTCTAGGATAGAAAATTAAAATTTTGATGGGAACCTGGCCATTATTATGTTTCTCCATAAAAGCTGAGTGTAAAGTTCTAACTCAAAAGTGCATTGTTGCATAGTCATCCATTTTTATGGATAGGTATTTCCTCAGGAAGTGACCAGCAGAGTGACTATTAAAGATTTTATTTAGTCTGTGGCAGTGCTCCCTGAGCGCTGTGATCTGTGACGGTGCTCTCTCTGCATGCTGTTCTCTCTGCACTCTGTGATCTGTTGTGGTGTGCTCCCTGCATGCAGTGATCTGTGGTGGTGCGCTCTCTGCACCCTGTGATCTGTGGTGGTGCTCTCCCTGTACCCTGTGATCTGTGGCTGCCACTGATTCACAGCAAATCCAAATACTAGAAAGTGTTTGTTATCTGCACGCACAACAGAGAGCCAACAACTTAAGTGTCCTGGATCACCACAAGGTGGTGCACATAACAAGAAAGGAAAAAGAACTTTAAACTATGTTTAACCTATAGAGGCCAGCAAGGTCACATTTCAGATACTTAGTAGCTGTTCCTTACTATTTCTGGTTGCCAGTGAGTGGACCTTCACAGAGTTCACCCAGGTTCATCTCATAGGTCAAGGCAATCTATTGCACAGCTTTGATTCCTGTTACCCTGCTCCAAGCTTCATTTACATTACAGCCAGGCACTTTATTCCTTAGACCTGTTACTGGTGTTGCCGACAGCATCAGGCCAGCTGAGATCTCACAGTAGCTCTCAGGGAGTGCACTAGAGGGTCAGAAGTCACTCTTGCTTTCTTACCTTTAACAGTCCATCATTTTCCTTAGAAACACCTGTGTGAAAAGCATGACCCCCACTTTGGGACAGGACGGGCCGCTAGCATATGCTTTTGTCTTCACCTTGTCCTCTTTTGCATTGTTTGACATTTGATCATGACCATGTATTAATTTCCAAATTTTTAACTTTGGGGGGTGGGGGAGTTGGCTTTTAGAGACAGGGTTTCTCTGTGTAGCCCTGACTGTCCTGGAACTCACAGAGATCCACCCGCCTCTGCCTCCTGAGTGGTGGGACTAAAGGTGTGCACCTCCACACCTTGCAAAAATTTAAAAGATGATAAAAAGGAGGGTGCTGTGGGATGTTCTGTATGCTGTGAATGTTTTGCTCTGATTGGTTGATAACTAAAAAGCTGATTGGCCAGTAGCCAGGTAGGAAGTATAGGCGGGAGAAGGAGAATTCTGGGAAGAGGAAGGCTGAGTCAGGAGACGCCAGCCTGCCGTCCAGGGAGCAGCATGTAATGGCACACAGGTAAAGCCACAGAACATGTGGCAACATATAGATTAACAGAAATGGGCTGAGTTTAAGTGTAAGAGCTAGTCAGTCATAAGCCTGAGCTAATGGCTGAGCAGTTTAATTTATTTTATTTTTATTTTTTGGTTTTTCGAGACAGGGTTTCTCTGTGTAGCTTTGCGCCTTTCCTGGAACTCGCTTTGTAGACCAGGCTGGCCTTGAACTCACAGAGATCCGCCTGGCTCTGCCTCCCAAGTTTAATTAATATAAACTTCTGAGTGATTATTTTATAAGCGGTCCATGGGACTACAGGGCCTGGCGGGACCAGAAAAACCTTCTAACTACAGGAGGTTAAGCAAAGTTTTATCACCTTTAATTCATAAGTAGGTTGACATGTGACCAAAGGAATTGTAATATGATGTGGAAACTTCCTTTTTCTTTGTTGTCCTGTATTTGGAAATGGTTTAGGGCTAAGGTCGACTGTGGTGGGGTAGTGCTTGCCCAGCCCAGGAGACCCAGGTTTGATCCCCAGCGCCCTCTCCCCTCCAAGTTCTAAAGTCAGGATCTGTTGCCTGTTTAATCAGTTATAAAAACGGACATCCAGGTTCCTCCCTGGATCTAGTGAAAAGTGGAAGGTTTTTTGTTGTTGTTGTTGTTGTTGTTTGGCCTGGCTTTAGTACCCTCCTCCTTCTCATTTTAATTTCAACTGTCTTGTGGAAAGTGTGGGTTAGTGTTTTTCAAAGAGAGATTCTGGGGCTGGAAAGATGACTCAGCACTTAAGAGTATGTGTTGCTCTTGCAAAGGACCCAGGTTTGGTTCCAAGCACCCACATAACCACTGGTAACTCCAGCTCCTGAGGCTCCGATGCCCACTTCTGACCTCTGCAGGCGCCACACACACGGTACATATACATACATACAGGCAAAAACGTTTATACACATAAACACATAAAATAAGTCTAAACATTTTTAAGACGTTCTATTTAATTATTGATTTTTCAGAAATAAGTAATATGAATGCTAGCATTTTAATTAGCTATTAAATCACTTTAATATCACTTCCCATTTAAATGATCATTAAACATTGTTCACATTTTTAAAAGATAAGCTCCAAGATTCATAATCACCTTGTAGAAGGAAAGGATTCTAGTATCTGGTCGTGGTGACCAAACCTACAGAATTTTGATAACTTTCATGAGAAATAAACTAAGCTTTGAGAGATTTCTGTTGTTCAAAGATCAGAGTATCCTTACCAGGACTCATAATAAAATTGACTTAAGAGCTGGGGGAATAACCAGTTCCATGGTTAAATTGTTCATTGTGCGAGCATGAGATCAGGCGTTCAGATCCCAGTACTCATGTAAATGCTGGGCGGGTGGCCTGCCTGTAATCCTAGCACAAGGGGAATGAGATGGGACCCCCTGGATCAAGCTGATAGACTAGCCCAATAGGTGAGTTCTGGGTTCAAGTGTAACCACTGTCTAACCACTGACCTCATCCTCTGGCTTCCTCATGCACATACATGTGAACATGTATACACACAAGCACAAACACGGGAGAAAAAGAGGTGATTTAACACATAGCAGACTTATGGTATTGGAAGACATTTGCTGAGTTTTTTTCTGTCTCCCCAGCAGTTGAGACAGAGAAGTGAGGTATACATGGCACATACATAGCTGCTCTGAATGTGGTGCTGAGGGTCAGAGGAGCTGAGCAGAGACTTCCCAGAGAGAACTGGAGCCAGGCCTGGCGGTGCAAACAGGAGTTTACAGGTGGCAGGGAGGGAGAGGCCGACATCCTAGGGAGAGGGTCGTGCTTGCTGATCCAGTAAACCCAGCCTTCCGCCCGCAGGTTCAGGTTTTGAAGCTGCTTTTGAACTTGTCGGAGAATCCAGCCATGACAGAAGGACTACTGAGTGCTCAAGTAAGTCCATCACCTCCCTGGTTTGTAAATGCACACAGACATAGATTTTGACAAATAGATCTAGGAAGGTCTGTTAGAAACATTGACAGGGATTATCTCTGAAGAGCAGAACTAAGGTGTTAGCTTGTTATTCCTCGTATATATGAATTTATGTTTACTGAAACAAGCATATTGGACTTTTTAAAACCCTCTTTAAAAATTCTCTGTATCAAGTGAACTTTCCATCTCTGCTCCTTTTGCAGTGCACAGTGTCATTGTATTTTTAAGTTTGGTTTGCTTTATGCACGTGGACCTCAGCCTTTGCTGAAACAGCAGTGTTGAGTCGCCTGTATGTGCTTGATGCTGGGCAGAGTGCCCGAACCAGCAAGTACATAGTGTTTGTTCTCATGGAACTTAGGAGACACAAACATGTAACAAATAAGCAAGATCCTTGAAAACTGTCCCCATGTTCTGAAGCAAGTCAGAGTGGCGCAGAGATGGACTGGAATTCCCTGCCTGCAGAAATAGAACCATCCACTCAGCCCTGTTCCCCGTACTGTGTGTGGACAGTAATATTGGTTGAATTGATGAGTTCTTACAAAAACTGGATGGATACTAAAGTGGTTGGTTTTTCAAATGTCTACACTCTGGGGTTCCAAAGAAACCTTCTTGTTAGCTAACAAACAAAACCTCATTTTCATTTGTAACAAACATGGGGATAAAAATTGCACAGGTAAGTTAGCAGTTAGGTTAGCTTGCCTATGGTCAGACTTTTAATGTAAACTGGTCAATGTTGTTTTAAAATACAAAAATGATACTCAGTATTTCCTCTTTCAGGTGGATTCTTCATTTCTTTCCCTTTATGATGGCCAAATAGCAAATGAGATTCTTCTTCGGGCGCTTACACTGTTTCAGAATATAAACAATTGCCTCAGAGTAGAAGGCTGCCTAGCTAGTCAGCCTCCCTTCGCTAAGGGGTCATTGTTCTCCCTGTTGTATGGAGAAGACTGTGCCCAGAAAATGAGAGCTCTAGTTTATCACCATGATGTGGATGTCAAAGAGAAGGTTTTAGCAATAATGCCAAAATTCTGATGGGTTGCTCCTACTTTTTCTAAGAGTAATGCAATCTTAAGTCAGCACACAGGAACTTATTTTCTACCTTCCTTTAAAAGGATTGTTTCAGCTGATGGAGTTAAACAATAAAAGTTGTATTTTGTTTTTAACACAGTTCAGGGTGAGCAGCTATACTCCAAGATGATTTTCAAAATTTGGGTTTTTGTTTTTTTGTTTTTTCTTTTGAGACAGGGTTTCTCTGTATAGCACTTGGCTATCCTGGAACCTGCTCTAGACAAGGCTGGCCTCGAACTGACAGAGATCTACCAGCCTTTGCCTCCCGAGTGCTGAGATTAAAGGCATGCACCACTACCACCTGGCAAAATTTTGGATTTTGGAGTAGTTCAGATTTGGGTTTGGGGATTAGGTATGATCAACAGGTGAAGTCTACAAATACTCCAGTCAAACACTCAGGATGTGACTCACTTCTGGGACAAACATTTAGTTAGGTTTATTTCGAATGATCTTACTGGTATCAAATGAATATGACAGATTGTGCTGGAGATATTTATGGAGATGTTCAATAGTTCCCTCACATGGAATGAGTGGCCTTTCTCTGTACAACTAACTGCTGGAAGGGGTTCGCAGTTGCTCATCAGACGGCTTTAGGTGCTGAGTTGAAGACTAGAACTGGCACAGCAAGGACCCTGTGCTTCAGCGACACCCAAGCTCAAGTACCCTTGCCAACCCCACCTACTGCCTGCAGGTCTTTGTTCATTGTCAGAATCTTCCCTAACTTCTGATCAGTGAAACTTTTTCCATTTACAGGGAAAATGTTTTCTCAGTACTCACCCCCATGTATAAGGATGTGTAAAATATTGGAGAGCAATCCAAGTTTGCACCCACAGGCAGCTTGGTAAACCAAGTAGCTGCTCTTTAAACAAAACGGACCTGAGTGAGTCTGACTGTACTCATATAGAAATACACCCAAGAAATGGATGTTTTTAAAAGCATGTTGTAAAGCAATGTATTATGGTTCTGTGCATTTTTTTTTTTTTAACAATGAGAAATACATTTATACATGGACAGAACATTTCTAGAAGGATACGTGAAACTTCTGGGCATAGGACTGGGAGGTGAGTACATTGGATTTTCTGTGTGTACCCATTTCTACTGTTTGAATTTTTTACTGAGCATAAATGTATAATTTTTTTAATAAAAACAAAAAAAGCAAGGGTGTACAAAATTTCTTCCCCCATTGACATTATTTTACTAATCTTCATCTACATTTTACTTGACTAAACTTACAATATGTAAATTTTTTTTTCAAATTTATTTGTATGAGTGCTTTGCCTGCATGTATGTACAGGCACAAGGTCAGAAGGCATTGGAACTGGAGTAGTGTGGTTATAAGTCACCAAATAGGTGCTGGAAACTGAACCCAAGTCCTCTACAAGAGCAACAAGTGCTTTTAGCCACTGAGCCATCTCTCTAAGCCCCTATAAACATTTTCAATTATCTTTTCAAATGATTCTTTCCCAGGAGGTTGAAGTTCAATATCTTTTAATTCAGCCAGGTTGTACTACTGTATGAGTCCATTCTGCCTTTGTGCTTAGCATTGTGTGTGCAAACAGAAGTGTCACTGTGTGTGAGACAAAACTTTAGGAGTACTTCAGAACACACTGTAAAGATGTGAGTACTAGAGTGTTTGCATGAATCACAAATCCTCAACCTGAAAAATGTGTTCTCAAGCCTGATAAAGAAAAGACATCAGCTTGGAAGAATCTCTTTGGAACAGGGAAAACTTTTAAGGTGAGACTAGAAATCTGCAGTGTGCTGGAGGAGCACTAAGCCATGATGGTTAACAATACTTTAACTTGCTGATGGCACAGCATCAAGGTATTCTCCAAAAGGCACATTTCTTCATAACAGTTGTTTAAAGCTGCCTTTTTAATGAAAGTGGGTGTTGAAAAGGTTGTACAGGAGTCAGGGTGTTTGCAGTGTGCTTTCCCAACTCTGGGTCTAGAAGCTCCTTGCCACCCTTATCTCCTCCGTCAGTCTGAAGAACCATACTTGCCAGCAGCTAGCTGATTGTAAAGTGTCAGGGGGCTGAGTGGGTTGTCACACAGCTACCAAGGAATAGTGAAACATACAAATAGGCTTCTCTTAATGCAGATCATAGCATACCAAACAAGGAACCACCCTCAAAGGCAGTTAGTCATATCAAAGGATTTCTCAGGGATGATACTCATCAAAAAGGAACATGAAATTGACCTAGAAGATAGATTAGATAGTATTTACTATCTAGATGTATATTAGACTGACAAAAGAGAATAGATTTTTCAAAATTTATTTTCACTTTACACATACATCCTTTGAAATGTAGATTAGAAAAATAAAGTGAAAATAGGGTGGTTGTGTTAAAGAGATGTGATGTACTTCATAATGAATGGGCCTTATACAGAGAAAGAAACAAATCATGAGGAAGCCTAGAACAAGGAGGTGGGCCCAGTTCAGGGGACTAGAAAGCAAAGCACCTGGAGAGCCTAAAACAGTCCCTGTGGAGACAAAAGCAATGTTAAGGCCATTCATGGAGAAATACTTGAGCAAGTTTATCAACGGCTGAAGAGAATTTTGAGTATGACAAGATGGCTACAAGGGTGCCAGGTGGAGCACTGTCCCCCGAGGCTGTATCCACAGCCCTACTGTCCGGATTCACAGCCATTTGCGGCGGGAGATTACTGAAGCTGATTCTAATGGTATCTTGGGCTTTGGACTCCAAGTCACTTTCACTATACACACAATATTACAATACACACTTCCCCTTGACTGATACAAATATTTTATATAAAAATATTAAATTCTGATGATCGTTTATATTGGCTATTTCCCTCTAAAGTCCAGTTTGGTGTTTGCAACAAAAACAATGTATTATCAAAAGCATTGCTTGCTTTCCCTGTACCTGTCAGTGTATCAGACAGTCATATCTTAAAATGTTTTCTCCCTTAGATTTCTAAAGTGCTGTTTTAAAAAAAATATTACTTTCCCCTCGAGGTAGGTTGACATTGTCCTCTTGTCGTAGATAATGAGATCGGGGCTGAACACAAGCCATTTGTTTTGGGGTAATCAAATCAGTGACAGAAGAGTGAAATTCCAATGAGAGGCCAAGGTGTGGCATGCGTATGCCCATGCAAATACATCATATTTGATATCTAGAGAAAGCCTGTGTTTTGTGCCAAGGAAGTAGATTTCATTGGTCAGAGTCAGAAGCACCCTCACTAACACCTGGGCAGCTCACTTCGTGAAGGTTCACAACAAACCTGCGGATGCAGAGGCATACTGGCCAAAGACTCTGGTCAGCAGACACTCAGAAGCTTTAAAAACAACTGTAATTTCACAATGGCTTACTAAAAAGTACAATTGTGCTTATAGGTCATTTAATATAAAAATATGTAACACATCCAAGTCATGTAAAACATACTTATTGTTATATTTGGGATTAGAGCCTAGAGAACAGGAAAAAGTATATATATACAGAAAATGGAAAATGGAAAATGAAAAAATAAAACTTAATTCCAAGTGCATGATGTATTCACATTTTGGTGTGTGAAATACTTCACTGTAATTACAGTTGTGCTTAGCAGAATGTCTGACTTTGAAATTTAAACTTCCCCTACGTCTCAACCCCACACTGTTCTCTGACCGTCAGCTTTTAACTTGGGGTGCAGCTGTGTAGATATTGCCCTCTTAGAAACTTAAGTAAAGATGTGCATAGATGCAGAAGAATGTGAATTGTTAATGCCAAGGAGCTTCTTTTCACTATAGCTAAAATTATAATTTTATGCAATGTATATTTGGCCACAATAAAAAAATTTTTAAATGATAATTTAGCCCAAACACCTACGTTCTTATGCTTAACAAAGTAAATCACTTAACATTTGGCATGTAAGCTAATGTTTCCTCCTGAGACATGGTCTTAGTTGTAGCTCTGGTTGACTATGAACTTGTCATCTATCTGCCTCATCCTCTGGAGTGCTGGGATTGTAGATGTGCATCACCATGACAGGCAGCTCATCCTGACAGTAAAACCTGAAGCATTTACTCAGCATGTGGAAGTCATGTTCATCATTATAATATGAATATAAGAAAGGTGTGTGTGTCTGAAAACTCTAAGTAGGGCTTTGTAGAAAGCCCTGAATAACAGAAAAAGAAATGAAACTTTAATATCAGCTTTTTACAACCTCAGAAATTCTACCACCACTAAAATGTAGTGTTTTGATTATATATATGACATATATATAATGTTTGTGTCATTGGTATTTTTTTAAGTCTACATTGGACAGTTCCTTAAATAACCCTCCCTGGACTCTCAGTTTATGTAAATGAGTCTTATCGATTGGCAAGTTACAATGCAAAACAAAACGCACACTTGCAGAAGTTGTTTCCACGTGAAAAATGTCATAATATTTGTGAATTTCTTAATCTTCTCTTTTGTTTTCACTGAAAATTTCCATTTTTATCTTTCTTCAAAAGCTTTATCATCAGTATTCAAGTATCTTGATTCTCCATGCTTTAGGACAAAGAAATCTTCGCTTTTAAGTCCGTATCTCTCTAGAGCTTCATTCAGTTTCACTGGAGGCTCTAAGTAATGCTGGCAAGTAACAGGAAGAAAAATGAAAACTTACGGTACAAATACTTGAGGGCTATTTCAAATAAGCAGTCAAACTAAAAATAATTTAAAACACCAAAAGTTGCCTACATACATTCTTTTAAATGAACCATTATCAAGTTCGTCTTCTTACACAATTTAAGTCACTAATTACAAAGTCATTAAAACTGTCTACTACAAGAAAGATAAAAGTCCATCCAAATGTCTGTATGTTCACTGTGGTGCCTCCTTACATCACACAAAACTGGATCCTGATCTCACACAATACAATTTCAGTGTAGCTGGAATCAATACTAAGAAATGACAATAGAAGATTGGATGATAACACATTTAAGCATGTAGGACTCTATGCATCTGTGTTTATGTGGACAAGCAAATGTTTTTTGCCTGAAGAAGGCTGTTACCCACAAAGCCCCCCATGAACAAACCATGTCAGAGGATGAAGGGGGGGGGGGCAAGAACTGACAATGCAGTGCAATCCCAACTCCCTTTATTGCTTTAGTGCTCTGTAATAAAACAACACAGCTCCAGAATGTTTCTGCACACTTGAATATTTTCTTTAAAAGTTCTAACTGGATTAGCAAGATGGCTTAGTGGACGAAGACACTGGATGCTAAACCTGAGGCCCTGAGTTAGATCCCTAGACCCACTGGTATAAAACTGGTGGTGGTGCTGGCACACGCCTTTAATCCCAGCACTGAGGAGACAGAGGCAGGCAGATCTGGGGAGTTTGAGTACAGCCTGGTCTACAGAGTGAGTTCCAGGATAGCCAGGGCAACACAGAGAAACCCTGTCTTGAAAAAACAAAACAAATAAAACAAGGATAAAACTGACTTCTACATTCCTGCTATGGTGCACATGCTCCATACACATACACAATGTAAATTATAAAAGTGCAGATCACTTGAATGTAGAATAAAATTATTTATAAAGAAATTTAAAGTATGAAGGTAAACAATTTCATTAGTTATTTACCTTTTTAAATATTTAAAGGGGCTGTGAGAAATAGCTCATAGGTTAAGAGCATGGCTGCTCTTCTAGAGGACCCAGTTCAATTCCTAGCACCCCATGGCAGTTCACAACTGTTTGTAACTCCAATCCCAGTGAATCAGATGCCCTCTTCTGGATTCCTTGGGCACCAGGCACACATGTGGTAGTACACAGACATACATGCAGGAAAAACACTCAAGCACATAAATAAACAAATTTAAAAAAACCAAACAGAAAATGAGAGAGTCATTGTGATGTGGTAAAAAGAACAAATTAATAAATGTATAGGTACAGCTCCAGAGGTACTAATTAATATTTAATTAAATTAATATTATTTGAATAATAATTTTAATTAATTTTAATAATTAAATACTATTTGTGTTATTTTTTGGAGAATTTCATACAATTTATTTAATCATACTCACTTCCTATTCCCTCCCCCAACTCCTCCCAGGCACATCCGCTCTCCAGGCCCCATTCCAACTTCATCTTTTTTTTTTTTTTCTTATTTCCCTTTGACCTAAATCTCTATGCTGTATAATAGCTTTTTTAAAAAATTCATTCAAAGGTTTTTGTTTTGTTTTTTGTTGTTGTTACCTAATTAGAAAGGCTGTAACATTTGGAAATTTAAAAAAAAAAAAAGTAAATTCTGAACTAATCGTCAATGGGGAGTCTGTCTCCCCCTCTATGAGACCCATCTCCTATGCATCTACAGAGTATGTCAGGCTAGTGAAGAAACAAAAGTCTTTATCCTTGTAATGCAGAGATAGACAGAAAAAGAAATAAGATATCTGAGGAGTCAATATGTTCTGGGAAGAAGAAAGTGCTGGGAATAAGGTTTATTTTAAGTACAATCATCTCAGAGGCCCTTCCACGAAAATACCCTCTAAACACACCCTTGAGGGGCTGAGTTACTCAAGTGATATAGGTGCTCATCAGAGCTGAGGTTTTCACCCCCAGACATGATGCTCCCAGGCTACTTTGAAGATGTGGCAATTTGATTCCAACCGTGAAGGTCTTCTACAGTGCTGAGGACTGTAGGGGACAGTGTGTGGCAGTGAAGGCTGAGCTGTCTGGGAAGGTGGGAGGGAGGGGGAGACAGCTCACATGGAAATGTGACTGGAGAAGAGGATCTGGGCTGGAAAGGTGGAGGGAGAACACAAAGTAGGAATGCTAAGGGGACGTGAGAAAGGAAAGAGTTCTTTCACTAATACCCACTTTATTTTCCCACTGAGTTAAAACTCTAGACACAACTAATAAATCCACAGTAAAGGCTGCCTGCACAGCAATGACACCCTCCCTCCTCAGCAACATACCAGACTGAGTAAAACAGCTAATGAACCAAGGTTAAAGCCAAAAGCATGTTCTAATACCGCTGAGCCATCTGGACAGCCCCAGGCACATCTCTTTCTTAACTGCCCTCAAAATCTGCCCTTGGTGTTTACTGTTTGCTTCTTAATACTGAGTTGTCTAAAATTCTCACTTAACCTGAAATTCTTTTCTGTGGCATAAGATCCCACTTACACATAAGTGGAGGTCTCAAGAGAAACTCAGATTGCCTGGTCAGAGTGCTCGGCTGCACCTCCTTATCGCAGGACTGTGAAGCAGGCAGGACTGCTGCCTGCAGCACTCAGTGCTTACAAGGGGAGACAAAGAGTTAGCGACAGTGAGAAGAGATAACCAATGAGATATAAAAGCCAGGAACATTTCCTGGGGTTGAAAAATACATGTGGGTTTTGTCCTCCTTGCTTATTTCCACAGTTTTGATTACATTTAAAGGATCACTAACAACATTCAACTAACTGCTAAATAACTTAGGTTTTAACTAAGCCTTATTTATGCTGTATTCTTAGAGACAGCCGTTTATTAATGGATGGCAGATAGCCAGAATCTACTGCTTGTCTAATATATATTATACATATATATTGTTATATATCATATAACACATATAGCACAAAAATAAATGTATTTATTTTTAAAATATTTCAAGCCAGGCGGTGGTCGCACACGCCTTTAATCCCAGCACTCAGGAGGCAGAGACAGGCGGATCTCTGTGAGTTCGAGGCCAGCCTGGGCTACAGAGTGAGTTCCAGGAAAGGTACAAAGCTACACAGAGAAACCCTGTCTCAAAAAATCAAAAAAAAATTCAAAATAATGAAATTCTTCCCCATTGAAAAATAGCTCCTTTTGCTAAGTTCTTATCACCCATGTTTTCCAAGGTTTTGGTCAACAAAGTAGATACACAATCAATCTACACTGATAACTTCTTTGCTAGCTCTAACTTTATAGTGTCAGGCATGATGCCATTAAGGACTTAGTATAGTTTTTATAATGTTGTAGGTGGTAGGAGACCTTCTGTCTTTAATCTATCTACATTTTGCAATATCTGAGTTTTTCCATAGGTTAATTCTTGGCTATTCTAACCATCTAGCCTTCGAATTATATAAGAAAAGCTTCTGGGTGACTTAGATATAGTATCTCAGAATCCAAGCACAAAGGAGAAAAAAAATGCTCCACAGTCATGGAAGCAAGCACCTATGGAAAAGCAAGTCAGTAAGTTAGAGAATACAAGTAAGGAACGGGAGAAGAACCCCTGAATTCGAGGTCCATTAAATGCCAGGCAGCCAGCCCTGGACATCTGCATTCCTAAAGGGTCAACTGCCTAACAATCCGCTTTCAACAGAATCTAGTAATGATACAACCCGGTCAGCTAACATGCTAGCTTATGTAATTACAGAATGCTACATCAAAAATAGGGGTTTATTTTAGAAAATTAGCTATTAATAGACACATACCATGCACAAACAGAACTGTAGGGTGCTGTCGAGTTATAGACACCTGTATCCTGCTTATATCATAATGAGCAGCTACTTCAAGTGCTTATACAAAGCACCAAATATTTAGAAACTACAGGCTAAACACGTCTGAAAATCCCATAGACTTTCACACCTTTGTGTTAGTTCAGTAAACTGGTAACTACAAAACAGTCAAAGGAAAGATGAGTCTTTATTAAGAGTCTCAGAAACAAAAAGGATGGAGATACAGCAAGAACAAATCTCCCTTTGATGTTTTGTTTTATTTTGTTTGAGATTTTTGGCACTGACACATCTGCCGTATTCAAGTAGCCCAGGATGGCTTGCCACTACTTGCAGTCTTCCTGCTGCCACCTCCTGAGAGCAATCGGGCATAATTCTTGAAGACTAAACAGTGATGCAGTGGTTTGGATAGAACTGGCCCCCAGAGACTCATGTGTTTGAATGCTTGACCCATTAGGAGGTGTGGCCTGTTGGAGTAGGTATGACACTATGGAGGTGGACTTTGAGGTCTCATATGCTCAAGCAACACCCACTGTGGTACATAGTCTCTTTCTGCTGCCTGCGATCTGCTGTAGAATTCTCAGTTAAGCCTTCTCCAGCACCATGTCTGCCTGTACACCACCACGTTTCCCACCATGACAATAATGGACTAAACCTGTGAAACTGTAAACCAGCCCCAATTAATGCTTCCTTTTACAAACACTTGCATGGTCATGGTATCACTTCACAGCAACAGAAAACCTAACTAAAACAAGTGAAATGGTTCTTTTTGTTTGTTTTTTGAGACAGAGTTTCTCTATGCAGCCATGGCTGTCCTGAAAATCACTCTGTAGACCAAGCTGGCCTCGAACTCACAGAGATCCACCTGCCTCTATTTTCCAAGTGCTGGGATTAAAGGTGTGTGCGTGCCACCACTTCCTGGATGTGAAATGATTCTTGAAGTATGAGGTTTTGATCCTCTCCTAATCTCCCCCATCTAAGGAAAGAGCACTACTGTAGTTAGAGTTTTTTTGTCTGGCCCAAGTTAGGACAAATCTCTCTTACCTGTCAGTCCTGTAGTCACTTAGACCCAACCGAGTAAACACACAGAGATTTATATTGTTTATAAACTGTATGGCCATGGCAGGCTTCTTGTTAACTGTTTTTATATCTTAAATTAACCCATTTTTGTTAATCTATAAGTTGTCACGTGGCTCGTGGCTTACCGGTACCTTACATCTTTTCATGGCGGCGGCTGGCTGCGTTTCTCTCTCACTCAGACTTCCACTTCCCAGAATTCCTTTCCTCCCTGTCCCACCTATACTTCCTCCTGCCTGGCTACTGGCCAATCAGTGTTCCATTCATCAACCAATCAGAGCAACACATTTGACATATAGAACATCCCACAGCACACTACTGTCTGCCCACTCACTCAAGCTGAGTCTTCATGTCTTCCTTTACAAAGGTTTAATAACATACTACTATTCCATCTATGGCACTACAGAAAATACATATGGAACATTCACACATACAGACAGGTAGAGACATCATAAGAAACAGCCATCAAACAGCATATGCAAATTTGACAGTTTGCCCTTTCCCAAGTCCACACATGTACTTCAGATGAGCATGCCTTCCTCCCAGCTCTTTAGATTTTCATTTATTACTCCATCCCACTTCCAGCAGCATGGCTACAGATCTGCTGCATTACTCACGGTTATTTCATAATAAGACAGACATTTTAATTAGGAGATAGGGAAATGAGCACTGCATGTATTAGGTAACTGTGGAACAAACTCTATCTTAGGAAGAGGTCACACCAGAAACAAAGCAGAGTAAGAGGGCCCGGGAGATGGAAGGGTCAACTAGAGCCAAGCAGGGGAAGTTAACTTCTAACCCTTCTCAACATTGCTTGGGCTTAGATCCAGGAGTGAAGAGATGATTTCATTAGACTTCCTGATTCCAGAACCCATGCCAGCAGAGCTTGGGCATCAGTTTCCGAGGAAGAATCAGCTCTTCTGATATAGTCTAAATGTACCATGTTTATATCAGTGTCTGGAGATAACAATCACTGAATGGAAGTGACCTAAATGGGTAAGATATTTCTAGAAAGCCCCACATTCTAGCTCTCTTCTCCCACTACCTTCCACACCACCCACTCTCCTGCTGAACAGACTCCTCCCTTCCCCCATGTCTGCTGCCCCCAGACTATGCTCTACCCTTTCCTCCTCTGGAAATAAGTACCATCCTTAATGCCTGTGGCCAAGTTAAAATCTCCTTCTTCCATGAAGTGATTCCTGATCCCTCCCTGTCTTTGAGACCAATTTATCTGTCCCACATTATAGCACTTCCACCTTCCAGTACACAATGTACGTTCTAGCTTCTACTAGAACATAAGCCATCTGGAGTGTGGAGGCATGATGGTTCATTTTCTACACCACACATAGATTTTGGATAAGCAGATGCTTCATTAACTATGACATCAGCCTAAAAAAAGAGCACACCGTGGGGGTTTTATTCCTACTGTTTTCAAGTATTTTACTAGAAAGTATGCTTTGCCCCTCCAATTTATGTGGTAGTTGTGATAACTGTACAGAGTTTGATTCCACAGTGTGGTCTCTGAAAGCCAGGTCACAGAGATACTAAATCCCACCAAGAGTCAAACACACAATCAAAGCTGAAGTTTATATATGTTTGTTTGTTTGTTTGTTTAAATCAAACTTACCTCATTAGTTAAGGCAAAAGTTCCCCAGTGAATTGCCACAGATCTCTTCGTTTGAACATCAATGTGAATTCTTACAGCATCTTCTGGGTCAACATGCTGGTATTTCATAAACCACCTGATGAAACACAGCTATTGATTAATTCAATTTTTGCAAATAGCCTAAATTCAAATGACTATTTCATCTAATCAACATTTAATAGTCTGCATATCTGGAGAGACAGATGTGCAGTTAAAAGCACGCATTACCTTTGCAGACCTGAGTTCAGTTCCCGGTTCCCACATCAGGCAGTTCACAATTGCCTATAACCCCAGCTCCAGGAGATCCAATGTCCTTGTCTGGCCTGCTTGGGCATTTACACTCACACACACACACACACACACACACACACACACACACACAGAGTTAAAAATAAAATTTAAAACAAAAGGATTCTTCACAGGACTATGAATGTTTGAAAACTCACTGTGGCTATTCTTATGGCCTCTCCCTAGACCTTCATTTGACTTTATGTCAGTATACCTAGGAATTTCACCAAATCAGCCATAATGCAGCAACAAGCAGGAGTGTTGTTTTCAACCACTTTTCAGCCATCAAATTCACATGGAACTCATCCAGAAAATTTATAATAAAAAGTTACTCCATGATGTTGGGACACCAGCATTAGACTTGTGCAGCCAGTCACAGGGAAGAGACACAAGCAGCGATGAATGAGCCAGGCACTAAGTCTTCTATTATGGGCACCCAAACACGTGGCATTCACTCACACAGACACACAAATACCCATAATATTAAAAGTGAAATCTTATGCCAGGCATGGTAGCGCATGCCTTTAATCCCAGCACTTAGGAGGGAGAGGCAGGCAGATCTCTGAGTTGGAGGCCAGCCTGGTCTACAGAGAGAGTTCCAGGATACCCAGAGATACTCAGAGAAATGCTACCTCAAAAAAAAAATCGTAAACAAATAAATAGTAAATAAAATCTCAAAATATATATGTAAACAAATAAACAAGATTCTAAACAGAAGCAAAAACCCATCCACAGTTGGTAAAACCATTTACCTTCCGTCCACTTTTCTCTGGGGGCAAAAAAGCAAAACTCTCATGTGTATAAATTGCTAAAAAATGAGTTTCAAGCTTTATTTCATGTTTATTTTGATTTTTACTGATGCTGTATTTTAAAAATATGACTTATTATTTTACTCTGCAATTTTAGGGATGAATCAAAGAAATATAATAATGGGTAAAGAATTGAAAACCATGTTGGATGGTGATGGTACATGCCTTTAATCCTAGCACTCAGCAGGCAGAGGCAGGCGGACTGCTGTGAGTTCGAGACCAGCATGGTCTACAAATGAGTTCCAGGACAGCCAGGGCTAAAAAAAAACCAAACCAGTTACAATAGAACATACCATAAGGATATCCCACAGGCACGAAAACAAACCAGTCACAATAGAATACACCATAAGGACATCCCACAGGCACGAAAACAAACCAGTCACAATAGAACACACCATAAGGATATCCCACAGGCACTAACTAACCAAATGGAAAGGAAGCCAAGAGTTAGTGTGTAAAGCCGGGTGCTATAGCACACACATCTGTAACCCTTCCCTCCATACATGAGGATCCTAAACTCAAGGCTGGACTACATTATCACGACTTTTTCTCAAAAATAAATAGTGTACAGTGTAAAGTATTCAAAGTTTAAAGATAAGGGGGAAAAGTCCCACTGCCAGTCAAGGTATTTTATTTAAAACACCATAAAACTGAGCAAGTGACTACAGATAGCAAAGTCCTGGAAGACCGACTAACACCTTGGAGCCCCCCAGGCTCCAGAAGGAGAGCCCAAGTCCCGACTTGTGCAGGGGTTGGAAAGCCTTTGGAAAGGTCTCTCAAATCCCTGAGCTTCTATTTCCATGTCTGTGAAGTATAATCATTGATCCAGGCAGTTTGTGAAAACATAGACCCCTCCCAGAAAAATAATTAACAAAACATGACCTTCAGGAAAAAATGAATTATTTTTTATGCAAAGGATGCACACATTTTACTTTCCAAGCCACTGGTTTAGCTGAGGAGAAACACTTTCTTCATATTCTTTGCATCCTAGTCTGCCACTACCTAGCAATGCTAGAAAGACTAAGGGGTATGAGCTGTGCCCAGGTGCTCTGCCCTTCCCAGAACTCATCACCCAGAGTCCATCCATCTACAACAACAAAAGGGTGATTTGACTGTCAGCACGTGCTGGGTCCTCTGGAAACCCCAAAACAAACCCACTGTGCTCAGAACAGACCACAGAAGCAGTGTTCTGCCTATGTCCTGACACTCAGGAGCCAAGGCAGAACGGAAACAGTCTTGGTGTGTCCCCTCGTCTATTAAACAGTCCTTTTGCAAATGCTACTTCTTTTCTAACTTCTGTTTACCTGAAATAAATTTACTTTTTTTTTTTACTCTAGCCATTAAAATGAAAATGTCAGTGCTAAGGCCGACAGACCACTTGACCCAGCTTGTTCAGGGCTCCGGACTCAATCCCCAGCACTGTAAGTGGAAAAGTAAATGCTAAACTCCAGCTACAACATCTGGGGATGAGAGACCCCAGAAGTAGGAATCAAATATTCCCAGCACACAACTGAAAGCCATTTTTCACTACAATTAGCTTACATGTGTACAGGATTCCTAAGTTTATTTTATTTCTAAAACAGCTAGGATTGACAAAACAAAACCAGATCCTACAGTCCATGTGAACTACCACATTTAATGCTCTTAAAGCAAGCCATGGCCCCACCCCTGGCCTCTCCCAGCCGAGAAAGAAGATGGAGGCACTGTAGAGAAGGGGCAAGGCTGTGGGCACGCAGTTTGTGATGTCACCACAGACACAGACATTAAACACGGGATGCCACCCATGAAAGCTTGTTTGTATAACAGTAAAGAGATACTCTTTATGTAGTGAGTAAAAGTCAACACCATTTGAAAATGATTTGTGACCATTTTTTTACAGCCATGTCGGTTGATATTTTCAGGAGTTCCATGAGAACTAGAATAATTTGAATGGAAAAAGTAAAATGTAAACACTAATACTGACTTACAATAATTTCTGTTGTGGTCTGTAATGGTGGTGGCTTTTTGGAACAGATTCTCCTGCCTCAACTTTTCAGTTTTGGGGTTAGAGGCATGTGCTGCCTCATCTGGCAAGTTATCATAGTTTCAATAATTACTAAGAACCCCAAACAGGTAAAAGATTCTAAACCCACCCACAATAAGGAAATAAGTAAAGCTAAATAAATAAATAGAAGAGTAAGGATAAGAAAAATGGTTTAGTGAACTGAAAGGTTAACAGATGAATTTGACAAGGATGGAGATATAGCTCCATGATGCCTCAGGCCCTGGACTCAATCCCCAGTTACAAAAAAGAAAGAAGGAAAACTGATGAATGAATGGAAACAGGGTGAAAACAAAAAACTGGATTTACCCAATCTGTCACCATGTGTACAAACAGCTACGCAAGTAAGTCTAAGCTCTGTTGAGATTATATATACTGTTTGTAGTTGAGATACAATGCTTGTAGGGTTGCCTAATAACACACATGTATATGCATGCTGTGAAAAGTAAAGCAAAACCTGGTATGTATGGTGTGTTCATGTATGTGCACATGTGTATGAGGGCATGTGCAGCCCAGAGGTCAACATCAGGTGTTTCTATCACTCTCCACCCTTTTAAGAAACAAAAATGATCACATTCATTCTTTGCCTGTGACACACACCAGTGGGTGAAGAGAACTTGAGTGTAGGTGGATTCTCTCCTTCAAACCTGAAGGGATCAAACTTGGGTCTGCTTACCCTGAGTAGCAGGTGCCCCGCTACTCCATTTCACCAGCCCTCCACCTTGTTTTAAAGACAGCTTCTCTCACTGAACCTGGACCTCATTGATTGGTTACACTGTCTGACCAGTGAACATCCAGGATCCTCCCATCTGCCTCCCCAGCTCTGGAATTACAGGACTGTGCTGTCAAGCAGGGCTTTTTACTGTGGTTCTAAGGAACCAAACCTGCATCTCCATGCTTGCATAAGCACTTATTTTATTACCAGTAAGCCAACTTCCTAGACCACTTTGTTACAATCCGTTTTGTGAAGCAAACAGTACATCTGTTGGACTGAGTTCACTGAAATCATCTCTCTTCTCCTTAAAAAAAAAAAATAGTATTAAGTAAAACAGACAGTGATTGTGTCTTCTGGGTCTTCGGTGACAGTGTGGCCCTTAACTGCTCTCA
The DNA here is from genome assembly GCF_949786415.1 of Peromyscus eremicus. NCBI lineage: Eukaryota > Metazoa > Chordata > Mammalia > Rodentia > Cricetidae > Peromyscus > Peromyscus eremicus. The sequence continues at coordinate 2,424,027 of NC_081418.1, read as the reverse complement.
AAATAAGTGAGAGCACACGGTGGTGGGAGGGAGAGCCGTGAGGAATGGCATGTCAGGACCAGATTCTTCGTGCTGACTGAAAGTAAGCACATCACACATACTACGGGCCAACTCCTTACTTTCTCGATCTGCTAAACACAGAAGATCTGCAGGACAGGGATTGGAAATTCCCAATCCCAGAGTCAAAGACAGTCATCTGCAGAAGAATCAGCCATGTGAAGAGGAAGACTAAAGGTTGGTTCTAGGTACTGGCTAGTAAGCAGGAAGGTATGTGGGCTCTGGCAACAATCTAGAAATTCTTTTTTTTTTTTTTTTTCCGGGTTAGTTTCAAACTCACAGAGATTAAAAGTGTGAGCCACCACCGCCTAGCTGAATTCTTTACACCTTAATATAAAATTGAATTTGAATCTAACTTCAACCTCCATCAATGTATATCAAGCCCACCACTAAAATCACAAATTATACAGCATCAAGAATCATAACGTGTGAAGTCCACATTTACAAACCTTGGTTCATAAGCTCCAATGGGAATAGCTGCAAGGTCAAAGGGACCAAACCTCTTTCCTATCTCTTCAAAAGCAGGGCAGTAACCAGTATCCCCAGTGAAGAAGAATCGATTCCAGGGCCCCAACACAGACCAGCTGCCCCACAGAACCTTGTTGTCATCCATGAGGGTCCTTTTACACCAGTGTTGGGAAGGCGTGAAGACAAAGGTGACCTTATCATGGCCAGGGACGCAATTCTCCTCCCACCAGTCCAGCTCAATCACGTTCTCACAGCCACATTTCTGCATCCAGTCGAGAAGACCCAAAGGCACAAACCATCTCAACTCACTGCCAAATCGCTCATTCAAAGCGAGGACAGAGCCATAGTCCAGGTGGTCATAGTGGTTGTGACTAATAAGGACAGCATCGATTCGGGGAAGTTCACTTATTGTACACGGGGGACGGCGAAATCGCTTTGGACCCATGTACTGTGAGGGAGAAGCGCGGGAGCTGAACATGGGGTCTGTAAGGAATATGAGCTCATCCATTTCCACCATCAGCGTTGCGTGTCCCAGCCACGTGACTCGTAAGCCAGCCTCTCTCACTCCAGCTTCTTCAGGGTCACTGACAAAATATGGCTTAAGCACAGGGAGTTCTTTGTCAAGTTCCTGTATATATAAAGAGGGAAAAAGCAGTATTTAGGGGGTGGAAAGACATTACATCATCACAGAAAACACTGTGACCTACATTTCAGTGAGGAGCTATTTGGGGATAACTGAAGTCATCCAGTACACCTGCCACTTCTGCGCTTTCCTGAAACAGGTGCACTCGCTTCCTTCTGGATGGGACTTAATCACCACAGGTTAGTAATCAGCTTAGTCCTGAATGCAAGAGGGAAAAGGAAAACCCAGTGTAAAACCCTCGATCCCACTCAGTTTGTATGTTGAAGGCTGTCTTCAGAAATGCTAGCAGCAGACTGTCCTAGACACAGTCTCTCTGCTGCTGTCACCTCACTGAGCTGATGGTGTATTTGCTGCCTAAAGACAGCCTCAGAAGCAGGCCAGTCCTTGGAACTCACAAGGTAAGCAGACAGCAACTGACATTTAACCCTTGTATTTTATATACCTTCCTTTCTGAGCACATAAAATTCAAAGCACAACACTGTGATGATTCCTGGGGGCGGATCATATTCATAAATGGTTCTCCTCATTCTTTACCTTTACAAGGCAGGCTGACACAAGAGGGCAAAGGCAGGAGACAACGGTGAAGGAAAGCTACGAAGCCACTGAGAGTCTGAATGAGAAGACCTGGCCAGGAAAGGAAAGGCAGAGGATCGCAGTGATGGCTCTTAAGCCCTCCAAGCTCAAGTTCCCATCTGGAAGATGGGTATAACAATCTGCATTGCCATGAGAACTAAGCTAGAAGTGGCTAGCTCACAATACATGCTCTATAAGTATTCCAATGAAGACAGCATGTCCCAACCCTGATGACCAAGCATGCACCAGGCTTGTCAATTTCTTGTATTTCTGCACAGCCAGTAACCTACACTTAAAATCCTAAGCAGTAGCTAGACACATCAAAGTACTCATGACTGTTCAGCTGTCTCCGTGCCCACTCCAACCATACACAAGAGTCATAACAGTCCTCAACAGTATACCAAGACAGACATGGTAGGTAGCATTTATAATCTCAGCACTTGGGAAGCTGAGGAAGAAAGACCAAGAGTTCAAGGCTAGCCTGGGTTTATATAGTAAGATCTGCCTATAAATAAATAATCCAACAAAAACAGTGTGCCTATGGTTAAGATATAACTCCTTCCCTGCTGTAAAGTGTTCACTGCTCTCTACTCCCTGACAAACCCCATCTCATCCCCTTGCCCAACAGTAAGCTGCCCATGGGATGCCCAGTCCTCTCCAGCTGTGCTTCACGCTATTGACTCCCATACACACACTCTCTATCCCATACTCAGGAAAATACTTCCCATTCCTGGACTGAGTTTCAGAACTCTGCATGATTCTGACACAATTTTCAGATTGCCTTCACCCTCTCAGACCTTGGAGACTATAATTAAATTGTGCATCCTCCAGGGGGCCACCCCTAAGTCTCTGCAGATGGAATCCCTCCCTACAACCCCTGGACATGTATGCTTCTATGAACACAAGGCTCCCATAGGTATTCTTGTCTAAATGTAGACTATATCTCTTGTCTTATGCAACCTGGAATCATTCTAAGTGCCTTGCTCAGTGATTGCAACTGAGGACATGATCAATAAAAAATTTTGGATAAATTAATAAACAAATGATGTTAGGTTTTTTTTTTTCAATCAATTCTCAAATTTTACAATTAGGGTTAGAAAAAAAGTCACATTGTAAATTTACCAAGAATTAAGAAGGAAGAAAATTAAAAAGATAAAGTGGAGGCAAAAGAAGAAGAGAAGTAGGGCGCTCGAGAGATGGCTCAGCAGTTAAGGGCACTTGCTGGTCTTTCAGAGGACCTGGGTTCTATTCCCAGTGCCCACATTAGGCTGCTCACAACCACCCACAACTCCAGGATACCCTCTTCTAGCTTCTTCAGGCACTTACAAGCATGTGGTCCACATACTCAGGCACAAACATTCACATAAAATAAACAAGGTTTTTAAGAAAGGAAAGAAATGAACGTAAATTTAACATAATATAATTATGTGTGAGGCATAATACTAGTCATACAACAATAATGATGACAAAATATCATATATCAAGTACTTTACTAAAATATAGCATAAAACAGCACTAGCAATAGCTACCATTTATATAGATTTTGCCATTTGGACATTTGTACTAATTCACAAAAAATTTTTAGATTTAACACAGATCAAAACACCAAAGGTAAAAACTCCTTCCATCTTACAGATGAAAAAGCAAAGAGTTATACAGAGTTACCCTTACACAAGTCAGCCAGCTGGTCTCTTGTAGCTAGAGTTTTCCTGCCTGGCCCACAGTCAGGACAAATCTCTCTTACCCGCCAGTTCCACAGCCGCTCAGACCCAACCAAGTAAACACAGAGACTTATATTGCTTACAAACTGTATGGCCATGGCAGGCTTCTTGCTAACTGTTCTTATATCTTAAATTAACCCATTTCTATTCATCTATAAGTTGCCACATGGCTTGTGGCTTACCAGTATCTTACATGTTGGTACTCATGGTGGTGGCTGGCAGCGTCTCCTCCTCTCCGCCTTCCTGTTCCCAGAATTCTCCTCTCTGCTAGTCTCGCCTATACTTCCTGCCTGGCTACTGGCCAATCAGTGTTTTATTTATCAATCAATCATCCACAGCACTTCCCCCTTTTCTTTTTTCAAAAAGGAAGGTTTTAACTTTCACATAGTAAAATTACAGATAACAAAACAATTATCAAGTAAGAATTATAGTTACACAATCTAGTCTATTTATAATAACTAATCCATTTGTATTTGGCAAAATTAAAGAAGATATCCTATCTATCTTATATTTGTGAGTCTAAGGTAAAAGGCTGAGTCAGAGAGACGCTGCCAGCCGCTGCCATGACAAGCAAGATGTAAGGTACCGAAAGGCAATGAGCTATGTGGCAACTTATAGACCAATAGACATGGGTTAATTTAAGATAAAAGAATTAGATAACAAAAAGCCTGCCACGGCCATACAGTTTGTAAGCAATATAAGTCTCTGTGTATTTACTCGGTTGGGTCTGAGAGGCTGTGGGGCTGATGGGTGACAGAGATTTGTCCTGACCGAGGGCCAGGCAGGACTGGAGAAAACTCCAGCTACAGTCTCTATTTTTACATGCTTGCCTTCTCCAACCAACATATGTACTCTCAATTAACTCAGTGTGTGTGGTGCTGAAGATTAAATTCAGGGCTTCATGCATGTCAAGCATGTGGCCAACTACTAAGCTACCCGCCCCAGTCCATACTTACCTTTGTAAAGTAAGAGCTTGGGGAACAAGTATGGAGAATAAGGGAAGATACATCACAAAAATACAAAAACACTGGGGATGGTGGGTATGTTTGTTATCTTTATAGTAGTGATCTACTCTGCATGTGTCAATGTTAAAATAAAACTCATCAAATTATACACTTTAAATATTTGGAACTTATGTTAACAAAACTATTTTGAAATGTTTAAGCAGAACCACATTAAACAGTGTGTCAATTGAAATACCTGGAAAATAATAATCACTGAAAATGAAAATGAATGCACTTTGGTTTTTCTCTAAGTTTAAAGGCCACCTGAAGCTTGACATTTAGCATTATCTGAATGGCTATTGGGGGATCAAGCCCACAACTGAGCATTGTTAGCAGCATCAAATTAATCGCCAAGGTTATGAAGACAACAATATAGATTAATTGTTCCAGGGAGCAGAGGAAGGTAAAAGAATCAGGGTTGTGATGACTGAAGGACATGGGTCTTATATTTGGAAGTAACAGAAATGATTGTGTGGAGTTGCACATGTCTGTAAATATACTAAAAAACACTAAATTGTATGCTTAATGGATCAATTATATAGTGAGAGGGCCCGGAAAATATCATGACAGCCTGTCCTAATAACTCAATTAAGAACTAAGCCTTAGATCTTGCCCCTGACTTCCCTTCTGGACCACAGCTTCCATCTTGCCCCGGACTTCCCTTCTGGAGCACAGCTCCCATCCTGCCCCGGACTTCCCTTCTGGAGGAGAAAGAGAGAGAGAGAGAGAGAGAGAGAAAGAGAGAGAGAGAGAGAGAGAGAGAGAGAGAGAGAAGAGCTCCCATCCTGCCCCGACTTCCTTTCTGGACAAGAGCTCCCATCCTGCCCCGGACTTCCAATTTGGACAAGAGAGCTCCCATCTGGACAAGAGAGAGAGACTTCCTGAATCTGCCAGCTCTGTCTGAACCAAGTGTGCAAATAAGGCCAAAAACGAACCACAAGGAGATGGGCAGACGTCAAGGCAGAAACACATACAACAAAATGAATAGCCATACAGCATCACCAGGCCCTAGCCCTCCTCCAACACCTAGACCTGAACATCAGAAATTGGAAGAAGCAGAAGAAAATAGCCTTATGAATGACATCATGAAGAAGCTAGAGGCTTGTGTAGAGGAAAAGACAAAAAAAATGTGAAGAACGCTGTAAACAACTAGAGGAAAGGGCAAACAAATTAGAAGAAATCAATAAAGTCCTGGAAGAAAACAATAAAGTACTGAAAGAAAATCAAGAAAAATCAATGAAACAAATGAAGGAAACAGTCCAAGACCTGAAAAGGGAAATAGAAAAAATGAAGAAGACACAAACAGAGGGAATGCTGGAAATAGAAAATCTGAGAAAACAATTGGGAACTTCAGATGCAAGTATAATCAACAGAATGCAAGAGATGGAAGAGAGGATCTCTAGCGTTGAAGATACAGTAGAAGAAATAGATTCATCAGTCAAAGAAAACACTAAAGCCAACAAAGTCATGAACCAAAATGTCCAAGAAATTTGGGACACCATGAAAAGACCAAACCTACGAATAATAGGGGTAGAAGAAGGAGAAGAATACCAACTCAAGGGCACAGAAAATATATTCAACAAGATCATAGAAGAAAACTTTCCCAACTTAAAGAAGGAAATGCCTATGAAGATACAAGAAGCCTATAGAACACCAAACAGACTAGACCCCCCAAAAAAGTCCCCTCGCCACATAATAATTAAACAACTAAACGTACAGAATAAAGAAAGAATATTAAGAGCAGCAAAGGAAAAAGGCCAAGTGACATATAAAGGCAAACCTATCAGAATAACACCCGATTTCTCAATGGAGACTTTGAAAGCCAGAAGGACCTGGACAGATGTAATGCAGGCACCAAGAGACCATGGATGTCAGCCTAGACTAATATACCCAGCAAAACTTTCAATCATCATAGATGGAGTGAACAAGACATTCCATGACAAAGCCAGATTTAAACAATATTTATCCACAAACCCAGCCCTACAGAAAGCACTAAAAGGAAAATTCCAACCTAAGGAAGTCAGATACACCCTTGAAAACACAAGCAATAGATAAAGCCACAGCAGTAAACCCCAACGAAGAGAAGTACACACACATCACCACCAAAAAATAACAGGAATGAAAAATCACTGGTCATTAATATCCCTCAACATCAATGGACTTAATTCACCTATAAAAAGACATAAGCTTACAGAATGGATACAAAAGCAGGACCCATCTTTCTGCTGCATACAAGAAACACATCTCAAATTCAAAGGTAGACACTACCTAAAAATAAAAGGCTGGGAAAAGACTTTCCAATCAAACGGTCTTAAGAAACAAGCGGGTGTAGCCATCCTGATATCCAGCAAAATAGACTTCAAACTAAAATCAATCAAAAGAGATCAAGAAGGGCATTACATACTCATCACAGGAAAGATCCACCAAGATGAAGTCTCAATTCTGAACATTTATGCCCCAAACACAAGGGCACCCACATATGTAAAAGAAACATTACTAAAGCTTAAATCACATATAAAACCCCACACATTAATAGTGGGAGACCTCAACACCCCACTTTCACCACTGGACAGATCTCCCAAATTGAAACTTAACAGAGAAATAAAGGACTTAACTGATGTCATGACTCAAATGGACTTAATCGATATCTACAGAACATTCCACCCTAACAAAAAAGAATATACCTTCTTCTCAGCACCCCATGGAACCTTCTCTAAAATCGAACACATACTTGGTCACAAAACAAATCTCAACAGATACAAAACAATTGGAATAACCACCTGTATTCTATCAGACCACCATGGTCTAAAGTTGGATTTCAACAACAACAAAAACTACAGAAAACCTACAATCTCATGGAAACTGAATAATACCCAACTGAATCACCAATGGGTTAAGGAAGAAATAAAGAAAGAAATTAAAGACTTCCTAGAGATCAACGAAAATGAAGACACCACATACCCAAACCTATGGGACACTATGAAAGCAGTACTAAGAGGGAAATTCATAGCACTAAATGCCCACATGAATAAGCTGGAGAAATCTCACACTAGTGACTTAACAGCACACCTGAAAGCTCTAGAACAAGAAGAAGCAAAGTCTCCCAGGAAAAATAGATGCCAGGAAATTATCAAATTGAGAGCTGAAATCAATAAAATAGAAACAAAGAGAACAATACAAAAAATTAATGAAACAAAGAGTTGGTTCTTTGAGAAAATCAACAAGATAGACAAGCCCTTATCCAAACTAACCAAAAGACAGAGAGAGAGCATCCAAATCAACAAAATCAGAAATGAAAAGGGGGACATAACAACAGACATTGAGGAAATCCAGAGAATCATCAGGTCATACTTCAAAAACCTCTATTCCACAAAACTGGAAAACCTAAAAGAAATGGATAATTTTCTGGATAGGTACCACATACCTAAATTAAATCAAGACCAGATAAACTATTTAAATAGTCCAATAACCCCTAATGAAATAGAAACAGTCATTAAAAGTCTCCCAACCAAAAAAAGCCCAGGACCAGATGGTTTCAGTGCAGAATTCTACCAGATCTTCAAAGAAGAGTTAATACCAATACTCTCTAAATTGTTCCACACAATAGAAACAGAAGGAACATTACCAAACTCCTTCTATGAGGCTAAAATTACCCTGATTCCTAAACCAAACAAGAATACAACAAAGAAAGAGAACTACAGACCGATCTCCCTCATGAACATTGATGCAAAAACACTCAATAAAATACTGGCAAACAGACTCCAAGAACACATCAAAACAATTATCCACCATGATCAAGTAGGATTCATTCCAGGGATGCAAGGACGATTCAACATACAAAAGTCTGTCAATGTAATACACCATATAAACAAACTGAAAGAAAAAAACCACATGATCATCTCACTAGATGCTGAAAAGGCATTTGACAAAATCCAACACCCCTTCATGATAAAGGTCTTGGAGCGATCAGGAATACAGGGAACATACCTAAACATAATAAAGGCAATTTACAGCAAGCCAACAGCCAACATCAAATTAAATGGAGAGAAACTCAAAGCAATTCCACTAAAATCAGGAACGAGGCAAGGCTGTCCACTCTCCCCATACTTATTCAATATAGTACTTGAAGTTCTAGCCAGAGCAATAAGACAACATAAGGAGATTAAGGGGATACAAATTGGAAAGGAAGAAGTCAAGCTTTCCCTATTTGCAGATGACATGATAGTATACTTGAGCAACCCCCAAGATTCCACCAAGGAACTGATACAGCTTATAAACACCTTCAGCAACATAGCAGGATACAAGATCAACTCAAAAAAATCAGTAGCCCTCCTATATACAATGGACAAAGAAGCGGAGAAGGAAATCAGAGATACATCACCCTTTACTATAGCCACAAATGACATAAAATACCTTGGGGTAACACTAACCAAGCAAGTGAAGGACCTATATGACAAGAACTTTAAGTCCCTGAAAAAAGAAATTGAAGAAGATGTCAGAAAATGGAAAGATCTCCCATGCTCATGGATAGGCAGGACTAACATAGTAAAAATGGCAATCTTACCAAAAGCAATCTACAGATTCAATGCAATCCCCATCAAAATACCAACACAATTCTTCACAGACCTGGAAAGAATAATACTCAACTTCATATGGAAAAACAAAAAACCCAGGATAGCCAAAAGAATCCTGTACAATAACACAACCTCTGGAGGCATCACGATCCCTGACTTCAAGCTGTACTATAGAGCTAAAGTAATAAAAACAGCTTGGTACTGGCATAAAAACCGACATGTGGACCAATGGAATCGAATTGAAGACCCTGACATTAATCCGCACACCTATGAACATATAATTTTTGACAAAGGAGCCAAAAGTGCACAATGGAAAAAAGAAAGCATCTTCAACAAATGGTGCTGGCAAAACTGGATATCAACATGTAGAAGGCTGCAAATAGATCCATATCTATCACCGTGCACAAAACTTAAGTCCAAGTGGATCAAGGACCTCAACATAAATCCAGCTACTCTGAACCTGCTAGAAGAGAAAGTAGGAAGTAGTCTTGAACGCATTGGCATAGGAGACCACTTCCTAAATAGAACACCAGTAGCACAGACACTGAGAGAAACAATCAATCAATGGGACCTCTGGAAACTGAGAAGCTTTTGTAGAGCAAAGGATACGGTCAACAAGGCAAAGCGACAGCCTACAGAATGGGAAAAGATCTTCACCAACCCCACATCTGACAGAGGACTGATATCCAGAATATATAAGGAACTCAAGAAATTAGACATCAAAATGCCCAACAGTCCAATTAAGAAATGGGCTATAGAACTAAACAGAGAATTCTCAACAGAGGAAACTCAAATGGCTCAAAGACATTTAAGGAATTGCTCAACATCCCTAATCATCAGGGAAATGCACATCAAAACAACTCTGAGATACCACCTTACGCCTGTCAGAATGGCTAAGATCAAAAACACTGAAGACACCTTAGGCTGGAGAGGATGTGGAGCTAGGGGAACTCTCCTCCACTGCTGGTGGGAATGCAAGCTTGTACAACCACTTTGGAAATCAATATGGCGCTTTCTTAGAAACTTGGGAATCCATCTCCCCCAAGATCCAGCTATACCACTCTTGGGCATATACCCAAGGAATGCTCAACCACACCACAAGAGCACTTGTTCAGCTATGTTCATATCAGCATTGTTTGTAATAGCCAGAACATGGAAACAACCTAGATGCCCTTCAACTGAAGAATGGATAAACAATATGTGGTACATATACACAATGGAATACTACTCAGCAGAGAAAAACAATGACATCATGAAATTTGCAGACAAATGGATGGATCTAGAAAAAATCATCCTGAGTGAGGTAACCCAGACTCAGAAAGACAAACATGGTATGTACTCACTCATAGGAGGATACTAGATGTGGAACAAGGATGACTGGACTTCTACTCACATCACCAGGGAGGCTACCTCGAAAACAGGACCCCAAGAAAGACACGGGGATCGCCCAATGACAGAGAAATGGAATGAGATCTACATGAACAGCCTGGACATGAGTGGGGGTAGTGAAGGGCGAGGGTCGAGGGAAAGAGAGCTTGGGGGAGCAGGAGATCCCAGCTGGATCAACAACAGAGAGGGAGAACAAGGAATAGGAGACCATGGTAAATGAAGACCACATGAGAATAGGAAGAAGCAAAGTGCTAGAGAGGCCCACAGAAATCCACAAAGATACCCCCACAACAGACTGCTGGCAATGGTCGAGAGACAGCCCGAACTGACCTACTCTGGTGATGGGATGGCCAAACACCCTAATTGTCGAGCTAGAAACCTCATCCAACTACTGAGGGATCTGGATGCAGAGGTCCATGGCTAGGCCCCCGGTGGATCTCTGGGAGTCCAATTAGCAAGAATGAGGAGGGTTTATATGAGCGAGAATTGTTGAGACCAAGGTTGGATAAAACACAGGGACAAATAACCAAACGAACGGAAACACATGAAATATGAACCAATGGCTGAGGGGTCACCAACTGGATCAGGCCCTCTGAGTGGGTGAGACAGTTGATTGGCCCGATCTGTTTGGGAGGCATCCAGGCAGTGGGACTGGGTCCTGTGCTCATTGCATGAGTTGGCTGTTTGAAACCTGGGGCCTATGCAGGATCGCTTGGCTTGGCCTGGGAGGAGGGGACTGGACCTACCTGGACTGAGTCTACCAGGTTGATCTCAGTTTGCGGGGGAGGCTTTGCCCTGGAGGAAATGGGAATGGGGGGCGGGCTGGGGGGAAAGTGAGGGGGGCGGGAGGGGGGAAAACAAGGGAATCCGTGGCTGATATGTAGAACTGAATTGTATTGCAAAATAAAAAATTAAAAAAAAAAAAAAAAAAGAACTAAGCCTTAGTTCCTGCCTCTTGAAGCAGTTTCTTAGGAAGCCATGAACAAAAGACAATCAATCTTCAACGACCTTGACAGCAGGCACAAGGGAGATAGCACATACCAAGCCTGGACCACTGAGTCAGCCCCACAGTCAGCAGCTCAAGGTAATAACCAAATAAGGACAAAGCCTGGGACTTGTCCAAGCTTGCCCAAAAATGGAAAAGCTATAGCCTTAATTAGCCCAATTAGCCCTAGCCAATTAGAATGTACTAATATGACTGCCACTTGCTTAAGCCAATCATATCCAAGATGGCCTAACTGCCCTACAAACTCTCCTTAGCTCTTCTTAAAAGGAGCTTGTGAGCTTTTGCCTTTGTGTAGGATGGTCAGGCCCAGCATGCCAGAATACTAAATGCTCTTGCTGATTGTATATGTGGATTGTGGTCTTTTGTGGGATTTCTCCAGGACTCTAACATCTAATATGCAAAGTGTTGCCAATAAAGCTTTTTGGGTGGTGCATGCCTTTAATCCTAGCACTTAGGAGGCAAAGGCAGGAAGATATCTGGGAGTTCGAGGTTAGCATGGTCTACAGAGTAAGTTCTAGGATAGCCAGGACCACACAGAGAAACCCTGTCTACAAAACAAAACAAAACAAACAAAAGATAGTGACTTGAGATCTGAACACTTTTCTTTGTTGTGGTGGCTTGAATGAAATGTCACCCATAGGTTCAGGTATCTGAACACTTGTTTCCCAGATGGTGGCACTATTTGGGTAGGTTTAGGGGATGTGGCCTTGCTGGAGGGAGTGTGTCTCTGGAGGTGGGCTTTGAGGTTTCAAAGTCAGGCATTCCTAGTTCTCTCTCTCTGCTTCCTGCCTGCAGTTGACAATGTGAGCTCTCAGGTGTTCCTGCGGCCATGCCTGCCTGCGACCATGCTTCTCCACTATGACAGAACCTCTGAAACCACAGGCCCAAACAAACCTGTCCTTGTGTAAGCTGCCTGTTCCTGGTGCTGTATCACAGCAAAACAGCAGCTGACACATCTGTGTTCCCTTCTGCATGCTCTGCTTCTTCGCACTACAAAGTGAGCTTATCTTCATGGATTTACTCTTTGGTAGCTTCTTCAGGAACTCAAACAACATAACCTACTACTGAACAACAAAAAAGAAAAACATCAGGGATTTGGGGAGAAAACTGCATTGGTAAAGCACCTGCTACAAAATTGTGAAATCTGAGTTCAGATCCCACCATCCACAAGGAAGTTGGGCATGGCATATCTGTAACCCCAGCACTACACGGGAGAAAGGAGGATTCCTGAAACGCACTGGCCAGCCAGCCTACCCAAAGCAGGCTCAAGGATAGATAAAAACTAAGGCAGATACCCAATGTCAACCTCCGGCCTCCACACACATATGCATATATGCAGATATACAGGTACAGTCATGTGACACAGAAAAGGAAGGAATGGTTTATAAACGTTCTATCCCAATCACCAGAGTTTGAAAAAGCATATGGAAGAGGAGAGAGAGAGGAAAGGGATTCTTCATTTCTTAAAGAAAGTAAGGTTTGTTTGTTGGTTTGTTTGTTTGTTTGGCTAGATTACGATTGTCTTGGCTAAACTTCCTTCATGAAAACTGCAAAAGGAAAAATCATAAGGCCCATAATTAAAAAGCAGATTAGTTAATGCTTTGCTTTTCTTGAGAAAAGGGAAAAATCCAAATGTTTGCTGTGCCAGGTTATGTTCGTCTTCAGTGAGTTGATGCTGAGTACACTGTCTTTCTTACTGCCGTGACAAAACACCATGACCAAAGCAACTTAAAGAAGGAAGAGTTTATTGGACTTGCAGTGTTCAGAGGATGAGTCCATGACCATCATGGAGAGCATGGCAGCAGATAGGCAGGAGTGACATCAGAGCAGTAACTGAGAGTTTACATCCTGATCAGCAAGAATAAGACAGAAAGAGATGGAGAAATAACTGGAAATGGCTAAGCTTTTGAAACCTCAAAGCTCTCCTCCAGTGACACACCTCCTCCAACAAGGCCATAACTCCCACTCCTTCCCAAACAGTTCCTGCTGTGGGATAATGCTCTTGTACATTATAAAGATTTGTCACTCGAACTGGTTTAATAAAATGCTAATTGGCCAGTAGCCAGACAGGAAGTACAGGTGGGGCAACCAAACTAAGAATGCTGGGAAGAGGAAAGGTTGAGTCAGGAGTCACCAGCCAGACACAGAGAAAGCAAGATGAAAATGCCACACTGAGAAAAGGTACCAAGGTATGTGGATAAACATAGATAAGAATTATGGGTTAATTTAAGTATAAGAGCTAGTTAGTAATAAGCTTGAGCTACCAGCTGAGCATTTATAAGTAATATAAGCCTCTGCGTGATTATTTGGAAGCTCACTGTGGGGCAGGGCAGGACACAGAAAAGCTTCTCACTTCAAGTTCCACTAACTGGGGACAAAGCATTCAAATATATTGAACCTATGGGAGCTATTCTCATTCAAACCAGCACATACACTATGTGAGTTAATACTGTAACAAGTATTTCTGTCATCTTAGTGGTAAACAGACCACAGCAGAGAGGGGAACTAAACTTGCAGCTCATACAACAGATAGGTGCTCTACTAAAGCAGTCAGGTCTTCCTCACTTAAGTCACTTCTTTTCACTAAACCTTTACCTCCTTGGAATAAATTATATTAACTCACATTAAAAGTAAATAAAATGTTACACTGAAATTGTGCTTTCAGGCCAAATTATCTACTCTCCCATACTCCCCAAGACTACAACATAGTTGTTGTGAGATCTACAGATGTCTTTGATCCTGGGCAGTGGCAGTAAGCTGCAGGTTGTTTCGAAAGGAATACAAATCACCCAGTGATTTGGTGATTGTTGGTGAAAGAAAATATTGTTCTCATCATCCTCTTTCATGGGAACCTTCTATAATCCAAAATACTTTTTAGACCATGTACCATTTTAAACATCCTGGCCAAATCCTATTATAAGCAACTCTTGGGAGCCACAGTCTTTGGTTGTACTGGAATTTTGGTTTTTTTTCTTTACCCATTGAATATAGAGGCTACCTAGTGATGTTGGAACAGAAAGATGGAGTTTTCCAGTGAGTAGATAAAGAAATTTCCTACAACTGAAGAAAGTATATTTTCAGACTGAAAACACCTACTAGGTGCTGACTACAGGATTAAATAAAAACCAGATGCCATGGTGAAATTAGAAAATAGGTACCAAAGAGATGGTTGGGTTTGCTCAGTTTGGGAGTTTTCAATCATGGTCAAGTATCTCTGTTGCTCTGGGGTCTGTAGGGGGCAGCACATCATGGCAGGGAACTTATAATACAGCAAGGCCCTTACCTCCCTGCCCAGAAAGGAAAATGAGGAGAAAAGGATGAGAGTCCCACTATTACTTCAAGGGCACGCCAGCAATGGGCAGAAGACCTTCCCACTCAGCCCTACCTCTGAATGTTTCTACCGCTTCCCATAGCATCAGGCTGAGGAATAAATCTTTAACACATGAGCTATGGGGGTCAAGTGAAATTTAAACCACAGCAGAGTATCTCAGGGGACTGCAATACAAATAAGGTCACACAGTCAGTGAAAAGCATAAAATTGGTTCCCAAACTCCTGCAGTCCCACTTTTTTAGCCATGCTGGGGCAGCCTGTTCTCCAATTTGACAGCCTCCTCTAACTAATGACACTCAAGAAGTGTCTGTCTCCCTCTGTTGGGGAATATTATTTTAAGTTGTGTTACTTTTGTTTATGTTGCATTTGTTTAACTTTGTGAAGATGTGTTATGGTGCCTATCTAGAACACCCAATGGTCTAATAAAGAGCTGAATGGCCAATGGCAAGGCAGGAGAAAGGATAGACAGAGCTGTCAGGCAGAACGAATTATTAATAGAAGGAGAAATCTGGGAGAAGAGAGATCTAGGAGCAAGAGAAGGAGAAAGACATCAGGGGCCAGCCACCCAACTACACAGCAGCAATGGAGTAAGAAAGAAAGGTATACAAAACAGAGAAAGGTAAAAGCACAGAGGCAAAAGACAGACAGGTTAATTTAAGAAAAGCTGGCAAGAAACAAGCCAAGCTAAGGCCAGGCATTCCTAATTAAGAATAAGCCTCTGTGTGTGATTGGTTTATTTGGGAGCTGGGAGATGGGTCCCCGAAAAGAGCAAAAACAACCAACAACATCCCTCCAACCTTAAAATGTTATTAAAGTGTTATTTTTTCTCCCCTCTATTGGTGACTATGAGTCACACCAACAATCAGACAAGGTTATGGAGGCAACAACAGTGCAAAGCAACAACATCCCCTGAACAATGTGTGGCCTGTGAGCTGACACACTGCCCTAAAGTTCTAGAACAGACAGGGACCAGCAATGGACCAGGAAAGAAACTCTTTCTTACCAGGCAACTAAACTATGCTTCCTGCTTATGCCCAACCCATTAATGCATACATTAATCATATGTTTCTTCTACATCACTTTCATATATGTAGGTAAACAAATACAGTGTAGTATAATGATATATAATAATTCTATGCAAATATTATTTTCATTTCAAAGTAATGACTTAAGGCTATAATCTTCTCACTAATGCTAGCCTCCCAATATCTAACAAAACAACTTCCAGAAATCTGATTAAATTGGAGTTGACCTCCAGTCTTGGTTCTTCACCTACTTTCCCATGGTTTTGTTTCAAGATTTGGGAAACTGTAACTGCCATACTTGGATAAAGCTCAACCTTTCAGCAATTGTTTAAACATGTTTAAACACAATGTTACAATCAACCCTGAAATAAGAGAAGCCAGCATATATATGATCTAAATTTAGGCTTTCACTGAAGACAAGGAAGAAATAAGACAGGGAAGAGGTGAAAAATAAAAATGCAAACTAGAGCCAGGTGGTGATGGTGGCACACACTTTTAATCCCAGCACTCAGGAGGCAGAGGCAGGAGGATCTCTGTGAGTTTAAGGCCAGCCTGGTCTACAGAGTGAGTTCCAGGACAGCCAGGGCTACACAGAGATACTCTGTCTCAGGAAAAGCCTTAAAAAAAAATAAGGAAACACAAACTGAAATAGTGCAAAGATGTTTTTCTTTCAGATTGTACTGATGGCATATTCAAAGATCTGAGTCCCCTTGGTATCTTTCTAATACCTGCCTTTAAAAAGAAAAGCTTCACTGAGGAATGCAGCCACACTTCTACCACCCTCACTTCCCTGCCCTTTTCACTGTTGCACTTATAGTTTGATTTTGTCTGGTTGGTTGGTTGGTTAGTTGGTTTGGTTTAGTTTGGTTTTTCCCCAGATAGGGTTTGTCTGTGTAACCTTGGCTGTCCTGGAACTCAAGAGATTCACCTGCCTCTGCCTCCCAAGTGCTTGGATTAAAGATGTGTGTGACCACCACCACACTGACATTTTAAAACTCCACACAAGTGCCTTATTGACTTGGTTTATTCACTCTTTAGCACATAATAGAGTGTGCCAAACACAGCATGTGCTCAGTAAATACTAGCTAAATAAATGAGTGAATGGACAGACTTGAGTTTGTAAGATCCACGATGATATAGCCAATGGCAATGTACTTATTTACATGCATGTATTCCTCTACAGCTTTTATTAGTTTCTCAAAGGGACAAATAGTCCCTTAAAAACCACTGGCCTGGCAGGTCCTCAGAGAGTCAACCCAGTTTTTAGAATCTCTCAAATTATTAGAATGAAGAGATATAATTCTACCTTCATCCAGCCACTTACTCTTTGAAATGAAACAATACTGAACCTATCATTGCTAACCTCTATTTTTAGAAGCTGTGGAGAGAAATTTATACCAAAAAAAACAAACCAAACCAAACCAAACAAACAAACAAAAAACCCAGATAGCTCACCTCTCCTGACCTTATACCCCTAATCCCTCTCCTCCTAGTTTCTCCTCAGAAGTTCATGGGGGGGGGGCAGGTATGGTGGTGCACATCTGTAATCCCAGCACTCAGGAAATGAGGCTGGAAGAGCACAAGTTCACGGCTAGTGCTGGCGATAAGTAGCTTCTAGGACAGACTGAATTACATAGGGAGCCTGAGCCTCAAAAACAAATGAACAAGACACTCTCCTTGTTCCTTTGTCTCATCCTAAAATGCTCCAAATACTAATGTTATATATTAATGTCTAACCTAATTCTAAAAGGTCCTTAAAAAATAATATTGAGGCCAGGCATGATGAAACATACCTATAATCCTAGCACTAGAGTTTACAAGTTTGAGGCCAACCTGGGCTACAGAGTAAAAGCCTATCTCAATAAACAAAACAAAACAATTTATTGGGATCGAGGTTTAATCTCTAGCACAGCAAATATATGCATATATATGTATGTATGTACATACATATAGATAGATATACTATATATAGATTACTATGAATATTTCTAGCATCAAAGTGATAGAAGGTTTCTTTTCTTCCCTACTTCCACTCCCCTTTTTTGAGACTGTCTTTCTGTATAGCCCTGGATGTCCCAGAACTCACTATGTGGATCAAGCTGCCCTTGAACTCACAGATATCCACTAGCCACTGCTGCCTAAGTACTGGGATTAAAGGTGTGCACTACCACACCCAACATGATGTAAGATTTTCAATCCTATATCCTTTAAAGAAAAGCATGCAACATTTACCAAGTAGATCTAACACCAAAATCCACCTCTCTACCCATAGCCCCTTACCTCTTCCCATTGTAGATCAAAGTCTTCAGGCATGCCCCTAGTCTTTTCATATCATCCCTCTACTCACAAAGTCAGATACCCTGCCCCTAACTCCCCAACAGCCAGGCAGGATCGGAGTTCAAGGAAGATGATAGGAAGTATAGGGGAAACTAAGAAAGAATCTGAAAGGAAAAGAAGATGCCACTGTAATGGGAACCATCACCTACTCATCCAGCCCTGCCAAAACACATCTTACTCTTCTAGTATTCTCTATGCTAAAGGGTAACAAATTACATCCTTAGTGAAGCTACTGTAGTTGGAGGCAATAAATTGTAGTCAACCTTCATAGCTCTGCAAGGGATATCAAAAGATTTTTTATAGCATTGGTGGCTGAGTCCAAGGATTAAAGGCACACTCTAGGTCATGCCTTACTTTGCAGAATCCATATTCCAAATTCTTATCAGCCTGTTACTTTCTGGAATACACCATGTAATTTCTCACCTTTATAACATGGTTCATGTGATCACCTGACCTAGAAAACCACTGCAAAATAGCTTTCTAGAACCAGCACACATACTCCTGACAACCCCTACCAGTCAAAATTGACTACTTCCACCCCTCTGTTTCTAAAGCACTTTACCCCAGCCTCTGGCTACAGATGAGAAGGGATTATTTACACACGTACTGTGCTGCTAAACTAGGAACTTGAGGATATGAGTCATAGGATTTATTTGTCTCTTCAAACTTACCATTATGTCTTACCTTACAGAAACAGCTCAAATCGATAAATAGAGGGTCATACCTCACAGAAAAACTAAATCATATATATGTATTTAAAGTATACACAAAGCATTCAGAAACAGCTAAATGTTGCCTACCTCTTTGGAACCTGGAACACTGCTGTGATTTTTCTCCATTATCAGCCATCTAAGAACACTTGGGATAGAGATGTTTTTCCATGTTGGCCATGGGTTAACAAATCTCCCATCTTTTCCTTTCTTCGATTTAGTTACATCTTCCTCTAGTCTATAATCCAGTTTGAAGCTTTTCCTGGAAAACCTGGAAGACACATTTCCTCCTGAATTCTGTACTGAATTTTGGCGCTTCCTTACTGTTTCTTTAGGATATTGATAGCTTGTCATTGGAGACTGGCTGTTTTCATTTTCATCCATGTCCTTTGGTGAGCTTTAAAAAGGAAAATACAAAGGGAGATTACCAAGTTTAACAAAAAGTCATTGTAGTAGTTTAAATGTAATTGGCCCCCATAATAAGAAGTGGCATCATTAGGAGGTGTGGCTTTGTTGGAGCAGGTATGGCCTTGTTGGAGGAAGTGTGTCACTGTGAGAGGTAGGTTCAAGCCACGACCAGTGTCTCGGACCACTTCCTGTTACCTGTAAGTAAAGATGCAGGACTCTCAGCTCCTTCTCCAGCACCATGTCTGCCTGCATGCCACCATGTGGTATCATGATGATAATGGACTAAACCTCTGAAACTGTAAGCTGCCACCCCAGTTAAATGTTTTCCTTTATAAGAGTTGCTGTAGTCATGGTGTCTCTTCACAGGAATAAAAACCCTAAGTTAGTCATTAAAGCATATTAGTATAATTCTCAGACAATAATACTTTCCCAACCTTATAAGAATATTGTTTGTATTAACTCAAATATTCTTGCTGCAAAATACAATTTTAAAATCCAGTATTACGACTCGCTAAAAAGAAAAGATGTTTGCCTTCCAGATAAACATTCCATCCAAGCCTTTCAAAACTCCCTTCACTGTTGTAACCTAAAACAACATTATTTCCCTAGCCAGCATTTAGACATAAAACTGTCTGTTTCAATGTCATTCTACAGAGTAAACAGAAGCACTATTATGATTTGGGTACAAAGCACCCCTCAAAAAATGTCATGTGTTAAAGGCTTGGTTCCCAGCAAATCTGTTCTCAGAGATGGCGCTTCTGACAAGATCATGGGGGCTCTGCCTTCATCAATGAAGTGATCAACAGAAGGATTCAAAATCTAATCCACCATTGGGAGGTGTAGGAATTATGAAAGCTGGGGCCTGCTTTGATGGAGGGTGCACACTGAAAAAGAGACATGTTCCTACCTCTCCCTAGCCTCCCACAGGCCCATGTCCTGCCTCAGTGTCAGCCTCCCACAGGCCCAGAAACATGGAGCCCTCTACTTTGTACAGAAACCTCTGTGAACCACAACAAATATTTGCTCTTTTTAAATTGCTTCCCTCAGGCACATATCACAGAAAAACAAAAAGCGAAACTAATACAAGCACCTTTCTGTATCCATAATTGCAAATGTTCTTAACAACAAGGAAAGACCTGCTTAGTTTCTTAATGATGCCACAGTAATTCAAGTGACTTACATATAACCCTACTAAGCTTAGTCATTCTCATACTGATGATAATCTACAATCAGAAACAGCACATTAATTAACCTAGTAACAACATAAATTTTAAGTAATTCAGACTTAAAACTGCCAAGACACTGCAGCATCCTAACTTTGAATAAATTTCCCACTTTTTCTGCATCTTGATTTTTTTCCCATCTATAAATGGACATAAAGACATTATTGGTTCCTAGGGTTACTGAGAAGATTAAAGCATCTAAGTCAATGAACACACCAGCTCAGACAACCTTAGTTGCTACCCCTGGCCTTGTCACCCTTATTCAAGACACTGAAATCCTTGATTGTGAATCATGCAGGAGCAAAGTTATTTAGAAAAGGAAAAATAACACATCAAAAGTATGAAGTTACCTGCTATGAAGAACTTCATCTCCTTCCTTTGACTGTATTAAGCAGACACTTGCTTTCTAATTGTTTAGAATCAATGCATACATAATTACACACCTTATAACCCTTAAAAAAAATAACAAGCACAAATTACAGAAAACCAAATGTTATTTTCATGGCCACAGGGGTGTGAGAGAAAGAAAGGAAAAGAACACAGACCCCAAGAGGAACAGCCCCCAATCTTGTTTCTCTAACGTGAGGGGAAACAGTCAACCATCTGGAGAATCACCACCGATGAAGAGAAACCGCAGCTAACAAAAGCCTCAGCAAACACTGTTAACCAGACACCACTCTCGGGGCAGTGCCTGGCAGCGAGAGACAGGCTCAAAGGCTTCATGTCCTAGGCAAACAACCTTTCTAATCCTCCTTTTTCTCACCTATAAATACCTACCTACCTACCCTGTAGAGGTTTCAGAGGATCACACGATATAATGTACGTTAAGTACTTGGTACACACAAATGCTAATTCTTTTTTCTCTAACCGGTTAACTGACTAAACATTTAAATTCTTTATGTTCTAAGGCTTAAGTGTTCTGGGTGAGGTGCCTCAGTTCCCACAGACTCACTTTTTGTCTTCAAATTTAAGCCTAGACTGAAGCCTTTACAAAGACAAAGACAGTGACTATCATTTAAGTTCAGCTCACATCAGATGAGACAGTGAGTTTACATAAGCTTACATTACTATGTAAACAGATAATACATCTCATAGGAAGCGCTTACTTCATGCTACCTTTTGTGATAATGAATAGCTTCTGAGATATATGTACTTGTTACTTATATACTTATATGTCTATATATTTACACACCTTTTAATATGGACATAGATTGTAATTGTACTTACTAATTAAATTTTGGCATGGATGCAAAAAAAAACAGGAAAAAAGAAAAACAAGTATTTTGCTTCAAAGACCAAAATGCTACATCAAAATAAGGTTTG
Organism: Peromyscus eremicus; assembly: GCF_949786415.1. Classification (NCBI taxonomy): domain Eukaryota; kingdom Metazoa; phylum Chordata; class Mammalia; order Rodentia; family Cricetidae; genus Peromyscus; species Peromyscus eremicus. The sequence goes on along the minus strand of NC_081418.1, from coordinate 2,402,235 downwards.
GGGGCAATATTTAGCAGTCTCCTATAGCTAGGACATACAAAGCTAGAAAGATGTATTTAGAGGAGGAGGCCACCCTTGCACCTGGCCAGCCACATCAGGAAGGCCTGTCTATACTGTGGGCAAATGCAGAACACTGAAGATGCTTAAAAAGGGTCCTGAGGAAAGACAACTCTAGTAACAGGATAAAAAAATGAAAAGAACAGTGTAGAAACTAGAACCAGGGAGCTGGGTGTGGTGGCACACTTCTTTAACCTCAGCACTTAGGAGGAAGAAACAGGTGGATCTCTGTAAGTTCCAGGACAGCCAGGGCTACATAAGAGACCCTTCTCAAAACAAACAAACAAACAAACAAACAAACAAAAAACCAACTTAACCCTAGAGCCAGGAAGCTGGATTACTGAGTATAAAAGAGAAGAAGCTTGGAACATCCACTAACCGCAAATCACTGACTACATGTTCATACATTCCATTTAAATTAGGGCTGTCAGGAAGCCCTGAAGTTAAGGATCATAATCTCCAGTTTTTAATTGACATACCAAAAGCAGATAGCCCAATCAACAGAAAATGAGACAACAGCAAAGAGGGAAAAAAATCATTAAAATAAATCCTAGAGTTGAGTTGATAAAGAAGCTGAAGTCAGTAAGATGTGAAAGCATTTGGATGGTTAGAAATTTTGGAAGCTTGTGGATGAGGTAGTAAAGTGGAAGGAGTCAGACCTGGCAGAACCCCAGTCAAGGCAGATTTATGACATGCTGAAATAGGGTCTAATGTCACGGGGAAGCAAGACTCCAAGTACAAAAGCCAATGCGCCCAAATGGAAATGGGCAATCATGGGATCCAAGCTGCTAAGAGGCTGCTCAGAATAACAGTGAGAGCACAGAGAGGGGTCTGGAGAGTGAAACACACTGAGCGATGCTTGTTCCCTAGACAACAGTTTTCCCCAGTGCCTACTCATTTTCCTACCTCTGATTCCCTCAGGCTTTCACTCTAATCAATCTAGAATAAGTCTGCACACCACATGACCATCTTCACTTTATACCTATGACCCCTACACAAACACAGACGTAATCTTCAGGGGTGGTCTTTGACAGGCCACCTCATGCAAACAGGACAAAAGAGAAAGGCCCCAGGGCTTCTCCTGCAAAAGTCAGTAAGATGGTTCATAAAGGGTTAGGCTTCTGGTCCTGCTCATGTTCCTCTTGCCTCCAAACACCAGCCCTTAACCTATGTTCCTCAGATGTGTTAGCTCCTACCTTGAGACCACCAAGTGCCTCCATAGGGATTGTACATGTGATTTCCTAGCATCTGTGGGATGGGAAAAGAGGTGCATGAAAATTAGTAGTTACAGGATTATCTAGTACTTCCATGAAAGATGTCATGCAATACTAATGATGACACTACATGCATGCAGTTCTCTGCAAGAGAATGAAGAGGAGAAGGATGAGAAGAACTGAACCATTACAATCTGGAATGATGCTTTTGGAGGCAAAGTCCTGAAAGGCCATTCAGTGAATGTGAAAAATGACAACCTGAGCCCAATACCATGGGGACATAGAGAGCCTGCCTGAGAGCTGAGTCATGAGGTGAGAGGGCCTCTCACTCATCAACACCAGCCTCTGGTCACTCCGTTAGTGTCTACAGCAACAGTCTCACAAAGGGCATCATTAAACACTAGATGAAATGACAATAAAGTTAGAAATGAAGTGTATGTATTCAAAAGCTCCATATTTGAGCTTTTCATGCACAAATCTGTTACAAAAAATATGACAATTTCATATAGTAACTACCAAGTACACTGAGTATTAATTGCTTATTTAATAGCAGAAGGACGCATCCCCTACATCTCTAACCAAAGGGAGGTCTGAACCATGACATTTGGTAAAGAAAAGCCAGCCAAGTACAAATATTTTACTTCAATAACTGCACACATGGGTAAAATGCCTTCTAAAAACAAAAATTCTTTATTTCAGAGTTGTTTCATACATTTGACATTTAAAACGTGCCAACTCCAAGAATTGAATGTACTGCTTTATCATTTGAAAAGTTTGAAAAAAACACAACAGTACAACATATGTTTGGGGCTTCAACATTTGCAAAAAATAAGGAAGCAGCAGATTAGAATTCCTACAACACACATTTAATAAATACCAAGGGACTATTACACAACAATAATGCTGATGTTACATCTGGAATATTCTGAACTATATTTTCATATATCAGGCTGAATAAAGCTACCCTTACAATTTTATATTTGTTCACCTTTTCTTTATTTGAAGAGAAGAGTCCTTTTATTACAATGCTAGATAGCATAGGTTAAAAAATAACAGCATCCCAATTCTCTGAAATAGCGATAAAAAATTTCAGAAGAGTCGAATGAACACTACCCATCCTTGACATTCAGTAAGACTCCAGGAGAGACCTCCGATAGATGCCAAGAAAGTTGATGTGTGGGTGAATATGCCCACGCCTGGGACTACACTCTATAACAAAAGGAGAAATGTTCTGTGTGCAGAGTCCTCACTACACCACATACATCAACCTAGAAAGCAGGACATTATCTGTCAATTACATTTTTAACTTATTCTTTCAACTTAATCAATTTTGCTGAGAAACTACAGGAAACCAAAGCAAGTAGGACGTTTATACAGCATGTAGAAACACACCTTATGTGAGGTATAACAACACTTAAACAGTTATTGAGTCAAAAGCATTCCAAAATCATTATATATGTACACACACACACACACACACACACACACACACACACACACACACACATACATATACCATGCATCTATACATCTGTCAAGCAATGTTTTAACAAAAAACAAGGACCCAGGACCCTTGTTTAAACATAATGGCCTCTTTGTAGTACTAAAATGAACAAATGACACCGTGGGTTAGTATGTTGAAGTGTAAGACAAGCACAAGTTGTTATCTGTACTAGGATTTATATTCAGTAAAAGCGTGAAAAAATATGACATTTTTGCCTCATCAAGATGCTACCCAGATGAAAGACAGTCTCAAAACATAAGACAAATTTGCTGAAATTCTTCCATTTCTTCCTTGATAATGTATGGCTCACAACCATACTTAACTTTTATGTAACAAAAAACTATGAAAATATTTGTTTCCTTACACCTTACGTAAATCATACAATTTGCTTGTATTTAAAAAAATTCAAATCTGTCTCATAAGATTCTAATCTAGTTATAGACAAAAAACTACTTGGACAAATAACTGACAAAAGAATATTAAACAAAAGTATGTAAGATTCAATTGTAAATTCTGAGAGGAATAAATGCAAATATAATTCAACTCTTTGGAATACAAATTTGAGAACACATTTTCTTTGCAAAAGTAGTCAAGGACAGTGGGTGCCCTGACAACTGGTGTCCCTGACAACAGGTGTCCCAACAGTGGGTGTCCTGACTGCACATTGCCAAAGGCTTTAAATATTCTTAACTATAAAACTAATTCAGTATATTGAATTAAAAGTCACTTCACAGCCTATTAAAAGATTTTAAATTACTAAAATATATGAACACTCTAGATGACTCCTCTACACGTTTTTCCTTTTATGTAAGTAAGAAAGTAAAGATTTGATAACAATTAGAAGCAACAAAACAAGATAAATAGCCAGTTTAAGAACAAAGCCCCTGGGGAGTCAGAGCACCTGTTGCTCTTACACAGGACCCAGGTGTGGTTCCCAGCATCCAGATAGTGGCTCACAACCATACTTAACTCCAGTTCCAGGGGCTCCCACACCCTCCTCGAGCATGAGACATGTACATGGTACACATACATACCTGCAGGCAAAACACTCATATGCATAAAATACATGAATCTTTTTTTAAAAACTTGTAAAAACACTACTTAACACAACTGGACAATTCAGGATAATTATGTTATGGCAAATTTAGAAAATATGCATAAAAGTTTCTCGAAATGACATAATTATTCTTCCTTTAATACTTTTAAATAATACTAACCACAAAATGTAGATTTGTTCCTGGTAGTAATAATACCTAAATGCAATATAGAATTACATAGTTACATAGTTGAAGAGGTTGGTGGATGAGGAAAGAGACTAAGCTGATACTTAGTGGAACCTGAAACCAAGCTCAAAATATGCTAATGATCTTAAACGTTTCTTCACTTTTCCTTAAGCCAATGTGGGTATTCTTTTCCTCTACTGACTCTCACAATTACACTAAAAGAAAACTTTCTGTGCAAACGCAACCCATGAAAAGAAATGGAGAACGGGTGTCTTTGTAGCTCCTGATAGAAAAGAGAGAGCAGCAGTGCATAGCTTGATTGACTTTGGTCACTGCTCCAACCTTGACTGCATCAAATTCTGTAGCCTTTAAAAAGTCACCTAACTTTGCTGGGACTCGCTTTCATTCACCTATAAAATTAGATGACTGGGTCATAGCGCTAAAGTCCCTTCCACCTCTGGAACTATAACAACTTTTAGCTATGCCAAGACTCAGCTTAGCCTACCAAGCACCTGTCTCATCTGACTGAGGCTTGCCCTAGCCAGCCCCTCCCACTTCCCCAAGCCTGAGGAAGCTCTCTGTGCACTTGCCCTAAGCTGACTGGAAAGAGCTTCACAAAGGATTGTTATCTGAGGACAGACATTGCAAATGTTATGTCATGGGTTTAAAGATAGGCCAGTGGTCTTTCAGAGCACAAGAAGGCATTTCAGAAGAGGCTGTATGGCAAATGTGACACGGACACTAAGATCTAACTAGAGAGTGACTGTGCTAAAGTACCTGTCATGTCATATTTAACAAACACTGTTTGAAAGACCACTTAAGATCTAGTTTCCCAAGTATTAAGGGAAGGGGGAATGGGTAGGGGTGGGAAGGTAAATTTAAGCTCCAACCCAAAGCAGCTATACAGATGTTGGCTTGCTGTCTATCATGTTGATGGAAGTCAGCTTTGAAGGATGAAAATGGTAGTCTTTAGAACAAAGCATTTCCAAAACCAGTGACTCAAGTTCACAGAACTGTGAACTTGGCAAGTAGCTCACACTGATGGTCATGTGATACATAGGGTCAGTGATGTTGAAAAGACTCATAACCTTCTGAATGTATGGCCAACAAGGGACTTTATGTGTGTGTTGGACCGGACGTGAGGGGTGGGGTATAAAGCATGCAAGTCACTAAAGGTTGCTAGAACCCAGAATTTACTTTCTGAAGTGGCAGGATGGCAGATTTGTTATTCTGTTCAAGATGCCATGTGTGTCACATCCTTTCAAAAAAAGGAGAAAAAGAAAAAGGCATTACTGGGTCAGACCCTGCCCAACCATCCCCTGCCTCTTCAGCACAGACCAAGCATCAGAGGGCGGCCTCGAGGCAGTTTCAGGTCAACTAATAAAACCACAAGGTTCAAACAGGCAGAGACCCTTAAGTTCAACTCAGTACACTCTGCAAATAAACAGAGAGCATGTGGCAAATTATAAAAGCATATTTTCAAACAGAACATAATTAAAAAGAATTGACTATCAGGAAAAATCACAAATATTTAAAAATAAATAACTTCAACTGGGTAGAGGTGGAACAATCCTTTAATCCCAGTACTCTGGAGGCAGAGGCAGGTGGATCTCTGAGTTCATGGCCAGCCTGTTCTACAGAGTGAGTTCCAGGACAGACAGGGCTGTTACACAGAGAATCCCTGTCTCAAAAAATCAAAAGAATTAATTAACTAATTAATTAATTAAATACTTCCAAACTTTGCCACTTATATTTCTTTCTATGCTTTAGTTTCATAATTCTTAGTCCAGTATCTGGCACACAATAAATCTTCAATAACTATAAACCACTGTTTTATCACATTCTAAAACACTGATATACATGGACTAAAGACAATGGCATAAATAAATGGAAATGGAATCAACTCTGGAATGCGTCTTCATTTTTATATCTGAATAATGGAGATCCTAGTATTCTTGGAATTCACACCAATCTTAAAAATAAGAAGACCATTGTGCCCAAGACTCCTACCAGCTACAGAGCCCCTTCTGGATTCATGTGGAGGCTCTTGTAAGCCTTGAGAGTCTCTTAGTTTTGAAAATAATCATCTTCTCTACCTTCATCTCCCTTCACTGTCCCCTAGAAGCAAAAACTGCAAACTTCCAATACTAACATTGACCCAGCACTTCCCACAGGGTTTGGAGCCCCAGCTAAAATTTCCACAATGGGAACAGCACAAAAGGCAAGCAATGTCAGCTCTAAATAAGTCATGCCTACAGCATTTCAGTGTCCTGCCTCTTCATTCAAAGAGTGCTTATCTCAGTACTTCCCAACTCCTCTCAATGGCCAAACCAAGTTGACAAGGATCTTGAGGGAGCAGGAGAGATGGCTCAGAGGTTGAGAGCACTGGCTGATCTTCCAGAGGTCCTGAGTTCAATTCCCAAGAAACATATAGTGGCTCACAACCATCTATAATGTGTTCCAGTGCTCTCTTCTGCCCTGAAGTGCAGGTATACATGCAGGAAGAACACTATATACACAATAAAGAAGTAAACCTTTTAAAAAACAAAACCAAAAACAAGGATCTGACTTCCAGCATGTGACTGATAAGCTTTCTCAGAATATGTCTTGTCCAGCTTGGAACAAAGTCTTATGCCTCTGATTCTCAGTGCTGGCTGCACATCAGAATTGACTGTGGGGATGTTTGTTTGTTTGTTTGTTTGTTTGTTTGTTTGTTTGTTTGTTTGTTTGTTTTTGGAGACAGGGTTTCTCTGTGTTGCCCTGGCTGTCCTGGAACTTGTTTTGTAGCCCAAGCTAGCCTAGAAATCACAGAGATCATCCAGCCTCTGCCTCCCTTGAGTGCTGGGGATAAAGGCATGTGCCACCACCACTGAAGATTTTTAAACTGTGCCTAAGGTTACTGAGTGAAAACTTTGAAAAGGGGGAACTTACTCAGGGTCCAAGAATCTGAGCTTGCTTTGCCCAGCAGGGCTGCATAAGGAGATGATTTGACCATGGGCGTAGTTACCAGGTGTTTGGAAGGGTCTACACTTAGCTGTACAGTGTGCTTCAATCTAGCAAGGGGGAGATCTTTTGCCTTGGCATTGTTATAAAAAGCCCTTTTGAATGAATGGAAAAGGCCGTTGGCTATTGACCCAGGTCCTCCTGAAGCTATCCTGTGTTTCTGTCTTTCTCCTCTTTGCTATATTTCTACCTAATATTTTCTTATCCCTCTCTTCTCATCAAAACCCTTGAAAAGGTGGGAGCTGGCTTCCCACATATGGCACCAGAACTTGGGACTTGGGTACAGAGGAGATAAGTAAAGGAAGAAAGGAGGTGCTGCAGAAGCAGTTGGACATGTCCAGTTATGAATTAAGGATTAGGTGATGGTATTCTACTCTTTGGGAGTAAAACGTATATAGATAAAGCAGAGTGGCTAAAAGTTAAGCTAAAGCAAGTAGTAAAAGTTAGGCTGCAGCAACTATCTCTCTCTGTCTAGGTTTCTCTCTTTCTCAATTTCTACCTACTAAATTAGGTAAAAAATATAGGATTTCAGTATAAGGATATTGTGTAGGAGGAAACTTAGGGTAAGAGTAGAATTTCCCTAGTGCCAGACCTGATGCACAGAAAACAGCATCCAGGAATAAGCAGCCACTGCGGACTTAGCAGTCTGAGAAAGAGAAGCCAATATAGAACAGGGAAGTGGTAACCAGATGTTTGTATATTCACTTGTAGAGAGTTTGAAAACCAGAAGAGTTGAGGTAGAACAGTAACAAGTACAGAAGTTCTTAGTGTTTGTAGAGGAGCTATGTCCTTGGTTTTCTGACTATGAGACTCTGGACATAGACTCATGGGGGAGAATCAGAGTCAAAATGCAACAACATTATGAAGAACATGGGATGGAAAAGATCACAGTGGAAGCTTTTGGATTGTGGGCACTAATTTTGGACAGTTTGGATCTGAGTCCTGAGTGGCAGGGGGGAATTTTCCCTGAGGCAGATATGAGTGAAACAAAACCTTCCACTCCACCAGAGCTGCTGCTAAATGGGAATGCTTTTACAAAATTGTTCAATCAAGGTCCGTCCCCTCTTGGCCATGAAGCTCAGTTTAAGGAACAGAAGTCTTGGGATAAGACAAGGGAGGAACTGAGGGGCTTGAGAGACTTAGAAATTTCTCTTTCTCAAAAATTGTAGGCTCTTCAGGTCTCTCCTTCTCAGAAGGGTACTCATCTTCCTTCTGTAGTGGCAGAATTAGACTCACTTGAGGGATCATCTATCTGAATGGAAAAGTTGCCCATAGTTGTCCTGGTGCAAAAACCTCCCAGATTATAGCAAACCCTTGCTGCTAGTCCTGTGTCTCCCCTTCAAGCCAGTATTAGAGAAGCAGCTAGCAGAGGGAAGGAGGTGCAAGGATTTCAAATGTTTCCCATAACTGAATAGCCAGATGCCCAGAGTAATACTGAGTCTGTGAAAGCTGGAAGGAAACGGAGCCCAGAGACGTGCCACTTCTGGTTGCTACTGGCAAACCAATGCATGGCTCCTTTAAGAGACAAGTTCCTGATTCCCACTAGCTGAGAAGAAAGCTTTTTGAAGAGTTTTACAGCAGCTCAGTATAGTAATTCCACCTTCACCCTAGGGCAGCTATCCTAGGGAAGGCTACCAGAAAATGCAGATACTTGTTTGGACTGGGTTGTTGGACTGCAACAAGTTTTGGTAGAGAGGTCACTATACAAAGACTCCATAGCCACTAACAAGTTAGGCTCTGATTTCAAACTTTCAGGGGAACTTTAAAACTGGTCTCAGAACTGACTTTGAACTTCAAACTTCAGAAATGCAACAGTTTTGAGTTCACCTATAATTTTAACTATAGTGATTCATGATTCATGTGCTCTCTGTCTTGTTAGAGGAAAATGTAAATAGTTCTGTTAAGAGATCACTTTAGATGTTTGCTAAAGTTTGTAAAGTGTAAATAGTCCTATTGAGAGTTTGCTTTTGGATGTAAGTTTGTAAGAATTGTATATGTATATGTATATGTATATGTATATGTATATGTATATGTATATGTATATGTATAGTAATATTCATGCTGGAATTGTTAACCTGTTGATATCAATGAACCATGGTTTAGTGAAGCTAAGGGAGTCTTAAGGTTTGATGCAGTTGCATCAGTTTACTGATTTATTTGATGCAGTTGCATCAGGAATTTATTGATTTAAAGAAGGGCTTGGTGCAGCTGAGGCTGCTATAGACATCTTAGACCCATTCAAAAAGGACATTCCATCTTGGTCATCATCTACTCTTTTACTGAGGGGTACAGCAGCCATAGAGATTGCTGTGGTTGTTCCAGCTCCTTTCAAGCTCTTAGTGGGGACCTGATTTAGAGCTGCATAGAGTTAAACTCTGTACTTTCCACTGCCAGAGGCTGGTAGTCAGAAACAGGTAAGCCCTTCTTGCTAGTTGCCAATCTCCACGACAGGTAAAGCTGATTAGTGAAGAAGACGATGACCTAGGACAGGAACAGTCTATCTGAGGGATCTGAGGGGCCCTTTAAAATATTAAGAAGGGGGAGCTATGGAGACCCACAAAGGTTTCCTAGTGAGAACTTACTCAGGATCCAAGAATCTGAGCTTGCTTAACCCAGCAGGGCTGCATAACTGAATAATTTGACCACGGGTGTGGTTGCCAGGCGTTTGGAAGGGTCTACACTTGGCTGTGTGGTGTGCTTTGATCTAGCAAGGGGGAGGGCTTTTGAAAAGGTGGGAGCTGGCCTCCCACAGGGGACCCACGGTTGGTTCTGATGGATGTTAAAGGTGAGAACCACTATTTTACTTTGTCATTAATCATCAGCACAAAGGGGTTCAGGCATTTAGGAAGGTCCCAAGGGTCTCTCTGATTAGGGAATTCTAAATTAGAGTAGTTTGGCAGGTGCCTACCATAAGTCGCCTCTTATACAGTCACATACTCTGCCCTACAAAAGTGTCATAATCCTGAGACAAATATTTGCAGTACTAAAGTAGTAAGGCCACCTTGCCACCTATAAAGTTTGATGAGTCACAGACTTATATTCAGTTCACCTGAGTTTCTAATTTGGCTCCCAGGGAACAAGCCAAGGAAAACTTTACAATCAGGAATAATTCACACTGCTTATAGCAATACCTAGCAACAATATACAAGTGCTACGTGTTCAACAAATACTTGTGGAATCAAAAAACGAAGAACAGGGCTTAAACTTTGAATTGCTTTCCATGGAGGATGAAGTGAGAATGGAGTCTTTTTTTTTTTTTTTTTTTTTTTAGATCACCTGCTGGAAATCAAGAAAAAGAGAAGCAAAAGTAAAGGACAAAGAGACTTAAGTCATCGAAGGGCACCCCCACTAACTCTACTAATTATGGAAAAGTCATGGGGAATAGCTGAAAGATTAGAGTCTACAGTTGTATAGGGTAAAGAGATCTACCATAAAATCCAGTCTCCCTTGTTCTGCTTAGGGTATAACACCAGCTGAGCAGCTACATCTCCAGCCTTCCAGCAAGGGATGGCCATGCTGGTCATATTCTAATCAATCCAATACAACCATAAGTCACATATGGGGCTGCCAGTAGTCTCCTTAAGAGAAAGGAAATCAGTGTCCAGCTTCCTCCTGCATCTTGCTATGTGAAGCCATCTGCAGCCCACACCCTAGGAATGGTGCTCACCACACTGTCAAAACAGTCCAGTTTTGTACTTCTTCCATATGGAGGAGAAATACATTTAAGCAATTTTCCAAACTGCCCCAATACAACTGCCATAACTAGAAAATTTAAGAGAGATAAAAAAACAACAACAACTAAAGGTAGGGCTTGTATAAAGTCAAAAAGTTAGTAACAGTTGACTCCCAGGATCCAACCCATGCTGATCAAACCCCAAAGTCCATGCTTTCTATTAGTTAAACTGAATCCTGTAGAACCAACAGTTCAAAAATTACCATATTGACATAGAGACAAAGTTAACCTTATTTTGCTTTCAATAATGTGATTTTTTTTTTCTTTTCAAAATAAGAAGCTCTTAGTAGACACTAAAAAGCACTAGTTCCTTGAAAAAAAATTACTCAGGGAATGCAGAGATGGTTCAGTGGTTATAGCACTGGCTACCCTTCCAGAGGATCTGGGTTCAATTCCCAGCACCCACATGTCAGCTCACACCTGTCTATAACTCAGCTCCTGGGAATCCGACATCCTCACACAAATGCACATAAAATAAAATTAAATAAATTATTTTTAAAAAATAAAAGAAAAAAATTACTGTTTTAATCTTACATGGATTTCAAATTGCACTACTTTAATTACTTAATTGTTCTGACTTGAAATTATTCAAAGACCTATCAACAGATAATCAATGATTAATTAACAAATTCATAATAACATTCTATGTTTCAGTCATATGAAAAGAAAATGTACATGGTGCCTTGAAGATCTTTCCTTGCTTTGGAAGGTGTCATAAGTTCAGGTGGCATAGAGACATCTCCAGATAGGGAGTCAATATTTCGTTTGGGGGAACTTCCTATTATTCACATTGAAAGTCCTGAATTCTGGGAAGCCCTGGTCCTTCAAATGCTTATGCCTACTCCTAAATAACACAAAATGCATTCTTGTAGCCAACAAAATTTATAAAGTATGGCAGCTTACACTAAATTGAAGGTAAACACTGTCTTAAAAGTGTGAGTTGAAAATATCTGAATGGGGCCAGGCGGTGGTGGCACACGCCTTTAATCCTAGCACTCGGTAGGCAGAGGCAGGTGGATCTCTATCAGTTCGTGTCCAATTTGGTCTATAGAGCGACTTCCAGGACAGGCTCCAAAGCTACACAGAGAAATCCTGTCAAGAAAGAAAGAGAGAGAGAGAGAGAGAAAGAGAGAGAGAGAGAGAAAGAGAGAGAGAGAGAAAGAGAGAGAGAGAGAGAGAGAGAGAGAGAGAGAGAGAGAGAGAGAGAGAGAGAGAGAGAGAGAAAAGAAAAGAAAAAGAAGGAAAAGAAAGAAAAAATATCTGAATGGTCATACAAAAAAAAATTACAAAGCTGTGCATAACCATGCTTAGCCAAGAGAATGCTGCTGAGAACATCAGAAGTTTATTAGGTGAAACTCATTATTGAAAGGATACTCAACATATGCAAATCAGCAAATCCCATTTAAAAAAACAGGCTACAAACAGCACACATATACATACAACAGATAAAATGTTTACATAGAAAATGAAGCTGAGATGAAGGAATCAACATCCCTTCAGCAATATCAAAAGGTTATCACCTCTGTGAAATGGTAACAGCACAGTTTTGAGATGTCACGATAAGCTAAACTTTTATGAGAGAAGTAGATCTAGAAGCTAAGAGTCTCTTCCCGTTTGAAGATCTACCCCATGATAAAAGCCATCACATGTGTGACCTCTTTACAGGCAGAGCAAGTCTGACTGCAGAGTTACACGATGTTCCCAGGAACTGGATCTAGCCAGAGGAGTCTAGACTGTCTATTAACCATGTTCGCCCCTTAATTATCCTTAGATAATTAAGATTAGAGCTCACCTAAAAATCCTTAGAACAACATTCAAGGAACATGGTCAGTACAGGGAAGAGAAAAGACATGTTCTACCTCATGTTCAGGACTTTTAGTTTTTTTAAAAAAAGGAATTTAAATCCAGTAACTTGAATCTTTTATTAGTTACTTTAACTACAGAAGAAGGAAAACAGCTTTCCATGAGCTCTCTAAGCAAATTAAAAATACACACTTAAAAAGGGAACAAATATCTTTGTAGGGTGAGCAAAGGGACTTCAAAATCAGAAAATAACTCCCAAAACAAATTACTGTGGTTATCTAATCACTGTAGGCCAAGGGTCTGATAAGCAAATCAGACAAGAACCAGTTTAAGGATTGTTAATAACAATAAGAAAGCCAAGTGTCTCTTTACCCTCCTAACTTTATTCTTATAATTGAGGAGGACCACAAAATCACACAGAAGTCGTCAGACACTTATTCTTTGATCAGCATGTTAGTGTTCCTTGATATGGGAAGGTCCCAACTACATAAACACAAAAACCTGCTCTATTCAACGACCAGGCAGAATTCCTTCTTCCTTCTCCCTTTTCTTTTTCTCATATAGTCTTGCTAGGTATTCCAAGTTGGCCTGGAACTTTCTATGTAACCAAGACTAGCCTCCTCACAATCCCTGGTCTGTCTCTGCCTCAAAAATGCTGGGATTTCAAGCATGCGTTCCCACACCTAGCATTAAGAATTGTTTTTCAATCATACTTTTGAATTATGCTGATCCATCTAACTGTAGTCCTGTGTCTCGGTATCCAATGATAATGACTGTCCCCAAGTTTTTATCTGGTTTAGGGTGCAGTCTATATTGTTGGCAACCTATATTGTGCTATCTTGGCTTGGCTGCTTCATCTGTTTAGCATGAACTAGAGTTGTTAACCTAAAGCACTTTGAAAGTGCTTGAAAAATTATTAAGTTAGAATACATTATTTAATGTTAGTTGGCAGTAGACTGTGTATGACTACTAACTCTTGGAGCTATCCAAGAATATGTATAATCTGTTGTAAAAGTTGATTAATAAAATAAATACATAATCAATAGTTACTAAATTCAAAAAGACATGTCAAGTAAAGCACTAAGTTATAGACATGTAGAATTCTTCAGTGCTATAGGAATTAGAATGAACAAATACTTGAACCTTATGGAAGAAATCACTGGAATTGATTTTTATGCCAATTTTATTTATGCCTTTATAGGTTTTCAGAACGAAAATGTTCTTTAACAAATGTGCACAGTGCATCTCTTTAATAATACTTCAATTAAAACACATTTTACTTACATGTATTTTAACCTAAAACACCCAGATACACAGGGCACTCCATGAAGACACATTCTTACTCATACAGAATGAAAAAGAATGGAAAAACCCACTATAGCTATAGCTATTCAACACTGAGAGAGAAAAAAAAACACTAAGAGAAAACAAAAAGTCAAATATTAATTCCAAATATAAACTTCTTTCAAACAGATAGGGATGATGAACCAATGAAAGCATAACCAAAACCTTATCAAATAAAGCAACCCAGACCTTATGTCAGAATGCTTGTGTTAAAATGTTTTTCAAACACTCATACTGGACAAATTTTAAGACTCAGTTTTGGAATGTAGAATCTGTCCAATCCGATTTGGAATTGTGAATGGAAATAAAGGCATGAGACATACACTAAGGACTTTAGTTTCTTGGACACTTGCTATAATTCATGAAGCCAGCAAGTCTGCAAAAAGGTTAACAAAACAAAACCTCTGAAAATTATGGCTGTATTTCCAGTTGACTTAAATACGTTTTAAACCCTCGATTCCTCTTAGATTCTGATTTTAAACACACATACTTGCCCTAAAATTCTTTAACAGAGCTAATATTTTTCTTACAACAAAAATCAGACTATTTTAAAATACAGACTGTTGTAAGATCCAGGTAATCATTCTTTTAAATATTATGTAACTTCTTTCTACCCAATGTGACAAAACAGAAAGGGAACTGTTACACCTCTATCTGTTAATAAAGGTGAAAATTATTTCTTAATTTACAGAGAAGTGTGTCGCAAGAGTGACTTTCTGACTTCATGCTAAGCCAAAACTACCCAAGCAAGTCATGGTATAACAATTTATAAAGCACCCCACAGTAAGGGCAAAACAAGAAGCCCCGGCTTTTTAGAGGCTATTGACTTTTCCCTTTCCCTTAATGTTTTCTGGGTCCAACTGAGTGTCAAACATCACCCAGGTTCTACTGGAGACCGTGAAAGCATATTCACAATTACCAGGATCATACCGCGTTCCTTGGGAAGGGGAGTCCATCTGCAACACCTTCAGTAACCTAAGAAGCAAGCACAGGACGGCGGGAAAAAAAATCAACTTGCCACCCTTTCCCATCCTGCCTCCTGCTTTTGCTCATTCGGTGGTTAAATAAGTTACAGTTACTTTAAGAGAAAAGGCAAGGATGCTTTTGGGGGTGGGTTTAAGAAGATAAATACTACAGATGAAGAGGAAATAAGTTGGTCTGAGTAAGTTGTGGACCCCACTCATTTACATACAACCAAACCAAGATACACCCACTTGTATTCTATCGTGAAGCTGCAACCTGGGAATCCCAAATGCAGCTACTCTCCCCTAGACGACTGAAAATACGCAGGCTCTTCACCCAGGCGGCTACAGAGACGCAGGCTCCGCAACTCCTGAGGTGCGGTAATTCAAGAAGCCTGCCACTCACAAGACCAGCATCTCCAGGAGGAGGCAGGGCTTCGGAGTGGAAACCTACTCGCAGCCCGCTGTACTTGAGATGTCCAAACAGTCCGGGAAAGGCTGCTCCACACGACACGAAGGAGCAAACCTGAGAAGGAGAACCGCGGCTGCGGAAACCGCCTCCCGCGAGGGCCCAGGATAACTGCAGGGAGGCTCTCGGGCGGCCGCTCAGCTTCGCCCGGAGGCGGCGCTCTGCAAGGGGCGGGGCCACCGCGGGGGCGGGGCGGGGCGGAGCTAGAGGGGGACGAGGTTAGAGGGCGGGATGGAGTGAGGGTGCGGAAGTGGGGCGACGGCTTGAGGGGCGGGGCCAGCTCGCGAGGGGCGGAGCGAAGAGCAGGCTCACCTTGTGCTGAGGGTGGTCGGGCGCGCGCGGCGTCGTGTCTCCTCAGCTGAGGCCCCCAACGCGGCGGGCCACCCGGCCCCGGAGCCGCGGGCGGTGCCGGGGCGCCCTCCGCCCGCGTTCCTCCGCCCTCGGCCCCGCAGCCCCTGCTCCGCCGAGGGCGCTAACAGCTGCACGCAGCGCCTCAGCGCGCGCCGCCCCGCCATCTTTGGTGTCGGCCTGGTCCCCGGCCGCGTGGCCCCAGGCTGCAGCCGGGAAGCACCCCGCGCCGCCCCCTGCCTGGCCTTTACCAAGATGGCTGCCCGCGGGCGGGGGCGCCGAAGCCTCGAGGCCATCTTGGTAAAGTCAGCCCAGCGAGTACAGCACACAGCGCGGGGCCTCGGACCACCGCCAGGTTGGCTCTGAGCCTTGCACCGGACGTCACTGCACTTCCAAGTCATGGGAACACATTCCTGGACACCACAGACAGTTGCTAAAACCAGTGGAATCCGGTTGACCAATGGCATGGCCCACTCTACATAGGACAGCATGGACACTAAGCCTTTGACGTAAAGGGCGTGGTTACGGAGACACGAATTTTAGTTTTCTATAGTAAGTACTGAGTGTTGATGGCTCCTACCTTGTGTGCTCAGTTTCGTTTAAAATCATGTCTGCCTTCTGGTACATGCGGCTCTTTTCTAAATCTCAGAATAAGACCCAAACATTATAAAATTGTGATTCTGAATTTCTTAACTGATTGAATTTATTTCAAGAAGTAACTGTGATTCTGAATTTCTTAACTGATTGAATTTATTTCAAGAAGTAACTTACAAAGGCATATAGAATTCAGTAATGAGTGGATGGGTTAAAAAAAACAAAACAAAACTCTGAAAGCGTTTCTGGGATACTATGCGCAGACCAAAACTAAATAGGCTGTCTGAGAGTGTATTGTCAAAACATGAAAAAGAAAAACGAAGCATTAATATGAAAATGCAAGCCAAGCTATAATGCCTTTAGAAAGTGAATATATAACCATATAATACTGCAGAACATTATGTGGCTCTATATTTCCTCTGGGTAGCTTGCAGTTGTAACTGATTGTTTTTTTTTTTTCTTTGTTTTAAGTTTAGTATGCTTATCATCTCCTTTGCACCTGGGTGGGGCTAAATAACGCTTGGCATGCATCAGCAAAAAAAAAAAAAGTAACAGCACTACAAGCCCAAAGGCAAAATTGAAATTACTGCTCCAGTGTTCTTATTAGTGTTCTTTGCTAGGGAACTTCAAACATTCCATTTCTTGCCTTTATTCCATCAGTCATTATGAAAACATTTCATATACACAAAAATGAATATGCATTTTTATGCTGTATGAAGAAGTTTCAGACATCAAAATACTTAAATCATTTTGATGACTCTTCTAAGAAGAAAAATTCTGGTTTCATAACCACAATAGCATTTTCAAACCTAAGAAAACAGTTGCCTCCTGTCACAAACTACTCAGACCATACTCCAAGTTTCATGATCAGACCAAGTCTTGTAGCTCTTTGCAGGGTGGTTGATTGTTCATGCATTTGCTTGTTGGCTTGTTTTTCTGAGCTTACTAATATACTACCCAGCCTCACATCTTACAGTTACTTGCTTAAGTAAGAACCAACTGGAATATTTACTTGATACTTTCAATATATATTTACATCCAAAGAAAGCAAATGAGGTTTTAAGGTTTTTTTGTTTTTAAGTGTTTATTTGAAGGTCTTAGAATTGCAATTCAAGAGGCACAGATGGCAGTAAATCTACAATGTGTCCCATTTGGAAAGGGTTTGAAAATCCTTTTAAGGGTTAAAAAGAGAAAATCTAAGTGAATTACAGGGGTTTGTCAAGCATTGTTTGAAAGAACAATTTACATCTATGGCTCATTAGTCCAGTACAGCCCAGAATAGACTATACCAGTATTCCAGAAAGGGTTTAGTTCATACAATCCTAGCATGTTCTTTTGGCACGTCATCACATTCATAGAGTGGTCACCTCAGCACAAGATGGGAGTCTGGGTCAGAACACTGGAGTGAGCTTACAACTGGGATGGAGAGACAAGTCCGCAGAGGGGGTTTTCCTTTGGAGCTGGTGTTTTAGATAAGCAAGTTCATTGTGCATACCAGGAAAGCCTAGTTCAAATGATGACTCTTAGCACATAGTATTCAGTGAGGTTTGTTTTCCCAACTCATTAAATATTCTAGAAGTTTTAGAACTATGTGAGAATCAGTTGTTTTCAGCAGACAAATGAAAGAAGCCAATCAGTACAACAAATTCTGTCATGCAAGGCAAAGCTTCTCTAGCTTGCTTTCCTGAACTCAGAACAAGTGAACATTGCACCCTAAGCGTTTTACTCAGGGTTTAATTTGAGCCTGTAGTCCACTGACCTGAGTGAGCTTTGTCTTTCCTATTTATACCACTATTAGCAAGTGAAACACTCAGAATACAACGGTAACTGTTTGCTTTCTAAGTTGCTGGTTTTTAAATGTTAATGTCACAAAGAGGAGTAAATTAATACAAGTCCCTAAAAGTAGCTAATGGCCAATGTAATTTTTTTTTTCTGGAGATCAACACTAGAGAACTATTTCTAGAAGACTTTAATTTAGTCTGTATTTATGAGACAACCCACTCAAAGCTTTTAATTTTTAACAAATATGAGCAAGGAGAAAAAAGAAGTCTCAAAGTTGAGTGGGAAGGGATAGGAAAGTGGAGAGGGTGGTTATGGCAAGAGTTGGGGAATGGAGGCAGTGAATATGTTCAAAATATGTTGTATGAAATTCTCAAAGAATTAATAAAAATGTTGTTTAAGATATACAAAACACATACATACTGCCAAGTGACAACAGGAAGGCACTTGGACAGCTAAATTCTATTCACTGCTCTTCCATTAACTGTCTTTGACCTGAGAAAAGATCCTTTCTATCTCCCCAGTATGCTTAGTCCAATCCTCCATTGTAGTTGTAACATTCTGTTTGCTTTTAAAAATGGGAGGGATTGATACATGAAGGCAGGGTGCTGATAACAGCAGAGAGTTGTACTGTTGTGGACTATTAGTCAGCAACTCTTGGCAAGCCCATAGGGTGGCTATTTGTTTCAAGCTTTTTTTTTAATATTTTTTTTATTATGTATACAGTGTTCTGCCTGCATGTATGGCTGTTCTGCAAGCCAGAAGAGAGCACCAGAATGCATTATAGATGGTTGTGAGTCACCATGTGGTTGCTGGGAATTGAACTCAGGACCTCTGGAAGAACAGCCAGTGCTCTTAACCTCTGAGCCATCTCTCCATCCCCTTGTTTGAAGTATTTTTAAAGAACAGTTTCAACACTCATAGCAATGATTTTTTTCTTTGTATTGTGAAAAAGGCTTATGGAAATTCACTATTCTAATCCCCTGAAATGTACAGTTCAGTAGTGTTGAGGGCAGCAAGAAGACTCAGCAGGCAAGGGTGTTGCCATTCAAGTCTGCCAACCTAAATTCAACCCCTGGAACTCAAGTAAAGGTGGAAGGAGAAAACCAATGCCACAGAGTTCTCTGTCCTCCACAAACACACCATGACACACATGCCCATACACATTTCATGCACACACCAATAATAATTTTTTAAAGTATTATTGAAGAATTTACTATGAGCACATGAAGACTAAACTGCAGTTTTCTTCCCTATCAAGATCAGACTAGACCAAACCTTTCAGGTGTATCTGATTCTCCATAAACAGAACCACTAAGGAGTGTTTCTTGTCTTGACTCTTCATCTGCCATGTGTTTCTGTGTCTCCAGACACACATTGGTACATATCTTCCCATGCTTCCAATGCAGACTCAAGGATATTCTGTGTAGCAAATGGAATAATCCCCATCACCACCAATAACCCAAGATACTTCTTGACTCCTGAAGTCTATGAATATTACCTTATGCAGAAATTTTGCTTTGTTTTGGTTTGGTTTCGCTTGGTTTGGTTTTTGGATGCAGGGTTTCTCTGTGTAACAGCTCTGGCTGTCCTGGAATTCACTTTGTAGACCAGGCTGGCCTTAAACTCACAGAGATCTGCATGATTCTACCTGCCAAGTGCTGGGGTATACACCATCACACCAGGGTTGAAAGAAATGTTTAATGCAGTTGAAGACTGTACCTTAGATGGGCAGTGAATTACCCAGGTGGGCCCTAAATGTAATCACGAGGATGATTATGAGAGAGGTAAGAAGGTAAGTAGGAAAAGGAGACAGTGGGACAGCACAGAGACTAGAGTGATGCAGCCACAGCCAAGGAAGCCCCTAGCAGCTTCTACAAAGAGAACCATCTCTTCTACAAAAGAACCATCCTCCTGAAAACTTGACAAGAGCCCTGAGAAACCTGTCTTCAGAGATTGGCCTTCACAGCTGTTGTGTTGTTGTATGTCACCAAGTTCATGGTAATTTGTTTGAGCAGCATTCAAAACTCAGTATATTCTTCTTTAAGCAGTTTTTAAGTCTACCAATGGATGTATTAAAAACACTGCCAACTGTGAGGCTGGGGGGTAGCTCAGTGGTACAGTACTTGCTTTGTATGTGCAAGGCCCACACCACCACAGCACACACAAGTACAGCATATACATAAATCTATAAAACATACATCAAGTTAACATAAGGAGTAGACATAGGGCTAGAGATCTAAACTTTATGCAGTGATTTGTGTACTGAGCTCAGAGAGACCTAGGCTTTTGGGGACCAATTTTATTAAGCGGATACTAGGAACCATAGTTGGATTAGTGGCCACAGAGAAAGGAGCAGAAGAGTAAAATTGGAGATTACCTTTATTCCTGCCCTGAACAAGTTAACTGCCCTAAGTCTCAGTCATTTCTACTGCAACCTGTTCACAGATCTTTTAAGGTAGCTATCAAATGATAGTGTGACTATTTCCATTTCTGTTTCTCTGACCACAATGTGAGATGCTCATGTGCAAATATTCTGATCCATATTTATCCCTCTAGCACCTACTTCTGTACTTGGCACAGACAATTATGAATGTGTGCTGAATAAATAGATGAATGATTACAGAAGAGCCTACTTGGGAGTGAGAAGAGTGAAAAGTACTGAGGAATGAATGTGAAGGACAAGTGGATGGGAAATATATGGCTCAACAAGACATCCACAGCCCTGGAGAAAAAGAGGAAGCTGATTTGGGTGGTGATTTAATTCAAAGCTATCCTCAGATACTCATTGTATATGCAATTTAGCATCTCTCTTGACCTTGCTTCAAAGTCAGTTTCTAAGTGGAGTTAACAGTATGAGCTAACTCTCAGAGCAATCTGCTGTTTAGAAGCTCTTTACTGGGATGGATGGCAAGCAGCCCTATATGATTTGTCAACTTTGCATCCCTGCACAGCTCTAGGCAGAGCCTAACAACTTTAGAATGTTATAGTAGCTAGTTAATGATTCTGTCCTTGTAGATCTTTCTGGATACAACTCATAAAACTGTATAATTCATTTTCCTCCTTAGGCATTAAAAATACCCTTCAAACCCCTTGATAAACTCAGACATATATTCCTTTTTCTTGAGACAAGGGACATGGAGAACCCTGTGCTGAAAATCTCCATCTAGTAGAAACAAGGTTGTAACCACCTAGAAAACCTTTGAAATCATACTTTTTATATTTGCTGTTTTGTTTGAGACAGGGTCTTGGCTGGCCTAGAATGTGGTAGACCAGGCTGACCTCTGACTCAAAGATCCAGCTACCTCTGCCTCCCAAGTGCTGGGGTTAAAGTCATGGACCGCCATGACCACTTTTCACAACATATAAACTGATATTAATTACATATACATCATTCTTTGTGGTATAATTAGTTTTGTATGTTCTTTCAATACTTTATACTATCTCCCTGTACTGGTTTAGAATTTTACATTTGAATCTAGATTATTGTTTATAAAACCAATTTTATTTTTATAAATAAGATTATTTTGTATCAGCACTCATTATTTTCCATATACATTAGCTAAATTCAGAACTCCAAATTCTACAAATAATATTTTCACTATATACAACTGCCTTTTCCTCAGCATTTCACTGAAAGCAGACCCCTTCACTAATAGAAAATCATAAATAACAGAGTAAATGACACACAGAATTTTGAATAAAGTAAAACACACCCTAGTGATTAACTAATGACTAGACTAACATAGACTTGCTAGTCTCTTTTCCTTGAATGAGAGATTTTTGTCATATCCAAAATTTGAATTGAAATGATTGACATTATTTTTCAATAAATGTTGACCACATCCTTGAGTGTTTGATGTTGCTTAGCTGAATAGATTAGCACTTATTTAAAGCACTTATTAATCTAGCTTATTTTAAGGTTTTACTTATTGAGTATTTTTCTGGCACTATGTTAAGTAGTGTGCAATTCTCATTTAATCCTCAATGACTTCAGGCACTGAGCTTTATTCCACACTTTCCATAGAGGAAGAAGCAGGGCTTAGTAAAATGAACTGACTTTCCTGAGGATAGTAGGCTATACAATGGAGAATGGAGAGGTCCTATAATTAGATGACCTTTATTTTTCACAACCCTTATGTGACATTGTATCATTTGAGAAATCCATTATAGAAATTAACTATAGCTTCTGAGGGGAAAATGAAATGAACTATCTCCAAAGTCAAACTATCCACAATTTCCATTGAAAAAGTGATATAGACCAAATTATGTCTCCTATACCTGTCGCGACCACCTCGACCAGCAAGGAAGACGCAACACCAGGCTCTTCTCCAAGCAGTTTACTCAGGAACCTTGAGACAATTTTCTGACCCCGGGGAAAGCCATCTTCTGATTCTCTCTCGGGAAAGCCAGCCCACACCCTTTATAACCACTGGGCAACCAACCCCGTAGTGCCACATGGACAATGCCGATAGGGTCAGACATACGCAAGCAAGCCAGATTCCACGCCCAAGCCAAATAAGGAGTTGTTTATCCCAGAGAACACCTGCCATCGGGAAGGCGGAAGCTATCTTTGCGGCGCGGCTGTGCACAGCTCTCTCCATATACCCGAATGCGTATATAAAAGCCCTGTGGTACTTTGAATGAGAATGGCCCCCATGGGCTCATATGTTTGAATAATTAGCCACAAGTTGGCAGAAATGTCTGGGAAGGATGAGAAGGTGTGGCCTTGTTGGAGGAGGTGTGTCACTGTGTTATAAGATATTATTTTAAGATGTGTTACATTTGTTTGTACTGTGGAACATTTGTTTAATGATGCAAAGATGTGTTGCATTCTTTTCTATTGCATTTGTTTAACTCTGTGAAGCTGTGTTACTTTGCCTGTCTGAAACACCTGATTGGTCTAACAAAGAGGTGAACAGCCAATAGCAAGGCAGGAGAAAAGATAGGTGCTGGCAGGCAGAGAGAATAAATAGGAAAAAAAGAGGGATCAGGAAGCAAAAGGGGAATGGAGGAGTGAGAAAAGAAGGGGCCAGCCATCCAGCCACACAGCCATCCATGGATTAAGAGTGAGGGTAAAGGCTGGAGAGATGGCTCAGAGGTTAAGAGCACTGACTGCACTTCCAGAGGTCCTGAGTTCAATTCCCAGCAACCACATGGTGGCTCACAACTATCTGTAATGAGATCTGGTGCCCTCTTCTGGCCTGCAGTCATACATGCTGTATACATAATAAATTTTAAAAAAAAGATTTAAAAAAAATAGTCATATATCATTGAGCTGGGCGGTGGTGGTGCACGCCTTTAATCCCAGCACTCGGGAGGCATAGCCAGGTGGATCTCAGTGAGTTCAAGGCCAGCCTGGGCTACCAAGTGAGTTCCAGAAAAGGCGCAAAAACTACACAGAGAAACCCTGTCTCGAAGAAAGAAAAAAAAAGAGTGAGAGTAAGATATACAGAAGTAAGAAAAGAAAAAAGCTCAGAGGCAAAAGGTAGACAGGATAAGTTAAGAAAAGCTGTCAAGAAGCAAGCCAAGCTAAGGCCAGGCATTTATAATTAAGAATAAGCCTCCATGTATAATTTATTTGGGAGCAGGGTGGCAAGTCCCCCAAAAGAGCAAAGAGTAAAAATAGCAAAAACTGGGCTGGAGAGATGGCTCAGAGGTTAAGAGCACCGACTGCTCTTCCAGAGGTCCTGAGTTCAATTCCCAGCAACTACATGGTGGCTCACAACCATCTGTAATGAGATCTGGTGCCCTCTTCTGTATACATAATAAATAAATAAATCTTTTAAAAAATAGCAAAAACAACCAACTAGATTTTAGTGTTCCAATGTGGGCCAAATTTTCATGTAAGTCCTGAGGAAGCTAAAAAAAGAAAGCGGACATAGCTCCTTTAAGAGGCCTTGCTGTTCAACTGGCAGTGCTAAGAACTGCTTGTGGCAACACAGGTACCGGCTTCCAATAGGTAGGAGGGTTGAATGCGGTTCCAGGTCAAACAAACCTCTAAGCAGGCTGCAAGCTTTAGGCTTGGCTTTAATGAACCTAGAAGCAGGCAGAGCCAGCCAAGAGAGCATCATGGAGGATCCTAGTGTAGCTTAGCAGTTTAAAGTTTGCTGGTGTAGTCATAAAAGACTAGAGGTATGCAGTAAAAGAAGTCCAGACAGAAAAAAAAAACTCTAAACAGGTTCCAGTGTGTTTTACAATGTGTTTAAGCTTAAGAAAGAAAGAAAAAGGGTATGGACAGTTATAGAAAGAAATAGTTTAGAAACATTAAAGTGAAGTCTTTAGAGAGAGAGAGTAAAAGTAGTATGAAAGAAAACAAGCACATAAGATGGGAAATACAAAGGGAGTCTGAATCCTGTATGTTATTATGTTGATTTTGAATTTTTTGAATGTTCACAAGCAAAAAATAGCTGCTAAGAGACATGGGATTGTGAACTGGACTGCAAAATTGAATCAATCTAGATACTTTAGGAATGCCTTAACTTTAAAAAATAAGTCAAAAAAATTTGTCAAATGGAAGTCAAAAATGCTTTGGAGTTTTGTTCCCGTAGGCTATGGATTTCTTCAGGAGTGATACTGATCAGATGTGATCAGGGGAGAACTCCTGATTCTTGACAGGTGACATCTATCAACAGAGGCTATATAGCTGGTCTTCCCAGGACTTGGCCATTATCTCAGATTTTCTCAGGGACCCTAAAGATACTTTGTCCAAAGACAACAGGAAGCAGTTTGGAGAACACCACACTCCCAAGCAGGATGTGGGAAGATTTTGGTTAATTGGTGGGTTATGGGTGTTTGTTATCATAATGGGGAATATAGTATATTGATACAAATTTAAACTTATTTTTGTATTTTGTTACAGTGTGTATATGTTTATACTCTTGTTTAAGATATTTTTGTATATTGATACAAATTTAAACTTATTTTTGTTAAAAATGTAAAAATTTTTGTTAAAAATGTAAAAAATATGTTTTGTTAAAACATATATATATGTTTCTATTCTTGTTTAAAGTATTGTACCTATGCAGTTATTTAAAAATGTAAGGTAAAATTCTAGTTTTTGAAAGCTATTATTATGAACTGTTTAGGATAATCAAGAAACATAGGTCAGTAGTTAGTCATCTAGAACAATCAAATTTGTAGATATGTTAGATATGCTTTCAAGATCATATAGATAGATATTTTAGATAGATAAATGGTTTTCAAACACTTCAAAGACCTACTGAATATGGCATTTAAAATGTTTTGTTAACCTAAGGTTTTTCATGACAATGAGACACATCTGCTCCTAGCAGCACCAATTTACTTCAAAGAAGATGATAGGCATTGAAGAAACTCCTTATGGAGTTGGCTTTCATTGTGGCATGGTTAGCCACTGGGCAAAGAAACTGCTCTTGCCTTTGACTGCTGACAATGTGGTGTGCAGACTGGACATGCAGGACACACAGGAAAAAGACAGATGAAGTTTGCCAAAACAAGGCAGAACAGTCCTTCAAAATTCCTGCTTCACAGATGAGTCTCCCAGTGGAAATATTTACACCACAAAAATCAGCAAACACTAGAAACTAGGGCTTGTTTTTTTCCTCAAGCCTGCTGGTAGTTGAACATTTGCCAGCATGCCTCTGGATTTGTGTCATGATCTTCATTTCAAGCTACCTGCTGGCTACACTGTATCAAACACATTTTTAAAACTCCCTAAATCTCCATGATCTCATTTGTAAAATGGGAGAACAGGGACCTTTGATAATATGGCTCAGCCAGTAAAGGCATTTGCTGTACAACCCTGGCTACCAGAGTCTTGAATATTATTAAAGGACCAGCCTTAAACAATATTCTTCTGAGGGACCCAGAAGAGAAGCTACAAATGGTGAGAATTATTTTTGGGAAATGAATCTAAATATACCAAGCTCTTTGTCCATCTACTTTATTCCTCTGGGATATAATCCTATCTACACAGCTTCAGTTCTGTTTTCGTGCCCAGCTCCTTTCTTGCCTGATTTCTCTCTACCTTTATCTGCTGTTCCCTATAAGTTCTGTCTTAATTCTCTCATCTTAATTCTGCCTCATCTAGGTTCTTCTCATTTCATTCTTACCCATCTAGTACTTCCCCATCTGGCTTTTCCTCATCTTCCATATCCTCCTCAAGTTCTCTAGTCAAAAATCCTCCTTATCCCTCTCCGTTCTCTCCAAGTCTCTGAGGTATTCAGTTGTAAACCCAAGCAATAGCAATCCTCCAGCCAGATCACAAGGCTTGAATTCCTACAGGGTCATAAAGGCAGACAAGAATTTTCCATAGGCAGTGACTATCAGGCTTTCTTTTACAATCCAAAAATGGGGTGGTTAAAGGAGGAGGTCAACTGAGAGCTAATATCGGTTAGTATATCAGAAAAAAGGAATTTATGTGCTCAAAGTACATTCCTAGAAGTGGTTGGGTAAGAAGTTAGGAATCTATAATGTTAGTAAGGTTGTACAGGAAAGGAGGGCCTCAGTTAAAATTGCACAAGAAATAAAGATATCCGCCTAACCTAGGAGACAGGCATTGTTTCCATAAGGGTGTTACCTTAGTTCAGGAGATCATTTGGCCTTGGATGCTTGATAGGTATTTTAGATAAATACACTGTTAGAAGTTCTTGGAACCACATATAGCATACAAGAAAATCATTGTAGGAACCAGCTAATGTATATACAAAAGCTAAAATATCACCAAGACTTCTTAACCTTTGGAAAAGTCCTTGACTTTTCCAAGTAGTAGCTTTTATGATAGTAGCTGGATTCCATTACATTTTCCTGCAGCTGGCAGCACCAGAGCTCAATCAGCCAAGGCACACATGACCCCCACATGCATCTGAGCACGCGCGTGTGCATGCGCAAACACACACACACACACACACACACACAGAGTAGTAGTTTTTTTTTAAAAAAAAAAAAAAAACAACAGTAGAGACCAAATTAAGTAATAAATAGGGGAGTAATCTGGAATTATGAAGAGGGAGGAGGAGCAGGCCTTTCAAATATATTTTTCTTTTTACTTTAGACAGCTTTCATTTTTTCCCCTTGTCTTCTTTTTTTTCCAAGCTTAAATTTAGTTCTGTTGTTATAGTGTTTCTGGTACCTTTTTCATAGTTCATAGAATGTCATATATCATTATTCCAGACACTTTGGGGTAGGGAACACTTTGGTGAGTTCTCTGAGCCCACAATGGGATCTCTCTTGTACTCTGTGTTTAGCTGCAGTCCTATTCCAGCTCTGTTCTCTGGTCTCATCATTCTTTGAAGTTCTGCAGCATGTGTCAGGTATTCTCCACTTCTGGATACCATTCCTGGTGTACCAGAGCCTCTATCAGATCACAGCTCTGTGGCAAAGTCTGAAAATGACTCTTGTGCCCACATTATCAACTATTGAAAGTACCAAGGCCTGAATGTTAGAATTCTGCCCTTACTCCAGCTACATATGTGTAGTTCAGGGTCTTGTGTCTTATGTCATCAGTGGGCACTGGCAACTATGTGCACATGGCGTGGTCACACAATCTTTGTCTTAAAAAAGTCGGACACAGACCCCCCCCCTCTCTGCTCTGCTCTGCTCTCCCACACCACCATCTTTCTCTCTCTGTCCTTCGCACATGCTCTTTCCCAGCCCTGGTCCTCCCCCTTCCTCTTAATAAATCTGTAAAACTAATACTGGGTTCTGTCATGACCGTGACCTTTCTGCTGGTAACCAGCATTGCCACCAGCGCCATTTATCATTCATTTTACTGAATCTTGATGATTTTTAGGGAAATTGTTGTTTTGATTTGTTTTACTCCCATCCTTCAGAGTAATGAGGTGTGGATTTCTAGGAAAATAAGGGAAGGAAATACTGCAGAATGAATAATGTATAAAGAAAAGAATTCCAGTCGCCAGGCGGTGGTGGCACATGCCTTTAATCAGCACTTGGGAGGCAGAGGCAGGCGGATCTCTGTGAGTTCAAGGCCAGCCTGGTCTCCAAAGCAAGTTCCAGGAAAGGCGTAAAGCTACACAGAGAAACCCTGTCTCAAAAAAAAAAAAAGAAAGAAAGAAAGAAAGAAAGAAAGAAAGAAAGAAAGAAAGAAAAAAGAAAAGAATCCCTGAGGATTTGTGTGTAGACAAGGGTTGATGGAGGAAGGAGAGACATTTTCATCAGGGGTACAGCTACTAAAAAGGTGCACATGCTCCTATAAACAAACTCCCACCCATGCTTCTGTAAACAACCCTAATAAAACTCACTGGTCTCACACACACACACACACACACACACACACACACACACACACACAGAGAGAGAGAGAGAAAGAGGGCTAATTGAAATGAAGTGGATTAAGAAATGGGAAAGGGACAAGAGAGGTATGGAGGAGGGGTAAATATGATCTACTATTTACATGTATGTTATAATGAAACCCATTATTATGTTTAGTATATGCTAACAAAACATTAAAATAAATACAGTTTAATAAAAAGTTTAAAAAATTGTTTATTAAGTTTATGTTTCTCAAAGCTGGGAAGTTTAAGAACATGGTGCTAGCATCTAGTAAAGGCCTTTGTCACAATATGGAGGAACTAAGAGGGGGCCACTCATAACAGATCTCTTTTCAAGGGATTCTTAAATTCATATTCTTCCCACGAAGTATAACATTTATTCCATTTCAATAATCCCAAAAGTCTTAACTCATTCCAGTGTCAACTCACAAATCTGAAGTTCAGAACATCATCAAACTCAGTTATAGATGAGACTGAAAACATGATGCCTCCTGAGGCAAATCTCACCAGCTGTTAGCCTGTGAAATAAAAACAAGTTATATCTACTTACAAAATACAGTGGTGGGCAGACATGGGATAGATGTTTCTTTTCCAAAGGTAGACTCAGGCAAAAAGAAAGGAGTTACTGAACCAAATGGACTAGCAAGAAAACACCTTAAAATCATCACAGTGAGATGCTGCTCATTATAGTGAAGTGTCAGAATACTTGTTTATCATGTACAAAGTCACAATTCATCCCCCAGCACCACAGAACAAAAACTCCAACACAGATCCACAGATAGAAGAAGAGAGGAGGGAGTTGTGAATCAGGAGATAATGAGTCAGGCAAAATGTATGCCAGCTCCTTCCTGCTCTCAACAATTAGGCCTTTATAGCCAGGCCAAGTGTAGCTGCTTGGCTTGTTTCTAGTTGGCATGTCTCCTGGGTGGCTCATCTGTCCATAGACCAGTCAAACACAGGTCTCACAGGTGAAACAAATGACACTTAAAATCTGTACTTGGCTGAGCACTGTATCTGGTATGCCTAGATGTACAGGATAGAGAGAACCTCTACTCCAGCAGAGAAGACTGTAGTTTGAAATTGCTCAAGATGGACGTTTCTTTTTGTTGATTTATTTATATGCACGAAATCTGTAGTTGCCTTTAGGCTTCTGTCTAAGCCTGTCTTCCACTACTCATATGTCTACAACTAGTTCTTTAGACATAATGGAGAACTTTTATTAAATACCTAGTACCTATGAAACCTCCTCCCCTCCTTGAGACATTACATATATATATATATATATATATATATATATATATATATATATATATATATAGGCACTGGATGTTCTGAATATCACTCTAAGACCAACTGTGACACCGGGCATAGATTGAGCATAGGAGACTTCAAAGCCTGCTTGCTTCTATGTGACACACTTCCTCCAACAAGATTATACCTCCTAATAGTGTTACTCCTCCCTATGGGACCATTTTCTTTCAAACCACCACAATCATGGTTAGGCACTCAGGCAATTTTGATTCTGATCCATTTAAAATCTGAAACTGCAAACAGTGAGATACATTCCCTTCTAGTCTTCATCTTTTATGCTATTGATCTAGAGGAGCAGGCAGTAATATTATTTTTTGAGAGAGAATGGGGCTAAGTCACTTGCTTCTCAGAAGTCCATGACCTCAAACTTCCCTACCAGAACTCCAGTTTGTATTGATAATTTGCCTTTTACTGGCTTTTGGTTTTTGAAGTCCTGAGGATCAAACCCAAGGCATCACACATGCTAAGCTTTTTATCACAGAGCTACACCCCCAGCCTCAGTCCTTTCTTTAAGTATTCTAATTTCATATGATACACTCCAATTACTACCAACTGATGATAGGACTGAGCAGACACCATAACAGGCTGTTCAGTCTTCTCTCAGAGATCAGGCCTCAATTTTGTAGGGAAAAAGGGGGAAAGGGGGCTGGCTAAAGAAACCCACCCTGACCGTGGAGCCCAGAACTAGAGAAAGATGGCTCAGATAAGGCCAGTGAAGGAAACACAGTTTGGCTCAAATCAGAGCCATCTCTGCCCTTGGCCAACTGACTTGTAGAACTACCCAATCATAGAGCAGGATGTAGCACCCTGGCCCTGGGGCCCAGGACCAGGGAAAGAAACAAAGCCTGGGTTTGGGACCTGAGCTAGAGAAATGAACCAAGGAAACATGCCCTGACTCTGAAACCAGTACCAAAGAAACACTCTTGGTCCCTAGAATTAGAGTAGGTGAAAGAACTGTGCCCAGGCCTTAGAATTAGTGTCAAAAAGCTAAGTAAGGCCAGTGAAAGAAACATAATTTGGCTCAAATCAAAGCCATCTCTGCCCCTCGCCAACTGACTTGTGAAACCAACCAATCACAGAGCAAGACAGTATCACCCTGGCCCTGGGCCCAGGGCCTGGGAAAGAAACACAAACTAGGTTTGGGACCTGAGCCAGAAAAAATGAACACTATCCAGAACCAAGGAAACATGCCCTGACTCTAAAACTAGTGCCAAAATAATACTCTTGGTCCCTAGAATCAGAGTCAGTGAAAGAAATGTGCCCTGGCCTTAGAGGCAGTGTCAAAAAGCTAAGAAAGGCCAGTGAAAGAAGCACAGTTTGGCTATGAAATCAGGGCCATCTCTGTCCCTAACCCACAAAACTGGCAAATCCGGGGGCTGGAGCGATGGCTCAGTGGTTAAGAACATCTATCTGCTCTTCCAGAGGTCCTGAGTTCAATTCCCAGCAACCACATGGTGGCTCACAACCATCTGTAATGAGATCTGGCGCCCTCTTCTGGCCTGCAGGCATACATGGAGACAAAACCCTATATACATAATTAATAAACTTTAAGCTGGGCAGTGGTGGCGCACGCCTTTAATCCCAACACTCATGAGGCAGAGGCAGGTGGATCTCTGTGAGTTTGAGGCCAGTCTGGTCTACAGAGCAAGATCCAGGAAGGCACAAAGCTACACAGAGAAACCTTGTCTCAGAAAAAAAAAAAAAACTGGCAAATCTCTGGGCAGAAAAAACTAACCAACCACTGGCTAAAACCACCCTGCCTGGTCAGTTGTGGTCTGTTCTCTCCATCCTGGTAGAGGCAGCTACTCTTCTAGACTCCTCCTTCCCAAATAAATCTCTTTCTCAAAAGAGTTTTGGGTGTGAAGATCTTCATTCACTGGTATAGAGAAGATCCTTGCCAAGATGTCCCTCAGTGGACTGAGAAAGGAGGAGCTGAACAGAAGATCCTTACTGAGACATCCCTCAGTGGACAGAGCAAGGAGAAGCTGAACAGACAATCCTTGCTGAGACGTCCCTCAGTGGAAAAAGCAAAGGAGAGCTGAAAGAGCTGAAAAAGTAACACTTTTCTCTGGAGCCAGAGAAGATTGCTACATTTCTGCAATTTCTTAGGCCAGAGAAGCAGAGCTCTGCTAGGAAGCCCCCTTAGTGGGTGCTGAGCAAAGCTCAGCAGTAGCAGCTCTCCAGGAGAGGAGCAGGATTGCAATATCCTGTGGGGAGACCATCCCCCACCACACCAAGTATAGCCTGACTCTCTAGAACAGTCAGGATACCCTTCCCTACAGAGCTGTTCTGGCAGCTCCAGACCTGACTTTCCCAAACAGTCAGGATACCCTTACCTGCTGAAGAAGTTCCAGGCCTGACTCTCCCAAGCAGTCAGAAAAAACATCCCTTCCAGAGCTGAGCTGTCTCTTTGCAGCTCCAGCCATCAGAGCTGTCCTAAGCAGTTCCAGGTATCCAGGACACCTCCAGGGCAGAGCTGTCCTGAGCTGCTCAAGGTGTCTGGGATACTTTGCCCTCCAGGGTTGAGCTGTTTCTTTGCAGCTCCAGCTGTCAGAGCTGTCCTAAGCAGCTCAAGGTGTTGTCTCACTCCCCAAGTAATCGGGATACCTTTCCCCAGAGTTGCAAAACTCACATTTTGGTGCCAAAACCCGGGACCAAACCTACAGAGTTGCAACAAATTTCACTTTCCTGAGACTGAACAAGCAGTTTCTGAAAGAGCCACAAAGAAAGGGCAATTAATCACTGGTGCACCTGACCACAGGGACAAGGGAGATAGGACACACCAAGCCTGGACCACTGAGCCAACCCTCACAGTCAGTACATACTAGGCCAGCAGTCTCCACAGCAGCTTGAGGACAAAGCCTGGAACTTGTCCAGGCTTGCCCCAAAACGGAAAAGCTATAACTTTAATCAGCCCATGACTAGGCCCAGCCAATTAGAACATACTTTTATGATTGCCATTTGCTTAAGTCAATCGTATCTAAAGTGATCTAACTGCCCTAGGAACTCCCCTTGGCTGTGCTTAAAAGGAACCTGCAGGTCCCTCTCGAGGTCTCCACCATTTTGCATTTGTATGGCAAGGCAAGGCCCCATCATGCTGGAATAAAAACACTCTTGCTGATTACATACATGGATGGTGGTCTTTTGTGGGACTTCTCTGGGACCCTAACAGCTGACATTTATAATTATAATTTATAGGACATCCACAGAGTTACCAAAATGGTCAGCAAAAAATATGAAAAACTTTCCCTCCAAGAATATTCATACTTTCTTAAGGTAATAACAGATTTCACAGCTACCTACAATTGCAAACATATGTTATTCTGACAGTCTGAAGATTAAGCTTCCTCTTCCTTGAATAAAAAGTGTTAATGTTTGTCCTGATTGGTTTTGTTGTTGCTGTTGTTGTTGCTTTCAAGACAGGGTTTCTCTATGTATCCTTGGCTGTCCTAGAACTTGCTTTGTAGACCAGGCTGGCTTCAAATTCATAGAGATCTGCTGCCTCTGCCTCCCAAGTGTTGAGATTAAAGGCATGTGCCACCACTGTCTGGCTGCCCTGACAATTTTTGTATTGTCAACTCCCTGGAGTCACATGGGATGACTTAGTTAAGATGAACTTAATAAAGAATTGCCTCAATTAGATTGGCCTGTCTTAATGTCTGTGAGAAATTGTCTTGATGGATTACTGATATGAGAGTACTCAGCTCACCACAGGCAGGTGGGCCTAGGCTATATAATAAGAATAGCCAAACAGGAGCGAGAGAGTGAGCCAGTAAGCAGAATTTCTCCATGGTTTCTGCTTCAGTTCTTGCTTGAGTTCCTGCCCTGAATTCCTTCAAGGGGTAGATTGTGACCTGAAAGTGTAAGCTAAAAATAAACCCTTTCCTCCCTAAATTGTTTTTGGTCATGGTGTTTACCACCACAATAAAAAGCAATCCAGAACACACTCTCATTACAGCTGGCTTCCATGGTGTTAACCCAAGGGAAAAGCTGATGAGGATCTGCTATGCTCACTTACAGAAAGCGGTAAATGTGCTTATAGAGCAACAAAGAAACATTGAGGTTGGAGTTGGGTGAGTGCTACTCTAACTCTATGACTGTGGGCTATTATCCTCTTTGAGCCGCTCTTCCTCCCATCTCATTTATGAAATAGAATAATAATACCTACTTTGCATGGGTCAATGTGGTTATCTATTGTGTACCCCAATAAAGCTTACCTTGGGATCAGAGGACAGAGAGAGCCACTAAATTAGACATAGAGGTCAGGCAGTGGTGGCACACACCTTAAATCCTATCACTTGGGAGGCAGAGATCCGTCTGGATCTCTGTGAGTTCAAGGCCACACTGGACTACATGAGAGAAATAGAATGAGGCAGTGGTGACACATACCTTTAATCTCAGGAAGTAATATGGCAGGACACAGAAAGTTTATAAGGCATGAGGAAATAGGAACTCACTCTCTTGAGGCTGAAGATTTCATAGAGCTAAGCTAGTGGCTGGCTGTTCTGCTTCTCTGATCTTTCAGCTTTCATCCCAATATCTGGCTCTGGGTTTTTTTTTTATTATAAGACCTTTTAAGATTTATATTACATCTGGTGCCCAACATTTGTGGCACAAATTCACAAAAAGCCACTTGCCTGTGGCCTTGCTCAGTCCTGAGTTCAGTCCTGAGCTGCATGTGGCTAGAGTCTCCTCCCCACATGAGCCAGAGTCTCTAACCAGCTGGATCCAGATGGCTGGATCTTTCACTTTATCTCTCCTGGTGGGTAGTTGGCTCCCCCTGGATCCCCATCTTGGGCTGTTACCATACCAGATAGTTGCCTTGAAGTCTGCTTGGGCTTCTACTGTTCTACACACTCCGCAGAGCAGGTGAGTCAATTAAGATTTCTTAAGAGGAGAAATTAGTTAAAAGAGAATTTTTCCCCCACATTAAAAAATGGGAAACATTTTTACAATGGAGGGTGTTTGGTCTCTGTTTGTTAACACATTAAGCGGTCTGAAAATGGAACAACTAAATGAGAGGCTAATTAATGTTCCAGAGGTTTGAAGAAAAATAGCAATGTCAGGTGTTTTAATTGCAGTAAACAAGGTCACCTAAAAAGGGACTGTAAACAGAGTGTTCCTATACACAATGTTTTTTCAAGGAGCAATGATAACAGAATGCCCCTCCCTTCTGGATTATGCAGAAGGTGTGGTAAAGGCAAAATTGGACTAATGAATGTAGATCAACAAGGGAGAGACAAGGTAATCCTTTGCCTTTGCCATCAGGAAACTCCCTGAGGGGCCTCTTGCAAGCCCCCATAACAAATTCAGTTCAGTTCTTTCCTGTGATCATAGAAGAAACCCCCTCTCAGAGCAATTGAAGAACCTAATGCCTATTGTAAAAAAAACATACTGCTTGGGGTAATAGAACAGCTATTGAAGAAAGAGCAAAAAAATTAGGAGAAACCATAAAGTTAATGTGTTGGCAAACTTCTATAAATGAACAAAGACCAAAATTAAAAATAATAAAAAATGACAAGCTCTTTGAAGGTCTTATAGACACAGGTGCAGACCTAACAATTGCACCAGAATCTTGGCATCCAAACTGGCATCTTCAGGAGGTAAATGTTCAGCTTTTAGGGATTGGAACATTATCTCAAGTGAAACAGAGCATGAGATGGGCCGAATTTGTAGGGCCAGAATGACAGAGAGGAAAATTAAAGCCATATGTGGTATAATATAGCCATGAATCCATAGGGACATGATTTATTACAACAATGAAATACTCAGATTAACATTCCTCTAATCTCAAAAACAAACCATAAACTATCACATGTTTCTGAGAAAAATATTAGAAGGTATTATAAAGAACAGTCACTGACCATCCAGATTGTACAAGAATAGGGCACAACAGCTGCTGATCTTTCAAAGACACCAACACCCATAGCTTAATGGTTAACAGACAAGCCTGTATGGGTTCAGCAATGGCCTTTAACAAAAGAGAAACTACAGGCCTTAGAATAGCTGGTACAAGTGCAGTTAAATGCTCAGCATATTGAAGAATCAACCAGGCCTTGGAATTTTCCTGTATTTGTTCTTAAAAAGAAATCTGGCAAGCAGAGAATGGTAACACCTATTAACATGGAAATTCAGCCAATGGGCTCTCTACAATCTGGAATTCGTTTGCCTACTCTGTTACCTAAAGGATGGCCTCTTATAGTTATCGATTTAAAAGACTTTCTTCTCAATATCCTTTCAAGAAAAAGACAAAGAAAAATTTTGCTTCAGGGTACCTACTTATAATAATTCCTAGCCAGTCAAGAGATATCAATGGACGGTGCTCCCAATAGGGAATGTTAAATAGCTCAACCTTGTGCCAATATTTTGTATGACAGCCATTGGAAGTAATATGTAAACAATTTCCTAAATTTATAATTTATCATTACATTGACAACATTTTACTAGCTGGCCGGGCGGTGGTGGCGCACGCCTTTTATCCCAGCACTCGGGAGGCAGAGCCAGGCAGATCTCTGTGAGTTCGAGGCCAGCCTGGGCTACCAAGTGAGTCCCAGGAAAGGCGCAAAGCTACACAGAGAAACCCTGTCTCAAAAAACAAACAACAAAAAAAAAAACAAAAAAAACCCATTTTACTAGCTGATTCAAATGTTGATACTTTAGTTGTTTAAAGTGTCAAATGTTTAAAGAAGTAAAGAAAAATTTGCCTTGTTTGGGATTACAAATTGCTCCTGAAAAGATACAAAGAGGAGATTCTATTAATTATTTAGGATATAAAATAGGTCTACAAAAACTTAGACCCCAAAAGATGCAAATTAGGAGAGATTGATTATGGACTCTTAATGACTTTCAAAGATTATTCAGAGACATTTCCAATCTATGGACCCCTATTGGGGTAAAAGAAATGATGAACTGAGTAATTTGTTCAAAACCTTAGAGGGTGACAAGGACTTAAATAATCCAAGAGAATTATCATCTGAAGCTGAAAAAGAATTGGCTTTGGCAGAAAAGAAAATACAGGATGCACATGTGGATCATGTGGATCCAAAGCTTGATTGCATTTTGGTTATTTTACCCTCTAAGCATTCTCCTACAGAAATTTTAATGCAGAAGGAAGATATTATATTGGAATGGATATTTCTACTAAATAAACAGAGTAAAAAATTTAAAACTTATGTGGAAAAGATCTCTGAGTTTATTTTAAAAGGAACAATAAGACTTCATCAATTAGCAGGAATAGACCCAGCAGAAGTTGTAGTACCTTTCACTAATGATAAAATTGACAAATTATGGGCAGAAAGTGAACTTTGGCAAAGAGCTTGAAGTAGTTTTTTGGGAAAGATTAACAACAAATATCCAAAAGCAATAGAATTAAATTTGTAAGGAGAGCTAACTAGATTCTGCCTTGCATTGTATAGGAAATACTAATATCTGGAGCCCGTACATTATATACAGACTCAAAGAAACAAGGAAAAGCATGTTACAAATCAGAAAATTTAGGTAAAGTGGTTCAAAGTCCTTATAATTCTGTCCAAAAATTGGGATTATATGCCATTCTGATGGTATTAATGAATTTTTTTGAACCTCTCAACAAAGTTACTAACTCTCAGTATGCTGAAAGAGTGGTCTTACATATTGAAACTGCTGAATTTTCCCTGATGGGTCAGAATTAACTTTGTTCTTTAGTTACAAGAAATAATCAGGAATAGGAATCATCCCTTATATATAACATATCTGATTCCATTCAGGTCTGCCCGGCCCTCTAGCACAAGGAAATGATGAGATCAATCAACTATTGATAGGAGATGTGCTGGAGGCCTCAGAATTTCATTAAAAACATCATGTCAATAGTAAGGATTTTTAAAAAGGATTTTTCTATAGCCTGGCAACAAGCCAAGGAAATCACAAGGAAATGTCCTACTTGCTCTTTATACAAATCAAACTCCAGTACCAGCAGGATGTAACCCAAAGGGTACTCAGAGGAATGAAATCTGGCAAATGGATGTGTTTCATTTTGTAGAATTTGGAAAATTGAAATAGGTACACCACACCATTGATACCTATTTAGGATTTCAATGGACAACTTCTCTGATTCTGTAATCATGCATTCACTAGAAGTTATGGCCATCGTGGGTATACTTGTACAAATTAAAACTGACAATGTTCCAGCATATGTCTCTGGAAAAATGAAACAGTTTTTTGCTTATTGCAATATAAAGTATATTACAGGTATACCACATAATCCTACAGGCCAAGCAGTCACAGAAAGGTCAAATCAAACTCTAACGGATAAGCTAAATAAACAGAAAAGGGTAACAAAAAACCCCAGAAAGAGATTACATAATGCTCTATTAAATTTGAATTTTCTCAACACTAATGAGAAAGGAACAACAGCTGTGGAGAGACACTGCATAATGGAAAAAAACTACAGAATTAAATCAGCCTGTATACTTTAAAGATGCACTGACCTCAGAATGGAAACCAAGATATGTATTACATTGGGGACAAAGTTTTGCTTTTATTTCTACAGGAGAAGAAAAGCTATGCATACCATCAAAACTGAAAAAGGTTTGATTTAAACAAGAGAGACCTCTTAATTAGAAGAGGTGATAGTTCATCAACCAACATGACCATTCAATTTAAACTAACTTATACCACTAACAAATCTTTTTCATTTAATCAGATATAACTTGCCAAAAGGGAACTTCCCCAAAGTTAGGGTTGGGGAAGGGTTTTTGTTTTTGTCTTTCAGGAGAATGAAGACTAAGAAAGCTGAAGAACACTGGACAAATGAGAAATCTGAAGAAAAAGGACAAATCATCCAGAAAAACATCCCAAGAAAAAAAGTAAATTGGCCTATTGGTATTATCACATATCTACAGGATAAAATTTCAAAAGTCTTCCTAAATGTTTATTTCTGCTGTTCTCTACAGACATATAACACAAACGGTCTTTATGTAGTCCCAGTTCAATTTAAAATTAAAGCCGGCTTTGGAGTTGGAGTGTGGCTCTCTCCTTCT
Source organism: Peromyscus eremicus (assembly GCF_949786415.1). Classification (NCBI taxonomy): domain Eukaryota; kingdom Metazoa; phylum Chordata; class Mammalia; order Rodentia; family Cricetidae; genus Peromyscus; species Peromyscus eremicus. The sequence continues at coordinate 2,363,603 of NC_081418.1, read as the reverse complement.
CTAAACCCAAGCATGCTTGTTAAAAGAAATGCAAAATCTCTTTATCAAGTCAGAAGAGCCACCTGATATGGGACAGAAGAAAAACCAAAATTAAGAGACTATTCTATTGTCACTAACCTCATAATTCTTTGGTTTTATTTTGTCTCTTTAAAACTTTTCTTAAGATATGAATTTTATATCAAAATTTATAAGATTAATAATATATTAAACTTTTGTCATGATGTTAATGGTTTTATAGAGTACTAACTAATTCTAGAAAAAAGGCTTCATCTAGCTTCCTGTACATGATTTTGGGTTTGAGTCTCTATCAGTTTTCTGCAGTGAACCATGACCATGCCTAACAGCCTCCAACAGATGTTGCAGCCCCACAACAATGATTCAATCATGATGATGATAATACCACCAAGCTGACAAACACCACCCAAAGATCAGTTTTGGACTACAAACTGCTCAGGACAATTTTGAGATGGCTAGCTGAAATGATCCAGCTTCACAGCCTACTCAAGCAAGGACTTGAGACAAGCCCTGCATTTTCCCATTATGCAGAGACTAGACAAAAATGATACAGCTACCTTTCTCAGGACAAATATAAATATATACAAATGGAGAGGTGAGTGTAGAAATCAGGCTGGGACTGAACTGGTTTTTGTAACTCTAGAAGACCCTGTGCAGGCTGCTGGAGAAGAAATGCACTAAACATCCTACTCAGCTGTGGACCCTGCATGCCACACGATCAAGATGTAAACAATATGTGACTGTGGGTACAGCGGTGACACAAGGTTTTGGGGGGGGGGGCACAAGCAACAGCATTTTGATTGGATTTAAGTCCTGATGCACAAGAGGGAATTCATGTCTGGTACTATAAGCCAGGACAAAAGCCTGTGGCTGATGGAGGCCCAGAGAGAAAACAGCTCCTGTTATTAAGTAGATACGATGTTTGTCAGATTGTTTTATTGCTATCAGATATGCTCTGCCATGCAAGGAAACTTCCTTTTGTAAATGATGATGTCCTTCAGACTCAGGCACCAGTGAAGTTTCTGAGAACAAATATGATTGTCGTGGCATGTCTTTAATCCCAGCACATGGAGACAGGTGGATCACAACAAGTTCAATGCCTGGTTAACACAGTGAGTTCCAAGCTAGCCAGGGCTGCACAGTAAGGCCATGTCTCAAAACAAACAAACAAACAAAAAAACACCTCAGGAAGTAAATAACTCACAAGTTTCAGGAAATCCGTGATTCACAAGGCCTCTCCTCTCCCTCTCTCTCTCTCTCTCTCTCTCTCTCTCTCTCTCTCTCTCTCTCTCTCTCTCTCTCTCTTCCCTCCCCTCAAGGTTGTATAAGCAGTACATGTCTGAGGAGGAAAACTCTCCCACGTGTTGTTCTGCCTGCAAGTTGTTCATGGAGCCCCAGGGCTCCAGCTTTCATGGCTCATTACCCATGCTGGGGCAGCTCTTGGTGATAGAGCTGTTTTGAGTTATCCGTGCTCCCATAAGTAACCCCTCACCCATACCCCTGTAAGTAACTCCAGTAAACTCATTGGTTAACTAAGTTAGGCCTTAGTGGCATGTCACTTCAGTCTGTCATTGGTTCCATATCTGGGGTGAGTAGATGATTGTTGATGTCTCCCCATGAATAGCCTCATCACAAAACAGTAAGTGCTCTGTAAACATAAATGTCTTACATTTGTTGTGCTTTGAGGGTTATTTCCCCCCTCAGCTAACTAGCCCACTCCTATTCTTGGGTGTTTTCTCTTTCTTAATGAATTGTCTTTTCCACAATCCTCTGGACATTTCCACTCTTTTTCTGAAGCCTCCCCACTTCCACCATGCAGCTGCTTGCTGACCCCCACTGCTGAACCTACCTGTGCTCTTGGTCCACAACAAAGACCTGACTTTCTCTCTTCCCCTTCACCTTCACCCTCGGCAGCAGCTGAGATTGACAGGGCTCTGTTGTTTTCCTCTCTGAACTCTAACCAAGTGGCCCTCTAGATTACTGTTGAGTCCACCTTAAAATTCTTTATTAACAAGATTAGGAACTATTAAAGGGAACCTCACATTCCAAGCAACAAAACCTCCTGAATGGCTGGATTTCTTGTCCACTCAATTCTCCTGGAGAATCAAACCCCTGCCCTCCTCCTGTGGGCCCGAGTATTTATGCCTTGTACAGCATTAAGTCTTTCTCTTTGCAGTCCTCTTGTCAAATCTCTCAACCTCCACAGAAAACAAGGAAGGTCTAGGGCAACAGTCTTGTTCATGACATCAGTTCAGTAATGTGATCCTATCACTAGCTCATAGCCACCATCCCCTTACCCCATCCACCACCTAGCTTTCCAAGTAGTGCCTCCTCTGGACTTCCAAGCCATTCCTTAGCAACTGGGATATCCCAGCTACTTCTAGTTAGATCTTCCTGCGCTGAGCTTGACCAGTGTCCCACCTCCCTTACTGAGCCTCCTCTTGGCATCTGTTCTCTGAACAGCTCCTAACACAGCTATGGAATCTTAATCATGAATGCTGCTTATTCCTATCAGTAGAAGTGTCAGGAGGGCACAGCTATCCTATGAAAGCCTTTAATTGAAGGTATTGTTAAGGTGTATAAAATCTGACTAACCTTTGATCTGTCCATCCTGTAAATGATAATAAAGGCTGTAAGTACAAATTAAAATACTTTGGGTTCTAGGCCATTCATTGCTTCTGTGGAACTTTTAAATTAATCTGGAATGATCACATATTACAGAGCTGGAGTTCGGCGGTGCCTTGCATTAAACAGTTCACATAAGGCAGAGTTTCAGTTTAGACTATAGAATAGTGTTGCAATGCTGCCAATTGTCAGAAAACACAGCTGTCACCTTTGTGTTGACTAGGTCTGCATGCTAATGGGCAGAAGCAGGTAGGGCTGGGACTATTCTGTCAACACCAACCTTGAAGAAAAAACCCAACCCAAACCAGCAACTTGTCGGGCTCAATCACCCTTCTTACTGACGAGGAATCTGGGAAGCTTAAGTACCATGTTGTGGTTTGAATATGGAATGGCCCTTGCAGAGGTGAGAGCCATACTACCTTTCTGGAATATTAAATTTACATTCATTTATGAAACAGTGTTGATAAATAATAAAACTCCTAAGGATTCTCTTGAAAGTATTAAGATAATTCAGTGAAGAAAGTATATCTATTAAAGACCACTTAGAGGGGCTAGAGAGCTCAGTGCTTAATTATGTTGAATTCATTATGCAGAATGCTTGGTCCACAGCTAATGGCACTGTTTGGGAAGTTGTGGAAACTTTAGGAGTTTAGCAGGAATAAATAAAACCCTGGAGAATGTTCTTGGCAGCTACATGTCATCCTGAGTGCCTCTTCCTCTGTGCTTCTGGGCCACAATGAAGGACTCATGTGCTCTGCCCTACCTTCCCTGCCACAATGGAGTGAAACCCCTGAAACTCAGAGCTGAACTGTTCCTCCCTGGGAGTGGTCTCTTTTTCAGGCATGTTGGCCACACTGGGACAAATGTTAACAACAGGCAGGTATTATTTTTGGAATTCTTATTCCTGCTCACTGGCAATAATTCAAACAGGGAAGAAGACATTTGAAAAGTCTGGGAGATATTTGTACACTGTGTGAAAGTGTATTGCTGTGATTGGTGTAATAAAAAGCTGAAAGGCCAATAGCTAGGCAGGAGGTGTAGGCAAGACTTCAGGGCAGAGAGAACTCTGGGAAGAATAAGGCAGAGTCACCAGCCAGATGCAGAGGAAGCATTAAGAGCAGTACAGAGACATGAGGTAACAAGCCACATAACAAAACATAGATTAAAATAAATGGGTTAATTTAAGTTATAAGAGCCAGTGGGACAAGCCTGAGCATAGGCCGAGCTTTCATAATTAATAAAAAGTATCAGCATTGTTCTTTGTGGGCTGGTGGTCCCAATGAAACAGTGCTGCTGCAAATGACACCAAACATGGGGCCATGTATATCCACACAGGGCCTGAGAAAGCTAAAAAACATAGTAATAAAACAAAAGGTTTGGAGTAGGTTCAGTGCTTGCACTCTTTTAAGAGGCCCTGATACTGAGCACTTGAATGGAGTTTATGAGCAGTGGGCAGCATGCTACTTGGTGGCATAAGACTAGGCAGAAATACCTACTGCAGCATGGATCCATAAACTTCCCAGAGCTGGGGTGGTCTCTCAGGAAACCAAGGGGGCAGAGTCAGCCACCAGCATGCCATATGCAAGCAGAGCCCTGTGGCTGTAGCCTAGCAGTTTAAGATTTAGCTCATGCCGGGCGGTGGTGGTACATGCCTTTAATCCCAGCACTAGGGAGGCAGAGCCAGGCAGATCTCTGTGAGTTCGAGGCCAGCCTGGGCTACCAAGTGAGTTCCAGGAAAGGCGCAAAGCTACACAGGGAAACCCTGTCTCAAAAAAACAAAACAAAACAAAACAAAAGATTTAGCTTACACTGTCAGAGGAGGCTGCAGAGAAGAAGAAGAAAAAAAAAGCCAGGTCCAGGCCAACAAAAACTCTGAACATGTTACAGTGTGTTTAAAAATGTACTTAGATGCTAAATAAAAAAAAAGAAAATGGGTATAGACAGTCACAAAAACAGTTTTAAAAATAATAAAGTCTTTAAAGAAAGAGTAAAATAATATAAAAAGAATAAGCCATGTAAAGTTGGGAAATACACAGGGTGTCTGGATCTTGTGTGGTGCTTTGTTGACTTTGAATTTTTTAAATGCTAATGTACAAAAAAAGAATAGATGCTGAGAGACATTGGATTATGAAAACTGCTAAATTAAACCAACCTATATATATTTAAAATGTCTTAATTTCAAAATGGAAGTCAGAAAATATGCTGCATTGGGGGAGAGATTATGCCTTTGTTTCCACGGGAAACAAAAAGTTATGGTTCTCTTAAAAAATAAGGAAGATCAGATTTGATTGGGGGAGACCTCTTAAAAATCTTGGCTACAGACAAAGAAGGCAAGAAAGACTACAGGACAGGTGACATATATGCAGATCCCTGTACATGGGGACAGCTCTGAGACTGGATGAGACATCATAAACCTTGTTGGTTACAGAGTCCTCATGAATTATTATTACATGCCACCCTTTCATATGACATGGACAGAGGTTTGGTTATACAATCTAAACAAACTTATAATGTTAACAAATGCCTATTAACTGATCAAACATAAAACAAAAAAATCATCTTTAACCGATTTGTGTATTCCATACTTGTGTTAGTACAGATACATATGTTACCTTTAAAAGTTCATGTTCTGTATTTTCAGAACAAAAGGACCAGACACCAATAAAGATAAGCAGCCTAGGTGATCCAGCCTCTCATAATGCCTCTGTTGTAGTTTCCTCAAAATTCTGTATCCAGAACAGCTTCAAAGCTGCTAGCTGAAATGGTCCAGCCCCACAGACTATCCAACTAGGACTTCAGATAAGCTCTACACTTTCTCATCACACAGAGACTAAACAACAACAAAAAATACAGGACTTGATCATTATCCCAATTTTCTCAGGGTCCCCTAAAGATGCCATTATCCCCAGACAACAGGAAGCAGTCTACAGAATATGACACCCACATTCCCAAGAGGAAGGTGGGTGGTTTTTTGTCATTTGATGGGTTGTGGATGTTTGTCATCATTTAGGGGGGTTGCCTACAAGTTGTTATTGGTAGTGGTCAGAAAAAAACTAAACAAAGGAGATTAGATTCAGGGATCTGTTTCTGAATGGAAAAGTGGGGGGTAGAGTATAGAAATGATGGGAGAACGGGTAGATTGTTGAGTCTACTTTTTAACAATGACTAGTCTCAAATATTTTATATAAATTTGTATATTGATACAAATTCAAGATTATTTTTATTAGAACATACTGTACATACATCTCTGTTCTTGTTTAAGGTATTGTACCTATGCAGCTATTTAACAATGTAATGTAAATTTCTAGTCCTTGAAAATTATTATTACAAGCTATTTAGGATAATAAAGAAATGCATGCAGGTTAGTAGTTAGTCACCTATAACAATCAAACTTGTAGTAATGTTAGGTATGTTCTCAAGGTAAAACACATATATTTTAGATTGACAGGTGGTCTTCAAACATTTTAGAGATGTACAGAATATGGCATTTAAGATGTTTTAATAATAACATAAGGCTTTTCATGACAGTGCAGTGAGATACATCTGCTACTGGCATCACCAATCTATTTCAAAAAAGATGATGGGCATTGAAGAAACTCCATATCAAGTTTCCTTTCTTTGTGGCAAAAGTTAGCTACTGGGCAAGAAACCGCCCTTGCCTTGACTGCTGACAGTATGCTGTCTAAACTGGACAAGGAGGAGAACACAAAAGAAAGTTACTGCCAAACTTTACCAAGACAAAGAGGGACAGTCCTTCAAAATCCCTGCTTCACAGTAAAGTCTGTCAGATATTCTAGGCCTGTAGGCTGAAGATGGATGCTCCAATGTTGCAGAGGAACCTTTGATGACTGTCCAGGCAGCCAGATGTTTCTCTCATTTCTAGTTTTGGCATTTGTTTGCTCTGCACTTTCTTTTTACTCAGGTAATATTATATCCTTCTCAGGTCTCAGAAAATCCTGTTCATATTATATAGAGTTTTACTATGTTAGAGTTAAAACCTTTCCTTTTTATTTAGACGAAAGGGGGAAATGTTGTGGGATATTTGTACACTGTTGAAAATGTGAGAACTCTGGGAAGAAGAAGGCAGAGTCGTCAGTCAGATGCAGAGGAAGCAGCATGAGCAGTACAGAGAGATGAGGTAACAAGCCATGTGACAGAGCATAGATTAAAATAAATGGGTTAATTTAAGTTATAAGAGCTAGTGGAACAAGCTTAAGCTAAGGCTAAGCTTTCATAATTAATAAAAAGTCTCAGTGTTGTTCTTTGTGGGCTGGTGGTTCCTATGAAAAAGTACTGCTGCAGAACATTATATGTGATTAGGTAATATCTTTACTCTAAAAACTTTAAAAAGTACATTGAATATAAAATTACCATGTATCCCAACATACTGAGATAAGCCCTACTAGCACCTTCATGCTGATTGCACTTGTAGTTTGAAAATAACTTAGTGAGCCTGGCAATGGTGGAGCATGCTTTTAATCCCAGTACTTGGGAAGCAGAGGCAGGCAGACCTCTGTGAGTTCAAGGACAGCCTGGTCTACAAAGTGAGTTCTGGATAGCCAGGGCTACACAGAGAAACTCTGTCATGGAAGACCAAAACAAACAAACAAAACACCCATAAGATCAATTTGCATGTAATGTATTTATCAGAAAACAACATTTTGGAGAAAATGACAGTAAAAATAATGAGCAACATTTATTGAACACTTATATGCCAGCCACTGGGTGAGGAGGTGCCTGTGCCGAGGCTATGACAGCAGATATCTATTAAAAAAAAAAAAAGCAGGTCTTGGGTCAGAGAGATGGCTCAGCTGTTAAAGGCTAGGCTCACAAACCCCCCTCAAAAAAAAAAAAAACAGGTCTGGTGGGACTCCAGCAGATCAATAAAGCCATCAGCAACTGCTGTCATTAGATTTGGAGCTGCTCAAAGGCTTATCAAGACTGAAGAGGAAGGAACCAAGAAAGCCAGCTTCCTGGTGCCTGGCACAGGGTAGGCAGTAAAGAGGGTAATGTTATAGAATATTATTGTGTGTGTTACTTTTGTTTATGTTGCATTTGTTTAACTCTGTGAAGCTGTGTTACTGTGCCTGTGTAAAACACCTGATGATCTAATAAAGAACAACCAATGGTAAGGCATGAGAAAGGATAGGAAAGGTTGGCAGGCAGAGAGAAGGAGAAATCTGGGAGGAGAAAGGAGTAGCCAGAGAAAGAGGAGGACATCAGGGGCCAGCTACTCAGCTACACAGCAAGCCATGGATTAAGAGTAAGATTTACAGAAGTAAGAGAACAAGAAAAGCCCCAAGGCAAAAGATAGATGGGACAAGTTAAGGAAAGCTGGCAAGAAATAAGCCAAGCTAAGGCCAGGCATTTATAATTAAGAATAAGCCTCCATGTTTGATGTATTTGGGAGCTGGGTGGTAGGTCCCTCAAGAGAGCAAAAGCAACCAACTACAGAGTAAGCCAAAGATTAATTTAATTTTCTCTTAGACAGTTCATGAGCTTCTATTTTTAAAGTCTATTCTGATTTGCTTTATTGTGGTGGTACTAACAACAATATTAAGAAAACTTCTCTGTGAAACAGTAAGCACTGATCTGATTTTACATTCCAACAGGGAACAGAAAGATGAGGCAACAAGGAAGGCAAGAGCCCTGAAGCCTTGGGGAAGGGAACTGATGGGGTCTCAAGGCCAAATCCATAAATGGTTGATAGATTTCCCAACACAATCCAGAGAGTCCAGTCACAGTGTGACCATTTCACCAGATGCTTCTCTGCCAGTTCTAACCTGCACTGAATCAAACTGCCCAGCTTCCCTTCCTGCGGTCTTTGCTGTTTCTGTCTTATCAGGGTTTTGCAAATCCCTCACTCATAAAACAAAGCTTCCTTGTTTTTACTTTTTTGGGATAAAAAATGTTTACAAGTAGAAGTTTTTCTGATTCCAGAGTTTTATGGAATTGTATCTATGCAGGGACACAACGATGTGTCTTAGAGAGGCCCCGCATCTAACCAGGAAAGCCATGTATGCTTCACTCATACTTAATGCATACAGTCTGAGGAAATTATGTACAAATGTGTTAGCTACTTTTATTGTCACCATGACAAATCAGTGAAAAATACCAGTTTAAAGGAGGAATTCCTTCTTTTGGATCACAGTCCATAATGGGGGAGGAGGGCATGGCAGAATACTAGCAGTAACATCCTGGCAGACAGGACCCAGAGAGAAGATAGGAAGGGGTTAGTTAGGCACATTATATGCTCAAGGACACGCTCCCAGTGACCTGCTTCCTCCAAAAGGGGCCTACACCTCCTTCCATCACCTCCCAGTAGTGTCATCAAACTATGACTCCATCGAGGGATTTAATCCATTGATTAGATTAGAGCCAATGGGATCTATGAGCTATAGAAAAACCCTCACGGACATGTGCAGAGGTGTTGGTAAGACTGACCAGCCATCACAATGACTTTTTAGTAGGAAGTGTCACCTGATGTCAGATGTTGAATTTTCAATTTGTGGTGTCATGCTGATACTCAAAACTTTTCATATTTTAGGGCATCTGAGATTTAGGACTTGGGGATTAATAATGTTCAGCCTTTATTAGCCTCATTCCTAGATGACTATGTTGTGAGAACTGAAAGAGAAAAGTATCATGAGAAACTGTAAATGGCTGTATCAGTTGTGTAACTACTCTGTGAACTGGATGTTTGTGTTCTCCCTAAGATTCGCCAGCTGAAATTCTAATTTCCACTGAGATGTTCTTCAGAGGTGGAACCTTTGGGAGATAGTTAGATTTACATGAGGTCATGAGGACCAGAACAGACAGGAGCAGGCAAGCCTGACAACCTGAGTGGATACTCAGGACCCACAAGGTAGAAAAAGAGAACTGACTCCCCCAAGTTGTACTCTGACCTCCATACATGAGTTGTGCCATGTGCATACACACAATTAGTAAAGAAATAAATGTGGAAAATCCTTTTTTAAAGAGAAGAAACAGAAGAGAGCTAGTTCCCCCTATGTTTCTGTGAGGATACAAGGAGATAACTGTCTGCAATTCAGAGTGTGAGCCCTCACCATACCTGCTGACCCCTCATCTTGGACTTCTCAGCCTCCAGCCCTAGAATAAATCAATGTTCGTGCAGCCATTTCTAGGAGAGACTATCTCACAGCAGACTCTGGTATTCTGGCTCTCACAGTCTAATGGCAATATCAATGGACACATTAACATGCACAGAGGGAAATTTTGTGGGGTCCCACACCTAGATAAAGAGCTATAGGCAGCTAATAACTGCTGTGAGAAGAAAAATCAGCCTCTCCCCAAACAGGCTATCAACTTGAGAATGAGGAGTCATGGGAGGGATTCAAAGGAGGATATCAGGGAGGTGCTGGGAGAAAAGAGAGATGGGAAAGTGATGTAATTCTACTTCAATTAAGAACACATTTTTCCCTCAGGCCTCTTGGCCTGGGGAGAACAAAATCAACCATGCACGAGCTGCTCAGACAGCCACAGTACCCCACCCCTAGGTCAAGATGCCTGGGGAAGGCAGGATCAACCAATCTTAGCCTTTGGAGGCCAGACTCAAGCCTGGCCTCTGGCACTGAGCAGTTGGACACCATTATGGTGACTGAGTACAGGGTGGGGAAATGGGAGAGGAGAGAGAGAGAGAGAGAGAGAGAGAGAGAGAGGCAGAATGATTCATGTGCTGGGGAGAGAGGCAGATCTGAAGAGGCAAGGGCAGTGAGAAACACCCTGACATAGATGGTCTGCTTGCCACCTGGGGCCATGGTTATGTCCAGGCCTGGGCTGCTGCCAAGGGCCATGTCTTGGTCTGTGGCCCTGATGTAGCCATGGGGGTCTGTGTTGATGTCTGTGGCTCCTGTTCTACCACCAAGTGCCCTGTGGACCCCTGGAGTCTAGGTCACCACCTGTGACCAAGTCAGTGTCCGAGGGATGTGCCCCCACAGGGGCCATGTTGATGTAAGAGGCCTACATTTGCCACTCAAGACCATGGTGACTTCTGGCTGGACTACTGCCAGGGGACATGTCTGGATCTGTGGCCCTGCTGTGGCTGGGCTCTGAACTGATGTCCCTGGTTCCTGTTGCTATGGAGGTCCATGCAGAGGCCAGCAGTCTAGGCTGACACCTGAGGTCTTCAAGTCACTGCTGGGGCCATATATGTCAAGGACCATGTCTGGGTCTCTGGTCCTACTGCAGCTTGAGTCTGTGCTGATATCTGTGGCCTGTGTTGCCATCAAAGGCCACATGGAGGCCCAGGATCTGGGCCAACACCTATGGCCCAGATCCTATGAGCAGCACAGAAGAGTTGTCCCTGTTAGCAGTGTGTGTGTGTGTGTGTGTGTGTGTGTGTGTGTGTGTGTGTGTGTGCAGGCGAGCCAGCCCTGAAGGCATGAGAATGGGAGAGCTAGCCCCTCTGTCTGTCACAAAACGGCATGACAGTGAGATACCCCTCTCACCTCTCATCCCTTGCCACCTACTGCAGATGGGAAAAGCTGGTTCCGGGATCATGAAAGTGGGAGAGCTGCCCCTGCCTCTCACTGGCTTCAGCACTTAGAAGAGCAGGCCCTGACAGGTGGGAGAGCTGGCCCTGAGGTCATGAGACTAGGAGAACTGGCCCTGCCCCTCATTGGCAGCAGCACTCAAGACAGAGGTCTTGCACCTCACCTGGGCAGCACAATAGAGCTGCTCCTGCTGGCAGGGGCACAGGTGAGCTGGCCTGGAGGGCATGAGAGCAGGAGAGCTGATCCTGCTCCCTTCATCTGTCATGGAGTGGGATGGGTAAGGAAAAGATGCGCCCCTCCTCCCCCTCCTGCAGCAGTCAGGAATGCTGGCCCAGAGTCACAAGAGCAGAAGAGCTGTCCCTGTACCTCACCTGGAGAGCACACTAGAGCTGACTCTGTTGTCAGGGGCACAGGTGAGCTGGTCCTGTAGGCATGAGAGCAGGAGAATGGCCCTGCCCCTCACCAACTACAGCAATAGAGATAGTGGGCCATGCACCTTGTCTGGGCAAAACAGTAGAGCTGGCCCTAGTGGTGTGGACCTAGTAGAGCTGGACCAGAGGGTGTGAGAACAGAACTGCTGTCCCCACTCATTACTGTCTGCTGCATCAGGTGAGCTAGCCAATGCAGGGCTGGAGAGCTCACACTGGTGATGAAAATGAGGGAAAACTGGCCAGCTGAAACCCAGGCCCAGAACCAGGGCCATGAGTTGGCCCAACCCAACATCCACTGAAACTATGAACTGTCTGAGCATGTGAAGGAGCCAGACCTGCAGATCCAAAACAGCAGGATCTCCAGGACATAATACAGTGATAGGATGTCCAAGAGGAGCCCCAGTGAGGGCCCAGCATCAGTAGTGTAGCAGAAACCAGAGGCCTTAAGCCAGAGCAGTGACTCATTGCAATGAACACTTACAAGTAAAGATGTATGAATTAAAAGGTATATTGTGTGACCCACTGGGCCACACTACAGCTTCCAAGATGAGATTTTTGTTTGTTTATTTTTGTTTTCACTTTTAAATTTTGTTTTGTTCTGGGGGCAGGTTTCAAGGGCAGAGGCCAGAAATGAGGGGACAGGGAGATGAGAGGGATCAGGATGCATGATGTGAAATCCACAAAGAATCAATAAAAAGTTTAAAAAAAAAAAGAACACATTTAAGCTGGGCATGGTAGCGCATGCCTTTAATCCCAGCACTCAGGAGGCAGAGGCAGGTGGATCTCTGTGAGTTCGAGGCCAGCCTGGTCTACAGAGTGAGATCCAGGACAGCCAGGGCTATGTAGTAGAGAGATCCTGTCTGAGAGAGAGAGAGAGAGAGAGAGAGAGAGAGAGAGAGAGAGAGAGAGAGAGAGAGAGAGAGAGATCCATGTCAATCACCCAGTGCAAAAATGGTGATTTTGCACAGTAGCAGGTACTAAGACATACTTTCAGTCATACGGGTGTTATGTCAATGCAATCCCAAAGGAAATATTTTATTTTATTTTATCTTATTTTACTTTATGTGTATTGATGTTTTGCCTGCATGCATGTCTAAGTGTGCCTGATGTCCTTGGTGGCCAGAAGAAGGAAGAGTAATCAGTACTCTTAACCACTAAGCTATCTCTCCAGGCCCCAAATGAAATATTTTAAAGAAAAATAGATACATAAGATTCAAACAAATTGTCTGAAACAAATGATGTGATACTAAATCTAATCCAACATATTTATTTTTTGCTTATTGGCTGGTTGGTTTGCAGGATCTGAGACATAGTCTTGCTATCTAGCTGGCCTTGAACTCGCTATGTAGATGATGTTGGGCATGCTCCAAAGGCTGGTGTTCCTCCTGCCTTTGCCTCAAGTGCTGGGATTATAGGCACACACCACCACACCTGCCACGAATATTGATTTAAAGAAAGCACTTGCATTATCTTGCATGCACACATACATAAATGTACACACACACACACACACACACACACACACACACACACACACACACACAGTGTGTATTTCCCTGAAAGAATTTCTATTTATGTGCTGCAAATAAATGAATCATTTTGTTCGACATTCCCTCCATTCCTTCATTTTTAATGTGTGGGACGGATCCCATGAATCATTCAAGCCTTCTTTTCATGCCTGAGAAAGGCCTGCTTATGTCAGAAGCTGAATGATTTGAGACAAAGTGACAGACCTAGTTTTTTTTGTCTCTTCTAATATTCTTCGTAACTAGTGTCTAAAAGCAGAAACTGTGCAGACCTTGCAGTATGATCCTTCCTGAAGGAAAATCTAAGCACCAGTTTCAAAAGCAGGAGCTTTGCTAATGAGCAACACAGCAATTCGAAGCCATTAGGTTTCACTTTAAACCAGATTTCCTTACATGATTTAAAACAGATTTCTCAATGCCCTGAAGACTCTTCAGATAGTGCCCAGTGATTTATCATGAAGTTAGAGAAAACACACACACACACACACACACACACACACACACACACATTTTCAACTTAATTGGTTGGAAGGCAACCTATGGATATAAAAAAAAATGCATTTCACAGTCCACTAATGAACAGCTCCACAAGGGAAGCACCCACTGAAAGCACTGTTGGTGTACATTATAAAGAATGTGGAAAGAAGGGGACGGCTCAGTTCACACAGGACCTTTCCTGTCCTGTATGTTTGCTGTCTTTTCAGTTTCTATCTGCTGCTTCACTGGGTGAAAAGAACCTCTGGGCAGAGCCACTGAAGCACTCTTAAGCCTTGTCATGCATTTTTATTGAACATTCCAGGCCAAATTCCAGATGCTGCTGCTGCTGGCACAATGGTCAGAATGGAGCAAGGGTAATGTTAGGCAGCTTGTCTTCCCACATCTTTGTTGCTATTGTCAGAAGCTTTGGGATCAGTCAGGGCTTGACTGCCTGTGCAGCTAGCTTTTGTTATATTCTCAAATGCATTTGGGAAACTCTGTACTAAGATTTAGAATGGTTCAGAAAGGACACTACAAAGGAGGGTGCTGGCAGAGACAAAACAGTTGTGGTCAACCCGAAACAACTGAGCCAGCAGGAAATCTAGTTGTCTGCTATAAATAGACACAAGGGGCATTCCTTAAGAACACATCTTAATACTTTTAATTTTTTAAATCACTAGGATCCACATACTATAAATTCATTCATTTTGACATTTTTTAGAAGAGAGTTTCTCAAGAAACACGTTCTTTCGGGGTACGGTATCATATATCTGTGACCCCAGAGCTCAGCAGAAACAAACAGCAGATTACCACAAGTTTGAGGCCAGCTTGATCCACAGAGCAGGCAGGACCCTGTCTCAAAAACATAAGAAGAAAGATTTTCTCAACTAGCTTAGGTATGGGTTGGGAAAATGCTTCTGCTAATTTCAGGACCAAGTATGTGGTTAACCCAGCTGCTCTTCTTGAGCAGCATAGGATAAGGGCCACAGATCCTGTCCACCCCACATCTTCTGTACCTCCACCCATGGCTGTGAGAGAAGGAACCACCTAGCCTCAGGACAAACCTCCCATCCACTACAGCACTGTTCCTGATCAAAAGAAGGCGATAAAACATCACTGAGTTTAGAGTCTTGTCTTTAACATCTACATGACTATGAGCAAGCACTTACTGTCTCACTTATACACAAATGCACTGCAGGAAGAAACAGAAATGGTGTGTATAAATGTGTTATAAGAACAAGACGGCATGAAACATAGTTTCTACTGCTGGTAAAAAGAAAATAAATACCCCTATGACTTTGTCCCCCACAAAAACACCAGACTTTCAAGTTCGTAAGTCCTGACTTACTACATCATCTATCAACCAAAACCAAAACGAGAACGGCAACATGGCTCAGCAGACAGAGGTGTTTGCCTTCACACCTGACAACCTGATTTTGGCACCCACCCACACAGGATGGAAGAAGAGATTTCTACAAGGTGTCCGCTGACCACCACTTACATGCCATGGCATGCATGCCCCCCAAATAATGAGTACATATTTTTAAAAGTAAAATAAAACAAATATTGCAATCAATTTCATTTTGTTTATGGAAGATCAACATGTTATATCAATGTGCTACATAGACCAACGTGCACATTATAAAACATTCAACAAAATACCAGTGATTGACTAATGGTTCATAAGACTGACAGAATTTAAGGTTTATAAAAGTCTACTTAAGGTCTGGGCATGGTGGCATATGCCTTTAATCCCAGCACTCAGGAGGCAGAGGTTGGTGGACCTCTGTTGAGTTCGAGGCCAGCCTGGTCTACAAAGGACAGCCAGAATTATTACACAGAAAAACCCTGTCTTGAAAAACAAAACAAAACAAACAAAAAAGTCCACTTAAGATTTTTAGTGGAAGATAATCAAATGAAGCGAGTAGCTTAAAAGAAAAAAATTAAATGTAATTCAAGAAAAGAAATGTATTTTAGGGCTGGAGAGATGGCTCAGAGGTTAAGAGCAGTGGCTGCTCTTCCAGAGGTCCTGAGTTCAATTCCCAGCAACCACATGGTGACTCACAACCATCTGTAATGAGATCTGGTGCCCTCTTCTGGCCTGCAGGCAACATGCAGGAGGAATATTGTATACATAATAAATAAATCTTTAAAAAAAAAAGAAATGTATTTTAGAGTCAGAAAACTATTGACTACATTCACAGTTCAGACTCTTTTTTTTGTTTTTGTTTTTGTTTTTGTTTTTCAAAACAGGGTTTCTCTGTGTAGCTTTGGAGCCTGTCCTGGAACTCACTCTGTAGCCCAGGCTGGCCTCGAACTCACAGAGATCCACCTGCGTCTGCTTCCCGAGTGCTGGGATTAAAGGCATGCGCCACCACCACCCAGCTCAGTTCAGACTCTTGATTTTGGACCTTGGGCAAGAGCCTAATGCCCTGAACTTCAGTTTTCTCAACCTCCTATAGTTTTTTCTCCTTGTCCCCCTCAGAAGCAATGGCGACTAGCTTCCCAAGTGCTTCTGGTAGAAATACACAGAAAAAGAATGACTATTGTAATATTATATTGCTACAGACTGGCCCATAGTTATGTGCCATTGATTCAAATGAGGCTTAGTGAAGTTTAACAGAGAACGACTGCACGCCATCCTTCTGGGCTTGGGAGGTGGGGGCTCTTGTGTATATGGGAGGACTTAACATGCCATGGTGTGCATGTTGTGGTCAGATGTCAACTGCCAGTTCTTGCGTTCCAATTTGTTGAAGAGAGTTTGTTTTGGCACCATGCTACATACTCCAGGCTGGCTGGATCACAAACTTCTGGAAGAGTCTCTTGTCTCTACATTCTGTCCCACCTTAGGAATGCTGGGATTACAGATGTGCCCTGCCACATCTGGCTTGTGTGACAAACACTTTACTTTTGTTTTGCTTTTTTGAGTTGGGGGTCTCCTTACATTATGTAGCCCACAATTCATGGCAATCCTTATGCTTTGAGACTTCGGAGTGATGGAGTTAAGGCCTGGGCCACCATGCCAGGCTCCCTTACTCTTCTTCTCAAGGCACTCATCACTTCCTGTCATATTCTGTTTTTTAGCTCACCATTACTCTCCAGTGGGCTCCAAGTGTCATTTGAGTGAGGAGCCTATATGTCATTGGGAGTAAGAGCCATAGCAACCAAAACAATGACTGTACCTGGTATAGATACAAGCATATTAATTTATTGGGTATTATTGCAGTGCAAAGGAATTTTTTATTTTCTGAGAGAGAAGACACCTAGTTTGATGCTGATGGATAGGAGCAAATTGGCAGGCAGGTTGGGATTACTAGAAGATTCAGCCTCAGCCAGGGACCCATTGAAGCTTCATAAAAGTCATGATCCATGAGAAAATATAAGCCTTACATTCATTACCAGATATATTCATCCTGACAAAAGATATCATATTCCACACTCACTCATCCATCCAGAGTTCGTGAGTTCCTGCATGTACTGTGGCTAGTGTTTGTTGTGGGAACACGGGTGGATGAAACAGGCATGCCTCTACCCTCACAGAGCTCAGGGCACATCAAACCAATTCATGGCTAATAGGGAATAGACAGAAAATGCATGAATCCATAAACAGATATAAAACTTTTGTTTTTGAAAAGTAGAATGAAGGAAACAGGTATATGAGGCAATGCTGGGCTGTCTTGGAGCAGCTTCTCCAGAAGCCTGGCCTGAAGTAGGGATCCTTGTGCAAGTGATTTAGTGAGAGAATGTTCATAGGAGAGTAAAATAATGGTGGCAAGGTCGTGCAGAGGTAGAGTCCTGGTAAATGTGTGAGTTCAGAAGAACCCTAGGCTTTGCCAGATTCCACCACAACTTCTGAAGCTTGACTTGCTCATTTGTCCCACTCTGAGGAAAGGGGCTAAAGCCAATTCCCCTATCCGTTGGTTCAGGTCATCCTCTGAGAGGAGGCTTTAGTAATCTTTCAGCAAGCCAGTTCCCATCATGTCAGCAGGCAGCAGCAGCCATATCTGCAGTGCTCTCTATATATATACATATATAGAGAGAGCTTATATAGCATATATATATAGTCTTTATATAAAATATTATGTATTATATATAAATGTATAAAATACTATATATTATATATAAATGTATAAAATGTATATATATATATATATATATATATATATATATAAAGACTAGCAGAGCAAGCCAGTGAGTCCTTAAAACTGTGTGCCACCATATCCAGTTTTCACACAGGTACAAGGGATCTGAACTGAGTTCCTCATGCTTGCATGGCATGCACCTTACCCACTGAACCATTTCCTCAACTCCCATTTTCTTTCTGAGGCAAGGTCTATGTATACCAGTCTGGATGGAACTCTGTTCTTCTGTAACAATCTTATTTTTCTTTATTTGTTTTTGAGACAAGGCCTCATGTATCTCAGTTTGGGAAGAGCTATGTAGCAGAGAATGATCTTGAACTTCAGATCTTCCGACCTCCATCTCCAGAGCAGCACATCTGCCTCCAGAGTCCCCTGGAGAGTATGTGGAGTGACTGGAAGCTGGGGGCGGAGGCTGTCAGCACATAACAATCCAGTGAAAATTATGAAATACCCACTGGAGGACAAAATGAGAGAGAATTCAATTCATGTACCCCGGAAAGACCACCAGGCATAGAAAGAGCCTTATAATTTGGGGTGATTTACACCAATGAAATGAAGATAAAGACAAAAAATCAGATTTTACTATCATTGTAGATATTGGGCCAAGGTTCATGTGGAGGGCATTTGGTGGCTTGCTTGAGACAGGCTGGAGTTTTTCTTTCATTGTACTTTATTACAGGTGATTCGTAGATAGTAGGTACAAAGCAGCAGCATGGAGAATGAGATGTTGTCTGTGTAAACTGTGACACTCAAGGACAAATCTGCACATACAGACTGGATAACACATACACACTCGCTCAAATGTAACCACTTAGAACACAGAAAAGTATGCAAGAGGTACTTTGACTAGGCATGTGGGGGCCCCGGGACACATTCCCAGGGACTGACTGTAGCCTCAGTTCCCATGGTGATTACACATTCAGCCCCTGGCCTGCTGCCCACTCAGTACTCCATTAGGAGGCCGGAGACAAAGGGACTCAAGGCGCACACTGAGTCCAGACTGCACAGCGGCTGCCAGCGTCACAGCCAGACGCAGGGAGCTGCTCAAGCTGTCAGTCACACATCTCATAGCACACTGATGGTTCCCTTGTCACCGGGGCCACTGAGAAAAGGCTGGATCAGGGAGGCTTCATGAGATTTTTTTTGCTCCAATTCATTTGTCGTTCCCTTTATTACCTTATTAGTTATGGCCCAATGCACAACTCTCAAATTCTCTTCCTATTCCAATTTATCTAAGAAGCTCCATGACTAATGTGTGTGTGTGTTTGTGTGTGTGAGCGTGTGTGTGCATGTGTATGCGTGTGCATTTGAATGTGTGACTGTAATACATAATGACCAATAGGGAGGAGGCAGTATTCTTTTGCTTTTCCCTCCCCATAACAAAGTAATTTGTGGAAATGCAACCTCTTTTTTTCTTTTAATTAGTTAAAATTTTGTACTGTAAGAATTACAGGTTCATCTGAAGCTTTAACAAATTTTATGTTTTGTATTGTTTTGTTTCAAGACAGGGTTTCTCTGTGTATCAGCCCTGGCTATCCTGGAACTCACTCTGTGAACCAGGCTGGCCTTGAACTCACACAGATCTTCCTGTCTCTGCTTCCTGGGTGCTGGGATTAAGGGCATGCACCACCATGCCTGGCCAAATTTTATATATTTTAAAAACCTAGGCTGCCCCATGGTAACATCATATATAACTATAATACAGTATCATAATCAAGAAATTGGGCCGGGCGGTGGTGGCGCACGCCTTTAATCCCAGCACTCGGGAGGCAGAGCCAGGCGGATCTTTGTGAGTTCGAGGCCAGCCTGGGCTACCAAGTAAGTTCCAGGAAAGGTGCAAAGCTACACGGAGAAACCCTGTCTCGAAAAAAAAAAAAAAAAAAAGAAATTGACCATAATATGATCCACTTATATTTATGTTTCTCTAGTTTTCTATGGACTTGTTTGCATATATTTAACAATATACAGGCTCTTCCCCTCCAGGTTTTGTGTGTGTGTGTGTGTGTGTGTGTGTGTGTGTGTGTGTGTGTGTGCGCGCGCGCGTGCACACGTTGCTCATGAGCCTGTGGAGGTCAGAGGGCAACACCAGGAATCTTCTACTGCTCTCCACTTTGTGCTTTGAGACAGTCTCTTACATGACCTGGAGCTCATCATTGGGCTAGATCGGCTAGCTACTAAGGTCCCCTACGGGGGATGCACATGTCTCTGCACCCCCAGTGCTGGGTTACAACTGTGTGCCACCACACTCAGCTTTCCCGTGGGCACGAGGGATCCAAACATACTTGTACAGTGAGCACTCTACCCCTGAGCCATCTCCCAGCCTTGTAGACCCATGCTACCACCATCTCAGTTAAGATGGAGAACAGCTTCATGGCCTCAAGGACTTCTCCCTTCCCTACAGGCATACTCTCCTCCCTATTCCAATCACTGGAAGCCACCAATCTGTTCATAAATTTGTTATTTCAAAAACGTTATGTAAGTGGAATCACATGTATGCCCTGTTAAGATTGGTATGCTTCCTCTGAAATACACTCAACACATTTACCAATGGTTCGTTCCCTTCTTAGTGCTGAATATGAATTGATTTGTCCATTATGTGTTATTTAACTAGTTACATATTGAAAGACATTTGAGTTATTTCCAGTTTGGGCTTTCATGAATCAAACTGCTATGAATATTCAAGTAGATATTTTTCTGTCATCATAACTCCTCACCTCCCTGAAACAAATGCCCAAGACTACAATTGCAGGGTTGTAGCGTGAGTATCTATACCACTCTGGAATGTTACATTTTCCAGCCATCTATGGTGAGCTCATTTCTCTGCATCCTTCCAGCACAGAGTGCTATCGCTGGTCTCAGTTGGCCATTCTGCTATACGTGTAGGGGCAGTTCATTTCTCTGATTTTCATTTTTCTAAGGGCCAATTAATCAGTTTTATCAGCACTATGACCAAAATACCCAAGAGAGCAACTTACAGGAGGCAGGGTTCATTGCATGGTGACTTAGTTCCTCACACTTGGGCAGGATATTTTGGCAGTAGGCATATGAGGCAGAAGAGCTCCTTTCTTTCATGGCAGACAGGAAGCAGAGAGTATGACAGGAAGTACTCACAAACAGAGGAATCAGCAAATGTCTGTCTGTGATAAGATTAAATGTAAGTCACTTACCCCATTAATAAAAAGGTGTAAGATTAGTGGACTGAACTGAAAAATAAGATCTGGTGTTGGGAACCTAGCCCGGTTGGTAGACTGCTTACCTACAGTAGCATATACCTGTAATCCATCAGAAATTTAAGGCCACCCTTGTTGTAGAGTGACTCCAAGACCAGCCTGTAACACATAAAACAAGTACTAATGGGCATCAAAGATCAGACAGGTACAGAAACAATTATAGTAGATGACTTCAATATGCCACTCATTTTAAAACAAGCTATCCACACCAAAAATGAGCAAAGAAGTCATAAACTACCCTAGAAATCAAATATCTACAGAATATTCCACCCAAAAGACACAATATAGATTTTTTTCTCAGAAGTGCTCGTGGATCTGTCCTAAAACAGATCCCATTTGGGCAGTAGGAATGGCCAGGATGCACGTGGTGGAAGGTGAGAAACAACTCCTGACAGTTGTCCTCTGACCTCCTCATCAAGCCGTGGAACATGAGGCACACTGATGCCTGCACACAGAAAAGTAGGAAACACATGTAATTTAAAAGTAGAACTAATGGTTATCCTAACAAGTCAAATGACATCGAAAGAGCTCACTGCAGCTCACCAGACTGCAGTGGAGTGAAAGTAGACACACACAGCAAGAGAAACACTTGAAAACTGAACACAAAGTAATAAAGCTGGAGGTGAAAAGGGAAACCTTATAACAAATTTCAATGAAATCCACCGTTTGAAAATTATATTTCAAAACTTTGGAAAACTAGAAACAGACAAATTCATTGACATGCATGACCTACCAAAAGTAAATGGGGAGGAGCTAAACAATTGAAGCAGATCTAGAGCAAGCAACAGGCATAATGGTCCTTTAGCAAAGAAAAGCTCATCACTATATAGATTTACTTCTTTCTTTCTTTCTTTCTTTCTTTCTTTCTTTCTTTCTTTCTTTCTTTCCTTCCTTCCTTTTCTTCTTTTCTTTCTTTCCTTCCTTCCTTTCTCCTTGTATAATATTAGAGGGACCAGCCTTAATATTATACATCCCAGGGGCTCAGGAGAGAGAACTACGAATGGCGAGGACTATTTTTGGGAAAATAGAATCTCAGCAAAACGAGCTCTTTAGTCCACCTGCTTTAATTCCTCTGGGATAACATCCTATTTACACAGCTTCAGTTCTGTTCTCGTGCCTAGCTCCTTTCTTGCCTAATTTCTCTCTATATTTACCTACTGCTCCCTCTAAGTTCTATCTTAATTCTCTTATCTTAATTCCCTTTCTTTCTTTTTTCTTTCTTTCTTTCTTGTTTTGTTTTTGAGACATGATTTCTCTGTATAGCCCTAGCTGTTTTGGAACTAGCTTTGTAGCCCAGGCTGGCCTTGACTCATGGAGATCCACCTGCCTCTGCCTCCTCAGTGCTGGGATTAAAGGCATGCACCATCACTGCCCAGCTTACTCCTGAATTCTACTAACCTCTTAAAGGAGAGGTAACATCAATGTGCCTTTAACCAGTCAATAAAATATAGAAAGAGAAGGAACACTATCAGATGTATTGTATGAGCATTATCTTGATACTAAAACTGGCTTAGGACAAAATAACAACAAAAATTATAGAAAAAAATCCTTAATAAACATAAATGCAAAGTTTTCAAGAAAACACTGGCAAACTGAATTCAGGAACATGTTAAATCATACCCCATGACCAAATTGGTTTCATCTCATAGATACAAGGATGTTTCAAATCTATAAATGTAATACCATATAAAGACAATATGATGGAAATCACATTACCGTGTCAATAGACGAATCCCCTTCATGATGAAATATTTGGAGAAACTAGGAATAGAAGGAGCATACCTCAAAATTAATAGAGGCTATATACAATAAACTTATAGCTAACAATATACTAAACAGAGAAAAACTGAAAGCATTTCCTTTAAAATCAGAAATGCAGAGCAGGGAGATGGCTCCGTGGTTAACATATTTGCTATACAAGTGTGAGGACCAGAGTCCAAATTCCTAGAACCCAAGTAAATGCAGTGAAGCTTGGTGGCCTGCCTGTTGCTCCAGCCTTGGAAGGCAGAGGCAGGGAATCTCCAGAGCAAGTTGGCCCGAGAAACCAGCCACATCAGTGAACTCAACAGACTCTGACTATATGAACAAGGTAGGAGAGCAGTCAATGATTGTTTGGAAGGAGTCTGGTGAAGACCCACCTCAACTCCTCTCCCCATCTCTTTCCCTAAACCTGCCTCTTCAAAGCCTGCCAAACACAGCTCCTCCCCCAGAGAGGCTCAAGACCACTCCTACAGGGGATTTAAGTGGCATCCCAGAAAACAGACACCTGGTTCTTCCTGTCTTTCTCCTGGGAACGCTTTACCCATTAAACCCAGGCTTACCAATTTGGTCTGATTCAGTTTGCAGCATTGGCAGAGAGGCCTTCAGGAGGCCTAAAACTTATCAATGATGACCCCAATTGTTTGGTTGAAACCTCCAGCTCGCTCCTGCAGGGTCTGGGAAGCCCCATCTCTCTCTCTCTCTCTCTCTCTCTCTCTCTCTCTCTCTCTCTCTCTCTCTCTCTCTCTCTCTCTCTCTCTCCAAATCCTGCCTTCTCAGAGACTCTCCAACAAGCCCAGTTCTGCATCCTTGGCGGCTCTGTGAGCTCCTCCCCTGAAGTTGCCTAAAGTACTCAGTTTTCAATCAGCTTGAGACACATCATCACCCCTCCCCTACGGGCTATATAACCTCCTTGCTTTAGTTCTGGCACATGACTTTTCCTGCCTCCATCTCTGGGACTGGAGAACTCACCCGGGAGTTGCTTTGCTCAAATAAACCTTTTCTTTTACCTTTTCAATTTGGCTTGATCTGCCTTACTGAATCAGTGGAGAAACATATTATCACGATACAGAAAATCTATTACCAAATGTCACCTTTGGGCCTCCACACATAAGCATGTGCTACACCCACACATGGACACATACGTCCTCCCACCAAAATACACATACCACACATACATAAAAATGGAAAAAGAATTTTAAATGAAAGTACAAATGCCACTAAATATTTAAAATAAAATTCTCACTACCCTTAGCTTTCAGAGAAATGCAAATCCAAGCCATGCTGAGATTCGTCTGTTCTAGTTTCCTTTACTATCACTGCGATAAAGTAACCTGCATTTCCAGAGGGCATGCATCCATGGTGACACACTGCATCACAACTTAGAAGCGGGGAGATGAAGAAGTGGACAGGCTATAGATCCTCAAGAGGCTGCCCTCAGTGATGCACTTCTACCTGGAGGCTCTACTATCAAAGCTTCCACAACCTTGTCAATCAGCAAGACCAGCTGGTGACCAGGTGTTTAAACATCAACACTGTAAAATTAGCATCGTAATAGTCTCTGCCTCACAGAAAAGAGCTTGCTGGGGGCCTGCAAGGTGGCTCAGCAGGTAAAGTTGTCACTTGCAGGGCTAGCCTGACCCTCTGGGTTCCACCCACAGAATTCATGTAAAGGTTTCTATCTACATGGAGACGATGGACTACATAAAGTTTTCTTCTGACCTCCACGTGTGTGCAGTAGCATGCACTCACTCCCTCCCCATAATAATAAATTAAATTAAAATTTTTAATTTAAAAAGTGCTTGCTAATTCTAGTTTCATTAGTCTGTGGATAAGGAGGCGCTCAGGAACGTGAAAAAGCGAAGATTGTTAGGTAAAGCTCTAAGATGTTCTGAGAGACTTGAAGGCAAACAACATTAAATCCTGCTAACAGAATGTAAGATTAGGTTTTTCAGGTGTGTCTCTTTCAGTAGCGACCTCGCCAAAGGTATTTCTAGGGATTGGGATAAACAAGGCTACAAACAACCGAACAGTAGGAACAGGACCAACATGATTGCATCCTTTCCTCACACTTCCTGTTCCTCCAGTAGCACTTCTTTCCGATGAAGTCCAACCGCCTCAGGGACACAGGTTACATTCATTTTGTCACATGTGTGCCTTGTACATCGTTTCTACTGACCTTCCGATTCGGATTACTTGGTATGAACTGGAGCGGGAGCTGGAGGGGGAAGGGGTTGGAGGTACGAGGTCCAGAGCAGCATCCTTCCAGGACAGCTTCTGAGGCTGTAATTCCCATGGCTGCCGCACGGTGGGGCCAGCCTCCCGCTGGGGGCTTGGAGTCACGACCCGGAAGTGCTTCTCCCGCTCCTCCGCAGCCGACATGGCGGCCGCCGCAGTGTGCCGGTCGCTGTTGCCCGTGGCCCGACGGCGGCTCTGGGGGTTTGCCCGAAGGCTCCCACTCCGCGGCGCCGCCGCTCAGGTAAGCCGCGCCCCGCCGCGCCCGGGCGGATCCCGCTGCGCTCTGGTAGGCCGGGCTCCGGATCCCGACCCCGGGGCGCAGGCCCCGAGGCCGCAGAGGGGGCGGGGCGGCTGCCGGGGTCGGGGACCGAGCACGCACTGACCCCCAAAACTCAGTTAGCAGATTGGAGGAAGTCAGTGAGGAATGCTACCCGTTCTTCTGCTTAAGACAAGCTTCATCCTCAGTTGAGCAAAATTTTATCTCTGCGTTTTTATTTGAAAGCTTCCTTGCTCCAAAGGGTGTGTGTGTGTGTGTGTGTGTGTTTGTTTACCGATGTTGTTGCTCCAAAGGGTGTGTGTGTGTGTGTGTTTACCGATGTTGTTGCTCCAAAGGGTGTGTGTGTGTGTGTGTGTTTACCGATGTTGTTGCTCCAAAGGGTGTGTGTGTGTGTGTGTGTGTGTGTGTGTTTACCGATGTTGTGTGTGTGTGTGTTTACCGATGTTGTTGCTCCAAAGGGTGTGTGTGTGTGTGTGTGTGTGTGTGTTTACTGATGTGTGTGTGTGTGTGTGTTTACCGATGTTGTTGCTCCAAAGGGGGTGTGTGTGTGTGTGTGTGTGTGTGTGTGTGTTTACTGATGTGTGTGTGTGTGTTTACTGATGTGTGTGTGTGTGTTTACTGATGTGTGTGTGTGTGTGTGTGTGTTTACCGATGTTGTTGTAGCTGGGTTGTTCTCACCCAAGAGGAGGAGACCAGGATGAGTCTGGAGACCAGGATGAATGTGAAGTTTTTATTTGAGCCACACCGACTGGACCTGGGGCATGCAGACTTGGGACTACAAGTCTAAAGAGGCAGCCGAGCCCACAAGTTTGGTACATCTCATTGGCAGCTGTGATGTCTTTTAGCAATCATGACAGGGTATGAACTTTTTTTTAAAATCTGAGACAAGTTTTCTCTGTGTAACCAACCGCCCTAGCTGTCCTGGAACTCACTCTCTAGACCAGGCTGGCCTTTAACTCACAGAGATCCACCTGCCTCTGCCTCCCAAGTGCTGGGATTAAAGGCATGCTCCACCATCACCTGGCCCAGGATATGATCTTTTAATAAGAATAGGGCTCACATGTCACCATGGTATTTCTGTTTGATCAGGGAGCAGAAGTAGAACAATGCAGGTTAACAAAAGTTCCTTAAGTACCTGTCTTAGTTAGGGTTTCTATTGTGATGAAACACTGTGACCATGGCAACTCTTAAAAAAGGAAAACATTAATTGGGGCTGGTTTGCAGTTCAGAGATTCAGTCCATTATCGTCATGGCGGGGAGCATGGTGGTGTGCAGGCAGACATGGTGCTGGGGAAGGAGCTGAGAGTCCTACATCTGGATTGCAGGCAGCAGGAAGAGAGACCCCGGGCCTGGTGTGAGCAGTTGAACTTCAGGGCCCACCCCAGTGATAGACTTGCTCCAACGAGGCCACACCTCCTAAGGATTCCTCTTCTGGTGACCAAGCTTTCAAATCTGAGTCTGTGGAGCCATTCCTATTCAAACCACTACAGTACATGCCTGCTGATTAAGCTGACCTCAGTTATTTGGGTCAGGATTTAGCAAATACGTTTTTCTTATTTCAATATGAAAAGAAAAAGCTGCTGAAAGGTGAAGCGTCTACAGTCAAACCAGTTGGCCAAAGTGTACTTGGGGACATCTTCCTGTGTCTGTCCGGTTTCTACCCACATTTCCTTTTGTGAAGTCATTTTTATATGTTTATGTCAGTTTCTTTTTTTGATAGTGAGTATGAAACAGTACTTGAATCAGGTCTGTGTCTGGGTAATGGTAGTAACTGCTCATGTTCCTGGAGAGAAGGGCGTATTTTCAGTAGTATTGCTTGTTTGAGAGAGCAGTTGCTTAAGGAACATTTCCTAGGCTAGCAGTAGATCCCAGTGGAACCAAAGCTGAGAGAGGGTTGTTTTTGTTGAGAACTGGGGCCTCATTCTCTACGCTCTATGGCACCCCCTCCCCCCTAGACACACACACACTTACACCCTTGTGCTGTCCAGGAAAGTGTCTTATGGAATGAGTCCAAGGTTTTTTTCTGACGGACATTGAGTACTGGAGTAGTAATGTTTGCTTTCTTCCTCCCCCTGTGCCCGTCAGCCCTTGTGTTTTGGAGGGAGCAGACTAAGAAGTACACAGGCTGCTACACAAGTTGTTCTGAATGTTCCTGAGACGCGAGTAACATGTTTGGAAAATGGACTCAGAGTAGCTTCTGAAAACTCTGGGCTCTCAACGTGCACAGTAAGTGACTGCAACTGATTTTAGCCAAATGATGCCTCATTGGGGAGGGAGCAGACCCAGCCACAGCTCTTTGTTTGGCCAGAGGTTGGTTATTTTGCCTTGGCAAGTTTCTCTGAGCTGGAACCTTTAGGTGCATATGAACCTCTCTCACTGTTTACATCTGTTTTTATTGACAGCGTATTTATGGGGTCAGTCCACTTTTCCCTATATACAGAACTGTACCAGGCTTTTTCTTTTGGGGCCACCAGCCAGCTCCCAAATCATGACACAGACTTACTAGTTTTGAATGCTCAGCCTAGCTTACTTAGGCACATTTCTGGCTAACCCTTTTAACTTAAATTAACCTGTTTCTCTTTGCCTACCTTTTGCCTTGGGTCTTATTCCCTTTCTTACATCTCTTCTGTCTGTCTGGTGTCTGCCTGGCTTCTCACCCCAGGCATGCCCCTCATTTTCGCCTCCTCCTTCTCGTTCTTCTTAGCCTACATTTCTCCTATTTATCATCTCTGCTGCTAGCCCCTCCTGTCCTTTCTCTGCCGAGCTAATGGCTGTTCAGCTTTTTACTAGACCAATCAGGTGCCTTAGGCAGGCAAGGTGAAACAGATGCAACACATCTTTACGTGATCAAACAAATGCAGCATAAACAAAAGTAACACACCTTTGCACAGTTAAAGTAATATTCTGCAGCCTATACAAATGTTACACATCTTTGTCTAGTTAAAATAATATTTCACAACACAGTACTTAAAACTCATCTCACATATTTTACTGACAAGTTCAGAGGAGTTAAATGGTTGTGTCTGAGATTATAAAGCTTATACATGAATTTGAACCTGACTTTCTGACAGTTCCTGATGTTGTTTATGCCATAGTTATTAATTGGATGTACTAATGAGCTATGTTAAGAATTTGAGTCCAATATTTGTTTGTTTATTTGCTTGGTTGGTTGGTTAGTGTTGGTTGATTTTTCCAGGCAGGGTTTCTCTGTGTAGCTAAGGACCAGACTGGCCTTGAACTCAGAGATCTGCTTGCCTCTGCCTCCTGAGTGCTTGGGTTAAAGGCCTACACTACCACTGTCCCATATTTATAACAGTTGCCAGTAGCCTGGTGGTGAAAATTTCAAGTCCCAGATTATATGAATGAATTGTCAGTTCATTGTGGTCGAAGAAAACTTAAGTGGAAGATTGGAAAACATTTGCCAGAAGAAGGAATTAACTTCTGTCTCTAAAAACTGAATTTTTTTATTTTTAGTAACATGTGTCTGTGTATGGGAATGCACATGTGAGTACAGGTGCCCAAGGAGGCCAGAAGAGGGTCTCATATACTGTGGAGCTGGAGTTATAGATGGCTGTGAACTGCCTAACTGGGTGCTGGGAACCAAACTTAGATCCTTTGTTAAAACAGTGAATGTTATTAACTGCTGCACCATCTCTCCAACTGCAGGGAATTTGCCTAATTATTCTTTTATTTCATTAAGGTTGGGCTATGGATTGATGCTGGAAGTCGGTATGAAAATGAGAAGAATAATGGAACAGCTCACTTTCTGGAGCATATGGCTTTCAAGGCAAGTTGTGAGACTTTACTAAAATGCATTCTGTATGAAAGGAAGTAAGCGTATAATACTGTATTTTAAGGACAAGAACTATTTCAATAACATTCTATGTGCTGTTTTTATTTTTATAGTGTTGTTTCTGAAATAATTACTGATAATTGCTTTCTAACTTTGAAAGAAGGGTTCTCCCTTGGGATACAGGGATGCAAAAGCCATCTTTAATGGATATTTTTTGAAACCTGATATAGTTTACAAACTTGTCCTTGCATGACTGGCATTGGCCTTTGTCGTATATTTATTGTCTAATGTGTTTAGAATAGATGAAGGATAGAGGGGAAGTGTCATAATGGTATTTTTTTTCCCTTTATTTCAAGGGCACCAAAAAGAGGTCCCAGTTAGACCTTGAACTTGAGATTGAAAATATGGGTGCTCATCTTAACGCCTATACCTCCAGAGAACAGACCGTGTACTATGCCAAAGCTTTCTCTAAAGATTTGCCAAGAGGTATTGTCATCCATACGGCAGAAAATATAGTTTCCATGAGGGTTTAGATATAATTTAGCTCTGTGGTTTTTGTGTGTCTATTATAAAAAAAGAAACGAGAGGGTGTCTGCTCTTATTTCTCCTCCAAATACAGACTGCATATGTGTACAACAAGGACTCCACCTGACCTCAACAGAGTTCTTTACAGTCTTGCCTGTGAAGTGCAATATTTTCATTCACTTCATTTTCATTCATTCATTCCTAGTTTGATACAAAACTATGGATCCTGAGCAAGATTAACAAATGTTTACTTATACGATGATTACTCATGGTTATTTTAGCAAAATAGAAAACTTTATTTTGTAAAAAAAAAACACTTGTTTTGACATGATAGCACAGCCTTTTGTATAGTGCTTTGAATATGTTAATTACACAGCATTTTTCCAGTGGAAGAATTAAAAACAAAATAGTATTCCAAAGCTATTTCATGAAATGATTAACTTTTACGGTTGCACAGTTGCAATCAATTTTATTACTCTAAAACCTTAGTTATTGTAGTTTGTCACTGTCACTTGAGTGGTCATCTACACAAGTTCTCTTTATGCCGTTTGTAGCCAGTGATCGACATCAGTTGCTCTCCACGTTATTTTTTGAGCCAGATCTCTCATGGAACCTGGCTCACCCAGATTTGTCTGGACTGCTGGTGAGCAAGTTTCACGGCTGCTCCTGTCTCTGCACTGGATGATAGGTGCTCCTGGCTTTTTAAATGTGGGTCTGGGCTGATTGAACTCAGGTCCAGATGGGTGTGTGGCAAGCATGTTGCTGTTGGGCATCTCCACCACCGCCAGCTCCTATCTGGGTTTTATTGGGAATTATAAAAAAATGAAAAGAGTTTCATGGTAATTTCCCCCATTTCATGATCATCTCAGTATGAGCTTTCTCCAACAGCCTGTTTTATCCTGTTCTTCATATTTGAAGTTAATTGGCTCAGACAAGGCCCCATAAAGTGAACTGAAACAAGAAAGAGAAATTTACATTAGAACAAAGAAATGAAACTTAGGGTTATAAATTTATTTTACCCTTAATAAAGATCTATATTGCTATAGCAACGAGGGTATCTTTTTTTTTGAGATGTAATTTTTCCCATAAAATTCACTTCACCTTTAGCTTTTTACCAAGTTAGGACCTAAGCAGACACAGTTCTGTAACCAGCTCCTGAGGGCAAATTTTGTGTTATAGTAATTTTTTTTCTTTGTTACATTACAGCTTCATTGCTATGTGAATATAGTAGAAGTGTTTCTACCCATGTATCTATGTGCATACCTGTTTTCTCTCTAACAGATCATTTTCTATTTCATACTCTTTTTTGGGGGCTGGGGGGCGGTTTTGAAATCAGGGTTTCTCTGTGTAGTGCTGACTGTTCTGGACCTCGATCTGTAGATTAGGCTGGTCTCGAACTCACAGAGGTCCGCCTGCCTCTGCCTCCTGAGTGCTGGAATTAAAGGTGTGTGCCACCACCACCAGGCTGTTTCATACTTTTTGTTTAGAATCATCTGTATTAACAGGCAGATTTCTGTGGATGTCTTACCTAGAATTAATATAAAGTGATAACATTTAGGATTTTTCCCAAGGTCTTCTGTACTACAGAGTTTCTATTTCACATCCATTTTAATGTGCTGATTAGGTTAAGTATTCTAATTAATCATACTGAATAATGATTAGTGTCATGGTTTCTGATGCTGGTTTAAGAGGTTTTAATCCTTGTGTTTCTTCCGTTGTTTTCATTTCAATTAGCTGTAGAAATTCTTGCTGATATAATTCAAAACAGCACATTGGGAGAAGCAGAGATTGAACGTGAACGAGGAGTAATCCTTAGAGAGATGCAGGAAGTTGAAACCAACTTGCAAGAAGTTGTTTTTGACTATCTTCATGCCACAGCTTATCAGAACACTGCCCTTGGGCGGACAATCCTGGGACCAACTGAAAATATCAAGTCAGTATAGTTCTCACTTGAAAATTTTGCACAAAAATTATGACATATACAAACTCAAAATGCATGTTTCAGAGAGTCATTTTTACCATGATAATTTAAAATTGTGGCTGATTGTACTGTAATGATACTCATAGAAACTTGGGAACTAGACAAGTAATGTTGGTCATTGTCTTTCTTGATACAAAAGGCAGAATTTTTTGCTACTTGTAGCCTCTATTTGTGACTGCTTTCAGCATTTAGAATGCCTTTAGGTTCTATTCATTTCAGATATATTGTGTGAGGGTCCATGCTTTTGACTTCCTTTTAAAGTTGCTTTACTTTCAGGTGTGGTGGCCTGTGAGACAGGAAGATTGCTGTGAGTTCTAGGTCAGCCTAGGCTGCAGAATGAGACCCTGTCTATAACAGAGTAAAACAAGGAAATCTCATTACTTACTCTGTTTCCAGATCTATAAATCGTAAGGACTTAGTGGATTATATAACCACACATTATAAAGGACCAAGAATCGTGCTGGCTGCTGCTGGAGGTTAGTCAAGTTTTTCTGACTTCGTTAGACATGGTTGTGGGATGGATCCTTGTGGGACACACACATCCTGAAAGTGTTTGTATTAGGAGAATGAGAAGCACTGGACCAGACTCCCTCTATTTTCTTTGTAGTAGGTTTCATTTACAGAAAGCTTAATGATCCATTCAGTACCTGGGTGTACATACACAGTGGAATTTTCTTAGAAGACAAAGGCTAATGAATGAAATGGAAGACAGTTAACTTGGAAGACAGTGTTGTATAATTAGAGAATCTTGAGATTTTTTAGTTGAGAAATAGCTTCATCCTTGGTCAAACCTGGAAGGGATGTATCTATTCATGTGCTTAGTCATTTCACTCAGTAAACCAACTAGTCCTGCAAAAGGAGTCATGAGAATGTGTAATGTGAATCAAAACATGTGGGTGGCATCAGATTTCCTTAGGGACATGTGAAGTCTGTAAATTTAAGACAGTTCACTTGAGATTCTGCTAGATTTCCTGGCAGTCTGAATTTGGGGGTGCAATCATTTTAATTGATTTACCCTTTTTCAATATTAGAGTACATTGAAGACATTAATTTTGTGTGTTTGTGTGAATTTAACTTTTCTCTTTTTAGGAAATATTACAAATTAAAATGAGTTGATCTAATCGACTTTTGAGTTGTATGTGTGGGTACTGGAGATAAAGGTGAGGTTGGGTACCTGCCCTCAGTCATTGTGTGCACATTGTTTCTAAAATGGCTGGCATGGACAGGGCTTAGGTGCTAGGACCTGCCCTGGTTAGTTGGGGCTTTATTAACAGCATATGGATACAAATTTTATTTGGTTCATAGGTTCATTTGGACATTGCTGAAGTTGGAAGATCCTAAAGTTAATGGTGTGTCCTAGATTGTTAGCATTTTGTCTTACTAAGTTATACATTTTTTGTTGTTTTGAAACACACTTGCAATGTTGCCCAAGTTGGCCATGCACTTGAAGCCATCCTCCTGCCTCAGTCTCTTCTGAGTACTGGTACAGCTGAATTCACCATGCCTGATGATTTATAAATGTTGTAGCTTATAAATGTTGGTGTTTTAAATGCAATAAGCCAGTTTAAGCCTCTCTTGATCTTTTCTGATTTCTTGTCTCAGCTTCTATTTAGTCCTTAATCATCAGAAAGAACAGCTGTAATATACCAAGTACATGTTTTCATCTCTATTTCCTCAAAAACAATTATAGGTCCCTTGCCTTTTAGATTGAGCTGTTAGAGTAGGAGCTGCACATCTGGCTTGTTTAACCAAGACAGTTACTAGTTCTAAAGGCAAAAAAATGATGGGCGAGATGGTCAGGTGTGAGGACTACGTTTCATGGTTTCTCACTGTTCTCTGGCATCCTTGTCCTGCCCTGATTTTGTGTTCTTACCCTCTGGATTGATATCCAAGGTGACTTTCTTACATGGCAATTCAAAAAACTGTACTTTCTTACTGTCATGTTTTACATCACTGGTTTTTTTGTTTGTTTTGGTTTTTGAGATAGGGTTTCACTCTGTAGACCACGCTGGCCTCGAACTCAAAGATCGGCCTGCCTCTGCCTTCAAAGTGCTGGAATTAAAGATATGTACATCACTGCTTGGCTACATCACAGATTTATTTGGATACTGGGTATAAGCTGTGTTAATAAGTTTTCATTTAGAGAATGACATGTTTTTAATTTGTTTTTATGGGGGCGGGAGAGATGGCTCAGTGGTTAAGAGCACTGACTGCTCTTACAGAAGACTCAGATTCAATTCTCAGCACCCACATGGCAGCTTACAACTGTCTGTAACTCCAGTTCCAAGGGTCCTGACATCCTCACACAGAAACATATGCAGGCAAAACACCAATGCACATAAAATAAAAATAAATAATTTAAAAAAATGTTTTTATGTGTGTGTTTTGCTTGCATATGTGCATGTACCTAATGCCTGCAGAGGTCAGAAGAAGGCATTGGATCGCCTGGATCTGGAGTTCCAGATGCTTGTGAGCCATCATGTGGGTTATCTGTAAGAGCAGCCAG
Source organism: Peromyscus eremicus (assembly GCF_949786415.1). Classification (NCBI taxonomy): domain Eukaryota; kingdom Metazoa; phylum Chordata; class Mammalia; order Rodentia; family Cricetidae; genus Peromyscus; species Peromyscus eremicus. The sequence goes on along the minus strand of NC_081418.1, from coordinate 2,329,566 downwards.
TGCTCTTATTCTCTGAGCCATCTCTCCAGCCCCCATTTAAATAAATCTTAATGGTGATATTTTTAAAGCCTTTGCATATGCCTAGGTATGTGGCACATACTTAGAATTCCAGCATTCTAGAAGCTGAGGCAGGAGGATTACAAGATCAAGGCCAGCCTGGGCTGTATAGCCAGGCTTGTCTCAAATACATAATCACAATGTCTAGAATTTTAAGCTGATGCTTGTGTTCTAGGACTTTACTGACTGGCCATGTTTGGGACCCATGTTGGGATAATAAGGAATTCCTTATAGTAAGTGATTCCTCTGAGGTTTGGATGTCAAGCCATGAACACATGGAAAAATAGGAATGTGTTCAAAATTCAGAATTGATTTTGGTTCCAGAGTTCTGTCAGCAGAACTCGGAGAATGAAGCACATCTATATATCCAACTCGTAAGGACTGAGCCATACTTCTGTTTCTGCCTACTTAAAGGAAACTTACGAAATGGACGTTCTACTAGAGTGCACACTGAACTTTTATAACTTAACATGACTTTCTATAGAAATTGGGTTGAGAGTTGAAATTTTTAAAAATGTGATGAAAATTACAATTTCTCACTCTCTTGAACTGGCTTGGTGTTCTTTGCCCAGAGATTTGTTCTCCTGGAAACTTATATGAAGTTGTAATGCCTAGAAAACTCACAGAGACCAATAAAAAAATTCTAGCAGAACAAAAAAAAAAAAGGAAGAAGTGGGGTTTTCAGACTGTTTTCTTACCTTTATCTCTGAGTACATGTGTATGTTGGTGAACACCAGCTGCTCAGGGAAAGCTTTGCAGCCCAGGTCTTACAAACTAAGGAAAGTGGACACTTTAAATGGCTCAATGAATGCAAGTTCTTCATGTGTAATGTACTTCACATTCTTCTCTGTCAACCTTACTGTAAAGCATACTGCTGGCAGTTGACTATCTTGATTGTATTGCTGTCAGATAATGTAAGAAAATATTGTCCTTCAATTTAGGTGTTTGCCATGACGAACTGCTTGAGCTCGCAAAGTTTCATTTTGGAGACTCTTTGTGCACACACAAAGGAGAAGTACCAGCCCTGCCTCCCTGCACATTCACTGGAAGTGAGGTAGGGCAAGCTCTTACTTAGAATTTGGCCTCTAGAAGTCTTACATTATACTTAATGAGGATATAGGGCCTGGAGACTTGGCTCAGCAGTTTGATCATGCTTGCTGCACTTGCAGAGGACCATAGTTGGGTTCCTACTACCTTATTGTGCAGCTCACAGACACCTGTAACTTCAGTTCCAGGGAAGCTGACACCCTCTTTTGGTCTCTGTGGGCTCCAAAACACACACACACACACACACACACACACACACACACACACACACACAGAGAGATTAAAAACCTTAAAAAAAATAGGAGTGTATAAAATCTGTTTCAGGCTGGAGAGTTAGCTCAAAGGTGCTGGCTGCCAAGCTGTTAACCGAAGTTTGATCCTGAGTTCAATCCTTAGGACTCACATGGTAGAAAGAGAGAACAGATTCCCATCTTCTGACCTCAACATACCGCCCATCCCCACCCCCCCCCCCACCAAATAAAATGTAAACTTTTTTTTAATGTGTGTATTTCTAGTAGGAAAAAGTGTAAACTGAAATACAGGAAGGGAAAAGGATGGGCTCATTTGATTACTTTCCTGTTCCATATTAGTGACTTGCTTTTCTTTCCTGAGGAGGCGGGGTCTAAGAGTAGTATGTACACTTACTCATTTTGTGTTTTTCTTTTGCATAGTGCATATTTACATGTGCCAAGGTATAAATGCAACCTTGTAATAAAAAAGATTGCATTTTGACTTTTGCATTGGGTGTGTTCTTGGCTTCATTTCTGCCCCACAAGTACAGTTATGGAGATTGCTATTAGAGCCAGAACTTGCAGAGGATCTACTTAATTAGCTACAGTGTTATGCATCAAGCCTAGTTTGCCACATTATGATGTTCATAGTAGTATGTGGAAAGAGGTCTGATGTTGGCACTTACAGATTTGTACCATTAGTGCTGATTTAAATTGGATTAAAAATCATATTAGTAGATATAAAATATTAGTGAAATAAGGCAACTCCTTTTGACCAGGTGGTATTTCAAATGAAATGTTCTGGTGAAAGAAACTATTCTGTAACTTAAATAGTTAAATTTTATTTAACTAGTTATCTGTAGCAGGCTTTCTCTGAGCCGCCAACCAGCTCCCAAATAAAGACACGGAGACTTACAATATTAGTTATGAATGCTCAGCCTTATCTTATGCTTGTCCCACTAGCTCTTATAACTTAATTTAACCTGTTTCTCTTCATCTATGTTTTGCCCTTGGGCTTTTTACCTTTCTCTCATTCTGTATGTCCTGCTTTCACTGCTTCTTCTATGTCTGGTTGGCGGCTGCCTGGCTGACTGGCCAGCCCCAGGTGTCTCCTTCTCTTTCTCCCTTGTTCTCTTCTCTTGAGCCTAGATTCCTTCATACTTATTCTCTCTGCTCGCCAGCACTGCCTATCTCTCTACTGCCTAGCTATTGGCCATTTAACTTTTTATTAGACTAATCAGGAGCCTTAGGCAAGCAAAGCAACACACCTTTACATCGTTAAAGAAATCCAACATAAACAAATGTAACACATCTTTACATAAAGTAATATTCCACAAGTCATTTTGTTTATTCTTACCTAGATTCGAGTGAGGGATGACAAGATGCCTTTGGCACACCTTGCAATAGCTGTTGAAGCAGTTGGTTGGGCACATCCAGACACAATCTGTCTCATGGTTGCAAACACACTGATTGGCAACTGGGACCGCTCTTTCGGAGGAGGAATGGTAAGTGACTTTTGAAGTAACTTTTCATGATAAATGGAAGATTGTCATGTTTTTCTAAATGTAAATTCCTTCTAAGACTGCCCATTTTTGAAATGGCAAAAATAGGTTACTAGTACCATGACTTTGACTTAAATATTAACTCATCTTGGATTGCACCTAAGCCAGGAAAAAAAAGTCTTGTCATACTGTTTGTTAGTGGGACAGTTGATGAAATAAGGGGAGAATAGTTCATTTTTACTGTTATAGTAGTGGGTATTAGGTACTGTGGTAACCATAGTCGTTAATACAGCCGTGTCAATGTTAATGTCCTAACTTTCTGGAGAACTCTACTTTCACTAGTACACACTGGAGAACATAGAGGCAAAGAAATCTATAGCTAACCCTGAAATTGTTGAGAGTTTATAAGGTTTAGCTTGTAGTTTAGTGGTGTGCTTTGCCTCACATGCCTGAGCACTAGGTTCAATCACCGACAAAACAAGGATCAACATGTCTAAAGAAAGCAGGCATGGTAAAAAAGTTGTTAAAGAGGTAGAAGCGACAGGCATCTTTGTACTGTTTTTCCAACTTTTCTAAAAAAAATTTAAATTTCAAAATACAGTATATAGATTTGTTTAAAAGATCCAAAATACATTTCATGTGAATATCTTAGATTTCAGTACAGTATCACTTCAGTATGTGTAATCAGAGCCTCACATGGCCCTGGAACAGAACTGAATTCTTATGAATAGTGCAGCTTTTAAACCAGTTGCAAGAACTCATTGTTTTTATAGTCTGTATCGAGCCAGATAAGTGTAATACTTCCTTGAAATTGCAAAGCTATTGTTGAGGTGTTGCTGGATGAAACTGGCACCTTGAGCAGAACAGTGGTACATGCCTTTAATCCCAGCACTCAGGAGGAAAACACCGGTGGGTCTCTAAGCTTGAGGCTAACCTGATCTACACAGTGTTCTAAGCCAGCCAGGGCTACGTAATGAGACCTTGTCTCTAAAAACAACCCACAAACTGTTAACCAAATAGGGTTAGCACTCACTAACAGCCACAGAACTCATTTCTTTGTGGGGACTTGGATCCATGTGCCCAGTTTACAAACCAAGTTGGATTGTTTCTTTTACAGAATTTATCTAGCAAGCTGGCTCAGCTCACTTGTCATGGCAGTCTCTGCCACAGCTTCCAGTCCTTCAACACTTCCTACACAGACACAGGATTATGGGGGCTCTATATGGTTTGTGAACAAGCCACGGTTGCTGACATGCTGCATGTTGTGCAAAAAGAATGGTGAGAAAACAACTTTAGTTTTACCAGAATTTATTATTTTAGGCCAGTTTCCTAATGGTGGTACATCACAGCCCAAGAACCAGCTTCCAGGCTCCAAGGAAAGTCCACAGAGTAGCAAAACTTAAGATTTTTTTTATCAGAGGGGGTTAGGGAAAAATAATCTCACTCTCTTGATGGTTTCATTTCTTTATTCTCTCATCTTGTTCTCTCTTGTTGCTCCATTGTTCCCTTCCTCTCCACCACTTAAATCCTCTCACAGAATCTCTTACAGCTAGGTACTGTATATCTTATAATATCTGCTCAGCTGGGCACTATCCACAAAACTAATCACCAAAATGCCTAAAACTTAAGAGTGTATTTTCTGTCCTGTGTATAACTTCCAGTTATCCAAGAACACCTGCAGCCCTCATTAGGAGCTACAGAGTCAGATAATTTTCTGTAGCCTTGACTAGTCAGAATTTATTTTCTCAAACTGAAGTCAGGAATGGGTGCAAGGACTTAATCATTTGCCAGCTAGCAGTAATTGGGCTGTTTTTGTATTTATGACCTAGCTGGACAGTACAGCCGTGTGTGTGTGTGTGCGCGCGCGCGCGCGTGTGTGTCCTTGTGAAATAAAAGTTGGAAACATTTATCTAAAAAATCATTAGCAGCCGGGTGGTAGTGGCGCATGCCTTTAATCCCAGCACTCAGGAGGCAGAGCCAGGTGGATCTTTGTGAGTTCGAGGCCGGCCTGGTCTACAGATCGAGTTCCAGGAAAGGCACAAAGCTACACAGAGGAACCCCCCCCCCCCCCCCAAAACAAAGCAAAACAAAACAAAAACCATTAGCAAGGCATCTGGTCTAATCTAAAGCTCTTTGGAGCTTTATATCAGCTAATAATCTTGGCAGCAAGAGAAATTCAACTATTTTCCTATGTCAGCCTGAGCTGTGATCCTAAGTGTCCTAAGTGTCTCACAGTCTTCGTGGAACAATAGGCCTTAGTTATGAAACATATCCTAGTATATTTTTATTCATCAAAACTGTGTCAACAGACAATACAGCTTAAGGAGAAATCATCTTTCTGACAATCCCCAGAGTTAAATGCACGGTAGCTGAAGATGTAATCTTGAGATAGACACACTACAATACAAGCATGGGGGACTCCCCACACCATATACATTGTAGCAGCAAGCATGCAGGGACACAACAGAAGCAAAATACATTCTGGAGGCTGTATTCTCCCAAGCCTTGCTTAAGCGAGACATACCCATCAGAACTTTTCTTCTGGTGGGCTCACACCTGAACTTCAATTGCCACATGCTGTTCCTCTGACACAGCTACTGGCCACCAGCAGTGTTAACTTTAGTTTTTAAAGTAGTGGTTGTAATGTTTTTAAGAACAGATATTTCTTTGAAACCACATGTGAAGCTGATTATACTCGAAAATATTTATAAGTCAACTAGAAATTCAGAAAACATCTCTAAAAAGCATGAGGGGTGGAATCGTAGCTCAGTGGTAGACCACTTGCTTAGCATGCCCTGAACACTCGTTTGAACCCCGAGTACTTCCCCCCAAAAAAGGCAGGTTAGGAAAGTGAATGTGAACTTAGCATTACCTAAAGCAGTGGTTCTCACCCTCCCTAACACTGCGACCCTTTACTACAGTTCCTCATGTTGTGCTGACCCCAGTCATAACATTTTTTTCATTGCTACTTCGTAACTAATTTTGCTAGTTATGAATCATAATGTAAATATCTGGTATGTGATCCACAGGTTGAGAACCTCTGACCAAAAGGGTTAGTCAGTAAGCCAAGGCAGAAAAATCTGCAGCGCTTCCTAGAAATGTTTCCTTCATTATTAAGGGCCTTAAATCTCTAACTTTAGTTAACTGGCATGTATTTGATTCTTAACTTAAATACTGGGCTGTCAGACTCAGCTGATTGTCTTGAGAAACCAAGGGTGACCCATTGACCTTTCTCTCCCTTAGTTTATGTATCTTAACTTCACAGAGGGGTATTTGTGAGGCCTCAAGATGACTGTTCTCACAATGTGGTCATTCTGTTTTTACATTGTATTACTGTGTCTGCTAATTAGCAATTAGACAAAGTTAGAATTTTTGAGAGTATTTTAGCTTTAGTTTTAGTATTAGTAATTTAAGCTTTCTACTGAGTTGAAATGTAACCCTTCGTATGTTGTGGTATAATATATCGAATACACCATCTTGCTCTCTAGGTCATTAAGTTAGACCTAATAACATTTTCCAGGTACTTATGGCCATTTCCCAATGTGTTTTAGGATGCGACTCTGTACAAGTGTTACTGAGAGTGAAGTAGCACGAGCAAGAAATCTTCTGAAAACGAACATGTTGCTGCAGCTTGATGGTAAGCCTTTAGAAGACAGGCTGGGGGGTGCTTGGCGGTCAGGCCCGGCTTTGACTTTGTCTTCATGGCCGATGTCTATCTGGGTACTTAGACTTCCTTCTCTAAACAGGCTCAACTCCAATTTGTGAAGACATTGGTAGGCAGATGCTATGCTATAATAGGAGAATTCCCATCCCTGAGCTTGAAGCAAGAATTGATGTAAGTAATCCTTTGGTTTTGGGTGAAAGGGTCAGTTACAAAGGCTGAGGTTACCTAACTCTTGATTCAGTTTAGAAAAGTCACATATGTAGAATCTGTCTTCACTACAAAAGTCCTGATGATAGTGTCATCCCTGTCTCAGGCTGTGAATGCGGAGATGGTTCGAGAAGTATGCACCAAGTACATTTATGACAAAAGCCCAGCTATTGCTGCCCTCGGTAAGCCTGGCTCCTCTCCTTGTGTACACACTTGGCTAAGGACTTGGAACTCTGTTCTCACTGTCTTTTGTATCCACAGGTCCTATTGAGCGGTTACCAGATTTTAACCAGATTTGTAGTAACATGCGCTGGACTCGTGACTAATTTTTGTGATCAAATATTCTGCACATATATCTATTTATAAAACTAGAGATCTTGGAATTTTAAAAAGCTGTCAGTCTTCAAATGAAATAAATAAAAATGTATTTGGAAATTCTGCCATAGTCTGTTCTATACTTTTAGTAGTTCTAGATTTTTAGTGGTTGAACTGTGTTGGGAGCAGCACACTTAAATGACTGTATTCCAAGGGAACATGTGTACAGTATTTCCGTTTTATTACAAAAGTGCACACAGTTAACATTTCCTGTGTCATTTCCTGGCTCTGCTTGCATTCAGCACCTGCTCCTGAGCAGCTTTCTTGGCTTTTACCATCTCGACGAGTTCCTAGGAGGAAATAAGGTTGTTGAATCAGGACTCTGTCACTTGAACACAGTACTGTACCTGAGATGTGGAGGCACACTCCTATAATTACAGTGCTCAGGAGAGTAAGGCTAAGGCCATCCTAGGCTACACAATGAGATCTTGTCCCCCAGACCGACAGACAAGCACCGTAGCTGCTGAGTTCACCAACTGCCAGGGACTTGGTCTTATTTCGCTAATAATTTTGGCCCCAACTACTATGATACTAAAGTCAGCACTGTTACCACTCAATTAGTAGACAAATCGGAACGCTAACTCAATTGACATTTCAATAACAACAGTCTATTAATGCCCACACCTTGTATCGTCTCATGCAGTCCTTCTTCGTCCTGCCAGGAACTGCTTCAGCTATCTTTTCCCACCTTTCAGGAGTATTGACTGGGTACGTTTTCAAAGCTTGTTCTAATAGTTTCTGCTCTTCTGTGGTCCAAGGGGTGAAATCTGTGCAGGGACCTGTTTAAGACAAAAAACTGTTTTAAAATTCACAGCCTGAATAGTAGAAAATGATCCTGGAGCATCTTCTCAGTGCCCCAATACAAGATGTGTAATTTGAACACATTTCTAAAGGATATATATATATATATATATATATATATATATATATATATATATATATATATATATATATTGTCCTTATAGGACCAGGAAGAGCTGCATCACAAATGTAAACCCTTTTTTGCTGAACAGAACCTGGAAAACATTTTATTACACACTGGAAGGAATTGCTCATGGAAACTAAGCCAACTATCCAAGCTTTCCTGACACAAAGGCAAGCTCACCTTAGGTCAGTGTTAGGATTCTGTGGTCTCACGCAACTGCTAACCTCTTAAATAGAACTAGTGCTGATTACCTCCAATAACCACTAATTTAGTTTTTCAGATGAGCTAACAGATGTGTGGGAGGGGAAGGATGCTAGGTATTAGCACCCTTCTGCAGGGGAAAAGAGTGTCAGAAGTCAGATGGTCACTAACAGTTGATCACAGTGAAAACGCAGGAAGCACCAAGTTCTCAATTAAGAAATAACACCTGCTCCAAACACAACAGACCCTGCATCTTGATGTGAGGCACCGTGAATTAAGTCACTTGGGTGAGTTCCGGAAGTGCTTAGAGGTCAACGCTCTCTTACTTCGCAACATGACATAGGTCTGAGTCATTTCCTTAGGACACAGACGGGGTGACACAGGGTGACGGCACAGACGGGGTGACAGCACAGACGGGGTGATGACACAGAGGGAAGAGACATGCATTATTTTCTGTTCTCCAGTTGTTTTCACAAGACAAAAATAAAGCACAGCAATGTTCTAAGATTCCTATGAGAATCACTGTTCAAACTGTAGTTCAAAAAGCTGTGCCACGGCTGCGGCTAAGTCAGTGACTCGGTGCCTGCCCAGCCCAGGCAGTGAATGCCTGCACCTGATGGCCAGTGCTGCAAGACACCCCAGTGGATGACTTTCATCTGTGAGGATAAGCCAAAGAACAGTTAATCCAAGACCATTTGGGACGATGTTCTGGAAAGCGTGCTGAGAAAAATTAGCTTGAGGATTAGTAGCTCAAGGATTAGTAGCTCACAAACACATTAAGTGAAACAATTTTTTACAGAGAACACTTTCAAACATTGACAATTAAGGAAAAATGATTGCCTGGCAGAGTGGTGGTGTGGTTTGGAAAGTAATAGTTCAGAGTTATCCAATTACCTAGAGCATCCAAAAGGTAACAGCTATGTAACCGTTTTAAACTTTGTATTTTGAAGTACTTTCAGGAAAGAATCCTTGTATACTCTAGATTTCCCAAATCTGAACATTTTATAGTATTTGCTTATTCCCTTTCTATTCAGAGACATTCATTGTTCTGAACCATCTGAGATTGTTATAGACACAATAACCTGTGTTCCAATAATTCAGTATATTTTTCTTTAAAAAAGACATTTTCTCACAAATTTAAATTTTCAAAAAAATGAACTACATTTATTTATTTGTGTGTTTGCACTGTGTGCCACAACATACATACAGAGGTCTCCTTCCTCCATGTGGGTCCTCAGGCATGAACACAGGCTGTAGGCTTGACATCTGACTAGGCTATCTTGCTAGCCCTACCGTACATCCTTCAAAGCCAGGAAATACACTTTGATTTATAGATATAAGTTTACTTGTTCATATGTCCCAATAATTTCCTGTAACTCGTTAACAGTATCCATTGAACAATCAGTCCTTTCTCTAACGGAACCCCTGAAGAGCTGCTATTCCCAATCAATAGGTAGTTAACATGTTACTGCATTAGAAGCATTTGCTTTATCCCTCTCAGACTGTTGAATGTCACTTTCCAGTCGTTCTAGACCAGATCCCAGGCCTTACATACTTTGGGGTGGCCTAGAATCATGATCAGCTTTCTCTACTTAGAGAAACACACTTTACCTTCAAATCGTTCTGATGGTGCTGCACTCTCAGCCTGAGGGGCCACTCCATGTTCTTTTTTAAACTTATCAAAAGCCTTTTTGTTAATGTCATCTTTTTGATGAGGGTCTGAGAAATGGAAAAACAAAACAAAAAAACTACATTAACAGATCAATCTAATCTTTGATTATTACTTTAAAAAATGTATCCAAGGTAACAAACTGATTTCTCAAAACTAACTTACCAAGTTTTTGGAGGCTTTTGGCCTTTCCAATAACATCTTTGGCAGTTCTTTTGATGCCAGAAGAAGAATGTATATTCATATAATTAGCAATAACTTCCCATCTAGAAAAACCAGTATAAAAGTTTAATAAGGAAAAACAAGAACTATTACATTTTTAGTGTAAAGGTTAGTTCTATAGTTTTAAAATCTACAGAAGGAACTCTAAATTAGTTTAATGATGCTATCAGTTACCACTGTTTGGATTTTCTTAATAGGTTCACATCAAGCATCTGTAATCTTGTACAAACAGCACACTTGCACTACAGGGTTAGCACACTCTTGAAAAGGGGAGCTCACTCTAGAACAAGAGATTCAGTTTGCTCATATGCAATGAGGCAGTCTGCAGCTCTAAGGCTGGAATTGAATCCCAGACTTTGAAATAAGCTCTGGTTTGAGGTAAAAAGAGTTAGACTGCCAAGGGGAAACTACAAGATACACACTGTAGCCCCTACTACGAGCCATGATGGAAGAGGCTATGGAGCAGTTAAGGCCCTGGGAAACGGTGGTACAATGAGCAGCACACCTGGTTCTCACATTTGCTATGGAGACAGAACTGACTGAAAGGGCATCTTTCTACACTAGCTCATCTCTACGCATTTCTGATGAAGCTGCTTCTTGGACTGCACTATTCTCTCCAAAGGCCTGTACACCGAAACTTTTCATGAAGCAAGTACCTTGAGTTTGTCCCAGCAGGAAAGAGGTTGACAGCTTTAATTAGTGACTGCAGATCATCTTCTGACCAGTCTTTACTGCCACTCCCTCCTCCACCGGCTGACTTCTCTGCACTCTTAGAGGCTTGCCGCACCCGGGCGTCGGCTTCCTCCTTCTCCTTCCTCATCTGCTCATTCACCTCTTCTATCTACGTAAATACAGGTAGGTCAGAGTCTTCAAGAGCATTTTGTGACCTCACCCTTTCTGACTGAGGCACTGTGGTCCTCAATGCCAATCTCATTCCCACCCTACACCCCATAGGTGAAACCCCAAGGCAAGCATCAGCTTTTCTTTTCACCTGGCCCTCCTCACTCCACCTTCCAAGCTGCATAGGTCAGGGAATGAAAAGCCACCACAGCTTAAACTGCCCTTGGACTCACTGGCAAGCTGACTGGTCTGCGTTATTCACATACAAGGCCACCTCCAATCTCTTAAGCTCATACAGGGAAGTGGTCTGTCTTACTTGGAGCTCTGTCCTTTTCAATGTTCTTCCTACTTTACCCCTAAATATGCACAAACAAAACCTTTATGTGACTTGAAGCTCCAGAAGGCTGCTGCCTTGGGGTCATCTATCACTTATGCCTCCTCTTCAATCCCTCAGAACCAGTCATCAAGTCTCTATAATTCTAAATGTGAAACATTTTCTTGATTCCTTACAGAAAAATTACAGTTGCTTTTTATCTGTCTATGCATCCTGTTGACTAACACCAGATAATTAGGGCAACACTGAACCTTCTGCTAACTGAAAGATCTCATGTGAATGGAAACTGATCGTGTTAACATTTAAAATTCGGTCGGGTGGTGGTGGCCCGGGAAATATGAGCAGAAGTGATATGTCCTGTTACCTGTTTTTCAAGTGCAGCTTTTCCTACTTCTCTTGTAGATGATGTCAGTATTTCATTCAAGCACTGTAAGCTACAGAAAAGAGTGAGTGCTGGGTGTAGCTCCATGGCATAACCTTTATCCATGTGTATCCTGGCACATACAAACTCACTCTCTCTCTCTCTCTCTCTCTCTCTCTCTCTCTCTCTCTCTCTCTCTCTCTCTGTCTCTGTCTCTGTCTCTCTCTCTCTCTCTCTCACACACACACACACACACACACACACACACACACACACACACACAGTGTGAGTGAGTGAGTTGGCAGTAAGGGGTGGATGAAATTTATCTGGAACCTACAAGAAGACGCTAGGAGCAGTTCCTCAGATATACCTTGTTAGTTCAAGCCGATCACAAAGTTTTTCCACTTCTTCCATCATTTTCACGCGGTCTGCCTCACTGTCTGAAAAGTGATTCCAGCTCTAGAAGTACAAATGCAAATGTGTCCATCTTACATCTACCGATGTTAAAAACACCCAAATACATTATCAGCTCTAGCACAAAGCATAAGCTCCCAAGAGGTTGGCTGTGGACTTGAACGGACACAGTCTTTGTCCGTCATCAGCCGTATTCTCAGTTTTCCCTCACCAGCTAGCAATGTAAGGCATTATACCAACTACGAGTAGGGGACAGATCAGCAGAGATAGTGCAGAATACCCATGGATGGAGTAAACTTTCAGGATCAGGAAACAGACGGTCCTCCCCCGTGGGAGCCCACAAAAGCTTCCTAGTGAGATCTGAGCTTGCTTTATACACCAGGGCTGCATTAGGGGACGGCTTGACCGCATGCATGGTCACCAGGTGTCTGGGATGGTCTGCACTTGGCTGTGCTAGGGGGAGGTCTTTTGCCCCACCCCTTGGCGTTCCTTTAAAAACCCTTTATTAGAGACAGAAGGGGCCAGTGGATAAGGATCCAGGCCCACAAAAGGCTCTATCCTGTGTTTCTAACTGTCTCTCTCCTCTATATTTCTATCTAAGTCTCTTATCCATCACACCTCAAGAGTCCATGGTGTAAATAAATGTGGGAGCTGGTCTCCCACACTCCCCGCTCCCAGCTTTCTGCTGCCTGGTTATCTAATGTGCTGAATGGAAAAATCTACTGGAAAACTTAAATACGAAATTTTAAAATGGGGTTCTAATATAGTATGCTAAATAACAGAAGCTATTAGCAAAAAATCTGATTAACTGAAGATCACACCCATAATGGAACAGATTAATGTATGTGAGTGTACAAAGAATTACCTGGAAAACCCTTCCCAGGTAAATAAGTTGCTACTAACAGTCATGTCTTCTATTTCTCACTTCCTGCACTTTGTTTTTGCTTTTTTTTAAATTTTATTTTACAATATAATTTAATTCTACATATCAACCACAGATTCCCTTGTTCTCCCCCCTTCCACTTCCCTTCCCTTCCCCCCAGCCCACCCCCCATTCCCACCTCCTCCAGGGCAAAGTCTCCCCCAAGGATTGAGATCAACCTGGTAGACACAGTCCAGGCAGGTCCAGTCCCCTCCTCCCAGGCTGAGCCAAGCGTCCCTGCATAAGGAGCACAGGACCCGGCCCCACTGCCTGGATGCCTCCCAAACAGATCAAGCCAATCAACTGTCTCACCCACTCAGAGGGCCTGATCCAGTTGGGGGCCCCTCAGCCATAGTTCACATGGTTCATAGTTCATGTGTTTCCATTCGTTTTCTATTCGTCCCTGTGCTTTATCCAACCTTGGTCTCAACAATTCTCGCTCATATAAACCCTCCTCTTTCTCGCCAATTGGGCTCCCAGAGCTCCACCCAGGGCCTGGCCGTGGATCTCTGCATCCAGTTCCTTCAGTCATTGGATGTGGTTTTCCTGCTTTAACCCATGGGCTTTGTTTCTCACTGAAGTCCCAAGGCTGCTTTTACTGGGGACACACGGGCTTCCCCAAGTACCACTAACATTTCTGTCAGGTCATTCCTCAGGCTTATCTTTGATCAGTCTAGCACCTTAAGTACTGCTGCTTTCTAGGGTGTTCCCCCACCCCCATATTCCATGCTTTCCTCGGCTGTGGCCATCTGAATGTAATTGGCCCCCATGAGTTCATAGGGAATAGCACTATTAGGAGGTGTGGCCTTGTTGGAGGAAGTGTGTCAATGTGTGTGGGGGGTGGGGGGGGGGGGAGGCTTTGAGGTCTCCTTTGCTCAAGCCATGCTATGTCTCAGTGCATTTCCTGTTGCCTGCAGATCAAGATGTAGGACTCTCAGCTCCATCTCTAGCACCATATCTGCCTGCATGCCATCATGTCCCACCATTATGATAATGGACTAAACTTATTCTGAATTATAAGCAAGCCACCCCAAATAAATGTTTTCCTTTATAGGAATTGCCATGGTCATGGTGTCTCTTCACAGCAATAGAAACCCTAACTAAGAGTGATCTCATCTACTTGGATGGTTTCTAGTGCTATCAAGATGTTTAATGAGTCTGTAGTGATCCTGCTCTCAAAACTCTGCACTTGTGCATGCAAGGCTCCAGTGCACTGTTCCAGGCGCTCAACATGACATACACCAGAGCCAAAGCTCTCCCTCAGTCCTTTGTCTTCCACATCAGTAAGTCATTCTCCCAGCACTGTATGCAAGGAACTGAGGCAAATGTAAAGGCCGCTCTTCTGTTAGCTGCATCACACAATCCGAGCCGACAGACAGCAGCCTATGCCGCTTTAGAAACCTCTCTCCTTTCATCTACCCTTTCCATTCCTGTCATGTCTATGCCTTAGACCAGGCCAGAACATTCTCTAAACAGTCTCTGTCTCTTATCTCTAGTTCCACAGGCTAAGTCCTACTAGAAACAGGACGCCTTCCTTCGTTACTACCTTTCTGGTGTCTTCATACTTTTGATACTCACCTGGAAGTATGAATGCCTGCTCACTTATCAATGGATTCCTCGAGGACAAGGAATTAATTCTAACTGCCTGGTCTAAAGCAGTACTATCTGGTCATTTGATGAACAAATAAGTCAACTCACACTGGAAAAGGGCAATGAGAGGGGTACCAAGGACCAGAAGTTCTGCTCTACGTTACTCTCTAAGCACTACTCACCATCTTAGTTCCTAAGCGGCCTTTCAAGGGTCTTTTTTAATCAAAGTCTCATCACATGCTGTTGTGCACTGTCTTCCACACCATTTAACTGCCATCTAAGGACGTTCAGGATTATCTCAGCTGGGCTTGTTGACTGTTTACATCTCTTCATGGAGGGGTGGGAGGGTCACAGGACTCTCACCTGAGTATCCATCCACTCCCTACCACCTGCTATATGTAGTTCTTCTTTAACTGCATGTAGCCTCAGGGAGGGGCTAGAGTAAATAGGTCCAGGATGATCTGTCCATCTATGTGGCTGTGGCAAAGCCCTCATGCCTGAAGGGTAAAGGCTTTCCAGGGGTAGTCTATAGGAGAGGAACACTCACACCCCTAGTAACGTATCACCTGTGCTCTGTAAGGAAGCCTGATAAACTCATCGCCAGAGTGACCCTTGGTGAAATTGTACCTCAGTTTGTTGCTGGACCTTAGGAGATGGGGCAGATGGGCTTACATCTCCCCCCAGCACAGAATTTGAGCCAAAACTTGCTGAATGTGCCAAGTACTGCTTGTGAGTTTTCTCATTAACTGTCTTAGCTCCATGATTAGGTCATTACTCTGGCCATAGGTACAGATGAGGCACATGAGAACCAAGGTATAGAGGTTACCCCTAGGGCCCCAGAGCTACACAACTCAAGGTCAGAAGGTGAAAGAGCCCCAAGCCTGACAACCAAGTTCAATCCTTAGCACAGGAGAGAACTGACTGATCCACACACAGACATCCCTTGTGTGTACCCACACGTACACACATACACATAGAAAATAAATATAATAAAAACAAGACCCTGCCTCAAAAAACAGTAACCAAATAAAAACAGCAAAACCCCAAATCTGCAATTCAAGATAAAATGTGTCCATGTGTTTGTACGTGGTGGAAGAGGAAATACCTTACATTTCATCAGGAGCCCAGTGCTCACGTGGGTAGCAGCCCCAGAAGCCTGGCATACCTTACATGAGTTGCGAAGTTTCTGCCTTTCCTTTTTAATGGCCTTTTTCTGGATATCCTTTTCCTTCTTTGCCAACAAAGCTTGCTGTCTAACTTCCTCCTCTTCTTTCTCCTTAGCCAAACGAGCAGCTTCTAATTCTGCTTGTCTTTGCTTTAAAAAGGCAAATAAAATCATTTTAATAAATGGCTTCTAAATGCTTTATGATCTTATTTAAAAGTTCAGTCTTTTGATGAATGAGAAATAAGATGACATCAAGTTAGTGATGAATTAAAGTTAAGCACAGCTGGCAAAATTCTACAAATTATAAAATTCAACTTATTAGAAAATATTTGACATTAAAAAAATAAACCAGGGGCTAGAGAGATGGCGCAGCAGTTAAGAGCCCACTAGAGAACCCAAGTTTGGTTCCTAGTACCCAACTGCCTTAATTCCACGTTCCGGGCGTTCAATGTCCCCTTCTCCTTCACCAGGCACTGGTACACATGTGGTATATACTAACACAGACACTCACACACATACAAATAAAAACAAATCTGAAGGCTAGGTGTGGTGGGGCACAACTTCAATCCCAGCACGTGGGAGGCAGAGGCAGGCAGATCTCTTGAGTTGCAGGCCAGCCTGGTCTACACAGTGAGTTCCAGACCAGCCAAGGCTGCATCAAACAAAACAAAACAGTTTTAAAAAGAAATAAAAAGAAATTTGGAGGATTTTTTTAAGTGACACATTTTGTTTGTTCATACAGTAAGGATATACGAGACCTAACCATCTCGTTAAGACTCACTCACAAGCTGGGCTTAAGTGGCTCATGCCTGGGCTGCAGAGGGAGACCTTGTCTCAAAAAGTCTAAAAGAGGTTGGGAATGGTGGCACACACCTTTCCCTACCTCAGAACAAATGAATAAAAACCAAACCAACCTTTAAAGTCAGTCACTCACAGCGGCACCCAATTCTGTTTCCAGATTCTTCCACCTGCAGGCAGCACACACCGCCTTACCTTTTCCTTGGCTTCCTGCTCCTTCCGTCTGGCCTCTGCCTTTGCTTTCTTTTCTGCTTCCTTCTTGGCCTTTTCTTCTTCCTTAAACTTTTTTATCCTTGGGTCACAACTGTAAGCATTATCTACCCCCAAAAATAAGTTAATCTTCTCAATGTCTAACATTTAAAGAACTTCAAACAAACAAACAAACATTAAGTATACTTACTCACCAACTAATGTTCGGATCCTGTTCATCTCCTCCTTTTTCCTCTGTGCCCTTGTTGCTCTGTTCTGCTTCTCAATCCATCTCCTCTCATCACGACTGAAAGTCACAAAACATTAAAACTAAACTAATGCCTCAGATGACTGGAAAACACAACATTTTTAAGTTCATATGTAGATAATGTTTAAGGAGATGAAGCCAGGACACCTCATTCCTATTATTTAAAAGGTGGCTGTACTTACTATTAATTTTGTTTTTCCTGATATTTATTTCAAAAGATTTTCTCAGCACATTAATTAAAAAAAATAAACAAAACTAGCTTCAGCAGCCAAGAGAAGAATTTATGGAGCTGAGCTATTCTGATATTATTTTTTCTTGATAATTTCTTAAATGTATCCTAACCTAATACTGATTTGGCCCCCTAGCTCGTGAGAAGGGATTTTTAAAATTATGGCTCAGGGCTGGAGAAGGCTCAGAGGTTGACGGTACTTGCTGCTCTTGCAGAGGACCTGGGTTTGGTGCACAGCACTCACACTGGGCAGTTTAAAACTGCCTGCAACTCCAGTTCCACAGGAATGTGATGTTCTCTTCTGGCTTCTTGAGGTACCAGGCATACATGTGGTATATATATGGTATATATATTCATACATGCAAGTACTCACAAATATACATAAAATTAAAATAGGGTTGGGTGGTGGTGGTGCATGCCTTTAATCTCAGCACTTGGGAGGCAGAGGTAGGCGGATTTCAGTGAGTTTGAAGCCAGCCTGGTCTACAAAGAGTATCAGGACAGCCAAGACTGTTACATAGAGAAACCCTGTCTCTAAATAAATAAATAAATAAATAAATAAATAAATAAATAAATAAATAAATAAATAAGTAAAAATAAACACAAACCCAACCAATTACCAAAATGTGCTCAACTGGTGTAAAAGTGGCCATGACTCAGTTATGGGTAACCACCCACTTTATGGTTGGGTTTGAGGTCTGCTCCAAAGGACAGAATTCTTGCCTGGTAATGTAAACCTGGTCAAAAGCTCATGGATGGGAAGGCCATAGTGAGGAATCTACTATTACTGCTTTGCTAACTGGAATGCTGTCAGATTGCCTTCTGAATATTTTATATTTATACCCACAGATCTGTGCAACTTTCCATCTTAGTCTGAAGGTTCTTTTACAGCAGGAAGTGGATGTAGACTCCTAACTTGTCAACATGCTGAGCATCGACAGCATGACCCTCCCTCCCTGACACCCAAGGCTTGGGGACAGTCACAGAACAGGAAGAAGAGGGCGGCGGCTGTGAAACGTCTTCTGGACATGTTGTGGCCACCGATGAATGCACAGAAACTGTGGATCCTGCACAAGATTACGTCTGTCAACATTCCACTGTGGATAAAGGAGGCCGTGAGGGGCCACCCCTAACTAGGAGCTGTTGACAGTTGTTGAGGAAGGGCACAGCCACTGGTAAGTTGCCCATGACCCAGGACATAATTCCACACCCAAGCACATGCAAACCACCCTAACTGAATTCAGTGGGTTATTGGTTATTTAAAAAAAGAAGACAAGAAACAGGAGCACATGCGGCAAGAAGCCTTCCCCAGAGAGAGAGGGGGTAAGAGGATGAATGATCAAAACACATTCCAGACACAGATGAAATTGTGAAAGAATAAACATTCTGTAAAAGGTGAGAGTGGCAAGATGGTGACAGTGCTTGCCTTCAAGCCTGAGGATAGGAATTAGTGTTGTAGATGCTCAACTATGTAAAGATGTGTTACATTTGTTTCATCTTGCCTGCCTAAGGCACCTGACTGGTCTAATAAAAAGCTGAACGGCCAATAGGTAAGCAGAGAAAGGACAGGTGGGGCTGCCAGGCAGAGAGAATAGGAGGAGAAATCTAGGCCCAGGAAAAGAACAAAAGAAAGAAAGAAGAGAATAAGAAGGAGAGGGACACGCACAGGGCAAGAAGCCAGGCAGCCGCCAGCCAGCCAGACATAAGAAACAGTGAAAGTAAGATATACAGAAGGAAAGAAAAGTAAAAAGCCCCGAGGCAAAAGGTAGATAAAGAGAAACAGGTTAAAAGAACTAGCCAGAAACAGGTCAAATCTAGGCCAAGCATTCATGACTAATAAGAAGTCTCCATGTCATGATTTGGGAGTTTGTTAGTGGTCCAAAAGAAAGGCCTAGTACAAATTTGACCCTTAGGACCAGGGTCAGAGAGAACTAAGTCCATAAAGTTGTTCTCTGATCTCCACACCTAGGCTATGACAAAATAACAAAATATAAAGTGGCTGGGATGCAGCTAAGGGTAAAATACTTGCCTACCTTATACAGCGTCTTAAAACTAATCTCTAGCACATACACTTTTTTTTCCTTTAAAGAGAAGGTTGGATGTATGACCCAGTGACAGCATCTACCTAGTATTCATGAGACCTTGGATTTGACACTCTGCACCACCGTGTGTGCACGTGTTCCTTTATTAAGAACTGACATACATACCATTCTGCTTTTTCTTTTTCTTCTTCATCTAAATAAGAAAATTCTCTCCAAGAATCAAAATTATACCTAATATAGACAAAAAAGAAATTAAGACAGAATTGGAAAAACAAATTCTTTTAAAATTACATTAGATACACATTACTTTTAAAATTAGTGGTAAGCTGATCAGTTGTCTAAATGGATCCTTGCCTCTCTTTTGCTATTAAACATGATGCTCAAGTCCTCAATGTCAACAGCTCCTTACAACTCTTCTGTCTCAGAGTTCTCACTTCCCTAGAATGTTTTTTGAGATTTCTCCTGTCTTCGTGTTAACTACTGTCAAGTCTTAAGATGACTCTAGTTAATGGTTGTTTTACTTCTAGTTTGTCATCTGAATGTAAAAGCTAACTGACAAAACTAGATCTTTTTTCTTAAGTGTCTTTATTTCTGTATTTATTAGCCAGTTAGTGAAAAGACATATCATGAGTATGGAGTGATGGCTCAGCAGTTAAGAGCACCGGCTGCTGTCCAAAAGGACCCTGGTTCAATTCCTAGCATCCACCTAGTGGCTCACAACCAGTGCCCTCTTCTACCCTCCACAGGCACCAGGGGCACAGACATAAATGCCAGCAAAACACCCACACACATATGCTTAAAAAACATACTACAAATAAAATGCACTAAATATTATGTTTACTAATAATTAGTGAATTAGAAGTAAAAAGTACTATCTACACCAAGAACTCAACTTTTCCCCCCACTGACACAAGGTCTCACTCTGTAGTCCTGATTGGCCTCAAATTCACAGAGATCTGCCTGCCTCTGCCTCAGAAATTAAAGGCATGAAATCATCAGGCCTGGTACCCAAACTCAAATGCTTTTGAGACTGCTCAATAAAGTAAGGGTGATGGTACACACCTTTAATCACAGTACTAGGGAGGCAAAGGCAGATGGATCTCTGTGAGTTTGAGGACAGCCAAGGTTATATAGTGAGGCCCCGATTTAAACAAAAGCAAAAGAAAACAAAAAACCACCAAAGATGGTATAATAAATATGTGTTTAATATGTGTTAATTCTCAATTTTCTTTTTTTTTTTTCCTTCTTTCTTTTTTTGTTTTTTTGAGACAGGGTTTCTCTGTGTAGTCCTAGCTGTCCTTGAACTCACTCTGTAGACCAGGCTGGCCTTGAACTTACAGATTGGCTTGTCTCTGCCTCCCAAGTACTGGGACAGCCTTTAGGCGTGTGCCACTACTGCCCGGCTCAATTTTCATTTTTACTGCAATCAAGTACTTGATATCTAGATCTCACTGATATATTAATGGAAAACAGACTGAAGAAGTCATAAAAGGCAACTACAGAAGACACAGAGCATTTCATTTGTTCAGTAAAGGC
This sequence comes from Peromyscus eremicus, assembly GCF_949786415.1. Lineage (NCBI taxonomy): Eukaryota > Metazoa > Chordata > Mammalia > Rodentia > Cricetidae > Peromyscus > Peromyscus eremicus. The sequence continues at coordinate 2,308,779 of NC_081418.1, read as the reverse complement.
TCTGCTAGTCAAATGTGAATCGACAGACTTAATGCACATCCTTAAAAGATGATATGTCCTATAGACAGTCTTTGCTTACCAGAAAGAATAAAATGCATCTACATCTTCAAATGAGGAGTTCATGTCACCAAGTTTGGGAACATTTTTTTTATTTGACCATCTGAAATATTAAAACAAAAATTTGACTCAAATGAAAGATTTTGAACAAGAGCTCAACCTACATTTAGTTCTTTAAAAAACAACAGCTTTTACTAACTAATCCCTTCCAACTCCTACAACTAAAAGGTGCAACTCTCAGGAGTGGTGTGTGAAGCAATGCAGGGGAGGACAGGTTGGGAAACGGTGAGCCACAATCCAACTATCTCCAGTTCCATAGTACAGTAATAATAGAACAGTAATGTGGCAGCTGCCAGGCATGCTGACTAGGAAAAAGGGCAACTGGTCTCTTCCCAAGCTCACTTACTGCTGTCCTTTAAAAATGCAGCATAGAAGTAAACTGTAGGCCAATATGGTCCAGCAATGCAGATGGATTTCCACCCCCGTCATCCTTTACATCTGAAAAGGATCAGGAGATGAGGAGCTACACTGTTCTAGTCTACTGAACAACACACAGAGTCGTCTACACCACCTCCATAAGAGTGGCGGGGATCAGACAGCACTGTCACAAATTGAGCAGTCACTGGGAGCATTAGCATGTTAGAGTAAAGCCGAGTACTCCAGGAACGGGCATCTCAACCATTGCTCATGCTCTCCGGTTGACTCCATGTGCAGTTAAGATAGGCCAGAAAATGTGCCAGTGAGATGGAACCAAGAACATAGAAAGCCACTAATACTGCATACTATTTTAAGACTCATGTTAATGCCATAAAGTATATATTAATCTTAAAGATTCAATAATTTACCCTTCATCAGAGAACCCTTATGAAAATAAGATGCCCAATAAAGAGATCTAGGGCTGCAGACGCAGCTCAGTGTGGAGCACATGCGCAGCATGTAACCATACCCAGGGTTTCACCCCAACATCAAAAAGTAAGGATTAACAGCTTCCCTTGACTGCTAACACTGACGCGGGTGCGTCACTGGTAAAGGGGAGACAAAAGAGAGGTGTGTGCTGTTGCCTAGACATCAGCATCACAGGCTAGCTATTACGGCAGACAGACTGCTTGTGACTAGGGCTCAGTATAGCAGAGAAGAAAGGAAGAGAGTCTGTGGATGTATTTTATGACAAGCTATTACTCGAGAAGACAGTACAACCCTGGAGCAATACACAAGGTGAGCCACTTGAGCATCCCAATGGGGATCGGTGCTTTAACTCACCTGGAATTCCTTTCAAACACTGGAGAAAACACTTGAAAAAAATTGTCCTTTGCTTCACTTTTAGAAGGAACCGAGTTGTCAAAAGTAGGATCTACACTGTTAAATGCCCGTCTTTTCACTGGATCAGACAACATTTCATAAGCTGAGAACAAAGTAACATGACACCAGCATGAGGCTAACAATTCTTTTGTATCAGAAAATAAATACTGGCCTAGGGATTTGGCTCTGTAGAGCAGTCTGGGTCTGACCACCAACATCACAACAAAACAAGACGGAAGAAAGAAAACAAAAATATCTTTCTGCTAAAAAAAAGTTATTTTTATATTTTCGAATCTTGGATGGGAGAGTGCTTAATTTAGGCTTTAAGTGATCTAACGTCGTTTGACATAAAATGATGCAATTCCTCTATGTAGACAAGTGTCAAGACACTATTGTCCCCCTTGAGGGCTTGGACCTAAAGCTTTGCACAAGTCAGGCCATCACTGAACAACTGAAGACAATAACCCTAAGCTGGAGAGGATGCTAGGCAGGTTGGCTCACCTAGAATCCTACCACCTAGAGGGGACCAGAAGTAGAAAGCTGCTTTGCATTGAAGGCCAGCCAGGGTGTAGTGAGTTATACCCAAGCCCAGGCTAGAGTACGTGAGACTCTGCCTCCAAACCAACACTGCTGCAGAAGGCAGACGGACTGAGGGATGGGGGAGGTAACTAAACACAGCCATTAGATTTCAAGGTTCTAAAAGGCTTCTGAGCACTGTGTAAGAGTGGCCAGAGAGAAGAAATCTGAAGGGTGCGCACATGTGTCATTGTTTGTAAAGGAGCATCACACCATGTGGTGGCACATTCCTACAATCCCAGCACCGAGGAGACAGGGACAGAAAGAGCTTAAGTTTGAGGTCAGTCAGGGCTGCACAGAGACTATCTAAAAACAAAAGCACTACCCAGATATAAAATCACATGTAAGGAAACATATAGTTAGAAATGGTAGTTATCTATACTGGTTTGCACAATGGGCCATGGCTATGTAAACAGCTGTAAATAACTGTGTGACCTATTATATAATTAACATTTATTTAATTTTTTTTTTTCAGTATTGGGGGCTGTGCATTTACACATGCCAGGCAAATGTTCTGCTACTGAGCGTCACCTCTATCCAAATCAATTTAAAATTAGTAAAATCTCTGAGTAACAGATTAGTTCCACAACGATCTAAAACAGCAAAAGAAGTTACAATGCACTATCAAACCGAACACTCACGCCAGGCCCAACAGTGCAGGACTGTAAATCCCAGCTACCAGGAAGGGAGAGGTAGGATTGGAAATTTAAGGCCTGACTGGACTATAGTGACTTCAAGGACAGCTGGGCAATTAATTTAGTGAGACCCAGTTTCCTCAAAAAAAAAAAAAAGGGGGGGGGGAGCGGGCTGTAGTTCAGTGGTAAGGTGGTTTGATGCCTAGTACTACACAAACATACCAATATGTTTATACATGTATAGGTATGTGTGTATATAAACGTATTTATATGATCAACTACTGGATGAGCGATAAGCGTGGTTAAGAATCACCTGGGAGTTAGGTTCAGCAATGAATGCTTGCAATCACAGCAATGAGAGGCTGAGGCAGGAAGATGGAGAAATTAAGGTCAGTCTGGGCTAGGGTAAGGCTTCCCTTAAAACAAAGCAAAGCCTGTTACCTGGGATCCTGACAGAATGCAGACTGTAACCAGGGCAGGGCCTGAGGTCTTGCATTTCTAAAAGATTGCTAGGTGCTGGGATTAAAGTCAAGGCAACTTCACTGTGCAGAAGCTCCAGGGAAACCAGCAGCAATAACGACACAGCTGCGATGTTTTCAAATGTTATCAGATAGTTAAATGAAATGCAGTGTGCACAGCAACTCAGTTCCTGCAAACAGGAGACAGTGCTCTAAGAAATCCTGTGTGCGAAGTGTTGGCTTACCTTTAGTTATACAAGTAAAGTAGTCATTGTCTCCTTCTTTGATTGGTTCTCCAGCTGCTTTCCGTTTGTCTGGGTGATGTTTTAGGACCATTGCTTTATCTGCAGAATCAATCAGTTATCATTGATTTTAGGGGTAATTCTTTAGTAACTTTAGTAATTTTTCTTCTCTAATTTTAAAAGTTAATTTTACTGACATTTTCAAATCCATTGCGCGTCATAAATTCAACCAAAATAACAAACAGCCTATGACCTTTTTGTTTGTTTGTTTGTTTTGGTTTTTTGAGACAGAGTTTCTCTGTGTATTCCTGGCTGTCCTGGAACTTGCTCTGTAGACCAGGATGGCCTTGAACTCACAGAGTTCTGCCTCTGTCTCCTGAGTGCTAGAATTAAAGGTGTGCACCACCACCTTCCAGCTCAGCCTCTAATTTTTTAACCTTCACTGTTTTCCTCCTCTAAATCTCATTTGGGGGATATCATCCTGTCTTGTCTATTTCCTTTCTCCACTCTACTTAGTGATACCTCTCTCAAACAATCAAACTAAATATCTATCTTTAGCCATTATTTTGTAAAACAATACATTAAGGCAATGAGCTTGCTTAGGATACAGCTCTAGTTCTCAACCTTTTAAGCTTTATAGTAACGATTCTACTTTAAAAAAGGAATCTGGTCATCTTCTGGGAACCCAGAGATGGACCTGCCCAAAAAATCCATCAATCTGGCCAGTATTTAATTAAAGCTTGCTTCAAATTTGGCAAAAAAAAAAAAAAAAAAAAAAAAAAAAGGAATCTATTAATAGAGTTTTCATTTCTGTTATTTCCAATGTGACTGTTTCTTTAGGTTGTTTAAATCTTATCTATTTCATTCACCTGAGATAATTTTTCAAAGAATGCTCAGATTTTGGGTGTCCAGTTCAATGACTCTACAAGTATGTATATTGCAGCCAGCCATACAACACTCAAAGAGACAGGCTACTTGGTTGCACATTTCCTTCCCAGGTAACCTTTCCTAGGGTACTCCCATCCCGACTAAGCTGGGCAGCAGTTTTCTGACTTATATGTGTGTTCTGGAACCTTATATAGATCTAGGTCAGCAGGTCTCCATGCCAGGCTTCTTTTCTCAATACTGTGGTTTGAAATTCATCCACATTTCAGGAGGGTGTCCTGGTGGTTTGTTCTTATTCTGTATTGTTGAGTAGTATTCATCTGTACCAAAATACACTAGTTTGTGTATTTATTTTCCTGTTAGTGAACATTTGAGTGGTCTCCCATTTGTGGACAAGTTGATAACACTATTATGAACATTTCTCTAGAAATCTTTTCATGGGCACATCCGATCTGGCTATTTCTATATATTCTGCATATATAGGGTTCAGTACTGTGAGATACATTTGTTTTCTGACAGCCAAGATTTTCTTTCAGCTTGGATATAATAGCCGTTTCTCCATCTGTGCTGGCAAAGAGGCATTTCACTGTATCTAGTTCAAGTAGAAAGTACTAAAGAGGGGCTGGAGAGATGGCTAAGAGGTTAAGAGCACTGGCTGTTCTTCCACAGGTCCTGAGTTCATTTCCCAGCAACCACATGGTGGCTCACAACCATCTGTAATGAGATCTGGTGCCCTCTTCTGGCCTGCAGGGATATATGCAAGCAGACTAGTGCATGCATAATAAATAAATCTTTAAAAAAAAAAAGTACTAAAGATTATTAGGTTGCTCACGGAAACTCTAAAAACCTATGAACCAAGCTATCTTAGAATCCCAAGAATCAAGCACTGGACAATTCAGCAGTACATGTTCCTGAGTGCTGTTTCCTATAATCACTTGCTCTCACACTGCAGAGGACCAGCTATGACCACGTCATTCAGCCAGTGAAAGCTTTGGGCTTCTCTCTTCCATTCTCCTCTATCCTGGCCAGCAGGAAGATTCTGTGTAACTCATGTTGATCTCTGAAATATGTGCTTATTAGTAAATCTAAGTCACAAGATTCACTAGCCAATCTTAAGACATAAATACTGTCAGGTGTGTGATGGCATCCACCTGTAATCCCAGCACTTCACAGGCTAAGGCAGGAGGATCACAAACTTGAGGCCAGTGTGGCCTACACAGTGAAATATTGTATTAAAAAGCAAAAACAGGGTTGGAGAGATGGCTTACCAGTTAAAAGTACAATTACTCTTGCAAAGAACTTGAATTTGATTTTTAGCACTCACAATGGATGGCTTACAACTTCCTATAACTCCATCTCCAGGGAATCTGATAATCTCTTCTGTCCTTTGAGGATGCCTGCACTCATGTGCACATACCCACATATAGATACACATATCATCTAAGTTTTGAAAATTAAAATCTTTTTAAAGCAAAACTAAGACAGGCATAATTTTTTAATCAGACCTGAATAACCCCTGAAATTCCAGCACCTGGAAGGCAGATTCAGAAGGACATAAGGTAGGAGCCAGCAAGACCTTGTCCTTCTCTCACCTGAGAAAAAACCTCAAAGCAAAAATGGACTAGATGTGAAGCTCAATGGCAGAGAAACGGCCTATGACTTAGGGCCTCAGCTTTGATCCCCAGCCACAACCAAAACCCCAAACAAATCTGTCCCTGGTGGACAATTATTGTTACAGTGATTCAATCTCTTCCTTCAGGAATTCATCTCTTTGTTCTTTCTACCTGAACTGTCTGAGAACACTCAAGGTTCCCACCACCTTCCTTTTCTTTTCTCTTTCTTTCTTTCTCTTTCTTTCTTTCTTTCTTTCTTTCTTTCCTTATTTATTCATTCATTCATTCATTCATTCATTCATTCATTCATTCATTCATTTTTTGGGTTTTCGAGACAGGGTTTCTCTGTGTAGCTTTGGAGCCTGTTCTAGAACTTGCTCTGTAGACCAAGGTGGCCTTGAACTCACAGAGACCCGCCTGCCTCTGCCTCCCGAGAGCACTGGGATTAAAGGTGTGCACCACCACCGCCCAGCTCCACCTTCCTTTTCTAAGGCAGGATCTCATGTACTTGAGGCTGCTCCATTCTCTGAGTCTGGGATTACATTTCCTGTATTAAATATCCAACTATTTCAAAAGAAGTACTTACGAGCTGCTTTGATCTGTCTCTGTGTGGCTTTGTATCTGACGTGGCCAAGTCCAAGAACTGCATAATGATCTTGATTCTGATGAACACACAAAAGGGGGTTAAAGCTGAACAAGTACATTTAACCCTTTGTGTTCTATTACCATAAAAACTATTTTCCAAAGTGAGATTTCTGGGCTGCAGCCACAGAGTACCTGCTTAGAATGTATAGCCTGAGCTCAATCTCTAACATCACAAACAAATAAGCAAACAAACAAATGAAAGTGAAACTTTCATAGCAGAATCCAGTGAGGTTCTGTATAAAATGGGCTCTGCAGTCATGTAAGTTAAGGAGAAGCAGACGACTATACAGCCTTCCTGATGTTTTATGCACATGAACCTAGTAAACTGAATGCTTTGAGATTTAAAAAAAAAAAAAGTCAGGTAGTAGTGGTGCACACCTTTAACCCCAGCAGAGGAAAGTGGATCTCTCTGAGTTTGAGGCCAGCCTGGTCTACAGAGTAAGTTCCAGGAAACCCTGTCTCAAAACAACAACAAAAAACCAAACAAGAACAAGCAAGCAGACTTGGAATGCCTAGCATCTTCTAAACATACATCTTAAGACCCCTTTCTCTATTAAAACCTTGCCTCCTTAATTCTAGTTCATAGAGAATATTCCAGAATCCAGGTGAGAATGATACTAGGCCTGGCAGGCTGGGCCCATGGATAATGATAGTACAGAACCAGGAAATGTGAGGGAGACAGTGGGGGATGCAGCTTCTTAGGAGACAGTACCTGCTTTCATTTCTGCTTCAGTTAACATCCTAGTGAATTTACAAGCTGAGGAAGCAGCGGTAGTAAGGTCACATTAACCCAAACTGTGCAGTTTGTCTTGGAGAATGAGCCACCTACCACAAGAGAAGGTGAGGGCATACAGCCTGGGGGAAAACAGCCAAGTAGCCCACTGGGGACGGTGCTACCCGAGCCTACGGTCCCACACGGTACAAGAGAGCAGGTGAGCAAGGCACAAGCGGCCAGTCAGTAAGCAGGTTTTCCATTGCTTCAGCTCCAGGCCCTGCCTCCAAGCCCCTGCCTGAGCCCCTGTCCTGACCTCTTCTGTGATGGACTGCTACCTCAAGTGTAGGAAAAGCAAACCCTTTCCTCCCCATTTGCTTTTGGTCAGTCTTTAAGACAGCAAGAGAAACCCAACTAGGACAGCCATTATCTTTTATCTTTGAAGAGTGGTCCTAAGAGCAAGTTTCCAGTCCATAACTACTGCTCGTCAAGTCTCCTGAGAAACTCTCCATACCATGTTCTTACAGCACTTCAACCATTTTCTAACCTACTCCAAAATGGTTCTGTTCTGTCCCTTCCCACTGCAGGTGCTATGAGTTCCTAATACTTCCTTAACTATCACCTTCCACCCTATCTGATTGGCAACCTAGCAGATTCCATCCGCAAACAGTTTCTCTCCTTCCATTCCCTCTTTCTTACAGCCATAGTCAGTCAGCCTACATGCTTGACCTTTCTTCAAAGGTCAGTCTTGATGTTTCTTTTTTTTTTTTTTTTTTTTTTTGGTTTTTCGAGACAGGGTTTCTCTGTGTAGCTTTGCGCCTTTTCCTGGAACTCACTTGGTAGCCCAGGCTGGCCTCGAACTCACAGAGATCCACCTGGCTCTGCCTCCCGAGTGCTGGGATTAAAGGCGTGCGCCACCAACGCCCGGCTGATGTTTCTTTTTATCTCATTGTACACTTAATCTTCAGAGAACACGCCCAATCAGGGGGTACAGGTGAGTCCTGTTTATGCTATCAATCCCCCAAATAACTCCAGTACAACCTTTTCCTAAGCCTCAAAGAACCACAGCACCTGTCCAACCTCCCAGCATATTCCTTTTTGCCTTTGACATCCATTTCCAAACTTAAGCCTGGTGCTCCTGTTCACTGAAGGCACCACTCTTCACTGAAGATGCTCACATGCTTTCTCTCTGATGGCGTTTCCCCCTCACTGGCTGCCAGTTTTTTAGCCATCAGGTCACTGTTTAAAGTTATCACCTTACTTAAAGGATTTTTCTTAAACTCAATGCACAGGCCTTCCCCATCTACTCAATGAGATGATGCACTTGGACATCTGTCCCATCACCCTCTCCATATGCTTGTCCAGCATTGGCAGCCACGTGCTCTGACTTACTGTCACCTCTCTGGAGTAAGCTACGGTCCAGTGACATCCCACCCTTGGCACATAGAAAGTGTTTGATTCACACTTTGAATGGTGCCAACTGGGCATGCGAGTAGACCCAGTTGCTTTGCTCAGATGTCTCCTCTATTCTGTATCTAAGATTCCCCACTCTTCCTCCTTCTCTTATAAATCTTAAGACTCAATTTAACCTCCTGCTAAGCCTGCCTTGACCTCAAGTTACTGCTTCTCTCTTGTTTTAAAGTTTGAAACAGCATTTCATACTTACAGTGTCTCTATTTCATCATCTCCTAATTACTGCACAAACCTGCAACCTCTTACATTTTCAACCTTTTTATTAGTGATGAGGCCACTTAAACATGCCCACCAAATCTACTCTTCATCATTTTTCAAGGTATAAGCTGACACATCTTTGGATCAGTGATATTGGTAACTGCCTTTTCCCTCTTGAGAATTCTCCCAACCTTAGTTTCTGGAAGACTGTAGTGCTTGGTATTCAGTAAACCTCTGCTGAACTAGTAACTTTTTTTCCCTTTACTTTTTAATATAGGATCTCATATATCCCAGGCTGACCTGGAAATCCTCATCCTCCTGGTCTGCCTCCTGAGAGCTGAGATTACAGGTATTTCAATGTGTCTGGCTTACAGAGTGCTGGGAACTGAACCACATCTCCAGCCCACCTCCTCCTTTCTTATAGCCTTCTTAGTATCCTTTACTCTCCCTACCCCTGAAAACTCCATCTCCCTTAATATTCAGGCCTCTTCTTTTGAAGAGCATGAGGACTAGAGGTGTGCACCCCACGCTCAGCCCAGGAACCACTACTGTCCACTACTTAGTATTCACCAGGCACCAAGCAGTGACATGCTTCCTACACATCATCTCATGACTCTTCATTATAATCCTCTGAGCTGTTCACAAACACTGTACCGACAAGGGAAATGAGACACTGAGATGGCCACCAACTTTTCCAAGGGTCGGTGCACTAGCCGATTGAAGTTCAGGCACTTCAGTTCCACAGTATACACGTGATACTTGTTTGTCTATACGTGTATGCACGTCTGGCTGCTGACGCCATTCATTTCTCACAACCTCAACTGCTGTGCTTCAAAGTCCACCTAATCTCTTACTGAGTCACAGCCCAATGTTCAACCATCTTTAAGACAACTTTACTAAAATTTGGACACAAAACTGCCTGCAAAGTTCCTCAGCCTGCATCCCAGCACTGGCTACTGTCTGGTGCACTCTACCAAACTTCTGCCATCAGTGTGTCCCCTTTTCCTCAAAACCTGGCTATACGTGTTTCACGTCTTCACCAACAGGCCTCGCCTGTGTGTGAGCCTTGTAGCAGAAAGTTACTCACTTTCTTCTAGGTCTGCCCCATACTTCAGATTATTTCCCATACTACCAACAGAATTGCTTTTCTAAACTTGTATTAGGAATGTGTGTTTATGTGTGTGCAGGCATGTGGAGGCCAGAGGACAACTCGAGTGTTATTCCTCATGTACGGTCCACCTTTCTTTCCCTCCCAGACAGGCTTCTTATTGGCCTGGAGCTGACTTAATATCTGGGCTGCTGGCCAGTAGCACCACACCCCTGTTTCTTCCACCCCAGGGCTGGGATTATGTAACGTACTTTGATCAGACCCTCACAACCCCGTATTCTCTTTCCCCTTTTTCAGAGTGGGTTCTGGGGATTGAACCAAGGTAGGCTTGCAAGTACTTCACCATCTCCCCAGCCCTAGCCTGGGAACTTTTGATGACTTACTGTCTTGAAAATAAGATTTGAATTAATTCCTAAATGACAACTGAGTTTGAAACAGACTGGAGTTTTTTCTGGGCCTAATTCCCCACAGCCATCCCCTATGTACTCTACTTTATTCCCTCATGAAGTGGGAGATACTCTTTATTCCTGTCTCCATTATCTCATCCTTCTATCCAGAACGCCTTTTCTCCCTTCTCTACTACATTAACTGCCACTCATCTTCTAAAGATCAGCTGGGTTTTGTTGTTTCTTTTTTTAAAGCTAGGGCCTTATATATCTCAGGCTGGCCTCTAAATTCTATGCAGTCACAGATGACCCTGAACTTCTAACCTTCCTGTCTCTATTTCTCAAGTACTAGGATTACGGGTGAATGTTACCACTTCCACAGAAACATTACTTTTGCTCTGAAACATTCCTGGATGCCTATGGCTGAGACAGTATACTATGGTCAGTGCTATTCCAACTCTGGGCTCAGCAATAACAGTGCTTACTTACGCCTATCATTTGAACTGCCTTAAAATACAGTCTAGTAATGGGAACACTAGGAATGTGGCCGATGTCTAGATGCTCTGAACTATCGAAGGCTCTGCATAGTAAATACCTTCCAATCTTTGGGGTCAAGTGTTTTCAGCATGGGGAACTCTTCTAACTGTAACTCTTCATCTTCTGATTCCTCTGACAACTCTTTCTTATCCTCCAGTTCCTGAAAAGAGGTAGAAGCATTTCTGTTTCTCCTCTTGACAAAAGCTTCAAACCATCTTCCCACAGGTTCAACTTGACAGAGTGCAGAGGCTGTGAGGGGGAAAAGTAAGACTTCAATCTATTGCAAGGAACACATCTATTTCAAGGCAACATGATTTCTTAGGAAGAGCAAAAAATGACATCAGAATATAATTTTCAAACCATCAACTATAAAAATAATTGCAGAATCCAGTTGCATCATGGGTAGCAAATTATCCTTGGTAACATTTATTAATTATTCCAGAAACCTCTTCCAGTTAACATTCCATTAAGGGTGATGACCTGGGTTCAATGCCAAGAACCCACATAAAGGTAGATGAGAACTGTACTCCATAAGTTTTTCTTTGACCTCTGCATGCATGCTGTGGCACTCAAAAACACCCCATAACTTTTTTTAAAGCAAAAGAAAAGAAACTCAGCAGCTAATCAATATTTTCCTAAGAGTGTGAGAAAGGAAGGTGAGGATCCAGTAACAATAATAAAACTAAATGATAAAATGCCACCAAGAACTAGCTTCAAAAAAAAAAAAACTGTATACTCAAGTGATCTTAATTATTAATAGTTTAATTACTAAAATGGTTAATAATTCTAAGGAGTCCCTAGCAACAATCTGTTCAAATAGATAATTTTTCAAGCCAATGCTGGGGACTTTCTACTGCATCTCTGTCCTAGTGATGCAGGCTGGAATTGAATCCAGAATCCCTGGGTTTTAGTTTAGGACCACAAGTTTCTTGAAATGTGAATCATTTCAGAATGGAAATAATACCTATCTCATTAAGTTCCTAGACTATTCGAATGAAGTTTAAAAACTACAAACTGTTGTAGAGAAGGCATTACAGAATACAATCACTGTACATATGTACAACAGAAATTAAAAAATGGTAATCTGGGTCAGAAAAAAGTGAGATCATAGTTTTAATTTCATAAGAAATCAAAGTGCATTTTTTGTGCACGGTTTTGGGGCAACATTTTCTAAAAACGTTTCTCGCGTTTGAATTGGCTTCTGATATTAAGATTTTCTCTACCTAATACAGGAGAGGATTCAAACGCTAAAACAAACCAGCAGTGTAACGGGGGCGTGGCTTTCAAAACAGCCTTTGGAGCTGTTCTCGCTAGTATAGGATTACACCGAGATACACAAACGCAACACGTGCCGTGGGAAATATTTAAAAATCACATTCAACAAGTGCCCACGGTAAGTGGCTACGGGAATGAATGCAGAGCACTAAAATCGGAGACCTGACGCTTGCAATACCTTCCTGCGTGCTGGGCTATAAACCAAAATACCTACAGCTGGAGACTAAGTTGCTCTTTCAACCTTTTCTCAGAGTACTCCAAGCTTCTAGGAGCGCCCGAAAGAGCTTCCAATGGTATGAGGAAGTTATCTGAGCCCGAACACTTAAAACCCAAAGCCGGGAGCAAAGGTAGCGGGAAAGTGCTTAACAGCGTTCACAGGGCTTTGTACAAATCCCGGCACGTGGGTGCGTGCAGCGGGGTCTCTCGCCGTGGGCAACGGGATGCTTTGGAGGATCTTTCAGGGTGCCGGGGGGCTCGGTCCTCAATTGCTCAGCCCGCTCCATGAGTCAGCAGTCCCAGGAGAAAGGAGGACCCACAGGTGCAGAAGGAAGACGCCCCCACCCTCCTAGCCAATAAACCAGGGACTCTTCCAATTACAGCACGGAGCAACAGGAGCTCGTCACGGCCCTGCACGTCCCGGAGCAGGTCGCCGGGCTCAAGGGGACCGACACTGGGGTTGCCGGGGAGAGGGCTGAGGCAGGGGCGCCCGAGGCAGGACGGAAACCGGGCTGGTGGGCACGTACCGGAGGTCAGAGCGTGGGTGATGGCGGTGCCCTGGCCCTCCGCGGCGCTCGGCAGGAGCAGCATGGTGGCTGGGGCTAGTCCCGCGGGCGCCGCGGCTCGCGTCCAGCAGGGTAGGCCCTCTCGGTCCGCTCTACCTCCTAGTCTGAGCCTCGCGCCTAGGCTGGACGCCCAGGAACCGGCGCGTGGAGACGACCAGTAAGCACTTCCGGGATAGGGCTTGCGCGGTGCGGACGCCAAGCCCACCCCCACCTACTCGCGCCAATGTGCGGGGCCGCCTACTTCCTCTGTTGACTGTAAGCCGGCTGGAACCAGGGAGCCCGAAGGAACAGTTCCTAAACTTTCAGTTCCTGCCTGGAGAAAGAGTCTTTTCCTGGCGCGCGAGAGAGCGAGATGTAGAAAATAATTTTGAAAAAGAACTTCACGCACTATGTCACCCAGGCCGCCTCTAACTCTTGTGACAATCTTGTCTCAATCTCCAGAGTGCTAAGCCTTCAGTCAGAAATCGCTGCTCCCTAGGCACCTCATACAACTGGAATTACATAACTTTTGTATTATGTTATTAAACATTGTCTCTATGTGAGTGGTTTATTCACTATTATAATGGCCCACAGAATTTTTTTTAAAGGCTGAATAATACTGTATTAATATGCCACATTTTTGTTTATCCATTTGTTTGCAGATGGATGCTTGGGCTGTTCTTCATTTGACCTATTGCTTAATGCAGCTATGAACATGGCTGTACAAGTATCTCTTTGAAATTCCACTTTCAACTACTTGTCATTATATATCCAGAAATGGAATTACTAGCTTATGTAGGTTATATTTTAGTTATTTTCAATTTTCAACAACCATTGCACCATTTTACCCACCAACAGTACACAATAGTTCTATTTTTTCCCCTGCATCCTCAAACTTTTATTTCCTTTTAAGAAACAATAACAGTCATTTAAAAAAAAATAGCCATCCATGGGTCAGGCATGGTGGTGCACACCTTTTGTCCCAGTACTCAGGGAGGCAGATCTCTGTAAACTTGTGGCCTAAAAAAAATAAAATGCTTTTTATTTGCATTTTCCCAGGGTTGAACATTCTGTCATGTGTCAGTTGGCATTTGTGTATATCCTTTAGAGAAATGATTGTCCAAGTTCTTTACCCATCGTTCTTTTCCCATCCCAAAAGCCGGATTGTTCTCTTGTTGAGCTGCAGTTCTTTGCATATCCCAGAGACACATTCCCTACCAGAAATGTGTTATTTCGTTCTATTTGTAGATCTGGTCACCAATTAACTGTGTCTAAAATGCCAGCTATTTTACAAACGCTGTTATTTAGTACCTCCCCAATCTTGTGAGGTAAAGGGGACATTAAAATTTAGAGATTTAATAAGTTACCCCTGACGGCGTGTATTACTAATGACTAAATCAAGATTTAACTTCATCAACTGAGCCAGGGTTAGTCTTGGAAGTTGCTGTTCCGGTACATTAAAAAAAAAAAAAAAAAAAAAAAAAAAACAGACCTGGCGAGGGATAGGGTGAAGTCTGGGCCTGCGCACAACACAGAGCCAGTCTCTTCAGCCCGGAGGCGCACTGTAAATGAGCGCCAGAGCGCTGTTCTACTTCCGGTGGGGAAGAGAAAGGGAAGACCCCGCCGGAAGCGAGGAAGGTGCTGTGTAATCACTAAGACGCTGAGGCACTTGCGACCCCGAAAATGCCTGATTACTTAGGTGCGGACCAGCGGAAAACCAAAGAGGATGAGAAGGACGACAAGCCCATCCGAGGTGAGAGGACACGGGCTCGAGCTCCCAGCCGGGGGGACCAGCGCAGGCACCGCGGAGGCGCGGAATCCGCCGCCTCGGTGCGCCGTCCGCCTTGGACCGGAGTGGTGACAGGCCTGGGCCGCGGTCACTGCCTGCCTTCTGTCTCCCTTACTCACTACAAGCTCTGGATTCTTCTCTTGCTGACCGATTTTTTAAATCAGGTGTTTTTATTTATTTTTTTAACCGAATATTTTGTCAGGCATTGAAGTTCCAAACCCAGTGTGGCCTTGCAGGCCTTCAAAAGGTGGCCAGCCGGGCGGGGATTGAGTTCTTCCTCCCGGCCCCATCCTCTCCTCCCCAGGTGTGGCAGGTCTCGCATTCTTGTCCGCAGATCCTAACCAGTGCTGATTCCAGCCATTTTATGTTTCTTTCTGGGCATTTTTAATACACGCAGAAGCACGACTGTGTGTATGCAGGTGTGTGTGTGTATCTATCATAATGTATCTTGATGTAGATCAGCATCTTGCATTTAGAGATCTATTTTTTTCTAGTCTCGTCTTCATGCTTTATCTTCAACTTTTTTAATCTTAAAAATAACAATTTTTCAATGTTGTGGTGTCTGACTCTTTCTTACAATCTCAACTTCTCCTTCACCATTTATGCCTCTTCTGGGCGTAAATACTATGTATACTCTTTTTTTTTCTTTTTAATCTTCACTCAATCTGCCGCTCTCCTTAAAGTGTTTACACCATTGAAAGTTTCAGAGGTAAGTGTTGATAAGATTATTTTGGAGCTCAAGTATGACTAAAGTGTATATCTTATATGATCTTTACAGAAACACTGTGAAGGTAAAATTCTCTGAGTTAGATGATGGAATTAATGCTAGAGAAATGAAATGATTTTCCTAAGGTAACCTGACAGATACATGACCTTATTTTATTTAAGTCTGTCCTGGAGGTTGCTGCAGTTTTAAACTCCATTGTTTTTTGGCCCCTGGCTTGGTTCTGTGGCATCATTTTGAGTGTCATCAGCAGTTGTGATACCCTGGGATCTCCTCCATTCTGGTGACTTTAATCCCCATCTGAGTCTCCAAAGGTGATGACTAGTAGACTCCATTTTCATGTCTAAAATGGCAAATTTCCCATTAGGCTTTTGCTCTTCCTTTTTAAATTCTGGGAACTTCATTGTTTGTGTCTTTTTCTGCGCATAGGCTGTCAACATTGTTCAAGCCAGTTTAACCTTGTTGATGACATGACTTCAAGCTTTCAGTCACTGAACTTCCTGCTGGTTATTGTCTTGTGACTGTAGACCCCACTTTGCTGGCCAGAGTGGTCTGTTTTTCAAGCCCACAGTGTGGTTCCTGTGTTCCTCGATGATGACTTTCCTCTCCTCCCCCGAGGAGTTCTCGTTTGTGTTGTCCTTCGTTCAGCTCTGCCTGCAGGACTCGGTGACAGTTTCAACCCAACCTCGTCTCTGTTCCTGGTCTTAGTTCTCCCTTTCTCCTCTGGGACTTTGTTACTGCTCCTGTTGTGTTTGTACAGAATTTTCTCCTTTGGTTCCTGTAAATATACTAATATCTACTTTGTCTTAAAAACATACAGTTGAGGCCAGAAAGTGATGGTGCACGACTTTAATCCCAGCACTTGGGAGGCAGAGGAAGGTGGATCTCTGTGAGTTCAAGGACAGCCAAGGCTACATCGGGAAACTTTGTCTCAAAAAATAAAAAACAAACAAACAAAAAACATGGTTGAGGCAATCTATTCTCCCTTTTCAATTTACAACTCATTTTCTTTTTCATTTTTTTTCTCCCCTCCCTTCATTCCTTTCTTTCTTTCTCCTTTTATTGCCTAAACACCTGAAAAGATAAGCTTGGTATTAGGAGGAGCTAGATTTAAATGTTGGTGTTAGTTCTTACTAATTGGCCTCAGTGTAGTTTGGAAGTAATTGTATTTGTAGGATGAAATCGTATATCCGTAGTATACAGTACATTTATACGTAATCACTGTTTCTCATACAGCGACTCTTTGGTCTGTTGTCCTGACTGTCCGCTGCTTTCCCAGGTAACCCTGGGCCTTATTAAACTTCTCTGAACTTCATTGCTTATTTTCCTTCCTCTTTGCTGTTTCTTTTTCCTTCATTTGGGTCCTGTAATAGTTTCTCTAAAATTTCCTTCCTGGTGATTTCATCCATTCACATCTTGAACTGTCTCTTCTCAAATACATTTCTCAGTCAACCTTTCTCTCTCTCTCTAGTTTATAAAGGTTTATTGTGGGAGGTGGCAAGCAGGGTAGGGTTGGTCCTTCTTGTCAGCCGCTTTCCTCATGGCCACTAGTAGGTTGCTCTGCTCCTCACTGCTTCCTCTTGGTACATTCCCCTTCTTGAGGAACTTGAGCTCCATTTGTTCTTGAGACCCCAAGGAACAGTAGTTCGTAAAGCCACACACCTCCTGGATCATGTCTTCAGAGAACTTAGTGTGTTTAGTGAGGCACAGACACCTGTGGCCTTTGGTGAGGCCCATAGCTGCTGCTCTCAGTGGCAGCCAAGACTGGAAAGACTGGTAATCGTTTTGACTTCTTGTTGGCACTAAAACTCTGATGTCTAATTTCTCTGCCTTCTGGATTGCCACATTAGGATGTGCTGGTGTGTTGAGGATTCTTAGACTGCCATTAGATTCTGAAGTTTATAGGACATGTCGTGGGACTTAGTTATAGCTGTGACTGACTTTATTGTGACAAAATCTGCAAAAGGGACAGAGAACTTGAGATAACATCCAGGGAACAGGAATAAGAATTGCATAAATGCTCCTGTTTGTCTCAACAAGAAGATACCATGGCATGATTAAAATAATTACCAGTCAGGGCAGATTGTTGGGGACTTAGTACCAGTGCCCAGTTTTTTTTTTTTTTTGTTTTGTTTTTTAACTGGGGGTTGGATAGATAGGCACCAAATTCCAGACTCTGAGAAGGAAAGTTGGTATTCTGCGTGAACTGTTTATTTGTGCAAATAGTTTGGCCTAGTGAACTGGAATGATCAGAACTCTCCCCAAATCCAAGTTTTCAGACAGCAGCCAAAGGCCAGCTTGTAAGCAGGCTTCCAAAGGGTAGCAGTCCAGCCTGTTCTAACTCTTCACAGGGAGAGCTGCTTAGGAGATTGAGGCGGGACTAGTCTCTGGATATTTCTGTGCACTGAGGTTCTCATCAAATTTAGTCTGCTGCCCTGTGCTGCAGATTCTTATTCTCCAGGCTTTTCTAACCCTGGATTTTCTTTCTTTTTCCTTTGTTTTGTGCAGTGCTGGGGATTGAACCTCCAACCTCTTACATGCTAGCCCCAACTTAGTGTTATGGTTTGCACCATTGTGAGAGTCTTGGGACCTCTGATGTACTCTACTTTGTTGCTAAGCCAGTTCTTCCTAAGGTACAGTTTTGTGGGGTTTTTGTTTTATTTTGTTTTTACTTTTTTGAGGCAGAGTTTCACCATGTATCTCTAACTGGCCTGGAGCTTAATATGTAGACCAGGCTGGCCTCAAACTCACAGAAATTCTTCCTGCCTCTACCTCCTAGTGCTAGGATTAAAGACGTGTGCCACCATGGGTAACATACAGTTTTTTAATGTTAAGGTGTGCTGTGGTCCTTAGGAACTCATCCTGGTGCGCATGGACTGCCTTACCAGTAGTACCTAAAGCTCCACTACTCAAGCTCTCTTACCCTCAGCAAGAACACTTCCTCACCAAGACTGCTCTAGTTGGTTGTTAACTAAGTATCCTTGCATAGGTAAAAAAGAGGCTATCCTTCCCTGTGGAAATTGTCTTTCTAGGTTGAAAAAAAAAAAAAAAAACTTCTTTAAAATATGTACAGTTGATTTAAAAAGTTATTTGTTTATGGGTGTTTTGCTTGCATGTATATATATGTAATACATGTGTGCCTGGTACTTGCAGAGGCCAGAGACAGTGTTAGATGCCCTGGGACTGGAGTTACAGATGGTCGTGAGTTGTCATGTTGGTGCTGGGAATCCAACCTCAGTACTCTGGAAGAGAACCAGTGCTCTTAAACCCTGAGACACCTTGTCAGCCCCTGCAGTTGAGTTTTGATGTTCATAGAAAATATATTCTGTAAAGTCCTTGCAAATGGTGAATTAACAAATACTGAACCATTACTTGTAGAAGGAAAAATTCTCTTACACTCTAACACACACACACACACACACACACACACACACACACACACACGTATATCTTATATAGATTCTAATGTTATATGCTAGAAATGACTGATCTGGTAGGTATTTATTCTTTATTTACATAAGTGAAAAGAGTTCAGAAGGGATGTTACTTGCCTGAGGCTGTCCCGCTAACAGATTTCAGAATTAGAGTTCATTTCTGTCAGACTGGTGGCTGAGCTTCTTACACTGTACTACATTTTCTCCTACCTGTCACATCAACTCTGTGTGAGAGCCTCAAGGCAAGAGGGATCTCTCTGCGCATGACTATTGACTTGAGAATCATAGTTAAATTTTAGTTACTAGGCCAATTCATAATATACAATGTGCCATTAAAGAAGTATAGACTATATCATTTACAGATAGACTATAAACCATTTATAATACCTGATAACATTTAGGTAATCACCATCTAAGACTCCTTGTTATGTATTTTAAAAAGATTTTCTGTATAAAGACAAATTATATGCATATTCAATGTTTTTAACCTGCCTATTTGACTTAATACTTGAATATTTTTCTACAAGAACTTATCATTTTAATTACTGCTTTGCATTTCTTTTTTGTTTGTTTCTTTGGGTTTCTCTGTGTAACCACCCTGGCTGTCCTGGAACCCTAAACCAGGCTGGCCTTGAACTCAGATATCCACCTGCCTCTGCCTCCCAAGTGCTTGGATTAAAGGTGTGTACCGCCATCCCAACTGGCTGCCTTGTATTTCATTGTATGAATATAGCATGATTACTTAACTAAGAGCCATAATGGGTATGTTTTATATGTGCAATACATAAAGTATATAAAGTAGTAATTGACTATGTAATACTATAATTCATTCCCTGTCCCCATTTTTACTCAGTTTTTGGAACTCGGTTAGAACACTTGGATTTGAACAGAAAGTTGACCAGCTGCCCTCTCTTGTTGAACCTCACGTCATGTATTGTTTCTGTTTTGTTTTAGCTCTGGATGAGGGGGATATTGCCTTACTGAAAACTTACGTAAGTCTTTTAAATGGCTACCAGTGATGTTTTGTGTTTAAACAAAAATTGTTTTGTCTTTCTAAACTGATTAGAAGGAAGTGTCTGGGAGTTCACACTAATTGAGAAGAGTTAGCTGCCCAAAGTTTCTGTTTAGATGACAACAGAGAGTCTGTATGCAGCGTGCTTAAACTAACTCCTGATCTTTATACAACCTCTAATAGTGAAGGCATTATATTGAAAGATATTTGAAATGACTTATGTAAATATTTACTGTATTTAAAATGTATGTGACAAAATTAGATTTGAAATGGATTTTTTTTTTAAATGTGTACAGAAGAGGGTGCCAGATCTCATTACAGATGGTTGTGAGACACCATGTGGTTACTGGGAATTGAACTCAAGACCTCTGGAAGAGCAGTCAGTGCTCTTAACCTGAGCTATCTCTCCAGCCCAGAAATGGAAATTTTAAGTGCATGGAAATAGGCTACTTTTCAGTGAGATGTGGTGGCTCATGCCTCTCTCTCAGCACTCAGGATTGCCATAAGTGTGAGGCCAGCCTGGTGCAGATCAACTACAGGTCAGAAAGTGCAGAACTGCCTTAGGAAAGTGTCTGCAAATGTCCCCCTCCTGCTCTTACCCCCAGGCTCTGATACAGTTAAGGCCAGTTAGAGTGAGTTGTTTATGTTTAGGTGCTCTAATTAAACTGACCTTTCTCACCTAGGGGCAGAGTACTTACTCCAGGCAGATCAAGCAGGTTGAGGATGACATTCAACAACTTCTCAAGAAAATTAATGAGCTTACTGGTGTGTATTATCTCTACTTCCTTTCTTTAAAAGAATTGTTGATTGTGCTATACTGGTGTGTATTTATTATCCTGCTTCCTTTAAATGAATTGTTGATTGTGCTAATTTTTTTTTTTAATGTGCATTAGTGTATGTATGTCTGTGTGAGGGTGTTGGGTACCCTGGAACTGGAGTTACAGACAGTTGTGAGCTGCCATGTGGGTGCTGGGAATTGAACCTGGGTCCTCTGGAAGAGCATTCAGTGCTCTTAACCACTGAGCTATCTCTCCAGCCCTGTGCTAAATTTTTTTAAATGCAAATTTGAAATAAATTTTGAAGTAAAATCATCAGTTACAGATTTTTTTAAAAACTCTTAAGAAATTTGACTTCATGTAACACCCTTTTTTACAAATGTGTTTAATCCTTATGCAATTAAGTAACATCATCTTTTGCACAAGTAATATTTCTGCTGGTCAAAGCCTAGTTCAATACACTCTAATATATCAAAATTTTATATTGAATAAAAACATGATTTTACCCATTATGGCTATTGCCTGGTTTTTTGGCACTTGGGAATTTAAATAGTGAAGTCTGTAATACAAAAAACAAAAACAAAATGTCAAGTAGTCATTACATTTTTGGTTTTGTTGCTTTAGGGTAGTGGTTTTGGGTGGGGGTTGTAGGGTAATGGTTCTGTCTGAAGGCATTAGGCCGTACCTGAAGGCAACTTGATACCTGTGATATGCAGAAAGGTATATTACTGGTGATATGTAGTATCTAGGAGGGGATACTGCTAAGCATTCTACAAAATGTACAGGACAGTCCTTGGAAACGGGGATATTCAATATAGAACGCCAGTCATGCTAGGGTTGGGAAGGTTAGTTTTGGAGTGATGCACTACATTTTGCTGAGTTTTACCACCTTCCTCTCTGTAGGTATCAAAGAGTCTGACACCGGCCTGGCACCACCAGCCCTCTGGGACCTGGCCGCAGACAAACAGACACTTCAGAGTGAACAGCCGCTCCAGGTGGCAAGGTACGCTCAGTGCTCTGTGGGACTTTGTTTCCAAGACATTTTAGAGTTTGAGGTCTAATACAGTAGTTTAAATTTGTTTGTTTGTTTCACATTTCATAAATAAAGCTTTCTACAAATATCTGGGGTTAAAATTCTGTGCTGTAAGTAATTATGAAGAACACTCAGAAAGTACAGAACACATTATGAAAGCTCCAGTTCTCGTGCTCCAGTGATCCTTCTTATCCTCTTATGTGTATCCTCGTGTCTGTCTGCATGCAAAGAAGTAAATCTGGAGGTCTTAAAAAAGTGTGTATGAGCACTCCCATGTGTACAGTATGGGTGCGGGGGTCTGAAGACAACTTTTGGGAGTCCTCTCCTTTGCCATGTGGATTCCAGGGAGCAGACTCAAGACATCAGGTTTGGTGGCAAGCCCCTTTACCTGCTGAGCCTTCTTACCAGCTCCTTGAGGGGGTTTTATTAAAGACATAACTACCTTGTTTGGAAATTTTTTTTATTAAAATTTTTTCATTCATTTTACACACCAATCAAAGATTGTTGGGAAATTTTGTATTGCTTTTAGTATAGATATACCTCTTGGCTTCCTTTTAATTTTTAGAGAAAATGTGTTCAATTCACAGATGTAAACTGTTAAAGGTCCTTATTTAGCCATTCTTGAAGAAAAGTTTTACTTACTCTGTTAGGATCTTACTTACTCTGTAGCCTAGGCTGGTCTCAAACTTGTAGTGATCCTGCTGCCTCTGCCTCCCAAGTGTGGGATTACAGGTGTGGGAAAACATACTCAGCCTACTTTTTAAACTGTGGACTGACTAGTCAGACATGGTGGTCACCTATAGGTTATAGGTCCACACCTATGACCCCAGCACTCGGGAGGCTGCATCAGGGGCTCGCCACGTTTGATGCCAGCCTCAGCTACATCAAGACCATGTCTTAAACAAACAAACAAAAAAATGTGCAAATCCACCTTGTCGTCCACCCCCCTCCCCCAATTAAAAGACCAAAATCTACCTCTGTGTCTGTAGAGCAACAGGTCTGTCAGCTAAAGTAAAAATGCATTTAATTCTCCCTTAGACCTAGGCTGGCAACAGAAGACAATCTTGTTACATACGCTGCGAACACAAAACACTCATACCATCAGCCTACATGCACACTCTGAGGGCTGTTGTGTATTTCTCTGTATTTGTTGCTATGCAATAGCTGCTTAATATGAATTATATATTCTATTTTCTATTTTCTATTTTTTTTTTTTTAATTTTTTTCAGAGCTGAGGACCGAACCCAGGACCTTGCGCTTGCTAGGCAAGCGCTCTACCACTGAGCTAAATCCTCAACCTGCTATTCTGTTTTCTTTATTAGATACTTTGACATACGTGGTATTATATATTAACTTTTACCAGATCTCTCAGAGAGTGAATACTTTCAAATTAAAAATAACAACAAAAAATGGATTTAAAATGTGAACCCAGGGAAAAATGAAAACATATAAGTTACTGAATTTGAAATAAGACACACAGCTGTATTCTTACAGGGAAAATGAAAAGGAAAGTCACCTAAGATGAAAAGATGAGCCGGGCGGTGGTGGCGCACGCCTTTAATCCCAGCACTCGGGAGGCAGAGCCAGGCGGATCTCTGTGAGTTCAAGGCCAGCCTGGACTACCAAGTGAGTCCCAGGAAAGGCGCAAAGCTACACACAGAGAAACCCTGTCTCGAAAAACCAAAAAAAAAAAAAAAAAGAAAGAAAAAAAAAAAAGAAAAGATGTCCCTGATAATAAAGGGAATGAGGGTCACACCTGGGAACTACTAATGACACTCTTGGGTTTGGTCTTTCTGGGGAAGGGGTCATCTGAAAATTCTATGGCTCAGCTAAGGTTGAGTGGACCCTTGGAGTGAGCACAGAGGGGTCTTGAGCAGTGGCCCACTTTTTGAGCTCTCTGTTGGTGGCTTGGGTTCCTTACTCTCATGAAGCCCTTTGCTGTGCTAGGTGTACGAAGATAATCAATGCTGATTCAGAGGACCCCAAATACATCATCAATGTGAAGCAGTTTGCCAAGTTTGTGGTGGATCTCAGTGATCAGGTGGCACCTACTGACATTGAAGAAGGGATGAGAGTTGGGTGAGTTCATGCTGTGGCTTTGTTGTGAAGGAGTAAACAGAATGGCATGGAGTGTGAGAGGTGGTTAGTAAGACTCAGTCTTTCCTTCTCTGTGAGCTTCCTGACTTCACACCAGCGTAGCCTTCCCACTCCCAATGCATGGCTTTACGGGTCCTAATTAAAGGCGTGCGGCTAAGGTGGAGCAGTACTTGCTTGAGAATAGTTAATGTCTGTAGAGTACATAATAACTTACTCTTCACAACTTTTTTCTCTTCCTAACTTCTGGAACTGTATCTCTTTTGCCTACTTATAATGTGATTTTAAAGATAAATACTAGCCAGAAAGAGTTCTCTGAAAACTTAAAGAGCATCTATTCTGTTTTTGTTTTTATTTTTACTTCCTTAGCGTGGACAGAAATAAATATCAAATTCACATTCCACTACCTCCTAAGATTGACCCAACAGTTACCATGATGCAGGTAAGAAACTGAGGAGGGGGGATTGACATGCTTTAATATAATTGCCAGCCAGGCATAGTGGCTCATATCTGTAATCCCAGCATTTGGAGGCTTAGGCAGAAGGATTGCCATGAATTAAATCCAGCCTGGGCTACAGAATGAGTTTGAGGCTAGCCTGGGCTACAGGGTGAAAGCCTATCTCATAAAAACAAACAAAACCCCAAAGCAACAGTGATTGCATCTATTCCAAAAAAGTTTGAAGCTTTTAAACAGCTAATGTAGGTTATGCACCAAAAAGTTACCAGAAATTAAAAAAATATTTGGAACGTCTTTATCAGTATTTGTCACCTATTAATATCAAATGTAGCTCAACAAATAGTTCTGGGACACTGGAATTAATTAATGTCCTAACATGTAGCAAACAGTTTTAACTCCCGTTTTATGAGCATTCTTGTTACAGAATGGTTTTTATGGTATTAAGTCTCCTGTGGAGGATATGGTTGCCACTCAAAAGCCTATGAGTATTGTTGTCTATTCTTTCTTAGGTGGAAGAAAAACCTGACGTCACATACAGTGATGTTGGTGGCTGTAAGGAACAGATTGAGAAATTGCGAGAGGTAGTTGAAACCCCTCTACTCCATGTAAGTGGCTGAATGTCTCCTTTGTGTAAAGTTGTCACAAGCTCCTGTGCAGTGAGCACTAGCATTGCTTGTGTATTACATAGCTTTTGAATGGTTTATTTTTCTTAGTGAAAACTTGTGGTAGGGTGGAGGTGTGGAAAGATGGTTGAATTTCAGAAGAGAGCAAACAAGAAGAATTGAATGGCCAGATGTATTTAAAAGACAGAGCTGCTATTTAGATTGATAAAGGAAATTAGTCTGTTAAGAATATTACTGTTATTGTAGAAGAAAATAGTTGTTCCAGTGACATCAAGAGAAAACAGTTAAACCTTGGAGGATAACGGAACACACAGTATCAGATAATTGATTCTTAAAGTGAAAACATTATTTTTATATCATTTTATATTTTTGTTATGCCGAAGTTGTAAGTGTAAAATTTGTGTCTTTGTCATAGCCAGAGAGATTTGTTAACCTTGGGATTGAGCCTCCGAAGGGTGTGCTGCTGTTTGGTCCCCCGGGCACAGGCAAGACCCTCTGTGCCAGGGCAGTTGCCAACAGGACTGACGCTTGCTTCATCCGAGTTATTGGGTCTGAGCTCGTGCAGAAATACGTCGGTGAGGTAAAGTGAATTTGTCAACATTAAAGCATCATCGCTCTGTGAGAGATTTGTGTTATATGCATAAGATTAAAAAACAATTCCAAATGAGCTGTTTAAAATTCTGATCAACATGTTTCCTCCCCAGAAGAATGGCATTTAGTGCAGTTTTGGTGTGTGGGTTAAAACCCCCAGAAGTGCTAAATAAATGAAATTTTATCTCAGGGACAGTAGTCAATAGTTTAATGAAAAATAGAAAGCATGGATTGTCCATATGTGTGGGCATAGGTATCTATACACACTAGCAAATATTTAGCTAAGTACATGCATTTAGGTTAAAGTCTAGGGTTGTATATATTATATCTAAGACATACTGTTTAGTATACTTAAGGATTATCAAAAGGGCTATATGACTTAATATTTTTAATTTTAATATTTTGATCAAAATAAAATCAAATTCAGTGCTCATTAATTCCAAGTGACAGATCAAATACTTTTATTTCTTCAAGTTTTGCTTATCTTCACTTAAGAATGTTAACTTGATTGCTTCTAGTCTTAACCTTTTGAATAGCTAGAGAATCATGAAAATTATAGAATACTGTATTGAGGCTAACAAGATTAATTTGATAATACAGGTAGCAAACTTCAGTATTTTTTGTTTGTTTTATTTTATTTTATCTTTTTTTTTTGAGATAGAGTTTCTCTGTGAATCTCTGGCTGTCCTGGAACTCTCTGTAGACCAGGCTGGCCTTGAACTCAGAGATCCACCTGCCCCTGCCTCCCAAGTGCTGGGATTAGAGGTGTGCACCACCACTGCCTGGCTCAAACTTCAACCTTTTTAAAAAGCTTAGGTGATAATGGTTGAGAATGCTGTTAGAAAAAGTGTTGAAAACTGTGCAGTATCGTTTGTTTATTTATTGTACTTTAAATAATAATGAATCAAATTTTCTCATTAGGGGGCTCGAATGGTTCGTGAGCTTTTTGAAATGGCAAGAACAAAAAAAGCCTGCCTTATTTTCTTTGATGAAATTGATGCCATTGGAGGTATGAATGATAAATTTTACTGATTTAGTTAGTTTTTATTATATGTGTGTGTGCGTATGTACAGTGACAGTGCTATAGTGTCTTAGGGTTTCTATTGCTGTGAAGAGACACCATGACTATAGCAACTCTTATAAAGGAAAACATTTATTTGGGGCTGGCTTACAGTTCAGAGGTTTAGTTCATTGTTGTCATGGTGGGAAGTGTGGCAACACACAGGCAGACGTGGTGCTGGAGAAGGAGCTGAGAGTTCTACATCTGGATTGGCAGGCAGCAGGAAGAGAATTGAGACACACTGACCAGACTTAAGCATCTGAGACCTCAAAGCTCGCTCCCAGTGACACACTTCCTCCAACAAGGCCACACCTCCTAAAGTGACAGTTCCTGTGAGCTTATGGGGCCATTTTCATTCAAACCACCACATGTAGTATGCATGTAGTCAAAGGACAACCTATAGGGTCACTTCTCTCCTACCATGTGGGCCCCAGGGATCCAGTTCAGGTTGTCAGACTTGGTAGCAGGTACCTTTGTCCCCTGAGCCATCTACACCATCCCTGAATGATACTTTAAAGAATTAGTATAGGATTGAGTTTCATAGAAACTTAAAGTGATTTGTAGTAGAGTTCTGACATGTTAATCTTCTACAAAATTTTAACTCCAAATTGTAGCTCTGGTACATCAGAGCAGCAGATTTAAGCAATAGTATGGCTATGAAGGAAAAAAATACTACATAGCATTGATAGCTTGTGTTTGTGCTGGTTCATTTCATTGTGGGCATAAATGTCCATACTCTGAACAACTCGTAGGTTGAAATGATACATCATCCCTTACTATGAAGAAGGCACTGGAATGTAACAGAAATGGTAGCAGTTTATCTTTCTTTATATAAAATAATAATATTGGCTTCCCAGATTTGATATAATATAGTGTTAGCCCTGTGACCTACTCTATTTTAACTAACACTGAAGCCTCAGTTTACTGAACTCCACAAAAGGAATGATAATTCCTGCCTTGCTTGTTTTTTGGTAAGACTGAAAACGTTGAACTGTCCTGGGATGTTGGCTGTGGCTTTAGAATACTAATCCTTAGGAGCTGCAGATGCCTGCCACTGTCTCCAGTGACTTCTCTTCCAGATGACAACATGGTGCTCCACCGTGTACATACATGGTGTTTCCTCTGTTAACTTCTCTGTTGGTGGACATCTAAGTTGGTTCCTTAAGTGTGACTAATGCTGCAATGAACATTGAGTGCAGGTGTGTCTGTGATATGTCTACAGTCCTCTGGGTAAATATCCAGGAGTGGTATAGCTGGTCATATGGAAGATGCATTGTTAGGGTGTTTTTTGTTTTTTGTTTGTTTTTTTTTTAAGAAATTTTCATAGTGAGTAAACTAGTTTACACTCCCACCATCAGTATATAAGGGATTCTTCATCCTTCAGAAACTGTTACTTGTCTTATTTCTTTCTTTTCCTCAACCAATTTAATTTAATGATTGCGTGTCTGTCTGTCTGTCTGTGTCTGTCTATGTGCCACAGCACACACGTGGAAGTCTAAGGGTAACTTGCCAGAGTCAGTTTTCTCTTTTTCTGTGTGGATTCTGGGTATCGAACACAGGTCAAGGAGCGTGGCAAAATCACCTTTACCCACTGAACCATCTTGCTGTCCTATAGTTTGTTTTCTTAGTGAATGGCATTGTGACTGGGAGAAGGGAGGTTCTCAATGTAGGGGTTTTGTTTTTGTTTTTACTGTGTATGGATGCTTTGCCTATATATATATGTATGTGTACCACATGTGTGCCCTGTGCTTGTGGAGCTCAGAAGAGGGTGTGGGATCCCCTGGAACTGGTGTTATAGGTGGTCATGAGCCACTACATGGATGCTGGGATCTGAACCCAGGTCTTCTGTAAGAGAACAAATGCTCTTAACTACTGAGCCATTCCCTCCAGTCTCCCCGTCCCCACATCATAGTTTTGATTTGTGTGTCTATTATGACTAGTAAAGTTGAACACTTTCATATGCTATTGATCATTTGTATTTCTTAAGAACTGTCACTTATACTCAATTCATTAACACATTTATTGATTGGGCTTTTTTTCTTTGATTTTCTAGTTAGTGGTTTGAGTTCTTTGTGTTTTCTACACATTAATTCTCTGTCAGGTGTGTAGACTGTCTCTTCATTCAGTTAACTGTTACTTTGCCATACAGAAGAAGCTTTTTCATCTCAGAAGGTTCACTTTTCGGTTATTGGCCTTCAGTGACACCCGCTGTTCCTAATTTTATTTATTTTTTTGGAGCACCTTTCCATCCATTTATCCTGTCACTGGAGAAGCAACAAACAGATGGATCCTGAATTTGTTTGTTTGTTTGTTTGTTTGTTTCTTTTTTCTTTTTTCTTTTTTTCAGCTTCACTCAGACCCAAAGTGTCAACACTCACTAGGTGAACTTGGATCCTGTTTTAATCCAGTCCTCTACCCTGTCTTTTGATTGGGGAATTAGTGTTTAAGGATGCACATGCACGTGTGTGCCCACGTGTGTGCAGACCAGAGGGTGGCATTGTTTTCTTCGGTGTCTTTCCACCTTATCTGTGGAGATAGGGCCTCTCTCTCACTGAGTCAGAGCTCACCAATTTGGCTAGACTGGCTGGCGGATAAACTCCAAGGACCCTCCTGTCCGCCTCCCCAGCGCTGGGATTACAGGTGTACATTTCTGTGCCCCAGTTTTGACGTGTGTGCCAAGGGGCACATGGGTCCTCACAACTCCATAGCAGGCACTTTACCAGCTGAGCCATTCCCTGACCCTTGGGTCTTGATTTGTGTGAGTGAGTGCGTGTGTGCGTGCGTGTGTGCGCTTTGAGACAGGGTCTCACTGTGTATCCCTGGCTGACTTGGAACCTCACTCCATAGACTAGGACTGCTTGAGCCCACAAAGATAGTGTTGAAGATGTGTATTGATTCCTGTCATTTTTGCTGCTTTTGTAGTGTTTGAGGGTTTCTCAACACTCATTTGAGAACTACTGTCCTAGCATTGCTTGTTTTTTTCTTGTGGCTTCACAGATGTACATGTTCTTTTTAGTCTAAAAACGTTTTTTCATTATCCTCTGTGGAACTGAGTTAGTGGTCATAGATTCTTTAAGATTGCTTTTATCATGGAAAGTTCCTTTTTTAGTTCCTCATCATCAGTATATCTTCCAGTTACTATTGCGGTAAAGCTGGGTTAACAGATAATGCAAGAACTGGTCCATCTCTTAGGCCCCAGAGCCTCTGCAAACCAGGGCAAGTTACATACTTTGGGAATAGAAAATGAAGAAAAATGCAAAAGAAAAGAGTGATTAGGGCAAGGAATATATAGGCAATAACAGCTAAGCTGGCTTGCTTAATTGACATTGGGGATTGAATAAGGAGGCCATGCATGTAGAGGAGATACAGGGAATAGAGAATACGAACATAGTCATGCTCACATTTCTGATCTAGTGTCTCTACTCTTAGAGTGAGTCCGATGCACACGGGATATAGGGCATGAAAACTGGACTCAGAGTCTCAGTGTGCCTGTCTTAGCTTTAGGAGCTCCTCTGTGATATGAGGCAGCTCTAGTCTTTCCTTTTTAGATACTAGATCCACAGATGCTGTTCCAGTCTTTGGGTGGGACTTCAGCAGATGGAGTCACAGATGCCCAAAACATCTCTGTGCCTTCCTTCAGGGTTCCTCAGCACGAATGCTAGCCCCACCCTTGTGCAATTCCCAGTGCCCCAGTCTGAGGGGACACTCCGCTGTGTACCAGGTTTTGAGCTTGTTGAATGCTGCACAGATCTGATTCAAAGTTTAGTCTCCACAGGCTAGCAGTATTCTTTTGGCCAGGTTTCAGCATTTGGTTTTGCTTCACTTGCTGAGTTTCCCAAAAGTGTGGTTCATAGGGGCTCTTGGGCTGCCAAGCCACCAACATAGCAGAAACCTTTTTCAAATGGTGTCTTGCTTTCTCAGTTGCCCAGTGCTGAACACCCAGTGCTGAGGAAGCTGCTTAATGCTGTTGCTGCCCTGGGTATGACCTTTTTTCTAGTTGTTTAGAATGTCTAATAATGTCTGTGAATATGTGCATGTGTGAGTACAGTGTCTGCAGAGGCCTGACACCAGAAGAAGGTGTCATATTGCTCTGGAGCTGGGGTTATAGGCAGTTGTGACTGTGAGCTGTGGATGCTAGGAAACTGACTCAGAGGGTCTTCTGCAAGAGCAGTTTATGCTCTTAACCCCTGAGTCATCTTTCCAGCTCATTTTTCTTTATTTAAAAAATGTGTATGTCGCCGGGCGGTGGTGGCGCACGCCTTTAATCCCAGCACTCGGGAGGCAGAGCCAGGCGGATCTCTGTGAGTTCGAGGCCAGCCTGGACTACCAAGTGAGTTCCAGGAAAGGCGCAAAGCTACACAGAGAAACCCTGTCTCGAAAAACCAAAAAAAAAAAAAAAAAAAAATGTGTATGTCTTGAGTACATGTATGCCATTCATAGGTGCATGTGTGCGTGTGTGACCATGCCTGCAGAGGTCAGAAGAGTTTGTCAGATGCTTGAGAGCTGGAGTCAGGCAGTTGTGAGCAGTCTGCAGGATTTGGGGAATGGAGCTGGGGTCTTCTGTAAGAACAGCAAGTACTCTTAACTGCTGAGCCATCTCTATTCTCCTAATACTCTTTGGATAGCTTTTTTCCAGCTTTCTCCAGATTATTAGTACCCGGAGACTCTAGCCAAGGTAATAGCTGCCATCTTGAAACTCTCCCTGAAGGGGACCCACACACAGTGGGGGCTTCCTCCAGGACCCCGGGTTAGGCACAAACCACACCCAAGCACCTGTTTTCACAGAGATCCTTTATTAAGCAGGAAGAAAAATTAAAGTGGCTGTTTTCTGACTCAGAAAACAGCAGCAAATGACCTTGCAGGTGCAATTTTAAGAAGAAAAGGGGAGCTCTGTGTTAGAATGGGCTAGGATGCAGTGGTAAAGGAGATAGAGAGGGAAAAGGGAACAAGGGAAAAGGGGCAGGGGTATTTGTCCTGGAGGAACAAAGGACTGCCTCTGGGTAGAGAGGAGACAGATGTGGCACATAGACAAATGGCGGTTTATAAAGGTAAAGGGGACCCTGTGTTAGGATGAGGTGTTTACTTTTGATTGGGCATGTTAATTAGGTGAGCCAAAGGGGGCTTTTGATTGGTTGCTGGACTTCAGTACTTTGATAGCTGGACCTTAGTAGTCAGCTTCAGGAGGAGGAAGTGGCCAAATAAGGGAATAGACCTGGTGGCTAGCTTCAGGAATGTAATCTAAGGTTTTAGCAAGGCAGAATGAATGGGAGGAAAGGGCAAGGCTTGCCAGAGCTACATGTTTGAGTGGGCCAGCGTCCCTCCATTCTCTACAGAAGAGTTCTTGATTAGTTTGCAAAACAAAATGTCCTGAAGGAGTAACTTCAAAGATACTTTAAAGAAAACTGTTAAGTAAACTTATGGTGAATTCTTTCTAAATCAAAGATTTGCCCAGGTTCAATTCAGTCAAAATTCCAGCACTGAGAAGGGAAATGGATGCAAAAATCTCATCCCTAACCAAGAAGCTATTTGCAATTGCTACCTACTGGGAAAGGAGGAATCACTATTCTCCAATGAAGTGTCTCTGGGTGTATCAACTACACTCTAGGGCTGGCCCCAGCCTAGGAGTAGTTGGCCAGCACAAAATAGACTCCATATTTTTTGTGTGATTTTTGTTTCATTTTGTTTTGTTTTGGTATATTTTGCTTTTTAGTTAGTTTTATAACTTCAGAGTAGAGTGTGTACTTTGCTGCAAGGGAGGCTGTGAGCCAAGGCCTTCTGTTTTCAGGTCCTGAGTAGAGCTGCTCTAAATGGGCATGGGATGATTCTCTGTTGTCTTCTCAGGGGCTCGGTTTGATGACGGTGCTGGAGGCGACAACGAAGTGCAGAGAACAATGTTGGAACTGATCAACCAGCTGGATGGTTTTGATCCTCGAGGCAACATCAAAGTCCTGATGGCCACTAACCGACCTGATACTCTGGATCCAGCACTGATGAGGCCAGGGAGATTGGACAGAAAGATTGAGTTTAGCTTACCTGATCTAGAGGTAGAAAAGAAAGTTCATTCTAGAAAAAAAATTCTTGAAATTTTGTCTTTTTGTGATATATTTTCACTTTAATATATGTAAATTCCTTCATTTTTAGGGTCGGACTCATATCTTTAAGATTCATGCTCGCTCAATGAGTGTTGAAAGAGACATTAGGTTTGAGCTGTTAGCCCGACTGTGTCCAAACAGCACTGGTAAGTGCT
The DNA here is from genome assembly GCF_949786415.1 of Peromyscus eremicus. Taxonomy (NCBI): domain Eukaryota; kingdom Metazoa; phylum Chordata; class Mammalia; order Rodentia; family Cricetidae; genus Peromyscus; species Peromyscus eremicus. Next base: position 2,276,079 of record NC_081418.1, on the reverse strand, counting down.
GGTCTTGTTCATCTGCCAGTCAGGCTTTTGGCGGCTGTAATTAAACCATTCTGTTTTCTCCTTGTTGGACAGGAGCGGAGATTAGAAGTGTTTGCACAGAAGCTGGCATGTTTGCAATCCGAGCACGGCGAAAAATTGCTACAGAGAAGGATTTCTTGGAAGCCGTGAATAAGGTCATCAAGTCTTACGCCAAATTCAGCGCTACTCCCCGCTACATGACATACAATTGAGCCCCAGAGGCTTTGACGACTTCCTGCGTTCAAGTAACTTGACACCTTACAAAAATAAAAGATTTCAAAATTCATAAGTGCTTCCAGATCACTGTTCTCTGTGGTGTGATATTAGTCAGAACAACATTCTGGGGTGCTGTCATCTGAAGGACTAATGCATAGCACTTCTTAGCCACCAGTAACTCTTGCTCGGCTTGTACTGGCTGCTGTTGTGCATGTATTGCCTCACTGTCTCATGTAGGTCCTCAGTAGGCCCAAAAAGTCCAGAGTGTGTTAAGCTCTGGAACTCTTCAGCTGTCATCAAAATAGTTCATATTTAAGTCACATGTGTCCTAATTTTTGACAGTTTTGCTGGTGGGGTTTGAAGTGTTTCTTTTTAGTTGGCTATATATTTGGAGAATTAGATAATACATTATCAGTTCTCAAACTTTTATCAGCATTCAAAACATTGTCAAGAATCTCAATATACTGAGTCCTATGGTTTTTCACCCATAGTGAGGGTTTTGTGTAGTAAGGTTTTTGTTTTGTTTTGGTGGTGGTACTGAGTACTGGGTTTTTGAACGCTAGGCAAGCACTCTACCACTGAACCAGCAGCTTGGACCAAGTGTTTTTAAAGTGAAAGAAGCATTTAATGCATTTCCCACTACCATTTGACCATCTTCACATCAGTCAAGAACTGGTGATTTTAATGAACAGTGAAATGGTAGCAGGTAAAGAAGAAGGTAAAGTGTGAGGATTTTGGAAATCTAGAACCGGGGTATATTTATAGAAAAAAATATTTTTTAGTGCTTGAGAATTGGTAAGACTAGTTAGACTTCTCATCTGTGGTGAGTTATTTTTATTTTTACTTATTTATTTTGAGACATGGTTACTCTGTGAACCCTGGCTATCTTGGAACTCACTGTGTAGATCAGGCTGGTCTTGAACTCAGATCTGCCTGCCTCTCTGTCTCTGCCTCCTTAGTGCTAAGATTAAAGGTGTGCACCTCCAGGCCCAACTAAACAAAGGTATGTTGGAATCTTCAACAGGTCTTTTGAAAATGATTTCTTGTGTAACTACCAGTGAGTTATTTGTGTGTGTGTGTAGAGGACAGAGGTCAACCCCTGAATGTGCCTGTTTCTTTGACTTGGTTCTCTCCAGGGAGGCCCCGATCTCTCTAATACCTCTACACTTAGCTTTAAAATGGATTCTGTAGATCAGATTGGGATCCTCATGCTTACAGAGCAAATTCTTTATGGAATGAGCTGCCTCCCCAGTCCCCAAATCTTACCCTCCTAAATACTGAAGCAAAAGCACAATAAACAGTATTTTATTGAAGAATAATATTCACAAATAAATTGCAAACTAGCAAGAACTATGTGCGTTTTTAAGTCAGAAGTTGAGACCAGAGAAAAGTTGCTGTGTTACATTGAAATTTTAAGCTTATGAAAGTTTTCAAGTAGAAAGAGCCTTTCATTCATAAAATACAATCAGTGTGGTTTTTTTTCCTTGATTTTGATTAGAAAAAGTATTTTTTATAACCCCGCTGCAGCCTAGCTCACAGGAAAGCTAACTCAAGTTAGTGATTGGAGATGTTCAAACTTGATTCAGTTCAAATCAGTATACAGCCATGGTGCAATGCTAACTTTTGACAGTTTTGCTGGTAGGGTTTGAAGTGTTTTGTTTTTTTTGTTTGCTTGTTTGTTTGTTTTTAGTTGGCTATGTATTTGGAGAATTAGATAATACATTTTCAGTTCTCAAACTTTCATCAGCATTCAAAACATTGTCAAGAATCTCAATATACTGAATCCTATAAAAGTATTCCTGAAACACTAAAAAAAGACAGCAGCATTTTGCACTCAGGGAAGCATACAGACTCAAGGAAGTTGTTTCATTTTAGAATTTAAGTTGATTTACTATCTTTAAAGTAGTCAATAATTAAGGACTTCCCCACCTACCCTTCCCTCTCTGATCCCCACCTAAGGGCACCCCGCTCCCACCACCATCACATAGAAAGCACACGTCTGTCATTCCAGGGAAGACTCGTGTACACAGAAGGAGGTCGGACTCACTTCCTCCAAGTACTCACTTGGGAGACAGGTGCCTCCTTTACTAAACAGGTAAGCATGCTGCATGAGGTCACATGGAATAGACATTTTAGACACTGAGAACTACAGAGTGAGCATCTCCTAGGCCTTGAAGAGGACCCATATCATCAACTTTTTCTGGGTTCTACTCTGGATGACACTGGCGGTTGGGGTCCCACCATCAGCTGCCACAGGCTTAGACAGATTCAGTCAGTGTCTGTGACCAATATTGGAGTGTCCTTGGCCCTCATCTTTGGTTTTAAAAATACATTCCATCTGTTCCTGAAGGGTACTATACAGGATTTGAGCACAATTTCTCTATGAGACCTTCCTGAAATCAGCCTTCCTGTACTGCCATGAAGCGAGGCTGGTTTAAGTCTTGAGTCCTATATTTGTCATTGCCCATAATGCCCATTAAAAAAATTCTATTTTTGTTGTTGGTGTTTTGCCTGCAAGTATGTCTGCATGAGGATGTCAGGTCCCCTGGAACTGGGATTGCAGACAGTTAGGAGCTGCCATGTGTGTGCTGGGAATTGAACCCAGGTCCTCTAGAAGAGTAGCCAGTGCTCTTAACCACTAAGCCATCTCTCCAGCCCCTATTTTCACTATTTTAAAAGTTACGTGTGTGTGTGTGTGTGTGTGTGTGTGTGTGTGTGTGTGTGCGCGCGTGCGCGCGCATGTATGTGCCACAACTCATGTGGAGGCCAGAGGGCCCTTGGGAGAAGTTGGTCCTGGGGATTGAACTTGAGTCATCGGGTTTGGCTTGTACCAAACTTACCCACTGAGCCCCTGCCAGCTTTATGATGTGGGTGATTTGGGTAAGGGCGGAAAAGCATAGGAAGAGATGTAGTAGTGGTTACTAAGGCCCACAGAGGACAGGCAGGTTTATACATTGACTTCCTGGAAGAGGGAAGAGTTAAGGCTAAAAAAGAATAAAATCGGAATTTCCATGTGGAACAATTCTGAGTAAAATACTTGGATATATTTACATATGGATGGAATGTTAAAGATTTAACGTTTTCAGATGCATAATAAAACAAAACTCTATTTTGCAACCTTGGGGGAAAAGTATTCTTTATGTACATGATAGGATTCTACATTTTAAAAGTTACAAATGGAAGAACTGGAGTAAAACAAAAGCAGGTGAAATGTAGAACATTACTTTTATCGGCCACTAGGACTTCAAACTGGTGCTAAGGAATGCACAGTTAAGTGTTTTGTAATATTGCTTAAAGCTTTAGATACTACTTAAATGGCCAAAATAATGTAGGCCCTTTCACAAAGGTTTCTACCATAAGCTTAAGTTCTGTAACTATGTGCTCTTTCAGAAGGCAGTCTGTCAGAATGCAGATGTATCTGATCTTGTGCGTGATGCCTGCAAAGAAATACCTGGTTGTAAATCTGTTTCATGCAGGCCAGGGTAAAGGACTAGAAGGAAGTGGTCTACATTGAATCATTAATGAAGTTACTGAGAAACTCAACATACTATGTTAATACACTTCTACTGGGGTCTGAGCATTTTCCTTCGGGCAGTATCTTCATGAAAACCAACAGAAAGTGACAATAAGAAACAACAACAACAAAGTCAAAATGACAAACTCATAACGGCAACTCTTAGCTGGGTGTGGTGGCCCAGGTTAAGCAGGAAGATCATGAGTTCAAGGTCATCCTCAGCTACATAGTGAGTTCTAGAGACCCAAATAAAAACAAAACACACACACAACAAACAAAACCCCAACAGCTCTTAAGCAGAAAGAACTTCAGACAGGTTGGCCTATGCTTTCTTTGATTTATTGAAAATAAACTGACGTTAGAAGTGTAAGAAAGCCAGGTATGATGGCATATACTAGAATCCCAGTGCTCGTGGAGCCGAAGGAGGAGGATCATGAGTTTAAAGCCAACCTTGGCTATATAGTGAGTTTGAGGTTCCAACAACAACAAAAACCAAGACGAAATCAGCTTAAAGGCCCCCTTAACCTCCAAACATCACAGGCTGTTTGATGAGTTGTTAACATAACGGACAGGCTTTTGAGGAAGATGGCTAACTATACATGGGAGGTTGGCTTTCAAAGACCTTAAAGGTTTTTAAGGCTATTTCACTATCAACAACAAAAGCACAATGCGTAGTGAAGCTTTCTGGCCACAACTGTGACATTTTGAGCATCAAAAGAATATAATGTTACGAAATACATTAAAATTATAAAGATTACCAAGTCTACTTTGAAGTTGATAATTAAATGGACATGGAACATTCAGCCTGCCTTGCCAGTAAGATCTATGTTTAAGGATGACCAAATCATTCAAGTTGTGGAGGGAAAACTATAGTGTACACAGATTGACAAGCTAATAAATGCAAGAGAAATGAAAGAGCTAGACAGAAATGGACAAACTTTAATAAAATCACTCACTTCAGTGAGGACTGTCACCCAGTGTTATAATTTCTGGTTCAATGGCTAATGAGAAATGACATCCATTTAATGTCAAAGAAGCATCATATGGATAATATACAAAGCAGAAAACCAATGTAAGGATCTGGCTGCCATGTTGATTGGCTAGTTTATCTGCACACTGTAAATGGTAGGCAGGCTAGACATTCTAATTTTTCTGAGTGGTGCAATATAAAGCATCCATGTGTCTTGAATTATGACTTCTGGATGGCAGGTAATGTGGGGAATAGCAGAGCAAGCCCAACAACACCAGGAGAAGCAGCCAGACACATTGACAAATTGGAATTCTTCAGTGCAACTGTCCAAGTCAAGTATGTGTTTGTCAAAAGACAAAAGAACTGTATAAATTGAAATAGACTTAAGGCACATGACCAATTACAATGTAAAGTCATAGAATTAATACCTTAGACAAACCAACTGCAAATTAGAGTACAGTAGGAAACCTGAATACTGCATGAGGAAATACTCTGGAATGAGAAAGTGGAGAATGCCAACTAAAAGGATGGGCTATAAAACACTTTGCAGACCTGAGCTTATTTTTGTTAGAAAATAAATATACATAGGAAAAGATCTGGAGGGATATTCAGTAAAGTGCCAGTGGTGGTCATCTCTGAGCAGGGAGGATATGTTTTGATTTCTTATTCTCCTTTGTCTATTTCTCATCCATGATGCACTTACATCAATTTTGTAATAACAAGTTATTTTAAAACCAGGACTTCTAGAACATTGTATATATCCTCTTGTTAGAAAACTGATTATAGACAGTCTGTCCCCAAATAAGTACAAAACTAAGGAGACACTAACATCTGGTGACAGCATATTCTAAGTAAAGTACTCAAGTGTTTAAGTGCTCGTCTTACAGAGATAACACACACCAAGTGTGGAGGCAGCAGTGGGGAGGAGATTGGACAGGAAGTGGGAGAGAGGCCTGGCAAGCTGCAGTGAGCCAGAACCACTGCAGGACCCGAAGAAACAGAAGAACCTGATAAAACTAAGACTGTTTCTTCCAGTAATGGAGGGGAAGTTCCAGTCACAGAGCTGAAAAGCTGAAGAAGCTGCTGCAGACCTCCCAAGGACGCTCACAAAGATCTCCAAGTTTGGATTTGCCGTGGTGGTCAGAAGACAAAGGAAGCTTCAGCCATCTCCATCAAACGTGGATCAAATAAGCCTAAGGAAACAGTTCTACCTCTTGCTCCAAAAACCCTTTCCGTAGCAACAGCCTTCAATGACGATGAAGGTCGTGAACAAGAAGAAATGCCTCCAGAGGCAAAGATGAAAGGTGAAGATGAAGACTATTGGAGGGAACACCATCAGCCAGGCCAAATTCCTTTCACAAAGGAAAGCAGGGCTTTGTCCATAACCAGAAGCTGTGAGAGTGAAATGTAAAACTCGTCAGTGAAATGTTTTGAGGTTGGCGTGTGGGTGGGTGTGCTCCTGCAGTCTAGAAGGGACAGTCTCCCTTTGTAAAGAGGGATGTAAGACTAACTTGGAGCCATTTCTTTCTTCTCTTTCTTTTTTCTTTTTTCTTTCTTTCTTTAAGTTAAGTAGTACACTAATAAACGAGAGTTTGAAATTAGGGGTAATTTATATTTTATCCACAGATTTCAAGACATTTGCTAATTTTGTAGTTTCATGTGATTAGTTTCAAATGATTACAAATGATAAATCAGAAATGAGAATAAAAATAAAAAATAAAACAAAAATAACACTAAGGTATAATAGAAATGTCACCGCATAAGTGCAGGAGGCCAGTTAATCTTTGAAATATCCAATTTAAACAACACAAGTATGAGATACATCTTGCTATGCATCATTCACCCTCCAAATCAAGCCTTCACTACTAACATTTCCCGGTGGGGAGGAGAGAAAAGCTGGGTCTAGTATTTAAAGTGTGTAAGTTCAGAACTCAGGAGGGGTGCACAACCCCGTGCAGGTCCTTTATGCCTCGGGTGTGGTGGGTGTGGCATTGGGCTCCATATCATCCTGGGGAGCTGGAGCTGAGGTTTCTTGTTCAGCCATTGCCTCTCGGACTTGGCTGCCTAAGACTGCATCATGGATACTGTAGAACAGAAGTTCTTTTAAGGCAGGATTTTCAAAAAACCGGTTGCGGGTGAGGTCATTCACAACTTGTGCTATACAAAGAAAAGAAACATACTTCACATTCTATGTTTTGATCTCAAATATTGAAAAAAGTAATCTGTTATAGTTTACAAAATTAATTTGTTAATTTAGAGACAGGTTCTCATGTAACCTAGGCTGGTCTTGAACTCTTGATTCATCTGCTTCCCCCTTTCCCAAGTGCTGGGGTTTACACCTGGCATTACATACTATCTACATGTGAACATATATATATATATATATATATATATATATATATACACACACACACACACACACACACACACACACACACACACACACACGGTGTTACTATGTATCCCTGAATAACCTAGAACTCATATGTAGGCTCTCCTCAGCTTTACAGAACTCTGCCTGCTTCTGTCGCTCAAGTGCTGGGATTAGAGGTGGGTACCACCAGACCCTGCACACATATGGTTTTAAATATCCGAAAGCTATGTAAGTCTTATTCCAGTCTGTCTCGACCCTCTCACAGTTCCAGTCTCAGGAAATGACTTTATTTTATTCTAGTATATTCTTCCATGATTTCTCTACAAAAATATAAACCTAAGTGTATGTTCTGGCCAGGCACAGTGGTGCATGCCTATGATCTTGTCTCTAGGAAGGCTGAAGCGAAGAAGATTATAAGTGTGAGGAGAGCCTGAGCTATATAACAAGCCTGTTGGAAAAAGAAAACAAGTTCTTATTTTCCCTCTTCCCTTGCCAGAAATACAATACACACTTGTTCTTGGTAATTCCGAACTGTGTTTACATTTATTTTCATTTCTGCTGGTGATTGAACCCAGATTCTTCTGTATGCAGGCAAACACTCTTCCAAATGAGCTATATCCCCAGATCTACTTAGTACTTACTTTTTATGATTGTCTGATAGTATATTATATAGCTGTGCTTTCATTTATTCATTGGGTTCTATCCCCTTTTTTTAAAAGATGGGTTCTTTACATACCCCTGGCTGTCCCAGGACTCACTCTGCAGACCAGGCTGGCCTCAAACTCACAGAGATCCACCCGCCTCTGCCTCTTGAGGGACAGGATTAAAGACATGTGCCACCATGCCCTCCCCCTGTGGGTTCCTTTTCTTTTGACACTTAAGATTTTTCTAGCCTTTAGTTTTTATAGAGGATGATGTAATGGACAAATGCCATGTGCCATTTTGTACGTATGCAGTAATATGTGGATCTGCTGAATTTGTACCTTTGAAAGCTGTTGTCTGTTTGCTCTCCATAGGGACTGCTGCATTACACGGCCACTATTCTATCTGTGAGAACCTGTTCTCTACCAGTGCCTTTGAAATGTGCTGCTGACGTTTGGGTTTTCACCAACCTAACAGATGAATAATTATGTCTCTCTGTGGATTTTGTTTTTAAGCACCATCTTAACCAAAATATAATACAAAACAAGAGTAGCAGCAAAGCTATTCCATTGGATGGAAATCCTAACAAGCAGAATGATTTATAGAATTATGGCTTGTGTGTAGTAGCTACTAAAATAGTAAACTCTGACCATTTCCTGCCCTCCAACTCCAGGCCAGAAGGCCATCTCAATGCCTGCAACAAACTGATTTCAAAACTGGCTTTACAGTGATTTTTCAGAGGAGTAAATTTTTTATTCTATAAAAAAGTTTAAATTATAGGAAAAAATTACGAGTGCAGTTAATTCTAAAAACAAAACAAACAAACAAACAAACAAACAAACAAAAACCAGCCAACCAACCAACAAACAAAAACCTAGAATATTAAAACTTTCTCCATCCAGGGGCTGGAGAGATAGATCAGCAGTTACGAGCACTTGCTACTTTTGCAGAGGACCCAGGTTTGGATCCCAGCATCAGCACAATGTTCACAACAATTCATAATTCCACTTCTGGTGGCTCTGACCCCTCCTCTGACCCCTGCAGGCCCCCGGGCATGCCCATGGTACATGTACATACATGCAGGCAAAACACTAACACATTAAAATGAATACATCTAAAATAAAAAGGCTTCCTCATCCTAATGTGTACTCACCACTGCATCCCGCTAAGTACACATAAATACCAACATCTCCGTACTCCTTCACAATCTGTAACAATATTGAAACAAAGTTTAACTTTTCTTGACCCTGTGCCATGTGCAAGTCATTTTCTACCAATATGTATTAAAGATATGAGACACTTAAATTCATTTTCTTGTGCTACTTAGCTTTAGCAGTTACGCACCTTTAAGCTAATAAGCTAAAAGTAATTTTGTACTTACTTGGTTTCCATACCGACAATGGCAACTAGGAGTATCAAAACATTATTAAATTTTATTTTGGTGTAATAAAGATGTTATGACAATGATTTTTAAATAAATATTATAGAGATAGATACTAAGATATGTACAGATAATGTGACATCTAGGACGTGCTTCACAATAAGAGAAAGTAGTGTTGGGAATTCATGAAGTCAGACCAGCAATAAACTGTTAATTGCTGAAGCTGAGGATCATTACACTATACTCTATATTAAAAAATGTCCATAACTAAAAGTTTCAAAAACAACAACAACAAAGTAAGAATTGACATGGGACTCTGGTCCCTGTCCCTGAGGTGACTGGTGCTAATGCTGGCGTCCAGACACTGAATGACTTGCTCCAGGTGGTACTTACCCCAGCCAGAGTTTTTACTCCAACAGAATCGATGAAATTGACTTGCGTAAAGTCAAGAATGACAGTGTGAACATTTTCCCCCTGGGGCATGAATCTCTGTATCTCTTCAGGAAATGTTGTTTTGATGACTATTGGGGGATATTTTACTTCATCATCCTCTTCTTCAGGCTTCGTAGCATTGTCTCCATCTACTTCTGCATCCTATGTCAAAAATGAAACCATGAATTTCCTCTTTTCTGTTATTAAAATTAACTTTATTTTATGTGTATGAGAAATGTGTTTGCATTTACGTTTGGGCACCATGTGCATGCAGTCCCATGGGGGCCAGAAGAGGGCATCAGATCCCCTGGGACTGGAGTTATGAGCCAACATGCGGGTGCTAGAGTTGAACTCAGGTCATCTGGAAGAGCGGCTAATGCTCGTAACTACTGAGCCACCTCTTCAGCACCATAAGTCATGAATTTTCTAAACAACTCACTTTTTTTTCTATGAGAAAGATTCATAATGGAAAATAAGCCCATGTGTTCTCAAAAATCAATATGTGTATTTATTTAGTTAAGTTTCTTCAGGCATACACATTCCCCTCTATTTTAGTCCAGCACAGTTTATACTTCTTAGTCATTGTCCCCACTATTTTAGAAAATAGTCCTATTAACTTCAGCCTGAAGGGCCCCAAGTTACCAGAAGTCTAAACAGCAAAAACCAGCCTTTGAGTTTTTAATTATCAGCTAAATAGCAAAGTATAGTAGTCAAATTTCTTAAGGTACTATGTTATTTTAATTTTTTTAAACTGCTTTCACTGCTTATTTCATAAGTATCCTCACAACTGACTTTATCACATTCTTGTTTCTCTTGTTTTTGAGGCCGGATCTCATATATCCCAGACTGGGGCCTCCTGATATGCCCAGCACATCCAGCTCTGTCTCACATTTATAATACCTAGAGGAAACCTAGAGCCTTTCCCATATTCGCAACTTCATGCTGTGTTTAGATTTTAACATGGTTAAAGATGGAGGACGTGCAGATTGAGAGGAAAAGAGAAATTACAAGACCATTTACCACTTTGACAACAGTCGCATTGGCCACATTGGCATTTCCGACTTCCTTCGCATACTTCCTCATGGCCTTTCTTCTTGCTCCCATTATAAGTGCTGGGTTCACGCCAGTCTGTACAAAGACAATGGGTACAACGTCACTTCACAGCTCCCAAGGACCCACTCAAATTCCACTAAATCTCCAGCTCTCCCTGGCCAACCACTTTCTGTACCAGGTTATCACCCCACCGTGTTCTACCTTTCCCTTGGATGCCCTGAACTGAGTCACAGCTATTAGTTGTTTTTCTCAGGCTGAGTCTTCGTTCAAGACTAGCAGACACTGAATAACTGAAAAACTGTGCAATGGTATTTACCAAATATAGAATTCTTAGATTTCTAAACTTGTCTGTGTGGGTAGTGGAGGTTGAGTCTTAATCACAACTCACAGGGGTCTTAGAGTAAGATTTAAATATGTAATGCATACACATGACAAAGGAATGTTTGCTTAATCATAGGAGTGTATTTAATGCCAGATACTGGATGTACACATAAAATTTTTTAAATAGCTGGGCAGTGGTGGCACACACCTTTAATCCCAGCAGAGGCGGAGGCAGGTGGATCTCTGTGAGTTCAAGGCCAGCCTGGTCTACATAGTGAGTTCCAGGACAGCTAGGGTTACACAGAGAAACCCTGTCTCAAAAAAAAAAAAAAAAAAAAAAAAAAAAGAACAACAAAATACCCCCAAAAGTTTAAAATAATGAATTTTATGAATATTTTACTCTAGTAGGTATACTGAGGCAGAGAAGCAATCCTTTAATCTCTTCCAACCCACAATGTCCTCCTCAGAAAGAATCAACTTTTAATTTCTAATTAAAAAATTAAAATTTTTTTTATTTATTACTCTTAATAAATAAAAAGTAGCTCACCTTTCTTTTTAATGCGTTGCTATACAAGTCACTATTTGCATAGTAAATTGGGGCATTTATTTGGAATATTTTTATTCCTGGAATTTCTTTCACCTGAGAGGTAAAACATAATGATTTCAACACCTGGGTATATTTCAGAATCGAAACTGCAGTCATCTCCCTCTTCCACCAGGAAGACGAACACAGAAAGTGTGAAGGGCCCTCTTACCATGTTTAGATAAAATTATGTCACTCAACTAAAACTCTGAGAGGGAGAGTTATGAAGGAAAGGTTTTGTTCTTATGAGACTCTGTTGCCTAGGCCAGTCCTAACTCCTGAAGGGAAGCAACCCTCCCCTCTACCACGTGAGGAGCCGGGAACACAGGATTGACTGCCACACCTCATTTGAAAGCTTAGAGAACACACATCCTCCTGTTTGTTTTACAAGATAGTCTTTGCTTCATTTTTTTTAAAACCACTAAACACAAGGAAGAGCTGGAAAAAGACCCAAAGGAGAAAGAAAATGGAGAAGAAAGGCTAGGCTGTTGCCAGACAGACAGGGACCACAGGCAAATGAGGTAACACAGATTTACTTGGTTTGATCCACAATTCAACTCCAATAAAGCAGGGTGAATATTTTCTTGAGAAGTCTCATAGAGCCCAAAGGTGCTATTTAGAGTTTAGTAATTTAATAGAAAAATATCTATGCTAACACTCGGCTCATTTACCAATAATTTACAGAGAGTCTCCCCAAGCAGAGAACAAACAAAGTTTTGTAAAGTCTTTGAAGATTCTGTAGACGACAAGAACATTAAAATCAAGGAACTCTGAGACTATAACTTTAGCTATTAAAGATGAAGTGGGAGAGCACCATCGTCCCACCACCTAGATCTTAACATGATTAAAACTGGTATTTCCCCATTGGTTTAGACTCATCAAAAGAAAACCTTGCACATACAAAGCATCTTCAGCTTCAGTGTTTTTACAATGTGTACTCTTATACCCATTCTCATTGAAACAAACATTAGGAAATAGGGGAATTAATATACCCTAGGTATATTACGTATTAATAAAGTACAAAACTTTGTCCAGGCAGTGAATGGAAGCTGCATCTTTCACACTGCTCACTAGGTCTCTCTTTCTCTCTCTCCTTCACCATGGGTAGAAACATTACTCAGCCATGTCCATCACATGCTTACACTCATTTAAGGTATCAGAAAAAGGTCCTACCTCCTCATACGCATCTATGTCAATGTAAACATCGGTGTCGGGGAGCTGCCCCAGGACTTTGTAGCTCGGACTGTAGAGAGAAGGAGGAAGCAGTTCAATAGGCAGATGAGGAAAGGACTGCCCTGCCCCCCTGGAGTGCTTGGGCACCATTTCTGTACAGGTCTAGATCCTACTAATCAATCCCAGCAGAGCTCAGCCTCATTACTGTCCATGGATGCAGGAGCAAAGAGGTCTCTTTCTGTAAATATCCATTGGTTTTATTTGCTGATTGTCACAGCCTGTCACACCTACTGCAGCATGCACAGCTGTATGTTCTAATTTTATGAAGATGATAAAATCCTAAGAATCAGTCTCTAGAGCCAGGTGGTGGTGGTTCACAGCACTTGGGAGGCAGAGGCAGGTGGATCTCTGAGTTTAAGGCCAGCCTGGTCTACAGAGTGAGTTTCAGGACAGCCAGGGCTACACAGAGAAACCATGTCTCAAACAATAACAAAACAAACAAAAAGAACCAGCCTCTAGATCCATGAAAAACCATATTTAAATCATTTTTTTTATCATATGCTGTGACTTGAGTAAGTCCCCAGTCACCCTAGGACTGAATTTTTACATGTGTGGAATGGGGATGCTAATAGTCATTGAGTTGTGAGGATGGAATGACATAAAGTATTGATCTTTACAAAGAGCTAAGCATGTAAGTAATTCTCATCACTTACTGCCATCCTTACTTCATTATCATTGTCCACACCAGTATTATCATTGTTCTGTGTCTGTCACCCTCAGGGGAAGACCAACGTGTAGAAGGGAAGGACAATGTCTTGTTGACTACACAGCTTGAGAGTCTGGTCTCTCTGTGGAAGCATAGCAGAACCTCAACAAATATCAACTCAAGGAAGAGTATAATTACTTTCTTATGTTTGACAAAGCCAATTAAACTCTGATCTTGTGGTTGAAGGAAGGACTCCATTGCATCAATAGCACCCACAGTTCATGGAAAAGATGCTTAGGAATGGTTTGTTGAATGAGTTCTCCTCCAAGCTATGTGCTTTGAGGGAACCTGAGTGCTTGGAACATGACTGTGATGGGTAGTTTTACGTAAACTTGATAGTCTTGTGTCCTTTCAGAGTCATCTGAAAGGAGGGAATATCAATTGAGAAAATGCCTCTATGAGATCAAGTTGTAGACAAATCATTTTCTTAAATAGTGATAGATCAGTGAGGGCCCAGCCCATTGTGGGAAGGGCCATCCCTAGCCTGGTGGCCCAGGTTCTGTAAGAAAGCAGTCTGAGCAAGCCGTGGGGATCAAGCCAGTAAGCAGCACTCTTCCATGGCCTCTGCATCAGCTCCTGCCTGCAGGTTCCTGCCTTGTTTGAGTTCCTATCCTGACTTCCTTCATTGATTAACAGCAATGCTGAAGTGTAAGTCAAATAAACCCTTTCCTCCCCAACTTTCTTTTTGGTTATGGTGTTTCATTACAGTAATGGAAACTGTAACTAAGACAACGCCGAAACTAGTGTGCTAGTAGCTGACTCATGGAAGTGTGCCCTAATTACAGAATAGGAAGCAACTGAGAATAAACAGTCTTTTGAGTGATAGTCTCCCAAATGCCAACCTGCAAAATTACAGGAAAACCAGAAAGGACAAGACTCAAGTCTAATTATTTGAGAAAGACAGAGAAGTATATCATTAAAGAAACAAAGCAAAAAGCAACCCTTGATAAGTTTTACTCAGTGAAGAAAACAAGCTGTTTGTGTCTCAGATTCGATCCTGTGGTTTGTCAGAGGACATAGATGCTGTTTGTTTGGAGGTAAGGTTTGGGCTGGGGCCTCGTGTCTGGAAAGCACATGCTCTACCCTGAGCTACACCCTCGACTCCCTGGGTATCTTTAAGCACATCATTTACCAGAGCTCTGAGATAGAGAACTCCTCTATATTCTAATAAGAGCCTGTATAACAATAGGGAAAACTTCCTTAAGAAAAGATGGACACCAGGGGGCTGGAGAGATAGCTCAGCGGTTAAGAGCACTGGCTGCTCTTCCAGAGGACCCAGTTCATTTCCCAGCACCCACAGGGCAGGTCACAACTGTCTGCAATTCCAATTCCAGGAGATCCAACACCCTTCTCTGCTCTCCATAGGTACTGTGCATGCACACAGTGCACAGACATACATGCAGGCAAAAACACTTGTACACAGAAAATAAAATTAAAAAGATGAAAAACAGTGTTAAAATTTGTTAATAAAAGTAGTTAATTCCATTCTCAACTTAGACCACATGTTCTTAACATTTTTCTTTTATGTCACTTCAATGATGAAAATGTTCACTTCCTATCTAGAATACCCACCATTCTGCAGGTAAAGGGTTAACATCCCTCAATACCCCTACCCAAAGGGCCTTTCAAACTTAAAGGACTATTATGTGACTTGTAACTATGGGCAAACTGACCAGTGTGTTACAGGCGGGAAGGGCACACACCCTTGAGTGTGTGGTACCACCACAGCATGCCTACATCTCTGCACTCCTTATTCTCATGTAGAGTTCCTGTTTTGAAAGATTATTTTATGCCTTCCCAATGGACTCAGTTTCCCACCAGGAAGGAGGGATAATAGGGCACAGTGGCTCCAAATGGAGGGGCAGCCTGAACCTGTAAAACTAGGTGTCGGAGTTTGCACCATGTTGTTGCTAAAGCATGATTGACTCAGAAGAGGGCAAACAAGCCAGTGCATGCCTGCACCAGACCCATCAGTGTTGAGGGTAGGAAGCATGCTTTGAGGACAAGACCATTACCGGGCCTCCAACTGTGATGTAGCAGAGCATCTGACAAAACTGTATGGAATTATTTTTATCCCTTACCCTACCCCTTTTCAGGTGTTGGGGCTTGAATTTAGGGCCTTGAACATGCCAGGCATGTGTCCTACCATGAGGCTCTTCTTCCAGTCACACTGTAACTTCAGCTGGGATGCTGTTGTGGAATGTTATTTTAAGACATGCTACATTTGTTTATGCTGTGGAACATTTGTTTAATGATGCAAAGATGTGTTGCATTCTTTTATGTTGCATTTATTTAACTTCATGAAGTTGTGTTATTTTGCCTGTCTAAAACATCTGATTGGTCTAATAAAGAGCTGAATGGCCAATAGCAGGGCAGGAGAAAGGATAGGCAGGGCTGGTGGACAGAGAGAATAAATGGGAGGAGAAAAAGAGAGAAAGAAGATCAAGGAGAAAGAAAAGGAGAGGAGAGGAGGACTTTGGGGGCCAGCCACTCAGCTACACAGCCAGCCATGGGGTAAGAAGTAAAGAAAGATATACAGAAATAGAGAAAGGTAAAAGCCAAGAGGCAAAAGGCAGATGGGATAATTTAAGAAAAACTGACTAGAAATAAGCCAAGCTAAGGCCAGGCATTTATAAGTAATAGTAAGTCTCTGTGTGTATTTATTTAGGAGCTGAGTGGAAGGCCCCCAAAAGGGTAAAAGTAAACAAAACAAAACACTTGCATCATTTCAGCAAGGTACTCACCTCTGTGTTCTGTAAATCACAGTAAGTAGAGCAATGATCACAGCAGTAATCAGTCCATAGTCCAACCCCAGAAACAGGGAGGACACAAAGGTGGTAAGCCAGATGGTCTAAAGGAAAGTCAGAGAGCGTCTAGAGGATCATGTTAATAATTCCATAAGAAATGCACACATGCATGCACGCCTCGCCGGAATAACACAACAATTAACTACATTAATATCTTTCTCATATTTGTATTCACACCACTGGTAGCTGCTGGCCTGTAACTAACAGCCACCTTTACTTACCAGCTCTATTTTGCTGGTTCTCCAGAAGAAGGGCAGATCTGAGAACTGCATAAACATTCCTTTCAGGTTGACGATCACAATGGCTGAGAGCACAGCCTGTAACACAGCACAGCCACCCATGCCTCTCTAGCCGTGGCCACACAGCCTCCTTCGCTGGCCACACCGTCTTTCTCCTGCCTTCCCCACCCCTTCTCCACGTGTCCTTATGGAGCACTCAGGGCACCTTTGAAGTTATGGGCACCAAGACTTTCAGCATTTGGTCACTTAAAGTTGGCCATAGAAAACCAGGTGTATGTCCCACCAGGAAATTGGCACAACAGCTAAGAGGTTCAGAATAAAATGTGTGAGTACAGGAATTATTTCATCTGTGGTCTTTCTCCTTATGACTTCATTTCTTTTCTGATTTCTCTTGGATTAAATATAATTAGCAAATAAATGTCCTCTTGTAGGTCGTCTCAGAATTTTAATGAAAATGGAAGGTCATGGAAGGTCAAAGAGAGAAGGTGTCTTGAGGTCAGCCAGCCCAAACATTACTTTGCAGAAAAGGGAACTGTGAGCAGGGGGTCAAGGATGTGCAGCTGTCAGTAGGTGATGGATAGGATCTGGTCATCACCATGGCCCTTTCTCATACTACCCTGCTTAAGTTACAGTAAAAAGAAAACAACAACAACCCTCCAAGACAGCCACAAAAACACGAACAGAATAGCATGAAACCCCTCCCATCAAGCCCACAGTACATACCTGGGGCAGTGACTCAAAAAGGAATCCAGTGGCTAATATGACCAGTAGAATCATTAACGAGGCCAGACAACCTGCAAGCTGGAAGAGAAAAGACACATGGAAGGGGCTTTTAGACCAGAGTCAAAAGTAGGCACAGGCTGATCTTATTTTGCCCATTTTCACAGTGGGAAAAATTAAGAACACACGGGTTTAAAGAAGTCTTCCAAAGCATTACCTAAACTCACAACTCTAGCTCATTACCTCTAGCCTACACCTCTTGCCTCCTCCTCGACAGTGAGTTCCTCTTACTGCTTTTAAGCAGAACTAAACTGCTTAAACATCCTGGCCAAATGCTCTTGTCAGAGGTGGAGAATGACATTGGGTGCCAACCTGAGACCCAGGAACAGATGAGTTCAGACTAGCATTTGCTGTCCAACGGCAAGTCCAACCACATGTCATGATTTCAGTTTTTAAAAATTAAAATGAAAGGTCTTGGTTGCATAGCCACATTTCAGGCACTCAAGAGCCACATGTTGCTAACGGCAGCCATGTTGGATGGTGCAAAGAATAAAGACCTCCATCATTGTGTGAATGTTCCATTGGATGGAGCGAGCCTCATGAGGGTCATACTCAGTCTCAGGCTTCCAGAAAAAGCTCATGTCTGAACATTTAAGGTTTACTGTAGCAAATGGAGTGTCATATAACTTCCAATTTAACTGGAGAATGTATCTCTTTCCTATAGATCCAGGTTTTGTGTGTGTGTGTAGTTGTATGATTTGCTTCAACCAATCATGCCTTTCTCTGATTTACTGCACAGCTCACTGAAGCATGGACCTGAAGGCAGAGTAGCTTACTTTGGATTCAGGACAGAATCAAGAGATGGACATTTAATCCCAGCCAGATCACCAGTTCTTAGAGTACTGTTGTACATACCTGGGTTTTTCCTCCCGTTCCCTCCTGAACAAGGCTTCGAGATAAGGAGCAAGAAATTGAAAAGGTCTGGAAGAGTGATCCGATGGAGTTGCAGATCCCCAAGGCAATGAGCTCCTTTTCCATGTGGAAACAAAGCAAAGATGAGAGACATGTCACTCTTAGGGAGGAGCACAGAAGTGCATTAGACACACACCTTCAGTGGTGCAGGCTCTCCCGCCTTCACTTTGCAAAAGCTGTTTCTTTACCATGAGTTCAAAATTGGAATTAGGGCATATTGCACAGTGGAAAGAAAACTGGATTTTTATTGTGTTGGAAATAAATGCTGTGATTCCTACTTGCTCCGTTTCCCAAACCCATTCTCTATACAAACAGTGCTTTTATAAAAGACTGCAAAAAAAAAAAAACAAAAAACAAAAAACAAAAAACAAAAAAAAAAACTGAATAAATACTTCTCAAAAGAGAAAGTTCTGGATGCATGAGTACTGGCATCTTTTACATGTCTGGCCGGTTGCTCATGAAGAAATGCATGCCAGTGCCTTGTTAGGACATGTGAGTCCTTTTCTAACTGCTACTTTGGAATTTCTAGGTTGACTTTATATAAATGTGGAACATCTGGTCCATGCCCAGCATTCTGGAGGCTGAAGCAGGATACTACCACCAGTTTGAGGCTTAGCTACAGAGTGAGACCATGCCTCTAAAATAATCAATATGTCATTATGTAAAGAAAAAATATCTGCTAGCTGAGTGTAGTGGTGCACACCTTTAATCCCAGTGCTTGGGGGACAGAGGCAGGTGGATCTCTGAGTTCAAGGCCAGCTTGGTCTATAGAGAGAGTTCCAGCAGCCAGAGCCACATAATGAGACTCTGTCTCAAATAAATAAATAAATAAATAAATAGATAGATAGATAGATAGATAGATAGATAGATAAATAGATAAATGGATAGATAGATAAATAAATAAAATAAAAAAGAAATATTTGCTTGAACTTTCTCAGAAAGGATTCTCATTCTATGCTAAGATTTGCTACTTTGTAACATATGAAAAGTATCTGCCATAAAATGTGAAATAATGTAGTGAGTTAAAAGAGACACTATAACAAGATTACAGATCATGGCATTTGGATTAAATACCTACCCACAGCTATGTTATAAAAGGCAACAAAGAGAAAACAAAGTCCCAGCAGTCAGAAAACCGGAGCAGGAGGATTGTTGTGACTTTGAGGTGAGCATGGGCCACACAATGAATTCCAAGTCATTAGCCACAGTGTGAGACCTTGTGTGCAATAGTGGTGGAAGGAGAGAGAGAAGAGGAGGGGTTGGGATGAAAGGAGGAGGGAGGGAGCGACGGAGAGATGGAGGGATGGAGGGACGGAGGGAGGAGTATATCGTAGTGTCACATAAATACATTCTTCCATTATGTCCACCACCAGAATAGCTTTCCTCCTATGCTACTCTCTTTGGTGTCTCCAGCAGAACTTGGTGCTTGCACCCCAGTGAAATACCCATGTGAAACTGATGGTTTTTACCTGATTGCCATCAACCTGGTAGCCATGCTTATTTGCCAAGGTTTTGGCCATGGAGATTGTCACTGAAAATCCAACGATGGCTATGGCAATGGCATCCACATACACGAGGTGGAAGAGGCTGGTGTCCGGGTTGGCGGGAGGAAGTAGCCTGCAAAGCCAAGATGACTTTAACTCAAGAGCTGTGACCATTGGGATAAACACACAGAGTGGGGCAGAACATGGGAGAGCGGCATTATCTGTAAATGAGGAGACCAGTGCTCAAGTACCTGTTGGTTCTTATGTGGCAACAAGAAGGGCCCTCCTGTTACCACCCAAGTTCTTTCCTGGACCATGCTGCAGAGTGGCTTTCTATGGGATGGATTGTCTGTACAGATCAGGTGCCGAGGTACACATAGCAGAGTAACGTCATACCTGACGGCAGGTGTATGTAAGACTAGGATGAAGACAGGGTGGGTGGAGACATCTGAGCCAGGCTTGGGTGGAGAGAGATCTGGGCAAGCACTGCTTTAGTGGACAATTGCCGCCCTGGTTACATACTCACTTCTCCCCTCTGCTCTTCCTGTGCCACTGTCCCTTGAGTTCCAACATGGAAAAGAGAAAGTACTACTCCGTGGGCCTCAGAGGGAAACTGGAGGAGCCAAGGTGTGACTTCTGCAACCATGCAGCTTTTTCCAATCTTGTAGTTTGGAACTCCTGTCCTAAAAGTAATCTGACAGTGGGGGTTTGCAGCGGCATCTTGCTCAGTTCCAGGCATTGGGTTAAATAATTGTAGCATTCACTTACTTGCTATATAAGCCAGTTACCACTTTCTTGTGTGTGAAGTCCTCTGTGCTGGTTTCTATGCTTGCTTAACTATCTCTGAATGACTGCGAATGAAGCATCACCACAGCCCCAAGTTTACAGACGAGCAAACAAAGCACCAGATTACACAGCTGTGCAAGCCCAACCAGTTCTTCCATGAAGAACACAAAAGCATGTATAACTTGCCTTTTTCCCCAGTGTTTTCACACTGTGTCGAAGTGCAAGGGCAGAAGGGCATTCCAAACCCTGAGGTAAGGAAAGGGAGGCGTGGAAGGACCCTCATAAGCCTAGTTTATTTTTTACATAAACCCTCTCTCTCAACAACAGCCCTATTTCATAGGCTCCACCAATATTCCAGATTATAGGTGAAAAAGGGATACTTTCAGCTATGAAGTGATTTTCCCAAGACAGAACAGAAAGACAAACCTAGACAAAGCCTGACTACAAACAGGGACCTGACAGCTGGTTTCGGCCGGAAATATGGGATACTAGAACAGAATATGTTTGGAAATGAGTTCAAGAAAGTGACCCTTGGATTTTTACCAGTCAGCTGCCACTTTCTGGGCCCTTCAGCATCTATTTGTTTGTGAGTACATATTGATAGGCGCGGTAGTTAGCTTCAAATTCCAGCCATTCCTCTCACACTTGCAGACACAACTGCTTCTTCCATCTAGATGCCGCTCTCTTACTGGACCTAGGCTGGCCTCCAGATGGGCTGTTTTGGCTTGTGTTTGCAACGTCTCCCACAGGCGCGTGTTCTGAACACTCGTGCCCCATCAACGTCTCCCACAGGCTCGTGTTCTGAACACTCGTGCCCCATCAACGTCTCCCATAGGCGCGTGTTCTGAACACTCGTGCCCCATTTGTGGCTCTATTTTGAAAGCTGCGGTGTCTTTAGGGGTGAGGCCTGGCCAGCAGAGGTAGATCAGTAGGGGTAGGCTTTTGAAGGCTATCTCTACCCCTGGTTATGGCCTGGCCGAAAGGCTCCCTCATCCACGATGTGAGAAGTCACTGTGTCATGCTCCTGCTGCTGTGGATGGAGCCACGCCTGTCCCACTATGATGGACAGAAAGGGACAAAACATCTCTCTCCTTCCTTACATTGTTTCTGCCAGGTAATCTGGTCACAGTTACAGAGTATGCAAGAAATGGGGTCATCACTGTGACAGAGCTAATCCGTACTTCTCAGATGGTTAGAAATGACTTTGAGGAGAAATGAGGAAGAGTTTGAAGCTGTGGGCTTGATTAAATCCTAGAACGCTAACAAAAGCCTCCTGGTTGGTTCTGCTGGGAGTTTGGAAGTCCAAAATGTGGACAGAAATGTGAATGTGAAAGCTGAGCTCATGAGGTTTCAGATGAGAACAAGTTCCCTCGTGAGAACTGGGCTAGAGGTGATTTATGTTACTTTTGCCCAAGAATCTGGATAATGGGTCCGTGTCCTGAAAAGATGACTGAGGAGGAGTGAGGAAGTAATCGGCTAGTTGATTTGGTGGAGGAAACTTCAACAACACGTGTACCATTTCACCTGTAGCTTAGTTATTACTTGCTTTTAGCCAGGTAGTGAGAGTTTAGATAAACAAATGAGCAGACTGGACAGGAAAGGCCAGAGAACACATTTAGAGCTGTTCCAGACAAAGCAGGTTGGTAAAGAGATTCGTGCCATTAAAGAAAAGCCAGGGACCATGCAGTGGGACAATAGGAAAGACACCTTGCTATGGAGACCCCTTTCCCTGAAGGCCTCAGAATACGAGAATGCAAGTTTATTTGAAACTTCCATTTCAAAAGAGAGAGAGATGAAGGAGTGCCCTGCAGAAAAAGGGATGCCTAGGAAAGCGGTTCACCAAGTCCAGCTGTGCAGGCGCTCACAGGCTACTGTTGCTGTGGGCTATTCGGCCCCAGCTATTACGACTTGGTGTTATGTACATGGTGCTGGTTTTACAGGCATGCAGAATGCAATAGTAACAGATCACTGGGGCTTTCACCAATGTTCTAGAGGAAACCTCATGATGTCAAGCAATGCTTAGCCAGGTCAGTCCCCTGCAGGAGGCCTCTGAGCCGAATGTGCAAGAAGCTGTGATGGTCTGACTCTGCAATGTCCCCATGTTTTGAACTCTCAGTCCCCAGCTCCTGGCATTTCTGAAATACATGAGCCTTTAGGAGGCAGGCCGCATAGAGGAAGCAGGTTAGCAGGGGAAGGACCTTGAAGGTCATCTGTTCCCCTGGCTCCCTGCTGGGCTCTCTGCCTCCAGCTTGCTGCTGCCTGTGGACTTAATGCCCACTCCTGCTGCCATCCATGACAATGCTGCTCCTCCACCACACCTTACCTGCTATGAGGACCAAATCTCTCTGGAACTCTGAGCAACATGGACCTGTGCTACTTCATTTCTGTTTCTTGTTCTTTTTTGCCTACTAGGTGTTTAGGTCATAGTGATCCAAAAAGAATTTATTACACCCTTGACCAGCAGAAACGCGGAGAAAGTGACACCCTCAAGCTTCACACAGCCTGGGAAATCCTCTGCTTTCCCAGACTCTGAGGAAATCACGTAAAAAGAATTGGCTGTTCTGCTGGAGATGCCACGAGGAAAGAAGATGCCAGCCAGCCCCAGCTGTTAGCCCAGGCTGGCTCCAGCTCACTGTGTAGCCCAGGCTGGCCTCACATTTGCCTTCCCTTTACCACAGCCTCCCATATGCTAGGAGTACAGGTGCATGCCACCACATTTGAACACCTGCTTGGTTTTGAGGAAGTTTCAAGAGGTAAAGTGTTCTGGATAGCCAAGCTTCAGAAGGTAAAATCATTGTCTCGTTTTTAAAGTTTAGGCACATGTCCCACAGATGGAAGGTGGGCAGCACATCTGGTACAGTGGGACAGTGGGACACTGGTACAGTGCCTTAGGGGAGGGAGGCATCAAGGACCAGTCAAGGGGACACAGATGTTAACCTACCAGTGGTTTTTTGTTTTGTTTATTTAAAGGAAAAATCTAAACGTTAGACTTTCTCATTTAATTAAATTATTTGTAGCTAGTAACAGAATAGGATTATCTGCTGGATCTAATTAAAGACTAATGTTTATCACAGGACTCACTGTTAGAGAGTCCGAGTGAGGTAGTGGAAAGAATACGAAACAGGCATCCGAGGACCAACTCGGGGCAAGTCCCTGAGGCAGCTCACTTAGGTCTCTGAAGTATCACCTTCTCGGGACTCTTCCTGACACGCCAGCCTGCACTCTCTCCCTTACCGGGTGTCCTTCCTACTCAGCTCTCCCCTGCCTGTTGGTGCTGATTGGCTGTTTGTGTCAGTGGGTCACAAAGCTCTCAGGGGTCAAGAGAAGTTTTTGTGTGTGTGTTTGTTTGTGACTGCCATGTCCCTGGCACACGGTCAGCATTCAGTAACAACAGCTGAATGAATGAGGGTAACTTTTGTCCCTGTTTTTTAACGGGGACAATGACATGTATATATTGTCAATAGGGTGACTACAGCCTCAACTGGGAGGGTGAATATGAAAGTAGTTTACAAATCTCAGTCTAAATTGAAAACAAAATTATTGCCTTGTTATGGTTTTGTTCTGAGTCATTATTAAAAAACATGTTCATAAAACTGATTTTCTGTTTACAATTGGAAGCTTTCCCTGAAGTAGTGGCTCAGTGGAGGGAGGTCTCTGTGTGAGAGCACTCTGTGCCTCTCTGCCTCCCTGGAGACTCCTGGTCGGGCATAGCCTGATGGAACAGGACAGCTTCTCTCAGTGTCCAACATCTGGGCAGATATTTGGATTTTGGAGAAGAGAAGAGAGGAGAAGAGAAGAGAAGAGAAGAGAAGAGAAGAGAAGAGGAGAGGAGAGGAGAGGAGAGGAGAGGAGAGGAGAGGAGAGGAGAGAGGAGAAGAGAAGAGAGGAGAAGAGAAGAGAGAGAAGAGAAGAGAAGAGAAGAGAAGAGAAGAGAAGAGAAGAGTAGAGAAGAGAAGAGGAGAGGAGAGGAGAGAAGAGAGAGAAGAGGAGAGAAGAAAAGAAGAGAAGAGAGAGAAGAGAGAGGAGAGAAGAGAAGAGAAGAGGAGAGAAGAGAAGAGGAGAGGACAGGAGAAGAGAGAAGAGAGAGAAGAGAAGAAGAGAAGAGAGAGGAGAGGAGAGAAGAGAAGAGAGAGAAGAGAAGAGGAGAGAAGAGAGAGAAGAGAAGAGAAGAGAAGAGAAGAGAAGAGAAGAGAAGAGAAGAGAAGAGAAGAGAAGAGAAGAGAAGAGGAGAGAAGAGAGAGAAGAGAGAGAAGAGGAGAGAAGAAGAGAGAAGAGAGAAGAGAAAAAGAGAAGAGAAGAGAGAAGAGAAAAAGAGAAAAGAAGAGAAGAGAGAGGCATTACTGCAAATACAGAAAGACAGAGACACAGCTGGAGGTGCAGTGAGAGAGATGGCCGGGTCAGGGAGAGTCAGTCAGAGGTGATGGGTCCCTCTTTTCCTTTCAATGTAAATGTAATAACTCAGGTTAAAAATGTGGAATTGGCTAATACAGAGGAAGCAAAGAAGTAACCAGCATATAAACTAAAACTGGAAAACCCACTGGGATGAGCCCTGGAGCTTCTCGCTGGCCTGCCCTGGATGTCTGCTGCACACGCTGACACACACACACACACACACACACACACACACACACACACACACACACACTGCCCTGAGTGTCACAGCTATAGCTGGAACAAGTATGGACCACCACACTCACACAGCAGATGGGAAGCATGGGCTTTGAGAGGAGATGCCATTTGCTCAAGGATGCACAACTAAAAGGCTCAGGCTAGAGTTGACTCCTTTTTGCTTTTCAATCCTTGTGTCACTCATGCAGAGGTTTAAAAGAAGGTTTACAGAAAAGAAAATCCCTATTCCACACTGTTAGAAATCAGGTGTTCCCGCAGCCTGCCGCCAGCGACTCAGTACCAGTAGCCAAGTCATCACCAGCAGCCATACCCTTTAAAAGACCCCCTGACATCACAGCCCACTCTCCTGTTCTCTTGCTCTCTCACTCTTGCTCTCTCACTCTTGTCTCTCTGTCTCTCTGTCTCTCTCTGTCTCTCTCTGTCTCTCTGTCTCTCTCTCTCTCTCTGTCTCTCTCTCTCTCTCTCTCTCTCTCTCTCTCTCTCTCTCTCTCATGCCCACTCAGAGATAGCCTTTCCCTCCCCTCAATAAATTTCTTGCATGAGATCTGTTGTGTGATCTTTGCGGCATACCTTGGCCCCAACTCACCAAGGTACCTCTGCCACATAAGCCATTGGTGCCGATGACTCAGATGGCTCTCCTGGTGTCTGCACACTTCCCCTTGTAGGGGTCTAAGCCCCACTGGGACTCTATTCCTTATCTCCAGTCCACCTGCAACAGATTCACTTTCTGGCTCACTGATCGCTGTGCATGACATCCAAAACTGGCAATTGCTAAGTTTTCCCTCTCAGTCGGAGTAAGTGCTTCTCTGAATATGAAAAAATGACAATTGAACATCTGACACCCCTCTGGTATTCTTGGAGGTGGAGGTACCCTCAGCCACAGTCTAAGGCTATAGGTGACCTTCTTCACTGACCTCACTTCTGACCATTTCCCTAGGGGGAGGCTTCATTTTTGAGCTCAGTTTTCACCTTTTGGCTTCATTTGAAAGTCCTGTTACCAGGCACCAAGTCTTTGCTCAAGTTCAGCCAGGCTGATCCCCTGGCCCCATATGGTGAGGAGGTGACCCCTATAGCTGCGGCTTCTTCACTCGGTCCCCGAGTCCTTCAGATGTCTGGGACCTCCGGCCTTGGAACCCCTCCTCCTCATCCATGAGAACTGTGTCATCTGTATCCCCTGGCTCTCCTTCAGGATTCTCTTAAGAACCCCAGACTCCACCTAGCACCCAACTTAAAGGCCTCTAAACTCGTCTGCTTTCCCAGTCAAATCTGGCCTCAACATCCCTTAGATAATCAATCCAAACATAGCTGACCGAGCAATCGGGGGACATAGAGGATCCCTCATCCCCTATTTCTTTCTTCTCTGCTCCAAGCCTTATTTGTTTTTGTCCGACCTACCTCCACCGACACTGTGTAAATGTTGGGTCTTTAAATTCTGTAAGTTTATTGCAAAGTGGGAGCCAGAGCCGGGCCTAGCAGGAGCAGCAGGGAAAAGCAAAGGAGCAGGTCAGCTGCAGGTGCACACACCTGCTTTCCCCGCAGCATCTGCTCCGAACCAAGCTGCTGCTCTAACTCTCCTAAGGTGTGTACTAATCATTTGTTTGTGAATGTGATTCCAAATTCTAGACACCAATTCTTCAGCCTGCTGCACCTCTGGCCTGCTGTGCCCTCCACGTGGGCACCTATGTGCTTCTCTGCCTCCTGCAGCCTGCTGAACCCACGTGGACATCTCCCTTCTCTCCTGCTCTTTCCTTGCTATCTCTGGCTCTAGCCTGCATCCCACCGTGCCCTCTTGGAGCTTATAGGAACACACCTGCACAGTGTTCCGTTTTGTGACCCTCTCTTCTTCTTCCACAGACTCAGATTTTCTTATGATAGCTTGGGCTCAGTACAGAAAGTTGGCAAACTTGATTTCCAAATTCTCACAAATTGTAACAACTGCTACTGTACAGACAAATGATCCCCAAATATCTTAAAAAACTTGCTCCACTCTATACTTTCTCTACTTTCCACTCTTAAAAATCATTTCTCTCTATGAGTTCTTTGTGCTCTGCTCTAAAAAAAAAACAATCTCTTAAGATTATGCTATAAACTCTTATCTCAGAATTTGTAAATTCATTGGGTATGATTCAAATCTATGAAATCTGTAACAAAAGTTGGCTTCAAATGTATAACAAAAGGCTTATAATTAAAAATCTAGACATGGGTATATATATGTGTGTGTGTGTGTGTGTGTGTGTGTATGTATGTATGTATATCTGTAACAATGATTCAAATCCATATGTGTGTGTATGCAACTTGGATTCAACCCTGTGTACATATGTGTATGTAACTTAGATTCAACTCACACTTATTAGGAGGTACGGTTTTGTTGGAGTAGGTATGGCCTTGTGTCACTGTGGCAGTGGGCTTTGAGGTCTCATATATGCTCAAGCCATGCCTAGTGTCTCAGACCACTTCCTGTTACTTGTGAGTCAAGATATAGGACTCTCAGTTCTTTCTCCAGTACCATGTCTGTCTGCACTCCATGTCACACTGTGATGATAATGGACTAAACCTCTGAAAATGTAAGCCACCCCAGTTAATGCTTTTCCTTTATAAGAGTTGCCATGGTCCTGGTGTCTCTTCACAGCAATAGAAACCCTAACTAAGACAGGAAGCAACAAGTCTTAAATATTTTGGATAGGTATGGATTTTTTAAGATGATACAAATTTAAGGTTATATTTGATATAACATACTATATATGTGATTTGTGTCTGGTTTGGAATGTAATGTATATGATTATAAAACTTTACGGTTGTGCGCTGGAGAGATGGCTCAGAGGTTAAGAGCACTGGCTACTCATCCAAAGGTCCTGAGTTCAATTCCCAGCAACCACATGGTGGCTCACAACCATCTATAATGAGATCTGGTGTCCTCTTCTGGCATGTAGGCATACATGCAGACAGAATCTGTATGCATAATAAATAAATAAATCTTAAAAAAAACTTTAAGGTTATAAAGGTCTACTCAGATTAACAAATGCTGACTTAAGGTTTATGTTTACCTACTTATGTCTTTGCTAACTGTTTAACACCAAGCTACTAGAAAATTTAGATAAGTAACAACGTATGTTTGACTAATAAGGTATATTTGATAATCAAGATTTATAAACTCAGGTTCACAGCAATATTGGTCAAATTTCTTTGTCTTTTAAGCTTTAGCTATTTAGACAAACTAAGTCATAAAAACTGCAATATTCCATAATGATGCACTATAAA
Organism: Peromyscus eremicus; assembly: GCF_949786415.1. Lineage (NCBI taxonomy): Eukaryota > Metazoa > Chordata > Mammalia > Rodentia > Cricetidae > Peromyscus > Peromyscus eremicus. Next base: position 2,247,741 of record NC_081418.1, on the reverse strand, counting down.
AGGATCAGTAAAGTTACCAGTCTCTCTATGGACTGTATCTATGATTAAAAGTTTTATTTTGACTGGGCAGTGGTGGCGCACGCCTTTAATCCCAGCACTTGGAAGGCAGAGCCAGGCAGATCTTTGTAAGTTCAAGGCCAGCCTGGTTTACAGAGTGAGATCCAGGAAAGGCACAAAGCTACACAGAGAAACCCTGTCTCAAAAAACCAAAAAAAAAAAAAAAAAAGTTTTATTTTGATACTAAAAGAACTTTCATTCAAAAATTGTTATTTTAAAAAAATAATTTATTTAAATTTATTTTATGTACATTGGTGTGAAGGTGTCAGATCCCCTGGAACTGGAGTTACAGACAGTTGTGAGCTGCGTTGTGGGTGCTGGGAATTGAACCTGGGTCCTCTGGAAGAGCAGCCAGTGCTCCTAACCACAGAGCCATCTCTCCAGCTCCCCCCAGATTGATATTTTTTTAAAGGCTGAACCTAACAGGTATGAAATGTAAAGTCCTACTCTTATAAAAGCTACTAATTGATTGCAAATTGTTAAGGATAATTAAGACATGCAAGTTAATGGTCAGTCACCTTATAAAGGATCAAATTCTTTAATGTGTCCAGACTAATGTAATTAATTACAGGAATAGCCTTATGTAGCCTCCTGTATATGCTTCAAAGTTAAGCCTAAAGCAAATAACTAAATCAGATATACTTAATAGATAATGGTCCTCAAAGTCTTCAGAGATCTGCTGAATAGGGCATTTAAAATGATCCATTAAAAAAAGCTTTTGTAATAGAGAGAAGTGCCAGCTCCTGGAAGCACCCCTAATCTCCTCCAAAGATGATAGGGCACAGAAGAACCTCCACCTGGATCTTGCTTTAAATGTGGCAAAGCTGACCACTGGGTGAAAACCTGCCTTCACCTTGCCCGCTGCCAGACCCTGTCCAGGCTGTGGACAAGCAGGACACTGGGGAATTGATTGCCCCACTTTCTCTAGATCATCAAGTCACTCCTCCACAAGAAAGTCTGTTGGATCTTCTGGGCCTGGCAGCTGAAGACTGATGCTTCCCCAGGACCTCTGTTCACAGTGACCACAGAGGAACCTAAGGGGATTGTCCAGGTAGCTGGTAAGTCTTGTCGTTTTTTAATAGATTCGGAAGCTGCTTGGTCTGTACTTCCTGCTTATTCAGGTAAGATTTCTCCTTCTCTGGTCTCTGATGGCCTTGATGACTAGGCTAGTGACAGCTTTATCAGTTTAACAGCAGCAACCAAGGCTTCAGCTGCCTCCTCAGTTCTCTTCACGTGTAAAAATCAGGACTCAGGCCTCACTTTCCTAGAGCTATTATTAGGTCTAGGAAACTGTCTAGACATAGTTTACCTGCTACCAGACTCTAAAAAGAGATAAACTCCCAAAACAGATTTCAATTTCAATGTAACTTTTTATTATTCCTTTGTTTAAAGAAACTCACTTGACAATGATTGCTCTTGGTAATCAACCACCTGTGTCTTGTGGTGTAAAGTTTATGTGAGGTCTAAGGATACGAAAGCTTAAGTTGTGAGAATCTAAAAAAATGCTTTAGGGTCTAAGAAGGTGTGCAAATGCAAGTTATAAAGATCTGAGGACATGAAAGCTTAAGTTGTGATAAGTGACTTAAGGTATTTTAAAATGAAGCTGGGCATGGTGGTATATGCCTTTAATCTCAGCACTTGGGAGGCAGAGGAAGGTGGATCTCTGTGAGTTCGAGGCCAGCCTGGTTTACACAACTAGTTTCAGGACAGCCAAAGCTACACAAAGAAACCCTTTCTTAAAAAACCAAAACCAAACCCAACCAAACAAAAAGTTTCAGATTTCTTTTCCTCTTTATGCAAACCAATCAGAAAAAGATAAATACTGTATGATTTATTGGCAAAAAGGTACTAAGAATAGTTAAATTTATAGAACAGAAAACTGAATTGCAGTTACCAGGGCCTGAGAGATGGAGAATGAAGGTGTGGTTGTTAATGACCATAGAGTTCAGATTTGCAAGGTGAAAGTGTCCCAGAGACCTGTTTACAGTGTGAATAAACTCAACACTACTGAACTGCATATTTAGAAGAGGTTGATGGGGTGGGAGGTGGCTCAGTGGTCGATGCTCCTGCAAAGGCCTGAGTTCAGTCCTCAGCACCCATGTCAAGTGGCTGACAATCTCCTGCAACACCAGCTCCAGGCCCTCTTCTGGCCTCGGTAGACATCTGAACATGTACACATGCATATACACATGCAAATAAAAACAAAATCTTTAAAAATGGTTAAAAATGAAATCTTAAATTTTTTTCCTGCTATGCCCTCCCCACTCCCCACCAGACAGGGTCTCACAATATAGTTCTGGCTTCCTGGAACCTGCTATGAAGATCAAGATGGCCTTGAACTCACAGAGATCTGCCTACCTCTGCCTCCTAAGTTTGGGGATTAAAGGTATATGCTACCACATCCAGCTGATATGTCTTTTCAACCAACAACACACACACACACACACACACACACACACACACACACACACACACTCAAGCCTTTAAAATCTTCAGCTATCTGATATGTAGAAAAGATGATTTTTCATGCCGAGTTGGAGATAGTAGATCCCTTGAGTATTCAATCATTCTTCTTAAACTATTTTCTTACCCTAGAGGAAGTGTTCCAACGACATCCACGCTGTAGGACTCTTGCAAGTTAAACCCTGCAGAAATGCCAGTTCCCATCACCACCTATAACAGACACAAAACCAAAAAGACTTTAGAGTTAAGTCCTGACACACCACAAAATCAAGGCTCAAAGAATGTGTTGATCAGGAAATCTATTCTCACTTCTCAGGGTTAGGAGGGGATCTTCAGCTGCTGTCGACTCCTCTTAGTGACTTTATCCCACAGAGAGCCCTACAGCCTGAGTCCTGAGTCAGTGCCATTTATTTGTACGCTGTTCCCAGCTGAGGTGTCCGGTTAGCTGACTGCAGCAGGAGGCCCTCACTGGGGTTGACCTTGAGTTTGGGACAGGTAGGCTACATCATATGTGTGGTGAGGCTGGTAATGTCAGTCTGTCACCATGGAACCCACATTTGGCTTTAGAATTCTGCTGCTGCTGTCCCTCAACATGGTCAATAGCCTCCCAGAGTGGCACATAGTTTCCCCAGGTCCAGAGTACACAGCATGTCATCCAGAGCGGTGTTCCCAAGGCCTAGATTTATGTGAGGTACGAAGCTAGACCCTCGGAGCAGAGGAGCCTGACAGGAGGTGTGATAGATGCTCACTTTATCCCCAAGAACTGCTGTTTCCAGAGCTTTTGGAAGGGGCTATCAGGAGAGAAGGAAGGTGAGCTCTAGGGACAGGCCGCTCCTACAGCAGTAGTCTCTCTGACGGCTAGTGACATCAACCTGCTGTCCGCCACAGCAGGCTCAGAAGCACCAGTGTCTGTGGCTCCCTTCAGTGAAATGACTGTGATGTTTATAGCAGTTATGTCTGTCGACTTTAATGGAATCGGTTATGTGTCTCAAACTGGAGGAACGCCTGGAATAGTAAACTCACAAAACAAATATGGTTTAAGTACCTGGAGGCTCAATTTTATGTGGTGGTAACTAATTACTAAACCGTTGTTTTCATATTGACATGAAGAGATGTTCCTACCACAAAATGCAAAGTTAAAAACAAATTTATAATAAAAAAATAAAGTTCATGCTTAAAAGGAATCATAAAGACCCTGTTGTCAAACTTTTCACGAGAACTTTTTCTTCTCTTTTCTCTGTGGACTGCATAGGTAAGAAGTTTATTTGCTTCAGGTTGCTTTTGGGGGGGGTGCAGGGGAGGTTACATTTTATTGATAATTGAGTGTGTGTCTCTCTGTGCAAGTGCATGCCACACTTCATGTGAGGTTAGAGGACAACTTTTGGGAGTCAGTTTTCTCCTTCCACCACGTGGGTCCTGGGGATGGAACTCATTGTTGGGCTTGGCCACAAGTGTGCTCATCCACTGAGCTATCCACCGCCCAGGCAAGAGGTTTAAAAAGCATGTGGAAGGTATTATTGAAAGATTGCAATTTCAAGACACTTGTGGAGAACCACTCCCTGGGGAAGCATGAAGGAATTTTTAGAGAGAATCTGAGCAGTGGGCAGAACTGGTACCCAAGGCAGGAAAGGCCTCCTGCATCATTTACTTCCCCAGCCGGCTTTGCTGCCCTTCGCCTGGCAAAGCTGCCCTACACCTCTTGCTGTTCCAGGTAGAAACTGGTATTCTGCACCGAATCCGAGCTAGAGAGATTCTGAAATTGTTAGAGATGGTCTTTTTTGCTTTTTCTTGTTCTGAGACAGGGCCAGGGTGTGGCTCAGGGGCAGACACAGTCCTAGCATTCAGGAAACTCCTAAGCAGATTCCAAGCATAGAATAAAAGGGGAAAAAAAAAACTGGTGGGGTGTTGCCAAGACCAAGGCGAGGACGAGGGCAGAAGGGGTCGAGCTCTCTGTGCACTTACTAGACAGATGTTTTGCAGCTGGAGCTTCCCTCTTCAGATCCACAATGATTTTGTTGCTCTTTTCTTTCTTTTAAAAAACAAGTTCTCCCTATGTATCCCAGTCTGGCCTTGAAATCATAACCCTCCTGAGTCAGCTTCCCAAGAACTGGGATCATAGACACGTGTGGCTGACATATGTTATTTTTTGAAAAAAATCTTTGTAAGGTCCAAACTTTCTACTTGGGAATCCAGTGGGGTTGTGATTTTAAGGGCTATGGGAAACTGTCACTGTGCAGACTTCTGGTTGGTGGTAGCTTATGGTCTAAACATCAATTTAGACCACGTTCTTCTGATAATGTCTCATCTTCGCAAAAACTGGGTGTTCTGGGGTTGCTCTCTGTGAAGAGGCATGAGGGAGCAGGGTTCACTCTGACTCCAAGGCTAAGGGATATATAATGTCCACTCCATGTACACATCCATGAATAAATAATTGTGGTCACTTATGAACATAGTATGGTTTATTGCAATATGTATGCATGTTTTTACAAAACACTACTAACTTTTTAGCCATGAATATGTTGTGAGATATTTGGACTTGACTTATGTGAGACTGTGAGGTATTTTTCTCAGCTTAGAAGTGCCAGAAAACAGAAAGTGGGGGAAATTTTGTCTTTTCAAAATGGAAGCCACTTTATTAAAGTAGGTAAAGCTATTCAAGTTATTAATGGGTTATTAGAGTAATGTGTGATTTTTTGGTTTTGTTTTTTGAGACAGGGTTTCTCTGTGTAGTTCTGGCTGTCCTGGAACTCTCTTTGTAGACCAGACTGGCCTCAAACTCACAGAGCTCTACCTGCCTCTGCCTCCCAAGTGCTGGGATTAAAGGTGTGAGTCACTGCCACCCAGCATAATGTGCGATCTTTAAAAAATAAGCAGGTAATGGAAAAAACTTAAGGAAAACAAATCCCTCCAAATCCCATCTCTCATAGATAACCAAGTTAAAATTCGCATTAACATCTTCACTCAGGTTTTAAAAGTCATCTATGTCTATGTTTTAATGCATGTAAAAAAAACTATTTTGTTAGTTGTTCTGCAGAATGGGGGAGGACCCTCCAGCTCCCGGTCCCTCTATCACCCACTTCAGAACCCCTTACAGGAGCAGGTGCATGCGATAGCAGGGGCTGAACAGGCCACCATCTTGCATGTACTTACAGCAAAGAACTCTAGAGGAATGGGTGCTGGCAATTTTTCTTTAAATCTCTCATTAAACTCCTTGCCACCCAACAGCAAACCAAAAACCATCAGGCCAACGCCTAGGGAACACACGTTGAGGTTTTTAACATTCTGCAACACAGCAACTGTACTCTGTAACACAGTGAACACTGCAGGTTTACATCAAGCCGCGGCTCCTGGACTGCATGACAGCACACGAGGTACCTAGACAGGCAGAGACAGTGTGACAGAGGCTAGCTGAGCGGAGAGGATGGGAGACTGCTCTGTGAGTGCAAAGCTCCCATCTGGGTTGCTGAAAAGGTTCTAGAAATGGAGGGTTACCACAGTTGCACGGCAGAATGGACGCACTTAATTCTACTGTACTGTACATTTAAAAATAATGTGAACAGTGAGATACATTTCGTTACGTATCTTTAAAATATTTGATTTTTTTGATCAGTCTGCATGTGTGCCTGAGTGTATGCATTTGAACAACGAGCCCATGAAGGTCAGAAGAAGGCTCAGATCCCCTGGCATTGGAGTTACAGGCGATTGTGAGGCTCCACACGGGTGCTGGGAGAAATCCAGGTCTCATGCAGGGGCAGCAAGCACTCACTGCTAAAGCTGAGGCGTCTCTCCGGCCAAGCCTCTTGTTGAATATATTTTACCATAGTAAAAAAGTCTCCAAAAAATTCAGCTGAGCCTAAACTGAAAAGAGAGGTGGGTGGAGGAGAGCTAGTGTAAAATTCAATGGTGGAGTATGTAGTGGGCATGCCCCAGGCCCTGGGTTCAACCTTCAGCACACAAACCAAATGGTTTCAATCTGAAGCATTTCTCTTTGTATCTTCTACCGATTAGGAGGCCTTTTCTTTAACCTAACCACACAACTTTATACTCACGATTCTTACCCAACAACATTATGGCTTTGTTGTTCTGTTTTGCTTGAGACAGGATCTCACTAGGAGTCCTTGAACTCATGTTCCTCTGGAGTGTTAGTACTGGCATGCTCCACTGCGCAAGGATTATGGTGCTTTTCATATGCTGATATTGGAATGTAGCTCATATAAAATTCAGAAAAATACCTCTGGGGCTGAGTTGTGAATGTTATGAAAGAATCAGGGTCAACCCCACAGAATACAGCAGAAGTCAATACCTAGCAAAGCTTTAGAAATCTGACTTAGCAGTTGTCGTGGCAATGTGACAGTGAAGCCAGGCGGGCTTTGGAGCCAGGAGAATGATGTCTAGAAAGAAGCCCAGGAGAGCTAGAGAAGAAAGGCAGCATCTTAGGGCTGTGGTCTGGATACCCCAAATATAATCATTTCATCTGAATCCAACACAGCAGAGAGCCCACCACACCTGCCCTAGTGCTCATGCAGGTACAGACTGCATTTCCTCTAATGGTAAGTCATTTTGAGAAGTCTCAGAGTATGAGGTGTATTTCCAGCTATCACGAGAAATTAATAATTTGCGGGATATCCTTACAGTTTGATTCCTGTATTATCAATTACAGAATTCAATTTAAATGCCCAGAATTGTCCCAGAACCCTAATCTAAAGGTGTCTGTACTCAACTTTCAGAGCATCCCATTCCCCTTCTTATAGCACTTAAGATAGTTTGTGATGCACATTTGTACAATCATGGTTCACCATGACTATCTTCCCGTTGGACTGTCAGCCTCAAGGTCAACACTGTGTCTGCTCAGCTTGTCACTCATCTCAGTGCCTAGTGGAGGCATGGCAGAGAAACACCTGCAAAGGCTACAGCCAAGGAGCTGAAAATGTCCTCTGTAGTATTTCACTGTCAACTGGCTATAGTTACTTCAGGGGCCATTTAGAAATGCTTTTACTGTTTGGTTTCATTTTTGTTTATTTGTTTTTGTTGTTGGATTCTAAAAATAGGTTTTGTAGTAGTTGTTATTATTTTGTTTTTAAGTATTTTATCTGTGTGTGCATGTGTATATGTGTGTGCCCCCAATGAAGCCAGAAGGGGGTGCTGGATCTTCTGGAGCTAGAGACACAGGCAAGTATAAGCTGCTTGACGTGGGTGATAGGAGTTCACTCTGGCACCCGGCAACAGTAGCAAGCACTCTTAACAGCTGAGATGTCTCTCCAGTCCCCATTCAGGATTTGGGAAACTATTTTGCTAGTGATTTCTAGCTATATTGTATTGTATGAAAACGTTGAACTTTCAGGATTTGTCATTAACTTCCTACGGTTAGCTTTGTCCTGATCAGTTGTTTTATGGTGCACTTGGAAACAACTTTCACTTTCTCCATGTGTATAGTCTAGACACGTTTCACTATATTAAACTGATTACTTTTCTCACTTAAGCCATTTATAGCTCTTTTTTTTTGCCTGTTTGAATAAGCAGCTTTTAAAAGAGATGTCTTTCTTATTATATCTTCTATTTGTTTGGTTTTTGAGACAGGGTCTCGCTATGTAGCCCTGGCTGGCCTCAAACTCAGAGAAATCTGCCTATTTCTGCCTCCGAAGTGCTAGGATTAAACATGTGTGCACTACACCCAGCTTTCTATGATATCTTTAAGTTATTTATTAGTGTCCAAAAACAAAAAAACAAAAGGCACCCACTATAGTTTGGTCTTACAGGCTAATCAGAATAATCAGCTAATCAGAAAAACTGCTGCAGGCACCAGCAGAGCCTTAATAACAAACTCCTTCTGAAGCAGGGAGAATCACATACCCACAGCGTGGCCTTCAGGCTTTAACCTTTGCCCTAGCCCTCTTCTCAGAAAGCCTTAGAGGAAGAAGGTGAAAGATAAACAGAAGCAAACAGGGGCAGGGGTGTGGGGAGCCAGTAAGTCAGGAGTCTCTTACTTACATACACCACTGAAAAGATCCCACTGTACCGCTTTGTTTTAACCCCAAACAGGTATTTTAACATGGAGGTGAACACATGCACAGCAGCTGCAGTGGTAAACCCTCGCACCAAAGGCTCCGTGAGGTATATGGCCACAAATCCAAACCTACAGACACCTAGGCAAAACTATAGTTTTAAAATGACAAAGAAACAAACAAATAGCATGGTGAGTTAGAAAATGGCAATCAGCAGAAAACATGTGATTTCTTTCTAGGTTATTTCCTGATCCTGTAGACTTGTAACTGTGGCAGCTAACAGATCACCAGTTATAACGCTCAACCTGATATGGCTTGAGTCCCTCAGAACCTTGGCCATGCGTATCCTCTTCTGGTGAAGGGCTCACTCATGCAGGCAATACACATGCCATTCCCCCCAAGCTCATAAAGGAGGCCTCTTCCCCAAACTACCACCCACTCCATCAAACTTATTTTGCTTTTGGAATATCTGGAACACTCAAGGGATTCTTGCTAGTCATTTTTAGTGGTAGCTAAGGTATCCACTGGGTAGCTGTTCCCAGCGTCTTGAGCCCTCAGCTCTGGAGTTTTGCTGTCTGGCACTGCCCACACAGCGTGAGACCAGCTAAGAGAATTCAATAGGCATTTCACAGACAGACAAACTGGAGTCCATCTCCTCACACTGGAGTCTCACCTGAATGATTCCTGAAAGTAAGGTCACAGACATGGCGACTTTCACTCGTAATGCATCTCTGGCTTCCGTACCATTGGTTGCATTTACTCCTCCTGGGATGACTATATCATCTGGTACTAACCGCACAGCCACACCACCGATCATCAAGCTAATGACAGCAAAAGGACCTGGAACAGAGGCGCGTGAAGGACCCCTGCTCAGGGGCTCATAACTTAACCAAAAGAACGACCCTGAGTCATTTTATCAAAAAGCAGGGAACCTGAGTGACTTCTGAGGTCCTCCTGCTCACAGATAAGAACTGGGGAAAACAGGGATATGAAGTACACAGGCTTGTCTCTTCAACAGAAGGGATGTGCCTGTTTTCCACCCAGGAGGCTGGGAGTGAATGCAGTTAAAAGCCTGGTGGCCTGTGCTATCTGTAGGGACAGGCCACACCTGAATCCCCCAGACTATTATGTTTACCCCAAATTCTTCTCCCCAAGACCTTTACCTTGAGCATTGCTTTTCAGTCAATAGTTAAGAGAGATTTAATACGGACTTTGAGGCCCGCTGACCTCTATGCTATCTATATGACTGAGAACACACCAGATCCTAGGCCCTTAAGCTATAGAATCCATCTTCATGGTAGAGGCCACGTGTACTTTGCAAAGGAGTTTGAATATAGTCATGTCTTAAGCTTTATTGTGCACATGGGATTGAGATAATTGTTACCAAAATTGTACTATACTTAAATATGTCTAAAATAGACTTCCTGGTGTTAGACTCTAGAAATCTGAACCAGCACCGGCTAACTAAGTCATGCTGAACTGGATTTCTTTCTTGCCTCACATGGATGGTTTCTCAGCAGGCCGGATGTAGCCTTTGCAGGAACCTCCACAGTGAAGCTGTGGGCCTGCAGAGTAGCTCTGTCGGGAAAGTGCCTATTCTGCCAGCTTGAGGATCTGAGCTAGGATCTATAGTGCCCACATAGAATCTGGTGTGGTAGTGCGTGTCTGTAACCCTAGTGCTGGGAGGAGGGTAGTATAGAGAAGTGGATCATTGGAGCTCACACCAGTCTAGCCAATCAGCGAACTCTGGGTTCAGTGAGAGACTTTGCCTCAAGACATGAGGAGGAGTGTGATAGCAGAAGACACCTGACATTCACCTCTGGCCTCCACATGTGTGTGCACATGCATACATGTGCATTTATACACACACACACACACACACACACGCACACGCATACGCACACGCACTACACGCATGTACACTACACACATGTGGGGGAAAGAAGTGGGCATTTTACCTCATAGCTCATGTGTGGTAATCACAGAACAACTTATGGGAGTCAGTTCTTTCCTTTTGGTGGGTCACAGGGATTGAACTCAGGTCATCAGTTTTGGACATAAGCTCCTTGACCAGCTGAGCCATCTTACCAGCTCAAGAGCTTCAGAACTTCTGCTGGAGCCTAGGTCACCATGTGTGAAAAAGCTCTAGCAAGGCCATGTGGGCAATTCCTGAGACCACATGGACAAGAGATGAAGGGGAGGAAAAGGGGAAGAAAGGGAGGAAGTAGGAAGAGAGGTAGAGTTGCCTAGGTAAATCCTGGGAGAGATAGTGAAATAATTGTTTTTCATGAATCCTATTTATTTTTAAAAGTGATGTACAATATAAGCTTCTAAGTTGGGTGGCACTTGTTACCAAGCAATAGATATCCGGAACACTGTATGAGTTTGTTTGCAGCTGGCAGCCTTACAAAGTTCTAGCATTATAATTAAATTTACCTGCATCTGTTCCTAAATGCACTGAAGAGAAAACATGTGATTAAAGTATGATGAAGATGCTATGCATGCAAGGTGATTAGGAGCCCTGAGTATCACTATTAAAATAAATAAGAAGGAAAACCAGACACAGTCCAAGTGTATTGGGAAATAAAGCATTTGTCTCATTTTACAGCTTTCAACAATCACTCTTTTATGCAAGAAAATTGCCCATTTAACTAACCCAAGATTATAAGAAAGCTATTAATTTTAGAAATCTTGGAGAAGTGGCGGGGGGAGAGGAAGAAGAAGAGGAAAAAGAGGGAACATGCATGTGCTTTTCCATTGCTGGGAAATGAACCCACAGTTTCACACAGGCTAGGCGAGTGCTCAACTGCTGACATACATCCTCAGGAGTGTGCAGTAGCATTTTTTAAGCAGTTAATGGGTATGCAGCCACAAAAGTTCTGTTAAGCAATAATAACAAGAATATAGTTTTTTACCTATAGATATGTGTCTGGAGGTTCCAAAGAAACAGTACATGATAACAGGATAAAATGAAGAGTACAGGCCAAACACCGGAGGTACAGCTGCCAGCATCGCGAAGGCCAGGCCTGCAGGATTGGAAGGCACAGACAGGGCCACGGTTAACCAACAGCAAGGTGTATTCCTCTTTACCGCTTGGTCTCTGATGAACAGGCGATACCTGTCTTAATGTAAGTGGATGGGTCTAGCCTGCCTTCCCTCTGCCCTAAGCCCATGAACAATCTGCTGTCCACATAGTCCAGGCAGTATATTGGCTAATTTTGATTATAAACTTGACAGAATCTAGCATCACTGCAGAGAAACCTCGTGGCTGGCCTGTGAGGGATTCTGTGGATGAGGATAACTGAAGTGGGAAAGCCGTTCTAAATGTGGGTTGTGCCATTCCCCGGGTTTAAGTCCTGGAGTGATTCCCAAGGAGCAAGTCAGCTGAGCCCCATCGTTCCTCTCTGGCTGCTTCCTGACTGCAGATGCGGTGTGACCAGCGGCGTCACACTCCTGCTGCTCTGCCTCCCTCATATGACGGGCGTGCCGTAGGGCTGAGCAGAAAGGGACCTTCTTCGAGTCACTTTGTCCCATATTTTGTCACAATGGTGAAGCAGGTGACTGACACAGGCCCTTTGCCTGTCGCCTCCCTTTTGCCAGTGGGTAGAGTTTTTACCTCTGTCTGTCACAGATAAGAGTAGAAAATGTTCTCTTGACAGGTTAGAGTCTGGTATTGATTTACCCAGATGGTACTCTCTCGAATGGGATGCTTGAGTCTCTGTGATATCAGCATCCTCCAAAGCACCATTTCCTGGCCTACCCATGCCCCTACACCTGACTCCTAGGCTCCATTACTTGTCCTACATCAGAAGTTACGCTTTCCCAGTCTCCTCTGTTGCCATATGCTCATTCTGTAGACAGTCTTCTTGGACAGCTATCTTCCAAGTGAGTCAAGCCTGACTCACTTTCGGGTTTGCAGTTTTTCAACCAGAACACTTGAAATTTTATTCCAAGAGACTTTAAAAATGCAGGTCGCAACCTTTAGGGGGTGTTGCTAAAATTACTTCCCTTGGGGAAAGAAGTGAAAAATATCTATTTCCTCCTATGATCCCAACAATAAAGAGAGGTATGAGTCAACCAAAGTGCACTCAGAGAAAGCAATAAACTTACAGAGTAATGAATGGGTGACCTAAAGGCAGCCACACCGGCAGCTCTGTACCCAGCATGGATGATGTCTTCTCATGGTTCTGTAGACGGAATCCCTTCCCCATTTCTATCTTCTAGCCCAGTGGTTCTCAATCTTCCTAATGCTGTAACCCTTTAATACAGTTCATGTCCAACTATAAAATTATTTTGTTGCTGCTTCATAAGTGTAAATTTGCTACTGTTATGAATTGTAATGGAAATATCTGACCTGCAGGATCACTACCCCCAGGCGGAGAACCGCTGCTCTAGCCTCTCCAGGGACTCTGGAGTCATGTGCAGTTAGGGCCGAACTGCACATGACCAGGTGGGAGGGGTGGCTGGATGCACAAGTGAGGGTCTCATCACCCTCCCTGCCCTCCTTCCAAGAGGAACAGCAACAGTGAGAAAGAGAAGGAAAGAAAGAAGCTGCAGGAAATCCTCAAGGGATGTTCCTAGCAGCCTTATTCATAATGGCCAAACCTTAGAAACAAGATGTCTTTGAATAGGTAATAGAGTCTGTTTTTTAGAGCCGTTAGGCTATTTTTCACTCAAGCGTTAGATGGCAGTCTCTACAAACTCCAGGGGACATGGCCTGTGCTCTGAACTGCTCTCTTGAGCTCTGTTTACTTGTTTTAAGTGGAAAGGAAATGCATAAGATGTTACTTCTTTCTAGAAAATTCTTATTCCAAATTGTGTCTCAGTCTCCTCTTGCGTTCTGCTGGAGTGATGCATGGAAGGGGAGTCTGGGGATCATCACACATCACTCTGCATTTGTCTTAGCATCCCTGCAATATGTAGATGATAAGCACTGTGTCCTTAGCTTTGAGATCTCAGCGAAATTTCTGGAAAATGCATCTTCTGCATTTTAATGCTCTAAAGGAAAACAGCAAATGAAGAGTTGGAAAGCATCCCTGCTTCATATGCAATGATGTAGTCACTCTAGTATTGCCTTTTGGAAAAGTTATTCTAGCAAAAATAAATTTTAAAAATCACGTGCACTGTTCAGAGAGCCAAGTGATGTTCCAGGGCTCCTTCTGGGAACGCGCCTTGCACAGGGCAATCATCCTAATGCCGAAACTTGTTTTTCTGCTTTTCTCTCCATTTTCCCAAACCAGGGCTTCTCAACAGACGGCAATCTTGTCCCCTCCAGGTGACATCTGGCACACTCTAGAGACATTTCGTCATGACGGCAGTGCTATTGGCGGCTGGGATCAGAGGTCAGGAAGCTGCTAGCGTTCTACAACACGTGGCAGTCCCTGTTGTGGTATGTATTTCCTCACTTAACAATTTTGAATAGAAACCACTGGCTTTCTAGTGTTTCAGCTTCTCCTTATACAGTGACATGCCTTTTTTCATTGCTGCTAAGTTTTGTTTCACATGGTTTCCTACGTGTGTCTTGCTTTAATTGTTTTCCGTTTAGTCTGATTCCTTGCAGAATTCCTCCTGGACAGCTCTTTGTTGTTTGTGCTCTGCCTTCTGGATGCCTGACTAGGTGAACGACGGCACATGGAGACTGATCATTGGTGTTATCTTCTTTTCATCATTACCTATTTATTTATGTTTCCAGAAGATTTCCTCTACCTTAATTTCCAACCCTTCCATCTAATGTTACTCTTGGAACTGTCTCAGGTTTGGTTTTGGTGAGCTGTCTGATTCTCTGATGCTCGTTTTAGTAACAGCAACCCATGATTATTTCATAGATACAGTGGGATTCTTTTTTGTCTCTTTAAAGATTTCCTCTCTCCATTATTTCTGTTTCTGATGAGTTTCTTCTTGGTTTTCATAAAATATTTGTATTTTATTATTATTGTAAGTGTGTGTGCATGCCTGCATGTGCATACTTGTGCCTTGGTGCACACTTGGAGTCCAGAGGGCAACTCTATCACATCAGGTCTCCCTCCACCCTTATGTGGGTCCTGGGATTGAATTTGGGTCACCAGGCTATTGCAGTTAGGGTCTTTATCCACCAAGCCATCTTGTCAGCCCCAATTCCTTCTTCTGAGTTGGTTTCCTTCTTCTTCCTTTCTCTTCTCTCTACTGGTAATTGAACCTCAGACCTTGCTGTACTCTACCACTGAGCTGTGTACCCCAGCTCATTTTTATTTTTTATTTTGAGGCAGGATCTTGCTCCATTCCTCAGGCTGAATTAAGACTTCTTGGTAGCCTAGGGAGACTATGAACATACAATCCTTCTGCCTCAGCCTGTGAACAGCAAAGGTTACAGGCCTACACCACCAGGTCAGGTTAACCTTTGTTAAAGCTTCATGAGAAATATCACTTAGTTTGTTGATGGGTTTTATTCTAGGGCACTGAGAGTCCAGCTAGTATCTTCATTGGAGGACTTCCAATTGTCATTGTCTGTTTCCTGTGTACTACACAGGAAGTACAGCAGCATCTTCATTAGAGGACTTCCAGTCATCACTATCTGCTGCCTACACTCCTGGTACACTGCCTTCCTCTTAACCCTTTAACTACGCACATTTCTTTTCCTGACCACACCTTAACTCCTATTGTTCTTTCTGTCTGTGTAGTGGTATTTGCTCCACCATGGCCCAAAGGAAGCAGTGCTTCCTGCCATTGTATACGACCTCTTAAAAGGAGAGGGAGAAGGGTCACATACCCCTCCTCCCTGCTCCTGCCTTCGAAGTGGATTCGCTCCCAGTCAGATCAGAGGACGACTTCAGCTGTCTACTCCGTTCTGTATTTGTGAGTGTATTTCCTCAATTTATATCTTAATAAATCCCTATTACCCATTAAATAGACTCACATGGATTGATCATATGTCTGAAATGCTTTTCCTCTTGTTTTTACCTGCCTGAGGTCTCAGCTCACATAAAAAAAATTTTTTTGATTTTTTTTTTACAATTTCATGACATGTCTATACTAAATTTTGATCATTTTCTCCCTCTCTTACCTTTTCATCCCCTCCCTCTCCTTTTTCAATCCTTCTTTACAGCAACTCCTTCCCACTGTGACATCTTCCTTTTTTGTGTGTGAGCCACTGAGCTGAATTACGGTTGCTTGCACCAATGCACACTGAATCCACTTTTCCAAAGAACTTTTCATTACTTCTTTACTTAAACTAGCTCCCCAATAATGTCTCAATGTCCTGTCTTTTCCTTTATGATGTTTACGATTTTAAAATGTGTATGTTCCTTTGTTTCTTGTCTCAGTCCCTAACTGGACAATTACTTAGCTCTCTAGAGATGAGGGAAACCAGTCACGTGCTTGATAAGCCTGTATTGGTCAGGATGGACATACTGGGTTGTTTTTTTTTTTTGAACAGGGTTTTACTATGTAGCCCTGGCTGTCCCAGAACTTGATACTTGGACTAACTTGGCCTTGAAATCACAGTGTCCCATCTGTGTTAGGATGGAGGACATGTGCCACCTTGCCTGGTCCACAGATTGGTGTTTTCTAATGCTCTTATATGACAGCTAAAACCATAGGGATGTAAAGAAAAGTCAGGATATCATAGTCCCTTTCAGTTATGTTGTGGGCCTAGAAGCGAGAACTACACACAACTACAACAAAGTGTTGACTGAGCAACTGACTGGTCTTCAAATCAGCACCACCACTTTCTACTGTGAATGATCCCAAGGCTTCTTACGTTTTTGAAAAAAATTGTTTAGAAAGGCAAAAGTTACTAGAATAACATGGCAAAATCTGCAACCATGATGAACACAGGCTAAACAATTATTTGAAGGGATGGAAGCAAGGGAAACACAATGAAAGACACCACACACACACACATACACACACACATACACACACACACATACACACACACATACACACACACAGAGAGACAGAAACAGACACACAGACACACAGACACACACATATATCACAGAGAGAGACAGGCAGACAGACACACACACCACACACACACACACAAATACACACACCACACACACAGAGACAGAAACAGACACACACACCACACACACATACACACCACACACACACACACACACACACACACACACACACCACAGAGAGAGAGAGAGAGAGAGAGAGAGAGAGAGAGAGGAGGAGAGACAGACAGACAGACACACACACATACACACACACACACACACACACACACACACACACACACACCACACAGACACAGAGAGAGAAGGAGAGACATAGACAGACAGACAGACACACACACACACAGACACACACGCAGAGAGAGACAGACACAGACAGACGCACACACACAGAGCACGATCGATGTATTGTACTAACCTTGGGGGAGCTGAAGCACCCCGGTGCTTATGCCCGAGACCAAGTCCCCCAACACGTACTCCTTGAATTTATATGCTGGCAACCACTTAGTGATGGGCAAGAACATGTAAATGATGTTCCTTACTTTTTTAGGAGTACATCTAAGAAGACAAAGACAACGTTGTAAGAGACATCTCCGTAGAACCCACACTGCGGTGTTCTCTATTCCTCAGCTCCATGAATGATAAGGAGCAAATCACAATCAGTGATTAAGATGCTACTGAACAGGGTGGGAGACACACATGGGAACCAAGACAGAGAGGCTGAACCATCTCTGGGGATAATGGGGGAGGTAGATATTTTAGAGCTATGTGGAGAATTTGAGAACAGCTCTGTGAACCTTTACATAGATGTAAAGCAGAATAGAAAACCAATAAACATGGTGTGCTGGGTAGTTTACCTAAACCAACATAACTTAGAGTCACCTGGGCAGGAATTAATGAGGAATTGTCTAGATCAAATTGGTCTGTGGGGAATTGTTTGACTGGTAATTGTATAAAGTGGCACTTCACCAAGCAGGGGTCTGAAGAGTGTTAAGAGAGGAGATAGCTATCAAGGGTCCACCAGTATATTCTCCCCCTGCTCTTGACTGGCTAAGACGCTTTAGGTTCCTACCTTGCCTGCCTGCAATGACAGAACAGTGAGCTAAATAAATCCTTCCTCCCTCTGCTGCTTTTTGTCAGGCTGTTTTATCAGAGCAATGGAAATAAAACTAGGGCACATGGTGAAATGCATGATGGTCACGTCACCAGTCAAAAGGCTGACAGCAGCTGAACCACGGGGTGGGGGTGGGGGGTGGGGTAGGGGGGGTGGGGGGGTGGGGGGTGGCTCTGTAAGCTGGGAGTGCCCACTATTCATTCTTTCTCCAATTCCCCAGAGAGACCTCCTTTACACATGCAGCCTTGCAACTCTCCTAGCAGAATGCTGCACAAGAGGAAATGGCTAGACGTACGTGAATGCCTGTTTCAGCTTATCCCCGATGGAATCTGAGACCTTGTCCTTGACATGCAGCCTCTCCTGAAGGACGGGATGACTAAAGATAGGCCTTTCCACGTAGTACTTCTGGGTTGCCGTAGGGATTTCATTTTCTTCAGCATGATCCATGGTCTGCAGTTATTCACCGACAGCAGGAGACAAGCATTTCTGAATGGTCACTAAGGGAGAAAATAAAAAGCAATTTAGGTGGTAAAAGCCATCTCTTTTTCAGGGTGTTCCAGGTTGTGAGGACTTCTCAGAAACCCCAGAACACTTGCCATGATGTTGTGTAGAGTAGGCACTAATAAATATAGTGAATAAAATAAATTAAAAAACCCATACAACCTGTTTATTTCCCCTTAAAACAATAAATAGGTAACGTGTAAATGTTCAACAAGAGTTTATGTGTAGTTTAGCGGCTGTTCCACAGTCCATTGCCTCTAGCTCCATATTAGCGGAAGTGGGAGTCAGGGGAGCTCTGATCAGCTGTATGTCAAACTAACGGAAAAGATGGCAAGGTTGGTCCTTATTCTGACCACACACCTTGTGAAGGTATTTTACCGTCTTTTTCCGTGTTTCACTAATACTTGCTATTCTGTTCAGGGCTGAGGTGACTTGGTGACTTTTGCAGTGGCCTCGAGTTACAATTATCAGTGCACTATGGTATTGCTTCAAAGTTGGCTACATTTGGAGTAGTGTTGATACCTTTCCCTTGATGCATACTGAAAATTACTTATATAAGTAAAATAAATATTTACAGAATAAAAACCCAACATGGTTGTACATATGGAGGTATATACAAGAATATTCATGGGAAAACTATAATAGCAATTGGAAAAATGCAAATATGCACTTGTATGTAATAAAAATATGTAGCATGAATCTTAAAGAGTCTTATTAATAAAACCAAACCTGAGGCCAGTTATTGGGGTGAAGCTGGAAGATCAGAGAAGCAGAACAAGCCACAGCCACCTCACCTTGCAATTCCTCAGCTGATCCTGGTTCCTCAGACTGGAAGCCTCTGTGTTCTTATCCAGAATGAATTTCAGCTGTACTGCTGCTCAAAAGCCTAAAAGCTTAACCAGGCCAAAAGCTTCTAGTTTCTGGTCTTCAAGCCTTATATACTTTTCTGCTTTCTGCCATCACTTCCTGGGATTAAAGGCTCTTGTTACCACACCTGGCTGTTTCCAGTGTGGCCTTGAACTCACAGAGATCCAGGCAGACCTCTGCCTCTGGAATACTAGGACTAAAGGTGTGAGTGCCACCATTTTCTGGCCTCCAGTGGATGTTCTGTTCTCTGACCTAGATAAATTTATTAGGGTGTACAATATATTGGGGAACATAATATCACCACAAAAATACACATTGTACAATAAATGGAACAAGACATAATAGCTAAAAGAAACAAAGAACTATATATGTGTTAGTATCAATAAATCCCAAGGACTTAATTTTTCATAAGAAATGAGACATAAATGGGCATGTATATGTAATAAAAGTGAAAAGATTGCGGGACCTGAGCAGCTGATGCAGGAAAATTGAAAATTCAAGTCTAGCCTGAGCTGCGTGAAGAGATCCCACCTTTTAAGAGGCATAAAGTCATTCATAACAATGACAAAACAATAAACACAAAGGTGGAGAAAAGGAGAGTAAAACAAGAAAAGGCTAGCCCTTTTTTTCAAAACAAGCTCCTTTTTAAGAAGGACAAATACCTGGACTCTGGCACTGTTTTAGGCCGTGAGGAGGAGTGGGTCTGTGCAGTAAGACTCGGTGTGAGGCTGTTAGCTAGACTGCGTCACCGCCATCAAACCTCTGAGTGAACAGCTTAAGGAGGAATTGTTTTTTAAATTTATAGCTTCAGTCCATTTTAGCAGAGGGTATGGTAAAAGAGAGCTGCTCACTTTATGATAGCCAGGAAGAGAGAGAAAGAGTGGGGTGAGGTGGGAGAACAGAGGGAGAAACTGAGCCCTTTGAAATTCAAAGGCATGCCCCAGGGATCTTCCTCCAGTACTTCCTGAAGTCTCCAGAGGGATCAAGGATTCAACAGATGAACCTGCGGGAGATATCTCCTGTTCTAACTATGACGCTGTGCTTGTTACCTGAGGGTCAGTGCTTGTTCTTACATTTGGATCATATACACTGTATGGAAAGGTAAGTGCACACCAACTAGACGCAGTGTTCCCCAAGTAAGTTGAGTTGGGATTAAGTAAGTACATGGTCACATGTGGACAGCCCTGGGATTGTGGCTTGATAATTTTGGTCAGCACAGCCCCACATGGCAAGAAGTCAGGCTTTGAGCTTTTATGAAACTGCGATCACATCCAATGAGGGGCGTGCTTAAAACATCAAACCAAAACAAATTCATCCAAGGAGACTGAAACTTCAACAGCTTAGAATAAAGTGGAATGTTGGCAGGAAATAAGAATACAACAAGGGTGACAGGAAAACACTACTGATGGATTCACAACACGCCCCCACTGTTGGGCCTGTTTGCATATGCCCGGCGGACCTAGACACTTCCGCCTAGCCAGTTCCAGGTCAAGATAGCCATTTCTGGGTCAAAGCGTCTCCTGTGACCAGGATTCGTGACTTTGCATGGTTATGTAAGAGCGCGCAATGCAACCATGTGATCTACATGCATGCGTAGAGTAGTTACACCTACGCCACCCAGCCTTTATAAGCCGGTGCCATAATCCCCACTCCCTCCTCTTCTTCTCTACACACGTGTCTCTTCCACAGGCCTGGGCACTCGTCTTTCCCTTTCATCTTAATAAAACTCTTGTTATCGGATTCTGTCGTGTTTTGTGACATTTCCCCGCAGGGTAAGAGCGCCGCAAAATAACTAACAACTACAGTTTGAATATTTTTGTTGCTTTCAAAGTTTGTAATGAAATGTACTTGCCCATTCAAAAGGACAAGGATGCATGGCTGTTACGGGGTGAGCTACAGGACTCTGCCCTCATTGACGGGATTTGGTGTCCTGTGCTAGAAGGAGTTTTGTCGCTAGAGTTTTCCTGCCTGGCCCACAGTCAGGACAAATCTCTCTCACCTGCCAGTCCCACAGCCACTCAGACCCGACCAAGTAAACACAGAGACTTATATTGGTTACAAACTGTATGGCTGTGGCAGGCTTCTTGCTAACTGTTCTTACATCTTAAATTAATCCATTTCTATAAATCTATACCTTGCCACATGGCTCGTGGCTTACCAGCATTTTCATATGCTGTTTCTCATCATGGCAGCTGGCAGTGTCTCTCTGACTCAGCCTTCCACTTCCCAGCTTTATTCTCCTCCTTGTCCCTCCTACTTCCTGCCTAGCCAATGGCCAATCAGTGTTTTATTTATTGACTAATTAGCAACACATTTGCCATACAGAACATCCCACAGCAGAGTTTCATGCCATCTGCCAGCTGAGGACATGGTTGGTGGTGTTTTGTTATAGCAGCACAAATGAGCCAAGACAAGAGTTAAAAACTCCAGCAAAGGAGGATTTTGCAGCAGAATCTGTAATGATCATTGTTCAGCTGGAGTCTCTGGCTCGCCCCTACATGGTCCAGAAAGCCCCATCTCTCTCTCTCTCTCTCTCTCTCTCTCTCTCTCTCTCTCTCTCTCTCTCTCTCTCTCTCTCTCTCTCTCTCTCAACCCCACTGAGTCTTCGAACAAATGAAAGGTGACAAAAAGCCCATTTCTGAATTCTTGGTGGCCACTACAGCTTCCTCCTCGACGCTGCCAGCCACCCAAGTCCCTGCCTAAGTGCTCAGCTTTTGACCACATTTAGGCACAAACCTAGCTTGTGGCAGACATGTCATCACCCCTCACCTACAATCTATAAAATCTCCCTGCTTTAGTTTGGGGGCACAACTTTTCTGGCCTTGATCTCTGGGACGAGGAGTTGCTTTGTTCAAATAAACCTGTTGTTAAACTTTTTCAGTTCTGCTTGATCTGACTTACTGCCTCAGAGGAGAAACCTATTATGGGGGAGGAAGGCAGAAAACCTATTAATCACATCTTTATTTTGGGTCAGCAAAGCTCACTGGTGGCCTCACCTCTGGTTTTGTTTGTGTGTGTGTGTGTGTGTGGTCACCTGAGAAATCACTATGATGACAACAAAATGCAGCAGAGGAAACAACACAAGACACTTTCCCTCTCACCTCTTTTTCTTGACATTGTTTCACCATAGTGCAGCCCAGGCTGACTGACCTCAGGCTCAGGATCACCCCGCCTCAATTACCCTAGTGCTGGGGCACAGACCTGTCACCACACCCAATGACATCCCTATGATTTCTGCTAAAGTCCTCAGTCTACCTTAATCTCAGGAATTCCACATTCACATGCATTTCTGAAGGCCACTTGCCGCCTCTGCATTTCTCCCAGAATCTGAGTTCCTTTTATTTTACTAGCCAGGGAGATTACATGCGTATTTCCCTAGGGCATTCAGAGGTTCAAGTAGTAATTAGCATTTAAAACACTGGCTTTAAACTCTGCCTGAAGCTGGAATCTCATCAGTGACTTAAAAAAACACAAAATACTGAAGCCTGGCTTCTCATAGAGACTCTCTCTCTCTCTCTCTCTCTCTCTCTCTCTCTCTCTCTGTCTCTCTCTCTCTGTGTGTGTGTGTGTGTGTGTGTGTGTGTGTGTGTGTGTGTGTGTGTCTTATTCAGGTACATGTATGTGCCAGGCTTTATAATTATTTATTTTAAAGCATCCTAAGACGATTCAGACAGTCAAAGTTGTAAACCACCAATTTACAACTTAAGACAGAGAAATAGCTATGGAAAAGACTCAAGAAAATGATAAAGCAACTGTTTGATTGGAGCTTCCGGCTCATCCCTGAATGGTCTGGGAAGCCATGTTCCTTCTCCTCCTCTCTCTCTCTCTCTCTCTCTCTCTCTCTCTCTCTCTCTCTCTCCAACCCTACTCACTCAGAGAGTCTCCAAACAAAGGAAAGGTGCCAAAAGCCCAGTTCTGCATTCTTTGCAGCTATTGCAAACTCCTCCCCAGATACCACCAGCTGCCCAAGTCTCTGCCTAAGTGCTCAGCTTTTGACCATATCTGGGCACAAACCCAGCTTGTGGCAGACACATCATCACCCCTCTCCTACAACCTATAAAACCTCCCTGCCTTAGCCTGGGTGCATAACTTCTCTGGCCTCGATCAGTGTACCCATCTAGGCATAGTTTTGCTCAATATACCTGTTGTTTCAATGCTGCTTGATTTGGCTTACTGTGTCTCAGCAGAGAAACTTATTATGGGGTGTGTGTGTGTGCAGAAAACCTATCAGGAACAATTCTAGACTTTCTGGTAATTAATAATGAAACTTAAACCCAAATGAGATTATTTATAAACAGAAGCATTATAGTGTACCATACAATATAACCAATATATTATTGTATAAAATAGCATGATTGCTAAAAGTAATTGAAACCAGTGTTGGGGAATTTCAAATACAGCGAGGACACATTGTAAGGATTCTGTCCTTATTACGTTATCAGCCTGTGATGGCATCCCAGCCTAAAAAGCGGACGTGCCCTCCCACGCACTCTCTGTATTCTCTCTGTACTTCCCCTCCATTCGGTCTCTCTGTCTCTCTGTCTCTGTCTGTCTCTCTCTCCTTCCTCCTAATAAAGCTCTAACATGGCTTGTGATTCTTCCACCACCCCGGGAGGTGGCCATATACCAGCCACCAGGGCTGCCATATACCCACGGTATTCAGCGCCGACCAAACCTGAGCCGCTGCCATAGCCGTGGCCAACCAGGAGCGCTGCCGCACCACACCTTCATTGGTGCCATTCAGACTCAGGGAGATCACTGAGGACCTACTAATGCTGCCTTGGTCTACCGGGTGGCCCACCTGCCACACTCACTGCAGCTCTTAGCCCTCCCTTGATGAAGAGGAAGGCTAACCTGAGCTGATTCATAGATGTTTCTTCTCTCCTTGGGGATGCCTGAGATTGGAGTCTGATCCCGGTTTGTTATTTTAATTTTTTACTTTTCTCTCGGCTATAGCCATGGGGCAAAGGGGCAGATACATTTGCCACTTAAATTGTCGGATACCAGTAAATCTGGCCACATAACAGCTTCTCAGGAACTTCTGCCAGCGAACGGCAGAACGAAGAATTACTTTATCCCCAAGCTTTCTGCTGAAGCTCTAAACCCTTCTCCCTCCCTATTTCTGATGTTTTCTTTTCTTCTGCCACGTGCAACCTTTTCTGTCTGACTTCTGCCGGCAGTGGGTGGGCTCAAATGAGTGGGCTTGGGCGGCTTCTACTGACTCTGCCCTAACTTACCTTAACTCCACCCACTCCTTCTCAAACAGCCTTGAGAGACACAGACGGGTCTGGAAGTGGCTAAGATTCATACAAATAAGTTTCCAGTAGTCAGGATGGTTCTTAAGCCAAAAATCAGCTTATAGCCTCAGACAAGTCTTCCAAAGGGATCGGTTTATAGTCTGCCTACTGGCAGATCTTCCAAAAGCTGTCCTTAAGCCAGCAACCATCAGGAAAAAAAAAATTCAGAACACAGAATAAAATCCGTCTCTTGTTCCCCAGACCTCCCCAACTAAAACTGAAGCACCTGGGGAGCAAGGCTCCTGACCCCACAGGCAAAAGAGTCATCTGTGGCATTTAAGGTGTGCCAGTGAAGAGATCAAAAGCCTGAAAACAAAGTTGCCAAGTGCTGGCACTCGCTGACTCCCAAAAGCTGTTGGGTCCCTGTTTTAAGTGAGGAAAAAGGCCACGGGCTAGTGAATGCCCTGCCAGGCCATCAACAACCTTGTTAAAAGTGCTGCTTAGGCCGGGCGGTGGTGGCGCACGCCTTTAATCCCAGCACTCGGGAGGCAGAGGCAGGCGGATCTCTGTGAGTTCGAGGCCAGCCTGGGCTACCAAGTGAGTCCCAGAAAAGGCGCAAAGCTACACAGAGAAACCCTGTCTCGAAAAACCAAAAAAAAAAAAAAAAAGTGCTGCTTAGAAAGACAACCAGTCAGCTGACTGCCCCCAGGCACCAAGATGCATGGGTACATCAAGGTAAGACCTCCAGCAGACTTAGGCTTGGCTACAGACATGGCAGGGAACCCAGAACGCAGCAGGGAAGTGATCCATTTCTTTCATTTTGGACACCAAAACTACTGACTCAGTCCTGGGAGTTTTGGGATGTCACCTCTCCTTTCTCTATCATCAGGTACAGAGGACAACCTTACCTACCTCACCAGATTTAATTGCACTTTCAGAGTTACTTAATGAAAAAAAGATTTCCAACTAAAGATAAGAGCTCACTGCTTCACTCCAGATCCACTGCCTGTGTTTCTCACATGCACACAGACAGGGTCCTGATCTTTGCCTTGTCCCTAATTCCAAAAAAATAAGTTCTCATTCACCACAAGCTTTTCTCTTCCCAGTTCCCTGTTCTAACTCACTGTTCAGCTAATGGTACAGGACCACCACAGAACCGGAGTCCAGAGATCATCAAGTAAGAAACTGTAACAGCTAAAGGTATTTATACCCCCAGACCCAAAAGTGTCTGGGCACTACAAAAAAGACTTTAATGTAAACGTCTATTACTGTAAAATGCTCTTAACAATTGGTCACCTGTCTCCTGGATGCCAAACTAGTAAAGAAAACAGGTGTTTTAAAATAATCTGTCTCTGATAAAGCTTAACTTGTTTCAAAACCAGCTTAAATCCATCTGGACAGGCCGGATCTATCTCAGATAAGTGCCAACTCCCCTGGTCTGGGAACACTCCAAAATATGTAAAATAATAATGATTTTTTTTTTCTCTCTAAGCTTTTTTCTGTGTCATCAGCATCTTGTCACACAAAAGGTTCCTAGCCACAAGGTTCTCAGCCACAGCCAAGAGGGATGCACGTCTCCAGAGCAACAGATGGCAGACAATATCCCACAACGCCTGTCTACCTTGGAAGACCCCCCTTCCTCATTCCCCCAAGAGCCAACTGATGTCCAATAGTCAGCTGGAAGCAGCTTTTGAGAGAAACGATGCCTCATTCCCATCTATCTGCCTTTTTTATAATAAGCAAAAGTCTGGGACGTAAGGATTCTGTCCTTATTACATCATCAGCCTGCGACGGCATCCCAGCCTAAAAAGCAGACATACCCTCCCACACACTCTCTGTATTCTCTCTGTACTTCTCTGCCTGGTCTCTCTGTCTCTGTCTGTCTCTGTCTCTCTGTCTCTCTCTCTCCTTCCTCCTAATAAAGCTCTAACATGGCTCGTGATTCTTCCGCCATTGGGCGGCAGCCAGCCACCAGTGCCGCCATATACCCACGGTATTCAGCGCTGACCAAACCTCGGCCCGCTGGCTGTAGGCTGGAGTCATCTGGGCAGTTTTAACTACATTTGATACCTGACTCCATTGCCACGCATTCTGATTTAATTGTTCTCAGGTGTTCTCGTGTGCAGTCAACCAAGATAGAAAACCATTGACTTAAGCTGCGTGTGACGGCTCATGTGTATAATCTTGGGAGGCTGGGACAGAAGGACTGCTGAGAGTTTCAAGGTCAGCCTGGGCTACAGAGTGAGACCTTATCTCAGAAAAGAAACAGTAACAACAAAACTAACACAAAATCATTGACAAAACTGAGATTTATACCTGCCTACCTGCCTGTCTACCTACTATCTACCCACCCACTTGCCTGTCTGCTCATCCACTTATCTACCCACCACCTTCTATCTAAAAATAAAAAAGGAAGTATCTGAGTAGGATGTAAGCAAGTTGTGCAAATACATTATACTTTTCTTTTTTTGTCTTTCAAATATTTAATGCAAATTATAAAAGAAATATGTAGCTTAGGTTCAAATTCTACTTTCAAGAGTTATAAAGCAAAGAATTTTGAATAATTTACAATATCTTTTATTCCAGATTTTTAGATCTGGAATGGCTTTGGAGATTGTTCACTGTAACTTTCTAAGGTAATAAAATAAATTTGTCTACATCCACTTAGGGAGAAGTGACTTATCCAAAAACATTTAAAAATTAACTCTATTTCCTATTCAAAGTCAACAAGCTTTAAAGACATAGATCTTTGTAAATAAAAGTTGTTTCAAAATTATTAGCTTTCAGTTAGGAGCTGAAATTAACTGTTGAACAATAGAGATGCAGTATGGTTTTATGGATGATGTCCAGCACTGAGCCTTGGAATTGGGGTCCCGTCTTGCATCTGTTCTGAATACTTCAGTGCGTGTGCATGTGCACTCGTATATGTACGTACAAGAGTTCAGGGAGGAGGGCAGAAGTCAACCCAGGTGTTGCCTCTAATGAGCTGTCCATTTTAGTCTCTTACTGGGAACTGGACCTCACCAGTTAGGCTAGTCTGGCTGACCAGTGAGCTCTGGGCATCACTTGTCACTGGCCTCCCAGCACTGGGATTACAGGAGCCAGCTACCATGCCTGGCTTTTTATATGGGTGCTGGGGACTGAATTCAGGTCCTCATGCTTATGTGGCAAGCACTTTGCCAACAGAGATATTTCCCCAAGTCCTGGAATTTGCTGCTTCTTAAAGTACATGGAGTGAGAACCATATTGGCAGAATAGACTGAGCTTCATGATGGGACAACCTAGGATGGCTAATCTTGCTTGTCAACTTGACACACCCAGGGAGAGGAGCCTTCAACTGAAGAATTTCCTCCATCAGAGTGACCCACGGACATGTCTATTGGGCATTTTCTTGATTGCTAATTGATGTAGGTGGACGGGGCTGTATAAGAAAGCAAGCAGAGCAAGCCAGTACACAGCATTCCTCGCTGGTCTGTACTGCAGTTCCTGCTTCCAGCCTCCTGCTTGAGCTCCTGCCCAACTCCCTTGAAGATGGACTGTGCTGCAGCAGAAAGACGAAACAAGCCCTTCCCTTCCCAAACTGCTTTTGGTCATAGTGTTTATCACAGCAGTAGAAAGCAAAGAGAACAGCATTCATCCATCTTTTCAAAGTAACCAAGTACTGAAGGGCCCAGGAGCTTGAATAACGCATATATTAACCTCCTAATTCCAAGTATGTGAGCCCATGCCCAAGCTTACTGTTTTCCGCATGTCTTCTGTCTGTACACTGCCATAAACAACTAATAAAAGTAAATATTATTCATTATGATTTTTTAAACATTGCCCAGAGCAAGACTCTAGCTTTTGAAATCAGTATGTAAAGCAAAGGCCTTGTTTGTGATAATTTAGAAAAAAATCATTCGTGATTCTATCAACCTGTTTTTGAGAGCAATGGTAGTGTGCTCTAGCTCGGGGCTGCACATTGCTCTTGTTACCTAATAATATGTCCTGGTGCTCTTTCTACAAGAAAACAGCTGCAGAGCGTGTGTTGTGCAATATGTTCCTTGATGTGTTTAAGTTATCCTGACAATGCTGCATTGAAGTTAAATATAAAATTCAAAGGGCTTAGAATACAGTCTTTATAATTCAGTAGTACTTGTTATCTCACTAGATAATACATCTATATTTTAGGTGAAGGCTTACTATATTGCCTTGGGTGGTCTTGAATTCTTGGGCTCAAGAAATCCTTTTGCCTTGGTCTGCCACACAGCTGGTACCATAGGCTTGTGCCACTGTACAGCTCTATATATCAACCCTTTAATTTCCTAATTATTTTTTTTACCTGCTCAACTTCATAAGGGCTGAGACACTGATTTATGCATTCATTTAAATGAAATCTAGGGCTGGAGAGGTGGCTCAGAGGTTAAGAGCACTGGCTGTTCTTCCAGAGGTCCCAAGTTCAATCCCCAGCAACCACATGGTGGCTCACAACCATCTATAGTGAGATCTGGTGCCCTCTTCTGGCATGTAGACAGAACACTGTATGTGTAATAAATAAATAAATCTTTAAATGACATCTATTGCATTTCTGTTTACATATTAGGCTGTAACATAGAAGTTAGCTATATTTAGAGACCAGCAAATTATCATTCATTGCCTTAGGACACATGTTCTCTGATGTCGGCTGCAATCTGTTTCCTTTAAGCACTTCTTCCAGGTAGGCAGGCTCGTGGGAAGTGGTGGAGCACACAGGGAAGACTGGAAGTTTGGGGGATGAGACCAGGAGACTGTTGGTGAGGAAATGCCAAGGTTCAGAAAGTGAAATTGAGTTTTCAATATATAAAATGTGTTTCCTTTGTTATTATGCCCACTGTAAAAAGTTGGAAACCTATACTTTGTCCATAAATTATACATATTGGGTGTATATTGTAAATGTACATATATGCACAATACCTATAGTGGTATATTTAAATGGCTGAGAGACCATTTCAACAGTTTTCATTTCTATCTTAACACTGTATTAAAGTCATTTTGCTACACCATTATACAGTTTCATAGGCATAGATTTTGCTTATGATGTGTATAATATTATCTAATATATTTACAATGATTTAGTTAATCACTCCAGTATTCATATTTCTTTAGGCTTCTTTCACTATTTTGCTATTACAAATGGGGATATACATTTAAACAATGTTGATACTAGTTGTAAGTCACACTTTATATGAGTACATAAAACAGACTGACTTAAGATAATATGGACAGTCTGTGAATCACAATAGTCAAAACCAGTTACAATCTGTGGTGGTTTGAATAGGTATGGCCCCAGACACTCATGTGTTTGAATGTCTGGCCCATTGGGAGTGGCACTATTAGGAGGTGTGGCCTTTTGGAGGAAATGTGTCACTGTGGAGGTGGGCTTTGAGATTTTATAAGCTCAAGCCTGCCCATTATGATGCAGACTCCTTCTGCTACCTGTGGATCAAGATGTAGAACTCTCAGCTCCTTCTCCAGCACCATATCTGCCTGCATGCCATCTGCCATGACAATAATGGACTGAACTATAAGCCAGCCCCAATTAAATCTTTTCCCTTATAGCAGTTACCTTGGTAATAGTGTCTCTTCACAGCAATAGAAACCCTAAGTAAGACACAGTTGTTAGCTGTTATGAAACTTCAGACAAAGAATTTCAGCATCCATGTTGGTAAGAATTGTCCACAAATTTAGATGAAGTACCTCAGGCTCTGATGGAATCATGACAGCTGGGATTGAATTAGTTTTGTGCCACTTCAGAGACCATGTTCTTATCCTAGCTGCCTCATTGAGTGTGTATTAGATTGATTATGACAATGTTTATCTAACTTTGTTTAAGTTATATTAATTATGGGCATATATTCCCACTTGTCATGATTTATTGTTTATAAAGAAAAATCATTTAAGCCAAATTAGAAGCCAGGCTCCACGAAAAACCTCAGAAAGGGTTGGATTTTAAGGGATTCTTTAATAACGTATAATGCAGAGGAGTAGGTATGAGATACTGCTCAAGAGGGTGAAGTAAGCACTGAGAGGTGATGTTCATGAAATTTCTACTGAAGACACTGGTAGAAATCACGCTTGGGTGTGAAAGGACCAAGCAGACACCATGACAGGCTGTCAGTCTTCTCTCAGAGATCAGGCCTCAATTTCAGTTTCCTGAGACTTGAGCAAGCAGTTTCTGGGAGGGCCATGAAGAAAAGACAATTAATCACTGATGCTTTTGCCAGCAGGGACAGGGAGATAGGATGCACCAAGCCTGGGCCACTGAGTCAGCCCCCACAGTCAGTGTGTGCCAGGCCAGCCAGCCCCCATGGCAGCTCAAGGACAGAGCTGGGACTTGTCCAGGCCTCCTCCAAAATGGGTAACTGTAATCTCCAACTAACCCTAGCCAATTAAAAGTTACTAACATGATTGCTACTCATGTAAACCAATCCTGAGTCTGTCCTTATGTAGTCTGTAGACCCAAGCCTCCCTTGCTTTAAAACCCTGCCCCCTTGCTACTCGGGGTCTCTCCTGCTCTGCTGCTGCGTCAGATGGACGGAGAGGCCAGTAAAGACTCTTTGCCTTTGCATCAGATTCAGTCTCTTGGTGGTCTTTGGGGGCCTCTGGGCACAACAGGGTGGTTACAGAAAAGGAGACCGAGTGAGAAGGATCAGATCTTAGAGGGCCTCCGAGGCAGAGTGCAGACTCCAGTCTGAACTGCAGGCTCTTGCCGCTTACCTACATTCCATCCTCATTGTCTTCTCCAGTCAGTGGTGACTCCTGGTCAACACCACTCCGCCAAGGAGAAATCACTCAGCTCTGCTAAAGAAATCGAATCCCTTCAAGCACAGATTAGCTAAGACCACATAACTTGATACATTGCAAGATTTATCCTCCAACCAAGAAACTTGAAATATCATTAATTTTAACAACATGGCTTCCAGAATCTTTGTAGGAAGGGCCTAGTGATTCAAACTGGGGCTAAATTTGAATGTCAGACACTTTAATAAGAAAACATTCTTCAAGCCGGGCGTTGGTGGCGCACGCCTTTAATCCCAGCACTCAGGAGGCAGAGCCAGGCGGATCTCTGTGAGTTTGAGGCCAGCCAGGGCTACCAAGTGAGTTCCAGGAAAAGGCGCAAAGCTACACAGAGAAACCCTGTCTCGAAAAACCAAAAACAAACAAACAAACAAACAAACAAACAAACAAAACATTCTTCAAGTGAAAATGGAAGGAGACTCTGCTGGCTAACCCACTAAAATGATGACATTTGGTCAAAATAATATAGACCTAATAAAGCTGAAAGCCTCGTGGAAGAGCTAAGGATGAAAATAGCGAACTATTCCACGTCTCCATAGCTGTTGTTCCAGTTCCTAACATAACTATTTTCTTTACTATTTTTCTGATCAGTTTATTTGTATTCTTATTTGTGGTATTGGGGATTGAACATGCCTTGGGCTTTTTACACGCTTTTTATTTTGCCTATGTATGTATGTATGTATGTATGTGTATATATATGTATGTATGTATATATGTATGTATGTATGTACGTATGTATCTATGTATCTATGTATGTATGTATGTATCTATCTATCTATTTATCTATCATTTATTTATTTATTTTCCAGACAGGGTTTCTCTGTGTAACTCTGGCTGTTCTGAAACTCACTCTGTAGACCAGGCTGGCCTCAAACTCAGAGATCCGCCTGCCTCTTCCTCCGAAGTGCTGGGATTAAAGGATTGGGCCACCTCCACCTGGCTTTGCCTTTTATTTGGAGGCGACGTCTAGCTATATTGCCCAGGCTGGCCTTGAATTTGTGATCGCCCTACCTCAGCTTCCCAAGTAGCTGGCATTACTGGCCCTCATTACTAGACCCGTCTCTGGTAGGTTCATTTTTGGTATATAGGGTGGGAATTAGGTGAGGTGGTTTTGTGTATTTAGTTCTCTCTCCTTTCTTTTTCTTGAAGGTAGATTGTAGTCTAGGCTGGCCTCAAACTCGCTCTATAGCAAGGATGACCTTGGCTTTCTTATCCTCAAGCCTCCACTTCATCCCACCCCCAAGTGCTGCAATGACAGGCATGAGTCATCATGCCTGGTTTATGTGTTGCTGGGGAACTAAACTCAGGGCTTCACGCAAGCTAGGCAAGCACGCTCCCAATTGAGCTACAACACTTCCCAGGCTCTCTGTTCTTGATATCACATCCTATTAGCACCCTCCCAACCACTATGACTGATTTCCAAATCTCTATAGCTGGCTATGATGGTGTATATCTATGGTTCCAATTAGTTGAGAGGATCAGCAGGAGATTTCTTGAGCCCAGGAATTAGAGGCAAGCTCAGACAACACAGTGAGACTTTATTTCAGAAAATAAACAATCTCTAGAATCAAGAACCACTACTCTAAACAGTAAAATTGTATCTCTCTTACAAATTTATCAAATTTAGATATTATCTATAAATGCTTACCATGAAAAAAATGAACATTTAAATGTCTTTTTGCACTCCCATTTTTATTAAGTTACATCTTTATGTTTAATTTATTTACCTGTGTAACCAATTAGGCTAATTCATTCTTTCTATTATCTTTTCTGTAACTTCTATTAGACACTTGTTGAAGCATCTTATATCAGTGTGTCTTGTTTTTTGTGTGTATACACGGAATATGTGTGTGTATACAAGCACATGTGCACGCATGTGGAGGCCAGAGCAGGATGTTGGTGCCTTCTTTTACTCCCCACCTTATTGCCTTGAGGCAGAGGCTCTCACTGAACACAAGCTCTCCTCCATTTTCCCTGGGCTGGCTGACCAGTAAGAGCTCTGTTTCCTCCTGTCTCTGACCCCTAATGCTGGGGCTGCAGGAGTACCCAGCTTTTTGGTGTGGGTGCTGGGGATTCAAACTCAGGTCTCCATGCTTGCAAAGTCAATGTTCTTTCCCAGTGAGCCCCAGCCCTTCACTGTGTCTTTGTACTTTTCACATTTCCAGTTTTTTATGTTATTGAGTTGATTCTAGCTAGTTTTCTCAGATTCAGCTTCTTTTTTACTAATATATCTTTGGCTATAATATGTTATTTAAATAGTTACATTAATTAAAACAATTCTGGGCCACTAAGATGGCTTAGTAGATAAAGGTGTTTGACTAGCCTGACTAGCCTGAGTTTGATCCTAGAACTCACAGCAGAAGGAAAGAACTGATTTCACAAAGATGTCTTCTGATCTCCACATGTGCTGTGACATGCATGCTCCTAGCACCCCACAATAATAATACAGTTTAAATATTTTAAATTAAATCTCTATATGTTCATTATTATACCGTTTTGAAATAGGCTTATTTAATTTTCATAATATACAATTTCCTCCCTTGCTATTTTATTTTATTGTTTTAAGACAAGGTCTCTCTACATAGCTCTGGTTGTCCTAGAACCCGTTATATAAACCAGGCTGGCCTTGAACTTAACAAAGATCCTCTTACCTCTGCCTCCCAGTGTTGGGATTAAAGGCACCACCACCACCCCTGGCCTTCTTTTGCTTTTTTATTCTTTCAATATTTTTTTAACACACTTATCATCTTGTTCTTGAATTTCAATTTTTTTTTTAATTTTTTTGAGAAAAAGTTTCTGTAGCCCAGGCTGGCCTTGAACTCACTGAGGAGGACCTGAAACTTATGATTTTCTTGCCTCTACCTGCCAAGTGCTGGGAATACAGGTATATACCACTATGCCAGTTTTATGTCATGCTGGTATCAAACCCAGGATTTCACACATCTTAGATTAGTACTACACTAAAAGAGCTATATCCCAGCCTTTTGTATTGTTATGTATCTTAGGCTGGCCTTGAACTCTTAGTCTTCCTCCCTTAGTCTCCTGAGGGATGGAATTAAAGCCATTTACTACTATGCCCGGCCTTTCTAATGTTAACTTTTCTTTTCTGCCATTGGTGGCTATGTCAGAAGAGCACCAGGTGGCAATTGACTTCTGGAGACAGGCCCCACCAAAATGGGCACTTATGGGTGAATCTCAGATAGGCAAGACAAGGACTTCAGCTCCAGAATACCTCTTGCTACTGCTGTGTCTTTACGTGTTTGCTGCTGCCATTTTTCTCTGGTATCTGGCATGGTGTGAATGGGCATGGGAGATCCCCACTGCCTTAAATGTAGTGTGATTATCTCATGGAAATATCCCATTCTACAAAGAACCAAAATACCCCCATTTCAAGCAAGCTCCTCACCCCAGCTTGAAATAGGCCTGAGTTTTGAAATTCTCAGAGCTGCTGACATTGGTCCCAGGAACTCAAAAGTACAAAGTCAGGATGTTTGAAGGACTATCTGGTAGCAACTGATTAACCAGAGAATGTCCCAATGCCAAAGACAGTCAAAAGCACAAAGTCAGGATGTTTGAAGGGCAATCTGGTAACAATTGATTAACTACAGAATGCTCCAATGCCGGAGGTAGTCTATAAAACTTGACAAACAACCAGTCAAAACTTCAAAGTAAGATAAAACAGAAATTCTGAAAAGCCCCTAAAACTTTAGCCAATTAGAATTGTACCCATACTAGCATCCCTAACCGATGTAACCTTGTGATTTTTGCCTTTAAAAACTGAGCTTGCAGAGGGGCAGGCACCTCCTCCAGCCTCTGCACAAGGTCCCTGGTGCATGGTTTGAACTGCTCCAATAAACTTTGCATTTGCATTTTGGTGAGTTCGTGTCTCTGGTGGTCTCTTTTTGGGTCTTGAGCCCAGGGCACAACATTCTACTGGGCATTTTACCTGTAGATTATTATGAAGATGATTTCCTCTTAAGCAGTACTATTAAACTAAAGCAATGATTTTATACAATAATAATATTAACTTAAATAGAATTTTGATGACTAACGGTTTTTAATACATATAGTAAGGGATTGTGATAGAGGTTAGTTTAGTGGGAAAATTAATATAGGTAAAGGCAGGATATAGTGTTACCCTCACCCCTGATGAAGCAGGGGCTGCAGAGGGTAGAAAATAGGGCCAAGGAGGTGTCACACAGCTGGGACTTAAGAGTTTCTCTCGAGGAGCCCTATAGACTATGATTTAGGTTAATGATTAAGGAAAACAACTGTGTCCCAGAAGCTAGGCTAGCTTAAGTTCTTCTAATCTTAATGTTGGGAAATATGTTCACAAGTTTTGGTGTGAATCATAGCTAAACAAAGCTTTAAATAATGACAAGGTTAGGTTAAGATGTTTTTGTTAATGGCTTTGAGGTAGAAAATCTTGAGGAACAATTTAAAGTTTAGGAAAGGCACATAGTGAGGGACTTGTTGAGGTCAGGGAACAAGAACAAAGACAACTTGGTTATTATTATCTGACTTGCCTTTCTTGCTAGGATGGGTTGGTGATCAAGGATGATGATTTATTCCTTGTATCCATTTCTGCTCTCAACTTCCTAATATATAAAAAACTGTTGATAAGTGGGTGTGCATCCTGAGGATTTAAAATAGAGCCGACTGATTGCTGTGGGATGTTCTGTATGGCAAATGTGTTGCTCTGATTGGTTAATAAATAAAACACTGATTGGCCAGTAGCCAGACAGGAAGTATAGGCGGGACTAACAGAGAGGAGAATTGAGGGAACAGGAAGGAGAGGGAGAGACTGCCTGCAGCCGCCTCCAGGACAAGGAAGATGTAAGGTACCAGTAAGCCACGAGCCACATGGCAAAGTATAGATTAATAGAAATGGGCTGAGTATAAGAGTAAGAGCTAGACAATGATAGGCCTGAGCTAATGGCCAAGCAGTTTAAATAATATGTGTCTGTATGTTTATTTTATAAGTGGGCTAAGGGACTGCCAGGGCTTGGCGGAACTGGAGAGAAAACTCTCCAGCTACAACTGATTGTTTTTAATTTATGAAAGTTTAGATTTGTGATTCTTTTAAATTTTTTATAAGGTTACTTTTTGAGATAAATAATAAAGTGATTGATCCTTTCTCTGTAACTGCAAAATGCAGTCTGCCACTGAAAGAACTGGCTGAGAAAAATACCATGTTTCTTACACTCTGTTAATCTATAAGAAGTTGCTTGGACATGAATGTATGTGAGTTCTTGGAGATAATTTGTTTTTCACTTTTAATACATAAAATGTTTAATCATGTAAAGGATATGGAAAATATGTTATTTTTCACCTGTATTCATTCTAATCATTCACTTGAAAAATAGAATGTAACCACATTGTAATTTTTTATATTGCTTGAAAGATTTTGCTGGGGTATATAAGCTGTAAGGGAAAAAATAAAGTTAGCTAGAAGGAAGACATCAAGAGAGGTACAGAAGGTATACATCTGGATAGAGGTTAAAAAAAGAAATAAAGAAGAGAGAAGATGATAAAGAGACCCTAAAGGTGGTGTGTGTGTGTGTGTGTGTGTGTGTGTGTGTGTGTGTGTGTGTTTGTGTTTTCCCTTTTTTGCTGGTCCCAGAGAATTAAGTTTTACTCCCTTAGATAGAAAGTCAAGTTGAGTGATTATTAGTTCATCGACCCTGTGGATTCCTCCCAATCCCTGAGTTGCTGAAGGCTAGTCCTCACGGCAACAATTCTTTTTTTTTTTTTCCTTTTCTTTTCCTTTCCTTCTCTCCTCTTTCTTTCTTGCTTTCTTTTTTGAGGCAGGGTCTCTTTACATAGCCCTGGCTGACCTGGAACTCACTCTGTAGACCAGGCTGGCCTCAAACTTACAGAGATCCACCTGCCTCTGCCTCCGAGTGCTGGGATTAAAGGCTTGTGCCTCCGCACTTTAACTTTTCTTACAAATGTTTTGTTAGCTGACATTCCCTTATGGGAGTTGATTGGTTTTTCAAAATGTGAACACACATGAAATAAGAAAAGGAGTGTGTTTCTGTGTGCTTACAGTTTGAAAGCATCCCTGGACTTTATGTCTACCCTGCCAGGGTTCTGGAGGCTTCATTGGCGGCTGTGGTTTGGATATCAAGCATTTCCTCTAGCAAAGGCTCATGCATTGAGGGGTTGGTCCTCAGATGGTGGATCCAAACATCAGGATTTGTGAGTATAATATAATCAGTCGATTAGTATGCTGCTGGATTAATGACTTGACTGTGTTAGTGGAGGTGCTGGAAACTTTCAGGGATGATAGAAGGAAGTAAATTACTGTCTTTGGGGGCTATGTCTTATCTTGGAATTCTGTTACTCTCCCTCAGCTTTCTGTCCACCAAGGGGTGAGCCACATTACTTTGCAATATGTTCCTCCTGTGATGTTCTGCCTCACCATGCACATGTCTATTAGCAACAGAACCAAGTGACCATGAACCAAAGCCTCAGAAACAGCAAGCTGACATGAATCCATCCTCCTTTAGATGGTTTCTCTTAAGTATTAATCATAATGGTTCTAAACTAAGGCAGTTTGTACTAGACCTCTACATTATGGTTTGAGGTTTCTGAACTATGGCAAGTTCATTTTGTCATTTTGAACTTTAATGACAACTTTATGTGTAGCACAGTCCTAGTTTGCTTGTTCAAGAGTGACTTTGTTTTTCAAGTTTCACTCACGACCTGGAAGACGTGCTTCCTTGTGTAGCCTCTCAGTTTCCTAGTTCTCTGGTAATGGACTAGGTAGGTCACTGGGCTGCAGGCAGCCTCCCTGTCTCCTGTGTGTGTGTTCACCTCACAACACCCTGTATCCCAGAGAGATCCCTCTCAGTGGTGCTGAGTACCGGTTTGCACTTACTGTTCTTTTCATACTGTTTTCTGCATTCTGCTAGCATAATTCAAAGATTACTTAAATACTTTGCTATATGTCATCACTTTCATGTGTCTGTATGGGATGGTGAACTAAAGGAGTCAGGTAGACCTGATGCTCCTAGCAGTTCCATTACTACGACTGTGATTACTGTCCACTACTAGTTCTATCTATTTAATGCGATATACATAATTCCCAGTCATTCATCTTGCAGGCTTATAGCCTATCTGCCATAATTTTTCTAAGTCAGGTATTTATTATTTTGGTTTTGAGGTAGGATCTGGCTATTCTGCCTTAGCTGGACTTGAATTGAATTCTCTTGTTCCAACCTTTTGAGTAGTTGGGATTCCTGGTATATACTACAGTGTCCAACACCTGAACCTGGGAACCAATGTCATGATAGGATATACTTTCATTGTATTTTGGGATTAGTTCCACCATTTTTAATTCTGTATCTTCCTCCTTGCTTTCACCCTCATTTTGCTGGAACCCATGCTCAGGCGACTGTTTCAGGAAGTGCCGCTAGAAGTGGGTAAACTGTGCCTCTGAATGTCTGAAAATGTTTTCATTTCATCTCATCATACATATACATGATGATTTTACTGGCAATAGATTTCTATGTATGAAATCATGGCCCCCAACTGAAAGAATTACTCCCATAGTATCTAATCCATTCCTGAGAAGCTTTCTGCCAATCTTCAGTAGATAAGTTTGGCTTCCCCTTCAGAAGGCTCCCAGAGTCTGTGCCTTTGACTTTGAAACTTTTATCTCTGGATGTTTATTCTTTTGATAGATCCCTATTTACATTAAAATTCTAAATTAAAATATAGTTACATCCCTTCCCCTTCCATTTTCTTCCTCTATCCCCTTGGATGGTCCCCATTCCCTCTGAAATTGATGGCTTTTTTTTTCGTCTGTCTGTCTGTCTGTCTGTCTGTCTCTCTCTCTCTCTGTCTCTCTCTCTCTCTCTCATCTGTCTGTCTACACACACACACACACACACACACACACACACACACACACCCTGCTGAGTCCATTTTACTATAGGATTTTTTCTATAATTCCTTAGTCAACTTCTTCCTCTTTATTTCTTCTCTCCTGAAGTTCTAGTAGTTTGACTGAATTGTTTTCAATTAGCCTCATTCTTGGCATACTCTCCATCTCTTTCTTAGACCACTTGGAGATTTAGATTTTTTATTTTGGCTGGAGATATGGTGCAGATGTAAAGGCACTTGCTGATAAGCTCAAGGACCAGGGTTTGACTCCTTGAGCCCACATGGTAAAAAGAGGGAATCAGCCCCTGCAGACTGATTCAGTCAGTCCTCCACAGGTACCATGGCACACATGTATGTGCATACACATACACACACAAAATAAATAACAATGAATGATTTAAAAATTTTACTTTTTAACCTAAGAAATATTTATTATTACTACTATGAGATGGGTCTTGCTATGTTGAGTAGGGGTAATAAAATGCTATTTTCATCAATATGTATAAATTTCTTGTAATACTTTGTTTATTTTAATTTCTCCTTAATAGTATTCTGTTTTGTTGTTTGTAAGTAGCATGTTTTTGATTTTTAAAAATAATTTTCTTTCCCTTGAATTGTCTCTCCTCTGGCAATAGCACTACTTGCTTGCTGTATCTTTTTCATGCTTTATTGTACACCAGGCTCTTCTTGACTCTGTATTTTCTTTACAAGTTAAGTACTTCATAAGCCTTTTTGCCTAATTTGTGCTGCCTTCCTCTACTGTCTTGTTTATACATATTCTACAATTAGGTTTTCCACCTCCTAAAAAATGGAGAAGTCTTTGCGCACCAGAGTGCACCTTGTGGGTAGATACCTTCACTTTAGGGTAAGGAGTGTGAGCCAGCCTCCAGGACAGGGCTCACTCTCTTCCTGAATGTTAGAAAGAGAAATGAGGTGCAATTGACTCTTTGTATCTGGGAGTTCTATGCTCAACAGATTCAACCAACCACAGATAGAACATATGTGGATGACAACTACGTCCACCCTGCATAGGATTTTTTTCTTATCATTTTCTCCAAACAATTTTCTAAACAACATTGGCATTATATTATATATTATAAATAATTTATAGATGAATACTTAAGGCACATTGGAGGACTGTGCAGATTATATACAAATACTGTACCATCTTGTATAAGTAGCTTCGGTGTCTGTGGATTTTGGTAACTAGGGAGGGCACTAGATAGAATCTCCATGAATGCTGAGGGCTGACTGTACCCTGCTGTGCTCACACCCACATGAGAAACTGTAGTTCACTATAGATGATCCATACAGACTTTGATACATGTCTTTGCTTTTAGACACTCCACCTCATGCATGTTTCCCATCTCGATGGGTCTATGCTTACATTTTCACTGTGTGTTTTCCTTGAGAATCACTGGCTTCTTTGTGGTTGTCTTTACATTAATTCTTTTTAAAAATATCTTTAGTCTGGGGCTGGAGAAGATGGCTCAGCATTTAAGAGCATTGACTGCTCTTGCAGAAGACCGGGATTTGATTCCCAGCACCCACATGGTGACTCACATTACTCCACTTCCAGGAGATCTAAGACCCTCCACAGGCACTGTATGCACACACAGT
This sequence comes from Peromyscus eremicus, assembly GCF_949786415.1. Classification (NCBI taxonomy): domain Eukaryota; kingdom Metazoa; phylum Chordata; class Mammalia; order Rodentia; family Cricetidae; genus Peromyscus; species Peromyscus eremicus. The sequence continues at coordinate 2,207,231 of NC_081418.1, read as the reverse complement.
ACATAGACATACATGTAGTCAAAACACCCATACACATAAAATAATAGAACTTTAAAAAAACTTTAGTCTTTGAGATTTTCATACATGCAT